>NC_054875.1:7672131-10072131 GCF_018320785.1 Cheilinus undulatus | reverse complement strand
CATTCTCCTCATCAAATAAAATCTAAAATCAGGCTAAACTAAACTTTGTAAGCAAAAGATTTGCACAAGTAGCCTTTTGTTATTAGTTTAAATCAGTAGCTTATCTATTTTCTGGTTGTCTATTCCAAAATATTCATCATTTATATTTCATGTTGTGTGTGTGCGCCGCGAGGTGTTAAGCGCTTTGATTTTGAAATATGACACGTACACTGAACCAGTTTCGTGACCAGTGTGAAGCGAGGCCTTGCTTTACACTGATCACGTGGTTTTTAGCAAACTGATGCAAGCCTCGAAGCAGGGCTTCATCTGGCACACCCCCTTTTACTCGGTACACGCCTCAATGCCTCGGCTTCAGATGACCCATCACTAGCAATGACCCACTTCTTTTTCTCCTTAGCCCGGGTGAGACACTTTCTAACATTTCCTGTGGTTCAGAAGTAGCTCGACACTAGGAACACACTTGTAGATTTCCTGGATGCATCTGTGTGCGATGGCTCTTAATCCACTGACTTCAGCCTCAGTCTACTCCTTGTGAAGCCTCTGTAAGTTCTTGAATCTGCTTTTTTTGACAATCCTCTAAAGGCTGAGCTCATCCCTGTTGCTTGTGCACCTTTTCTTACCACACTTTTCTCTTCCAGTCAACTTTCCATGAAAATGCTTTGATACAGCCTGACCTTTCAGCACTGACCTTCTGTGGCTTACCCTCCTTGTAAAGGGTGCCAATGATGACATCTGGGCAACAGTCAAGTCAGCAGACTTCCTCATGATTGTGGTAGTGTACTTAAAAGCTTTGCAAACTGGACTTTTCCACAATATTCTAATATTTTGATATGACAGTTTTTGTGAGCTTTAAACTGTAATCAGAAAGATTAAAACAAAAAGTCTTGATGAATCAAGAATACATGGAAATGTAAATTTCTGGAGTAAATAATGGTAAATGAACTTTAGCATGATATTTAAATTTTTTAGATGTAAGTTGTCTGTCATCACTTACCTCTGCAACAAAACAAATGAGGAAGTTGAGAGCAGCCAGTGCCACAAGCAGCAGTTTAAAATCCATGTCAGTGAAGTCATAGAGTTCAAATGTTTTACAAACTAAAGCCCCTGGATACACGACCAGCCAAATCATCAGGCCAAAGAGGACAAAGAGTAGGCAGAGGAAAAGCACTGGAAAGAAAAGGGATAATCATTTTAAGCAAATCAAATTTGTTGAGGTTATTTTTAATCATGTAGACAGCAGAAAATCCAGTTAATCAAGCTAAAAACAAACAACAAATAACATTCATGATGCCTCACCATTGTGGTAGAGAGGCCTCTTGTGAGGATATCCCTTTGTGACCACCACAGCCATGATGATGTACTGGAAACCAGACAGGGCAAACACACTGGTGTCCTCCATGTTGGGCAAATTTTCTGTTCCAAACACTGATGAATTGAGAGGAACGTACCTAAAAGAAAAATACAGGGGGTAAGGTTGCTTCACTCCACTGATGATAATGGATGCTTTTATCAGCACATAACAAACATTCAGGTTGCAAATTATGTTTTAGTTTTATTTAGTCCAGAACCCAAAGATGTACAGAGGTCTGAATAGCTGATGCTCATTTAAAGCTAACAGACTTCAATTAGCAGCCTCAAAATATATAACCCTATGTTCTTTTACTAACCAGTCCTGTGAGACAGTGATAAAGAGTGCAGCCAGCTGGCCCAGGACGCTCATACAACTGTGGATAAAAAGGCTGCCCAGGACAGGCAGACCCAGCAGACTGGCTGGGGGTCTGCGTGGGTGCAGCTCTCTGCTGGGGCCTCCTTTACCCATGACAAGGGCCAACAGGGTCACCAGAAAGACATCCACGAACATGAACTGCAGGTCAGACATGCTGGTCTTCACCTGAACACAGGAAAAAAACAAGAAAGAGGGTTCACTCTGAGATTTTTTTATGAGAAAAAAAAACAGATATGTAAAAGAGAAGTTGATGCAGTATTTACTAGATTCTGAATTGTTCAAACTTGTCAGCTTATCATAAATGTACTTCAGCACGTGATTTGACAAAGAATTACTTAGAATAAGAAAGACGAACTGCTTCTCTATCGAGCTTGATGAAAAATCTAAAGCCACCTGTTTGGAGCTGAATATCAGCACTGCAGGGATCTAGTTGAAGGCACAGGGCAGCAGTGTATGCAGTTAGTAATTATAAAGTATAATGTTAATAGTAATTATTGTTTTGTATTCAGAGCTCCTGGCTAAGCTGATGTAATACACAGTCCAAGTCTGCAATTATTGTTTCACTATACTGTTTAATGCCTGTGGTAACACATACCAGCTCCAGTTTCTCTCTGAATAACTTTATTAACTAACAGAACTGTATGCAAGTGTAGCCTTTGGTTACTTTACAAGGCTCCACATGCTAAATACCTATCAAGATGTCAAAATGGACAGATGGGTTGTTAGTTAGTCTTAATACTGTCCATCAAGGTGCGACCCCAGTGCAATGGCTCATGTTAGCTGCAAAGTTCAAATCTAAGGATGTTCCCAAGACAAAGAAACAAAACTCTGGGAAAAACGGATTCGTCTGGTGAAAAAGTGATCTTATTAGAAGCCTTCTATTAAATTTTTGAAATATCACACATAAAGGTTCACATTTGTTTATGCTTGCTTCAAAATGCATTTCATTAAAATAAATGGTATGGGGGTTTTAATTTATGGTGCTGAAATATTGCCTGGTCTGACATTAAGAATAAGTGCCACAGTATATTGAAGCTAATAAATTAAAAAATTGAAAAGTGAGAGTGACGAGCTCCGCTGGTACTCACCGTGTAGAGGATGAGAACGGAGCAGAACTGAACGACGCTGTACAAGGCCATGTACCTGAAGAGACTGAAGGAGGTCACCAGGGAACACCGGCCCTCTCTGCACAGACAGGGAGGAAAAATGTGAAGTCATTTCCTCTGCAAAATACCACTGAGTTTAGTTGGTTTTATAGGAGAAGAAATCCCTTAACTCTTTCTCAGATAGGCAATTCAATTATTGCAGGAACACAAAGACAAAGTAGTAAGAAGTTAAATAAAAACATAGAATGGATAAAGAGAAATACACATGTAATAAAACAGGAAAAATGCAACTGTTATTGCAGGACTAAAAAAAAAAAACACAGGATAAATAAAGATTTTCTGTGCAGTAAATGGGAAGTTAAAGCGACAGAACGTGGTATAAAGAGACAAGTAACTAGCCATGTGGCATTTTAACATGGTAAGCCAGAGCTTGCTTTCTACTGACCGCCTCTTTTTTCTTTTATACAATTAATATTAGGGCTATTTGATTATGTCTTTATTTATTAACCCAAGCTCAGCCTGTAACAACAGGACAAAATGTTTGAAAAAGTGCCATTTTTATATTTACTCCATATCCTTGAGACATCATGAAAATTTGGGTAATTTCTCAAGGAATTAACTCATTATCTTAAGAAAAACAGTTTGTTATAGTGGAAAAAAAAGAAGATAAATAAGTTGAAAACTTGTAAAAATGACTGAAATTTAGACGTTATCACAGGAAAACGAAGTATAATAAAAAATTTCAGATGCATGTCTGCAAAGAGCTTCTGTACATCACAGACTTTATGCCCCCTTTTTTTCTGGGCACTCATCCGGGACCCACTGAAAACACTTTCATGACCCAATTTTGGGTCCTGACCCACCAGTTGAGAACCATTGGTATAAGACACAATTTAAGTAGTAGTGAAGTATAAACCAGTTTGGTCTACAGTATGGTTATGCATATAAAGTAGTCTGATATGGAAAGGTTTAAAGAATAAAATTTAAAGTGCAGATATAGAAGTTATGGTATAAGTGTAGTGAACTATATGATACACCCAGTATAGAAAAGTGTAGTAAAAAAATAATTGTATGCCCTAATCCATGTTTTTTCTTCTGACTTTAACACTCAGTGCCTCCTCTCTCTCACCTGATAAGCAGTGGCACACAGCTGATGTTATTAGTCTTGGAAGTGAAAGGGGAAGCAACAGAAGCCTCAGCCTCAGACAGGGAAACCCCAACGTCAGCAGCTCTCAGCGCCCCACAGTCGTTGGCTCCGTCCCCACACATGCCAACACGATAGCTGTAACAACAAAAGACTGTCCTATTAGACCTAAGGCAGAAGCTTTTTTAAAGTAATGACAAGCACTTCACTTCTAATTTTAGGTTTATGATGAAACATGAATGGGATCTAAACTGCAATTCATCCAATGGCCTCTAGATGTCATTTCAAGATCCCTCTACCAAACTGCTGGAAAGCACTTGAACCTTCTCCTTCAGACTTTAAATTAACATCAGATATGTTAATTTTCATCATGATTCTATCTATCTAAGTAATATTAGTGATGGATTTGTGTGGATACATTTAATACATGACAATGAGGCTGTAACAAAAATGTCCTGGTTATAAATTCTCTGTTGCTCATGATTTATTTCAAATAGATTTTTTCATATTTCATGTCCTTTCCTCTTCTCCTTTTCTCATTCTTCCTCTTTTGTGTAAGAACTCACTTCAGTTTCTGCAGCTCTTTCACCAGCTGGGTTTTCTGGTCAGGAGTCATGCGTGCAAAAACTGTAGTTTGCAACAAAACCTGCAAAGACAGCATGTTACAAAAAAGAGGTCAGATGGCGAATGTTCCTGAAATGAAGTCAGCGGGTCAAATGTCTCTTAAGATCAAAGTCTTAATCAATCATTATCCCTGTTACTACTCTTTGCTGCTTCATGCATGTGTCAATGGCGCATTATCATTTCATTTATTTGTTTCAATCATCTATTTTCAAATATTTCTGCTGAGATTACACAGCATTCATCACCTTTGGCAGATATTCAGGGAAGTATTCACAGAGAGCAGCAAAGGACTTGCCAGAGATGGCTAAGTGGTAGCCAAAGCCGCTCTGGTAAAGGCCCTGGGAAGGAAAAGGAAATCACAAGTTTACATGATCTAAACTGGCATGAAAGAATGCTTTTAAATAACAGTTACCAAAATTTTTTGACATTTAATATAACCTGGAATGCTGTACAAATGCAGAAGCAAAATAAATAAAATACTACTGATATCTATGATAAAATAAGACATTGACTAATATCTGCATGACATGCAGAAACTATTGTGCAAAGTTTGTCTGAGCAGGACCAACCTGTGTGATTACTTCTACAGAGTTTTGGTTGGCAGTCCCTCCATTTTCCATGTTGAACTTCAGCATCGGCATGGACTGGTGTGTGTGGGGGATGACATTGACGAATATGACCTTCTCGTCAGATCCCACCATCCCACAGCATTTTGCTACATTGACTGCTGTTAGAATGTTATCCCCTATGTGAGGAAGGACAAAACAAAAACTGACATTTCACTGATGTGATATAATGCGTAAAATAAAGGAAGAGCACAGTGTAAACTCACTTTTTATGTTTTTGACTAGTTTTTAACATTACTGTGACATTACTGTTCATAATTGTTATCTAAACGTGCTTATATTACTTTGTGTAAGTCAGCCTTGTGTTTCTTTGTGACACTTTATTTATATGGAGGCTTCAAATAAGCTGTATGGGTTTTCTGCCTCTTCCTGCACTATATATTGATCTATTTCTGTCATTTTTGCATTTTTTGTGCAAAATAAAATAAATAAATTAAACTGGCTGTAGTTAACACAAATACAAAACTTCTCTCACCAGTGACCATGATGCTCCGAATGTTTGCCAGTCTCAGGATGTTAATAACTCTGGGACTCTCTGGTTTCAACTGGTTCTTCATGATCAAAAAGCCCAGAAAATGCAAATCCTTCTCTACCTCCTCTCTGTGAAAGACACACAGCTGCACTGAAACTCACTAGAGCGATTCCAGTTCCAATAAAAAACTGGGATATTTACAGCCTGCTGGCAATTTGACTTCACTATTTTTGATTTTTTTTTTTTTTTAATTTGTAACAGTTAATTCCAAATGCACACTTTAAGCACTGAAAAACATCCTTATGAAGGAGAAGCACTTGAGACAAAAAATACAGATTGTTCATACCTTTCTATAGTCTTTAAGTCAGTGCTCATGTCTAGTGGTTTGTAAGCGAGGGCAAGCACCCTGAGGCCTTCACTGGAGAAGTTGTGCAGTTTGCTGGAGAACTTGGCTGGCACTGTAAACACATGGTATCAGAATGTAAGGACACAGTGCAAAATGTCATTATCTATCAACACTTACAGAAGATCCTCTGATCTGCAGGATCTGTTAAAACTATTTCTCATCAAATCATTTAGAAATCTAGAGTAAGTGTTACATATTTTAACATTTTAGTTATGATTACTCACCAGTTTCTGGTTTGCACAGACTCGCCACCATCTCAGGAGAGCCTTTAACAAAAGCTAGAGGACAGCGTCCACCGGGGGCCACTGTTACTGTACTCATCCTCTGCAGAGCCGAGGAGAAGGGAAACCTCTGAACAATGGCCACAGGTTCGCTGGTGGACTGACGAATAAATGAAAGAATATCAGTTATAAAACACTTAACAGTCCAAAGGGTGATTAAATAAAATAACAACTGACTGGACTGATTCACCAGGTTTATAACACAAAAGTCATCAAAAAAGATGATCACTACATCTACAACAGTGTTAAAGTAGTATTTTTTTTTTCAAAGTAGGTCCTATAAGCAGACAATATGACATAGAAATTTTGTGACAGAGAATTCTTACAGTTCCCTGGTGCTGCTGAATTGACGGTCTCATAACAGCCAAAACATTTTGGCCTCCAAATTCTGCATCCAGCACATTTCCATCTCCCTCTGGCTCCTCGAGTTTCTGCAATAATCAAACAATGCAAAAAGATGCTGATTAAAATGAACATGTGAATACAGATGTGACAAGTAATGAATCCCAATGAGAAAATCAAAATCATGTATTTGAATGGTCCCAAAAGTTTAAAACATATTTTTTTTTTATAAACCATTGCTGGAATGGTGTTCCAGGGAAAAAAGATGTAGCAAAAACGTTATGTATGGAAGCCCTAAGTTAACATATAGTAAATTCCTATATATACACATAAATGTTTTCATGTGATGATGAGTACAATTTAATATTTGTCCCAGGATTTCTACTCATCTCCTTTTCTTCAGATAACAAAACTAGTTCTCCTATGATAACAAGGAAATTCCTTGAGAAATTACTAAATTTTCATGCTGTAAAAGGAAAATAAAGAAGAATATGTATCCATGCATGCATGCATGTCCTTTTGAAATAACATGCTTTTTAAACATGCTTCTTTTGTTCTTTGTTAAATATTTTTTTGCTCTGTTTGGAGTCTAAACTGCAGCATTTTTCAATGAATACATTTGAATAGTTTGAGTTTTAAAGGAAGTGATAGTGGGTCCTGATGCTTTAGAACATATTAGATTTCAGGAAAAATGGGCAGAAATTTTTCAAAATAAACTTCTCATAACAGCATGAAAGAATATACAAATTCTGTATATCTTTAAAGTATAATTCAACCAAAATGATGTTGCTGGTTTAGATATGCATGACTTAATTTATGTGTCATGCACACAAATTGTCCAATCCTCCTGGGCTCATAATACACCAAAGACACTGTTGCAGTTTTCCAAGAACCCAATTTTTTACAGGCCATTGCAAAGCTGAATATTCAATTCTACAGCTCAGAATTAAATAGTGCATTCTGCCACATCTCCCTTGCTGTGCAGATAAAATCTGCTCCATAAAAAGCTCAATTACTAAAACACAAATTCAGATTTTCATATTCATCCTCCCAGAAAACATAGGCACTGAATGGAAGACATTTTCCCAAGAAGTCATAATTAATGGAAAGGAAAACAGAGAATGAATATCATTTTCATTTTCCCTAAATTCACACAACAAACTCTGTTCTCCTTTGGATGAGTGTTAAACCTGCTGGTCTCTGAGGCTAAAGATGAAGCTCCTGAGGGCAAGTGTGCACATAATCTCCTACAGATGTGTTTTTGAACAAACTTTCTCCAGAAGGGTTTTACAATACCGATTGTTCCACCCTCGATGCTCATACACTGATAATGAGTCAGATCTGATGCTTTTCAAATATATTATTGCATATCGTTAGCCTCACAGCATAATTGCCTAAGCCACTTTTTTGCCAATTTGTGATATCTGTCTACGCTACTAACACTACTGATTCATTGCGCCTCACTGCCTATATCCTCAACGAATCGGAGTGCTTGCTACAGCCCGTAATTACTATATGCCTAAGTCATCTATTAATTATTATCTATTAAGTCACTTTTATTTGTTATGTAGTCCTTGTGGCTTTTCTTTTTAAGAACCTTGTTCATACATCTGGTAGAACATACTGTTACAGTATAAATAAATAAAAATCCTATGTGTTTTCGAAAATATGTTTTTTCTTTTTTCTAAAAACAACCCCAAAAACTTAAAATATGGCGTAGGCAATTATGCTTTGAGGCAAACAATAACACAGCTGCACAGTGCAAACTTCAGAACATTTCAGTTGTTAAAATCTGGTTTATTTGCTTTACAATCTAATACAACTGCAATCTGTGAAAAGAATGCCATCAACCAAAATTTACTTTATCACTTTCTTTTGTAAAAATCTCTCTATATGGCCTGGGAAACAAAAAAGGAAAACAAAACAAGATAAAGTGAAAAAACAAAATAGGCAGCCCTATAAACACTCAAACCTCTTCAACAGTCCAAACTCTTTTGATAACCCCCCCCAGGAATCTATTAAAAGTATTCCCTTGATTTCATGTCAAGATAAAAATAATCATTCCTTTCAACCATTGGGAAACTCCACAGGAAGTTTGTTGTTTCCATAAATGGGCAATGCTTCATTAAGCTGCCAGGAAACAGACATTAAGCAGTTACTTGAAATTGCTTAAAATTACAGAATCATCCAGAAAGATGTAAAGAATAGATAGTTCTGGGTTAAGAGGAACCTCTTCACCATTAATATGATTGCATAATTTCTACTTTATCATTTTTATACCTTTACATAATACCAAAGAGTTTAACAATAAATCCTAAAAACATTCTGGTCTTACACCTGTCAAAAATGAATTTCTCCTTCCTTTTTTAAGTACTTGAAACCTACTGCTTACTGTTGTCAAACTCAACAGTGAATGCTTATGAAAATATTCCTGGTGAAATATTGCTTTTTAAAATATTTGCTTTTAGGCCAGAGAGATGGGGCATTGGATTGATTTTGAAATCAGGGAGAGAAAAAGAGAAATGACCTGAAGAAAAGGAGCCAAATGTTAGATCTGAATATGAACATCAAGGACAACAGCCTCTCTACATGGGGCACATGCATATAAATAACCACTAGGCTACCTGGCTGCCGTAGTGGAGTATCTCCTTAAGAATAAGCTTTCAACATTCATACCCAACCAGTGGACTCGATCATTTTCAGCTCCAGGGGGTCACCGAGGCGCTGACCTTGAAGCAGTGTCACTGTGTGACAGCTGGCCAGACCTGAGAGCATGTTCCCTGGTGGCAGGAGGCTTGGCTCTGGAACCAGCTCTGAGAAACCCGCAGGTCCCGCCTCTATCACCCCCCACACATCCAGGCCCTCCTCTGTGAGAGTTCCTGTCTGAAGAAATGAAAGAACTCAGAGGAAGCACAATTTTATTGTGTCAAATTGCTAAATACACATAGATTTCCTTCTTACCTTGTCAAAGCAGAAGACTGAGACCTTGCCACAGACATTGATGCGTGGTGGACTGATGCAGAAGACGCCCTGTCTCTTCAGCCTGTGCTGGGAGTAAATGGTGCCTGCAGTGATGGCAGCAGGCAGCGCAGGAGGCACTGCAATGGTCACGATGTCTAAGCTTCTGATCACCAGCTCCAGCCAGCTTGCCTAATTTACATCCAGGAAAAAGTCCATTTTATCACTTTAACCATGACTGATTCAAGTTATTTAAGATGTATAATTTAGCTTCACTTACATGGGATCTAAAGAGGACCACAAAGCTGTAAATGGTGCCAAATAAAGCTGAAGGAAGAAGGAAAATAATTGAAAAAGGTTGCTTTCTATTTCTCAAAGGGTTTGCATACAATCTGAGTTAACAGTGTCTCTTACCAACAAAACCCAGGATAAGCAGGAACTTGACAGAATCTTGGTAGAAGCGGAAGTTTGTTGGCTGTGGATATAAAATGGAGCTGACTAGGTTCCCTTTGGCTGTGAAAAACCCTGGGGATAGGAAAAAAGCAGGAAAACTGGTTCACTTGGAGACCAAACATAGGCTGATTCAGTTTTCCCATGGAGCTGAATGGCAAACAAACAGATAAAAGACATGTTTACTCTATGTGTTCTCTCCAAAAGGCACTGTGTGTGACTGTGCACCAAGTATACCCTTGGTGTTTCATGCGTATTTTTCCACATAGACTTTTTAAAATATGTTTTCACAGATATATCTAGTAGTTCAATTTCTATTAAAAAATGTCATTTAGTCAGGATGGTTGATTTGCATTTTATTTCATCTAGACAACCTAAAGTAGTTACATTCATGTTAACTTGAAGATGTGTTGTTTTTTTTCTCTGCACATTATGTTAACACATTACTGCTGACTGTTGAGTGGAAAATATAAAACTTTAGTTGACTTATGACCTGACCTGCAAGTCATAAAATAGGGAAACAATTGCCAAACATGGCTCTAGTCTACCACCAGTGGTCAAATCTCAGGACGCTTCCTTTAACTTGCACAGTTATCATCAAATATATTAAATGAAGTGTCCTTGTGAAGTTTTATTAAAACCCAACAAAAGTTAGTAATGTTTCTGATGCAAACTCTTTTTGTAACATTTCTGAAAGAGATCTTTAAGGCTCCTGAAAGAGTAATCATCAAAGTGTTGAAAAAGATCCAACTAATGGGCACTAATGAGCCCAAGGCCTTTAAGCATCAAAGGAAGATCTATAAATATCTTAAAAAATGTATCACAACCAAATGGTTAAAAACCTGACTCCCTGACATAAGATCTATTCACACTTGTACACAACTCCTGAAAATGTCCTGATTTTACCCGGGTGTAAAAACAAACAGAATTTTTACCCACACTTTACCCTAAACTTTCCCTGCATGCCCCCAACAATTCCTCCTCCAATTGTGAAGAACCAAGTCAAGATGTCTTCTTAGTAGTTTACTCTGAAAGTTTCTAGTATTATTCAGGGTTGCATGAGTGAAAATGGCTGCATAATACCTGGATGTAGAGCAGGGCTTGACATCAACACATGCCAACCAGACATGGTAGGCAGTGCAGTGACTCCCACCAGCCCCTCTGGAGTGTTTAATTTATTAGTGACACATTCTGTGCTTTATTCTAACTGTCCTCTGCTGTTTGTGAACACTGTTACAGTGGTATATGCTTATCCCAATAAGGCTGTTAACACATAAAGAAGGCAATTTCTCTCTAAAATAAATGGAAAGTGAAGCATGTGTGCCCACTTCATATTACACCACAAACTTTGTGAGTCAGTTTGTGTTTTTCCAGAGTAGTTGAGAAAAAATACTTTACATTTGGAATCACCGTGTTCATTAACATTTCAAAGGATCATCATCTTTCATTAAAATCTGTGGTATTTAAAGTATTCTATTTTATGAGTTAACTTTTGCTTTTTTTTGCTTCAATTTATTTTATTATATATTTGTTAATAAGAGCGCATATAAAAATGTCTAAAAGCAAAAGAAAAAAACAGAAAAATTGGGAATATGATTGGACCAGTTGCTGACACTGAAATAAAAGTTTAGAAAGTTTAAATGAACGTTTAGAGTGAACTTTTAGTTTTTCTTTCTCATCAAAACCTGTGAAATCATTAAAGTTTGAAACCTGCTTTGCATAGTTCATGACAACTAGGAGGACATTATCTTCCATCTGCCTCTTCAGGTACAGTTTTGCATAATTAACCTTTTACTACCAGCAATAAATCAACGGAAAGAATCGTGATCACGTTCATTCACAAGACCAACATGCTGACACAGTTTACTTTTTTAACAGCTCATTTTTAAAAGACCTTGTTAAAATTAGAACATTTAAAAGTTTCAGAGTCAGAACACTGGTTCCTCTAACTTACCTGTGCTTGTGACCACAGCGACAGCACCCCTGCCTCCTGGTCCTCCTCCTTTGGCCTGGATTAGGTGGGTACCACAGAAGAGGGTGTGTCTGCGCTCTGAGTCTGAGCTGTACCTGCCGTCACCAGCCGGCAGCGGGGTTTTCAGAACTGGGACACTTTCACCTGGACACGGCAATGACAAAATCAGGAAGAATCGTCAATGTTTAAGTTAAAACAAACTGGAAGCACAAAATGTGAAAGACTCAGCATAAAGTGATAAATGAGCTCTTGTGCAAAAGCTTTTGTCCTGATGCTGAAAAAATCTGATCACATAATGAAAAGGTGAGTTTTTTTATGTATCTGTGCTGTTGATATGCATGCCATTTCTGTCAAAGTATTTCTCTCTACCACAGTCATCTGTATTCAAATATTATAAAATAGGCCTCAATATCTTGGTTACATAAGGACTCTTGAAATAAATAAAAGGCTGCAAATCTGCATAAGGTGGGTTGCATAGGTAATACTGTGTCTGGGCGCATGGGTGAAGCCGTCATAGGGAAGTGGTGAGCCTGCTGTGGGGATCACACATGACAGATGCCAGCTGCTGGGCATTATGAGGCAACATTACACCCCAAACAGATGTTAAATGAAGAAGTAGGAATTTATTTTTAATAACTATGTACTGGTGGGATGACAGCTGCATAATCTGATTGCATGAGACCAAGGTTATAATAGTTTTGGATTTTTCATTAGTTTTTATTTTTATTTTGTTTTCACTTTCTGTGTTTGATTTCAGTGTAGTTGTAATTAGTTTTACTGCTGGTTTGTTAGTTTAGTTTAGTTTTTATTTTGCAAAAATGCTTCGTTTTAGTTTAGTTTTTATTAGTTTCAGTGTTAGTTTTAGTTTTTTCAGATAGATGTCGGGGCTGAGTGAGCGTCCTACATTCTTAAAAAACATATTCAAGCAGGCTACTCTTCACTTATCATTTTATTTACTTAAAGATAATGTTTGAATCCAACTCCAGACATAAAACTACCACTGTGTGAAGTCTTAACCAATCAGATCAGGCAATTTTACTCTCCCAGGACTTGTGTGTAGGTGCCAGTCAGTCTGGTTGTGTCAAAGACTAAAACTAAAGATAATTTCTCTCCATTTTTATTTTATTTTAGTTAGTTTTGTAAGCGCACCATACAGTTTTAGTAAGTTTTCGTTTTTTTGGTAAAGCTTAGTTTTGATTTAGTTTCAGTTAACTAAAATGATTTTTAAAATTTTAGTTTTAGTTATTTAGTCAGTTTTAGTTAACTATAACAACCTTGCACAAGACAAATGATGACAAAATTATAAGCCCCCTATGAAAATTTTTGAAAGTATTTCCCAAGTGCTGCTAGACAGAGCAAGGGATTTTTAACACAGCTTTTCCTATACATTCTAGTTTTATTTTGGATGCTTAAATTATTTTACATTGCACACAGAGGCAAACTTATTTCACAACAACCAGACCTTTATGTTGAGGCGTTGTACAAACCACTGTTGAGCAATGATGTGCTTTAACTTTGTAATGCTCAAAGCTTGTAAAATCAAGTTATAACTGAGGGTTATCATCTAATTTACACACAGCATAAAAACTTTAGTAAAGGTTTAAGCTGTCACTGGAGAAAACATCATGGCTAAAACAAAAGAAATCAGTTTAGACTTCAGAAAAAGAATTGTTGATGCTCACAAAGTCAGAGACTGTTATACAAAGTTATCCCAGCATTTCCAAGAGTCAAGAACTGGAGTGAAAAAAATCTTCAAGAAATTTACAGAGAGCCACACAGCCCAGAACCAACCTGGCAGAGGTAGGTTGCCAGGATTGCTTGATTTTTGTGTTTAACTTTAACTTAACTGTTGGATTTGAATGGTTTTACCTGGAAGATCACATGGATTTTATTCACTGCCAGGCTGAAATCAAGGTCTTGACTGGGCATTTCTTTTTTGAATCATCATCAGTAAGCAGTCACCCTGAAAATCACTTTTGATGGCTAATTTGTGACTCTAATCCGCTTTGAGGTTGTGAGATGTGAACTGAACCCAGCTTTGAAAAGATTTAAAATAAATCCCTTATTAAAAGATAAAAACCAGCACAACAAAAGGCTCATTTTTCTCAGCTTTGAAGGAGTTTAATGGGTCAATTGGTCATGACATTTCCGAGGAGCAAATTAAATTTACCTTTGTGATAAAAATAAAATCCATCCAATTTTATTCTACTTGACTGTTGTTGTTGTTTTTTACCTGTTAGCATGCTCTCATTGACCAGACACTCCCCAACCAGCAGGGCAGCATCACAAGGCAGAATGAGACCTTCCTGAGGGATGATGACACAGTCACCAGGGACCAGCTTCACTGAGCTCACGCACTCCTCATCTAAAGAAAAGAAGGAAAAACCAAACTTAAAGTCTTTTGTAGAATACATCAAATTTAGTAAAGAAGTCGTTCCTTCATATTTCTGTTTGCTGGCTCACCACCGTAGGATCAACCCTTTCTCCTCTGCTTTCATTGTTGCATCATGTTTGAATTTACAGATAATGCAGCAGCAAGTTAAGAATGGACTTTTTTCTGTTTTCTTATTTTTGAAAGCCTCTGTTGCTCAGCTGAGAGGTGAAAAACACAAAAATGTTCAGTTGGTTTATGCCCCAGAGGAAAACAGTCACAGGGTTTTATATTTCCCTAAGGATTTTTCTACAACTTCTGTTTACAGTAAGTATTACTCACTAAAACAAACTGTGCGTTCCTGTGACCTCAACAACATTTTGAAATAAACTGAACTTTTTCAACGCTTGTTTTTTTAAAGAATTGACTGCATCATTTAAATTGGTGATTGGTTGCCTGCAGGCTTCTTCCCTGCTCTCTTTAATGAAAGAAATGAAATACAATCAAGGACGTGAAGCTGCATACATCGGCCAATGTCTAAGGTTTTGGTTCACATTCAGCCAAGTTGGTCTGGACATGTAATACTTGCATGGTAGACTTGAGGCAGGAATTTAGCTAACTGTCAATCATAGAGGAGCAGATATGAGGTCCCAGTAGCCTGAATGCTAACATCTAAAATACTAATCAGTTTAAACCTATGGAGTGCTAAAAAAAAAAAAAACACCCTCTAAAACCCAAGTAATTTTAGAAACAACCTCCATACTCTGGTGGGGTTTTAAAGAAACTGCACAGAATTTCTCATCTACTAAAATATTAATATCTCAGCCTCTGTAGCAGACTGACCTGAAACCAAAAACATTTGATAACTTAAATCCTTTGCTTTTAATATCATTGCCCTAGTTTTGTAAAAAGGTGCATCTCTACTTATCAAATAAATAGGAATGAGGTGGATGTACAAACATCAATTCCAAAAAGTTTGGATGTTGTGTAAAATGAGAATAAAAGCAGAAAACAGTGATTTGTAAGGCATTGTCAAACTATTCAATTGAATTAAGCAAAATTTAAGATATTTAATTTTCAAACTAATAAACTATTGGTATTTGGAAATATAAACATATTATGAATTTGATGCCTGCAACATTTTCCAAAAAAGTTGGAATGGGATTGAGAAAAGACCAGGAAAGTTGAGGATTGCTCAAAAAAACACCTGGGACTTTCCACAGGTAAATACGTTAATCAGTAACAGGGAATAGTTTGGGTATAAATGAGCTCTCCTAGAAAGCTAAGTTGTTCAAAATCAACAATAGAGCAAGGTTCACCACTCTGTGAAAGACTGTATGGGCAAATAGTTCAACAGCTTATGTAAAACATTCCTTAACGTGCATTTTCAAGGAATTTAGAGATTTCACCATCTACAGTCCACAATATGGTCAAACGATTAAGAGAATCTAGAGAAATCTCTGCACATAAGGGGCAAGGCTGAAATCCTGTGACCTTCAATACCTCAGGCAGCATTGCATTAAAAATGGTGATGCATATTACAAAATGGGTTTGGGAACACTTCAGATAACCACTGTCAGCTAACAGAGTACATCACTGTGCCTACAAATGTAAGCTAAGACTCTATCATGAAAAACAAAAGCCATGTCTCAACAACATCCAGAAGGTCTGCCAACTTAGCTGGGCCCCATTTGAAATTGACAGTCTTTAATTACCTCCGCCAAGGAGGTTATGTGATCGGGTGGGTTTGTTAGTTAGTTAGTTAGTTAGTTAGTTTGTTAGCAGCATAACTCAAAAAGTTGTGGACAGATTTTGATTAAATTTTGAGGAAATGTCAGAAATGGCATAAGGAGTGATCTGGATCACCGTCTGGGTCCAGGAATTTTTTTAAGGATTCTGTACTACTGGGAGACAGGGATAATGGCGGAGCTCTGCGCGGTTACCATTTTACACCAGGAGATGGCGGACATGAGTAACTTCAATCCCTGCAGCGTTTTGACTGCGTTTCCATTTAAAGTTTTGGAGTTTATAGAGTTTCAAAGACGCACATCCGGTTGAGGAGACAAGTCGAAGCGTAAGAGAGAGAAAGACAGCGAATTGTAGCGAGAATACTCACAATGCAGGGGGAATAGAGGAATATTCACCCTCTGCCATCACTTCCAGTCGTCCAGTGAGACCATGGTTGAGACTGTCAGTGCATCTGTTGGCACCAGCAGGCAATGCTTCTGCCATGACAGTCCACCTGTAGCGAAGCCAATGCTTTGCCTCACTGTGTTTCCATCCCACCAGGGAGGGAGTAATTGGCGAATGCCATGGTCGGGGGCACATGAGGTCCAGGAATTTTTTTAAAGGATTCTTCACTATTGGGAGATAGGGCTAATGGCGCAGGTCTGCACTTTCTGAGTGCTTTTCTAGTTGAAAAGTGTGCTGTGGTCTGGTGAGTCTACATTTCAGTTTATTTTTGGAAATAATGGCTGCTGAGTACTCAAGGACCAATGAGGAAAAGGACAATCAAGATTGTTATCAATTCAAAGTTCAAAAGCCAGCATCTGTGATGGTGTGGTGATGTGTTAGTGCCTGTGGCATGGGTCACTTGCACATCTGTGAATGCACCATTCGAATTGAGAGGTACATTAAGGTTTTGGATCAACATATGCTTCCATCCAGGCATCTTATTAAGGAACGCCCTTGCTTAATTCAGCAAGACAATGCTGAACAACAACACAGTTAGGTGTGCTGGTACTTAACTGGAGTGCATGTAGACACACCTGTCTCCCATTGAAAATGTATGGTGAATTATGCAGTGCAAAATATGACAGCATAAACCCTGCACTGCTAAGGAACTTAAGATGTACATCAAGAAAAAAAAATGAATGCCACTTTCAATATTTCACCAGTTAGTGTCTTCAGTCCCCAGACACTTTGAAGTGCTGCTGAAAGACCTTGTTGAAACATGTTGCAGGCATCAGGCACTCAGAATGTGTGCATATTTCCAAAAATGAACCAAAGTTTATCAGTTTAAACATTAAATGTCTTTTCTTTGTGTTGTTCTCAATTGAATGTGGGTTTAAAATGATTTGCAAATCACTGCAATCTGTGTTTAAATACACTTTACAAAATGGCCCAACTTTTCTGCAATGGGGTTTGTGTAAACATAATACCTGATGCAGGTAGCAAGTCACTAAAAAGAAAGAATGAATAGACACCTACTTAAAATAATGTCTTTGTTTTAAATGTGCAACTCCTCAGCGTGTTGCTCAAATTAGCAGAGCTAGTGACCTACAATAACTTCAGTATCCACAGCTCTGCCCGTGTGAAGCATGCCACTCTGATAGCTCTACAGAGGAATTCCATGCATTACCCTGAGATAACAGAATGGACTGTTTGAATTTCTGCTAAAGAATAACTTGTAGACTGATCTGGGTTTTCTGCTCTGAGAAAAAGGGGAATTTTAACATTGGTGGTTCAAAAGTGGCAACTATTTACAGAAAATACACAACACTGTCAGTGTCTTGCTCAAACAACACCTGGATACCGAATCAATTAGCAAATCACAAACATGTTAACCAACTTAAAGGGATATTTCGGGATTACTGAAGTTGGGTCGTATGAGGTGCTTGGCTATAGTAGTGGCATTAGCCTCCAGTGATGTCTGTGAAAGTTGATCTTGTGGTTACCATGAGCTTAGAGAGCCCTTGGCAATAGTGGCTATAAATGGGAACTTTTATCGTAGTTTAACGAGTTTTACGTAAAAATGGGCCAAGAAAATATATTGGCTCGCCTGTACGCTGTGTTGAAAATCTGATCAGCTGTGTGGGTCTGTGGGCTTCCATGGGGATAATAACACCACACCAAGCTAAAACAAAGATAATATGAGCGATTTCAAGTACAGTGATGGTAATGTGCTGTTTACTGTGGAATAAGAATGTAATGTTTGATGGATTGAATGACAATAAAACAACATCACCCTTAGCATCAATCAAATACCAAATTAAAAAAATATTTTTTACACGATCAGAGATTTACATCGAAGAAAAAACTATGCATGTGCAAAAACTCACCTCCTGACTTTCTTCTTACTGTGACATTTGTGATCATCCGGGCCATGTTACGAAGAGTGATGCTTTGCTGTGAAAAAAGGTTAGACATGTTTAAAATCTTAATGGACTTTGTCTATAATTAGTTATGATTCCAAGAAACATCCCCAAAATAGACTTACCCTACGAATCTCATAAAGAGAAATACTGATGGACAAAATGGAGAGGAGAAATATACATATGGCATAAATATAATAGTGATCGACTATCCACAGGGTAATGCTGAACAATTGGAACACATAGAATGGGTTGAGGACCTAAAGAAGCAGACAAGGAGAGAAACAAATGGGTATAATTTGACATTTATAGAAATTTTAGATCAATTTACTTCATTCTGACACAGTATTTAAGACGGTTTTTCTTCTCACCTCCTCAAACAGCAGTTTTGTGTAAGGCTTCACAGGCACATCAATAAGGTTTGGCCCATACATTCGTCTCCTTTGAATTTGGAACATGAATTACTCAGCAGTGCCCTCTTAGAATAAAATTGTCTGTTTATGTACCTATTCAGGCATTGTTTCCTACCTGAAGCTCTGCTCCAGTGGACTAAGGCCATTTTGGAAACCATACAGGTCCTTGCAGGTCCAGTCCTCATTGAGGACACTATAAATAAAGATAGATGTTTTAACATTACAGCTATTAAAATTATTGAAAGAAAATGATTCATTTTCAATTGTAAGCATAATTTTGTGCTGTACTACAAAAAGGCCAGACTGAATTAACTTTAATTTCTTGAAATTAATCTAGGTCAGACAGCACTTCCTGACACAGCATGAATGCTGGGTTTGTACTTGGTTTTCCTGCATCAGTACCTAACACGACAGAAAGCTCCTTTTCTGTCCAGCCAGATGTAGCGCAGTCCTTCGAACAGATAGTAGCGCAGCAGAGTTTTCTGTAACACAATAAAGGTCAAATATCTTTGTGAGCAGGAAGATCACCCGGCACACATGACTCTGCCAAGAAACAACAGAGTTGACTCCTTTCTTACCTCCTCCTTGCAGAGCTGGACGGTATCTTTCCACTCGCTGTCCTCCAGGTCTCCCATCAAGTCCAAACTGAAAGAGATAAACCAAGGAAAACCAGTTTTCTTTTTGACAATTTTCAGGTGTGGTCTAGTAGCTGGCTCGTTTGGAGGCTAGTTTTGAAAGCAGGCGAACTGGGTTTGAGTCCACTCTGTTAGTGATTTTCTATGTCATCCACTATCCTGTCTTCTCTAAGTAAAGGTAAAAAGACCAAAAATAAATATGTATTATAAGCTAAATATGGTGCTCTTGAGAAGATAAAAAAACATGTGGCTTACCTGCCCTCCTCCATTTCCTCTGTGAGGACCTCCACCACATGCTGCTGGCCAAAACTGTCCTGAAAAACAAACAGAATGAATCAGTTTGTGATTCCTTGAATCTAGGCACTAGAGAAAGCATCTAATACCATGAATATGAGCATAACAACATCAGAGATTACCTGCCAAGGGGCGACAGACGCAAATTAGCATTTTTGCTAACTCTGGTGCATTTACAATATGTATTCCTTAAGTTTGTACATGAATGTGCACTGTCCCTTTTTAATAAATAAATAAACAAAAACAAAAAAAAAAACTAAACTAAAAACAGAGCTATTTATTTGTTGGGTTTTAAAATTATTTATCAAACAGAATGCAGTGTGTGCAGACTGCAGACTGAAAGCTCTACTTCTAAAAGCCTTTAAGTTAAAAATGGAGTGCCTCAGGGCTAAGTGCTGCTGTTATTTACACTTTATATAAACAGTATTGGTCAAAATGTACCAAATACAAATGTTCATCTACATGCAGATGACACTGACATTTATTGCTCTGTTCCTGCACAGCATCAGCATCTGTCACTTACAAGAAGGTTTAGATATTGTACAGGACAGTTAAAATAGGTTCTGAATCCTGACAAAATCAAACTCATTATGTTTTCACACTCAAAGAAAAACCTCTTAACCTATGACTTAACCTAGGGTATAATTCAGTCTTCAACCATGGATTCTTGATTGATGATTCCTTAACTTTTAAGCTTTAGTTTGAGCTACTGGTAAAGAAGTTAAAGTTGCAGCTGAGTTTTTACTTCAGAAATAAGTCTTAGTTTTTATTTACTGCTAAGAAAAGACTTGTTTCTACCACTTCTATGCCTCTGACTGATCTTGGTGATGTTTTGTATGCATGTATCTTCTTGTATGCATGTATGCATGCCTTATATCTCTGGATACTGTATACCATGGGGCACTGAGGTTTATAACAAATCTAAAGTTCTTAACTCATCATTGTACTCTGAAGGATCAAGTCAGGTGTCCTTCTTTGACCACTTATCTGTTTCCATTATACTTGTGTAATTTTGTTCATGTGAAATGTCCTGGAGGCTACAGTCTTCACTCTGTGACTCAGTCACAAGAGTTACTTTTGCTATTTGTTCCAAAGGTCTGTCTTAAAATGGGTAAAAGAAGTTTTAGGTATGCCATTCCTGCAGCCTGGAATCTGCTGCAGGAGATCTTATGTCTTAAGAAGGTGGTCTCTTTAAAATTTTTCAAAAGTAGATTGAAAGCATTGGAGGAGGATGCAACAGGTTTTAGATGTTTTTTGACTAATGACTTTGTGCTCTCTGACTCAGGATTAAGGCTGAACAATTTGCAAAAATAATCTAGTTGTGAATTTTTTTCCAAAATACTGCGATTGCGATTTAATACAGGATTATTCTTGGGTTAATCTTATGTTTTTTTTTTTATTTTTGGTCAAATTCAAGCAATAAATAATTCCATAAATAAGACCATGTGTATTGAAAACAATGAAATTATTTCTGAAGCAATTAATCCATAGTAGTATGAATCTGAATGTGGGGGTGCAACAAGCTTGTGCTGCTGCCCATCTTGGCCAGGACAATCTTGTAGATGAGATAATTGATTTCAACGAGGCTTTCCTGGTTAAATATATTTAGAAAATAATGAATAATATAGGGAACCTCCACAGACATAGTCCTTTTTCTAATTTCTGGCATTTACATTGGGAAATTAGAATGTCATGGCAGAGAACTTACAATATTGAATATGAATTAAAAACATGAATATGTTCGGTTAACCCACACTAGCATAGGGGATAGACTGTTGCAGATGTGGCAACTGTTAAAGCAGATGTTTTGTAATCCTCCGTTTAGCCCAGTAAGTACATGTGGATTGAAGTAGATGGTAAATGACTTGTGTAATACTGAAGAAGCAAAGGGAGGTATTGACCAAAGCCTGAATCACATCTAAAGGCCAAAAAAGGTTTCTGTTTCTCAGTTCTGGAGCAGATGAATGTACCGATAATTATGAAATATTACAATTTAAACAGTGTTTTCTGAGGAATATTTAGTGTTAGCATGGAAAAAAGACTTAGTTAAAGTATTTTGAAACATAGAAACCACCATTATGTTTTCTCTCCAAAGTCCCCAGACTATTGACAAAAAGATTAACTTCATGATTGTTTTGTACATGAGTGGCTGTGTGAAAAGCTCACTGTTTGTCAACAGACCCTGGAAGCTTTGAACAGAGAAGTGTAATGCCTGTCTCCGACTTCAAAAAAGCATCTAACTTTTACACTTGAAGGTCTTTCTCTGAGGAGATTCTTTCTATAATCATTTAAGAAACTTAAACTTATAAATGGAGCCTCTCAGTAGCAAAAAAACCCAACATATTAAGTTGACATACTTTGGTCGAGCAAATTTGACCCCAAGAATTACATTACAGCCATTATAAGAAGCAATCTACCTGAGCAGTTACAAAACTGGTGTTGAGATTAGCTGTTAAAATCCAAAAGTATGCAAAATAGGATTTCAGTTTGGTAATACAGGAAGCACCATTTAGACTAATATTTATCGCTCAAAGAGGGAAAGTTTTTACAGCTTAGTCATACATGGATGACAGGATAGTTGTAGCCTAGATTGTTTTAACCCCATCCTGTCTGTCTTCAACAGAAAGTGAACTTATGTGGGTAGAAGTGGAAAAAATAGGGCTAAATTATCTAGTTAAATATGGCAAGTGCATGTATGTTTTCAGATAAAAGAGCAGAAATCAAATTTAGTCTCACTTTTAATAGCAGAACATCCGCAAAAGCCAGAGGGCATGAGCAACAGCGGATGAGCACACCAAGCCGCGGGCGCCAGTGAAACACAATCAGGATGAGACCCAAGGACAGCAGGGCAGCCAGACGACATAGCCAGACACGCCATCGCACCCACTTATATCCCTGAACATCCTGTCAGGGAAAAGAATGCAGACAGTTTGAGTCAAAACTCAAGTTTAGTATTGGATTCAAAAAAGATTTATTTACATACAGCTTGTTTGACAGCCAACAAAAAGTCACCATTTAAACACAGAAACAGTTGCTTGTTCTGTTTCCATCTGTGATAGATGACAAATATGATGGAAAGTATTTTAAAATGTAATTTCTATGAAAGGAAAAAGACATCTCCCGTCATTCCAGTGTCATCTCTATGTTTTTACACCACATCAAATGAGTTAAAACAAAAACTTCTATTGCCTTCGTTTGCCCATCTTTCTACAACAGCTGCACATTCCTCTCAAGATTTCTCATCTTTATCCTACTCCTTGATGCAAAAGTCTGTCTTTGTTTAGCAGAAAAACTGTGGAGGCTCTTACCATGTGTGACTCAGGGCTGAGCAGGGGGTCTCGGGGACTGGGTGAAGGGAGTCCGCTCTGCAGATCCACAACACTATCTGGAAAAGGTGAACAGGTATAACATTAACATGAGCCAATGAGCTCACCCTCAAAGGTCAATATTCACAAAATAAATACTGCAGGGCTATAGTTAAGTACATGTGACACATTGCAATGGCTGTTTGAGAGTAAAGTTCTTAAAATATAAACATGACACTTTTATTGGTATAATGGGAATAAAATATCCAATCTACAGGCAACGCTTAACGTGTATGGAAAACAGTCATTTGAGTTGTTCAATTCAATCCCTGCCTCTGGGAACAGGTGTTTGGAGGACATAACACAACAGGCAGACAAACTTTAAAAATGTTTAACTTTAGAGGATTAAAGAGCTGCCATAAAATTTAATACGACCATTGAACACAGACCTTAGTGCTGCACAAACCAAAACAACTTCAGAAACATTAACTTTAAACGTCAACAAGAGGTTGTGACATCCCATAAAGCAGTATACTTTTGCATTTATCGCATTGTTAAGTCTAAGTTTTATAGCAAAACTATGCAATTGCCTGGAGTATAAAAAACGCTGTCAAGTGCCTTGTTTGTTTAACCGGATGCTCGCGTCCGCTTCAGAAAAAAACAGAAAATATCGACACATTTTCCAACATAATCAGTCTCTTCCGTATCAGAACACAAGCGAAAGGGAAACTAAGCTTACCGTCAACTCGATACCGTATTCTTTAATTAAACAATCCCCAGGATTGACGATACATTTGTGTCCTGCGGTTGGTAAACCTCACACAGCCAACACTGTTTCCAGCGTTTCCTTTCTACCTTCCTGGAGCTGAGAGCATCTGATACCTGACAACGTTAACATACCTGTTTAACCAGCTCCTAGTAGAAGTGGGACACGACCCCATGTCATTTTCGACGGCGTATTAACCGTGAATCAACCCCTCGTTAGCTGCCTTATAAGTTGTGAAAGGACTTTTAATGAGCTTATAGTAAAAACTGTTGAAACCACCGTTGACGGGGCTGCACGCGCTTCGAACTATTATGACAGGGGCGGACTCAAACTGTCTGAGGGGCAGGGGCAGGGGCAGGGGCAGGGGCAGGGGCAGGGGCAGAGGCAGAGGCAGAGGCAGAGGCAGGGGCAGGGGCAGGGGCAGGGGCAGGAAATACTGAGGGGGCACCTGCAGCACCAGACTGACAATTTATTCCATTTTCTCCTCTTGAAGGATGCCCTATTTAGTGCTTCACTACACTGTCTCCACTCATAAGGCACTCTTGACTTAAAGGGATATTTATATATTTTTGAACTTGTGTCATATAAAGTGGTTGGTAATAGTATTTATTTGCAGCCACAGGGGATTCCAGTCTGTGTTTCCCCTTTAAGAGAAGAATGCTTGGAGTACTGTAAATCAAGCTAGGCTATACAATGTTGTAAACAGACTACTCCACAAAATTTAGCACACATTTTACCAACATGGTGAGACAGAAGAAAATATAGTCTATTTGTTGCATTGTAAAATAGAGCCACACACAGAGGTTTTCTGGTGGAAAAACAAAATAGTTAAATTTCGCTTAATTATTTTGGATTAACTGTACACTTCAATTAACCTGACACACCAGATGGATTTGTTTCACACATTCATCCGGGAAAGCTTCAATAGGAAATGTTTGAGAAAAGGCAGAGGCTTTGAAAAAACTCGGGAGTGTGATTGGGTGAACGTTCTGTCTGTCACATCTCTATGGGCCAATCAGAGCAACAAAACACGTGATGTAGCCGCTATCGAGCTGCGTGTACGCAGCTCCTGAGGAATAACGCGAAACATAGCGACTATAGACATGTAAGTACTCGACTTTTGTCATTTTTGAAAAGAAAACAACACACTGCTGTTCTTTGTTCTTCTTTTAATGAAGAAATGTTGTCAAGTTCTGATAAAACTGGTGCTTTAGCAGCATCCACGCTAATCTCTTCCTGCATAACTGCAACAGCTCTTGCTGCTACTTGTTTATGTCATGGCACTGCTGCGCCTGAAAGTACTGCCCCTTGTTGCTAATTGGTCCTGTCACTTTCTAACCGGGCCCAAACGGTTCAGATGGGAGCTTTGCAAGATGGATTCGCCAGTAAAAAACAAGGAAACAGGCGTATCCATCTGCTTTGCAAGGTTACACTTCAATAGCACTATGCAAACTAGACTAGCTTCCTTGTCAGCACTCTAAAACCCAAAACATACACAGGACCATCATGTAGCATTGTATGATGCACCTCAGCTGGCGTTACTAGCACATGCTAACAGCAACATGGCAACAGTCAAAACCCCTGCCAGCTTTTGTATGGCCAGGTGCTTGATACCAGAACTGGAAGCTTAAGGCTCATCTATCCGCCTTACTGGGTTAGTGAAAAACCAATAGGAGCAGTGGTATTTCACCAGCAGCTGAGGCCTCCCACATACTCTACACCTCACACAAAAAGATGGCGCTAAATTTCTCTTTCTGTACTCTCAAACAGAGCTGCTACCACAGCAGCCGAAATGGATAAAACGGCTGTTCTCTCGGGAAAATGCTCTACCAGTTGCAGCCAGCCATGCCAGGAATAGAGCAGTGGAATAAAGTCCCATGGCACGGTGCATCTGTTCAGTCTGGTTGCCACTGGTATGTGTTTAATTTTAGAAAATAATGGAGGCGATTGTTTTGACCTGTGCCAGACGGTGCTGTAATAATAATAAGTCAATCCCCCTATGCTTATTATAATAAGTGATAATAAGAATAATCACATATTCTCCATTCTAATCATATTTTATCCTCTAACAGGGCATCCTGGAGGTCACAGTGTCACATTTTTTTCACTAAAAAGCCTTTAAAGATGTCAATTTATTTTATTTTGTCCAATGCAAGGGTGTTCTAAAATAGAGTTTCCAAACTTTGTTATGGAAAAGACCCCTCTATAGCTTCTGATTTAGGTAGGGCCCCTCAACATTTCTTATTATAATATAATATATAATATACATTAATCATACATCTGCTTGTGTCCTAATTTTATTAACAATAAATAGTTCTTAATACAGGGAACACGTGTATTATTTCTGTTCTGTGCCTTGTTATTCGTTTATCTACACGCTGAACAGATACACACGTGGATAAAATTGTTGGTACCCCTCTGTTAATGAAAGAAAAACCCACAATGGTCACAGAAATAACGTGAATCTGACAAAAGTGATAATAAATTAAAATTCAATGAAAATTAACCAATGAAAATCAGACATTGCTTTTGAATTGTGGTTCAACAGAATTATTTTAAAAAACAAACTCATGAAACAGCCCTGGACAAGAAAAGTACTTGATTCAAGTGCAATAAACTGGCTATTTGGAAAACTAAATGCTGCTTTGATCTAGCATGACAAACCTCAACTTTAAATAGCCTCATACAAAGTTTCAATTCTGCGAGTAAAACCACCTGAATTTAAAATTATTCAACAAATATTCTGTTCGTAAAACCACTTCAAATTACCTGTAAGACATGCGTAATTTACTGTAAATAAAATTCTTAACATAGCAGTCATAATGTACTTAATATTTAAAGTTGTTCTGTACTCTAAAACGGTTTAAGATATTGATTCAGTCAATACCTTCCTTACATAAAAGGTTCCACCAGAAAAATGAATTCCAGCAAGCATCTAAAAGTCATTAAGTCTGTTTGAAACAATCCAAAGGATCGACTGATGGCTCTGCAGCCACCTAAGAAGGAAGCTGGTCTTGCGCCAAAGCCTCAGTGGACATGTTCCCAGCAAATGACACCAGATATCTTCCCACAAGTTCTGTGCTGATTTTGTCAAAGTCAAGGCTTTCGCTTTCATGCAGGCAAAATCTTACACTATGCCAAAAGAAAAAAAAGGAATTACATGGCACAAATGACTAGACAAACTCAAGACAGTCATGTGAGCTGATGAGGTAACAGTTCTCTCCTAAACCTCAGAAAGCAGAGTGCCAACTTCATCCAGAGGATCTCTGGGTATACCGAGGTCAGCAGTCTGTTTGATCAGCTGGCCTAACTCCTACATTTCTTAGTTGAATTAGATTACAGTCTTTACAACTTCATTAGACATTCAAAGCAGCAGAAAGCAGTCTCTGAAGCATTACTCATGGCAGCAGTTTAGAAATCCAATGAAAAACATATCCTGGATTTTTGGGACAAATATCGATATACAAGTTTGGGCTTGCAAAATCTATAGCTAATATGTCCACATATTTGATCATACTCCTGCAATACATACTCCTGCTTTCCTTTAATAACTTTTTTTTCTTTTTTTTGTTTTGTTCTAGATGTATTTGTGTCATCATTTTGAGATACCAATGCTGCTTTTTCCTTGGCAATAAGTGACTTCTTGAGATTTCAAGAATATAAAAACTTTTTAATACAAGAAAACCAGCATTATTATCCAAAGACAACAGCGTGTTTGTTATGACAAACAATATAATAAAATGTACAGAGCATTTTCAGTGCTTTGTTAAAATTTTATAATGAGAAAAAAATTAATTCAAAGGATTTTTAATTGCAGTTTTTTTAGAACTTTGCCATTTACATATTTTTTTATGTTGTTGTTGAATGGCTTAGTGTCATCCTGTTTGTTTAGTTATTTTTTTCAATAATTAAATCAGCAACAGGGATTAACAGTGGTGGGCATTTAAGACACTTATTGCTGGTTTACAATAAGAAACAATCTTGAAATCAATTTTTTAGTGATTAGAAGAAAGTAATAAAGTAAAAAAAAAAATTACTGTCTAAGTCCATCGGTAAACATATTGTTTGGAGACTATACTTGCTGTCTGCCCTGCAGATTTTTGTTCCATTTAGCCTCGCTGCTGCTCCTTACTTTCTCAAAAGATGGCTGTTCAAGAAGAATCTGTTTTTTCCTGCCCATGCTACTTTGGTAAATGTTTCCCGGTGCTTCGCTCATGGTGGAGTAATGCTGCATCTCTGTAAATAAAATTCTAAATTAGGGATGCACAATTATCAGTATGATATCAGTATCCCCAGTTTTTAGCTTTAAAAGTGAAAATATTACAATTTCTACTGATATTTTGGCTTTGAAAATCTGCAGATATCAGCTGTAAATATTGGTTGTAAGAACAAATAAGTAAATGGAGTGTCAGGCTGGACTGACAGACTTATAATGGCTGGCTTTCTTTATTCATCATCATTCCTTACACTTCAAAGTGCGATTTTAAGGACTCAAATTTGTTCATTTGTTCATCCTGAAACTTTGAATTGAGTGTTCAGGGGCCAAAGCTTTAGGTGTAAATAACATTTGAATATTGGTGTTGATATCAGCATCAATAAAAATTAATTTGTAAATATCAGCATATCTGATAGGTTATATGCAAAAACCCAACATCATGTGTCCCTATTCTAAATAGTATGGTCCACACCTGCTCATTTAAAAAGAATCCAAGGACCCACCTGTGAGCAGGCAGGTTTTTTTTTTTAAAGTTATTTACCAAATAACTGTTCATAATTCTGTCACGTTTTACACACCATCAGAAAGCTCTAATTCTCAGGTCTGACCATGTTAACCATTCCAGGATAAAAACCACCACCATAGCCACAATTAATTCATTTTTCAGGCTACAAACAAACAATAATAAAAGTGACACCGCTCTTTCATACTTTCCTTATCATAATATCCCATCAAAAACAATCCTGGTGCATCAGAAAGAGTCCCCACATTCTAAACCCAGTCAAATATTTAGTCTAAAAACATGATTACATTAATAAAGATTCATGTGCTGGTTTTGTATCATTTCAAATTTGCTGTTGTAGCTCTCAATAGTCCACTGTATTTACTGTAATCATGTGTTTTTCCCAGGCAACTATTAGCAATGCTATATAGATAAATATCTGCCAACCTCAATCCTTTTTGGAGTCTCCAGTTTGAAAACACCTGGACTTTTCCTCATAAATACAGGTGTAAACTACTCATTTTTTGTTCTGCTGTTTTCAGCTTTGAACCTTAACTTGCTTTATGCTTTGGTACAGTTTAGGTTTCCAGCTAATACCTCCAAGCTACAGTCATCTTCAGGCCCCTGTTTCACAATACAAATTCAGACAGGAAAAAATATGTCGTTTTTGTTGTATTACTTAACAACAGTAGAAACTATAGTGAGTGAGACAGTTTAGAGAGAAACTTCAGAGTATTATCTTTTTAAAGACATCCTGTTTGTGCTTGTACTCCAAATGGTTCAACACAGCATTTAATTTAATTTTGGTATTTCTGGATATGGGCTTTTGACTAACTTTACCTGGAATTATAAGGGGTTATGGTGTCTTGATATAACAATTGTTATGAAGTGGTACAGTACAAATACAGATTTGTTGGTTGACTGATTGACTGTGGGGTTACAGTACAACGTTTCAACTAACAACTGTTGCTGAGGATTATCCAAAACTACAAGAACAAGTGTACCCGCCCCGACATGTTGCTGATAATTATCTCATTCTTTATTGGTCTGAGGGCTTAAATGAACTCTTTCTACCTTTGTTGTTATGGGAAGAAAGCAGCATTGGAAATATTTAACTGTTAAACGTTTTTACATTTGCTTGGCCACCTGCTGCCAGAGATAAGAAAGGGACGACATGTTTATCTATTTATTTCAATGAAACGACCCTTGAACTCAGACCAGTGTAACTTTTGGGAGCAATAATCATTAAGTAAGACAGACAGTGAAAGTTTTGTTCATGTTTGTAATTATTTTTTATCAAAAAACTTACTGCCTTATTGGCTGCAAGGCTGTGAACGAAGAAACAGAGCAAGTGAGCATAGTTGAGCCGTTTCACTGGGCAATTCATGGTTATAGATTAAATTGTTTCACTAAGCTAAAATGAAAGGAAATCTTAATATTTTCGAGTGAATTAACAGTACATTTAAGTCCTTCTTTGCCTCCAAAATCACTGCATCAGTCTCTGGTTGTCAACACAGATCAGGGTTGAGCACCGGGAGCTATCTCCATTGGCTGATCGAGGCTAACTATTAGCAAAACATCAGTGTAGCTTTACTGTCTGCTCTCGGTGTTTAACGTTTATTAAACAGCTTTAAACACACGTACCTCTCCTCTCCATCCTTTGGTCACGATGTCAGCTTCCACATCACCTTATTTCACAACATCATAACCCTGGAGACAGGCTGTCCTAGCCTGACACAAAAGAGTTTCTCACAGCATTGGAGCTATTCATTACAGCACAAACAGTATTTCTGTACGGGAAGTCATGAGGTCCAAAATAGATACAAGCTACTGTCAGGTACGTAACCAATACATGTGGCTTACCTCAGGCAGTGAAGACTATTATCTCTGTAAAATAAAACTAAAAATGAATGATTTATTATTTATATGAAAAATTGTATCGTTTGTTTTAATTTTATTTAATTTGTTTTTGTGTAATATGACGAGGCTCTTTTATCTTGACTAACCTGAAATACTTTGATATACTGTATATCGTTATGAGTTATTTTGATAATTGATTTAGAATCAGTTAAGTACATTTCATGGGTACATCCTGTTAATGTCCGTCAAGATAGCATTATGCAAAAGTGTTAATAAAAACAGTCTAACACTGGTAATTATGGTGTATCTTTTAAACTAAACTCATACCCTGTCAATAAATGCCTAATAAAAGGCAGCCCATAAGGGGAGATAAAGGGGAGAGCCTTCTGGGACCCATTCCTTTTACCATGAAAAATAATCACTCATATCAAAGCAACATAGGTTATTTTTTTTAAATTTATGCTGTAGGGGTAAAGTGGCCATAAGGGGTTGAAAGATAGAAAAAGATGTCTATAAGACGCAAAAATTAGTGAAAATTGGCAAGAATTGGTTACAAGTGATTAAAAAGAGACAAAAACTCGTAGGATAAAATTGTGACAGGGGTTGAAAATTTATGAAAATGGTTCATAAGGTGGCATAAAGGTGGTAAAGGAGGCAAAGGAGGGTGACGAGGGGTGAAAAGGGAGAAAATGGGTCGAAAAGTAGAGAAAATTGGTTAAAAAGTGCTGAGAGTGTGCCAAAGAATGAAAAATGGGTTGAAAGTGGCAAAATTTAGTTGAAATAGGCAAAATAGGTGAAATATTGGCAAAAAAATGATTTAAAGTGGCAAAAAAGTGGTTAAAATAGTCAAATGAGGCAAAAATGGGCGGGAAGGAGTGGTGGAAATGTGAAAAAATGGCAGGTATGGGTTGAGAGATGAAAAACTGTTAAAAGAGGCAAAACTGGGAGAAAAATTGTCAAAATTTGGTTGCAAGTAGTAGAATTGGGTTTTAAGAGGCAAACCGGACAGGGAAAATGGTTAAAGGAGATTAGAATGAATTAAAAAGGGTGAGATTTAGCAAACATAGGTTAAATGTGTGTGTGTGTATGTGTGTGTGTGTGGGGGGGGGGGTAAAATGGTGTTAAATGTGACAAAAAGAAGTTTTAATTATTTTCAACAATAGAATAAATAATTTCAACAGAACCCAATAAAGGCTGGACATACTGTTCAGCTCCTAAAGGAAGTAACCATTACAAATGATGCCAGTATCATTGCTCATAATTTAACACAATGGTAACAACAGTAAATCACATCCAGGACGAGCCAATTTACTGAGTTTTTCAGGGGCCCTGTACGTTCTGTGGACAGGCTTGCTTTATATTAAGAAATCTTTTTTAAAATGTTTTGGTTTCCAGTTTGTAATCCATTTGACTGACCTTCCTTTACATAAATCCTTGCAGACATAAATCATTTACTTTAATGTTATAACTTACAGTCATAGTAAACCCCTGTTTATTTGCAGTAAACCTGTACTTTTTTGTATCACTGGGTACCCTGCATAGTCAAAGCAAAGAAATCATGTCCGTGGTAAAGTGTTTCAAACTGTGGTACTCAAGTTTCTCTTAAGCTTTTAATCCCATTGAAGAAACCGGCTTTCCAACACAAATCAGGTTTAAGGAGTGACTGCTCAAAGCTGTCAAAAACAACAGTTTAAGAACAAGAATACTTTCTGTCAAGACCATTAAACCCCTCACTATAACAAACAATAGCATGAACACAGTAGTGAGTACACTGCTCTGCAGTGTTTTTTTCCTATCTTAGTAGGTTAAGTACAAACGTAAACTACTATAGCTTTAACATTTGCTTCAATTCCTACTTGTTCCACTAATCAATAACACTAATGCATTTTACAGCTTCCATGGTATTCTACATGCTAGCTCACTGTCATGACTTACTGGGAAATTATGTTATTAATACAATAACTCTTGAGCTACAGCTAGAAGCCATGTCAGATGGATAAAAGGCTGATGCTCAGTAAGTCTATTTACTGAGCATCAGCCATCTATTTTACCAGTATTTTCAACCATCCCAATTCCAAAAACACGGGATGCTGTGAAAGTGTGAATAAAAACAGAATGCAATGATTTACAAATCTCATATAAATTCATAACATAAACTATATATAAGATGTTGAAATTGAGACATTTTACCATTTCCTGAAAAATATTAGCTCATTTTGAGTTTGATGACAGCAACATATCTCAAAAAAGTAGGGAGAGGGCCATGTTTACTGTTGTGTAACATGATAATTCTAGATGTTCAACAGTCTTAACTCTCCTTTGCCAGATTTTATGATGTTTTCTTTGAGTGGTGAGAGCTCTGGACAGCAGGCACTGGACCATTCTACTGTGAAACCATGCTGTTGTGATGGATGCCACATGTTAAGCATTTTCTTGCTGAAATTTGTAAACCCTTCACCAAAAGAGATGCTGTCTCGATGGGATGTGTTGCTCTAAAACCTCTATATTCTTTTCAGTATTGATAGTTCCTTTCCAGATGTGTAAGCTGTCCACACCACAGGCACTAATGCAATCCAATACTGTCAGAGTGGCAATTGAACTGTGTGCTGATAACAGGCTGGATGGTCCTTTTCATGTTTAGTCTGTAGGACACAGCTGCCATGATTTCCAAAAGGAATATCAAATTTTGATTCATGTGACCACAGAACAGTTTTGCATTTTGCCTCAGTCCATTACAATAGTTTTGTCCAGAGAAGGTAGCAGTATTCCTACATATGGGTTAACAAGATTTGCATATATATTCTTATCTTTTGCATGTTTTTAGCATATTTCCCCTTTGTACAGCACTTCCAGTGGCATTTAGTAAATTAAAGATGTTTAAAGATGTCATTTCTAACATTTACAGGTATAAGAGTTACAATTGTCTTTTGTCAAAAACAGGAATGTAATGAACATATATCTGTTAAGATGGTCTGATTAAATAAGTGAAAATCTCATTATGAAAAAAAAATGTACATCTTTAAATACTGGTTATTGTAACTTGAACTCTGAACATCATAAGGAGAAATGTTTTTTAATCCAAAGCAAGCACAGCAATCTACAGTGAGCACAGCACATTTTAATGAACACATACTTAAATATTTACAGTCTGAATACAAGTCAATGAGCTTCTTCCAAAGAGTAAATACAGCAGAGCTTTGTCTCTTTACTGTACAGACTTGCAGCAGAAATGTGGTCCAACATGTTGCGTCGTTTAAAATATGAAGCTTAGCAGCTCTTTCTAGCACACTTTCACGTCTCTTCTCCTTCATACAATCCAACTCACACACATCCACACACTCACATTTCACACATACATGAGAATCCTAAAAGGTGCTGATAGATGAAAGAGCTCTATTATCGGCTCTTCTCTTCCTCCTAACTCAGTTCATGATAATATTAGTGGATTTAAGAGAACAGGATCTTCCAGTTTTCATGAAGTTGCAGCTTTCTTCTCTTTGTACGTCGCCATCATTTTCTTGATTTCTGCAATGGCCTTTCCTGGATTCAGTCCCTGGGGAGCAGAATGTCGAACAGAGAGTGAGAAACATAAAGCAAAAACTATGAAAATCGATGTGTGAGAGTGTATTTAAGTACCTTGGGACAAGTCTTAGTGCAGTTCATGATGGTGTGGCAGCGGTAGAGAGAGAAAGGGTCCTGAAGCTTTGACAGACGCTCTTCAGTGAATTCATCACGGGAGTCGATCATCCACCTGTAGGCCTGCAGGATAGAAACACATCAACACAGTCAACATTTATCCGCACTATTTGGTATAACTTTATGTCAAAGTAATTGTCACCTTGGGTCTTAGACTTAATGGTTTAATGGTTATATATTGAAGGGCAGAGGTTCTACACTCTCCAACAATTGTGTCCACTACTGTTTTTCCATGAGGAAGACAAGACTAAGACTAGCTAAAAAAAAGATTTCTGATGATAAAACTCTGACAAAAGTAAGTTCAGTAAGGAGACTTTAACAAGACTAAATGTTAGAGCTGGACTGTTAGGCATTCAAAATCCTTAATATTACACCACCGTCATTTGGGGTTTGTCAGTATTTTCATCAGTGCATTTTAAATCAATTTAAGTGTTGAAAGTGCATTAATTTTAGTGTTATTTCTGAGTTCATTTTAAAATTTAGAGGATTATGGTTGCTGAGAAGAATAAATGATGTAAGATATAAGGACTTTTTAATTTACTAAAACTGGACTGAAGTGTTTTGAGTTTTTGGAGTCTAATCTAGACTAAAACTTTTGAGACTTTAGAAAGAATAAATCAAATGTGACTAAAAGTAAAATGTACAGTAATCTAAAGACTAAAACCAAAACTAGATTTAAGAAAGCTGTGTCTGTACCATATTTAAGCTTCTCAAAGAAGCAATATTTCTACTTATCACACTACCACAGAAAACACCACAGTATTTTCAGAGCCGTGCAACAGCCAAGGAGTAGTTCTGGATTTCTGATATGTCTTCTTGCATATTGTTGTGCTAAGTGGGTCAAAATGACCCCAGTGCTAAATAAGTGAAGTGAATGGCTAAATATGATCTCGAAAGTAGAAAGTAGGATCGTACTTATCAGCTCAGAAAGAATTTCAATATTTAAGCCCTTTAGTTTCCACCCCGGCCGCTCTTAAACGCCTGCACTCTAAAAACTAGATAAGAGAAGTTTTAGAGGAAGTACAGCTTCTAAAAATACAGCCTCAACTGAAAACATGCTGAATGTGACATCTGTTTTATTTTTAACATGTAGTAGTGAAGAGGTTCCTAACCTTCAAATCTATACCATCTTAAAAACAATGTTTCAGCCAATTACTTTCAAACCAACCAGGCTCCTTAGAAAATTAAAGGCACAGTACACTAACGTTACCATTAGTTTAATCCAGTGGTTCCCATCCTTTTTTAGATTAAGTCCCCCCTTCACATATTTAAGGAACCACATGGAAAAGTGACATATGGCTGTCAAAAATACACATACACTTGAATTGTTTTAATCTTTTAAAGTCAAACACAATAGTCCAAACCACAAGTGTTATTAGCAAAAGACATTGGTATGAACCATTCATATGATTTGATATGATATGACCATACATGATTTTGGGTAGTTTGAGTGAACCTGATTTTAACACCTCTTAACAATCTCCTCCAGGTCCTGGACCTGGACCCCAGGTTTGGTCTAAGTTGTAGTTGTATGGTCTGCTTTCACTTCTGCTTGGACTAATGTCTCTAATGTCAGCTGCATTTTGCTGCTACACTTATGTTACAGGAATCAACTTAAATTTTGCATTTACAGCACTGCTCCTTAATTTCTATTTGATCAATTATTGCCCTTACAGTTTGTCTTCAATTTAACAGATTTTTTACTCTGTTTCTTATTCATCTGTTTTCATCTTTATATTCAGATTTTTGTGGATTTTATCGATAGTGTTACAAAATTTCTTTTATTCTCTTTGTGTTGCAGAAGCATCATTTTGTTTAGATATTTTAAGTAATGCACTTTGAATTACCTTGTTGCTAACAGATACATAAAGTAAAATGCCCTGCCTTTGCAACAACAATTAACAATGCAACCAATTTTAACAACTGCTATAAGAAAACAAACTATCATAAACAAAAGTTAAACCTACTCCTGATCTTACACATTTACATCTTTATTGGCTGTATTTTATCATGATTATGTGAAGAGTTATGCTATACTCTAATGGGATTTTTTTAGATCCTCTAAAATTCTGAAATACCCACACTGCTTGGCTTTTCAACATTACAGAAAGCCTGAAAAAGTTAAAACGAACTGTTACGTAAGCAGTGAGCTTAGAGACAAGCCTCAGCCCCAGGTGAGTACAGCTGAGGCTGATTAAGACTACCTGAGAGTTTCAGCGACCAACCAAGGATAATGTGATTAAATATTAACAGCATGGTCTTTGCTCTGACTCAACCCTCAGGCTAAACCTCATATTTGTCCTACCAGACCTATAGCTAGGATTTGCTAAAGTTTCTTTACTCTTTTTATATTCACCAAATGTTTCAATAATGATTAAGACTTAGAAAGATGTTCTCATGTTCTCTGAACCCACCTGCATGAGGACAGCAGGTCCCAGGTATTTGTCTCCGTTCCACCAGTAACTGGGACAGCTGGTGCTGCAGCAGGCACACAGGATGCACTCGTACAGGCCGTCCTGTGGGTGAAGAGGAACAGATAATTACCTCTGTCATTCTCTCTGTGGTCGTTCAGGACTCCAAAGGCAAATCATAATTCTATCATTCAAAGGTTTGGTTTCTTTACAGTTATACAACTGAAATGTTGACCAAAGGCAGGCTGCCTGGCCAGTTCTACAGAGAGCTTTAGATATAATGAAGACAAAGACCTCTAATATAGCTGTAATAGGATCATTTATCTAGGTCTCTGAGAGTAAGCACTGGGTTTATTTACCAGTTTCTGTCTATCCTCCACCGACTGGAAGTACTGACTTTTTCCTTCCTGAGTCTCATCCTTCTTCTTCAGGTAGGGCTCGATGGATTTGTACTGCGCATAGAAGTTACTCATATCCTGCAGAAAATGTAGGAGACAAATACATACAAGCTTTCAGGCAAGAATTAAATCACCATATGATTCAGTCAGTCCTTCCTGAACTTACACCTAAGTATTTTTTTCACACTTCAGTCGTTAATAAATTAAACAATCTGTATATTCATATGCAACTTAAAATGGCTCCAAAGAGACTCTCATCTGTGAATCGAAAAGCAAAGAAAGTAAGGAGGACAATTCCTCTAAATATAAAAAATACATTTAACTTAATGGTAAATATAATGGGCATACACAATACACGAATTGTCCTTTCTATCAATATTTTGGAGCTAAGTGTATTAGCAAATGTCTAATTTTTCATAATTCTGTTTTTACTGTTTACTGTTATCTTATGATCCATTAAGCCTCAATTGCCATGTTGATCTAATATACTATTTTTGGAATTAAGATAATAATAATGCATTTTATTTAGAGGCGCCTTTCAAAGCACTCAAGGTCACCTTACAAGAAAAGGTTAAAACAAGATGAGACATAAGTCTACATAACTATGTCCAGAAGCAGTTTGCTTCAAATCTGCCAAATGAAAATGGTTCTTTAAGTGATTGATACCATAGTGTTTCAATGATAACAGAGAAATACCCACAGGCACCAGATCTTTGACCACATACATGTGTGGAAGTGGGTAGATTTTTGTCGGTTTGCTCATGTTGGTGTCGATTTTGTTCAAACATGCCAGTGTGTTGCCTCCATTAATGTTCATTGCACATGAACCGCAGATACCTGGAGGAACAGAGAATCAATGTGTCGTTAAACTTAGTCTCAAAGGTCTAAAAAAAGACATTTTATGTGGAGTTCTTTTTACATTATCAGGTGTGAGGGGATTGCTTGTTTCTTACCCTCTCTGCAGGAGCGTCTGAATGTGAGTGTGGGGTCAATCTCATTCTTGATCTTGATCAGAGCGTCCAGAACCATGGGGCCACAGCTATAATAATGCCATTAGATTTTATCAACAATCAGGTAGACATAAAAAGTGACAACAGTTATCAGTTCATAGTCATCACTGTAACTCACGTATTGAGATCAATTTCATATGTTTGCATTCGTGGTTTGTCTCCTGCAGTGTCAGGGTCCCAGCGGTAAATCTGGAACTTCTTGATCCTGGGTTCAGGAGCTGGAGCAGCAGCAGTCTGAGCGTACCGCACCATCTGTACCAGAGGATAATTAACAGTTCAAGAATATAAATTGAAGCCATGTAGATTAACACTGAGGTGTACTATTGACTAGGGATGCATAATATAATCAGCATTATATCAGTATCAGCAGATATGACAATTTCTGTCAATATGTACAGTCAACATATCAGCTGTACAGTATAAACTAGAAAACCACTCGGAGAGCGCAGACCTCCACCATTAGCCCTATCTCCCAATAATAACAAATCCTTTAAAAAATTCCTGGGTCCAGACGGTGATCTGGATCACTCCCAAAATCTAATCAGTTCTCCCTTATGCCATTTCTGACATTTCCTGAAAATTTAATCGAAATCTGAAAAACTTTTTGAGTTACGTTACTAACAAACAAACCAACAAACCCTGCTGATCACATAACCTCCTTGGCAGAGGTAATAATACTAACAACAACAACAACAATAATAAAATAATAATAATGTATTGGAATTATTAATATTATTTTATTGTTAGCATTTTAATCAAAATGATAAGTTAGTAAGTCAAAATCTTGAGAAAAAAATTTACAATTATAAGTACATGGAGATTAGAAGCTCCATGCTGGCTTCTAACATATCTTTATTAGTTAAAACCTTCCAAAATTGTACAAATAATGTGATTTAATCAAGTTCATTTTGGCCAAAGTGATTTGGAACAATTTTACAGATATCATTGGAGTTCTTGCCGTTGGATTAACGCCAGCTTGCAGTTCCTCTATAAGGCCACAGGAGTGCAGTGATTAGTCATTAGCCTTAATATGACAAAACCAACCTCAACTGTACATTTGTGAAAATAATAGAATTTTACTGCTTAGACTCTACGTATAGCTAAGGTTAATTAAAAAAAATTAAATCCTAACCAGTCTTTCTTCTGTATTGTTACAGCTGAGGGGTTTACACACCGTTTGGTGCTTGAATTGCGAGTTGCTCTGTGTAACGGTAAGCATGACTCTCTGCTGCCCTCACGTGGCCAAAGCCAGGAACTGCAACCATATTAAATCTGTCAAGCCAGCGTCAATATGAACCTTACAGCAGATAACACTTCCGGTGTGTTTTCGCACAAAAGGTCCTTAAACAAAATTAGTAGTAATGGGAAATTTAAAAAGGAAAAGATGAACGTAAGGCCTGAATATTAATAATAATAATGTATTGTTATTATTATTTTTTATTGTAATCGTTTTAATCACAATAATATGTCAATTAGAAAAGCACTCAGAGAGCGTAGACCTCAGCCATTAGCCCTATCTCTGAATAGTAAAGAATCCTTTAAAAAATTCCTGGATCCAGATGGTGATCTGGATTACTCCCAAAATCTAATCAGTTCTTCCTTTATTCCATTTCTGACATTTCCTGAAATTTCATCAAAATCCGTTCATAGCTTTTTGAGTTATGTTGCTAACAAACAAACAAACTAACTAAAAAACCCTGCTGATCACATAACTTCCTTGGCGGAGGTAATAAACATTTGCCTTAAATATTGGCAAAATGTGCAAAATAACATCAGGTAGAGGTCTTTACTTGTTCGTCCTTATTCTTTTAACTTTAAACTTTATTTTAGGGACCAAAGTTTAGGGGCCCACTGCCGTAGGTCACCATATACTCAAGGGGGCTTCATATACTCAAAGGGGGCCCACCATGAGTCCTGAAAATTTTCAATGAAGACCCCAGTGCAAAATAGCAACCCAGCTTCCCCGCTTTTCTCTGAGCTCCACTTGACACAACCTCTCTTTGCACTGGTAAAGATGACAGCCCCCCACCAGAAGTCTGAATTACATGCAAACACAAAATGTGACCTAGAGTTCAGTTAGGTCAACACAGGCTAAATGTAGGCACTTGGTAATTCTATCCTGTAACACCAGTGGGTACCACAAGTGCTCCTACATCAGCTGATAGCTTATAGCTGATACACACAACAACTGTTATATCAATAAGTCTTGGTATGGCATGTTAATTATCTTATTAGGCTAATCCTTGGTCAATTTTTAGTGACACCCCCCTTGTGTGTCTTTGTGACAAAAACGGTTAAATAGTCAGTAACTACTTGTCTGTTTTATTACAGTGTTGTAGTAGTTTTAATCACATAAAAACGTTCAATCTTAATCAGAGTTTCAAACTATTTCACTCCAAAAATATTACAAGTTTTGTGTGCCATTACCCACTACGAACAGTGGGAGCCCTTTATTATCATATTCGCCCCTGACCCTAAATATCCTGAGTCCACCACTCATGCACAACAAAACATAATGGAACAAAAGGAACAGTAAAAAAGAATATAATTATGATAAATGCTGTCAGATAACAAAACACTGATACATTTTTAAAAAATGTACAAAAATACATCATAACGTTACAGTGACACCTCCAGGTTATTAATCAAACATAACTAGTCATAATGATGCTTTGAATGGTCAATAAAGTTCACTTTTGGCATATTATTTACCATACAGCAGACAGCAGAATGCCTGGTAAATCCAAGATGCTGTTTTTGCATAAGAAGGTGCAGCAGCTCCACCTAGTGGTGGCTGTAATGAAGAGGCATGACTGTTACATCACGGTGCAATCGCCGGTTACCTAACTGACTCTTTCAGGAGGACAATAAAACTCTTAATTAGTAGAAACAAAATCAATGTCTTTTAATGCTTTTGATAAGTTAGCAGACATATTAACACCCTGGCTGCAGCCAAAGGTGACATAAAACATCATATAATGTCTGAGGAGTAGTGATGAGTTGCACAACAGCTCAGCGATGGGTTTACTAAGCAATTATTACATTGTTTAGGTATTAAAGTTTTTTTTTTTTTTTTTTTTTGCATAGCAAATTGTAGGCATGATGTTGTCAATCGCAAGTAAAAGAGAAGCAGAAAGGCTGCTCTTTTTTTTAAATATTTGAGACATTTTTAGACACTTAGCATTGGAGTAGGGCGTTACTACAGGTCTTTAACGGACAAGTATACTCACTTTCACAATTGCAGACTTAGGGGTGATCTAAAAGCCTGGCATAGAATAACAGCCCATATATAACAAAACCCCAGGTATTCTTAAACATATATTTCAAGTAGCACATGGTTCAACCTTTATGCCGTTAGACTGATATACAAATAGATATTTAACTTACCACCATAGAGCTAGGACCCCGGATAGCCAAAACATTTCGACTCAGAGCGAAACAAACCGCCGACATTTTCTGTTTTTAAGAGTTTATATCAGTGTCAACACTGCCGAAAACACCAGACAGCTCACTTTTGTCCCTACCATTCGGTATGTAAGCAAACGCTCCGCCCTATACACGCTTTTACGTGACGTTACGTACGTTCGACTACGTCATGGTCGTTGCCTTCATGCTCCCCCATCAAATCGTTCATATGGCTTTCACGTTATAAACCGGCATTTAGAGTTTCAGTAAAGACGACTAGGAGTAAAATTACTGAGAGGCGATTATCTATCATGTGCAGTGTATACATAAAAAAACTCTAGCTTTGCTAAACTTTGCAATTACATTACGGGTGTACTGATAGGAATGTATGTATCCAAGTGCACCTGAATGCACCTCATGTAAGAAACTCTTTCACAACTCTCATTGATGTAAACGAGGGTCAGTTACATACCCACCAATGACAACATATAGGTCCTGACCGCTATCTATGCATTATGTTTTACTGGCCTAGGCTTTTAATAAGTAGGATTAACTCCTGTCTATATCTTAATTCATTCACTAAATCAAATTAATTTATTATAAATAATAATAACTCATATTATGTGATTAAAAAACTGCCATTTTAGGCAGGAAAAAACCTTTAGTCTTCAGTTGTTACACAATTTGTAACAACCGAAGACAAGCCTTGTCAAGAGACACAGCTTTAAATGTAGGGGTTGTCCCCTCAAGGATCTCTTGAGTAGTAAGGGAAGTAAAATGTACGATCTCAATTCCAAAAAGTTTGGGCTCTGTGTGGAATGTGAATAAGAACAGAAAGCCATAATTTCCAATGCTCATGAGTCATTATCTAACCCACAAAAGAAAATAAATAAAATGTAAGATGCTGAAACTGAGACATTTTACCATTTCATGAAAATCAATTGCTCATTTTGAATTCAATGGTAGCAACACATCTCAAAAAAATCATGAATGGGACAGCAAAAAACTAAAAAAAAAAAAAAAGTATGCTCTACATATTAGAAAAACTGAAGGAACGTTTTGCAACTATTTAGGTTAGATGGCAGCACATAAGTAACATGACTGTATTAAAGTAGCATTTCACAGAGGAGAGTCTCTCAGGTGGGAAAATGGGCAGAGGTTCATCATTCTGTGAAAGGAAGCATCTGAGAGTAGTGGAGCAACTTTAAAAAATGTTTCTCAACATAAAATTTGAGATAAAATTTCTCAACATAAAATGTAGCTTTTATTATCCAATCATCTACAGTACTTAACATCATTAAAAGACTCAGAGAATCTGGAGAAATCTCTCACAAGAGACAAGGACGAAGGTCAATGATACTTGGACTCTTCAGGCTCTCAGACGGCACTGCATTAAAACATGATTCTGTACAGGAAGTCACTCCATGAGAGCAGAGAAGTTGCTGAAATCATTGTTCTCATCACATTTCCCTGCCATCCACAAATGAAAGTTAAAGCTGTATACAAAGAACACCATCACCATCTAGCATCAGGACCCACCACCATGTCCATAAAGGCAAATCACGACCCAAAGTTCCTACGATTTGCTATCATATCTAAATGCGTTTAATGGAAAAATGGTGCAGTATGGATTACAAATGAAGCAAAAGATGTATTGAATCAAAAGAACTGAGGCATTTCCTTTAAATAAAAGCACATTCCAGTTTTTTTGACTTTCCTTTTTTTCAAGGAACACTTTGGCTACCCACTGAAAATGGTTTCGCGACCCACCTTTTGGTCCTGACCCACTAGTCGAGAATCAATATTCTAGAGACTCGACCATCTTCTCTGGACCAAAGCTCATCTAAAATGGACTGAGGCAAAATAAAAAACTGTTGTGTGGTCAGTTTGATCAAAATTGAAAATTGTTTTTGCTGTGGGCCACAGATGTGTGCTAAAAGGTCTATGATGTAAGGGAGCCCTAAGCTGACATACAACCAAAATTTTCTCTGTTTTGACCATGACCATGAGAACATTTCCGTTGTATTCTTAAGATCTCATCTGACTTTCCTTATTATCTTGGTGTAACTTAGTTGATTTTACCACAATAATAAGTTAATTTTCCTGGAGCTGGAAGAAAACGACACATTTTAATGCTATCATAATAAGAGAGGGTAAAGTAGCCTAACTGTATACATGCATGTCCCCCCCAAGGCTTCTCTAAACACTTATGTTTGGTTAAATACTATGTTTATTTTATTTTTTTTCCTTTCTCTGGGTTTAACCCCATATTTTCATAAAGGCTCACTCAACAACATTTTCATTGAATACATTTATGGTTGAATTTTTCTGAATTTTGGGTCACGATTATTATTTTATTATTAAGAATAGTTAGTAATTAGACCTGAGGTTAGACTAGTTGTGAACCACACTTTAAGGCCATAGAAAACAGGTGCAAAATACTTTTTTATTGTTTGAAAATAATTTCAGTCAGAATTATTCTTTCTCCTTCCGTTCCCCGTCTTATGAAATATTGCAGAAGTCTATTCCTATGCATTTTGGCTTTTTAATTTTGAAAGTCTTGACCGGAAATTGCCTCGCATCTTTTGCCGTACTTGACTCTTGTCCAAAAGCATGGATTAGAAAGCGTGCCATCGGGGGTGGGGGTACTCGCTGAAACTCAAAGTGCAGCCTGTTGCTTGGACTCCATAGAAGCAGCATGTCGTGGCTCTTTGGCTGGGGGAAAGGCTCAGGGTCGCAGCCGCCGGTGGAGGAGACAGCGGCTGCTCCGGCTGAAGGTGGCGGGGGAGCCTCTGGGGGTTCGGGGGGAGACAAACCCGGGGACAAGTGGAGCAACTTTGACCCAACTGGGCTGGAAAGAGCTGCAAAGGCTGCCAGGGAGCTCGATAAATCACGTGTGTAAAAGCAATATTTTTGAATCAGAACTTGTTAAAGTATTTGATCATTTCAATTTATTATTTCATCCTTGCACGTCGAAATTTCGTATGGTAAATTGAATGGAAAATCATTCCCGTGCTGGCACTTTGTGTTCTTTTTGAATGAGAGCTCCTCAAGCCGAATCCTATACAGAAATCATAAATCTGAAGGTTAAATGTCTCCCTAGCAAATCTCTTTGCGGTTAAAGTAAAATTTTAATATCATAATTTACCTGTATAGTTTCGTTGTTTAATTCGGCATACACGTTTAAAACCTTGACGCTCATTATTGTTATTATTTTAACTTTTTACTCCTACAAAGCGCTGGTGTTACAATGTAAAGAGCTACCGTGCTAACTGGCGACGTTTCAAATACGATCGTTGTTACCGTAGTTACAACTAATGCTGAAGACGGAACATGTCCCAAGACACGTATTTTTGTTTTCGTTATTATTACAGCAACCATATATACTAGTCAAATAAGTATTTTTTAATAAAATGGGATTCAACAGGACAACGGACGTTTCCAACATCCATTGTACTTACGACAACAGACGCATTCGGCCAAAGTCTCTAGTTAACACGGTCACCAGTTAAACCGTAACACTGCAACAAGTTTCACCAAGCCACGCTTTTACATGCATTTTTTAAAAAAATGTTTAAATGGACTTTGGCTTGTCGTGTGCTTCTATGAAGCCAGGGGGAACATAACCCATAAAGCTGCAGAAATACTTCAAAAGCAGTTCAGCGGTTGCAACATGCGTGCTAGCCTATTTGACCTCCACGCTGCACATGTTTGGTGGGCGTGTCACAGTAAAGAGGGAACAAAGTGTCCTTGCTAGATCAGCCTTTCACCTGTCCCACACATCACCCCCTACATGTCAGTATGTGCATTTGAACATGCTTCCTGCCGTTTACTGTATGGTGGTATTTTTACATAGTGCATGCTGAGCGCAGTGCATATTTGTTTTGAAATTCAGCCTGCATATTTCTGCTGGTCACAGCTTAGTTTTGTGTGTTTATCTAAGTTATGAAACTCAAAAGTCATGTAATAAATGTCCAGATTGTTAAATTCAATGACTTAATGAATGAAACAGTTGTTTCTTAATTATTACCACAGGACATGCCAAGGAAGCGCTGGGGCTGGCTCGCATGCAGGAGCAGACTTTACAGCTGGAGCATCAGAGTAAAGTGAAAGTAGGTGCCTGAGGAGAGGGATTAATTACACAGCCTGTTTGGAAAGAGCTCTGATATACAGCCACTGATCAGACCTTTGTGCCTTTGATCAGTGACAGAAATTAGCTTTGAAACCATATAGTGCCAGACACCACATAATTATCGCTGAAAAAACTAGAGTACTTTCAAGCACTTTAATGCACTGTATATGGCATATTAATATTGGTACAATATTTGGACCTCTTTAAAAAAGTTATATACCAGGGAAACAAGACCATTCATTAGAGTTGCTTTGAAACAACTCAACTTTTCTCAACTCAGAAATAAAGCAATGAAAAATACCAAAACATGCAAATTGGTTGTTTGCTTGTGTTTTTTAAGCATAATTGTTAAATATAATAAATTGATTTTCACTGATTATTTCAACATTTGTGTATAATATCAATAAGAATCTATTACAAACTGGCACCTACAATTTTCATGTCACGTTTAATACTAGAAGAAATGCTGGAAATCATTTGGAGCAAAATAATATGTGTCAAATACAGTTTCATTGTTGATAAAATCATCAAATTTGCTTTTTGTTTTTCTTGATTGGTCAAAATAGTTGGTACATACAGTGGTTGGTTTTCTACCGTGAAACTGGGAAAATGGCAAATAACCACTTGTTGTAATATCAAAAATCTCTCATAAAAACATAGCTATATTAACAGCAATTTACTGCAAAATGTATATCGCTTCCACAGTATTACTTCTGGTGTGAATATATGATTAAGAATTATTTTTCACTGCTTAACACTGATGTTCATAAATCTAACATAATAAAAACTCTCCAACAGGAATATGAGGCGGCTGTGGAGCAGCTGAAGGGTGAGCAGATCCACCTCCAGGGCGAGGAGAGACGGAAAACTCTTGCAGAGGAGACGAAGCAACACCAGGCGGTATAGAAATAAACATTCACCTACAGTTTCTATACTGTACATCAAACATGTGAACATAATGATTTTCTGTATCACCTCTAGAGGGCACAATATCAAGATAAACTTGCCAGGCAGAGGTATGATGATCAGCTCAGACAACAGGTAAACCCTGAAAATAAACTCTTGAAATGAGTGTGAAGATACCTGAAAAGAGTACTCACCTATTTTTTTTTCTTTGTCAACAGCAATTTGTCAATGAGGACAACCTTCGCAAACAAGAGGAGTCTGTTATGAAGCAAGAGGCCATGAGGAAAGGTAGAAAAACAGAATGCACCATAGCAATTACACATTATTCATACAAAATTAATGTCAAGTAAAGATTATTTGATAATTATGCTTTAAGATGCATGAGGAGGAACTGCTCAAATACTATTGAAATGATAGTAAGACTACTTTTATGTCATTTGCACTCCACTGCAGAAAAGTGTAAATGTCTTAATGGCTTCTGAAGTGAAGAAGGCTTTGTTTTTTTTTAAATATAAGAATGTGTACTTTTTACTAAGTTACTTTTTTGCTGTTCAAATCCATGGCTGGCTAATACACTGAGACAATATTGTCTATATCAATGTAGTTATAGCTGATGTTGATTTGAAAAAAGGTGTCCAGTCAAGTGTTCAGTAAAAAATATTTTTCACAGTAGGAACCATGATGATAATCTGTAGGAAATGTTTTTATTAAAATGAAGAATTGTCATTTTATTTATTGATTTGATTTTGGAGCACTGATAATATTAGTAAAAATCATATTATTTTAATACATAGCAACAAAATTAAACATCTCAGACATCCACTATTGGGTAATTTATTGTTTTCTAACATTGCAGAGTTAATGCAAACTGCTGCATGAAGTCTAAATTGCACGAATACATTGCTAACCTATGAAAAAGGTAGTGGAACGGCTCTTTGTCAGCTGAGTCCCATTGTAAACCTATTTGTGCAATTCAGACAGTACCCTCTCTCTCTTTTGCTTATAGATATTTCTGAAGATCCAAAAGTTTCTGTACCATCTGATACCACCAAAACACTTGGTGTTGCATAGAAAAAATTCTGATAATCTTGATGTATGGGAATGTTTCCAATGTTTTTGTAAAATTTCAGCAGTGTGTAGGAATTTGTCTGCATTTTATTATTTGATTAAAAAAATTGCCCGATATTGGGTGTTTAGGACATCTTTTTTTTAATTTGTAACTTTGGAATCAAACAGTTTTCATTTTTCTTTGTTTGAATTTTACTAGAATAATATCTAGGTTTATAACTCTGTTATTCTGATGATCATTTATTGTCAATATAAAATTAAGAAAATGGGATATACAGTACCATGCAGAACTTTTAGGCATGTTTGGGCAACAAACTGAAGTAAGAGGTAGATATAGTGCGTAAGCCACCTGAGGGAAGGTGGATTGACACAACCCAGGTCATGCTCTGGATGTCCTTGCAAGTTACCGGGGGTGTGGGAAAATAATCTGTTGAAAATATAACAAAGACCACACCTTTAGGGTGGAGTAAGTAGTGAATGTTGTGAGTAAGCTCAGCCAAGGGTATTGTCCGGGTGGGTAGTAGGGTTGCTGACATCGAGCTGGACTTTGGATGCCCTCACCCCCTCTCCATCCCTGGGTTGTGGCACATCAGGCCCTTTAACGACTCCATGTCACCCTACATGCCTAAAACTTATGCTCATGACTGTATATCATATATGGCCATTCAGCAAAAAAATATAGAGATAATATTTCTGGTTCATGTTGCCCCGTGCTATGTAGTACTTTAAACTTTAAATTAAACCTGTGATATATTATTTCAATTATACAACAATTATTTTCTGCTCCTTTTTTTATAGCTACCATCGAACATGAGATGGATCTGAGACACAAAAACGACCTGCTTCGCATTGAAGCGGAGGCCAAAGCCCGAGCTCAGGTGGAGCGGGATAATGCAGACCTGATCAGAGAGCAGATCCGCCTGAAAGCTGCTGAACACAGACAAACTGTCCTTGAATCTATAAAGTGAGGGCAAAATGAAATTCCTCCTTCCTTAATCCTCAGAGTAACTGGCATGTTATCTCCGGGTATCTCTCTCTGCTGTTCAACAAAAGTCTCAGAGGGCAGCAGTGAGTGCGTCTGCCACAGCGGAGGCGCTCGATGTGATAATTGTGTTTTGTTCCTGACAGGACGGCCGGGGCGGTGTTTGGGGAAGGATTCAGGGCCTTCGTCTCTGACTGGGACAAACTCACAGCCACGGTAAATCCATGCCAGACCTGTCAAACTTTTCACACTTTAACCACAGGGGGACTGCAAAGGATTATGGGAAATAGTGGTTTTTATATCTGATATTTCCTACAGTGTTTGATAAGATGTGTGTTTGTGTTTTTGCCCCCACAGGTTGCTGGTTTGACACTTTTGGCTGCAGGTGTTTATTCAGCCAGGAATGCCACAGGGGTGGCCGGGCGCTACATCGAGGCTCGTCTGGGCAAACCGTCTCTGGTCCGAGAGACTTCCAGGATTACTGTGGCTGAGGCCATCAAGCACCCAGTCAAGGTCAGACTACCACGAAATATTTTTGTTTTTCTGTGAAGGTTTGGGCCTAATACACAGATTTCATAACATTATTTAGCCATTTTTGGATGTAAATCAGAGGTCAACGGATATTGGTTTTAATAACAATATTTGGAGCCAGTATGCTTTTATGACAACGAATAAATTGTACTAAATACGACAAAAGTAAAACTGCATGGTCAAAAGAAATGAACAAGCACTAGCTCTATCAACATGAGAAGCAGATCAGAGGGACACAGTAGCAGCATGAAAACGAGAAATGATGCCATATGCTCTCTCTCTGTCAGGGGCACACAGCTTCAGTGCTGATTTGATCGTACTCATGTGACGTCTAGCCAGTCAGATAGTGTAGAGGACGAGGTGTTGAGTGAGACCTTGGGGAGGGAAAACAAAGCCAGAAGGAAAGAAGCATATTGCTGAGGAGACAAAGCAGCACATTTTTTGATTGATTAATTTGATCACCTATCTGTAGAAAAAATGCCAGAACAGATAATCTGCAAAATGCCAAACATCAGACTTGATAACCATCTAATCCAATAATCAACCACTCTTTCTCTAAAAAAATCAGTCAATACCAAAATTGCTCACAAATAGCTAAAATGTCTTGTGACTAACAATTATGTATTTTTTTTCTAAAATCTGCTTTACTTAGTGTTTAGTGTTTTGTGTTTGTCATGTCCAGTTGTGTTAAAGTGCTCTGAGTTATGATGTAATTTGTTAAATTGAATGTTGTCCTGCTTTTTTTTACTATGTTGATTTTTAGTTGTTTTGGACCTCTGAAGGAATAGCTAAAGCAATGCAATGACTAATGGAGATAGACCATCAGGTTGCTCCTTCTACTGCAACCTGATGGGCAAACTGGTCTGTTTTCATCAAGACAGTGTGGTTGCAGACCATTGCTTTGAGGCATCATCTCTGTGAGAATAGCAGGGCCATAATTTGCCAGTAAAATATATTTCCAGTTTTATATATTTTTTAAATAATTCAGCTTATTCATAAACAAAGTCTGGCAGTAACATCTATGAAATAACCACATTTGCAAACATAACAGACTAAGAAACATTTCAGAATTAAAACAGAAAAAAGGTCTAATCCCAGGTGAAGTTATGTAGAGACCTGTTTTAGAAGTAGGTGCACAAACTGGGTAGCTTTAGCTTGGTTAGCTTTAGCTAAAGCTAACATAACTTTGCTAGTGACATAGTTAATGCTACTTTGTACACCAATGTAAATATGTTAGCTTTATGTAGAGCTAACTGTAGAGGCTATTTGTCCAGGAAAAAAATTAAACAAACTAAATTTATGAACTTAACTTCAATCTAACTTAATAAAATGCCCAATAATGCTACGTGGGGATGTAATGTGCACAGGCAAAGGAAGTCTATTGTCCATTATAAAGATTTGTGTTTTAAGTTTTTTGTAATTTCCTAAAAGTAGGCAAGCAAAAAAAGAAGAACAAAGAGAACTATGGTTCATGCTGCTTCTCTCTGGTTAAAAAAAAACATAGGCCCTCCTAGTAGCGTGCTGGTCCTCTATGTACCAATATCAGCTCAGGTGCCTACAGCGTTACCCAATCACCCAGCTAATCCAAATGACTAATGATGGAAAACAAAATATACTAAACAATTAACTAGCAAAATAAAGTGGTGTCAAAATATATTCTAAATAAAGAAAATACCCCAAAAATAACCGAACAAAAATTACTAACCAATACAAGCAAAGTCAGGACAAACTGAATATTAACTACAAATAAATAGCTCATACACTAACAAAGCTAAAGTGAGCCAAACGGGTGTAACTTTAGCAAACATAGCATGATCTAATGTAACTATTGTAGCTCAGTTTGATTTAGCTGCTAGAAAACGCTAGAAACTTTTCATGGAGGACCGGCATTTTTCCTGTTAAGAGGATGTTAACTCGGTTTAATAAATGCTTTGTCATCAGCTTTTTGCAGGTTACATTTTCAACTTTTAGCATTTGGTATCCTTACTCTTACGCTAACACTAAATGGAAGTTAAAATTTTACTTTATTTTGAAAGTTTTAGGGTATGTTTCTGTTCTGACAGATGCAGCATTTCACAGTAACAGTCTGCGAGAGGGAGCATCTGAGAGCTGTGGTCTGCAGCGAGACCCCTCTGGTTTTTATGGTCAAACACAAAAGTAAATGTTGGCATTGGGGGAATGCAGTGCCAGAATTAATTTTAAAAAAATCATCATTATCTGTAATAGCATTGGCTAAAATTGTTATGTTAAACATCTATATCAGCCCTAATTTCACAAGTGGTGCAACTTAAAATTAAATTGAACTAAACTAAACTAGATGTCACCCTGTAACATCAAATGTATTCTTTTTCAAGACACTGTTTAAATTGATTGTTTTATTCATATTTTAGCTGCAGGACATTCAGAAACCAGGGCAAGTAGACAAAAACTGTTAGAGTTCCTCTTATGAAAATGGAAATAAAATTAAAGTCTTAAGTTAACTTAAACTTAAAGTGTAATAAACATCATTATTAGGAGACTTCTTCATCAAGTTTTCCACAACCTCAAGACTAGAATTTTTGTTTACTGTAAATCAGAAGAGTAAATCGTTTGTGATAAAGTGCGGCCTTCTAAGAATTATGGGTTTATACTAAGGAATAACTTTGTGTGTATTACATCTTGAAATCACTACCATTTAAGAAATTTTATCTGTCAAATGGGAAATGATTAATGATCACAACATAATTTCCCTGTTTTTCTCATTTTTAGACAACAAGGCGCCTGAGAAGCAGACCGCAGGATGCCTTAGAGGGCGTCGTGCTCAGTGTGAGTTGCTAACTGCTTGTAGTTTATCATGTAGGCTATTGATGTTTTCTGAATTTAAAATTCACGTTCGTGAAAAATGATTAATCTTTTCACTCCTCTGTGGATAAACAGGCAGCTCTGGAGGAGCGTGTTAGAGACATCGCCATCGCCACTCGTAACACGAGGCAGAACAAAGGCTTGTACAGGAACATCCTGATGTATGGGCCCCCAGGGACGGGAAAAACACTCTTTGCCAAGGTAAGGCTGGGTCAGACTCTTATGCTCATTAATTTGGTAAAATGGTAATGATTTAGTCAACAGAAGCAATTTTCAATTGGTGGGTTGGGACCCCAAATTGGGTCACAGAGCTGTTTTCAGTGGGTCATGAATTTATCTTGGAGTCTTTTAAATACTTATCCATTGTTAAAGTTTTAGACAGCAGGAGGAAATACAAATTGCTTTGCAGTTCTTTTTTCCCTTAAATATTCAATAATTTCATTGTGAATTTACCCCAATTCATGGGAGATTTTCTCCATGACTTCTTAAGGAAACTTAAGGCAATTTTACTTGGCCTGGAACCTTCCAGCTGGTTGGGTGATAAACTCTCATCTGACCTGCTCGTCAGTTGTTGGTGAACGTGTTTGTGCATGTCAGAGTGAAACAGCTGACTGATTAAGAGACACGCAGCAGGACACAGAGAGGAGCAATGCAGCGCTGTTATGTTCTGATTGTTTCATAGTGAGGCTGCACTGCAGCACGGGAGTTAGTGCTGTTGCCTCACAGCAAGAAGGTCCCTGGTTCGCTTCCTGGTCAGGGTCCTTCTGTCACAGTTTGCATGTTCTCCCCGTGCATCTATCTGGGTACTCCAGCTTCCTCCCACCACCAAAAACATGCTTGCTAGATGAGTTGGTGACTCTAAATTGGCTGTGAGTGTGAGCATGCCAGGTTGTTTGTCTCTATATGTCAGCCCTGTGATTGACTCGTGACCATTCAAGGGTGTACCCCTCCTCTTGCCCAACGACATCTGGGATAGGCTCCAACCTCCCAGCGACCCCCAATAGGATAAGCAGTATAGAAAATGGATGGATATTCATATCAGTTATGCTGTAAATAACTTTGAAACAACATATCTTAAACTTGACACAAAGATGCAGGATGTTTGTATTGAAGTGGCTGAGATTTTCTCTGCTGCCCTCCGTCAAAACATCAACTCCCATGGCCTGTTTAATTCACCCATCAGCAAATACATGGTATTAAGTCCCTTTATCATCTCATTAAAAGGTACACCTAAGCATTAATGTCTTATAGACAGGGAGACAGCGAGCAGAAGGGAGAAAAGACTGTCTTCTGGTTTTTAAGTCCTGACGAACTGACTTTTTTTCACATTACCTCATTAAAATGCTCTTAAATTACAAGGGGCCCTGTTAATAGTTATCGTTCTGAATTAATACCATCAATTATTTGAGGATATTCTGTAGGCTGTATGATGTTATATTTTTATCATGCTGTGATCACAGAAATGATATTGCTGAAGGCAGGTAACTAATTATGCTCCATGAGCTTGTCTTGTTGTTTTTTAAGATCTACCAGAGGGGATAAAATGAGGAACCTGTCCCAGATTAAACTGATTTTCTCTTTTTTTTTCTGAATGATTAACCGGTGGGTTGGTACCTGGTTGTTATTTCAGTCCACCAAATTTTTCTTTGGTTGACTACAGGCCTAAATTTTACCAAAAAAGTTTAGGAGTTCTCCTGGAGTTTCCCCAGAAACATTTGTTATTCTTCTCTGAGACTTCTCCTCTAAATCTTAGAAAATCTCAAAAGGCACAAGGTGCTCTTCCCAGAAACATTTAGCAATCTTCTCCAGTAATCTTTCAGGCATTTTCAATGGAAGTAAAAAAGATTCTGGAAGTCTTTTGGATTTTATCAGTTATTTTTTACCAGAAACTTTCTGATTGATTGACATATTTATCAGATAATTTGGGTCATAATTTGGTCTTATGGAACCACTGGTCTTCGGTGCAATAACTACAAAAGAAAGAGTCTTTTTTTTATAAAGAGCCTGAAGCCTGGATGGTCTTTGCAGAAAGAAATCCCTACATTTGATTTAATGCATTATAGTTTCTTGCTTTGTTGTGATTAAAAAAACAATAGAAAAATTAGAATTGATTGGCTGCCAAAATAAGATCAAAACAATCTGATTCATTTCTTTCATTCATTTTGTTTTGTTTCAGAGCATGTATTTCCTATTTAGTATGTTGATATTTTCATCATGTCTGCATATTTTTCTTTCTGCCTTTCAGTTCCTTATTTAGAAAACTGTTTTTTTTCCATCACCTCTTAGAAACTGGCTCTCCACTCAGGGATGGACTATGCCATCATGACAGGTGGGGACGTGGCACCCATGGGGCGCGATGGAGTCACTGCCATGCACAAGGTGTTTGACTGGGCCAGCACCAGCGGCAGAGGGTAGGCCACTATAATGTGATCCATTAACATTATAATACCACACTGTGTATCAGCTGCTCAATGCTGACCGTATGTTTAGTTGCATAAAGAGCTGCTGTATTTCCTGTCTCATTACGTTAAGGCTTTAAAGCTGAAGGCCATTTCAGTCTCTCTCTCTTTGATCTGCTCTGATTCTCTGCAGCCTCCTGCTCTTTGTGGATGAAGCTGATGCGTTCTTGCGTAAGCGAGCCACTGTGAGTTCAGCTGCAGTGCCATATGCATGGTGATGACGCTCTGTGTTTTAATCATATATTCATGAGTCATGATTTTTGCATCGCAGGAGAAAATCAGCGAGGACCTCCGAGCCACGCTGAATGCATTCCTATACCGCACTGGGGAGCAGAGCAACAAGTTGGTACCTTTAAATAATTCACTGTGCACGGCTGGGCATGAAAAGGTCTTTGCCATGACTGCAAAGGTCACTGGCCAGGTCTAAGCACTCTCACTCTCTCTCCTTCAGGTTCATGCTGGTTCTCGCCAGTAACCAGCCGGAACAGTTTGACTGGGCCATTAACGACCGAATTGATGAGATTGTGAACTTTGCCTTACCGGGTCTAGAGGAGAGGGAGAGGCTGGTGCGCCTTTATTTCGACAAATTTGTGCTGGGTCCGGCCACTACAGGGAGACAGTGAGTACACTTAGTGTAATTCAATATTACAGTTGCTGCTCCATTGCAGAGGTGATTTACTACCGCACAGGAAAGCATTGGTCCCTTGTGGTAGCTGTGCTAGCTCGAGTTGCATAATGGTGTGTTTAATGTGTTCAGTTCTGAAACCAAAGTGGCTTATGAGTCTTTACTTATTGCTTTCATGAAATGGTGTTTAAATCCAATGCTGTTAGAAAGTGCATTGGTCAGTAGAAACCACTGAAGGAGCAGACGATCAATGAGAAGTTTACTCGCTATCTAATCTAGGGATGCACAATAATGGATTTTTCCTGATTTCAGATATGACAGTGTTTCTAAACTACCCTTAACCAATACCAACATGAACACAATTTTGTTTTATTTTTAATTTGAAGAACTCCAAGGCTCTCCTGTTGTATTGTGACAGTCTAGAAACAGACATAAAACAAGACAGACAACATTTGATTTGAGATTAAATGATGGATGTAGTTCTTTTCAAAAATAGATGTTAGGTAATGGAAAAAAATGAAGTAATCTGTTTAAATTATAAGCACTTTGGCCCTCATTTATCAATCTTGTGTTGAAACCAGAGTGTCGGTGTAGAAATCATCTTATGTGGAGACAAAGTCCACAAAAAAACACCAATATTCACCAAAAAAGTTGGAAAGGGTCCCAAATAACTGGTCCTCATGTCCCACATGTTTGGCACCCCTTCCGGGGTGCTTACCTATCCATCCCAAAGGGGTGGAACTAGACACACACCAGAAGAGGGGTTGGGCTGTTGTCACTTTCAGCGCAACATGGCTGCTTAACCCGGCTGAGGGACAAAACACAGCTGTGTGCAGTGTTAATTTCATGGACTAAAACTATGACTAAAAATGTTTGTTGAAAGCCTACTTTTCCATGACAAAACTTCTAGACTAGAAATAGACATAAAGTAAGATTTGTTTTAATCAAGATAACTAAAACTAGAATAGAATGTAATTTAGTTTTTGTTGAACATTAAAAATCCATATTTCTCCACTGTGGGCAGATCTAAAACTAGACTAAAACCAAAAAGGGTAAAAATGACTAAAATGTGACTGAAACTAAAAAGACATGTAATCAAAAGACTAAGACTAGAATTAAAAATAGCTGTCAAAATTAACACAGGCTGTGTGCTCTAATGAGTGGGTGAAAATGGGAGAAAAGAAAGACTAATATCTGCTTAAATCAGTAATATTTGGACTCGACTGAGGTCCATTATGGTCCCTGGATCTTGGATATTGATATGAGGCCACAAATCAGGTTTTCCTAACATTTCAGGACCTGATTTCAAGTACATGAAGCAGAGCCCATCAGCATGTTTCATCAGTGATGGATGTGAAACTGAATTAATGTGAAAGCTTTGTAATTAGGAAGTTTTAGGTCAGTGCTTTCTTTGTATTTCAGCTAGTCACTTCTTTTTATTTCAGGTAATCTGCTTCATGAAGCATTTATGACAATTGCCAGTTTACAAAGACTACTTATTTAATCTGCAATAAATACTGAATGCTTGTGAAATTACTACAAAAGCCCAACTTCATCTTGTGTCTTCATTAATGTACATTTATGGCTCCAAACATTTCTATAAATATATCGAATCAGCTGAGGATCTGTACTGATCACGGTTAACGTAGTCGAGATTTAGGTATCAAAAACACAGCAATTTTCAGCTGAAATAAAGCTGTTAACTGCTCACATCCTACTGATTTTTGTGACCAGTTCATGCTCTCTGTCACTTAGTGGCTGGAGCGACCGATACTCACGCAGCCTGTAATGTCACATTCATACCCTCTGCAGTCCACCCACCAAGTGAGAGAGAAGGTATCTGTGGAGTATTTTGGAGTTCAACATATCAAACCGTTCTCAATCAAACTGGACCACCTGGAAGCGCAGCTTTACTCAAACCTTCAAACTTCAGTCCTTAGTAACCATTGTTCTGCATAAAAAAGTGGGGATATTATGAGGAAAAAGCTAAAGTAGGTCTATTGGTTCTGTAAAATGCACCACAAATTTACCTACATACATATAGAAATATTCATATCTAAATGGTACAGATAATTCACTTTTTAAGCAACTATCTGCTGATATCAATAGTGTGACTACAGTATTATGTATCCCTAATTTAAACCTTGTGTGCTGTAACTCAACAGGAGATTAAAGCTTGCTCAGTTCGACTACGGCCAGAAGTGTTCAGACATTGCACGGCGAGCAGAAGGCATGTCTGGCCGTGAAATCTCTAAGCTTGGTGTGGCCTGGCAGGTGAGTGAAAAGGCATATTGACCTTTAATTCTAATTCTAATTTGAAACAAATCTAATGCAATTTTTTTTTTCCTTCTAAAAGGCTGCTGCATACTCATCCGAAGATGGAGTTCTGACTGAAGCGATGATTGATGCAAGAGTTGATGATGCCGTTTTGCAGCATGCACAGAAAATGGACTGGCTGCTGATGGAAGCAGGTGCAGGGGTCGGCAAGGTCGGCGTCCTCGTCCCTAAGGAAACGGCTGCTGCTGCTGCAGCCCAGGAGGCTGCTGCTGCTGCTGCACATGTGGAAGAGGCAGCGCCAACTATACAAGAGGTTCTTCCAATCATAGAGGCTGTGAGCACTGCTGCACAGGCCGAAGCAGCTGCTGCACCTGCAGAGGCAGAGGTGATTCTCAAAGAGGCGGCCACTTTGGTTAAAGAAGGGGAAGCTGTAGGAACAGTTGAAACCATCACTGAGACGGCTGCTGCTGCCCCATTGTTGCAGGAAGTTGAGGCCATAAAGGATGTAGCTGAGGAGGTACAGAGCACAGCTGTAGCTGCAGACGCTGTTGTTCCTGAGGTGAAAGAAATAATTTCTGAAGAGGCTGTTCAGGCTTCCACTGTCACAGAAACTGCTGCAGTGAGTAAAGAAGAGCTGCCTTCTGATGGGGCTATGCAGGAAAGTGAGGCTGCAGTGTTAGCCAAGGAGGAAAAGGATGTTGAAACAACTGTCTCTGCTATTGCTCAGGAGGTAGAGCTTGAAGTCTCTAAAGATGTTCCAAAGCCAGAGGCTACAGTTGCAGGAATCTCTCAGGAGACCGTTGTGCAGGAAGCTGAGTCAGCAGCCAAGCCAGCTGAAGGCGTAGAAACTGAAGCCCCTGTGTCTGCTGTAGAAGCCGGAGCTGATGCTGCAAAGGTGGTAGAGGAAATTGCAACCAATGTAGCTCAAGTAACCGAGTCTGTAGCAAACATAGTAAAGGATGCTGAAGTTATAGCAGCTGATGTGGCCCAGGTGGCTGAAGCAGTAGCAGCTGTCACTGAACAGATTGAGGCAGCAGTCATCAAGGAGGTTGAAGCAGCAGAGGGCGAAGTTGCAAAGGTTGCAAGTGAAGTTGTAGTGGAAGCTGGGTCTGAAACATCAGAAGTTGCTAAAGAGGTTGAAACAGAGGTGACAGAAGTAGCAAAGGAGGCAGAGGTGATTGCTACAGAAGTTGTCAAGGATGCTGAAGCTGAAATAACTGAGATGGTTACCAAGGAAGCAGAGGTTATCCCAACAGAGTCTGAAGCCAAAGTGGAAGCTGAGGAGCGTCAGGCAACAGCCATTGAGGGAACAGCAGAGGGTCAAACTATAACTGCAGAAACAGCTGCAAAGGAAGCAGAAATTGTCTCAGCAGAAGCTCCCAAGGAAGCAGAAATTGTCTCAGCAGAAGCTCCAAAGGAAGCAGAAATTGTCTCAGCAGAAGCTCCAAAGGAAGAAGAGGTCATCTCAGCAGAAGCTCCCAGGGAAGCTGAAGAAATCATTGCAGCTGAAGCTCCAAAAGATGCAGAAGTAACAGCAGCAGAGGTGTCCAAGGAAGCAGAAGTTCCCAAGGAAGCAGAAACCCCAGCAGCAGAAGTGCCTAAGGAAGAAGTTGCCCAAGCTGAAGTTTCTAAAGAGGCAGATACTGTGCCTGCAGAAGAGGGCAAACTGCCAGAGACTACTGATGTTGCAGCCAAGGAAGCAGAATCCAAACCAGCACAGTCTACAGAGGAAGCTGAGGCTGTAGTTGAGACCAAGGTCCAAGAGTCCAAGGTTGAAGCAGAGTCTGTCGTGTCAGAAGAGTCAGTGAAACCTGAGAGTCCAGTCACAGAGACATCGGCTTCATCTCCAACTCCAGCCACTGAAGAAGCTGAACCAACTGAGAAGCCTGTTTCCGACAAACAGGGCGGAGAAGCAAAACCGCAAGATAAGCCAACAAAATAATTTCTTTGAATAAATACTTGATGCATAGATTGTATATAAAGATGGACAATGTGCCTTAACCTTCTCCTGTTGTACGAAGGTGAAGCCAAAATACCTCCATGAAGCATTTGGAGCCAGAGTCTGTGTAGTAGATGGGTACTGAAATCGGATCACTACTGCTAACAGAGGCATCCATCTGATTTTCTGATAAAACAGCAAAGATTGTTAAGGTAGTACAACCTTTAGAAAATCCTTGTGTCAGTTTAAAGGAGATTCTCGGTTTTGGAAAGTTCAGTGCCTTTTGTGTTACAGCTTGTCCTAACAGCAGATATTATAACAACAGATGTTTGCTGCCACATGACATCTGTTAAATATTTTCATCTCTGCTCCCTGTCTAGTTTTACAGTATGATGTAGTGCTTTTATTTTGAAGGCACGTCTTTGAAAGGGACAAGCCATGTAGTTTTGCCTCCAGGGTAACTGGAGTCAGACCACAACACCTCAATCATGGATGTGGACATTTTTCCCTTACCACTATCTCAACGCAAGCAAAACAAGCTAACAATATCTGTTAAGTGAGGAAAGTGGAAGAAAATGTAGAAAATCTTGATATGATAAATGTTGATATCCTTTATCCCTTTTTCCTCATTAATGTCTGTGCAAGTGACCAAAAGGAAACTAGAACCAGGGGGACAGTGCAAAACTTAGCACTTAAGCCCAAGTTCAGCTCAAAGATGTCAACACGACAAGACTGTTTTAGAGCATCGCTGGCAAATGTCACATCAGTCTAAGCCAAGCCATTGCAGCTCCAAGCAAGCCGTCTGATGCTGTTGCCTGCGATGCAGCTTCTCAAATCCCAGACAGCTAGTAACAGGACATTGCAAGCTTATAAATATGAAAAAGGGAAATGTGAATCTTGTTTTTACTGTTTAGAACGCACTGGCATTTAATAAAGTCATGTCTTGAAGTAACCCTGCAAACTGGTGACTTTCAGCTAAGTTCCAGATGGCTGAAAGTCACCAGTTAACACATGGACCAATTAAACCATTACACTGGTTGCATTAACGCTCTATGCTGAGAAAAATGTTGTAGAAACAAGCTTCAGATGGCATGTGCTGAAGATCAGTTACCCCATTAACAGATCTGATGTTACTATTGATTATTGATCTTAATATTTTAAAGTTCTGATCTCAGAATTAATATTGAAGTATCCTTTTCAAGTTTTCCATATTTGTAGTTTACATCCCACATACCAGGTAGTTGTATATGGCTTGAGCTCTGTTGTGGCCCTCTAGAGGTATCTTCCAATAACATGTGTTTAATGTAGGCAAGTATGTTTACAAGAAAGCTCATGATGCTGCCAGACATATTTGCAAGGTGAGCTAGCATATAATATCTCTGGCCTGTGTAATGGGAAACAAAATTATTGAACTGGTTTAATCACTGAGACTTGCTCTTGTCATCCTGCTTCCATTCACTTTTTCTCCTCCATTCTGCTATTTTGGTGCCCACAGTGCCACAAGAACCACATTTATTAACTGAGCGGTCAATCGTGGTCTCTTATATTCTTATTATAACATCATATAATAAGAAAATAAAAAGAAACTTCCCAGAAAAAGAAGATGTTGACTGTTGACATATCAGTGTGTACATGTCATGACAAGGAATCTGGTTTTTATTTTTAGGTGTGGTTTATGCCTAGTACTCTAGTCAGTCAGTAGAGGGAGCTCCAAATGTTTTGGCTTCACTTATGATACATTGTTATATTGTCCATTCTTTATGCAGTCTATGATTTGATGAAACACCACTGTAAATGAAGCTGTTCTTTTTCTTCAACACTTGAACCTCAAGTCAAAAACATTCACTTTGGATTCTATGTACTTTTCTATCAGTCTGCTTGTAATTTAAGATCTGTAAATGCCAACATTAAGGTGACAGTGTGATATTGGGCTGTAGATTTGCATGACTCTGAATTAAAGTATGTGTGGACCACTAAGACTACCTGACTCTCGTGTCCTGCTTTCTTCCTCTCTCTCTCTCTCTCCTCTGGGCATCCGTACCATTTTAAGAGTCTGTGTCCGTCTGACATTTTGAAAATCTGCCCTCTAAAAGGAATTTCATGCATGTTAGCTGACCAGTTCTGGCAAGAGTTCAACTACCTGTCCGCAAACGTTGGTTCAGAACATCCCTCCCTGGCTCTTGTTAGCAAGAGCGCCGGTACAGCTGAGACCTGCCCTTGACGAATGTGAAATTTTTTTTATTTCACTTTTCATAGGAGGACTGAGGGCTCTGCCAGGCTTCTATTTAAATGTAGGAGCACTCAGTTGTTCTGAATGAATATGATAGCAGAGCTATAGTAATCAAGCTTTTCCAGTGATCACAGGTGTTACATCAGTTGTTCAGGCATGTTTTATCTGCATCTTCTAGCCATAAAAGAGTTTCACAGACAGCTGTTTTCCTACGTGTGTAGAATAAGAAACACAATTTTAGATTTGTTTTTGGGTGTTTACATTTTATTATTTGAAAGGACAATGGATAAAGTTAGAAATCAGGATGAAAGAGTGAAATGATGTGAAAGGGAGCCATAGATGTGACTTGAACCTGGGCTTCCAGCTTACAGGGCAGTAACCTCTGTATAAGGGGCATAGCATAACTGTTAGCCCATCAGTACCTTAATAGCTTTAATACATCTCTATACCACAAAATAAAAGGTATGCAAAATGCTTTTTTTAGTGATTAGTGGTATAAAAAGTACATACGCTTTAAAAAAAGACTTACAGTACATCTATTTCATAAGACAAGTGCATAGGAGAACAATGAGTTTATAATACTTGCAATCAATATTGCAAGAAGCTCCTGCACCCACTCTAAATTGCACAAAAACATTGGCAGCTTTCCGCACAAGTATAAACAGTTTGCAAGAGTTTTCATGCATTGCTGACTTGTTTTTTATTGCAGCGGAACTGAAATGGGTATGGATGTAAATTTTTTTTAAGTTGAATGGAAGGAAAAAAGTGGTAAAAAAACCCGGCAACTCAAGCAACAGGGATAACTGCAGGATTGTGAAAGGAAGCTTATTCAAGAATTTGGGGGTCTTCACAAGGAGTGGACTGCAGCTGGAGTCAGTGCTTCAAGAGCCACCATGCACAGGCTGATTCAGGACATGAACTACAACTGTCGCATTTCTTATGTAAAGTCACCCTTGAATCAGAGACAACTTCAGAGGTGTCTCACCAAGGTTAAAGACTAAAATGAGTGAACTGTTGCTCAGTAGTCCAAATTCCTCTTTTCAGATGAAATAAATTTTGTATTTTATCATTTGATTATTTTTATCAAGAAAAAATGGACTGATAAATACGTGTCTAAACCTTTACAACCTAAGGGATCGCCGGCGCTCCCATTTCCATATCTATTTTAAACTGTGGGTAGAATTGTAACCAAATGAGATAGAGCAATAATTCTTTTTGCATATAAAACCAGAGGAATAACACTAACATATCAAACATTCAATGTGTTCCAGAGTACATTCCTTCAAGAAATATCCTTCCTTCTTTTTCTTAAATATAGAACAAAGTGTACACAACCAAAAAACAATATAATATAATCTGGACTACAATTGTGTTGTTTTCTTGCAGGTTACAAGTCGCACTTGTTTTTGTTTCAACATGGTCTTCTGCAAAAACATATATGCTCAAAAGTATTTGGCACACCTTGAGATTTGATTGCATTACTTTAAATAGTTTAATTTTTAAAAAGATGTTGCCTTTGTTGCAAATTGAGCACAATTTCATTTTATTTTTATTTTTGCCACAGTTTATAAAGATGTGTATTTCAAAAATGAAGTTATGAACATACTCAAAATCCTCCTTTTGTGGTTTGAAATGATCTTGTGCAACTTTTTTACAATCACAATTGTGAGGGATACAGCTATGACATCTCTGTATTTAGGAAGATGTGTAAAAAAAAACCTTTTCATTTTTCTTGTAGGTTTTTTCCAACTTTGAGCAATTTAATTTGTTACTATGGGCTTATCACATACCTATAATTAAAATTTGGGTTCTAAAGGTTGTATTGGTGTATAGCCAATTCAAATACTCCAAAAACTGGCACTACAACATGTAAAAATGTAAAGATATGCTCTGGTGGACTTGTTCTATGGTAGGTCATAAAGGGTTAACATGCGTTTTATTTGCTAATAAAGGCTGACAGGTGAATTTCTGAAAAAATGGATGACACAAAGCCATTCCTGATTATCTTGTTTCAATCTCAGTTATTTTGGAGTTGTATTAATAGCTGTAGGGAGAATAAAAAGATTTTTTCCTCTGCACGTTTTGAATTTGATAATGTTCTGGGGACCGGATGGGAAGATGTAGGGGGCCTGATGCGGCCCCCAGGCCTCCAGTTGATTCTCCCTGGCATATAACATCACAAATTACAGGAAATCAGTGCTTATTTTGATGTTTGACATCCTGAATGAAGATTTTTAGCAGGACTTGTCGGGGGAATGTGACTTAAAAAGAGTAAAATAAGATATATGTGACTTGAAGTTAGGCAAATGCACCTGCCTGGATCTGATTTTTGCAGTGAAGGTGTGCAGCGTCTTCTAAATGCCTTCAGTGTCGCAGGAACGAGTCATACTGTTCCAGTAAATAACATTGGAGGGCTTCTCTCGGTGGCGTCAGGATGTCATTGGCATTGTTAGTCATCTCAGAAGTGTTGTTAGTCAGTGCTCATGAAATTTCTATTTGAATTATAATAAAGGGAGCCAGAGCTGTCAGCAGGACCTCTCTGTATAATCTGCCTGTTGTTGCTGCTCTGAAATAACCTCTCACCATGAGAATGTGCTCTCATCTTTGCTCACATGATTGGAATGACACAATCAAACATCAGAGGTCACTGTTGTGCTTCAATGGCACTTTTAATAAAACAGACATTTCATCCTCACAACAGCAATGTCTGGACAGAGAGGACGAGGGGAGGGCTGGGCGAGGGTTCCCTCTGCTGATAGGCTGGTTGCTCCTGATAAGTGAGAGGGAATTGGATAAAGAAAATTGAACTGTGCTGTAGAGCACAGCGTGAGGAAGGTGGAGGTGTTTGTGTGCGTGTTTGTGTGTTGAACTGACTCATCTTGGCTGGCATTTATTTCTCCTCCTGTGTCCACTAAAGAGTGACAGTATAGCAAAGAGAACCCCGACCGGAGCCCCACGCGCTCCCCTCCCCCTCACATATTTACAGGAAAAATTAATACATTCAGTTAATTCACTAAGTAACAAAGCTAATTAATCTGTGTTTTAGCAGAAATCACATTGTTTCACATCCAGGTTTCAAACAAACTCGTCTTTCTGTTTCATTCCTATAATCTTTACGCACACAGTCCATCATTAGGTTTCTATTGATAAACGACTCACACAAAAATCCCCCCACGCACCCCCTTTTTAAAGACTGTTAAATCCCTTTTTCCCGTATTTATAACTATTTACAGAAGCAGCAATCTAACCATCACAAAAACCCACCCACCCAGCAGTCTCATTCACCCCTCCCCACTCCAACAAAGTCCCACTCCCACCCCATAGAGAAAAAAAAAATATCCTGACACCCGTCTTGCCGCCCCGTTCCATACGCTGCCCACATCTTACCCTGTTCTAAAAGAGCATGCCAAGTTTAACAATGAACACAGAAAATGTCTCTATACAGAAAAAACACCCTTAAAAATGTTTTTTTTCTCCCCTCCTCCCACAACAGTGGACGTGGACATAAGACAAGATTTGAGTGGAAACAAATAATCATCTTGCTCCATTTTGGGATTTTTTAGTGCTGACAGGGGCCCGGTTTAGTCATAAGAAAGTCCTGTCATGGGGGCTTAAGGGGGCCTTGTTATGAACGGTGGGAGGGCAGTTTTCCAGGGTCTCTGAGGCAACAGTTGGCCATGGGGCAGTTTGAGAGGGGGTTAAGGTTTTTTTTGGAGAAGATAGGAAGAGTTTGAGGGAAGGGAGTCTTGTTTTTTTGTTGTTGTTTTGCTGTTTTAGAGTCAAAGGTGGCGGGGACTGGGGTGGCCGTTGTGGTAGAGCTTCTGCTTGATGTGGACCATGTTCCCGCTGGAGTCTTCCAGCTGTCTGAGCTGGGCTCGACGACGGAGGTCTCGAAGGTTGCAGAACTGTGGCAGCCATGACCAGGACGGGGTGTCTGGAGAGAAGAGACAAAAAGATATGTTAAAGGAGACAAGCTTTAACAAGTTAAGTACACTCATCTTTTTATGATTATTCCTGTCACAGGCAGAAGTTTAAGGCATTTAAGGAGCCAAAGATTTATCAAGGGGAGGTCAAGGTCAGGCTCAATGGCATTTCTTTCGTCTGGGTCTTTTTACCTCTCATGACACACCTGGATACACTTGTATTCTAAAAATCTATGTCTGGCTTGTTACCTTTATTTTGAGTGGACATGGAATTGTTTACACTACAATATCAAGAGAAGAGAGTGAGAAATAATGTGGAATAGATACCACAGGTTAACTTAGAAGTGATAGACCAATAATGGCCGCAGAGGTCATGTAGATGTGCCCCATAAGGTCTTTTACTTTAACTAAAAATCAGAGAAATAGCCTAATGAAATTAAATCAAATAAAATCATGTTTTAAATTATCATGGAATACTTGATTACATGTAGTTATTTCAAGACTCAGAAACAAAACAGCCAGAAATTTGACCTCACGCCACCTTTTTATTATTTATTTTGTCTGATGTACACCCATGTGCATAAGTTTTAGGCATGTTGGCCATTAAGGATTCAAAACATGGCCTGTTGTGCCACAAAAAAGGGGGGATGGAGGCCCCATATATCCGGCTTGATATATGTTGACATGCATGAGTTTTGATTGGCAGACAAGGTCAAGCTCGACGGCAACTCTTTTGTCTTGGTCTTTTCATCCCTAGTGATACACCTAGAGACCGTTTTTCTGTGCCTTTGGGCCTCCACAGCATGACCAGGGTAACTCTACTATCTATCTGACAGTACCCTAGACTGGGCTTACTTGCCACATCCACTCCTTACTGGGCTTAATTGCCATTAAGTGCCTTACTGCAGCCTTAATTGTCAGACAAAACATACCTAAAAGTTCTGCAAAGTCCTGTATGGAAGTGCATGTCATGGTTTGATTGCTGTTGGATTAAGCTGTGGTACTCTGTCAATCATTTCCTGATTTTTGTGCAATTTTTTCAGTGTTCTTGGAGACACTAATGCTAGAGAAGAGTTTGCTGGGCCACAAAGCACATTTACAGATTAATATTAAAACACAAAATTTAGGTGGCTTTGCAGATGTCTGATAAAAACAAAACAAATAGCAGTGACTCGTGTATTGTACTTTGTGGCCCCACAAACACTTCCATAGTAATGCTAAAGTCTCTGAAAGTGAAGTATTTGCATTAAAATTCCTTGTTTACAGAATAAAAATATGATAAATCAAAGGTTAATATTCATATCTTGTGTTTTGGTTGAATGAGAACTTTGGCTGGCCTCAGAAGATTTTGTCTTAAATTCAGGAATGGCTGTGCTTTGCCATTAGCTCCCCATAATGGTGCTTCAAGGAATACAACAGTGCTTATGCAGTGTATTGATGTATATGTGTCAAATATTTTAACAACTCTAATTATTGAAATAATGGCAATGTATGTGAATCTGAGTAAACAACAATTCTAACAATATTATTTAAAAAAACAAACAACAAGAAAAAAAAACATAATAGAGACTGTTCTTTTGAATGTTTCCTCTGTTTTGCCATTCGAAATCAAAGGATAAATTATCCAGTAAGTAAGCTCTCTAAAGAGTCTTACTTGCAATAAAATATCCATAATATGCCAAATAATTTAACTAAGTCTTGTCAGCATATACAAGTAAAGTGGGAAATGTCTTTATCTTAAAGCTGCATTTTTTTTATCTTTAGAATGGCCAGCAGGGGGCGATTGTGCAGGTTGCAAAAGAAGACATTTAGCAACATTGGGTTTAACTGATTTATTACTTAAAGAAACGTTTTCCTGATGAGTTTATGGTCTCAGTTAATCTTTTGAAGCCTTAAACTCGACACCCTGGTGCTTATTTTCTGAAAAAATGCAGGCAAAGCTTTAGAGAGAGTCTACTTAAAGATTGGCTTCTCTACCAGAGGGACATGACAGATATTTGTCTGGCATCTAGTTGGACTAAAAAACATTCTGACGGCTGTGCTGTCATTTTATTTGGTAAGTACGTGTTTTTGAAATGTAGTTTTCTGCTTGCTTCAAATTTGTTTTAACTGATATCAAAAGTACCATGAGTTTTGGACGTAGTCGCAGTGCAAATCAAGCTAACGTTGTCTGGTGTTACGGTTGAAAGTGTTACCGTGTTAACTGGTGACTTTTTCCAAAAATGCGTCTCTAGCACTAAGTAACTCAAGTTGCCTGTTAACACGGTCAGTGTAAACCAGGGACAACTTTGGTTACCAAGAGGACCACCTTAATTTTATTCTCACTGTAAGAGGGCCAAATTGTTTAAAATCATACGGCATCCCAAATTTGCCAATTATAATAACTTCTAGCTTAACAAAAAGAATGAAAAACCCATAATAACTTCATCAGAGGTCATTATACCAACATAACTTTTTAAAAATTGAAATGTAATAGTAATGCTTAATTTAATGAGCTAAACCAGCTTTTCCCAAACTTTAGTGCTCTGCACAGTGCCCAATTTAAGACCTGATTTTTGAATTTTCTTTTATTCAACCATAACATGAGACTCACAGTATAACCTTCTTTTTTATTTCATAAACAGAAGAATTAAGGGCAAATGCCAACTTTTGTATTTGCATAAACGCCGCAATAAAGTGTCGATGTTGTCATTAAGGACAATTAGCACACCACCAGCATTCATTTATTTTAACAGGCATCTGCAAAGTTACCTATATTTTCCTTTCTAATGTTTAACTGCTGAAATCATGTTGTGACTTCATAAACCCTTTCCTAGTAATGTAATACAGCATAGAAAATGTCTAATGGTGCATCACCTGTCAAACCATGACACCCGTTCACATCAGATAAATAAATGTTGGAAAGGTGATGTGTAAGCTAATTTTATGGTAGTGTTTTTTTTTTTTATTTACTTCTTGGACTTAAAAACATTTTAAGAGGTAAGCAAGTATTGTATCTTATGGTCATTTTAAACTTGATTTTGATTTTCAAAATTATGTTTATATTTTCTATATGAGAGAAAAGGCCTCTTTTGACCCATCTACAGTACGCCCAGTGTGTCCACTTTCTTGGTGCAATAAGAGAATATTTCTGAGGTGCTTTTAGTATGTTTCTGTTACATTTCTATTTTTAGTTCAAATGCATTTTGCAATGTTTAAGAAAAGAGTTTTGCTAAAATTATTAGCTAACTATATTTGGTGTGATGAACAAATACCAGTCATCAAAAAAGATCACAGCTTTTTGGGTGGATGAAATGGACTTAGGGGCTGCGGTCAGTGAGGACAGGGCTGGCATGTGGCCCCTGGGCTGCAAGTTGTCCACCCCAGTCTGACACATAATGCAGGTAGTGTTTGCAAACAGCCCAGTCCTCCTTATCATTATCAACATGGCCAGTTCTGTCTCTTAAAACTCCAAAAGCCCTAAATGAAACGATCCCTATGATGATGGGGGTAATAATCGCTCTCAGGAAGATAGATGGTGATGGTTAAAAATCCAAACTTGACACTTTAAAAGAGAGATGAGCCAAAATTCAAGACTACACCCAAACTGTCTTTAATTCAAATGCAGCTTTGACTAATGTTAAAAATATGCTGCTCTCAAAATTAAATCCAGGTCACAAAATACAGGAATATAATATAAAGTAATGCATTGAGTGATTCTAAATGAGTAATAGCTGTTTATATAATTTGGGAACAAATAAGATGTAAGGCAGCAGTAGGTGTCGTCTCGCATTATCACGCTGCCGTTGTCACTGGCAGCCAGTTTAGACATGCAGTAGCATTGACATTGTCTTATTTTCTATTTTTAGAATAATACCAAAAATCCTTGTGTTGGAAATCACTTCATGTGTCCCTGGTTTTTGCTAAATATTGTCATCAGGTTCATTTTCCTTTCTTTCAAGTGACATTAGTTAACATAATGAATAATATTTTATCAAAGCAGTGCAAAACATGATTGCATGCTGCTTTTACTGCACTGATATTTTGTCATAATCTCAACAGGCAACAATATTATTCACTCAGCTTTAGGTCTGCTTCACTGTTCCTCAGTTTTTACATAAACAAGTGAAACACAGTGATGTGGTTTGTTGTAAACCGTCATTATGTTGGATTTGTTGTTTTGCAGTCATGAGCAACGACAACTGAATGCAGGCTTTTAAGGACTCAGCTCTCAACACTCATGAGATCAAGTCACACAATGGTGTGAAATCCTTCTTAGCCTGATGTTCTGGCTTTAAATCCAGTTAGAGGCAGTCAGGACATAACAAGCAGCTCCACAGAGGACTGATATTTTTGTCCTTTTCAGTGCAGAAGTGAAAGACACCACTTCGTCTAGGACTTTTATAACCAGGCTGAAGTTCGCTTGAATATGTTTGTCTTTATTTCAACTGGTATGCTTCATGTTTTCTCCCCTTTTAAGAGTACAGTTCATAGCAAAATATTTGATGTCAATCTCTAAAGCAAAAGAAAAGTCCCCTTTTAAATGCTGGTCATGTACCACAAAATCAAATCTTCCGTATTACATTCAGTATTTTGAAAAATGGGCCAGTTACCTTAAAAAAATGACCTAGAATCAGATGCATTAAGGTTTCTATACTCAATGCTGCGCATCATAAAAGTGAGTTATGAGCTCCACAGGGACCTCCGACTGGGGAAGCTGGTGTTTGATTTGTCTTTTAGTCACCAGCTTTATCACAGCTGTAACAAGTTTTAATTCTGGGAAGTAGAGGTGAGATTTTTACAGTGAGGGCAGAGCAATGGAGATGAGATAAAAGATTGGTTCGTTGAAAAAAATGAATGAGAAATAGTAAAATGCTTCAATCTGTCCTGTCCAAGTGCATCTGGACGTTGCCCTTGATTCTTTATTTGGGATGTTGCATGTGTGACACTTTAATTATCCTGCAGGTTTTTTTCTAATAAGGAAAGTATTTTACTATTGCATAAAAAGGCTGAAGCCATATTTTTTTACCGTGTGTCTGGGTCTCTTATCTCACTGAGCTCAATTAGAGGCCATGATGCTGTAGGAGCAGATTATTCAGGCTTTATAATGGATATATCGACCTGCTGGGTAAGAATATAAGGATATACATCAGGATATTGGGATCATGATGCAATACTCTCCATGCTAACAACATTTCTTGTGCGCACAGGTCAGTTTCTATTGAACACATGAAACTTTTTTCTCCATTTTTTCATTCTGTATCCCTTAGGGGTCTCTGCATGATTTAAAAAAGGGGTTTTGATAAACACATGTACAATCCAGTTAAACAAGCAAAAGTGCAGCCTGTGTTTCTGACATCTTAAAAGACAAGTCATCAACAATTTTGGATTCCTTAACCAATCAATCGCTCTCATCATCTGATTCATGTTATATACCTCTATAAATGGATGCCTGTTCCTCTATGATTATGGGGAAGCCAGTAGTTAGCATCGCAGATTTTCTAGTTAAGACTCCCTTTTCCATGTGGAATTAATGTCTGCATAAAAGCTGTCTCGTCTGAAGAACACTGCCTCACAAAAATCCACAAACATCTTCACAATCCTTGGATACATTCTCCCAAGTCTGCTGATACATGACATTCTCTTACAATTTTTCAATATCTCAGCTCTAAGACTTTGAATTCCATACATGGATTTGTGCAAACAACAAACCAGAATACCTGTAATTCAGAGACCTCCTCCTCTCATTGAAAAAGTCAAACCAAACCATGTCCATAGTGTGGCACCCATTCATCTTGTTGAGTCCAAGTTGATTTGAACTGTAAGTATCTGGTTGATACTGAGTATCAATGAAGTTGGTATGCAAAATTAAGTAGGATTGGGTGGTATTCATTTTTTTAGTACCTTCAAACCTTTCCCAAATTTAACGGGGGTATACAGTATAACTGCTAGGTGTTTAAAACCCACGTTGTACAAGCATTTGCCTGTGTGCACATGGAAGCACAGTGAGCAGAGCGTGCGCCTCTACAGGCACTTTATTTAATACTGTAACAAAATGCTTCGAGTCTAAAAATATTAGACGTTGAGTCCAGTGGCGCTGGAAGTGTTTTTATTTTACAGAATGTGAATGTGAATGTCAATCCTAATTGCAAGTTAACATTTACATTCATGTTCTGATTGTCATCACTCAATGCTTTGGTTATGTACAAGTATAATCTGACCCAGTGTACTTAGAAAATTATCCCTATTTTCTAGATCAAAATAAAACTAAACCCTGCTGTTCCTATGAGCTGCTAACGCTGTTATTTGTTCATTGTTGTTTACATTGGGGAAAAAGCAGCAAGACAGTAGCCATTAACTGGAGCTACAGTGGCAACTAGTGGCGGGTGTCTGCATTGCAGTTTAGACGAGTGGTTCTCAACATGTGGGTCAGAAACCAAAAGTGGGTCATGAGGCTTCTTCCAGTAGCCCATGAAGGGGAAAGTATGATAAATGGAAGCCCTAAGTGGACATACAGTTTATCAGTGTAATTTTTTAGATTACGTTATGGTTGTTTTCTCAAGCTTTAAACGTATTTGTCTTCTTTTCCCTGGATGATAGAAAGCCGCCTTTCCTTAGATAATTAGGAAATCCCTCAAAAAAAAAAAAAAAATCTCTGAATTTTTCATGCTGTATTGGGAAAATAGAGTAAATTAAACTGTATGCATGCATGTCCTCCTGTAGTAGTGTTCTTTGTAGATATGTTAAATTTATCCTGGCTCTTTGTTTATTCATGTTTTGTTCCTTTTAGGGTCCCGGTTTCTTGGTGACCAACCAGTAATTTTGGTGCTTACTCCAAAGTGATCCAATCTCGCTTATCTGTAGGTGAAGGTAGAGTAAACGTCATCATGGTTTGTTCAAATATAATGGTAGGAAAATAAATTTTGATTTTGATGAAAAACTTGAATAAGGTGAATTTAGTTTTCTTAGCAATATAAAAGACAGCCAATTAAACGAGTATTGGTAGTGGTATTGACAAGGACTCAGAGCATTAAAGAGTATTAATAAGGGAATCAATATCAGTAAAAAATTACCAATCCCCATCCCTAATCCCTGCTGTGAAATCATCCACTGTCTGGACACAAAGCCATATTTCATGAACGTGAGGCTTATAACAGAGGAGGGGATTGGCAGAGTAGACATTCGTGCTTGTCGGGTTATAAACTGGAGCTGGCGAGGCGGAGCGAGGTCCACAGAGACAGCAGGGGGAGAGAGAGAAAGAAAGGAGGGGAGAACCCCAGACAGCCAACCCAGAAGCAAATGGGCCTGCTAGAGGATGAGCAAGAGGAGGGTGGGGTGTGTTGGTGGTGGAGTTGGGGAGGAGGTGTGGAGGGAGAGAGAGAGTGAGTTATTTATAGCTGTGAATGGGTATGCTGTCCACAAGGACTGCTCTGAAGGGTATCCAAAGGAAAAGGGGCAACGAAGACAGGTTTCTCTCATTTGAATAAAAGGATGGAGATGGAGATGGGGGGGACGGAGTCAGGAGAAATGATAATGCTAGGCAGAAAAACGAGAAGCGAAGGATTGCAATTGTTATGCTTTTTTAGAGAAGCGGGAGAGGATAGAGGGGTTAGCGCTGAACGAAAGAGTCATCATTTTCTCCAATTATTTAAATAGTTTTTTCTGTTTCTCTGGCAAAAACCGGTCTTATCGGTATCAGATATTCATGGGGATCAAAGATAAGAAAAAGTAGTCGCAGCAGGAAGCATTGTTAAGGAAATGGCCAGGAGTAGATTCAATAAGTGAAGAGGGAGGAGCTAGAGATGGAATTAGAAGAAGGGGGGGGAAATGGGAATCAATGTGCATCTCAATGTACTTGGTGTGTGTGTTTCTCACTTGCCATTCCAGCTGCTCTCTCTTGTTCTATTTTTAGCTCCGGAGGAAAAAGTGTGTGTGCATGTGTGTGTTAGAGAGAGAGAGAGTGAGTGGGGGTGGGGATGTGACAGCATCTCCATCCCAAGCCCATACAACACACACAGCCATCCCCGCTCTGTCAGCCTCACCTTCACTCCTCATCTCAGGGAGGCTAAATGAGTCTGACCTAGCATCAACGTCACAGCCAACACACACTCACACAAACCAGGGGCATTCCCTCCCAGTACAAAGAAGAGGCCTGTATCCCCCACTCCATTCTGCTGATGATGAATATGGATGCCCCCTCTCTCCTTCCCGGGTGTTTTTTATGATGATGTATGTATGTTTGAGACCGCTGCTGCAAAACACGTCCACACCTCTGAGCAAAGCAGCAGCCGGCAACTATCACAGCTCATACAAGTCAAAACCCCGTGTTTATTCGCCATATTCACACTGATGACATTTTCCTCTGGCTTTAGGCTAGGGGAGCAGAGCAGATATTCAGTTAAAAAGCTGTAGTATTGTCACTGATGGGAAATAATTTAACTTAACAAAGACAGCATGAAAGAAGAGTACTCAGAATACTGATGGCCTTTCTGTGTCAAGGAGGATTAAATTTGTGGGGTTATTACAAATAATTCAAGGCTGAAATAACTTTCTCTAAAAATATTGTTGAGCTGATCCGAATAAGAGCGCAATTTTCCTCATGGTTTGATTGGTTTTGGTTGTTAATAGGAATGGAGAATTGTAATCAAGACAACCCAAAATTATACTATATCAAATGGAACAACACAGGACATTATGCAATGCAATGTGCTTCAATAAAACATAATAATGCTTTACAACATGACATGATAGAATGCAATTTGATAATTTGTGATATAATTCAATAGGATACGGTATAACAATGCATGAAGCAATTAGAGATGCATCCATCCGCCCATCCATCTATCTTCTTGTGCTTATCCAGGCCCGAGTCGTGGTGGTAGCCAGCTGAGCGAGTTGACCCAGACATCCTCTTCCCCAGCTATACTTTCCAACTCCTTCTCTGGGGTTCCTGAGGCGTTCCCAGACCAGACACAATATCTAATCCTCCAGCACATTCTTGATCTTCCCAGAGGTCTCCTCAGAGCTGGACATGCCCGGAAGAACTCCAAAGAGAGGTGCCCAGGAGGCATCCTGATCAGGTGACCAAACCACTTTAACTGGCTACTTTTGAGGTGAAAGACTACTACTCTTAGGGCCAATCCCATTTCTACCCCTGAACTCTTCCAATCCATCTACCTCAATGGTAAAGGGTAGGGGTGAAAACCTTCCCTTAAGAAATGAGACGCCACTTGACTTCTGTTCATCATCACACATTGCCAATAAACAGTGCGTCATCGGAGGTGACAGTAAAGCTTTGACCATCTCGTTCATACTGTGGATCTCCGTGTTGTTCTTCTCCATATGTTGATACAGCTAATAGCCCTAGTTTACACGTGTACATACTGAAATACAATAAACTCCCATCCCTAGTAGAAAAAGATTGAATATATGTGAAAACACAATTGTTGTATTTTCTGTAATCAATGCTGAAAATGTTAACATTTATGCGCCTCCTTCGAAGTCCGTTGTGCCATTTCGCAAGTGCATGGTGGGAAATTCATCATACCCCTTGGTTTCAAGTGTGGTCCTGAAAAATCTTCGTTTTAAGGGCTATGTAGCCCTTGGCCCTAGCCCTCAATTCAAAAAAGAACTGGGACACCCCTTCACCTGATGTGAAACCAAGGGAAAGGGCTAAGATAAGGGCTAAGGGGTAAGAATGGAAATGACCCTTAGTTCCCTCTGGATGTCTGAACTTCTCACCCTATCTCTAAGGCTGAGTCCAGACACCCTCTTGAGGAATCTCAATTCGACTGCTTGAACCCACAATCTTATTCTTTCAGTGATTACCCTAAGCTCAGGGCCATAGGTGAGAGCCAAGATTGACCGGTAAATCTAGAGCAGTGATTCTCAACCGGTCCAGCCTCAGGACTCACCAGTCCGTCTTATTACAGATTGCGACCGAAGTTTCCAAAACATTTTCAACAACACATGACTAGTTAATTGAATATTTTGCTGTTTGGAGCATTATTGGACCAAAACACCTGATATAAAAAAAGAAAAGGGACTAAACTAATAAATGTTATACCCTCTTTTCCAGTCGTTATGTGTCAATTTTTGCCAATTTTCCAGAGAATTTGTGAAATTACTTCATTATCATGGAAAACATAGCCCTTTATTGCATGAAGAGGAGGAGATAAATTTGAAATTACTTCATTATCATGGAAAACATAGCCCTTTATTGCAAGAAGAGGAGGAGATAAATTAGTTGAACTATTGATCAAACATTTAAATTGGCCTAGTTTCACAGTGTAAAATAAAAGGTATCAATGCATGTCCATTAAGGACTTTAGGACTTTTGCCACATTTTTTTTTTCAGACACCTAGTTGCGACCCACTTAAAACTGCTCTGTGACCCACTTTTTGGTCCCGACCCACCAGTTGAGATCCACTAATCTGGGCTTTTGCTGTCCTGCTCAGCTTCCTCTTCACCCCAAAAGTCCAGTCTGTAGTAGTGCCGATGCTGTGGCAATCCGCCTGTCAGCCTGGTGATGCATTCAAAAACAAGACCCGAGGATACTTGAACTCTTTCTCTAGGGGCAAAGACCCAAGTGAAGAAAGAAGGACGTGTGGCATTGCATTTTATTGTAAATAAGAGGTTCATGATATTATCAACATGATTTCAGTGTAGCAAATACAGATATTTAAAACCAATGTGTCAGCAGTAAATATTGGACATACGTAAAATAAGTTTGTGAAGTTGTAAGCTGGACCAAAAGACCTACGTTAGCCGAAGCCTTTTTTGTTCTTCATCTCCATTCCTTTAACTTTAAGTGTGTTCTAAGGACTGAAGTTTTAGGTCCGAACTACATCTGTATCAATATCATAATTGACTGAAATGAATTGTGTAAATATCATCATGGATATTGGCAAAAAAAAAAAAAAAAAAAAACAACATTATATGTCCTTATCGCACATAAAGGTTAATTCTTATCATCAGCCAAAAATTATGAAACCATGAGGAAATTCCCTCTCATACTCACTGCTTCCTGAATAAAAAAATCAACTGAATTTTTTTTTTTTTACTGAGTCTGGTAATATTTTAATTACTAACTATAGAAGCTAAGTGTCCACCATCCAAAAAAATATGGTTGGCATTAATCTTTACCTACCTTACCATATTTTGGGTAAATTGTGACACTCAATACACCAGAGAGAGCTAATCAGTTATATAATTGTTCACTATAATAGATCGCATGGTAATGTAAGCTCCAGCGTTGTTGAAAGCTATCGTTAGCGTCTGAAAAACAGTAGGATCATGTCTTGTCAGCATTCTTGCATCCTTTGCACATCTTGCAACCAAACTATAAATGCACACAGACTTTTATATACTAGAAAAACACCTAACAACAGCTTTAACGTATTTATTTTTTTAGACTTTTTTCCAGTTTTAGTGATTTTTTTAATGGATGTTAAAGTCCTGTACACAGAGCAAAGCTAACCCGAGTCAAATTCCTTGTTGCGTCAGTATTCTTGGCCAGTAAAGCATTAAGTATGTGGATTAACCTTGAAAAATCATCCATTATTCATCAGAATTTTTATCTATTTGCCTTTTCACTTGCTGAAATGATAAAAGTTTCTAGATTCCTAACATTTATACGATTTACACAGCTTAGATCACAGCCGTCTAGACCTTTTTAGCATTTAAGCTTCCTATCCTGAACATGAAGTCAAAGATGCATCATTAAAGCGTCTCCTAAAACAATCCAAATACACTGATGCATGTCTGTTATTAAAACATCTTTTTATGCCCATCCCTTTAGGTTTTGACTATCTTTACGCCATCAAACACCAATATTAGATTGTTATTTGATGCTTTCCAGCCCTGCCTGAGGAGCTTTTCCATGGCCATCCAAGTATCCAGGTCACATATCACCTACTTTAGCGTTCATCCTTTAAACTGAGGATCCAGGCCACCTCCATTAAACAGGCCTGCCCCGAAAAAAGCAGAGGGCAGAAAGAATATTCAAGCTCTAAATCCTGACTTTAAAAGCCTTTTTGAAATATTCAGTACCTCTAAATTTAGCTAATTTGTACCAAATGAATGCAAAAAACTTTTTTTAGCCTTTCCCTCCTGGAGTTTGATCCCAGCTGGGAGGAAAATCCTGTGAAACTTCCATGAACAAGAGAACTAAAAGCACTGTAATCCAGGATATTAATGCTGTGCTCATCAGCAAGCGTCATGCCAGCACACTGAGATGAACCCTCTGTGTTGGTGGTAGTTCATGTCTCCTCAGCAGAGAGCCAGACTATGAGGGATTTCATGCTGCGATGTCATGATTTCACACTTCTGTCTAATATCTGCTAAGCTTAGAGAGCCTTTTATTTCTCTGCACAAGCACACGAGCTAAATGATGTTGTTGAACTGTTACCCCACAAGTTCTGTCTCATTAAATCTGCTGCATTTTGCTTAAGTAACATGTATCCTTCTTCTGTCAGCAGGAGATCGTGTGAGAAATGGAACAGATATTTCAGAGAGAGCGCTGACAGGAGACAGGAAATTAAGGAGCCACTATCACACTCGGCTGGATTTAAACACATGGTATGTGGGGATGCAGCTCTCACTTCAGCGCAGCAGATGGTGGGAGGGAATTCGTTTCGCAGTCTAGAGCTGTGTCTAAAACAGCTCTGGTAACTTATTTTTGTCTTTATATAGGTACATATAGTGCTGTTATCACACAAAAGCAATGTATGCTTAAAATAAACAACAGCTTGGCCAGACTTCCTCATCAGACAGAAACTTTCAGCTTCATGTAATTCATGATATCTGTAGTTAAGACTCTGGGATTGTGAAATCAGGTCCATTACAGACACCTATTCTAAAAATATTTAACCACCAGCCCAGTGATATGTTTTTTTCATCACTTCTTTGTAATTATTTTTGTCTATTTTTCAGATGAGCTTACTTTGATGCATTTGAACTGTTGCTAGAGGTCCCTTCTCTTGAAATCACACATCCATCTCACAGCAAGAGACTTTCACTGTCAGACAAGGAGGTGGGGGGTCTCAGGAGGCCCGGCGTGATGTTTTAAAAAGGACAGTGTGAAAATGGAGAATGAAACAACTGAGTCTGATGCTATGATGACACTTTTCGCCTTTATATCAGTTGGGATTTTAGTACTTTCAGTACTCGAGTATTCACAAGACCCTATGAAGAAGCACTCAAACACTGGCTAATTATAATTACTGTATAAAAACAAATATGTCCCACACAGACCTGCCAGTGGTCAACTAGAGTGGTTTTTAAACTTTTTTTCACCCATGGCACAGCTGAGATTGAGCCGTTTTTACATAAGGCATTTGCTTTTTAAAATGCCATGCAAAATAAAGCTTTTTAATCACATGTAAAACCTAAAGTGTGACTTGCATTGCTCTTTAAAGGACAGTTGCAGTTTTTCAATTTTTTTAAACTTTAAATTTTAGGATTAAACACATTTTTTTCACTCAGGCAAACACTCCTTCACCATATAAACTAAACAAATTAAGCCCACAGTTTCCAAGGAGGCTGTATGTGAAACCACAGAGACCCAGCAGTGCTTCTTCTTCTTTGTGTTCAAGCACACCACACAATAGCCCCTTTAATTCTTCTTATAGTATCCTCAGTCACAGCTATAGTAATGCTGCACTGCCATACAAATTCCCAAAGCACACCCAGATATGCCTCAAGGCACACCAGTGTGTCTCGCCACACCATCTGAGAACCACTGGTCCACTATGTTTTCTGTGAGTTCTGCTCATCAGTACCTCATATCACAGCTCTAAATGAAATAAGAGATGATAATTTAACTCAGGGTTATTAGTTGTGCCTGAACTGCATTAATACAAAGAAAATGTCTGTATGGAGTAGGGCTGAATGATATGGGAAATCGTTTCAGATTTGAAAAATCATCTAGTATAAGTTAGTGGATACCACTCTGTAACTATGTTTAGTAGCTGTGATTATCCTTATGCTCATGTTTTCTTTCTTTTTGTTTACATTAGGCTCGCTCCTGATCCGTACTGTCTGTCTTTGGTTCCAACAAAAGCAAACAGAGCCAGACTGAGAGAGCGTTCCTATACTGTAAATCCATACGGGGAGTCATCTGGCCACAGTTCAAACCGGGGCGTTCTTTCAATGATGTGACAGTTCATACCACTGAGCCACCAAGCAGTCATAATGTTCTCAATGACTGCGCTTGATGACGCAGACATTTCTGGGACATGCAGCTACTCTTGAGGCCATAGTGAGATCATCAGTGGAGTTAAAGGCCCTATAGTCCTATGGTGAAGCAGTATAGGTGATTTAAATGGTTTGATTCGTCTTTTCAGGGCTGTGAGGGGGGACAGACGGTTCCTGAGTGTCTGTTTGGTGGGACAGATCTACCTTTATCACAGGGCGAGCCGCATGACATGATGGACACACCGTGCTGCTGGGGTGGGGATTCTGCCTAACACTAAAGCTTTGAAAAGATTAATTTAATTGCTTCTTCTGATTCAGTTTCAACGTCATACCTGGTGTCTTAGCTGCCGCCTGCCCTCCATTTAAGCAGCTTTTCCCACTCTTGTTGCTATAAAAAGAAGTGGCACAGCCAAATGGAGCCGACCCATTATTTTTAATTCATAAAGTCTGATGACATCACAAAAGATGAGAATAACTCCGCCCACATTTAACCTGAGGAGACATCTGTTTATGAGAAATGAGTGGAAGCATGTGTGAGCTTGCAGAGCCTCAACACATCAGTGGATGGTGGCAGTTTTATTCTTTTTTTTAATATGTCCTACAGCTGCCCTTATAAAACATGTGCTTTGCATGCAGAGTACAGTTTGATTAGACTTAGAATGTGACCCTCTTACTCATACATGCATTAAGTTTGGATTTATGATTAAGAATTGTATGAGTTAAAATATTGTTTTGAAAATATTGAACACCTTAGAGACACAAAGATCCCTTCAGTGATTTGAAATATGTGGAGTGCAACTTTAGATTTGGGATTATTTATAATCTAGAATTAACATGATTTGTTTTCTTCTTCTTCTTCCTTCTTACACATTGTAAGGACAAAATAAGAAGAGATGAAAAAAAATTCTCTGCCTATAAGGGGCAAACCAAAACACAAACCAAAAAATTCTTACAGATACATTAAAATTACTAGATTAATCTTCAATGATAATAATTTAAGAATACAAATAAAATAATAAGTTGCATAATTTTGCATGTTTCTTTTTAAGCTTTATTTCTGTGCTGCTTAAGCCTTATTTCAGGGGTCATCAACTCCATCTTCACAAGGGCCAGCTTTATGTTGGCCGATGCTGTGGGGGCCAGATATTGAAATAAACTGGAATATCATCAATATTTTTGTAATTATCATATTCTTGTAATAACATTAATTCCTTCCAAAATTAATGGAACTTTAAACCTTTTACAATGAGATCAGTCACTATCACCTTTACTGCAGTCAGCCACAAGGGGGCATTTGAAATATTTTAGCTTCATATTTCTGGAGCCCTCTTGATGCCTATCACTGAGCGTGATGCTAATATGCTGTGTTGTGACTGGCCAATAACACATGCAGGAAACAGATCTGGGAAGATTCTCAGAGGGGAAAATTGCACTCTTAAAAAAGCCTTACGTGAAATAACTGATGCAAAAACTGCAAGTTTAATCAAGATAAATATAAGTATGTGTTTACCATGCCAAATTACAGAAATGTTGGTGTGCTTCTTGTCTAATAAGCCGCAAGGTTGAAGGCTTTATTTAGACTTCAAGAAAAAAGGTGTAACAATAGCATGACAGATTTTTGCCCTCTCAAATTTCTGAATTTAATAATCCTTTAGGGGCTGGATGGGAAGCCCAGGGTCCTGATGTGGCCCCTGGGCTTCCAGCTGATGATAATTTATTATCATTTATGCCTTAGTTGATAGAGATAGGGCAGTGGATAGAGCCAGAAAAAGGGAGGAGATAAGGGAGAATGACATGCTGTAAAGGAGCCACATGCCAGATTTGAACTCCGCCAGACATTGAGCACAACCTGAGGCTGGCCAAACACTGGATAATTTTAAAAATCTTGAATAGTTTTAAAAATTTGTGAGGCCACAGACATAAGGAAGGTTTCAAACATATTTTCATCATAAATCCCTTTGAATGCACAAAATATACATTCAGCTTGACCATGAAACCACACACCCCTCTTTAATAAAAGATTTTACTGCAAAGATTCCACACACTTGATATCTCACGGAAACTCATGAATACACTACAGCAGGTTTAAGTTTGTAAATCCTAAAATAACTTTACATCCAGTTGGTGATGCTACTTTCTACGGTCTCACCAAATGTCCTGTATACAACACAGTCTCCTTGGCTAGATGTCACAAGTACTAGCCAATCAACACTTAACCTTGGGTGCCACTTACCCAGCGAGCATATTGCATCACTTCCTGTTTTTTCTGCTGCTACGTGTTGCTCAGACTGACAGAGCTGGGGCTGAATTATTTATTTTCCTTCAATTTTTAGATCATGCAATTTTACATTTAGTACATTTTGTATGTCACGATAAATGCAGATTAGTTCTAAATATCGATTATCAGTCTCATTAACTACTAACAACCAGTATCGGCCCTGAAAATCAATATTGGTCGACCCCTAGCGGGTATTCTGTCAAAGGCATTTGACAGAATCCCAAATATCTCACATGTTTCATATTTACAGTTCGAGGTTGAGGAAGCTCTGAAGCTTTTTGAAGCGGTAAACTAACAGGTTTAACAACACACACCTGAGGACTATTTAGACCAGAAATTATTTAATGGGTAATCAATGTGACTTATAATTGATGTGTTAACGCAGACAGCCCTAGTAGAAAGACGTACTGAGGATGATTTTTAAGTGAAGTATGATCAGATTAAGTCTTCATAGTTTAAGCATTCTGCATTTGACCCTAATGTATTGCGACGTACTAAATTGTCTTTTGGCGGGTTATTTAACGTAAGCATTTAAATAATAGGACACAACCAATGTCTTTTTTTTTTTTACCAGAGACTAATTCCAGGTCTCAGGACAAAAAAACTAACAGTGCTTGAACTTCTCTCTGCTTCTTCATTTTTGAGGTTCTTTTATTTTGCATGTTGATTTATGTCACACTGTCTCAACTTACTGGCCCACTTTACAACAACAGAGTCATTTTTGATGTAATTGCTAACACCTGAGCTTTTTTACTTCTTTGACAAGTAATAAAGTCGGCTTTGAAAAACCTTTATATAACTCAAATAAAAGTCTCTCTGTCCAAAACAAGGGCACAATGTTTTCTGTCAGCATGAGTGGATAAACACATCATCCTGGCTCAGCGACCTGCTCCACATCTACAGCGCAGGTTTCGCTCTGCTCAGCTTTAGTTAAAAAGATAAAAACAGTTTCCACTGCTGTGATAAGAAAAAAAAAACACTGCAGCAGGATTATAACAGGAACAGTTCTGTGTTTTAAAAGCAATGCTTATTGCTCTTTTTGTTTTCTAAAAGAGAGATGCAGCTCTCGTGTCTGGGCATTAACTATGGAACAAGAGCCAACCCGCTGTCCAGCTTCAACTAAAACATTTATTTGCAACACTCGGTGCTAGACCTTCATCAGGCAAATTGTTTTTGACAAAGAGAAACCATCTTAAACGGGGAGTGGCTGCAAGTCTGCAAGTCATCAAACACCAAAAGTGCATTAGGAAATCATAAAAACCTAACACCATTTTATTTGCTCACATGAAGACAGAAAAGCAAAGCATCGTGTCGTATTAAACATATATGCATCCTCAAATGTTTACTTAAAATGGGTGGATCGTCAAATAAATGCTTCAATATTTAAAGGCTTAACTCCGTCCTTAAAAAGATTGATTCCCAGATATTTAGGGGAACATTGGTGGATGATTCTGCCCTGATGTCTTTATATGGCAAGAGAAAAAGGCAACCATGAATAAATAATAACCTAAATAAAAAATACAACAAGGTCTCACACGATTCCAGTGGGCAAACACAACAACAAGACATAGCCTATGTGCACTGTGGAAAATAAAGTTTCCTCCTCCAATCACCCATCAGTGAATCAGTGTACCTCTAATTTATCCTGCAAAAACTGCACTTAAAATGAAGTTCTTTTCTCTTTCATTAAATAACAAAGTCAACACAAAAATAGGCTATATGAAGCAAGCACAGTAGATAATAAACACAAAAGCCTCAAAAATGATGCAGCATTAATGCTCTAATACATAAGAGCAGATAAGCTGAAGGGAAATGACAGCCCGTCTCTGAAGCTCCTTCAAGCGACTCTGAAGTTTTCTTCTCAAGACCACAAAACTTTGTTCAATCTGACCATAAACATGAATAAAAATGACAACTTCTGGTCTACATAGGCCTTGAAATGAGAACCATTTTGTCTCCAGGTAAAATAATTTGATTTTATGATCCTGTTGTTTCCAAGCAGCTCAGTCTCACAGCGGTTTGTGGAATAGTAATGAAATTATAGCGTATGGATTCGTTTACAGTCATGAATTGCCTTTTCTCCCCTCTCTAAAGTAGGTCAGTACATCAAACTAACATAGTTAGATTGAAACTTTAAAATGTGCCTGAAACCTATAAACTTTAAGATATCTGATGAGGATTTACAGAGCCAGAGAATCTATATCTTACTGTACCAACTTAAACTTAATTCTTAACAGGCACAATGTCTCAATTTTCCCCCGTCATGTTTTAATAAATTTGATTTATTATACCTAGATTATATTATGTTGATGACTGCTACATAAAAATTGGTAACTGCTATTGTAAGCTGCCGTTCTGTTGCTGTACCTTATTCATGTTTGGGGCTGCTTACTTGCGACAGACCATGATTACAGTGCTTGTGAAAGGTTTTCACCCCCTTGGATGTTTTACCCATGTGGAAGACTCCATTGTCAAGTGGAAGAAAAGTCTTTAGTCTGATGAGACCAAAATGGTGTTTTTTGGCCATCAGAAAAGATACCAAACACTACAGATCCCCACAAACACATCGACCCCACTGTGAAGCACAGTGGTTGCAGCATCACGCTGTTGGGATGCTTCTCAGCTCAGGAAAACTCATAAAGATAAAATCAATGTGGAAAAATATAGGACAATCTTGGAGGACAATCTTTTCAGTCTGCAAGAGAACCATGGCTTGGGAGAAGATTTATTTTATAGTTAGACACTGGCCTGAAGCATACAGAGAAAACTAAGTAGACATCAAGGTAATTGTTCTGGAGTGATCAAGTCAGAGCCCAGACCACAATCCAATGGAGAATTTGTAGTTGGGCTTAAAAAAGGGCTGTTCAAGCCTGATCCATATGCAACCTGACAGAGCTTGAGCAGTTTTGCAGAAAAAAAAAAAAAAAAAAGAATGTAGTAAAATTTCAGTGTCTAGATGTGCATGCCTAATTGAGACATATCCACACAGACCCACTGTGATTGCAGCCAAAGTTGCATCTACTAAATACTGACTTGAAGGGGTGAATATTTATGCAGTCACTTATTTTACGCTACATATTTTTGATTGACATTTCTTTGTAGAAATCAGTTGTCACTTTGATATTAAAGAGTTTTTCTTGTCAAAAAAGTCAAATTATTTTGACCATGACTGATTTATATAATTAGTAAAAGATAGAAACTCGAGGGTGAATGCTTTTTATGGACACTGTATTCTTTGCCATTGGCTGGCGCCCAGGTTACCCTTGTTTATCTTGATTATGGTCCTTTCAGAGATGGTTTTCATCTGGGATGGGGGTTGAAGTAGCAGGGAATCACTTGCATGATTCCCCGGTACCCTCACCATCATCTTTAGTTACTGATGTGATCAAGAGCCCACTGGCAGTGAAATATTCTCACTGTACCTTTATTTAATTGCCATCTCTTTACTTTTAATTTATCTTCTATTTAAATACTCAGTATTTTAAGAAATTATTTCTACTCTTTACTTCAGTCTTATAATGAAATCACCATTTCTGCTTATTGTTGGCCTAATGTCCTCTTTCTTTTGGACATTTAAGCTTCTTAATTTCTGCTTTTCCATCATGTCTCTTTAAGTGCTTTGTAAGATCCTCATGCTCTGTTGAAACACTGTAAAGCGCTGAGTTTTTCTATATTTAGAATAGTGTTTTATAATCCAATATGCATTGTTCCTTTATGGTCAAAATATCATTTATTAAACCTTAATTTTATTTGTAAATTAATCCTTTTTAACACTTTAACTAAAGTAAGGGTGAGAAAGATCCAATTCAATCCACTTTTACTGATATACATTTTAAAAAATGCTAATGATTACCAAATTGCAAAAAAATTAAATTGAAATAGAATAGAAATGCTGTAAATAGCTAAGAGCATAAAAAAGAAAGATGAGGGTATGACAACATTTTGGTCAAATTAGATTTTTTTTTTTTTTTGTCATAGTGGACACAAGCAGTTTCAAGTTCCTCGCTACAATATCATAATGGGGTTGGACATGAAACATGCTAAATTTAGAAAAAGGATTAAACCTTGTCAGTTATTTCAAATCTGTACAATAGAATTCATGTCTATTTTATTAAGTGTAATAGGACCAGTTTGAGAAGAAAAAGGGTTCCTTACACCCATCAACTAGGTTATCAATAAAGTTTGTTCTGTTAAGCAGCTGATCCAGGCTGGCATTGAACAAAAGTGGAGGTACAACCTTAGATAGACTGCAAATTTATCACAATCTAGTTCATATAGAGTCAGACTTTTATCACATGCTCAAAACTATGGAAAACATCCAAAAATGTTTGGGTTGAACTGCATGTATATGTACAGAAATTCTTGAAATTCTCAGTGCAACTTGGAGTCAAGTTTTTTTCCTGCAAGCTCTTTCTTTCTTTCTTTCTTTCTTTCTTTCTTTCTTTCTTTCTTTCAATACCATAAGACAGCTGAAGAGAGACTTTAATTTTGGAAGAGATCAGGAGAAGATGAGATTTGCCTCTGTGATTAGTGCATGGAGGACTACTGCCTCTGCATATCGGCGCCTGTTTTACCAGCTGAGCTAAACTGGATCCCCTCTTATTAACCTTCTATGAAAAGATAAGCTTAGCTGAAATAAGAAGCTGGCAGGTTAAAGTCAGACAATATCAGCAAGTTGCAAATGGGACGAAATGATGACATTTGTATCATGGAATTGGTGGGCGACCAGCCTGATGGTCAGATCTGGTCAATAAGGCTATTGGTCACAGTAGCAAAAACAAATGAATGAAAAAGTAGTATGTCGACCAAACTGCAAGGCTGCATAGAGTTTGTGAGGATTTGTTAAATGGTTTAATAGCTGCAATTGTATCAATAAGACAATCTGGAGGAACTGATAGTTAAAGTTATTGTAAAAGCTTTGTTTGTCTCTCTAACGTTGCAAAAAAGTGTTTTGTTTCATTATGGATAAAACGTCTTTTCCTTTTGCGGTTGAACCTTCTCTCTTGAGTTCCCCAGGTGTCTTTCTTGGGTCCTTTGTAGTTTCTATATACACTCTCCCCCTGTCTACTGTTAAAATACAAGTACACACAACTCACAACTATGTGGTGATAAAAACTGGTTTAAAAGCATCTTATGTGCCTGTAAACAAACATGAAGTCATGCAGACATAAAGCTCTTTATCTCTGTTCTGTCAGTAGTCGATAAAGTGGTGTTATTGAGTTTATTCAGCTGAAGCACATCACTAAGGCTCAGTTCTTCAGAAGGTCACTCATGCTCGTCTCCTTCAGGCTGGACTGTTGTGACAGATAATGATCTTAGCAGTCGAAATAACAACATGCTACACTCCATACAAAACACTCCAACGCTAATGACACTCAGAGAGGAGTGACCCCATTACCTAAATCCTTGTCCCTCTTCTTTTAACTGCCCGCCAATTGAGGAATTGATTTGGAGGCTTGAAGTCAGCTTATTTTTGTGATTTGGTAACCCCAAGTGGGCCTGATTGCCTCTTGGGATCCTCCTTTAGGGCTTGAGTTGTGGTTGCCTCGTCTCCCCTCATCACCATCAAACAGGAGACCTGCTACGTGAACTGTCTGTGCCAGTCGGCTATATGAGTCTAGTCTGGGGGGATCATTCATGTAATTCTAGTTTACTCACTTGGATCCCTGTAGCATTTTACTCATCGGAAGTGTGTTTTGTTTATAATTAAAGCTTCTGTAAGGACACTGGGCTGGTTATGAAGTAGGCTGACTTTAATGTGGATATCTCTGTCTAACAAAAATATTCCCATAGCCTGTTAGCCGACTTGTAAAACCCTGAAACTGCTTTTCGGTCTTCCTGTTAGGGTTTAACCCATTCATTGTTGCAAAATTAGACTCGTTTTTAGCTGAAATTTCACATTTCAACAATGTTAGTCTTAATCTTAAAAAAAACAAAACAAACATCACCTTCAATATCAAGAACAGATATATGGTGAATAAATGCTTCCTAACTTGTAACCTGCAAAGCTACTTGTTTTCTCTTCCCAGTGAGATTTGACTCAGCCAAGTGTTATTTAGGAGTTGCATCATCCTCATGATTTAGATTGCTATAAATATTTTATGAAACATTCTTGCAGTGCTTTGCTGTTTTTCTCTGAAGGCATCCTATTTATGATCATCATGGGTTTTCAATAGTACAAAAAACCTAATCTAAACAAAGGTTTTTCCCCTTATTCCTAAAGGCTCCACTGTAGATGAGATTATGGGTGAAACTTCAAGTTATATAGAAGACAAAAATAAATACTTTTCTCCCATTGGCTAACCGCCAGCGGCAATTGTTTCGCAGAGATTTTATCCTCAATTTAGCAAATGCTGGTGCATTTTTTGAATAAAATATTCAACCAAAGTAAAAGTTTTAAGTTATATTCTCTGGAATTATGTTACGTAGCGCTGGGGCGGATGTAGCCACTCTGCATAGTTAAGCAAATTTTAGGTAAAAATGGGCCAAAAAACAATGTTGGCTCAATTGTATGCTATATCAAACATTTTAAGTGTTTTATATTTCACCCAGAAAGCCGCTGTGTTTGACATGCTTTCACAATAGGAGCTTCGGCTAACGGCTACATGCTCTTCTGCCTCAGCGTGTCTGAACAGCCTTCTGCATCTGTGGGCTCATTTTTACCTAAAACCTGCAAAATTATTTAGAAGGCTGTGCCTATCTGTGGCGCTGTAGTTTCCTAGTTTCCTCCTGCATGTCATGTTTGAAGGGGCAATGCTCACTGAAATCACTGGAGGCTAATGCCACTACTATTCCTAAGTACCTTATACAACCCAACTTCAAAAATATGGAACTATCCCTTTAAACAAGCTTATTTTAAAATACATTGAAGACTAGGGCTGAATGATTTTCAAAAATAATCTAATTGCTATTTTTTCGCCCAAATATTCCAATTGCGATTTAATATGCAATTATTTTTGGGTTAGTCTCATGCATTTTTCATCAGATTAAGCAATAAATAATTCCATAAATAAGACCAAGTGCATTGAAAACAATTAAATTAAGAAGCAGTTATTACACAGCAGCATGAATCTGAATATGGGTGTGCAACAAGCTTTAAGCTATAAAGGAGGCGGCTGGGGTGGGGGAGGTGAGGCTGGCTACCAGCTGATCGCAGCTGGGGTTTGACTTTCGTGAAGTAACGCTAGGATTCATCAGTTTTAGATAGAATGGTACTTGAATGTTTGCATAATGTGCATAAAATCTCTGCCGCTGCAAAAAAAATGATATATTAAACTTGTATTTTGACACATTTCAAGTTAAGGAAATATTGCAACTTCTGCGATTTGAAAATTGCAGCAGGCCATGTTGCGATTTAATCTTATTTGTGAATTGCCCAGCCCTAGTCCCAGTTTTGATTTTAAAAGCATTATTTGGAGAATCCCCACCATTGCAGCTTTCATTAAGGTCTGACTCTGTGTGACTTATTAGGAAACCTTCTAAAAGGGATTTAATATATTCAGAACATGGTAATTACACTTAATGGTTGTGCTGTAACATTAGCATTGATTGCTGCCATTTCCTGAAAACAAATTAGAAGAATTATTAGTTAACAGGTTTGAGGTGTGGCAGGGATCCAAAAAAGAGGGTAACTGTAGCCTAAATTTATCACCTCTCTTAGTCTCAGTTCATATTTGGAGGTTTTAGATGATTTCATGAGGTTGCAATAAACTGAGAAAAAAATTGTGAAGAATAAAACAATAGGCCATGCAGCGGGTGGAAGGTCGTATAACAGAGCCTTTCTGTCTAATGTGTTAACATGGCAGGTGCCTTGAAGATAGAGACAGGTATGTTCTTCAGCAAACATTTTCCTAATAATCTTAAATTTGACACAAGAAATTCTGCTTTGAATTATATAAAACATTTCCTGCTACGTAGTAAGGCTTTCACAAGCAAAATATATAGAAGTAGATATGTTTGATATTTCAGGGCTTGCTGAGCTTAACCTTTAACTTGTTTTCCTCTGTGTATCCCCATCAGAAGAGCAGATAATATCCAGCTTACCGTAGTACCGGCTCGCCCTCCAGGCCCTGACGGCACAGTGTAGCACTCCGTCCAGCCACAGCAGCAGCCAGCTGATGCAGAAGCCCAGCAGCAGCCCCAGCATCAAGTCCATCTCCTGCTTGGTCACACTGTCACTCACAAAGTAGTTCTCTGATGAGTCCACCAAGGAATGGTCCCCGTCATATGGGATTACATAGTGGACATGATGCCTGTGGGGAGGATGGACAGAGGGAGGGTGATGGAAGTGTAAGATATCCATAAACCAACAGAAAGCCCAGGTAAGAGAAGCATTTCTTAGCCTGTGCAGTGTAGTCTACATGTTATATTTAGGTAGTAGGTTTTGTATTAAAAAAACCCCCAAAGAAATGGCAAATATAAAGTACTTTGTGATAACACAGGCTTCATAAACAGCCTCAGTACCGTCAGGGAACTAGATCTCTAATGTAGGCATGAACCCCACTGTCCCAGTTACCTAGCCTAAATATTTCCACATTAAGTGTTTTGCTGTAGAGAGCTGAAAGTGCTACATTCACTTCCCCCTTAAAATCTCAGGAAGGAACATATAAACATGTTTTCCAACACACTGAGTCCAATGTTTGTCACTCCAAACATTTCCTTGACTCAGAGGTATGGTAGCCAACAAGTGCCACCAAGCTGCAGCGACTTTAACCCATTTAGACCTAAGCTACCCAAAAAACACCCCTATTGAATCTAGGGATTATTGGAAAACAACCTCCCAAACCTTAGAACTTTGGGAGGCCTGTAAAGACATGAAATAAAAAACATTCAAAAGTCCCATGTCTTTAACTGTAAACAATCAACTCTGCCCTGAAATTGAACATTTCTGAACAATATGAATCAATTAAAATAAAATTATAATCATTCTCCTCTTCAAACATGTCTTTCATTCAACCCTTTTTTTAAATTCCTAGGCCATTTATTGTTGCTATCTTCTACATTACTGCTGTAGACCTCAGCAGTAATGTTCAATACATATATTTTGTTATTTTGTGAACTTGCAGCAAAAAAACCCTCCTGCCAGACTGTTTTAATTAGGATGAACATGGTAACTGCTCTTCAAAAGAGCTTAACTTAAATAATGCTTTTTTTAGTGCTCTGCCCTTAACCCCTCAGCCACATGTCATTTATTCCCATTCACACACTGACACATTTATACAATGATGGTGGAGGCTGCTAAGTGCTAATCAATATTAACTAATCCCATCCCATCCCACCAGGAGCAAAATGGGGTTCACCGTCTTGCCTATAGACCCTGTGGCCATTGAGCCACATCCACTCCTTCTTGCCTGCTTCTATACTCAATACGCTTGAATACATATGCTCCATAAACACCTATAAGTCAAAGCCTCATAGCCAACAGCTACCTCATTTGCACAGACTGTAGAAAGAATTGGACAAATCCCGTGTGACGTCAGTCATCTGCTTACAATAGGCGGACTCAAACGGCTCTTGAAGCTAATCCGTGGATGCTTCCATATTGAAATCGCGGTCTCAACTGAACTTTGGATCAACCTAACGGCCCGCCCACTAAGCGCGACTTCTTGTCAGCCTGCTAGCTAGCATTCCAGTTGACAGAAACGGAGCCTCTTCCTGCTGAGCTATCTGTTGATCAAATGAGACGCGCCAATCAGCTTTCATCCTAAATATAATCCAAACAATCGTGGTACAAAAAAATTCACCCCCCATCAGTGGAAGCACAATAAGACACTAGCAAATGAGACATGGTTGGTGTTTTGAACCAGGCTGTAAAGCAGTTTATTTCTAGTGTCAAAACCGGCTGTTTAACATGTGTCCAGACGGGACTTCTGGTGTTCCTGCAGCCAGCCTCAAGTGGGCACTCCCGGTAAAGCAATTTTTTGCACTTCCGCATTGGCTTCATTTTTCAGGACCTTCATATTTCCACTTCATATACAGAGATTTAATTTTAGCGGCATAAACATTAATAAGAAAGCCTTTGCAGAAACACACAGTAAAACTAACAAGCTCTGCTTATTATGTTATTAGAAGGTATCTGCAAAATCACCTGTTTTCTTTCCTAATAATTATCTCTTTAAATGCCCTCTGTGATCCTACAAATGTTTTCCTAGAGACCTGAACGTCTCCAAAGGCACTGATTTTTTTATTTATTTATTTTTTATCCTGATGTGCTGTAGGTTGTTTGCAATCACATGATCCCGAGCGTCCGTTTGGGGTCAGGAAGCAGAGGAAATTTAGCTCTCTAAATAGACCTGTATGCTACAATTATCATATCAAATTATCAAACTTTCTACATACATTGAGTACGATCCCTACACTCCACAAAACAGTAATTATTTTACACTGTTCAGCTGATCCAGAATCCGTCAGTGTTGGACCCCGGAGATGATGGCTATCCCAATTTACTCAATCCTGCACACTTCCTAACGCATCTAGCCAGATGAAGGGAGACAAGAATCTTGAGGACTCTAATTCTGAGCTATTAGGCTAGCTGAGACCCTTTAAAATATTTTAATAAATCCTAATTTTCTCACAAACATGCTTTTAATTGAAACGGACATATACCATCAACCGAGTAAACCGAGCAACTGGGTGATGACGTGTCATTCACGAAACAAGCCTGTGAGACAAAACAACTGTTTAATGTGAGCTAAGGTAGCTTGCTCCCTTTAGAGTGCTAGTTTTCTTTCCTTCATCCTTTGTCATTATTTAATCCACATATAAAAAGCCAAAGTGTTAAAAAAATGAAAAATGTATGGAGCAAAATCTCACTCAACTGAGCTAAGTCACAGTATCTGGATGTCTTAAATGAGACGGATTTCCCAATATTAAGCAAGACTCGACAGTTATCAGTGGAAACACGGGCACAGTTTCAATCAGCTAAACCATGGCAAAACTGTACTGAACCAAACTGGACCACTTTGTGAAAACAGACCATCTAGAGCATTGTGTGACATGGCTCATTCAGGCTTTAGACAGAGGCTTTTTTAATTCCTGCCTGCTGCTGTTTCATAGATAGTGTTTTTTTTTTTTTTTACTTTTTATTTTTGCCTGACTATTTCATCACTTTCTGGACACAAAAGTAGCTTAAAATAAAGAATGTTTCAGTTTTTGAACTTTGAACACTTGGCATAGTCGTAACCAGCTGAAAACATGGTCTTTTTGGTAGCATTTCTCTTTGTAGGAAACCCCCCCAAGGGGAATTCTCTCCCGCTGCATGATGCCATCTGCAAAGAACCCATCATAGAATATCTAACAGAGAGTCACCAGTTAATCCAGCACCAGTCACGCCATGACACTGGTTGTGTTTATCATGCAAAATCCATGATGAAAGTTTATGTGAAAGTCAGATATTCTGGCTGTGTGTATTTTATTCTGGGATTTAAATTTTTAGATTAAATTTATTGCAAATGATCTCTTGCAGATTACCTGCAGTACCTTTGGGGCCCACCATAGGGCCCTGGCTCACACTTTGGGAAGCACTGGTATAAAGTATCAGGGATCTAAGTGAAATCCCTCATTTGTACTGAAGTTTTCTTTTGAAGCCCATATTGAAAAAAACTATCCAATGTTTGATCTACAGCCAAAGAGAGGGATCCGCAGCAGCCTTTAGCTTCCTGACAAACAGCTACAACTCACTTGCATGGGGTCAGCCATGCTCCTGATTATACATGACTCATTCTCGTACAGTTTGTGCCCATAAAGACATGAACTACTCAGACCAAAACTACTTTTTGTACAAGGCGGTAAACAAGTTTATTTCTGCTGTAGAATCTGTATAGTAAGTGACTTCTGGCACCTCTGCAGACAGAGTTTAGTGGGCACTCATGTTGTTTTCACTCTTCAAACTCCACATCGTCTTCATTTTACCACAAAGCAGGTTAAAGTTTGGTCCTGACTTAGGTGATAAAAATATTTTTATTAAAAGTCACTACCTCATGGCTTCTTAGAGTGGTGCTTACAACATGAGTAAGGGGAGCATGAATAAAAATTAATTTGCCAAAGAAGAAGTGTGAAAGAAGACGACTGATAAAGTACTGTATCCAGAGGTGGACAAAAATAGATCCCCAACCAGGTTGTTCATGTAAAATCACACCTCTATCATAAAGTAAATACATACAGCAAAATTGACAGTGTTACTTAAACTCATGTAGTGTTAAATTTAACATCAAAAGTGTTTTGTATGGTCCCTACTACATAGAGCAAAAGTTCTCTTGATAGTGTTGAATATTTTATAATATGACAGAGCTGCAGTAACTTTTAAAATCTGTGGCAAGGTGGGTCTCCTCTGGAAAGAACAAAGCAGAGTCAACCCTTATAACAAGGCAATTCATACTGATGAAGAAAATGCTCTATGCGTACTTTAGGAACATCTGTAGTCACAAGCGGGTGCTCTAACTCAGTGGATAACCTCACTCATGGTGCAAATACAGTGCTTAACAAATTTATTAGACCACCTGTCATATTTGTCTCAGAGACCATCCAGCATCATGAAGTGTTTTAATGCGGACTCTTTCATTTCAATGAGCTCTCCACGTTTTACCATTTTGAACAGGAATGAGGAATTTCAAACTGAATTCACCACTTGATACCCATTTTGAGCTGGCTCACTGGGCTTCTCTGAGAAGTCAGAAATTAATCAAGCATAACATTCAACCACTAAAACTAATTTTTTCTGTTCAGGAATGCAAGTAAATAACTATAATTTGACATATCAATCAAGAAATAATAATGGTGCTTTACTATTTTTTCAGTTTTTTTGTAAATTAGTAAATTTGAAAATTCAGGGATAACAATAATAATTATATTTTATCATTAAAAATATCATTTTGGTTTTTGAGCTTCTACATATTGGTGTGTTAACCATTGCAGAAACATAAAATGATTTTGGTAATTAACAGTGCTGTTAATTTAGGGCAGCTGTGGCATAAACCTTACTTTGGATGGTGGTCTAATAAATTTGTTAAGCACTGTATGTCTTAATCAAAAACAACAATCCAATAGAGACATGACAAAAAAATGCCAACAGGAATCACTATGCAACAATCAAACACAACTAAATACACAACACATCTAAACAGTCTGCTCAAGGACATGATGGGAAACCCTGTCCTCTCAGAATGAAGTTTAAATTGCCTTTGGAGTTACCCAAGGTGCAAGGTGTAAAACCTGCAGAACAGCAGAAAGATGTAGGAACTATAACACTATAATTGAAATTCACACTTTATCTTTGGATATTGCAACATCTCATATCATTCAACAGTATCAAAGCAGTGTAGATTTTCCTCGATTGGTGCAGACCTTTCTGACACAGGATATTCCACAGTCTGTTTTGAGAATCTGGTCCTTTGAATCAATTTGGGAATATAAAAATACTTATTGGCCTAAATATAAAAGCCTGTGTGTGTGTGTTAGTGTGTGTGGGAGTGTTGGGTGTGGGTGTGTGTTTGTGTTAAGATGAAAGAAGTGTCTGACTGTCTACCTTGCATATGGTGTTTTTATATTTTATATTCCCACTCTAGCTCTCTGGACGACGTCTGGAGATTTCTATCTAAATTTTAATCAGATTGCACTAATCCGCACTTTGCTGGGTGTCCCCAGGCTGCACTCCAGGCAGCTGCAGCTGAAAAAGTTTAAGGAAGCTGGTTGCTACTTGAGAATTCATAGAAAAAAAGGACTCAAGGACTCAAAATAAGAGAAAGCAACACTGCACAGATGCCCTCCTTTTCTCAAGGCATTCCCTTCTATATCCTTTATCTTTTGTCCATACTTGCTCAGTAAAGCTTGTATGGTTAAAAACAACTTTGAAAAAAAAAAAATCCTGAATGCTCTGAATGTCTTTGTAGCATTCCTGTATTACAGCAAAGTTGGGATAAATCTTATATAAGTCAAGATTTTAAAAAGACAGTGCCACAGTGAGTGTGATTGATACTAATCAGATCTTAAAAAGGAAAAATAGGCAAAAATGTGAACCCTTTTCTGGCAAAAAAAAAAACAAAAAAACTAATATAGAGACAACTGACATTTAGTGAATGCATCATTTTGTTATGACGTGCCTTGAGTGCCGCCCCAGCACACCAACAGCAGCGTGCCACCAATCAAACTCCCCTCCAGCCACTACTGCTTGATACCAGAGTCTAGGGCCCACTGACGGCCAGGTTAATGAAATTACGCTAAGAGCAGTGGGATACCACCAGCAGCCACTGATTCCACAGAGGGTGGTGCTGTATTTCTTCTTCTTTGCCCTCACATAGAGCTGCTACTACAGCAGCTGAGATGTACAAAACAGCTGAAAACACTTCATCTAGCCATGCTGGGAATAGAGCAGTGGCGTAAAATGTGGCGGTGCAATGCAACCTCCAGTGTCTGGCTGCTGCTGGTGTGGGTTTGTTTATAGAAAATAATGGGGGTGGTCATTTTGATGCACGTAGGACGGCGCCGACAGTATATAAGCACAGAGGAGGTGTGTCTACATATGTTACGGTAATGCATCCCATTTCAGCAAGTCACTGTGAGGCGTTTCCCTGTTGACCTTACAAATTTATAAGTGATAAACTGCTAGTATATCAAATGGTGAAACCATGGAATAACTCTGAGAGACTGATAAATGATAATTGGAACCAATTTGCATTTGCAGTAATTTAATGTCAGATTTACATGTAATCAGATATAAAACTATCGTATAAAAAACAAGGTTACTTCATTGACAACTACTATAAATTAATAAAAGATTTTTTAATGAAACCAAACACCTTTTTACAGTTTATTTATGTTTACAATATACATTAAATCCATGTTACAATGACATTTAGCATACTCAAAGTGATATAATCTGAGAGGTAGACAGGTGTTCGTTAGATGTGTGAGAAGAAATTGATTCTTAGATGCATTGTGATTTGGAGGTGGATGATTCTGCGTTGATTTTTTAAATGTCCAATAGTCTATTAAAAATTTAATACTGTGGAGGCCAGAACTAAAAGGCGGGACTCTGACACCCAGCACGGCAAGATTTAGATTACCAGTAGCATCTGTGAATGTTTGTAATTTCAGATGTGTTACAAGGAAAGGATGCTGCTACCTTTGGTTCGGTCAATTGTAACTTTCCAGTTTACACACATCTCCATTAAAAGATGGTGTAAATTTATCTTTTTTCTAAACACAAATGTAATGTTTTTATTATGTTGGACACAGTGAGAACACGCCAATACTCCAATCATAGACTGCTCAGCAGTGTAATTTTTATGCCAGTTCCCTGCCCCAATTCTACATTTCCTGTTTGTTCATGAACAGGAAATCATACACACTAAAATGGAGCATATCATGTTGGAGATAATAAATTTTAAGCAGCATATTAAGCATTTTACTGCAATTAATGCAGAGAGCCAAAGAGATGAGACATTAGTGGAAAATTAAAGTACTGTTGCTAAGCTGGCACACCTAATAGGCTGTTCCACATACAGTCATGGATGAAAATATTGGCACCCCTGAAATTTTTCCAGAAAATACACCATTTCTCCCAGAAATTATTGCAATTACAAATGTTTTTGGTATACACATGTTTATCTCCTTTATGTGCAATGGAACAACACAAAAAAGCAGAAGAAAAAAGCCAAAATTGACATAATTTTACCCAAAACCTAAAAACTGGTCCGGACAAAATTGTTGGCACCCTCACCTAAATATTTGGTTGCAAACCCTTGGGAAAAAATAACTGAAACTAATCACTTCCTATAACCATCAACAGGCTTCTTGCACCTCTCAACTGGAATTTTGGACCACTCTTCTTTTGCAAACTGCTCCAGGTCTCTCAGATTTGAAGGGCGCCTTCTTGCAACAGCAGTTTTGAAGATCTCTTCATAGGTGTTCAATGGGATTTAGATCTGGACTTATTGCTGGCCACTTCAGATCTCTCCAGCGTTTTGTCTCCAACCAATTCTTGGTGCTTTTCGAGGTATGTTTGGGGTCATTGTCCTGCTGGAACACCCATGACCTCTGACAGAGACCCAGCTTTCTGACACTAGGCCCTACATTGCAGCCCAAAATCTTTTGATAGTCTCCAGATTTCATGATTCCTTGCACACAGTCAAGGCACTCAGTGCCAGAGGCAGCAAAACAACCACAAAACATCTTTGAACCTCCACCATGTTTGACTGTAGGTACTGTGTTCTTTTCTTTGTAGGCCTCATTCCATTTTCTGTAAACAGTAGAATGACGTGCTTTTCCAAAAAGCTCTACCTTAGTCTCATCTGTCCACAAAATGTTCTCCCAGAGGGATTGAGGCTTACTCAGGTACATTTTTGCAAACTCCAGTCTGGCTTTTTTATGTCTCTTTGTTTGCAGTGGGGCTGGTCTCCTGCCATAGCGCTTCATCTCATTCAGATGACGACGTGTGGTCCAAGCTGACAGTTTTGCACCCTGAGTCTGCAGGACAGCCTGAATTTGTGTGGAAGTTGACTGAGGATGTTTATCCACCATTCCAGCTATCCTGTGTTGCATTCTTTTGTCAATTTTTCTCTTCCATCCACGTCCAGGGAGATTAGCCACAGCTCCATGGGTTATAAACTTCTTGATTATATTACACACAGTGGACAAAGGAATATCAAGATCTCTGGAGATGGTCTTGTAACCTTGAGATTGTTCATATTTTTCCACGATTTTTCTTTTTAAGTCCTCAGACAATTCTGGGCTCTTCTTTCTCCTCTCCATGCTTGGTGTGACACACACAAGCACACAACACAAGGGTTGAGTCAACTTTTAGACATTCTAACTGGCTTCAGGTGTGATTTCTAGATTGCCAGCACCTGTTACTGCCACAGGTGAGTTTAAATGAGCATCACATGCTTGAAATAAAATGATTTACCCACAGTTTTAAAAGGGGGAAAATCATTTTGTCCGGCCCATTTTTTGAGTTTTGTGTACAGTTATGTCAATTTTGGCTTTTTTCTTCTGTTTTTTTGTGTTGTTCCAATGCACATAAAGGAAATAAACGTTTATACCAAAAACATTTGTAATTGCAACAATTTCTGGGAGAAATGGTGAATTTTCTGGAAAAGTTTCAGGGGTGCCAATACTTTCGTCCATAACTTTATCTATAGAATGGGATATATTTCACATCCATCTGGGCAACACTCCGTAGTCTGTTTGGGAATGGCAGGACCTACCTAAATATCAGCGGAATACTGGATGAACGCCCAAAGATTTCCACCTCTAGAGGTCATGACATTAAGGATCTTGCCCAAGGGCAAGTAGCTCTACTAACAGTATAAAGAGCACAGCACAAGCAGCAGTGAAACAGGAAGTGAAGTGTTGTGTCAGTGACACCTAGGCTTCAAATTAAATAATTATCGGTGGTCTGATAAATAAACTGTCAATATACCGAAGATATGTAGATGGTCAAATGCCAAAAGTGTGGTCGATCAAACGACCAGGTCAATAAGTCAACCACCAGCAGAAATTCGAAGCACACTCACCCCTAGCTTATGCTGATATCTGAGAGGCAGACAACAACACTATTTTTGCTATGCTAAGCATTTATGCTCATCAGCCTCTGGGTCAAAGTCCAGCCCTGAGACCATGGAGCATTCGACCCAGTTTGGTTCTGATTTAGGCGTAAACATGCAAGTATAATTTATTTTTCTGATGAAAATCCTTATGCACACAAACCTTGTGCAACATGTCTTATGTGTTTATTTTTCTATTCATCGCTAAAACCGCAGTATGAGGAAAAAGGTCACATACTGGAAGAAAAAAGGAGTGAGGCTAATTTCTTTTGTCTTTTTCACTTCTTAGAAAGAAATAAACACATCCATCCGGATGGAGCTCTTCCTATATTCTGGTAAGTTGCATGAGTTTGTGTGCCAAGTTATAGAGAGAGAGCTTAACTCTACACGTCAATCTCTGTTACATAGCTTTGATTAAAATTTGGCCTTTTTTCTGTCATGTTCAACGCTTCATATCTGCATCATACATGGGCAAAGCACAGTGTGAGGGAGAGAAAGGGGTTGCGGTTACTGTTCTAAATAGTCGATCACCTGTTTAAATGCTTGAATAGATGCAAAAAATTCAAGAAAAATCAAACCTTTTCTGCAAAAAACTAAAGATTTTAACATGAGGCAACTTTGGATGAAAAAAAACAGTCTTAACACTAGTTTGTCTTTTTTTTGAAACTGCATGTAAAAGCACTGAGTAATAACATTTCTACTGCATCTCTTCAAATCAGCATATGCAGCAGTCTTTCATCAACATCTCATTCAACAGTCACTTTTCCACATTGTGCAGTTTTGACTCCCTTTAAAAAAATCGTACTATAGTCCAAGTATTACCTGCTCTCCTGGGAGGTGATGAATGCATTTCAAATCTAACAATGCAGTAATATTCTGACAAACAGTGAGAGTGAACACACAGAGGGAGCTGAGAGATTTACCTGCAGAAACTCAGTATACACACTACTCCTCTTGCACATTTTGAGCCACTATATTTATACCACATTTAGACTCATGCAAGTTTTTATGTCCAATAAAAGAATTTACAATCAAAGAGCAATCTGGAGATTTACTATTGGCTTCTACATGACTGAAAAAAATGCAGCAGACTGATTTAAAATGAATAGTAAGAACTGGAGGAGCAGAAACAGAGATCTCCTGTATTTCCTGTCTCTACTGTTGGCAGAGCTCCAAAAAATCCAGGACTCACTCTACATTTTCTGCAACATGATGATGATGTATTTTGTTGGAAGCTCTCTGCCTGGTAAACGCCCACACGTTTAGACTTCTACACCCACAGCTTGCACGACAGATTTTTTAGGCTACCCCTAAATAATCGGCCAAGTAATGAGGGTTGCTGCGATACCAGATTTTTAAACTTTGATATGATACTATTAAAAACCAAGCTATATAAATACCTGCTTTGATACCTTGGCAACCACAGTGGACGTCCAGGGCACCTGAAATTGAGTTGCACAAAACAGTGGCAACGTTTTGATATCAAAACATTGACTTTTTATGCAATACGGATAGGGTGCAAGAATTACTGGCAATTTTTGATGGATTCCTTCCTCTCATAAGCAACAGACAGATGATAAAGTGGAGGCTTTTTTAAGAATTAGTATTTTAAGATACTGTAGATTTTTAGCCTCATAAAGACTGTGGTGTTTTAAAACATAGTTTCATTTTTTAAATGTTGACAACCTCAGTAGTAGCCCTTTAAATGGTGTGAGGAGGCACAGGAGGTTTTAAACTACTTAATAGTACCAAAGCAGGGAGGCAGTGGCAAATCTGAACAAGTGGCATGGTGTGGGAAATAACCTCTTTAAAATCAAATCAGCTGTTCCAAAATGCTGAACTATGACAGGCTATTTGTCCTGTCCTAGTTAGGACTTGTAAAAGTCAACTATTTGGGCTTTATTAAATGGTAAATGGACTGTTCTTACGTAGTACTTTTCTATCCTTCTGACCACACAAGATACCTCAACAGGTCATAAACCAGTGGTTTTTAATCTTTTTTTTCCAAAGGCACACCTAAGATCAAGCAAAAATGTCAAGCCACACCAAAACCACATCTTTACAAAATAGACTTGTACATGTTACAGTAAATAGAACGTATAGTGTTAGTTCAGGCACACCATGGAGTCAAGCGCTGCCAAATAATTGAGATCAGTTGATCTAATGAAACTCCTCATCAGCTGACAGCCAGCTGATGCCCTCTAGGCATGCTATTGGCAAAGTGTACACATGCTGCCATATCTAAAGCCTGTCTATGCTTTGCTGCTCTCTCTGCAAGCTGCTTTTTACAACCCTCCTCCACCCCAGCTTTGACTACCTCTGACTTCATCAGTGTCATTCTCTTGTCATTTATGCCTGTTTTGCCCTCTTTTTTGGCTGCTTCTCTCCCTGCACCAGGCTTTGCTTGTACACACAGGTAAGGCAGGAACATGTGGTGTTTCTGTTTGATGCTTTTCGTGTAGACTCGTGAAACAGCAGGAGGATCCCAGAACAGTCATATGAATAAATCAGTGAGTGCAAATTTATAAGTGCTAACAAAGAAAAACTATCTTTAACCACACATCATTTGTGTTCCGTGACAAAGGGGAGCTGACTAAATTTAAGTTATTTTATAGTTGTAATAATTACATATGGTTGTACAAAATTCCCAAGGCACGACAAGACTTGGCTCAAGGCACATCAGTGTGCCACACTGTTTAAGAATCACTGATGTAAACATTCACCTATTCCCACCACATTCATTCACATGATGACAAAGGTTTCCATAGCCCTTTTCTGACTGCGGGCCATGTGATGTCTTGCCTTCACTTTGAATGTCAAGGAACTGTAACAAGGCAATGAAGTGTTCCCCTCTGTGCTGGCATTGGAAGTAGTAGCTACGCCATAGATTTACATGGCCCAGAATCCTACACACATAGCTGACAAACACCTCAAAAATGTTACAATACGCTGAAACAAAACAGATCACAATCCCTATGATTAGTTCGCTGCGAAGCACTGGATGACTGCCAGAGTGATGTCTACAGGAATATTGTGTGAACACTGGAGTTTTGTAGATGGCTGCACATCACAATATATTTAGTCTAATTTATTTACCAGAACCTGAAAATATCACGTGCATTCCCTTATCCATGTCTCTCTCAGTGGCCAAAATTCTCTGACATCTGCCTCAGACGAATTAGCTAACCTCACAAAGCTGATGTCTTGACTGTATTCCATGTCTGTCATCAGGCGAATCCATCCGCAAGGTTTCAAGCTGAAACTGTCTGCCAGGTCTGAAAATTGATTTTGCCCACCCTGTGATATGAGAAGAAAGCATCAGTACCTACGGGCAGGGTTTAGTTTTACTGCAAGCTAGTAAACAATGGCGTCTGTTGAAGATCTAATGTAACTATAGTGGCAGTTTGATCACAATTGGACAATATCTCTTTATTAAAAGAAGAGCGCAGAACCAGACTGAAAGCTTTTCTTGACAGAAAAGATGATTTCGCTCTTCTCCCAAGGGCATGAGTTTGATGAACTAACTGGTTCCACTGACATTTAACAAGAACAATGTCTGTCTGTCAAGCTCACATTATGCAATCTACTCCCCTGGCAGTACATACCCAACAGGACATGCCAGAAAGACTGTTTCATCCATTGCACAGATATATTTCACATGTATCTTGGAAAGCTCCTATAGAGAACATTTGAGAAGGACAGGACTTTTCAAAGAGTTATCTGAAGACTGGACAAATATTCTGTCTGTCACATTTATGATGGGCCAATCAGAACAACAAGACAAAATAAGGTAGAATGCATGTGCAGCTCCAGGAATACAATGTATTGGACAGGCAAACGCTGCTGTATCAATAAACAGTGGAGCATGATGTGGATAAAACATGCCAAGGCCAGAGAGAGAAGAGCGGAAACATCCTCTCTATCAAGAGGAGTTTACAGTGTGGATCTTTGCTTTTGTTTTAATAAAGAAATTTGAAATTTCGAGTTCTGATTAAACTGCCACTTTTCCACAGCTACAATAAAGCTCATGGCTACCTGCTTACAGTACAAGCCCCGGCAGTGAACGCAAAAAAACAGCAACAGGTCTGCTGAAGAGCGACCTGCTGTAATATTAAAGCTAAATCCACTACGAGCGAACTGCTACAGTAAGCAGCTATTGCAATCAGCTCACAGTGCAACAAAGCCCCACCTGTAGCTACTGCCTCATTTTCCTCAGATGACACTGATTGGTCTGAACCATGGATTGGAGCTTTTCAAGATGGATTTTCCTGATGACAGGCATGGAGTCTGGCCTGTCCGTTGGCTTTGCGAGGTTAGCACATGCCTACAACGTCATGTTTTGTTGCTCTGATTGGCCCATAATGACTGTGAAAGACAGAGCGTTCATCCAATTTTCCTCCAATATTCCCATTCCCAAACACAGACTATGGAGGGTTGTCCAGATGGTTGTGAAATATATCTCATTCTATAGATATGTGGAACAGCCTATCAGCTGTGTCAGCTTAGAAATAGCAACAGTACTTTACACTTCCTCCAATGTCTATTCTTTTTTGCTCTTTGCAGTAAAATGCTTAATATGGTGCTAAATATTTATCAGCTCCAACATTATACGCTCCATTTTAGTGTCTATGGTTTCCTGTACATAGACAAGCAGGAAATGCTGTGGGAACCAGCATAAAAACTGCACTGCTGAGCAGCCTGTGATTGGTGTATTGGAAAGTGACACAAACCTACCAATGTGTGAAGTACTCACAATGGCATAAACCACTACCGTGAAGCTGCAGCGCAGAGGCTTTGGGAGTTACAGGGGTGATGCTGAATTGACCGATGATCAGCCTGGCTGATTACTGAGGCAGATATTTGGCATTTGGCTGATTATCAGAACCAGCCTTTTATTTTACAGATAATTGATCAAATTAATAGGTCAAAAAGTGAGCTACTTTGGTTCCACTGCAAGGTGTGTCTTCCCTTCTGGCTTTATTTTCACTCTCCACAGTCTCACCAAATGTCCTGGATACAACATAATTTGATTGGCTAGATGTCACCCGAGTACCTTAAGCCTGGGTGCCACTGACACATTGAAATATGTAATCACTTCCTGTTTTCCTGCTGCTGCTGTTTGTCATGCGGATAGAGTTCCAAATATTGGTTATCGGCCTCATAAAGTACTAATAATCGGTACCAACACTGGTCAACCCCCAGTTTACGAGACACACTTCCACATGGTCTCTAACATCCCAGACAAGGACACCAATATTAATGCCATTGCGGAATCAGTGTAAGTGTACAAAGGTGTAATGGCTGTTAAGCTCCGTTACAGCGCTGTTGCTGAATGCACATGAAAAATAAGGCTCTTTTATCAATCAGTACTGACAAACCCTAGTCATACACATTCACACTCCATTGGCTGTGCCACATGGGAGAAATTTGGGGTTCAGTGCTTTGCCTTATTAACCTTGCAAAGCAGACTGATACATCCATTTCCGTGTTTCTCACTGGCGAATCCATCTTGCAAAGCTGCCATCTGAACAGTTTGGGCCAGTTAGAAAGTGAAAGGACCAATCAGTGTTGAGTGGCAGTACTTTCAGGTGTGGCAGAGTCATGACGTATGCAAGCAGCGACTAGAGGCCAGTGCAATTATGGTGGAAGAGATTAGCATGGATGCTGCTATAGCGTCAGTTTTATCAGAACTTGGTGACATTTCTTCGTTAAAAGACAAAGAACAGCAGTGAGTCGTTTTCTTTTCAAAAATGACAAAAGTCGTGTACTGACATGTCTGCAGCTCTCTATGAAGTAAACTCCTTGGTAGCGGCTAAGATGTCAGGTGTTTTGTTACTCTGATTGGCCCGTAAAGATGTGACAGACAGAATGTTCATCCAATCCCCCTCCAAGTGTTTGTTCAAAGGCTCTGCCCTTTCCCAAACACTGTATATTGAAGATTTTCCAGATCGATGTGTGAAACTCATTCATCTGGCGTGTCAGATGTGACTGCAGGAGCTGAGGATCAATTCTACCGTCTGATTGTAAGGCAACCCATTCTACCACTGATCCACATCTGTCCAAGTATTGCTGATAGACAAAGGAATATAAAGTTTGTGATACAGCTTTGAAACCAGCACCCAGACAGAACATTTTGTACCAACACATTTAGAAACACGACCATTTTCTGCGTTATTGCTATTACCAAGTGGCTCGATTTGAGTGTGCCTTCATAAAATTATATTTCGAGGGCTGAATATTGTGATTTTGAGAGAAGCACATAGTAATAATGTCAGCTTTGTAATTCTTGCCAGTTTTTTATTTATCTAAACAATGGTGAGGTTATAATCGCTATCATAAATTTGCAATCCTAATGGACTAACAGTTTAAACGATGGCCACTTAAATGTTACGATGCTATCCTTGTGTCCTATATCTTTCTCATGTTTACGGTTTGTATGTTGTGAATCAAGAAAGAAGTGCTAATGACCAGCAGCTGCAGGTAAAGGGAAATCCCCTCCTCTTAGAAATTCAACTTCATTAACAGAAAGTCTTTTCCTTCTTTTTGACTGATGGGTGATCTCTGACAGCACAGAAAAGACACTGCTTTGCAGTGAACACAGAGAAAAGGAACCAGATCTTGCAGATTAAGATCTTAAGTGTCTTACTGAGAAAGAAGTAGGGCCACATGGTGGAATAAAACTCCCTGATGGACCTCGCTAATCCACCAAGGTCCATTTGATTTTCAAAAAAGAAAAAAAAAAGATTGGTCCTTCAGGTTTCTTTTATTTTGTTTGCACCCAAATGTTTAAAGATTATTTCAAGCTGCCTGCCTACCTTTAACCCAAACTTCAGCAGCATTAAATTCTTCACATGCATCTTGCTGATTTAGTATTTCCTTGGTAGTTTCCCTGCACTATTTAAGAATGAAACTTCCACAATAAGAGCTTTTAGATCATCTTAGGACATCTATCCTGCAGCTTTTTACAACAGCATGACACCAATTAATAAGGTGCACGCTGCCACTCCTCCATCTCTCCCCTGCCTCAGAGGCAGATATTGTAGGCCAGGCTTTGGCCCGTCAGAGAAGCTACAACCACATCCAAATCAGAGTGCAGAGGCTGCCAAATAAAAATGACACTGGCTGTGTCCTCAAGCCTGATAAGGTGAGCGCTGTGGGCGTCACGACACCTCCACGCCTCACGGATGGAAGGGCAGGCGAGTGAAGCCCACAGCTGAGGTGTGCTCTGTTTATCCCGTGTTTGTGTGAAAACAGGTGACTGACTCCCATTCAGGAGTGTTTCCAGGTCAGTGAGAGACAGTGTTAGGTACAGTAACCTCAAGGTTGACATGAGTAGACTGGATTCCACTCTTACATAAGTGCATATATGCTTGCATGGGGTGGGGGGTCTTTTTAAACTACAAAAATCACTCTTGCTTTTGAGCTTGTTTTCCACAAATTGTGCTCACATCTGTAACCAGCCTCTTTTGTCAGCAGTGAAGATGACAATGTTGTCAAAATATTACAAAATAAGACTATCTGTGTTGCATCGAATCATCTGAAATCCTGTCATGTCTCATCTGAGTGTGCACGAGAAGCCTTTCCAAACTTTGACTCAGATTATCCCTCTCTGACAGGAATGATCTAATCGCACCTGATGATGACCCATTTGTGGATTTCCAGGCTTAAAAATCACACAGTGAAACCAGCCTCCTAATGCTGCTAATGAACTGCTTGTATCAGCCCCCTCACTGCAGTATGCATGGTATAGACTGCTGTTTTGTTTTAATGTGCATCTGTTCAGTTTGCACCAACATGGAGACATCGCTTCTGTTGTAATGGCTGCAGGAAATAGGTTAATAAAAACATAGGCAGGTTAACCAATAGGCTGAGGTATACAAGGTGTACACAGGTGCTCCAGGGGGCCTCAAGACATTGTCAATACAGGTGTGCATCAAATCTGAGGTATATCTCATGGGGCTTTTCCACTATGACTAACCAAACCATGCTGTTTTACTTTTCTATCACCAGTTTGGGCTACATCAAGCTGCGCCAGGATGGTCCAGCTCTGGAGCAGGGTCTAAGTGCACCCACCCCGCCTTGCAGTGACATCACAGCAGTGGATCATCATTTAGGGATGCCTCACAGACAGGTTTAAGACGCAACCGCAGCACCAAACTTTGAAATACCTGCTGGATAACTAATAGTAGAAGAAGTATTTTTGAAGGAGAAACCAAACTGTGCTTCTTCCTCTTCTGGCGCAACAAAACAATGCTGACCAAAGCGCAGCTTTTTAACGTCAGCGATTAGAAATGCACCGTCATCAGCTCTAGAGCCCTGAAATGGGTAGCTTAGTTGTGATGGAAAAGCGAATCCCCTGCTATGTTGGGCAGCCATGACGAGTCAAACCAAGTAGAGCCGAGCTGCTCAATGTAATGGAAAAATCCATTTATGTAGGGTGCACATCTTATGTTACTTTAATTTTTTTAGACTGGAAAAAGCCCTAAAATAGCTTGATTTTCTAAAATAAAAAGTACCTGAAGAATACCAACAGTTCACAGCCCTTAGAAAGCCCTTAAATGTTATCACATAAAGCAAATTATAGTGAGGTAGATCCTTATAGGAATAATGGAACAACAGAATGGTGCAGCTATGGCTCACTGGGTAGAAATGGTCATGTCTCAATGGGAAGGTCAAGGGTTCAAATCCCAGCTCCTACAATCAAATATCGATGTGTCTTTGCTTTGACAAGACACTCAACCCCAAATTGCTGCAACTGTTGCGTCGGTGGTTAATAACTTTTTACTGATGGCCACTCTACATAGAAGCCTTTGCCATTGGTGTATGTATAAGAGATGCATGATATTATGATATGTAAGCTTGACAACTGTTGTATCATTTGTAAATACTTGCCAGTATCAGCTGTAAATATTGGCTGTACGTACTAATACGTTTGCGGAGTTTTAGGCAGGGCCAACATACCTGTGTAAGCTGAAGTCTTATCCTTTATTCATCCTCATTCTTTAAACTTTAGAGTAGTGGTTCCCAACCTTTTTCCATTGAGCCCCCCCTTCACATATCTAAGAAGAGTTGTGGCCCCCCACAGCCCACACGAAAGAATAAAGAGACTTGTTACTGTCAAAATACAAACAAACATGAATTTGAATTGTTTTCATCATTTAGAACCAAACAAAATACCCAATAACACAAGTGTTATTACCAAAAGACGTTTGTATCTTGACAACATTGGAAATGAGGGAAACCTCAATGTCCTTTTAGAATAAATAAAGGTTTGAATGAATGAATAAACCATTTATGTGTCTAATCATGATTTTAGATAGTTTGAATGACCCTAATTTTAACAACCTCAGAGCAGACAGACCCTCACGCCCCCCCTGAAATTTCCAGCATACCCTAAAGGGGGTCCCCGACCCCAGGTTGGGAACCAAGGCCTTAGAGTGTTTGACTTTAGGTCTGAACTACATTTATCTATAGGTATCAGTATCGGTATTGGCTTTAATGAGTTGGTAAACATCAGCATATCAAATACAGGCAAAAATCAAACATAGTGTATCCCTTGTAAGTGGGTCAAATGACCTGTGGTTGGAAAAGTGCTTTGAGTATTCAGGTGACAAGAAAAGCCCTATAGTCCATCTACCAAGTCCATGAATTGGAAAAATGCCACGAAATAGATAAAAAATCTACGATTTGTGGCAGAAGAATGGATATTATCCCAAAAAGGAGCATAGATTTTCTATTTTTGTATGTTAAAACACACCTTGATATGTTATACATTTGTATAAGGAGTTTTTGAGTTTTTATGCTCTTCTAGGCTCATTTATGCTCCTATATACATGTGAAAATAGATCTGCAAACAATAAAAGCATCTGTTATGTTGCTGTGGACATTAGAAAATGTCTATACCAGAAAGTTCTGTCTTGGATGGGCTTCCATTTCCCCTTTACTGCCTTCCAGCTAAAACTAGCTACACGCAACATAATTTTAACCCCAACTTGAGGCCAGATTGTCCCAAGTTAAGGCTCGTCGCAAACGGTTATTTGCCCAAATATTTCTCAAGTTTGTGGTGTCTAAAAAAAGCGTAACTTTCAAAAATGTTTGATATGTTTGATTCTAGGCTGGACCTCTGACTGATAACCCAACAACCACTAAGAGCAGGCAGCCACTAATAACCCTTAGAGGTGCACTGGCTATTTTGCTCATTTTCTTTTGACAAAATTAACCACTCAGAAAATGTATACCATGCTCATGTTTGGTATAATCTTTTTGGGCACTACCTCAACTTTATAAAATGAAAACTATATATATTTTTTTAAGTTTAATTTGTTGTATTCGATATAGGGCCTCCAAAAACATAACATCCCACAAAAATTGATTTTTAAAAATTGCTATTTAAAACAATAAAATGATCATATATCCTGTTTTACTTGGCCATATAACATCAAATAAAAACAAAACGAGAGCTTAAAGATCATACTTTCCACAACAGTGACTGCAATGCAAAATGTGGCTTTGTTTTCATGCTGTCATGTGACAAAAGTAGCACATGATGAAATCACGCTGGCGTGATCGTGGACCCCTAAGAGCTACACAGATGCTTGGTAATAAAATCATCTATACCTTCATCCAAGCCAGGTTTAAATTAATTCTTTTCCTTGCAATTTTTCCTGCAACTGTTACACACGCTAACAGTCTGCTGGACATTTTTATTGTCCTTGTTTACTAATCTCTTGAAGGCACATTTGATCATACACATTTCTGTGAGATCTCATGATCTTCCCTGGGAAATTGTTGCTAAAACAGCAGGTGTGGGGTCTAGTGGTCTGGCGTTATCATTCAGTGTGGTGATTCTCAGCTGGCTTATAGAGTCAAGATGCACCACCACAGATTTTGACCCTAATATCTAAAAATCTTCAGTCATAACCAAGTGTTTTTATTGCATAAGGGGGTAGTTTGGTCATGAGATTGAAGAAAAGTTGCAGCAAAACAAAGATGTTTACTCGTCCTTCAAAATAAAAGCACATCATTGACTTTGGCCACATATTGTTTTCCAAGCACACATCCTCGACCGACTGACAACAGGTCTAGTGTATGTGTTCAGGAGATCATTTTGAAACTGTCCTCATGTTTGTGGTCTCCTACATTTTCAGATCAATGAAGATTTGAAAAATATTGTGTGTGGCCACTTCACTTCCCTCCTGATCTAGACCCAGCTGTTCTGTCGGAGTTTGTCCCTGTGTCCAGGTGAGCCAACATCATATCTGTGTTTAAAGTTTCAAGGCAGCTTGAACAATCTGTTAGCAGAAAGTTCTGCTATTATACCAAGCATTCTGCCAGTGTGTTTCGCTGGTCTGGCCTAAACTTTTGACTACACTGCTTAGCAATGCTCTCATGATTATGGTTGGTACTACAGAAGTCTCCATCTGTATTCATATGCATATTAAATGTAGAGCATAAAGGAGCCTTAAGAGTTGGGGAGCAGGTGCTGCTAGCTGTTTAAATCTGGTTGGTGGTTTGTCCATTTGTTCTGTAGCTTTTTTTGAACTGAGGAGACATGCTTTGAAATATTTAGTTCACTATGATTACTTTTAGCTAAATGAGGAAGGGCCTCCTAATGACTAAAGCCGCCTCTTCTATGAAGATCTAAAGACAGTACAGATGTGAAACTCTTGAATCAAAGGGCTGTTACTCTCAATCTTTCTAACACTGTTGTCATACCCTCTGGCTTTGTAGAGGCAGAAAAGCAGAAGCCCACTCCTGTGTCTGCTCTCTGCTGTATTGCATGCTTACAGTTGCTGGAAAATGCACAATAATGCTAATTAAATCCGGAGTAATTTATTAATGAGTGTCTTGCTGCTGTTTTTCCCCACTTCAGCCCAGCTCTGACTGTGACAGCACACAGCAGGTAGGCTCATGAGCAGCCTCAGCCCTGTAGCTTCTTAAGCCATATATCCCCATCACTTCATATGTCCATAATTGTCCCAGCAGGCTTTATATTGTCGCCGTGCAGGCCTGTGTGCAGCGCACTTGATGCTCAGATTGTTTTTGAACGGCCTTATATTGCTCATAGTTCATTACCTATTTATGGCTCCGACACACACCTTCGGATATGCAGCAAAGCCGAAATCCTCGCAGCCGAGAGCTGCGTTATAAAACAGCACGGAGCGCAAACGTGTCCTCGAGAAATGTGTTCTAGCGAGGAAATCACGTCAAATCTAGCAAACACGGGCGACGACAGGCTCATATGTGGTCGCTCTGCGGGGCTCAGATCTTCGAGGCCTCTTCAGCAATTAAGAATAAACGGGCAAAAACACACATACAGCTCCATTTTTCTGTCAAATGCTGGTCGAGGGTGATGGCATTTACCTTCCACAGTTGCAGTGACAGACGCGGTCCTCCCCTCGTAGATGCGGTAAGATGTAGTTGTGAAAGCGATCCAGTAGTGCGTTCATGTCCATTAAACAGGCTATCGCCTGCAAAGAAGCATGCAAGTCAGCTGGGACATGTCAAGCAATAAGGCTAGGCTATTCCTGCAGACAGCTAATCATTAAATTTATTATTATCATCAGAAGCAGAAAGCATCACGAAGAAATGATAAGAACATAGCTTCTCGTTTCAAAAAGAGAGGGACTCTCTCAAAATGGACTTAGATTATTTATTTATGACAGCAGGTAATTATAGGTAGGCTAACCTACTTCCACATGTCACTGATAAACCTGCTAAAAGGTAGTTTGTTGGTGCATTTATGGCACATTTGTGATAATGTAATTAGATAAGCCTCAGTGGGTACATTAGTGTGGAAGAGGAAGGTGTAAATGTCTTATCAGAACAGCTGAAGAATCCTAAAAACCACAGTGGTTGTCATCATGTCATTGATAGGCCTGCTAAAACAGAGTTTCTGACAGAATGAAGTCATTTACGGCTAATTTGTGATAATGTAATTAAACATAAGCCCCATATGAGGGCTTCATTGTGGCAGACGGAGGTGAAAATGCCTTACCATAACAACTGAAGCACCAAGAATCATAAAAATCATGGTGGTTGTGATCATATGCATCAAAACTTCCAAACTGGCCGCCGTCCTTCAGCCCGGGCTTCTACCCGCGGCGGTGGAGACGCTCCGGCTGGGCTCTGGGCTCTCTGTCCCGGCAGGAGCCGCTCATGGAGCCGCCGCGCCGCTCCTGGCTCCCCGTCCCTTCCTTCAAACTGCCCGGTCTGTCTCCCCCTCCGTCCCCCTCCTCCTACACACGGAGAGCCGCTCTCTCAGCCCTCACTGCGCCCTCTCCATCCAAGTATCCCGTCCCCCCCCCCTCTCCGCCTGGTCGGCCGCTACAGCTCCAAGGAGGCAGTCCTCTCCTCTTCTCTCCTCTCCTCTCCTCTCCTAATTACCGATGCAAAAGTGATCCGTTCTCCCCTCTGTTTGCTTCTATCTCTGGCCCAGATTAAAAAAGAAACATGAAGAAAAACAAGAATGACTCCCTCGGTATCCTCTCTGGGCTTCCTCGGTGTCCTCAAGTTATTCCAAACCGCTTCAAAACCGGCAAATTCTGTCCTCCATCGGCAAAATCGGTCGATTTCTCTCGCTTTCAAAAAGATGCACCAACTCCTCTCTCGGCCATCGCCCTCTCCTTTCTCGGAACGCTTGATAACATCGACATGAGGTCCAGATCGGGAACTAGACCCACCCTGCGCCCCGAGTCCAGTCCAGATCCCGCAACGGCAGCTGCATCAACGCCCGGAGCCAGACACGCATGATTATCCCATCCTGGCTTCCAGCAGCTACACCAGCATCCACTCCCACCTCCTGTGCATGTGCGCGTGCATCTATCAGCGCGCGTGAGAGAGAGTGAGAGAGAGAGAGAGAGAGAGAGAGGTGGGCGGTATGAGAGGGGAGAACTGCAAACTGCCTTTATGGAACCGGCCTATAGGCTCATTATTTATAGTGGTTGATACCTGCAGATGCTCTGGAGGGCTCTGGGAATGGCACTCTTCATGATTTAACCTCCTTTTTACTCCAGAGGTTTATCCCCCCTTTATCCCGAGAGACCATACTCAGGCAAACACACATGCCCCCTTGTTTTCTCTATTTTCCAGATATTGTAGCTCTTCCATCTGTTTCTGCACCATTTCTAATGTGTTTACTGTCCTACATGTTTAATGCCAGATGTGTTTTGGGGAAATAACGTTTGCATTATGTTTTTTTTTAAGAAAGAGGCCACAGAAATACACAACCACTCTTTAACCTCACTGGAAACATAGTTACACTTTAGGGACACAAAATTTGACATAGTAAGTTGGTAAAGAATGTGTAAATCAGGCATAAACAGCAGTACACATAAATTCAGCACCATGGACAGTGACCATTCATCCACATGGGTATATACCAGCTGTTTTGGCTTCATTCCACAGCTCCATCCATCCATCCATTTACACAGCCCTATCCCGTTTGAGGTCACAAGAAGCTGGAGCCAAACCTAGTTGTTAGGGCAAGCGGCAGGGTACACCCAAGATTGCTTGCCAGTCAATCCCAGGGCTGACATAGAGACCCACACTTGCGGGCAATTTAGAGTCACCAATTCACCCAACAAATAAGACTTTGGGATGTAAAGAAGCTAGAGAACATGCACACGCTACATAGAAAGGCCATGTCTGAGTAGGATTTGAACCAGGAGCCATCTTGTTGTGAGCTGACAGTGCTAACCACTTCACTGCCGTGCAGCCAGGCATACTGTTGTTGCTGTCTTGGAATAAGATATCCAAGGACGTGCATGTTTAGCTGGCTTAACAGTTCATTTTTATGTCTCCATAGTCTGCACCAGGATTATAAGTCATTTAAAATAATTATGAACATTAATGTCATTTAAAGCCAACAATTCCAGTCTAATACTCCCTAAAAAATGCAACATAGCTGCCTACCACTAATAGCCACTTTTGCTCAAAATCCCTGCTGCCACATTACTGTTTAACCTGAAAGTAAACAACGGTGAACTGATAGCATCGATAGCATCTCATCAGAGCAGCGTGGTTTAGAAATATTTTGATCTGAAAGTTGGGATAAATTTATTCACAGGCTATGTTGGGTTATACTCACCTATAAATCAAGCATTGAATGACAATATTAAGCACAACAATGTGGACATTAATCTGCAAAGAACAGTGAGGGCCTGGGGTGCTATCACTGCTAATGACAGCCACATTCTGCAAACCATCTTTGCACTGTTATGGAGAGATGTTTTGTCATTGCAGGGTGAAGTTACTGTGCAGAATGTATTTATTTGACTATAGACTAGTCGGCTGAATTCTATTATAATTTGTGTTTTATATAGCCTTGTCCTGTTTTGTGTCACAGGAAGCGGGAGTCAAACCTAGCTGTCAATGGTTGAGAAGCGGGTTACACCCTGGATTGGTTGCCAGTCAATCACAGCGCTGACATACAGAGACGAACAACTTACACTCACATCTACAGGCAATTTAGGGTCAACATTTCCCCCAAAAGTAAGACCTTGGGCTTGTAAGGAAGTCAGAGGTCCTGGCCGCCGTCCTTCAGCCCGGGCTTCTACCCGCGGCGGTGGAGACGCTCCGGCTGGGCTCTGGGCTCTCTGTCCCGGCACTGGGAACCTTCCCACTGTGAGGTAATAGCACTAACCACATGACCACTATGCAGCCTGGCATACCTTTGTTGCCTTTTTTCAATAAAATAATGAGGGATGTGCATGATTAGATGGCTAAAAATTTCATATTGATTTTCTCATAAGTTAGGACCAGAATAACAGACTGGTTTAAGTAGTTTTTAGTATTCTTATCAGTTCAGATCAACAAATTTTGTTAGATGCTATATATAAACAAACATAGCTGCCTAAAACAAATACCCGCTGCTGCTTGTTTAACCTTAACCATAAATATCATTAAACAATAATGCTGTTAGCATCTTCTATGAACAGCATGGTTTAGCACTATTTTGATCTAAAAGATGGGGATACATTTGTTTAAGGCCGTGTCAGTTTATGTTTATATATGACAGAAGCAGTGGGTGACAAAATTCAGTATATATATGCAAGAGGCTGGCAGTACTAGCACTGCTAACTCTATAATGTTTTCTCACCTGAAGCCTTGGAGCAAAACTGAAAATAACCCAAAGTTAAGTACTGATAAAAATGTTCATGTAAGTCTAACAGATGCCATCTGCTTAACCGAAAAAAAAAAAAAATCAAATAAACCATCATCAAAGATTCAGTAATTTTCTTTAAGTTTTTATAAAGCCCTCTACTCCTGTCACAGGGTAAGTTTAAGATACGTTGATTAACAGGATGCTGCTGAAACAGACTTCAGATTTTTCTAATGCCAAGTTTGTTTAAAGATGCATGATATAGTTTTTGTCAGGAAAAAAAGAACACTAAGGCATGCACAGGACTTGATTAAGAAATACATAAACAGTGCTACTTTGTCCACAGGGTGGTGCCAAATTAGACACCAACACAAAATTCCTCATATCCTCTTTAACCTCTGTTTCTGTCATTGCCTGGACAATCCTGATTCAGCACCAAGGACAGCGACCACATGGCTTTGGATTACATTGTTTGGAGCTGTAACTAGTAGACTGAAAAATGCTGCTGAGAGCCTGAGTCTGCATGTAACCATTTTAAATAAAGAGTGTAACGTCTGAATAAGTTTTGACAATATGATAAACACAAGGATAAGACCTTGATTGAATGTAAAAAAGGCAGCACTGATGACAATGACAATGATGTCTAACAGAAACTATTCAGACACACTCACCTTTTTTTGTCTGCCTCCTGCCAGTAAAACCAAGTACAAGTGCTGAATTATTGGAAATGATGTCCCTCAATGAACATGTGCATTGTTACTACCAATCAGCCATCCATTGTCCTTACCAGCACTGGACTGGGAGAAAATTTGGTCCTGGTGTTTTTGGCTTGAACCACAACATACCCTGATTAGGATTACTCAAATATCCCATCAATTTCATGTCAATGTTTTCATTTTTTGAGAATAAACAGAGTGGGAATGGGTGTAAACAGAGATTTAGCGGGTGCAATTGAGCCAGTAAACTGTCATTATGGTGAAAACTATCGATGGGTACATTCCCCTGCTCTATGGGCTTGTGTTTAGCGAAAAGAAACAAACAGAGAAATGTAGATAACTTCTACCAGCCCCAAACATCAGTCCATTTGAAAAATTCCTGGTATACCAGATTACCAATCCAGCCCTGAACTATAATGCTTATCCTGTTAAAGACCATGGGGGGAAGGCTGGAGCAGATCCGAGCTATCATTGGGCGTGAGGCAGGGTACACCCTGGATGGGCTGCAAGTCAGTAACAGGGCACTAATAATCATCATAGCTATCTTCATTTTGTAGCAGTTTTATAAAAGTTTGTACATTCAACATGTGCCAGTTGTGAATTTTCATGCCGTGTAAATGCTACCACTTGCCATCATTTGACATAATTTTACACATATGTGGTACTCTGATTAAGTAAACAAGGTTTATATTGTGGTCTCGTAGGTTTCCACTCAGATTGGTGCTTTGTGTAATAAGAGTGCCCTCTCCTGGGGCCCCTGCAGACTTGAGTGGTGGAGCCTGTGCACTGTTGCCGATCTGCATTATACTGTCACTGTGCATTTTTGGAGCTTATTAGTAGAAGAGGGGGTTTAAGAGACACGGCATGATATGACTTGAACTGGTGCCAAAGTGGAATGTTTATGCCCACTGCATCATGCAATGCAAGAGAGAGTCATCAAGCACTATTGGCATCCCATTGGCTTTATTATTATTATTTTTATTTTGCAGCAAGACCTTACTCTATAGCAAGGATAATCAACTGGTGGCCTGGGGGCCACATCAGGCCCCCCACATTTTCCCATCCGGCCCCCAGAACATTGACAAATTCAAAACGTGCAGAGGAAAAAATATGTTTGTTTGTTTTTTTTTAAATACTCCCTACAGCTATTAAAACAACTCCAAAACAATTGAGGTTAAAACAGTTTTATCAGGAATGGCTTTGTTTCATCCATTCTTCAGAAATCGAGCTGTCAGCCATTATTGCAAATATAATGCTTGTTAAACACATATTTATCAGTCCATTCTTTCTTGATAACATTTCCATTTTCTGTGGAAAATGGTGTTTTGGGAGTGCAATTTTCCAGCTTGGATTTTTTCACTTTCTACTACACAGCACACTATCGTCAAACCCAGTGACAGACAACATGGCAGCCACAGATATATTCAAATAAAATATCTCAATCGCCCCCTTGTGGCTGGCTGTGATATAGGGACTGATAGATCAAAAAACTTACATGCATTTGAAAGAAAATAAAAATATTTAAACAAAATATGTTAGCTAGACCTTTTTTAAATTACTCTAATTTATTTGAGAGTTTGGCCCCCAAAGTGCCTGATCAGGAAAAGGCTGGTCCTTGTACAAATTTAGTTGATGACCCCTACTCTATAGTGACTAAAACGTCCTTCAATAAATGCCTTGAAAACAGCACCACAATGATGAGGAAATCATATTAGATTAGAAGGACCTCCTCATAAAATCAATAAACAGTTGTTTTATGGTTATTATTATTGTGTGTACACTGCTTAATGGTCACATAGATATAGGAAATGGTCATACAGAATGAGCAATTAATATACATGTCATACATACTCATAGGAGCAAAAATAGTGCATAAAAATAAATGAGTTATTTATGGTCAAACCTTATAGTGCTGTCAATTTAAAGAGCATAGTGTTTAACATGCAAGTTGTACTACTAAAAATAACAGTCTTATGGTATTGTTTCTGCCGCCCTTTGCTGTTACAGACTTGGAACATCAGATGTCGTCACCCACAGGCTCACTGCTGGTGTTACAGCCAAGCTGGGCACAAGTGAAGCAGGCTCTAATTAAAATCTACAGGAGGTAGAATGAAGGTAATGTAAACATTTATTAGTAGTCGGACGAATAAACAATCATAGTCACTGAAGGCAGCCACAAAATTAAAGCGGAGTAAAAGCATTTGTTTGCTTTAAAAGTGGTCAGCAGCTCACTGGCACTCCACTGCATGAGTATTGGAACAAACTGGGACAACTGCAAAGCCAAAGATAAAAGTGACCACACATGCTCACTAAAAACAGCACAAATTAATTTCAGGTCAAGGGGCCCAGAATTTAAATGGCCTTGTTTCTGGAGGGCTAGTTTGTCATGGTTTCATTTCTCACAGCTTTGGGTAGCATGTGTTCAATTCATGTGCAGCTGGGCTGTCAGGAGCAAATTTCTGAAAACTTCAGCACATGAATTCAATGATATGTGCAGTAAGTGAGAAAAAGTCTGGGATTTTACCAGAACGGATTATTTAAAGTCATCTTTTCTGTGCATTAGAGCTGATTTGTTACCGCTGCATTCAAACCTCAGCGGTGATCAGGAATTCCAATATTTTCAACAATGGCTGTGCTTGAAGGGATCAGCAAGGCAATAAAGTATCATACATTTATAATGTATTGACTGTTGTTAACTAAGTACTACAGCCTCTCTGTGTATTGAGCTGTGATGATTTGGCAGAATCTTTACATTATTGACACTATGAAAGTTTTGCCTGCATACCAAGGCAGCATTTTCTTATTCTCTGTGTTAGCAAGGGCAAAGAAGTCTGCAAAGCCAACATGTTTCATGTCTACAGCTTCTATTTCTGCAGGTGTTCATATGAATAACCTCATGCCATGCAAAAAAAAAGCCTCAAGCATTCTGACTAAGATTGCACGTTTTACTATAAAAGGAGCACCAGTCATAAAAATAACATTATGAATTCTGTTGAAATGAGATGTTTTGACATAACATACTATTCCTGTTCAATATCAGGTCCAAATGGCACTTCCTATAATGGTTTATGTGCCATATAGCAAACTGACACACATACCCACATGTTTCTGCACATTATAAATGATATGTTGTCCACGCTTGGCTGACTGCTCTTCTGTTTCACTCAGGTGACTGACGCTGATTGCTGCACATGCACACATGCATGGATAGCCTTCAGGCCATTACATCTGTGCACACAATGCCATCACTCACAGAGGTCTGTCGTAAACCACCCAGCAACACTCATCTGCAGATGAATGCCCTTGCTCTTTGAGGCCAGCTGCTTAGGTACAAATTTGTATTTTTTTCTACTTTTAGGAAATAGAATAGTCTTTCTGCTTCCTGCTGTTTTCTGATGCAGTTTTATGTCTTGAGGCTATGTTTTTTCGTCTCAGTGTGTCTGCTGTTCTTTTTACATAGCAAACATCCTGTTTATTGCTTCCCAGCCTACTCCTCCCCCACATTATTTTCACCAACTGTGTGGAGTCATCAGAAGGAGTTGGTGGAGAGTAGATTTTCTAAGAGTTGAGGAGAGCAGAAGGTGGAGTGATTTTTCAGAAGCAAAATTTCTTTCAAAAACGTAGCTCAGCCTCCTACCTTGTCCTGAGTCACAGTCTGCAATATAAAATGACTCAGAGCCTTTTTTTTTGACTCGTCACATTCATCACATAGATAGATAGGATTCAACCATATACAAGAACACAGTGAGGGGGGATTTTACTCCACTAGAATTGTGATGCTGCTTAAGATATTTAAAAATCAAGCAATCACAGAAGTGTGGAGTTAAGTGTTATGACAGGAAAAGCAGTTCAGTTGGAATTAAAGTGGCAGAGGTAGAATAAAAACAGAACAGCACTGGCTGATCTACCTGCACTAATAAATTGCAGCCATGTATTGTATGCTCATTATAGACCTATGGAGTTAGGTAGTATTGAGGGATTTTACCATTAGGCAAAGTTAGACAGCTGCCTGGGGCCTGTGCTCCAATGGGCCTTAAGATGAAGTATGAGGTATAAGTGTAAAAATTTTTTCAGTGATTAAAATGCATATTCTGAATGTAAATAAAAGGGGCAAGAGTGAATAAGATCAAAATCACCTGCCCCTGGCCCCAACACCAGAGCCCTAAAAATGTTTTCGTATCCAAATATAAACTTAGCCCAAAAAATAAGGAAATTTGTGTTTGGCAGATTATTTTTTTGTTGTAACAAATCTTCTTGGCAATAAAGCTTATACCGTTAGAAAGCCTGTTTATTTCCCTTTTAAAGGCTGCCACACAAGGTTATAATAGTTTTGGATCTTTCATTAGTTTCTATTTTTATTATGTTTTCACTTTCTGTGTTTGATTTCAATTTAGTTTTTGTTAGTTTTGATTGCTGGTTTGTTAGTTTAGTTTAGTTTTTATTTTATGACAATGCTTCATTTTACTTTGGTTTTTATTAGTTTAAGTGTTAATTTTACTTTTTTACGGAAAGATTTCGGGCTGAGTGAGCGTCATACATTTTTACAAACATATTAAAACAGACTACTCTTCACTTATCATTTATTTATTTAATGATGATTTTTAAATACAACTCCAGACATAAAACTACCACAATGTGAAGTCTTAACCAATCCTGATCAGGCAATTTTACACTCCCCCACCTTGGGTATAGGTGCTAACTAGAACAACCTTGGTGCCACATTTGTAAGGAGCATGCATATGTGGGGTGAGCAGCAGAGCTGAGTATGTGGGTTGCGCCCATGAAAATTTTGCCAAATCTTCTCTGCCAATGCCACACAGCTTATTTTGCTGTTGCTGTTGATAGATTGGTAGTTAGATAGATCCTTATATGCAGAGTGAAACAATAACTGGTGAATATCTGTGGGAAGAAATAGAAAAATTGATATTGCATTAACAGTGATACGTACTTTTTACCTTTACAAGTTCCACCTGGCATGGAGGCATTTCTTAAATACTTTATCATGGGCTTTAGCATATATGTTATCAAATTTAATTGACCATTTCTTTCATACTATCATACTTATACAATTTTTAACACATCAATGACAAAAAGAGTTAAATTAGAATGACACAGAGAAAAAGAGTCATAGTATAGAGACAGTTTAAAATATGATGTGGTGAGTTTTAGTTATGACACTTTCCTGAGAGCTAATGAGCAAGTGCTGTTGGGTATTTGTGTACTTAGGCTATACTTCACATTTGTATGTTCTTTAGTTCTCTGGCTTCATAGAGCAAGGAGCTTTGTATGGTCACCTGGGGTCAACTTCCTTTTAAAAATTGCTTCTGTATTATAGAATAATAGTACTCAATGATTTAGTTAGATGTTATCACAGACCTGTAAAACATTAAAAGGTGATCAACTGTTAAATTTAACTAATTTATATACATTTTCAAGATATAAATAGCAAAATAGGTGTGATTTTTGGTCAGTTTTACAACCTTGTTACATTTTTATTATACTTAAATGGCAAATGTCAGTTGATTTTTTTTTTTTTTACCGTGAGTCTTATGGTAGCAAAAATTAATTTGGTGATTTCATATTTGTGATCTTTTAAGTTTTATGTTGGAGTTATAAGGAAGACTGGTGATACCACCAGTTCTCATACAGCCACCTGAAGCCAGTCATGTCTTGCCTCTACAGGAGATCGGAATCTAAGACAGCCTCACAAACTCTGATGTCCCCGAGCCAGTCAGGGGACACTGCAGCCATCCCAGATGACTCTGTTGGGTTTGACCTGTCCCTACTCATGCCCCTTGTCCTAAGTTTTATCAAGAGGCAACATATTGATTCCTCTTTAAATTTTAGTGTGTACCTAGAAATAATTATGTGTGTAAAGTATGTATTTTGTTTTAATTAACGTTTTGTATGTAAGTAAATACTTATTTAAAAAACAAATCCATAGGAGCAGACAAAAGGCAGAGTCAAAAAACACAAACTAGACCCAAAACTGGGGTCTTACACTAGAAAATAAGGCTGGAACAAGGTCGCACAAAGGAGAATGTTACAAACTGGCAACAGGAGGGAGAACACACTGGGATTAAATACACAGACAATTAGGATAATGAGACACAGGTGAGGGTAATCAGGGGTGGAACTGACACATTAAGACCAGGATCTTAAAGACAGAGACAGGGGTAAGTAAAATACAAAATAAAACAGGAAATAATCACAAGGTAGAGCAAAATGAAAACTTAACCATAGGAAACTTGATTAACTGTGTCATGAACAGGCAAGGAACCATATATGGTCACTTTGTTGATCTTGATTTTTAATATAATATTGAAAAGAAGAATTTAAATGACAACAGTAAAACGGCTTTGGATGTCTGCCAATAATATTAAAGGATTTGAATTTTCAATGTCCAAATATTTTAATGAATGGGATATAAAAGGTTATAAGAGAGTCTTTGAAATATTTTGTTAATTTGTCCACAATAAACACAATATTTTGTCCATTTTAGCCACATGGAGAAGGGCCTCTTAGAATTGCCCTAGACGGATAAATAGATATATCGATAGATGTTATTTGTTGGAAAAAAACAGGTGAATTGAACTCAGATATTTCGTCCTTATTCAAAGAAAAACTGCTGCTACAATTTTTAATTGCCTGCGCAGTTTGGCCCATCCCACCTTCCGTACGTTTTGACGTTCGTATACATACGTATGCGGAACTTCATTTGTAAACAAAAACGGACAATCACTACCTTTAACTTCTGAGCCAAAATAGCGAAACATTGTCATATCTAATTAAACACAGCTTGTTGAAGGTAAGCATCAATCAATCACTTGTGTCATTTTAATGAGTTTTATTACTATGAATGAAATAATATAAGCAGGAGGTTTAGTGTTTGTTATGTAACAACCGTCGTTATCCAGACGATGAATGCTAGCTAGCTAGCCGCTAGCTGCCGAACTTGTAAGCTAACAGCTAGCTAGCCGCTGATGAGACTCCGTTTGTCTTGTAAACAGTAACGTTACTTAGTGCGGGTTGGTGTGACGTCGCCACTACAAGTTTTAACTAGTTAGATACCTACATAATTTTCTGTAATGATATATAACTCCATTGATAATGCTAGGAGGAACAGGGTAACAACAGTCTTGGTTTTGTTTCCGTGTCGTTCATGCCACAGTTTATCTCGAATATGAAACTAAAATCTAACATCAAAACAGTTTCGTATCTGCTAGATAAACGTTTGTCACTGTCATGCCACTGTAATATTCTGTTCTGAATATACACCATGATGTTAAAGGCATGTAACAGTGTTGAGGCTGGGTTACACTGAACATCAGCGTGATTCATGTATTTTTTTTTTTTTGTTATTTATTTAAATTTGAAACATTTGACAGTTTGCTCAAGACATTCAGAAAACTAGCCTTGGGCTACTAATTACTGTCCAACTGTGATCATTGTAAAGTAGTTCAAATGCAAGAATTCGTATCATTTATAAGACGCTTGCAGTAATCACATGACACCAGTTTTGATATGACTCCGAAGTGAAATTCCCTGTCACCAGTGTAGAGTGTAGCAGCTATGTTGAATTAAGGTTTAGTCGTAGTGTTTGGATAAAGATACCTTTTAATTTTAGTCACATTTTAGTCATTTTCACTCTCTAAAGTTTTACTCTAATTTGATAAACGAAAACTGAAAAACATTTTAGTCCAGCTCAAGTGAAAAAAGTCCTTTAATTTTTAGTTTTTATTTTTAATCAAACAACTACTTTAAATGAGCCAAAATATAAGCCAATAAAAAAGTAAGCCAATTTGTAAATTTAATATGAAAGTAAAACTCTCATATTATTGCACTATAGATATTTATATCACTTTAAAATACACTGAAGAAAATGCTGTTTATCTTGGCAAAAAAAAACATAATTTTGAACTGGACAAATATCTTGAAAACCCAATGACAAAATTTACTTTCAGATTATGTCATAATGGAAGAAGTCGAGGCAAAAAACTAAATTCATATTGAACAGTTTGATAGTCAGTGGGCTCATTTTCTCAAGCTTCTCAATTCCACAGACCAACATTTATAACTTATCCCCACTCTGCAGTTTACCCCCGTATAGCAACCAGACACCTTTCATCTCATTTGCTGTAAAAGCCAATAGTGCCACATAAAATAAACTTTAAATATCAGACAAAAATGGACACAAAATAACCACTAAAGAAGTGTAAAGGAGGGATAAACGAACTATAACATATTCCTTCATATTACTAATGCATTTCTTTGTCTTTTGGGTTTTAGTTTTAATGTGGCATCCATTTCTATCAGGTGTTAATTTTCATCTTATCACTATTAATGCTTGAGTTTTTTGGTTGTATATTTTTTACTTCTCTTTAGCTGTACTTTCAATATGTAACTCATGTCATATGCTGTTGTTGTCCTGTGTTTTCTTTCCGTGCTTGTCTTTGTTTTCACTAATGGCACTTTTACCTTTTGTCATGTTACAATACTACAATTAAAATTAAAAGATGAAAGAAAATACTGACATAGCTTGACTGCATTCTTCCCAATCCCAGTTGCTGCTCGTGTTTTACTGACCTTATGCACAGTGAAGAAATATTGTGGAATTTAAATGTCAACTAGTCCAGCCCTAATCTTCTAGTCTCTGACTAAAACAAAACTTACTTTTGTCAAAGTTTTTATTACCAAAGACCTATTTCAATCTAGCCTTAGTCTAGTCTTCCACATGGCAAACATGGAGTCAACTAACACTTTTAGTTATAGATTTGGTGGACGAATGTAACATATTCTGGCACCCAATCTAATACGTGATCTATGGTTTCAGTCATGAGAAATGCAAGCCAACTCCCACACACTGTCCAACAACATTAGGAATGCTTGCTTGCAATTTTTTGATGGATCCACCCTCCTCCATGCTCCTGTCTTATGAAATAGATATAAGTTCTTTAAAGCCTGGCACTCTTCAGTGTTACTAATCATTAAAAAAACAAATATTGTATTATTATTATAATACACAGTGTTGAAGAATTATAAAGATATTTACAACCTGAATTTGTGTTCTAAGGATTTCACCAGGACGTGTCAAGTTCCCTGATGAATTTAAATTAATGAAGGAATTAAATTTATTTGGGTGCACTTACAACAAACAAAGCAGTTTACATGGAGGTGAAATTTCTGATCTTCCAAGGTAACTGAAAGGGTGAAGGCTGAAGCTAGAGCTCATTTAAATTTACCCCTCATCCCATAAAAAGTTCATAGCAAGAACAGTGTTAATGTATTATTATCAGTCATTGCCAATAAATGCATATTAACATGCTTATGTTGGTATCGGCCCTAATTTTGCAGATTATCTCCTCAGTAGGTACAACAGCTGTTTATATTTTTTCAAACTTCATAAAACATTGGCTGCATTGGCTTAACATTTGTTTGTGCTGATATCAGCCCTGTTTACAAGAATTGGTCAAATTATGTGGCATGAACAGATATCAGTTATCAGTGATTATTTGTCGTGTCCATATCTAGCTACTGATCTTTTACAGGGCAGAAGAATTGAACCGTGAGACAGACTCTGATCTGATTTCATGGTCAAATGTGGAAGAAAATGTTAGAAGAAAAGTGTTAGACTTAATAGTTATTTTCAACAACAGTAGATTACCTTCCCTAAATTTCATAATCTGTGCATCTCTTGTTCCATGATATGTTTTTTTTTTTTCTGTACCTTTTCTGAAAACTTTTCATCTCCATCCTCTGTTTTTTTGTTTTTGTTCAGGCTCCAGATGTGCAGCAGTGTTTGATGCAAGTGCCAAGTCTTTACTGTAAGGAGACATATTTGGTTGTTGTTGGCCCACGGACAGAACTGCAGCCAACATGTCAAGGAAACAGACTCAGAAACCTGTGCGAAGCAACAAAAAGAGCGAACTGGAACGAAAGAGAGATGAACGAGCGACAAGACGGGCCATTGCAAAGGACCGCAAGAACCGCCCCCAGGAGTGTGATGAGGGAGCAGAGTTTGTTAGTTTCTCCAATCAGCTTCAGGCACTCGGACTCAAGCTGAGAGAAGTCCCCGGAGATGGGTAACTTCAAAAATAAGATTTTGGAGTCTTGCAGCACACTGTTATCTTTTGTATTGTTCTTTACCATCAGTGAAAAAAGTCTCCTGTTATACACTTAAGGACATAATGTCTTTAAGGGCCAAGTTTAGCTCTCCTGAGCCAACAGTCAGCACATTTTGCAGCGTTACGCTTCTGCCTGTTAAAGACAAATGTTATTAGAACTATGATTTTAGAATTATGATTTTTTTTAAGATAGAAAAAAATCCAAGAAAATGCAATCAGGTCTCTTGGCTAAGTGAAAAATTAAAATGAGATTTGAATTGATTAGCTATCAGTTGTTTTTCCTAATTGAGGACTGTTGTGGAGCCTGATGAAGAGGATGACAGCTTAAGCAAATGTTCTAGGCTACCATCTAAAAACTTGGCAATAAATGCCTACTCCAATGTCTGTAATAGAAGAGTACAAGCCTCTGAGATTAACAGACAAGACCCCCCTTTATTCTTTCAGGAAACTTTTTTTAATGAGTCACTGTGTAAATTTACAAGTCACTGTCTGTTTTTCTTACAGGAACTGCCTGTTCAGAGCTTTAGGCGACCAGTTAGAGGGTCACTCCCGGGGTCACCTGCGACTTAGACAGGAGACTGTCCAGTATATGATGTCCCATCGACAGGACTTTGAACCTTTTGTGGAGGATGATGTTCCCTTTGCACAGCACTGTAAGAATAAGACCAAGTAGTTAATATTGATGTAATTGATCATACAAAACAAAACTGTCACATCAAGATTTACAACTGACTCCATAACTAGTCACTATTTGTGAATTTACTCTTTGATGGAAGTTCAGTGAAAGGAATTTGACCATGACTAAGCAGTGACCCCTGGTGGCCACTCATAAGGCTTGCAATTGAGTCAATACAGTTGAATGATGCTTGATTTTTCCTTCTCAGTAGATGTAGAAAGGATAAAGACCCTGACTATTTCAGGGTTCTTATGCATCCTGATAAAACTTGAAACAATTGTCCAGTCATGGGAAACAAATGGAATGTAAGAGAAAGAGCAAATGTTCTGGAAGCCTTGTGCTGTCCTTGAAAATTATTTAAACATTAATTTAATTTCCTATCAAACTTCCTCAAACAGATATCATGGACACCTGAAAGGGGTAATCATGTTAAAGATCAAATCAAACAGTTATGGTTGTTTATGGACAATAGAAGGAAAAACAGAAGCTTTAGACCCCCCCCCCCCCCCCCCCCAAAAAAAAATGTACCATTAAAAACCAGGTCTTATGCATAAGATAAGTTATGTATATATATCTTTTCATAGCCTAGTTTTTATTTATTTTTAGAGAAAATAAGAGGACAAATTAAGTTAAGAGTCTTTAAATCATTTTTGCAACATGCTTCTTTTAATAGAGTTAAATGCTGTACATCTGCAGGTGCATTTGATTTATTCTGTGATTAAGTCCTGATGATTTAAATTATGGTAAAATTCACAGACTGCACATCTCTTGAATCAGATCTCCACAGAAGGATTATGTTGGCGCTAGGGCATGATGCATTCTTATTGTATTTAAAGATGGACTCCACCAAACTATCTTTTTGTACCGTTGGCTCTCCCAGCAGCCTTTCATACAGGGGACCACAACGTTTTAATTAACAGATTGGGGGAATGGGTGGGCCTGTCTGGTACAGCCCTAAATTGGTTTTAAACCTAACCTAACCTAACTCCAGGGAAGGTTTTTTTGTGTCCTTTGGAGACTTTAAATATAATGGTTTTTAAATGTGGTGAACCCATAGGCTCTGATCTTGGACCACTATGGATAAAAATTTGCATACGCTCACTCCTATTTATCCTCCAGAAATACAGAATAAATTACCACAATTATGCAGATGATACACAACTTTACATTTCACTATCTTCAATCAATTTTTAGATGAACCTGTGGGTGTCAGGGAATTTCTTGCAACTCAAAAAAGACAAAACAGAATGACTTATTTCACTGAAAATCACTGCTCATCTCAGTTCCAGCTCCTTAACCCACAACACAGAAGCAAACAATCTTAGTGTTTTCATGGAGAGTGATTTGAATATCAAAATCCATATTAATCAAATCACAAAATCTGCATTTTACCATTTGAAAAACATTTCAGAAAGAAGAAACTGTCTTTCAATATCTGATGCAGAGAAGCTGACACATGCATTTATAACTAGCAGACTAGATTACTCTAACAGTTTATCCATTCGTTTCCCAAAGTCATCTGCTCAGTGGTTACAGCTAATTCAAAATGCCCACATTGCAATAAATTCTGAATATTCTGCTTTTGTAATAAATTCATAAATGTGACGAACTGAAACTAGAGGGTTAAAAGAATGAAAATGATAAGGATGTTATCTCTAGATCTGTTTTGATGACACTGTTCAAAGTCCGAGAGGAAATGCTGTGTGATCACAGGTTGAGATTACCTCGTGAGTAATGTGTTTTTGTTCCCTCCCTCCAGTGTCCAACCTCTCCCAGCCCGGTACATTTGCTGGCAATGATGCTATTGTTGCCTTTGCTCGCAGTCAACAGGTGAAAGTGGTCATCCATCAGCTCAACACGCCACTGTGGGAGGTAGGAAGCAAGGCACAGGCAGAGACCTTCAAGTATTATCACATAGTTTGAGGGGCTGTTATGATGGGAAATCTAATACTGTTTTGGCACACCTTCTCATTGCAGATAAACGGTGCAGAGAAGCAGGTGTGCAGAGAGCTACACATCGCCTACCGTTATGGAGATCATTATGACAGTGTGAGGCGGATCGGGGACAACTCTGAGAGTCCTGCACAGCTCCGCATAGAAGTAAGAGAGAGCTTACTGGCCCTCATCCTCACTATTATCTACTGCATTCAAGCATTAATACAAAAGGAAGTACATCTAGATCATCAACACTTTGATGATGTTAGTCCTGTTATACGAGCTCTTTGACAGGCTGAACAGCTGCCTTTCTGCCAATATACTGTACATTATGGAAATCAATGGACTACCTCTCATTTTACGGTAGCTTCAGTTATTCAGTGAATTCCTGACCTTTAGATGTTTCAAGTGCATCTTTCAATCCTCAACACTTGTAAGCTTAAGACTGTGTTTGCTTTATCTGTTGAAGATAAATTACTTTTTCAAGTTGTCATGTAAGTGAAGTTATAATTACTACCAGTGTGACTGTACATCTTTTGAGGCATTCACTTCTGATGTGTGTCTGAAGTTTTCTGACTTTTTCTACTTCCAGAATCTGCAGAACTCACGAGGACAACAGCGTGAGTTTGGTGACGGTCAGAGGGACAGACAGAAAAATCCGTCTCAAACAGCCTCAGAGGAGGACAATGTGATCCTGAGCTCCATCAAGAATCGAGGAATCCAGGGTCAGAAGTTCCTCTTGACTCATTAGCAGAAGGAAGAATCAGACTGTCAGGGCAAAAGTGTAAAACTAGGAACCAGTTTAATTAGAAAGTGCCCAAGCATGTTGGATTTTAACTTGTCTATTCAGCTTAAATTCCTACTTTTATCACAAGTATCTCAGCCTGTAGTCCATGACACTACTTGCTTGATATGAGCAGTAATGATAGCACATTAAAAGTCTTATTTATATGTTCCTTTGAATGTTTCCATCTTCAGGCGATGAGGAGAACCTGCTCCAGCTGAGCGCAGCAACCATCAATGCTGAGTGGCTTGTTGGCTCCATGCTGGGTCAGTCCTGCCAGGGCCAGTGTGACTCAGGATCCTGTGCAGCCTGCAGAGCTGCAGCTGCAGACTGCAGTGAACAAAAACAGTCTGCAGAGGGCAGCAATGTACAAAAACCAAAGGTAACTAATTTCTAATCCATCCATTCAAGACAGATGACAGTTTGTCTCACTTGTTTTGGCTGATAACTAAAATGACAGCTGAAGTTGTCAAAACAATATGTGAGATTCCTCACAACTTTTATTAACTTGTGCAAATCAGGCAGAGTGTTTCTCATTCTTTGAAACCATTTAAATGTTTTTTTTTTATCAACAGAGGGAAGTTACAAAGCATCAAATAAATCTATATGATTTTCTGATTAAAGTTAGTTCTTTGTCAACTTGGTCAAATAGTTTAAAACCATCAGAATAGATTAATGTAGAAGTTTTTTAATCACATTTATTCTGAATTTGAGAATTCCTTTACTTTAAAAACATAGTGAGATGTACCCTGGTGGCCTAATGGTTACCTGCATGCCTCATGTACTGAGGTTGTAATCTTCAAGCAGGCAGTCCAGGTTTGAAACTGACCTAAAGTTCTTATGTTCACTATATAGACAAAAGTATTTGGCCACACCTGTTAATAATTGAATTCCAGCATTTCAATCAGACCCGTTGCTACAGGTGTATAAAATCAAACACCTGGCCATGCAGTCTCCATTTGCAAACATTTTTGATCCAAAGCGCTCTGAAGAGCTCAGTGACTTAAAGCGTGGCACTGTGATGGATGTCGCTTTTGCAATACAACGGCCCATAAAATTTCATCCCTGTTGGATATATTACAGTCAACTTTAAGTGATGTTATTAGAAAGTGGAAGCGTTTAGGAGCAACAGCAACTTTTCCACAAAGTGGAAGACAACATAAAATCCCAGAGTAGAGTCTATGACTGCTAAGGTGCATCGCCAACGCTCTGCTGATTCCAGAGCTGAAGAGTTCTCAACTTCCCCTGGTATTCATATGAGCACAAAGACCATGAAGCAGAAGCTTCATGGGTTGAGTTTCCATGGCAGAGCAGCTGCACACAAGCCTCACATCACCAATGCCAAGCGGAAGATGGAATGGTGTAAAGCACATCAACTCTGGACTGTGGAGCAGTGGAAGCGTGTTCTGTGGAGTGATGAATCTGTCTGGCAGTCAGATGGGCGAGTCTGAGTTTGGCAGGTGCTGGGAGAACGTTACCTGCCTGAGTGCATTGTGCCAACTGTGGTTTGGTGGAGGAGGGATAATGGTATAGGGCTGTTTTTCAAGGTTTGGGCTAGGCCCCTTATCTCCAGTGAAGGCCAATCTTAATGCTTCAGCACACAAAGACATTTTGGATAATGCGATGCTTCCAACAATGTGGCCACACTTTAGGGAAGGCCCTCTTCTATTCCAGCATGACTGTGCCCTAGTGCACAAAGCAAAGACTATAAGGACATGGTTTGATGAGCACTGCGGAAGAACTTGACTGGCCTGCTCAGAGCCCTGACCTCAACCCACTGAGCACCTTTGGGATGAACTGCTAGGAGACTGCAAAACAAGTATTCTGGTCCAACATCAGTGCTTGACCTCATAGATGCTCTACAGAGTGAATGGGCACAAATTCCTACAAAAACAGTCCAAAATGTTTTGGAAAGCCTTCCAAGAGAGTGGAAGCTGTTATAGCTGTAAAAGGGGAAAAATCCATATTAAAGAACTCATTAAGTTGGTGTAATGGCCAGGTGGACAAATACTTTTGTCCATATATTGTATATATGTCCTAGGAAGCGATGCTAGACTGCATGTGCATGTGGGGACAGCTTCCAGCAAGAACAGGGAAGTGCCTTTTTAAATGGATTTCTCCCTTATTATGAGACATTTCTGAATGAAAACAAAACGTCTGTTTTATGTTTTGTAAATAAAACTTAGGAGGGGTCATTTCTTTTGAACAGAACTGAAACAAGCAACAGCAGAGATGGGCAGAGCCAGGCAGCAGTGGTCTGTGCTCATCATTTTGTGTTGTTTTGGTTGAGAGCCCTCAGGAGTTGTAATTTTACTGTGAATGTTAGTGTTTTTTTTTTTTTTTTTTTGCTGATATCTGATATGCTGATATTTCTTCATTCATTTTAGCTAAGGCCAATATTGATACCAATGTATAAATGTGGTTCAGATCTAAAACTTTAATCCTTAGAACACAATTAAATGTTTAAGGAATGAGAAAGAACAAAGGAAAGACATGAGCTAATGTAGGTACAGTGCTTAACAAATTTATTAGACCACCTGTCATATTTGTCTCAGAGACCATCCAGCATCATGAAGTGCTTTAATGCAACTCTTTCATTTTCAGTGAGCCCTCCACATTTTACCATTTTAAACAGGAATGAGGAATTTCAAACTGAATTCACTGGGCTTCTCTGAGAAGTCAGAAATTAATCAAGCATAACATTCAACCACTAACACTAATTTTTTTGGTCAGGAATGACAGTAAATAGCTATAATTTGACATATTAATCAAGAAATAATAATGTGCTTTACTATATTTTCAGTTTTTTTGTAAATCAGTAAATTTGAAAATTCATGGATAACAATAATAATAATATTTTAGCATTAAAAATATCATTTGGGTTAAAGAGCTTCTACATATTGGTGTATTAACCATTGCAGAAACATAAAATGATTTTGGTAGTTACCAATGCTGTTAATTTAGGGCAGCTGTGGCATAAACCTTACTTTGGGTGGTGGTCTAATAAATTTGTTAAGCACAGTATGTCCTCCCTAAATATCCACAGATTTGCACATGCATATGGCTAAGGTTTACAGCAGATATATCAGCATTTTTTTTATTTCTTATTTGCATTTTTTCTTATTTATACCAATAATTACTTGATAAGTGAATCTGCTAATTGACAACATCATCCTTACAATATTGTGCATCCCTAGTATGAAGATAAACAGCTGAAGAAAGTTACTTTAGCCATTAGCCTCTTGAGAGCATCTAAACAAGAGAGGCAGCACTGTAACTCCGTTTAGAAAAAATTGTTTTCAAAACAAAGAGAAAATATCATTTCTGCAACATTTTTTTCATAGTTGGGATGTTTCACTCTGATAGTTAAAATGAACCATATGTCTCTGTGGTGCAACCAAACAATGACATAACTGAAGTTTACAACATAGCAACATGGGGTTAAGCACTTCATACAAGAGTTTAATGCACAGAGCTGGTGCAACAGGCCACTGACTTCCTAGATATATTTTAAGATTTCACATGAACTTTGTTTTTTTTTATCTTAATTGTTCATTCTTTCTTACTACATGTGTGGATTTTAACCCTCAATGGATGAGACTATACATGTATGGGGAAAGAGATTAAATTGTTTCTTTTCTTTAATTTCAGGTTTCTAACAAGCAGAGGAAAGAGCAGCAGAGGCAAGAAAAGAAGAAGCGTCAGGAGGAGAGGCATCGACAGAAGTTCCTTCAGAGTAAAGGCAGTCAGGACCAGAACCAGAACCTTCCAGATACTGTTACTTTAGTACCAGCTCTCAACACTCTCAGTATATAAACTGGAGCATGGCCAAAACAACCTTCTGCTACAGCTCCTAGTGGCTGATGCTGTCCACAAAGTTTTGCACATAGTCAGAATCAATTCAGTCACAGTAGATGACTTCTCTTCAAGACAACCCTATAGTTTCTTCGCAAACAGTATAACGGTGCCTGCAAACGTGTGTTTGTGTGTGTGTGTGTGAGTGTGTGAGAGTTGTAAAAGAGAGAGTGGCAGCATGACTTTAGTGTTTTTGTGGGGTTGTGGCTGAGCTCAGCCCCTGGTTGGTGGTGGTAATAGTAGAAACTCCTCACATCTGGTCTATCCACCATGTTGCCCACCCCCTTTCTACGCAGGACAACTGGCTTTTCATGATAATCATGCAGATCCTCTCAAGCAGCTGGGCTTTTTGATTTGCCACAGATCGAGTTTGTGTTCATTCAGATGTTCAGATCATTCTGTTGTTCGATCTGACCAAAAAACAAAGCGGTGGAAGAGTGACAGATGAATGATTGTTATGCACACTGTGTACGGAATGTGGCAATAAATCATATTAATAAATGATCGTATTTTCCTTGTGTTTGACCAAAGTCAAGTCAGCTGTATATATATGTAACATATTTAAAACAGTCAGGGCTGACCAATGTGCTTCAAAAGCAAAGCAAGAAACAAAGATACATCATAGAATGATAAATGTCCTTCTGGTATATAATAACCTAAACATAGCAAGTCAAACATAATCATGGAATAATCAGCAAGGCACGTTTATTCCCAGAGAAAAATTCATACATGGAAACAATGCAAAGTGCTTCTCAGAGTGAAGAAAAGAAAATTCATAGCATTAGAAGCATTAAAGGACAGCAAAAATCTGTCTATCCATTCATTATCTATGATTCCTATCCCATTTGAGGTTGCTGGGGGCTGGAACCAATCCCAGCTGTCACTTGGCCAGAGGCGTGGTACACCCTAAACTGGATGCCAGCCAATCACAGAGCTGACAGAGAGAGAGAGAGACAAACAACCAGTCACACTCACGGGCAATCTAGGGCCACCAGGATGCAAGAGGGCCTGGAGAGAACACGTACTAGTATGCACAGGGAGAACATGCAAACTCCACTCAGGAAGGCACTGTCTGTCACCACACAACACCTTCTTGCTGAGTTGACATGCTAGCCACTGACCAGCCGTAAAGCAACTTTAAAACTGTATATGTTAAAACGTATGATTAAAAGCTAAAAAAGAAAATAACATGAAGCAAAATAAAACAAAAAAAACAGCATATATTAAAATATCATGTGTATCTGCTCTGTTTGCCTTGAATCTGCCCTGAAGTCCCTGCATGCAGAGTTTTATGTTCCTGATGGACACTGTTTCATCTGTTGGTCTTGCCTGCTAGAAATTCGGTATAGATGTCCACCTTAGACCACCTTCCTGAGGATTTAGGGTCGCGGTTTGCTCTTTCTGTGTTGGGCACAGTCTTAAGCTGAATCATAAACTCCTCACAGGGCTGCACTTCAACAGGTCTGCCCGAAGTGACAACTAGGATCCTGAAAGATATTGCAAATGGGCCCTCCATTGATCTGAATTTTTCATATTAATGCATGTGCCCGATCTTTAAAATGCTCTCTATAAAAGCTCTTAATAAATATAAATCTTGCTATGGAATTAGGCAATCACACACATACATGACCTACTAGGTCTTCTGTTTTTAAAACAGTTTGTCTAAACCACGTTCCACATTATTATGCAAATTGGATTTTAGTGTCACAAACATTCAGTTTTTGTTTTCCAATGAAACTTATGGATGGTATTTCTCAGGGCTCGTTGGATCATTGAAATCAATCTCAGACACCTGTGATAATTAGTTTGCCAGGTGAGCCCAATGAAAGAAAAACTTTCCTAAGAAGGATGTGCTATATTATTAAGCAGGCCACAGGTTTCAAGCAATATGGGAAAGATAAAGGATCTCTGATGCCAAAAACTGTGGAAGTGCCTTGGATAAGGTATGAAATCATATTTCATGAAAACTTAAGTGTGATCATCTTACTGTGAAGAAATTTGTTACTGATTCAGAGCATAGATGGGTTCGTGCAGATAAAGGCATAATGAGGAAGGTTTTTGCCAGACAAATTCGTCTGATTAAGAGAGCTGCTGCTAAAATGCCATTTCAGAGCAGCAAACAGGTATTTGAAGCTGCTGGTATCTCTGGAAGAGGTGGCCAAGTCATGTTTTGGGTTGGAATTATGGGAGAAAGTTGGTAGGCCTCTTTAATGTCCCTGAAGGTGTGAGTATGACCTCAGCAAACATAGAGCTTCTGACTGACCACTTTCTTCCATGGTACAAAAATAAGAACCATGCTTTCCATAGCAAAATTATTTTCATGCATGACAATGCACCATCTCATGCTGCAAAGAATATCTCTGTGTCATTGGCTGCTATGGGCATAAAAGGAGAGAAACTCATGGTGTGGCCCCCATCCTCCCCTGACCTCAACCCTATTGAGAACCTCTGGTGCATCCTCAAGCTAAAGATCTATGAGGGTGGGAGGCAGTTCACATCAAAACTTGCGTCTTCTTGCAAAGAAATTCATTCATTTAAGAAAGTCAAGCAGAAACTCTCCCAAAACTCACAAGTTCAATGGATGCAAGAATTGTGAAGGTGATATCAAAGAAGGGCTCCTATGTTAACATGTAACTTGGCCTGTTAAGATGTTTCTGATTGAAATAGCTTTTGATTTCAGTAAATATGACCTCCTAATGCTGCAAATTTAACAAATGACCATTTTCAGTTCTTTACAACCTATAAAATGTTGTAAAACTGTTGTGTATAATAATTTTGAACAGTGCATTTTGAGTTTTTATTGAAAAAAAAAATATATATATCTCATTGGGGGTTTGTTTAATAAAATTTGAATTATGCTCTTAACAGTTGATGACTTGAAAATTATACTGAGAAAATCAGAGAAAAATATCATTTGCATAATAATTTGGAATGCAGTGTAGTACCTAAGGTTAGGCCCACAATGTAGTTCTTAAATGTATATATTCTACATTATTTTTAGGGGTAAAATCCCTGAAAGCTAACTTTAGACCACAACCTTTGGAGGAATCAGAGTGGACTTTACTGAAAGTTTCTTATTCCTGCAAAATGCTCCAGCAATGAAAACATACCCATGGTGCAATGCAAATACTTCCTGCCCTGCATTTCTTTCTGCAACTGAAATCATCACAGTTTATGTCTGCGCTCATTGAACTGTTAATTTTGAGTAAAATCTATTTATATAAAATAAAGTCAATAGTATGTTAAACTGATAATTATTTGCATTTTTTCACAGTAGAGCAAAGGTGGTTTTCTATCTCTATGATCCGTTAACGGAGGATCGAATATTTGACTAGCAGTTTATTGTAGTTGTGTAATTATTAAGCCAAGGTAGATGACTGATAGAAAGCCCAACCACTGAAACACCACCATTGTGTGCACTCACTCCATCGTCATTTAGTTAAAGTGAAGCATTTTCCCGCCCATGATCAGCCTTGGATTCTTGGCATGTTGGTATTTCTGACAAACAGCTTTTCAGAACGTTGACATGAGAAGAAAACAATGATTTCTGAAAAACAACAGCCTTTGTTCAATGTGTTGTAGGCCTGTGCCAGCACTACAGATGGTGAAACTTTCAGTTGTCCGTTGACCAGAGGCTGCTTGTTTATCATATCAAGAGTGGGATTGAGATTTGAATTTACTGAGCCTTTAGTACAATCAGTAAACAGGCATTTTACATCAAAATAGAGATATAAGAGCTCCTGGAAAAGTAAGATGGAAAAGAAAAGTCACAATGGGAGGTGGCAAAAGATTTAAAACATCAGACAGAATCCTTACAAAACTTTGATCGAATATTATCCATGCCTTTAGTACAATTTAATGTTGAATTTCTGCCAGTGCACGGAAAAATACACCAGTCATAATGAGAAGTTCTGAATAATAACCGTTTTCCTTTTTAGAAACAACATCATTATTTTATAACGCTGATTAATATTTGGAGACGCTATCTCCTTATGAGAAAAACTCATTATACTGAGATGCTAACTCAGTATTTTTAGATGCTCCGTCATTATTTCATGACTTTAATTTAATATTCAGAAAACTGAGTTATCGGCTTATCATGAAATACTGAGTCTTTCTCTCATAAGTCTGTCAGGACCATTGTTGTTTATGTGGTTTCTCAAAAGCACTTTGAGATGTGGTTTTCAAACTTTGCAGCAATGTCCACTCTTACTAAAGGGTGAACTGATTAGACATTGGAGGTCAAAGGTCAACATCAGTAGGCCTCATGTTAATCCCTTGTTTCTGAATGCAATATCTCAAAACTGCCTTGAGGGTTTCCCTGTACACAAATGCATGACGCATAAACTGATAATATTAAAGGGGTTTGTAGACTAAAGGTCAAGGTCACTTGACCTCATTTTCATCCCTTGCTTGTGGATGCCATATCTCAAGAATGCTACAAGTGATTCTCCTCAGACCGTGCACTAGTGTCCACTCAGACTCAAGGATGAACTGCATGAATTTTGGTGAGAATCAGTACCGTCATTGTACTTTCACTACTTACCTCATGGGGACGTACAACTACGAGTTTAATCAGGAAAGACTAAATAGTTAAACAGTAATTTTACAAATTTGATGAATGAAATATGCAAAGTCCTTAGCGATTAGACTCCATCGTGATGACTTCATGTATTTGAAGGGGTAGTGAGGCAAACAGCAGGAACAGGGTGGCCCCCTATGGAGTCTAGACACTGGTGGTGGTGTTGAAAGATGGAGGATCAGACGAGGAGTAGACTTCTGAGAAGCTGGCCCAGGAACCAATGAGGTGGCATGGAGGAAGGCATGGAGGTATGCAGAACAAGATGAGCAGAGGATTTGGACTAGTTCCTGATTAACTGAATGGAGGTGGCTGGGGTGGAGGAGGGTTGCAGCATCCGCACAGAAAGCTGGCTGACAGTGACAGAGAGAATAACAGATGTAAAATCTGACAGGTGCATGATGATTGGTCGAACCAAGCAGAATCTAATTAGCTGAGTACTTAGGAGAGTGAACGCCCATAATCAGTTGATCACCAGGCAAGAATAGAGAAGGAATGGAAAAGAGAGAGATGTGAACGAGTGGTGACTAAAGAGTGAGCAGAAACAATGTTCCTGCTTAAACTTTCGCTGAGCTCCATGTGATAAGTCTAGTGAGCTAGAACTCAATATATAATAAACTCATCAATGCAAGAGAAGTGATGTAATCTATTATGAGAGTTTGTCATCAATGCTGTGATACATATCTGGTTATCATTCTGAGATTCTAATTCAACAGCTTTAGATCTTTATTAGTCTTTATTTAATGGGAAGTGCCATAAATCATTTATATAGAACAAGAAAGCCTCCAATGCACTACTATTTAACTGTTATAAAAAGGCACTACATTACTGTGTTTAAATCCCATTGATAGATATTTCCATAGCAGTATCAATTTTGGCAGCTATTCTGAATTTAGTTTTAGTCTTTAATTTGAATTTCCTTACAGTTTTAGTGACATTTTAGTTATTTTTCTTTCTCCAAAGTTTAAGTGTGAAGCTTAGCATAGGTCAAGTAGGAAGATTGTTTCATTTTCATTTATTAATAAGCACTTCTCATGTGTCTCCCTGTCCTACTCTGCTAATTAGCTGGTATGTGCGTCTACTCACTAAAAATTCTGAGCCAATCCCATTCTGCCATGACATCTCTAGATCCAATCATCCTGCTGCTGTCATGTTTTAGAATCTGTTCTGTGTTGTTTCAGTGTGACTGCTGTAACCGCCTTCCACCCCAGCCGCCTCCATTACATCTCAATGATGTCCAGGTCCAGCTCCTCCATGCCATCTGCATTCCTTCTTGCCACCTCCAAGTCACTTCATCAGTGTCTGGCTCAAGCTCCTCATCTTATCCTACTCCTTCCAACACCACCAGAGTCTAGAGTCCACAGAGGGGGTATCCTATCCTGCTGTCAGCCTCACTTCCTTTTCAAGTTCATACAGACATCGTGATTGAGTCCATGCGCTAAAGACATTTCCCTTTTAAAAACATGTCTAAACGTGTAAAATAAACCATTGTCAAACTCTTGTTCTCTCCTGATCGAACTCGTTTTAGTCAACAAAAACTTTAAAACATTTCAGTCCAGTTATGGTCAATAAAATTCCTCATATTACAGTATTTTTCAGTCGACAGTTACTGTTTTTAAACTCATTTAATTAGTGAAATTTCAAAACTAATGTTTAACTTTAAAACAGTCACTTACTTTAAATACACTGATGAAAATACTGACATACCTTAAATGTTCTGCAACAAATCTCTCCTTGTGTTTTTACTTATTATACACAGAGTGGAGAAATAAAAAGGGATGTTTAAGTCTCTGTGACGACAAACTGAAACTAAGTTTCATCAGAGTTAATGCCATTGTCTATCTATTTTTGGCTAGTCTAAGTCTTGTCTTCCTAAGGGAAAAAAGGAAGCAGACACACTTTTAGTCATATTTTAGTGGACAAAATTGACCCTGTTCCATCGATCTGGGATATGTCAAAACACAGAGCACTCAGAGTTGTTACAAATGTTTATTTTATTAAAACATCCTAAAAAATGACAAACAGAACAAAACAAAATATTTTGTCATTGACAGACTTGACCAAATATCTACACTGCAGACTAAACACACATCTGTGTTGTTCGCCTGAGAGTGAAACCTTCATGCTGGTATAGAGTCACATGGTAAAGAGGGATCAGGTAATTTTTGCCCTAGTCAGATGGACAATGCCATTCTTGGATGCACAAAAAGTGAATCTTGAGGCTAGTAAACTCACTCAGTAATTTAAGGTTCGATCTTTTAAAAAACAAAGTTAGCATTACAGACTTTAACCACAAATCTACATGGACAAAGTTATACTGCATGGTTGCATCTGTGCATTCAAATTTTACTCTCAATTGTAAGAGGACTGACAAGTTCTATCCTGTTACAGACTATAAATATAAATTTTAACATCTGTAAGTACAGTACAGCTTTGATGGACCATATTCCACTTGTGTCTTTACAGACAGATTTTATCTGTGAAGTCTGCTAACGTGTCACAAAGGTTCCCTGAAAGTTCATTCAGACTGTTGAAGTTACTCGATGATGGACCTTTGTGTAGTTCTTCAGTCAGTTTTGAAAGAAGACATCTTTGTGACTTGAAGTTCATGAGTTTGTAGATCCGTGCTCAGATTAAATGCACTAGAAGTCCTGTCGGATGTTCTCCTTGTTCTCGTCCCCCTGCTGCTGCCTGAGCGTCGTTAATTCGTTCTCCAGCTGGACGATAGCTCGCTCGATCTCGTAGTTCTTACTGACCAGGGACACCCAGCTGTTAGGGGAGAGACAGATGTTTTAGAGAAAAATCTAACCTACATTTCTCAAAGCAAATAAACTCTTCAGAGAGCATACTTGGACTCCAGCTCTCGCAGTTTGGCTCCTCCTGCCAGCTGATCATTCTTTCGCTGCCAGTTTAAGTCTTGAATTTGCTTTCTGCGCAACAAAAAAGAAAGATTTTTTTACAAATAAAACTTAATTGATAACACTTAAATGAAAAAAAAATGTTTCTGTGATCGTCACCTGAATTTCTGTAGTTCCTTTTGGGCCATCTCAATCTGGATGGCTAAGTTACTAAAAAAGAAATAACACATAAAATGTTAGCAGTGTTGTTATAGAGCACTGAGTTAGTGAAAGAGAGATGGGCTGCTGACACATACTCGTTGTAGACTTTCCACGCGTTGGTGCCGTACTGAGACATGAGCTCCAGGTTCTCAATGCGGACCGCCTGGTGCTCCAGCTGGGCCATCGAGTTGTTTACACTCTCCTGCCATGCTGTGATGTCATTCTTCTGTCCAGCTGAAGGTGCTGGCAGTTCATATCTACACATGAGAAAACAGAGGAAATGATCAACATTTGGAGTCACACAGAAAGCAGAAGTAACTACAAGTTGTTTGCACCATCAGTCCATTTTTCTACTGTAAACCATGTACAGGCAGCAGACTTTAATGAGGACTGTAGCCGAGTGTGACGCTGTCAGGACGAGGGTCAGCATCCCCAAGTCTGAGGCCAGAAGAAAGTGAATTGCTCACTCCAAGAGGGGAGTGAGACTCTGCTCTAAGCAGAGTTTAGAAATGTCTGGTTTCATGGGAAAAATGGAGGGTGAGATGGACAGATGGATTGGTGCCACATCTTGCAGATTTTCTGTTGTACTATTGAAGTAAAGAGACAGCTAAGCCAAATGCAAAGCTTTCGATCTACCAGCTGATCTTTGTTCCAACACTTAAATATGGTCGTGAGCTTTGGGTAGTGACTAAAATGAGATCATGGATACAAGCAGGTATTTATATGAGTAATTATGAAAAATACTGAATCTCCTGGTTGTTTGCTTGGATTATCATTACAGCATTTATTTGTTTGTTTTTCAGAAGTTCAAAAGGTTTATTGTGCTCAAGTGTTATGATGTAACCCAAACCAACCAATTTAACAGTTTTCTTTCTGAATTTGATTTGTAAAGGGGGTAAGCATAGTGAGCATGAAATTCAGCCTACACCATTTCAGTTAGCTCAATCCCTTAATATATTTCATTCATGATGAAGGTAAAACTATTTATTTTGTTGAGAGTAAACTTGAAATGCTGATCAAACAAATTACTACCAACACTACTAGACAAGGTGAGGAGCTCATCTCTGGAGGAAGCTGCCCCTTCTCATTGTAAGGAGCTAGCTGAGGTAGTTCAGGTGATATCAGACTGTTAATAAGTATGCAAGACAGCATCACTTGAATCAGTGTGTCCTAATTCCTGAAGAATATCTATCTATAATGCAGTTTTATATTTCTGTCACAACATTATCTACAGATACATATGGGCTGAGATTAGGGATGCATGATAATGGATTTTTGTCAATAACCGATATGCCAATGTTTACAGTTTCATTGTAGCAGATACCGATATTGATACCGATATTTAAATATAGTTTACATAACTAAAAACTCAGTCCTTTGAACCCAATGTAAGAATTGAGGAGGAAAAAAGAAAAAAAAATCTTAAAACACACTTAGAAGTTTAAAGAATGGGGATGCGTACAGAAGAAGATCTCAACTTGTATAGGTCTGTTGGTCCAGCCTAAAACTTCACTAATTTATTATTATATATGACCAAATTTTACAGTTGATATATGCTGATATTCACAACCAAAATATCGGATGTAAATAACAGCAGAAATTTTGATATCTGCCGATACTGATCTTTGCCTTTTTTAGCTAATATCTGCTGATACCGATATCAGGCCGATAGAATCGTTCATCCCTAGCTAAGATGTTCTCAGTTAACATGCATTTCCTGAAAAAAGCACACCCCCATTGCCCTCCGTTGCAGGTCTTTCAAGCATGTCCAACTGTGAGGAGAAAAGTGGAAAAAATAGCACACTCCAAACAACTCTAGCTTCTCCAGTGTATAACAAAAAAAAATAGTTCAAATAGTGAACAGTCAGCCCAGAGAGACCCATTTTACAGGCATTTAATCATTTTAGATATTTTAAAATAAATTTTTATCATTGTTTTGATTATATTTAATCAACCTTTCAATGTTTGTTTTTATTGATTCATACTTTATTGCTTAACCTTTTATTATCTCTTTATTTTAATCATTCATCTTGTCATTGCTATTTTAGTAAATTTATATGGGTGTAAATTAGCCTCTTAATCCTTTTACAATTTTGTCTTTTTGTCAGTCACCTTTTCTACTTTCTTGTGAAGCCTTCTAAGCTGTAATAGAATTTGCCTGAATGATTCTCTATGAATAAAGTTTGATTGACTGAATGACCATCAGTGTCTATGACAGAAGCCAAGTGCTCAAACAAGTTTGGTCTATACGCTGCCAATGCCCAAATTAAGGACCCTAAAAGGACATCTCTGTGCACGGACTGTTTAGTTCCTCAGTCTCAGTCTCTCTTTGTATGGCACTAATTCATAACCAAGGTTATCTCAAGATGCTTTAGAAATAGGAGGGGATGTCTAGACCGTACTCTTTGACATAAAATGGATAAGATCTAACATTAATTACCATTAGCCTTAAGCAACATTTAGTAACATTAAAGTTGAGAGGACAACCTTCCAAACAATAGGCAGGAACCTCGAGCAGAACCAGACTCAAGTTGAACAACCATCTGCAGAAGCTGTGCTTGGTTCACAGGGAATATGGGGGTAGGGGGTTGGGGAAAAGCACAGACAGAAGAGGGGGATGCAGTGGGAGGGGACCCCTGAGGTAGACCCAGCGCTCATGAAGAGATTTTATATGCCATCTGGCCTTGAAATGCCCTGTGGGTCAACTTGCATAGCCTGCTTCTATAGCAACCAGGCCTTGAAAAAGTGGAAAAACATGGATGGATGGAGGGCTAAACTCTGTATGCATGGTTCAGAACCTGGCAGATGCCAAAAATCATGTTGATGGGGGGAGGGGCTTTGTCTCTATACAAAGGTCTTATGGTGATTAAAAAAAAAGTCTTTTCATACATTTAACCATTTTATTGCAAACTGGATCTACAGATTTACTTGACGTAAAAGGCTCTCCTCAAAGATGCTCCCTGGGTTAGTTAAGCAGCATGCTTTGACTTTCCAGGGAGCACATGGCGAGAAACCCCCATATAGATAGACACATATATGACAATGCATACTGAATACAATAAAAACAGCCCAGAAGCAATTAATCCATAGTAGCATGAATCCGAATATAAGGGTACAACAAGCTTTATGCTATTACGGAGGAGGCTGGGGTGGAGGAGGTTAAGCTTTGCCGGCAGAGGCAACAGCATAGTGTATCAGCAATGATGCAAGCAGGGATTAGTGAGAAGTACACCACTGTTAAATGGACTGCTGTGTTGAGAGAAAGAGCTGTGATTGGCTGTGGGAGCTGGGAGGGGATAACTGGGATCAGCTGGCTGTCAGCTGATCTTGGCTGATCTATGACTTCTGTGTCCTGCATGAGCTAGCATTAGGCTTCATTGAATTGATGTTGATTTTTGACGTACATAAATTACATGTGTTTTATCTTAGGGGGGCTTAGCTTTTCTTTAAAACAAAAAAACAAAACAAAAAAAAGGGGGGGGGGGGGGGTGCTCCAACGAAAAAAGTTGGGAACTACTGCTCTATAAAATGTCTAAATTATAGTTATTTGACTTTCACATTTACTTACAAGTCTAAAACATTTAAAAATTGTAAGATCAAAAGAAAAATATACTATCTGTAAACAATACAGCATGAAACCTGAGCATTAATTGCACTTTAGTTAAACTTACTGGTTTATTGCAGGGTTGCTGCAAGTCTGCAAGACACCTAATATAACATGCTTGTAAAAAAATAACTAGTTATGAATTTTATATTTTTGCATCCTGTTTCAATAAAACTACAAAGAAACCCCACAATAACATGATAGAAGAAATGTAATATTCAGTCCCTAGCTAGGAAACGTAAGCATGCAGAACTCACTACAAGCCATTTAAGGACAAAGCTAATCTTCTGGCTGAACTCCAACCACTCATATGTTGATCCAAGATTAATTTTGCATAATTAAATGTTGCTATGTTTGCACCATAGGCCCATAGAGACGCATTAAGTCTTTCAGTATGAACAAAGTTTTCTGCTGTTTACCTTTTCATGGTCAGGAGATCCATTGGCTGCCGAGCCGCCAGCCGCTCAAACTCATTCCTCATTATTTCTGTCTAAAGGGTGACAAGATAAAGGAAACAAGAAAGGGCATGCTGTTATTTTGGTTTTTCTGTAGTGAAGACATTTGTTAAAGTCTGGGGAGTCTGTTACCTCAAAAGCAGAGAAGTCAGGTGTGGGCAGGTAGCTCAGGTAGTTCTTGGTAGGTCGATATCTTCTGGTCTCCTCCTCCACCAATGCTGCAGCCTGATTGACAAAGGCAAAAAATAATTTCTGCTTATATAAAACCTCTGCAGCTACCAAGGCATTCACTTTAAAAGTTTTTTGGTAAAAAATGTAAAACCCTGTATTTTTCAATTTTCTTTTTTTTTCTTTAAGGTTTTTATTCCCATAAAAGATAATTCAACATTTCCAAGAATGATCTGTGTCAAGAAAATTAAAACTAACTGGTATCAGACTGGGTGAATGACATTACAACTATAGAGAAAGCAGCTCATTTAAAAGGCGCAGATTGTTAATAAGTGCTGCATGTATGAACCCTTCACTGAGCACTACATTAAATACTCTTGCTTTGAGGATATTTAATGAAGCCGCTTTGAGTTTTCTATTGAAGAAGTCAGCTGTGAGCCAAGTCATTAACCTCTAAATGAACAGTGCATATTTGGAGGCAAGGGATGGAGTCACATGCTGAAATTCACAAAGAGAAATAGTACACATACTGGCACAGCCACAGAGGACAAATTACTGTAGAAGAACATTTAATCCAATTTCATAATGACAAATCCACTTCTTAAAACCTTATCTATTAGCAGTGAGATAATGAATCACAGATCACCTAATTTTTATATGAAAAGTCTGACTTTATGACACCAAAACTAGTACTAATTCACTGTTCATTATTGTGCATTTTGTTTTTAAGGATTAAAAGAAGCCAAAAGCATTTATAGTGACAGCTCTTTCAGTTTCATTACTTGCTATAGAGACTGTCAGCAAGCAAATTTGACTCAAGCGGTCTTAATACCAAACTTTAAAATAAAGGAAAATTGTCAGACTTACACAGTAAATGCTATTATTATGTTAAAAGCATTACAAGTGGATTCCAACTTGCTTTGGCAAGGTCTTTTCATAGGATGCAAAAGCTATGATCAATAAATATGTATATATTTTTGATAAATTTAAAATACTTCCTAAAGCCACTCAGACTTCTCATTAAATTGCATTGTTATCATTGCCAGAATATGTAGTAAACATAGTAAACAGTGCGGTAAACATAGGGGAGCATTTTTTTCTGATATCTGATATGATGAGATTTTTTATTTTATCTGATAGCGATACAAATGCTTAAATCTAGTTCAGACATAAAACTTCAGTCCTTCAAACTAACTTTAAATTTTAAGCAATATGGAACTTGGCAAAAAAACTTAGTTAAGCTGACATATGTCTGTTGGCTCAGCATAAAACTTCAAAAATGAATATCAGTGTACAGCCAATGCTTACACTATTTGCAGCTGATATATCAGTTATAAATACCAGTAGAAATGTTCATATCTGCTGACACTGACTTTAGTGATTTAAAACTTTCGATATTGACACGCCAATAATATTATGCATCCCTCAACAAACACATCACAAAAATCTGACTTTATAGTAATATGTAAGAAGACATATCAAAGGAATACCAGCAATGCTTCCTCACTCAGCATGGGTACATTTTACACACTGACCCACACCATTTTTATAGTCGTCAGATCTCTTCTCCTCTTACTACTACAATTGGTGGTGTGTCTGTCTGTGTTGATTTACACACCACACTGGTGCTACAACTGACTTCTTGGGTGTGCTGGTTTGAAACTGGTGCCATAGAAAAAATGACAGATATGTATATTTTCAATAAAATCCAAAATTGTAGCATCTTTTGCTTCATGGAGCTTTCCATTCAATCTTGAAACCCTCAAAATTTCAAACTGACGTAATCAAAAATGCGCCCATAGATTGTTAACATCTACGTTGTGTTTCTGATGTCCACTGCATTTATATTTTATCACTTCTATACTTTATTTTTTCTGTATCTTAATTATGATTGTAGAAATGTTTTTTTTTTTAAATAATCTATTCCTATGTATTACCTTCAGTCTAAAACTCATTGGTATTACAATGGCTTCTTTGAATAAAATATTGTTTGGTATCGTATCATAGGCTGGGTTACATATAGTGTTCTTAAGTTATATTACTGTATTTTCAAACATGATATAGGTTAAGTGTCTTTAATTGTTAAAGTCCCTGTGAGATATTTGGCTAGTGTGGAGTTTATTTAGAACTGGCTTTGTTGAAGTTATTTCTTTACAGATTAAAAAAAAACCATCAAGACATATACCATGTATTTCCAAAAAAAAAAAAAAAAAAAAAGCTGAGATTGATTTTTGGCTGAGCCCTAATTTGGGCCACTTTATGTGCAGTGGTGGTCTGATGAAAGGTGGACATAAATATAATGAATTAGCTTTTAAAAACTAAAGATTAAATGCACAAGAGTTTTCAATGCCACTTTGCACTAAGGTACACATATTTACTTAGGATAGTTACTGGTTAATAAATCAGTAACTAACAGCTAAAACTGTTACGTAACCATAACTTACCAACAGATAAAGTGCACAAATCTTGCATAGTTAGTATGTAACGAATGTATAACAAACTACTACTACTACTACTACCATTAGTTAATGAATAAATAGTAAGTAACTTTAATATATCATTCTTTAAAGTTGCTAATTATTACTTAAACTGTAAAAAAAGAACTGCAACAAACTTTGTACTTACTTGGTAGAGAATCATAACTAACCAATGGCCTAATCATTAGTGATTCATTTTGTGTATCCTCTTGTAAAGTGAGGCATCATAATGAGTAGTAACTCAGGAAGGAATCACTGCCTAATAATCAGCAACTCATTTTTAATACCCTATTGTAAAGTAAGGCATCATACTGAGTAGTTCTGATGTCTCACTTTACTAGAGGATACACAAAACGAGTAACTGAAGATTAAGTATGATTCATTACTGAGTAAGTACCTATAATTCGTAAACCAGTAATGATGCAAAATGTGTGAACCCTATTATAAAGTGTCACCGACTTTCTGCATTTTAAAATGGATTATACTGAGCAGTTTAATCACCTAGCGGCTCAACAGATATATATTGGCTCAGTTAGCTGACCCCAGGGAGTAACGTCGGAAGCTAATACACAACGGCTAACTTTAACACTAACTACACGTAACAAATGAACATGCTTCAAATTACTAATGGTTATACCCCTATAACAAGGTTGAGTTTTTAGGTTTCCGGATATTCTTTCATTAATAAAAAATATGACTTACACACGAAGCATGATCAGCTAACATGCTTAATTTAGCATCTCCTGTCTGACACAAATGAACCCCGTTTTACTCACCGCCTCTCTGACTCCTGCTGCATCGTAACCTTGGTCAAAATACGGCAAAGCATCGACAAACACTTCTCCAGCTACTGATGCCGTTCCGGCCATTTTTAATCAACCCCAATTAAAGAGATTGATCACTTATACGATTGTTTCTTGTATCCACAAGTTGAAAGAACTCCCTTGCGGGCCAAAGGCAACAATTTCCGGTTACAAATTTCAAAATAAAAGTATAGAAAGAGTAACGTGTATTTTTTTTTGGTGACATCTAGCGGAGTGGAATGTAAATGCAGGCTTCTGTTTTGTCTCCTTCTCATGTGGGACAAGTCAATACCTAAGTGTAAAACCTAAGCCTCATCTTTACCATTTTCACCAAAATGTCTGCATGAGGTGAATAGGCTTATTTTACAAAACACACAAAAAGTTTATTTACTTCCAGGAAGTAATTTTCACAAATAACATATATTTAAGTGCAAAATATGTCGGCTCCAAGACAAAAAGCACAACACAATTACAGAAGGCCTTGTTTCTGCAGAAACAACACACTGCTGAGGGGGTTTTGACCAGATGTTTTGTTTTTGTGTCAACCAGTTAACAGGGGGCCATATAGTCAGGGAGAAAAATGTCTGTCAGTAAAGGGTGTTGCCATTTTCTGATGATGGACAACAAGAACTTCTTAAGACCAAGTAGGAACTAAATTTCCATTAAAAGTTCTGGAAGTCTCAGAAAGAAAAAAATAGAAAAATCCCACCAAATTCTCTGAAATTTTCAAGTCATCACCAAAAATCAGAATGTGACATTTGAAAATTCAAAAGATCCTTGTTCAAAAATTGCATTAAAAATGCCAAGAAATTTCCTCAAATAAAGACAAAAACTTTCAGTGACTCAATGAGAAAACATTTTTACAGCTGACTTTCAGGGCTACAGTAAACAACCCAACCATTTGTCAAGTGCATCTTAAGATTACATGAAAGACTTAATGAAAAAAACCTTAGGATTTAAATACAAAATTTCCCCCAAATTTCCATGAAAGTTCTTGGAATATTCAAGCAAATATTTCAACATTTCAAAGGAAAGTCTATTCAAGATTTCCAATCAAATTCACAAAAATTTACAAAGAAAATTCCCCCTAAATTCCATGGAAAATTACAGAAAAATCAGAACAAACTTCCCCCTGTGGCCAATTTAATTCCCTAATAAATTGCAAATAAATTCCCCAAATACCCTTATAAGTACCTAAAAATGTAAAATTAAGCTTTCTAAAATATACAAACATATACCCCAGAAGTTTGAAGATGTCAAAGCAAACTCCTCCAACATCCCAAGCAATTTTCATAAATCTGTGTGGAAATTCAAGCCAATTATCTGACAAGTTCTAACAGCAGCATTTATTACTATGTTGCAGTAATACATGTATTGTCCTCCCATGTACATGCAGGGTCTTAGGAGGTTAAAACTGACACTACCTGTAAATCTGAGTAATTTTGTTTAGAGTTGGAGAAGTATCACATCTTTTTCAAAATAAATACTTGAAAACAAAACATAAAGTTCAGCCTAATGGATTTTCCACCCTTCAGAATGCAAATTAGTTTTTGAAGAAAGGTTTCTATTTCAGCTTGCTCACATTGACACTCACTATTACGTAGAAAACTTAGAGATTTAGTACCTTACCACTGCATGAAGCTGTTTATTTCATATCTATTATATTGTATAGGTGCAAAGAGAGTACAGTTAAGCCTAATTTGGTTTGATTAGTGGAGGTCATTTCAATAAAACCCATCAACCTTTTGTTTGGCATAATTATCCCATCTGTTACATAGTTACACACCTTACCATGTTTATTTCTGCAGATTGCGCTCTCATCATGACTCCATTATTATCTTATAGGCTTTTAAATTATTTTTATAGTGATATTGCATTTTCAATATCTAATTTAAAAAGCTGAAAAGGACAGATGATTCTAAATCTGAACAACAGTGTGTAATAGACATTTTTTATATGGGCTACTTATAAATTAGAACCAGTTTAAATTGCAAACTGCCTTAAACCAAAGGTTGTACAAGGCTGAAGTGCTGTCTGCCAACCAAATGTCACTTGTGATGCAAGAATGAGCTAAAAGTGCTTTGTCCTTGTCTCTGAAACCTCTTCTCCATACCCTCTTGAAGAAGCAGAACATGAAGTTTCCTTCTGAACTGCAGACAGTCATGGTCTTACAGACAGCTGTCAGAGATGAACTTAACCCCCCCCCCACACACACACACACACACAAAAGTCAGATATGATGTGGGGTAAAGATAGAAATAATCATGGCTCTTAAAGCAAGCTATTTTGCATGATTGTAAAGGAAACCGTCACCAGATAAATAAAAACATTTCACTGAATGCAAAAACATTTTACCTTCTGCAACTAATATTTTTTCATCTTCTGCTTAAATATTTTACCTACCACAGAAGCATCACCTTCTTTGAAAATATTTCACCCTTTGCAACCAATATTTCACTCTCTGTGTTAAATATTGTATGAGTTATGAAAAATATTTTTACTTTCTGCCAAAAATAAAGGATTTTATGATGTTTCAAGAAATATTTTTGCATGTCCTGAAATGATTTTTTACATGGGAGGAAATACTTTTTGCAGTCATAGTATTTTTTTTTACAACTGCGTTTTAAGATTCCAGGCTCAGTATCTCTATGCATTCTTGAGGATTCATGCAGCCCACTGCAGCACTGTTGTCACAGCAAACAAGAAGAACACTACAGAGTATCATTTAGGACAAGGCCATTATTCACTCAAGCTCTCCTCATCAACCAATCAGCTGTCATTTTGCAAATGCATGTTGTTCTGGTTTGCTGCAGTGCTTTTTCAGTGTCAGCACTGTGTTGAAATGGGTCCAGCTACTTGAATTTTTCACTCTTTTTCTGTTGCTAGTCACAGTTCTCAGGTCTGAGAGAATTTTGAGCGAATATGTTATTTAGCATGTATTTGGTTTGATCATATATTGTATGATTTTATTCTTTTAATGTGAACTAGTTTTGATTTCAGATTAAAATGTGTAATGATGCTGTAATTTAATAGCTGCTGACATAATTACTGAGAAAAATTAAGCCCAGATGCAGGCCAGCTGAGTCAATTACACTCAGATCGTTCCTCCCTCTCTCTTTCTCCTATTGGCTGAAGCATGGAACAAATGTTGTTGAAGCTTCATATCTATATACAAAATAATCACATTTTGATTAAATAATTTGGGCAAGACTACTTTATATGCAGCAAATCTATACATAAACCATCAGATTCACATATACACTTAGAGTGAAGCTTGTAAAAACTACAAATATCATAATACATTCAGTGATGAAAGAAGTACACATTGATAAAATTGGTTGACTTCGGTTACTGACATTTCAAGACTTTCTAAGATTATTGGTAATATCAATAATTACAAAGCAATTTCTCCCACTCCGTTTTGAATATCGAAACAAAATTATGGCGTTGGACATTTTTTGATTTCCCCGTTTATCATTTTTCTAACAAAAACGATATTTTAATTGTTTGAACTCTCCTACACATATATTCGAGATAAAAATGTCGATTAAAATGTCTAACAAAATAGTTGCTTTATTTAAATCATTAATGGGTTATTTTCGTTAACGCATATTGCGAGATAAATGATGTAAAGATGAAAAATAACCGTTTGAAAGCCAGGTCTGTGATCTACAAAATTAAAGATGTTTCATTATCATTGAACTAAACCAGCAAATGAGCAGATAAACAAACGTCAGGCCTTGGCTGACGTCATGACGCAAAACGTACTCCTGGTTCGAGAACTTACGCAGGACGTGCAGCGGTTCAAAGAGGAAGGAAGATGGCGGATAACAAAGGCGAGGAGGATATGGAACCGTCTGTTAATTCGGACTCAGTGCCTTCAGCAAAAGATAATGAAGAGCCTGAGAAGAAAGTCGACAGTGCGGTAACAGTTGATGAAGCAAATTCAAAGGGCGGCGAAGAAACAGAGGCCCAAGATAACGCTACTGAGGCACCGACACCGACACCCACCAGTGAAGGAGGGGACGATAGCAGCGGCGGGGCTGCTGGAGCGGGAGCGGAAACCAACGGTAGCGCTAGCAACGCCGTCAGCCCGCCTGAAACCAGCAGCAGCACCAATGCAGAACCAACAGCAGCCGAACCAGCAACGGCTGGGGATGCTCAAGCTGGCGGACTATCCACTGAAATGTCCCCCCCTCCGACGGCTCCAGCCGCCACACCGGCCACACCGGTACCAGCTCCTATTAATTTACTGGATACGTGCGCAGTGTGTAAACAAAGTCTTCAGAGCCGGGACTGTGAACCAAAACTTCTGCCTTGTCTGCACTCTTTTTGTCTAAAATGTATTCCCCAACCAGACAGACAAGTAAGCGTGCAGGTGACTGGACCACACGGGCAACCTGACACACATATAGGTGAGTTTTTACGTGAGCTGGGGCAGACGTTACGCCATCAACTGTAACCACGAGTTAACATCAAAGTATGTTATTCAACAGTCTTGGCTTTGGACAGGTGAAGGGGCAAAGTAAATTGTTTAACCCATTGGTGGGATTGGGAGCAGACGGCTGATAGCTGTGCACATAATCCAGCAAAAAACGTTCTGTTTTTATTTCGTTAAAGGGCTGTTACGAAATCATATTTACGCCAAATCAATACTGTTGCTGAAACCATGGCAACAGAGTGCATGTTAAAATATAATTTCTGCAATATGAATAGATAGGTATTATTAATTTAAAAGTTAATGGTATCTGGCCTTTTAGTCTTTCAGGGTTATGCTCCCCTACCATCCAGAAATTTCGTCAGCCTGGATCCTTATCATTGGTAAAACACTGCACAGCTACTGCTCTAGTCACCAAAGACTAGAATAATAAATTTATCACAAAAATCATCAAAGTGCAAAGCACTCCTACTATATTCCTGGAAATAAGAAATACCAGAATCACTTGATAAAATTCTGAGCTATATTATTTTTCTAAATGACATGTATCAGAATAGGCTTTGGTCTGATTCATGCTGCTCTGATTTTTTCCAACAGTTTGAGATTTTCTTTTTAGCATTATGTGGAGATAGTGTCATTATGTCTCTTCTTTGAAACATTTCGATATGCAATTTGTAATTATGAGAGTAATCTCTCTCTTTGAAGAATATATTGTAAAACACTTGTTTATACTGGGACCCATCAATTATGGCAAAAATCACAATCATGATTATTTGGATCAGTGTTGAGTTAATGATTATTCAACACCATTACATATTGAGTTTTTTGGCAACAATTGCATCTGTGCATTAATTTAGAATTATTATTAAACCTGTTGTATTGCCTTTAAGGGCAGCCACAACCTTTTAACTAATTCTTCAAACTATTTTGCATCGTTCAAGTTATGACTCTTCAAAACTAAAGGGATTCCATATAAATGAGACTGTTTTCCCTTTTTTTGTTTAAAAACAGCTGCCCTTTGGTCATCTTCTTTAGCTTTCTTGTTTTTCAGACTTACCAGATGGCATGCCATGGCTCCCTCTGCTCCTCACTTAAAGTGAGAGCTGTTTTAGTGGGAGAGGCACCTGTGCTGCAGAAGAAGGGAAGGTGTTCTCCATTTACCGCATGTAATGGACAAAACAAGAATGACATGGCTTGCAGCGCAGCAATCGTTCTGTGTTGTTGATCTCGTTTTTTATGATCTGTTGAGTTAAAACTTGTTTAATTGCTCAATGCTGCGCCATTTACAAGCATGTCTTTTCATTTGTTTGCCCCCTATAGCTATCAAAAGATCCACACGTCACACTTTGTGTGGTTGACTTCAGGACCTGGATGAGTTAGTTGGCAATGGCCCCACGAGTCAATCAACAGCCTCTCTGCTGATTTACCAAAAGCTTAACTCCAAATACAGACTAAAGCAAAACTAAGTTTCAACACTGTTTTCACTTCCCCTGATCTAGAATAGATAAGGTTGAAAAGAAGCGTCAAACAATGAATCTAAACACAATCGCAATGATGGGCTGGGAAATTACACAATCGCATTAAAGGCGATAGTTATTTTTGTATGAAATAGTACATGAAAAGTTTACAAAAATGCATGCAGAAAAGACCTTAAGTTTACAATAGCACCACTATTGAACTTTGTAGAAGTATCTTTATTTTCAATCCAGGAAAACAGATTTTGATGCAGGATATTCTGAAATTCAGTACAATAAAATCTCAAGTTTTTAGATTTTTTAATGCTACCTAATATTTTTATGTTTTAAGTTGAAATACCTACTTCAAAACTGTCTTTATTCTTTGCATTTTTGTTGATAATCAAGCAAGTAGACTCATGATGCCTTTTATGTACTATATCCTAGTTGCAAATCGCAATATTGTCTAGTAAAATGATAACTGAAAATTATTACCAAATAGTTTAGCCATACTAAGTAGCTATATATTAGGTGCTCACTGATTATCGGCCTGACTGATTATTGAGGTCAATATTTGGTGTTTAGCCAATTATAGGTACTGGCATTTTATTTTACTAATAATTGATAAAGTTAATTAATCAAATGATGCACTACTTTGGTTCCACAACAAAGTGTGTCCTCTCTTGTGGCTTTATTCTTACCCTTTATAGTCTCAACAAATTGTCTTTATACAACATAATCTGAAACATTTTGCTAGATGTCATCAGTACTAGCCAATCAACACTTAAGCTCGGGTGTCACTGACACAGTGAGCGTATGACATCACTTCCGGTTTTCTTCTCCTACTGTGTTGCTTTGTGCCATTTCTCATACTGATAGAGTTAGGGCTACATTTTTAATTTTTTCTTCATGTTTTAGATAATGCAGTTTTACTTTTGGTACATGAAGTAAATTTTGTACAGCATAATACATGCATATTGGTTCCAGATTTCAGTTATCGGTCTAATGAATTAATAATCTATAGTGTATCAGCCCTGAAAAACAATATTTGTCAACTCCTGCTATGGATGCTCTTTTAGACTGAAGGTATATCTTTTAGAGTCTGCCTGATAAGAGATGTTGGTAATTGACTGATAAAAGAGAGAAGATGCTTTGTCCTCCTTATTAAAATAATGATTAAACATTTTGAGGCAATTTTACTACAAAGCACCATCTGCTTGGCTATGATGTTTTGCTAAATAAGCTAGTGCTAATAGTATGATGAACAGTTAGTTGTAGCGTTTCTGCTCGATAATTTATATGACAATACCATTTCTAAAACACCCCATGCATTGTTTTATGCATTATAGTTCTGCACAAAATGTCCAATCAGTGCAAACTGGAAAACATACAACTGATGGATCTCTGAGTCACATATCCGTTGACAAAACAATGCCATGATTATGTTCTAATTGTTTTCAGTATCATTTGTACTGATTAGTCAGTAAGTGATCCTCAAATAGCTTCTTGACATGAGCAAATTACAGTAAACCTCAGCTGGTACTATCAACATTTGGCATTTTATAGAACACCACTGCTATCATACTAACCAGTGTCTAGACTCAGTTAATGTGTTTATTAATGACACAACCATCAGTTCTTGATGCAGTTCACTCTGCAAGCTAGAAAACTTAACTACGTTAGTATGAAGTAGACCTGAGCACTGGCAGTCTGTCAGAAATAAGTGTCAGATTTCAGTGCCAATGCAGTGAGTCTTACAGGTGTCTCATGGATCCGTCTCATGTTACTACATATGCTTCTGTTTTTAGACTTGTGTTTAGGTTTTACCTCCATACTGTACCTGCAGCCACACTGAATATAATTTGATTAGTCATGCCCTCAGTGAAGTGTTTTTTTTTTTTTAATCACGTGGTCTAAATGTGGTTTTCAGGAATTACATTAGTATTGGTTTCAGGAGAGATTCAGTATCACATGATGAGTAGTGTATTTGCAGAGCTCCAGTCACCTCAAAGAGTTGCCTCTTGGGAAAACAAGGATTAGGTTTGAGTTAGTTTGCTTTTCTGTCTCAAGTGATTTGTCTCAATCCCATTAATCAGAAATTTACATTGGACTACATTTTATACTTGAAATGCTCCTTTGGTCACAGTCGTGCACTGAAACTCAGACATACTTGAGCTAGATATTTTCAGTGTGGGGTTTTACCTCAGCTGGTAACAAAGCACTAAACTCCACAGCAAATTTGTAATAACATAACAGAAAATGATAATTCACCACTTACACCTCAGCAGCTAAACCCTACCAAAAGTTTGTTTGTAACTGACCTGATTTATAGCTTTTACCAACATTGCTTTTTTACAAAGAATGACATAGGTACTATGTCATCCTGCAACACAGGCAAGCTACTGATTGATCTTATGGTGCATTAACACCAAGCAGTCTGGTTTGCTTCAGAACATTTTGTTAGAGTAAACGATGACTTTGTTTGCGTTACCAAAACCTGTGTGTGTTTTTCACAGTCATGGAAATTGCAGCTCTTTTTAGAGATCTGGATCATTTGGTCTAGATCAGTAGTAAGAGCTGGTCTTTTTGTCCCCCAAGTGGCTCTTTATTTTGAACTATTTAGGCTTTTTTATGTCTCGTAAACAACAACAACAAACATGCTGACTCCTGTCATTCACATAAAAAGCCAGCTCATTTTTGAATGGCACATCACAGCAGCTCATAACCTGTTGTCAAATATCGAGTCTTCATCTCATTCAAATAAGGTTTATTTATTAAATAGTGTGTCTCAGTTTCTTTTAAAAGCGTGTTTATGTCAAATTGATAGGGGTGGGAATCACTAGTGGCCCCACAATACAATATTATCCTGATTCTTGGATCACGATTTGATATTATTGCGATTTTAGACATTTTGCAATCCATCCTATATTGCAATATATTGTGATCTATACTATTTTTCAACTGTTTAGCTGATTAAGCATTAGTTTTGCCCTCATGTTTGTCGTATTTCCGCAGTATTTTATTTTCATGTAGCAGTTCTTGCAAACTTCGTGTCATGTCCATCTCATTTGTGCCCTGCTTGCCTTCCAAATGTCCTTTCCCTGGTGCTGCCATGTTTGTTGTACTTACTTTCTCCTGCTCTATAACCATCACCTCTTCTGACCTCACTGGACAAAGAGTTGTCCAAACAATTGATTTTATTCTTCCATTATCATAGACTACAGTTCATATACAGCAATGAATTTGAAAAAAATCAATACTTGGTGGACGACATGATACGATATATCACAAGACAAAATATGGCAATACTATGCTGTATTGATTTTTTTTCTCCCACAAAATGAGGGAGAAAAGCTGTTTAGCTCCATACATAATGTGGAACATTTGGATTTGTCCTGTATTATTCCTGTCACACATGGAGTGACGGTTCTTTCAACCAATCACTGGACATGAGTGACTCTAGCTCTACTCTCTAGAGCAGAATAGTTCTGCACAATAAATCTAAATGCCATCACAAAAGTCAAGCTATGCAATAACATAATCACATAAAAGGCTGCAGTTATTAATGTAGAAAGTAGTACTTGAATGGCTTTACAAAAAAACCTGCAGAAAGGCTTTAAAGTTTACAATAGCGCCACTGTTGCACTAAATTGCACTTAATAGAAGTACCTGTATCTTTTTCAGGAAACACTTTAAACATTTTAAAATGATCCTAAAAGCAGTACTGTAAAACTGAAGGTTTTGTTTTTTATGCTACTTTTACTCTATATACTCTGAATTTTCCTTGACAACCAAGTAAGAGGGCTCATGGTACCATTTATATTGTAATTGCAGTTGCAATGTTTTCCAGTTTAATTGCTGTTGCAATCAATACCTGATCCAAATCCTGTAGAACTACAAACAGAAGGGTGCCAAAAAGTAGGACAGTTCAGGGCAGCTGTGGATCAGTATATAGAGTTGGTCATCTGTCAACCTGAAGGCTCGGTGTTCAATCCCCAGCTTCTGAAGTCAAATGTTAATCCTTCCCTGGGCAAGACACTGATTTGCTGTAGTTGCTTTGTGTGTAGATTGTGCATGTGTATGAATCTGTATGAATGGGATTAGTTAAGACTGATGGTCACTCTATAGAGCAGCCTTTGTCATTAGTGTGTGAATGGATGTGAATGGGGTAGAATGACCTACTGTAGGAAAAAAGGCTTTGAGCGAGCAGTTAAATGACTAGAAAAGTGCTATACATGTTCATTACCGTTTGCTGTTATGGTACCCCACTTTTCACAGTGAAAAAATCTAATGATTACGTTTTGGCCATAGCAATTCCGATTATTGCGCACTTTACCTGTTAGAATTCATAATGAAATTTCTCCTCAAGTTCTACTGTGGCTGTGTAATGTCTCCTGTGATAGCTTGCCACAACTTGTAATGTTTCAAGTTGTCATCTGGTGTCTAAAATATCTTGAAGGACCTGTCAGATAGGTCTTAAAAAATGCTTTATCCAGTGCATGTAGCTAAGTGGGAAATTACCATGCCCAACACTACTTGACAACAAGAAAAGCCCTCCTTCTCTGTGATTGATTGAGTCATTATTTTGTCTTCCAATAATTATGTGGAAATAATTCACAATGACTTGGATATGAACAGTTTTTCCTGGACTAGAATTGCTGCTGAATCTCACAGGGTTAATCACTGCTTCTGGAGATATTTGTATTTATATATTGTTTTAATTAAACCAAAGTCACTGCAGGCAGAGTTAAGATCAACCTCTTCTCTGTTCCCTCAGATTTCTCGCTTTCCTCATGCATATCAGGGAGATTTGGTGTGAGATTTTTACCATGTTGAAATGATGTGACAGCTATCATTGGTTGCCCTCTTTGCTTTACTACTATACTGATAATATGAGCTTATTTAATAGTAGGCTCATTTTTGGCTAAGTAATGCCAAACCCAGTGAAGCCAACCTGCTATTGGAGCTAAGATATGTTCTCGTTTTCCTTCATTTTAACTTTGGCGAAGGGTATGCTTTAGATAAAGGCAGGATGTAAAACAGCCCCAATCCTTTAAAGTACTTAAAATGCTTAAAAAATAAGTTTAAATTGTGTTATTTTTCTTGCTGGAGGCTGCATATATATCCATCAAGGCCCAGCTGAGTGTGGGCTGCTCCAGTTCAAAGTGACAGCTGTCCATTTGTTATTGTACATGCTGTGTGTGTGCATGTGCACGTGTGTGTTCATCAAGGCAATCCCCATCCAGCTGCTCTCAACACCAATCACTCAGAGACCAATGCAGCTGGAGCTTACACAAACCTGCTGTGTGCTGCTCAAGCCAGTGTAGACTGGCTCAAACTGGTTTAGACCAGTTTTCACTTCAGCCGGCTGGTTAATGGGGTTAGGGGGGAGTTATGGATTTATGAGGCTGGGGCTGTTGTGGGGGGGGGGGGGGGGCAATATATTGTGCTGAGTGATTAAATTTAAATCTTTTATATGAAGTTTAATCTTGTGCATAGTATTATAAAATAAGCAGCTAAGTTAATGCGCTGAACTAATTATTTGTTGGGTAGTATGATTATAGCAGTAATTCAACCAATTCCTACTAAAGCGATTAAGTAAAACACTCCTTGTAATTTGGCCATGTGATTTAATATTGTAATGAAAATGCCAAGGTTGACAAGATTGATTCTTCTGACAAGCATTAAATCAATTAGCTCCCATAAATAGATAGTGGGTATCTGCAGTGCCAAGAATTTTAATAACAACAGGATTTTTACCTAAAGGAAATTATGGAAATAAGCAAAGGCAGCTTGCCGAAGGCCTGCCATTAATCCTCTTTTGTTTAAAGAAAGAATATTCCCAGCCCAGAGGTAACATGGGCCCTCAGATGTCAGAGAAGAGCCTAAATATGAGCCTGTCCTAATGGGATTGCTTGGTTGGTTTTACGTTTTTATTTAAGTTTGTGTTTTTTTAGATGAGTCATCAGTGCTACACTGAATAAACACTGAATTATTACCCTGTGTTTGGTTCTTGTTTTCACTAAATTCCTCTCCCTTCTGTCTCTTCTGTCTCTAGTTAATGTTATGCACTGTTTGGTGTGCCACCAAGAGTACAGACAAAGTGACATTATCGACAATTACTTCGTCAAAGATACAACAGAGGCCACCAGTACAGCGGATGAAAAGGCTGCACAGGTATGTCAGACGGGTTAGCATTTACGTTTTGTATTAACTTTATTAACATCAGTACTAGGATTTCTAGGCTTTCCTTTGCTGTTTGGAGGGGTCTTTGCATACCCAAGGGGCAATGGTGAATTATTTTCTAATTAGGCATTAATCATCCACGTTTCTGGGTAGTTTTATCTCACCATGTACCATTTCTATCTAAATGTGCTTGTGCTATTCTGTCTATTCTGTATTTGTTTTAAAGCAAAGTAAACACAGAAAACACTGTCACTTGAGAATGTAATTTTTCAGTAATCAAATTTAGACACATTACATATCACACAGGCAGGGATGTGTCTCAAGATGACTTGAAATCAAATCCACCTATAAAGTTTATCTAATTATTTTTACAGTCAAGTTATTTGGATGAGATAGCAATCATGCAACTATCTTTGAGTCATAATTTGCTTGCAATATGCTAAGAGTATTTTATTCAAATGCTGGTCTTGTGTCACAGGACTGTCTGTGGCTTTGCAAAATATAAAAAAGAAAAAAATCATCCAAGTTGCACTGAAAATGGGATGTAGTCTGTTTGTTTGATTCTGTTTTGATTGCTCTGGTTTTCCCAAAACCCTCATACCTTTTGAACCATTATTTTGACTCAAAATTTGCAATGTATATAAAGCTTTGCAGTGGAATGAGCTCTAAGATAACCCATGACCATTTTTGATAACGGACAAATCTTCCTAATGAGTGACCCCATAGCTGTCAAATCAAATAATACTGTTTCAAAAAGCAAATCTTTTAAAAACATGTCCACGTGGGCACCACATGCGTCACATGTGGGCACCACATGGGTCACATGTGGGCTGCAAATATGGATCCCAGTTGGGTTTGACGCCATGGTAGCCCTACCTGTGGTGCCTATGTGGACTTTTACCCAAGTTGGGTCTTGTATGGCAGTGATCATCAATTGGCAGCCAGGGGCCACACCAGGCCTCCAGTATCTTCCCATCTGGCCCCCAGGACATGATCAAATTAGAAATACATGCAGAGGAAAATTCTAGAGTAAAATTATTGCCATATTTTGGGAATGTGTTTTTTTTCCAAAAAAACATTTTTTTAATCAACTTCCTACAGCTATTAAAACGACTCCAAAAACAACTGAGATTGAAACAGTTTAATCAGGATTGACTTTATGTTTCATCCATTTTTCAGAAATCCCCAGTAAGCCATTTTTGGCAAATATAGTTTATGCTAAACATGTATTTTATCAGTTCGTTCTTGATAAAAACTGCCTCTTTCTATGGAAACTTTCAGCTTCAGGTGTTTTGGGAGTGCAGTTTTTCTGCATGGGTTTTTCATTCACTATGCTGGCTGGCTGCGATATAGGGAATGATCACACTGTTGGCCTAAAAATGACATACATTTGAAAGAACGTATGTAATTTTCCACTATGACTTTTGGCCGCGCGAACTAATCAGTGTTGCTCTGATTTACTTTCCCATCACTAGTTTGGCTGCGTTGGGCTATGGTGAGCCACGCCCAGGATGGTCCTGCTTTAGTGCAGGATCAAAGTACACCTGCACTGCATCCAAGCATGCCAGTGTGACATCACAGCGGTTTTTCATCTTTTAGGGACGTTTTATAGACGTGTTCAAGTAGCAGCTGCCCAAAACCGTTTGTATTACCAATATAAGAAGAGAGAATATAAGAAGAAGAAACTTTGAAGTAGAAACAACATTTTCTTCTTCTTCAGGCAGAATGAAACCGTGCTTACTGAAGCGCAGCTGATTAATTTGACTCAAAAAGCTGCATCATCAGCCCTAGACATGCCCTCAAACAGGTAGCTTGGCTGTGATGGAAAAGCAAATCCCCTGCCACGTTGGTTTGCTGTGCGGAGTCGAACTAAGTAGAGCCAAGCTGCTCAATGTAATGGAAAAGCCCCAGTATAGGCTGGAGTCCACGTGGGCACCACAGGTGGGGCCACCATGAAACCCCACTTGGCACCCACATGGACATGCTGGCTATAGGTAGCATTATTGCTTTGTTTGTGATATTAAAGATTAGACAATAAAATGTAACTCAATGCTTGATAGTGTCACATAAAGTGCAAGCTATTAGAACAGAAACTTTGTTTGAGCAGAATAGCTATTCTAGGCTGGTTATGATGATATTTTTTAAATGTATAAACATTTTTACGTTTTTTTTAAACATATTTTTGTTGCTACTTCTTCTCAAAGGTTACAGGACATCCAAACAACAACTTAAACAGAAGACAAACCAATGTTGACATGTAGACAGATGTAACAAGAAACAAATCAAATCTACTTATTTAGTGATTGCTACAATGGCAGCAACAGATTATTTGTTATCCATTGATATGTCTCTAGCAGTTATGTTCAGCTATGAGGGGCAATGAGCTTGACTTTGATATAATCCATAACGTGTTTCCATGTTTCCTTGAATTAGTCAGAGGAGTCATGTAATGTGTATCTGAGCGTTTCAGGCTCAAGGTGCTGCATCGTGTCTCAGCCAATGAGTCCATTTAGGGGTGTGCAGGGTCTTTCAGTTGAGAAGGATTAGCCTCTGTGCTAACAAAGGTTACCAATTTTGTTATTCTGAGATTGGTTCCTGAAAGGTTTTTGTATTTGAGTACATTTTCTGACTAGTTTTTAAATTTAAAAATTCACAGAGCTTGAGATATTCTGCTAGCAGAAAGCTTAGTCTAACTTCAAAGCTTTTAAACTTATTGATTCAATCCATTATTTAATCCAGTTTAAATTCAGATTTTAATTATTTAAAAATTGTAAACAGAGAATGTATTATTGAATAAACTAATACATGTGCCCCCTCCTTAAATTTGATGCTGCTTTTTCCATTCTGTGGGATTCAAAGCATTTTTATTGAAGTAATGAGGCATCAAGGCAACCTCATTTGATTATCTGAGAAACTTTCAAGAGGTGCCGGATCATTAGGCATGTAATACTGGATGGTCTGGGTCTAGCTCTGTCCAGAGGTGGGGTTCTTCATGATTTTCATTGATGTTTTGTCTCCTGAAGGTGTGCACAAGCTGCGAGGACAACGCAGGAACTATAGGCTTTTGTGTGGAATGTGGAGAATGGCTGTGTAAGACCTGCGTGGAGGCCCACCAGAGGGTCAAAATTACAAAGGACCACAAGATTCACACAAAGGACGATGCTGACAACGCTTCTGGTAAGATGGCTGACCCTCACTCTGAGGACCCTACTGAGGTTCACTGCAAACTGTTAAAGCCTTGGTAAGATGAGTCCTAACTAAAGCATAGTGTATGTGGTGCTGCTGATAGGCTGTTACCATGGTAACAGTACTGCAGAATCTGGCTGCCTGGATGGTACTTTTAGCCTAGGGGACCAACATACCCTGCAGCTCTGACCAGACTTAACTACCCAGGCTTTTGGAAAACGTTTTTAGCTGTCTGTTTTTGTCACTGTTGTCTTTCTTGCATCAGTTTCTATGATTGATTTATTGGTCTATTTGTTTTTATGTTTTCTCCTGTAGAGTCTGTTGGTACATCAGGACAGAGGCCTGTTTTCTGTCCCATCCACAAGCAAGAGCCACTGAAGCTTTTCTGTGAGACGTGTGACACTTTGACCTGTAGAGACTGCCAGCTGCTGGAACATAAAGAGCACAGGTAGCTCAGCAGAACACATCACACATCTATTTAATCACAAGTTCTGTGCCTTTTCCTTTTTGTGAGCATCTTTAATTGATGTTATTTGTATTTATAACCTAAAATGCCCGAAGTCATTATGTCACAACACCAGAATGCAAAGATTTGCAAATCTCATAAACCCATTTATTATTCACAATAGAACTTAACAGTTCAGATGTTGAAACTGAGGCTATAAAATGCTAGCTTGTTTTGAATTTGATGGCAGCAACACATCCAAAAAAAAGAGGGATGAGGTAATGAAAGGCTGGAGAATAAGTGATGCCAATTAAAAAAAACTGGAGGAGCATTTTGCAGCTGATTATGTTAATTGACGACAGGTCAGTAACGTGACTGATTATAAAAGGAGCATAGGGCAGAGTTTCACCAGTGTGTGAAATACCCTGTCTAAAAATTGTGGACATTTTAGGAAAATGCTTATGAAAAAAACTGCACAAACTATACCACCATCTACAGTAAATATCATCAAAAGATTCTGAGAATCAGGAGAAATCTCTGTGAGCAGGGGGTCACTATTGGAAGCTTGTGGTCCTCAGGCCTTCAGGCAGCACTGTATTAAAAACAGGCATGATTCTGTACTGGAAATCACTGTATGGGCTTAGAAACGCTTCCAGAAATCATTGTCTGTCAACACAGTTTGCTGAGCCATCCACAATCAATTTAAAGCTGTATCATAGAAAGAAGAAGCCGTATATGAGCATGAACCAGAAATGCTGCTGTCTTCTCTGGCCCAAAACTCTTTTAAAATGGACTGAGGAAAAATGGAAAACAGTATAGTGGTCAGGTGGATTAAAAAAAGAAAAAATTGGAAACCACACATGCTGTGTCCTGTGGACTAGAGAGGAGAGGGCCTATCGAGCTCATTATCCGCACAGAGTTTAAAAGCCTGCGTCTCTGATGATATGTATTGCATTAGCGCCCATGGTGTGGACAGCTCTACACATCTGGAAAGGCACTATCAATGCTTAAACATAGACATTTTAGAGCAACATATGCCCCATCCAAGCACCGCCTCTTTCAGGGATGGCTTTGCATATTTCATTAAAACAATGCTAAGCCACATACAGTCATGGAGGAAAGTATTGGCACCCCTGGAATTTTTCCACAAAATACACTATTTCTCCCAGAAATTGTTGCAATTACAAATGTTTTTGGTATACACATGTTTATTTCCTTTATGTGCATTGGAACAACACAAAATAATAGAGGAAAAGAGCCAAAATTGACAAAAGTGCGGATCTAAATCCCATTATACACCTATGGAGAGATCTCAAAATTGCTGTCGCAGAAGGCACCCTTCAAATCCGAGAGACCTGGAGCAGTCTGCAAAAGAAGAGTGGTCCAAAATTCCAGTTGAGAGGTGCATGAAGCCTGTTGATGGTTATAGGAAGTGATTGGTTTCAGTTATTTTTTCCCAAGGGTGTGCAACCAAATATTAAGGTGAGGGTGCGAATAATTTTGTCCAGCCCATTTTATGTTTTATGTAAAATTATGTAAATTTTGGCATTTTTCTTCTCCTTTTTTCTGTTGTTCCAGTGCACATAAAGGAGATAATCATGTGTATACCAAAAAAATATTTGTAATTGCAACAATTTCTGAGAGAAATGGTGTATTTTGTGGAAAAATTCCAGGGGTGCCAATACTTTTGCCGATGACTGTATGTCATCCATCATAACTATATGGCTTCCCAGTAGAAGAGGGTGTTAAACTGGCCTGCCTGCAGTCCAGAACTTTTACCAACAGAAAACATTTGGCGCATCATAAAACAAAAAAATCAGCAAAGACAATCCAGGACTTTTGAGCAATTAGAATCTTACATTGGACAAGAATGGGACACATTCCTCTCCCAACACTCCAGCAGCTGGTTTCCCAACTTCACAGATGTTTACAGACTGTTTTTTAAAAAGAGGGGATGCAACACTATGGTAAACATGACCCTGTTTTTACTTTTTTGAGATGTGTTGCTGCCATCAAATTCAAAATAAGCTAATTTTCATGAAATGCTGAAATGTCCGTTTCAACATCTGATATGTTTATGTTCTGTTGAGTATAATATATGGGTGTTTGAGATTTGCAAATCGTTGCATTTGTTTTAATTTACATTTTACACAATAACCCAGCTTCTCTGGAATTGGGATTGTATGTTAATTCAGTTATGTTTTATTCAAGTTCATGTCCAGCTAGGGGTTTAAACATTGACTGTATAAGACAATGATGTAGTCTAGGCTAAAAAGTAGAGCTCAGGCATCTCAGCAGACTCCTGGTAAAAGACTCTTGTGCACCTCCCTGCCATTTTATCTAGCCATGCCTGCTGTATGCATAATTCTAAACCTTGATTTGATAAGAATAGGTACTAAAAAACCCCACCTAGTACAGTGTGAACCAAAAAGACATGAACAATTCAGGTTCAAATTTATTTAAAAACCCTGCTGTAAACATGTTGCATGTTGATTTGACTCTTCTGTGTACACGGGCATTTTAATGGCTGTTAATAGGGCTTCCGGGGCTTTTACATCAAACATCAAGCAGACACTTGAGAATCTTCAGTTATTTGCACTTTTGCTTTGGCTTCCTGCTTCAACACTGGAAGTTGGTGCTTGGTTTCAAACAGTTTTACTGTTGAAGTTCTTCTGACAATACAGAGTGAAGGTTTGTTTAACTGTCAAAAGTAATCAGTGCTGTGACAAGTTCTAACATACATCTGCTCTTGCATAAACGGAGGTTGAAGGATTTCATAGTACTGAGTTGGATTTCTTGATAGTTTGCATCCTTGGCCTGACCGGACCATAATGCCATCATCCTTGTCCCCTGAGTCAGAGTCAAAGCAGCTATAAATCACCTCAGTGCCGTAATCCCTGTTGCCAAACAGGCCTCTGTCAGTCCTAGTCCTCCTCGTTTTCTTGAACGTGAACAGCTACTGCTGAGTGAGGTACTGATATTTACTTGCCCTGCTTTGTACTACTCTGTCTAGCACAGGTTTTCAATCCTCCTATCAGTGCAAGACTTGTGTGCCAGCGATGTAATTACTATTCCTAGACAGGTGCTGTGCCATTTTAAGCCTCTCTGTAACAGTTGTAGAGGAATGTCAGCTCACTTCATGACTAATGCTCACAATTTATGTACTCACATTGTATGGTCTGATGGTCATGTGTGACCTGAGTGCACACAATGTACAAGTGAAGTCCAGACAGACTGCAACAATACCAATGAAGTTTCCTTTGAAAAGCATCACATATTGAAGTTTATCTTGACCCTAGAACATCAGGTTATGACGGAGTGCCTGCTTATGTTTAGAGGTTTAGGTTGCAACATATACAGTCCACTCCAAAAGTATTGGAACAGTTGGCCCAATATCTTTATTTTCACTGTTGACTTAAAACATTTTGGTTTGACATCAAAAGATGAATATGAGACAATAGATCAATATTTAAGCTTTTATTTCCAGGTATTTACATCTGGATCTGACACACCACTTTGAAGATATCATTATTTGTTTGAACCCACCCAATTTTTCATGTGAGCAAAAGTATTGTAACATGTGACTGAAAGGTGTGCTTTGTTGCCCAGGTGTGTCCTATTACATTGATTATTCACACAACAAATAGTGCTGAATGTCTACGCTGAGTTTCAGTTTTGCCTGTGCAGACTGCATTTATAATTAGAGGTGTAAACAACATGAAAACTAGAGAGCTTTCTATGGTTGAAAAAACAAGCGATTGTGAAGTAAAGAGAAGATGGAAAATGAATCAGACCCACTGCACAAACATTGACCATAGCCAGTACAAACACTAGGAATGTTCTGAAGAAGAAAGCAACCACTGGTGTACTCAGTAACATGTTAAACAGGTAGACCAAGGAAAACGGCAGCAGCTGACAACAGAAACATTGTGAGAGCTCTAAAGAAAGACCATAAAACAACTGTCAGTGATATCAGCAACAACCTCCAGAGGGCAGGAGTGAAGGTATCACCATCTACTGTTCACAGAAGACTTCATGAACGAAAGTACAGAGGCTACACCAGAAGATATTAACCACTCATTAGAAAGAAGAACAGGAAGCCAGGCTGGAATTTGCCAAAAAGTACAAAGATGAGCCTCAAACATTCTTGGACAAAGTTTTATGGACTGATGAGACAATGACGAACCTTTACCAAAGAGATGGAAGGCATATGCTTTTAACCACCAAAGTCACTGTACCCTCTCAAAAGGCCATATTTGTAGTTTTTTAGAAAATCGTTAGTATTTTATAGAATTTAGGACAAGGAATATCTAGATGAATTAAGTAGTTTTAAGTTTATGTTGTTTGGGTCTTAAATACTTCGTATTTAATGTTCAGGGACTGATTTACTACTTTGACACTTCCACGTCAAAGATGTAGCACAGGCAACAAATCCACTGCAACTTAAAGAACAATTATCCAATGTCAGATTCCCATAAATCTGTAGTGCGTAAAAGAGAGGCAGAATTTGCATCGGTGGCTGTCAACCTCTGTTGTTGTATTTTTGGCCCTTGCTTTTTATTCATTTGAGCCTTATTTATAATAATCAAAGTTTTTGATGTGAACGATTTTCCCATGAACTTCCAGGTACCAGTTTCTGGAGGAGGCTTGCCAGAACCACAAAGGCATTATTGAGACCAAGATGGCACAGCTACAAGAAAAGAAGAACTATGTCCATTATTCCATTAATCAGGTCCAAAGCAGGTGAGTTTTTTTTTTTTTTTTTTTTTAATTGGCCCTCATCTTTTGTGTTTTGATTGAAAAAGTGCATTTGACTGGGCAGATAAACAGTGAACATATGTACAGATATCAGCTGTCTCTACATAAATGTTTTTTTTCTTCCAGGTTAAAAGAGCTAAATGAGACTCATAGGAAGGTGGAGCATGAGATCAAAATTGCAGTATTTACTCTCATTAATGAGATCAACAAGAAGGGCAAATCCCTGCTTCAGCAGTTGGAGGTAAGAATATATTAAAATAGCTTAACACCTCAAAAGATGCCACAAAGTTATTCACTAATTGGACACAATGGACCTCATTCAACAGAAGTTCCTAGAAAACAGTTTTCTCTCAAAATGCGCTGATGCATTTTTAAGGAGATTTTGAAATCCACATGTTAACAACAAAATCTGGGCACACTGAAAAAACCCACCTATGCATATTTAAGAGCTGACATCAATTCATAAAGGGCCTCAAAGATTGTTCCCAGTGTTGAAGCTATCCAAGAAAGCATAGCTGTGCTCTCTGTTGTGTGTCATCTGAGATTAGACAATAGGAAATTTAAGAGGACCTGGATGCAACTGTGGATGTGCTGCTGTTGGAAGGTACTGGTTCCAAGCTGCCATGTTCCACATTCAGTACAAATACATAGGCTATGTGATGATACAGAAACATTGCCAGTGTTTTAGTCAGTGTTCGCTCACTTACACAACAACAGCTTTTGCTTAAGAATATGACTGAAAACCTGAAAACATTTTGAGACTGATTATTGTCTGATAAATATGTCAGCTTCTTTGTTTTCCTCTCTCAGCAGTACTTCATTCATTTCAGATCTATCAATGTTTTTCTTATGTTTCTATCTCCAGTGCTGTGTTTAGACTTTTATTAATGAACTAATTCCCTCTTTTCAATGTTTTTCTCTGTGTGCATCTGATTTGGGAATGGGAAATGAAATGAAATGAAAGTAAACACCAGTATCTTTTTGGCACCAGCATTTGATTGGTCATCACTGGAAGTACTGCTAAGCTTATTGGCAAACTGCGCTTTCATCTGTATTTACAATAACAGTGCTGCAGGGATTCCCATAAGTGCCAGCTTTCATCCAGACAGTGGATAACTCACGTATTTACAGTTGGATTCTGTTTTCTGTAGTTGTTTCTAATAAAATAGTTTGGTTTATGAAAATTTCACTCCGTTTCCTGGACATTGTAGAAGCATGTGCCTCAGGTTCAGTATAGAAGCATTAGAGTGATCCATGCAGAATAATGATGAGTGTAGGCTGCTTTGAAAAACAGTGGTGGCACAAGGATGTCTGCACAGTTTGCATTAAAACGTTGTCCCAATAAGCTATGTATGTATGCCTAAGCTTGATGAATCAACAAATCCTTAAGTTACCTTTACACATCAGATCACATGGTAGTAATTGAAGAATTATTTTCGACACCTACTAATACAGTGCTCAACTGATGCCTGTTAAACCTGTCAAAAAAGCATTCATATGAGACAACTGTTACTTTGTGTGCCAGTTAATAGAGAGATGCTGCTCTTTAACTTAGTTATCTACTCAAATATTAACTTTAGATTTGCATAAAGTTTCAGGATTGAAGAACTGTTTATTTAACCTGACACGTCAGATGGATTTGTTTCCCACATCCATCTGGGAAACCTTCAATGCTAAGGGAAAGAGCAAAAGGGCAGAGGCTTTGAAAAAAACTCAGAGTGTGATTTGATGAACGTTCTGTCTGTCACATCTTTACGGGCCAATCAGAGCGACAAAACATGTGATGTAGCCGCGAACAAGGCGTGTGTGTGCAGCTACAGAGGAATAACATGAACCATGGCGACTGTAGACATGTCAGTACATGAGTTTTGTGGTTTTTTAAAAGAAAACAACTCAGTGCTGTTCTTTGTTCTTCTTTTAATGAAGAAATGTTGTCAAGTTCTGATAAAACTGACGCTTTAGCAGCATCCACACTAAGCTCTTCCGCCATAATTGCACAGGCCTCTTGTTGCTGCTTGCGTATGTCACGACTCCGCCATGCCTGAAAGTACTGCCCCTCATCGCTGATGGGTCTTGTTACTTTCTGACAGGGTCCAAATGGTTTAGACTGGAGCTTTGCAAGATGGATTTGCCATTAAGAAACAAGGAAACCGGTGTATCCATCTGCTTTGCAAGGTTACTGTTTATCAGCCTCTGAGCTGCAGATAGCAAGGGCTTAAGGCGTTATGTTTTTGGGTTGTCCTCCTGTCCGTCCAGGCCATTGATATCAGTGTGGATTCTGAAATCTGCTTTGAAGAATTCTCTGTAACCTTTGCTCAAATTTTCTCTCTGATTAGATTTTATTGAAGATTATTTTTTGAGCATTTTTGCCTTTAAATCATAGGACAGCTGAAGGGAGACAGGAAATATGGGGCGAGAAAATGGGGGATGATATGCACCAACATGTATTGAGACCAGGAATCAATCCCATCACCAGTGTGTTTAGGACCATGGCCTCTGCTTATGGGTGCCTGCTCTACCAAGCTACAGCAGCGCCCCTGGTTAGATTTTTGAGGTCATGGGTCAAAGGTCATTGCCCCTCATGTTCATCCCTAGCATGTGATTGGACGTCGCTGGAATGTTTTGAGGGATTTTCAACAGCGTTGGGGGATGGTTACCTGTTTAATCTGAAATCCTGCTGTCCCCTTCACATATGCTCTTTTTAGAAATATGCCCTTGTCTTTTCCTCTCCAGATAGGGCTGTAATGAATTCAGTCACAGTTTCTGCTGATATACACCCTACTTCTTCTATAACTCAGTGCTCTTTACATCCTTTCCCAAAATATCAAACAGAACAAGAACACCTCCTGTTCTTATGAAATCCATCCCATCCTTCTTTTTATCAGCTGTGCTGTACAACTGTGTTCATCAGTTTTGCAGGATGTATGTGATAGACATTACCTTTTAATGACCATTTGTATATTTCATTGTTTCCTATTTAACTGCTTAACTGATACTTATTTTATGAATAATTTGGACCCGTTTTATGCTATAAAAAAACCCAGGTGTACCTGGAGATACTTGACAGAGTGCTTTGGGGAGAATTACACATTAATAGCCTAACTAAATGATAATAAAAACCATATAGTAAAATCATTAGAGTTCCTATGTTACTGTCAGAGTTTCAAAAACATAACCCTGGGTATTTTAATTGGTATTGAGCTTATGCTTATGAAACTCTTTACACATTGAGTTTACTACATCTGCATTACATGTATTTATTGAACCTCGACACTTTTAACACTTAGACAAACGAGCATTAAAGAAGGATAAATGGGTAGATAAACATAAAATTATACTCTATATTTGTTTTTTTTAATAAAACCTTTAACTAACCAGGTAGTCCCTTGAGATAAAGATATCTCAATCAATGCAGAAACAAAAATACTTCTAAGGCCAACATATAAGAAAAAAAAAATCTTAATCACATGACAAACCTGTGGACAAAGCAGTCAGAAATGTCATGCAGCACAGTAATCATTACCTCCGCCAAGGAGGTTATGTGATCGACAGGGTTTATTAGTTTGTTAGTTTGTTAGTTTGTTAGCAACATTACTCAAAAAGTTATTGACGGATTTTGATGAAATTATCAGGAAATGGCAGAAATGGCATAAGGAAGAACTGATTAGATTTTGGGAATGATCCGGATCACCGTCTGGATCCAGGAATTTTTTAAAGGATTCTTTACTATTGGGAGATAGAGCTAATGGCAGAGGTCTGCACTCTCTGGGGGATTTTCTAGTTTAATTATGATTTTCTTGTTTTTAGAATCATGGAAACCCAAAATTATGATTGATGTCAAAATAGATTAATTAACCCAGCAAGACTGGAGAAAGTACTGAAAATTGTATGTCATCGTAAGACAAAGTCATTTTAAATTAAAAATGTTTTATTTAAACTTATACAAAAAAACTAATGTTCTTGTGGTGAAATCTTCAGTTATATATTTAATATATTTCCAATTTAGACATTTTCCATGCCATTTCTCCATGTTATTTTCAAGGGTAGTATCAGTGGAGTAGTGATAAATGTTGGTGTTGATAAGCAGCATCAGTATCAATAAAGTTCTGGCAATAGTATACCTTTCCTACTGTGTGTGTTTTAGAGTGTGAACTCACTCCTGCAGTCTCATGCCTTTTAATGGGGTTTTGGGGTTGTTTTAATATGCTTAATATGAGCTACTGTGTGAACTTCAAACACTTTCCTGATACTGGCACAGAGGGGGTCACCATGTTAAGTCTCTGTGTCAGTCAGTGATTTGCAAAACATCAAAGGGGAGTAAATATTCTGCCTTGAGCTAGCTGTCTGAATAATCCAATTTAATCGAATTTGTTAAAAAATGTCTATTTTTCACATTTGCTTTGCTCTTGTCTGTTTATGAGATAGTTTATGATTCTTTTATTTAACAAATGTTCAGATGTTCTCAATAGCAGCTCTCTAACCAGAATAATCTGACTTTCTTTCCAGAGTGTGACCAAAGAGCGCAGTATAAGACTCATGGCTCAGCACAAAGATACCACTCGTCTGGCCCAACAGATCCACCATGTGCTGAACTTCTGCAACTGGGCCATCAGTACTGGCAGCCACACAGCACTGCTCTACAGCAAGAGACTGGTGAGTTCCTCCTGAGATCCAGGTTTTCAGAGGTTTGAAAGGCTGGATTGAAGAATGCACTCTGAACAAAATGTACATTTAATTACTGGTTTGCAATCATTAGGCTTATAGTTCCCTTTTGTTTGACTGAACAGCAATTTTATGTTGAAGAACTGGATGTTTTTGTCTGCATTGTAAGACTGACCTCTGATTCTTGTGTTTACGGCTTACCACAAGACGGTCAGCAATTGAGATTATGAGAATGATTGAGATAACTATATTGTGGAATTAAGCTCTAAAAGGGCAGCTTACAATTGGATTATTTGTTGTTGTGATAAACGTGCTCTCAGAAACTAAAGAAATGTTATTGTATATTTGTTTGTACTTGTGTAGATCTTGTACCAGCTTCACCAGCGTCTTCAGGCTGGACTGGAGCCAGCACCCAAGGCCAACGGTACAGTGCGCTTCTTGTGTGACCCGACCTTCTGGGCCAAAAACGTTGTGAATCTAGGTAAGATAGTCTGATTAAATTTCTTATTGCATGCAATTGCCATATTGCATATTAGAAAGAACATAACATGCTGTTTCAGTGCAGCTGTGTCACCGTTTTAGTACCATCTGTAATCGCTGTCCAACCAGTACTCCAAGGTTTGTTTACTTAACAAAATACTCCCCATTTCTTTAAATGGAAGATTATGACCTTGAAGGGAAAAAGCAGTTAAAAAGTGGTGCCAAACCCCACCAGCCATGCTGTGTTGCATGCATGTTCATGCATGTTCTGAGAAGCTTAGCAGCCACTTGGAATATACAATAAATGGGGTAAATTTTGTTGTTTGTATTTGTTAGATCTTGCTCAGTGTGTGATACAGGGGCAGATGCATGCACTTAAAGTTACCCCTCGCTCCCTTGTAATTTTTATCTACATCTGTCCTTGTTTGTCCTGAGAACAGACATGCAGATAGGTGTTAATAAGATAATCATTTTTCAACATTTTTTTTTCTACTTTCACTGCTTCAAATCTCTTCAACAACTTCAACCCTGACCACTTAAATTTTTTTTTCTTTAAATTCGATGTTACACCCTTTTTATGCCAGTTATTGTACACCTTGTCACTGCTATTTTTTATGGTAAAAAACACGAAAACACCATAATTCCCATATAAAATGATCTAGAAAAAAAAATCTTTTTTTAAATGAATAGAGTCTGGGTCATGCCAATGATAAGAAGTAAAACTGATTTTGATGGATTGAGATTTCTTTCTGTAGTGCAAAATGCCATATTTTAGCCACATCTGTCCTTGTTTGTCCGAAAATGGACATGCAGAAAGGTGTTAATAAAATACTAATTTTTCAGCTTTTTTTTTTTTAACTTTCACTGCTTCAGATCTCTTCAACAACTTCAACCCTGACCACTTAAAAGAAAAAAAAAAAACAAAAAACATCGATGTTACACCCTTTTTATGCCACTTGTTGAACACTATGCCTATGACTTGGATTCGTCCATGCTAAACAGATGAGTCTATTGGTGTGTAAAACACGCCAGTTTTACCCTCCTTTTCTCATGCCTCGTTCTCTAACAAATCATATGCGAGCGAATGCATTTGTTCATGTTAGGTTTATTTTATGTTCAGGCATAAAGAATCAGAGGATATATGTAGGATATGAATTACGAACACGCGCATTTCCACCTCTAACCAAAATGTGACCACAAATATGCCACTTACATGCAGATATAAATTTACTGCATCTTTGAGATATGATATATTCTTACCTGTTGATCGAAAGGACCCGTGCATCCTCATGCATGTAAATTCACTTGCTATGAAGTGAGGGCAAAGCTGAAGTTGTCCAAATGTCACTCTTTCTTAGTCCCAGGCTGCAGAATCCAGAGGTAACATTTCCTACTGTAAACACTCCACTTACGGCATTTCCGGTTGTAAACATACATGCCGATTCGCACCCAATCACACACGCAGGAGCACACAAACTTTTCCTTACACATGTAGCCCACTCTCAGACATCCATATCTAGTGGCAAATCATGTCTGCGCTACTGAAGGGGTTAAAATGGTGCGCTGGCGCTATCCGCTGGATCACTGTGGAATGGTGAAATTTAGATCCCTGGTAATCGACTAACTGCAGAAAAACAGTTGTTATAAGTTGTTTTGGTGCCGTAGACACACAGTCAAAAAATGTGTTTTTAATGGAAGTCTATGTGTCCAATTTCGGACAAACAAGGGTGGATGGAGGTATTTTGCGTCATGGGCGTTATATGGGCGACACGGTTTTTATTTTTAAATTTTTTTTTTAATATGAAGAAAAATAATAACTTTGGCCAAATTTGATGCCTAAATCTCTAAAAATGTGACTATTAACTAAAAAAATGATGATAAAAATGATGAATGTCCTCAAAACAGACATAGTAGCATCCGAGGGTTAAGGTAGCATGTATCTCCTAGCAACCTCTTTACACTTCTATTGGTCCCTTTGCAGATAAAGGGTGGGTATCAAAAATGTATCTTATACTCTGGATTTTACTGTAATTAAAAATACATGTGAGTTAGGCACATGCACACTTTGTTTAATGATGCTCACTGTTTCTTTTCTTCTTACAGGTAGTCTTGTTGTTGAGAAACCACCTGCCCAGTCATCGAGTGTAATGGTGGGAGGTCCGCCCATTTCACCAGGTCAGGGTCACCCAGGCAAACACCCGGGACAGATCAATCTGGCCCAGCTCCGGCTGCAGCACATGCAGCAGGCAGCCTATGCACAGCAGAAGCAACAGCAACAACAGCAGCAGCACCAGCAGCAGATTCAGCAACAAATGCGTATTGCTTCCCAACTGTCCCAACAGCATGCCAGACAGGCTGGCCCACCCATGGCTCAGCAGCAGGTACACAAAACATTCACCAGTCAAGGTGCCATTCTGTAATAGCTTTTCTTCGAATTATCCTTCTTATGACTCCAAAATAAATTGAGCTTAATAACTTTAATCCATTTTTTCTCCTCACTTAACAAAAATATTGCTTTTAACGGTATTAGTTCTGTTATTAATTTTCCCAAGCATATGTTTAAAGATAGATGTCCTACCTCCCAGAAATTTTTGCTTTTCATTGTTGTATTTAAAAAATCAATTCTTGGCTTGTTTGACAAATACAGAGATTAGATTTTTTTTTAATGGTGATTTAGAAAAACAAAGTCAAGTAAACTGATTTTCTCTCTTCCAAGCCCATTTTAGTTTTTATGAAATATTTTAATCCATAAAAATCAAAGAGTAAAAAAGTAACTGTTGATGAACAAGGAACAAATAAAGGCATTGATAGACAGGAATGAAATGGGATCTCCTGGTGATATTTAAAAAATATATGATAAATTGTGCTTGAAAAAGACCATTGGGTTGAGAGGTTTTGATCAACAAAGTTTTTGGAGCATTGATTAATGTATGGGGTTGTCTTCTCTGTCTAGCTCAGGGATGACAAACTTAATCACAGCAGGTGCTGAATTCTGAATTTGGGTCCAACCTGAGGGCTGAGCATTTAACCATAAACTGTCAACCTCATTTTCACCAGCAGTGAGTTATGGGGGATAAAACCAAAGCACTGATGATAAAGGATTTTGCAATTGAAAAAGGTCAAAAATGATAAGTTTAAAGGCTCAAAATCTGAGATAAATTTTCAAACTTATTAGCTCAAAAGGTTCAGTACAGTCAAAATTGACTGTCAAAATAATGTTTTTAAAAGGCAAATATATGAGAGAGAAAGCTGAAATATGTGAAAATTCAGTCATCAATTTAAAACATCAAAGCATGAGAAAAAAATTAATTAAATTTTGAGTTTAAAGGTCAAAATATTACTTAAAATTTGAAAATGAGGATCTAAAAGGTCAATTTATAAGATAAAAGTCAAAGTAAGGAACTGAAAAGGTCAAAATGTGAGAAAAAAATTCATAATCATAAGTTTAAAAGGTCAAAATATTACATAAGAATTTAAAATTGAAGATCTAGAACATCAAAAAAATAAAATTAAACATCAAAATTGTGGATTAAAAAGGTCAACATATGAAATTAAAAAAGTAAAAACGATAACTTTGCGCCATAACTGTGAGATGCAAAATTAACAATATAAAATGAAAACAGAAATGTATTTTACCACATTTCTGTGTTTTTTCAAATGTAATTATTTAACTTTTTACTTTTTTTTAGTTTCTATGACTTAAGAATATTTTTAACCATAAAGGTTAAGTTTATATTTTTTTACTGGAGGAAATCTGCAGACCTCAAAGTGGGCCAGTTATGATAAAAATATGATAGGATCTGGTGGGCTGGGTGTAACTGTACAACAGGCCGAATTTGGCCCCTGGGCCTTGAGTTTGACTCCTCTGTTCTTGTTGTTAATCACTGGTCCTGCAAGGACCTGATGGGTGTGCAGTTATCCTCCTTTAAAGAACGAAAAGCAAAAGGTTTAAAGCCTTTTTGAAGCTCTAACCTGTAAATGTTTGTGGTGTCTTGAGATTAAATGGTAAAAGCGATGAATTTTGTTCAAGTTTTCAATATATCCTGTACATTACTTAAGCTGCTGATCATGCCAGAACCAATCAAATCTTGCGTTTCCTCAATTACATTGATCTAATAATCCTTCATTCTTTGCGTTAAATTCCATGCTAGTGTTTACCCAGTGATCTGATTTTGCATTAAGTCCTGGTTCATATTTGTGCAATTTTACAGCCTCCAAGACTCATCAGCATGCAGCAGCTACCCCGAGGGCCTGGGGGTATGAATGGTGGGCCAGGTCCCCCCATGTACCCCTCCTCCCACCATATGCGTCTCCCGGGTCCACCCCAGGGCAGAATGCCCACAGCTCAGCCAAGACATAACGGACAGCCGTATCCATCAATGATGCAGCCTCAGCTACAAAGACAGGTCAGCCCCAACACAACTGTGGTTTGAAAGTATGTTTGGTAAGATGAAGAGATTTAATCTATTTTTTTTGTGCTGACCATTTGTTGATATAAATGTTGCTATGAACTGTTTTACTTAATTTGAGTTTGGTGAGGATTTTTTTCCATCTCTTAACATTTTTGGCCAAAGAAGGGAATTAGAATTAGTAGCCATAACTACCTCAAGTTGTTTGTTTGTGGTGTAATTGTTGGCTTAATTTAAAAGTAATCAAAGTCATTACACAGTTTGTTAGCCAGAGAGAATTAACAAACTTAATATTCAGATGTAAAACAGACCACCTGCTTCTAATATGTGAGCATAAAATCAGAGATACATGGATACATATTGGTAGCATTTGTGCTGTAGTTAATGTAAGATCTGCCCTCCCATAATAGCATCTGCCTGGAGCATCATTCCAGTGTATCTGTGGCATCAGCAGTGTCACCTGTAGCCTTAATTAACACTCTAAATGAACAGTGCTCAGTTCTCCAAATGCTGATATTTGACAGACTTTTTTGATGATCAGTCATGATAAGGTGGAAACTTGTGGTTTCAGTTTTCATACAACCACACAGAGGTAGATGCATGACATGCTTCAGACCATGTGACTAGCATCACACATCCTGTGATGTGACGATGACACACATTGCCATCGCAGTTGTAAAATAGTGTGTTAAAAGAAGGTCACCCTAAAAGACAGTGACCATCCGCCAGTGCCTGTAAGTCTTTAAACTTTGATAAATTTCCAGAGTTACAGTGCATTCAGAAAATATTCAGACCCCCTTAACTTTTTTCCAATTTTGTGATGTTGCAGTTTGCGACTATAATTGTTTGAATTTTTTTTTTTCTCTCAATAGTATACACCCAGTACTCCATAATGACAAAGAAAGAACAGAATTTTAGAAATGTTGGTACATTTATTTAAAATAATAAACTGAAATATCACATTGCAATAAGTATTCAGATCCTTTGCAACAACACTTGAAATTCAGCTCAGGTTCCTTCCATTTCTCTTGACCTTTGCTGAGATGGTTGTACACCTTGATGCGAGTTCACCTTGTTATGTATTTAACCAGGAGTATTCCTGTTGATGTACAAAAATCTCTTACAAGGGAGTCCTGGCTCAGACAGCAGCATAAGTTTCACACACGACAAAAACAGAACATACAACAGGGTTACATCAGTCAGTAAGGCTGCAGCTTTCAGTATAAATGCATATGCATATGCTGGTCAGATGTTTCCCAACTCTGGCCTTAAAATCTCCTAAGCTAACACAGTAGTCAAGTTTATGATGACCCTACAGCCCAGACCAAGATGATGGAGCAAAAACATTAAAAGCTCTTTAACAGAGCAAGTTTATAGAATCTTATCTTAGAACAAAGGTTACAGCTACTGACAGCTTTTGGAGTTAGTGAGGAACAAAGATAGAAAGGTAATTCAAGTGAAATGGCCTTAGAAAAAAAGATATACCAATGATCCATCCTTCTATTGTATAAGGAAGACCAACCAACTTTCTCATACATAACACAATGATGGGTGCAAAAAAACAGACCTGAAACAAATAACACAAGGCAGCATGGCACACTGAGTCAAACATTTGATGAGGTAGCATGTACAGTGCTTAACAAATTTATTAGACCACCCTAACCCTAACCAAAGTAAGGTTTATGCCACTGCTGCCCTAAATTAACAGCATTGGTAATTACCAAAATCATTTTTTTAATGTTTCTGCAATGGTTAATACACCAATATGTAGAAGCTCTTTAGCCCAAATGATATTTGTACTGCTAAAATATCATTATTATTGTCATCCATGAATTTTCAAATTTACTGATTTACAAAAAAACTGAAAAAATTGTAAAGCACATTAATATTTTTGGATTAATATGCCAAATAGTAGTTATTTACTTGCATTCCTGAACAGAAAAATGAGTTTTAGTGGTTGAATGTTATGCTTGATTAATTTCTGACTTCTCAGAGAAGCCCAGTGAGCTGGCTCAAATTTGGGTGAATTCATTTTGAAATCCCTCATTCCTGTTCAAAATGGTAAAACGTGGAGAGCTCACTGAAAATGAAAGAGTCCGCATTAGAGCACTTCATGATGCTGGATGGTCTTTGACAGGTGGTCTAATAAATTTGTTAAGCAGTGTATGTAAAAAACTACACAATAATCAATTACAGACAAACACATTGATAGAATGATTTTTTTCCTTTCAACAAAAGAAAACCTGTGTTTGGTAGAAGAAACCCAATTTCACCCTCAGTTTCTTAGTTAAATTTGTCAGACATGATTTGCAAAGGCACACACCTCTCAATAGAGGGCTTCACAGCTGATAAAAAAACAAGGGGAAAAAAATCCATACCTATCTGGCCTTATGTGAAAAAGTAATTGCCCCCACAAGCAAATAAGTGGTTGTGCCACCCTTGGCAGCAATAACTGAAATCAAACGTTAGCAATAACTGGTGACGAGTCTTTCACATCACTGCGGAGGAATTTTGGTCCACTCTTCTTCACAGAAAATTTTAAACTCAGCCATATTCGAAGGTTTTCAAGAATGAAGTGCCCGTTCTCAATTGGATTTAAGTCAGGACCATGACTTGGCCTCTCCAAACGTTAATTTTGTGTTTTTTAAGTCAGTCAGAGGTGGACTTGCATGACTTTTTTGGTTCTTTTTCCTGCTGCATAATCCTAGAGTGCTTGAGCTTGAGGGCATGTACTGATGGACAGCAGAATTTGTTGTTCAGTCAATTACAGCAAGGGGTCCAGGTCCTGGAGCAGCTGCCATGATGCCATTTTTACCGTGTCTTTCTTATGGTTGAGTCATAAACTCTGAACTTAACGGAGGCCTGTAGGGCCTGCAGTTCTTTGGATGTCGTTCTGGGTTCTTCTGTGACCTCTTGGATGAGTCGTCGTTGCACTCTTGGAGTCATTTTGGTTGGCCAGCCACTCCTGGGAAGGTTCACCACTGCTTCCAGTTTTCTCCATTTGTGGATAATGGCTCTGACCGTAGTTGGCTGGAGCCCCAAAGCCTTGGAAATGGCCTTGTAACCTTTTCCAGACTAATAGATTTCAATCACTTTGCTTCTTATTTGTTCTTGAATTTCTTTGGATCGTGGCATGGTGCGTTTCTTTCTGAGATCTTGTAGCCTACTTCACTTTGTCTGACAGCTTCTATTTCAGTGATTTTTTGATCCAACAATTCTGGTGGTGATCAGGCCTGGGTGTGGCCAGTGAAATTGAACTCACCTTTCCAAGAACTGTGGTTAATCACAGTTAACAGATTATTTAACAAGGGGGGGCAGTTACTTTTTCACATAGGGCCAAATAAGTTTGGATTTTTTTCCCTTAATAAATGAAATCATCATCATCAAACTACATTTTCTATTTACTTGGGTTGTCTTTGTGAGATATTAAAATTGGTTTAATGATCCAAAACGTTTAAGTGTGATAAATACACAAAAAACTCAGGAATCAGAAAGGGGGCAAATACTTTTTCACGGCACTGTAAGCTCACAGAAAACAAAGGAAAGCTAACAGAGTCAATATTGGACCTGTGTTTTTTAGGTGCTAGGTTAAAGGTGGCAGTTGGTGTGAAAAATTGCAAGTCAAACAAATTGACTAGATTTTGGATCAGTACTATTTTCCAAATTTGTTCCTGCCACACCTAGGTGTACAAACCGTATTACATACCCTTTTAATTAGCTCCTTGGGCTTTACAAGTTAATTTGTGTTTAACTGTGCTTTACTGCATGATATGTTCCTGATGTTCTTCTCCAAAAAGAAAGGGCAGTTTAATCTCCTCATTTTATTTGCTGTTTGGTTATTGAGTGAGGTAAGCAGTTGCGTGAAGGAAACAAATGAAAGAAATTGCATGTAAGTGATTTCATGGGACTCCAGGCTGTTTACATACGAGGAATCAAGTTCACTGCTTGGTTAAACACAATCTTTCGGTGGACCGTAATGCCCAAAGGGGCTATAAGATCATATCTCCCACTTCTTTTTGTGGTCAGCTACATAAATCCCTCCATGCAAGCCGAGGGGATGCTGTCTTTATTTAAATTAATATGTAAACCATCTTGAGCTGCAATTCAAATGTAAATGCAAAATTCCAGTTTTCATTTGCATTTCCACAAAAGGTTTGATTGTGCCAGTGGTGTCCTTTAAATAAACACAAGATATGTTTATGTGTACTTCTTTGTACTCAAAGGATTCATTTCATCAGAAGTGTAAAAACCAGTTCATGGCATTCTGGGGGAAGGATCAGCAAAGACATACTTTGTACCATTTTTTACTATAGGACCCTCCAAAATCTACACAAAATCAAAGTTTACTGCTTATTTACACAAGCACTGTTTATTTTTACAAGCTTGCATTCTTCTCTTTCACTGTTTTTGTTGGCACTGTGCAGCTTTGTAGTCATGTTACTGCCACCAGTAGGCCAGAGGAGTAGCTTGACAGCCTTTTTAAGACTGTGTATCCCATCAGCTGTGTCTGTGTACATGTGTGTTGTCATGCAAGAAATAATCAAAACAAGCCCATTCATAAAAAAACGGCTTAATATGGCTGCCAGGGGTCACACATCGCCACATTCAGTGATATTGTACTTATTAAAGTAAACTTATATATTAAAAGGGTTGGTAAAAACAGTTTGGATTGTGATACTTATTTTAAAGGTTGCATTTTCAGATGTTGATATTAAAATTTGATTAATTATTCTAGTGTTATATATAATTAAAAATGAACAAAATTTGCAGAATATGAAACCAAATTTCTTTTCCCAAGCTGCAAATAAGCTACTTAAAACAATGTTGACAATTTTAATAGCCTTTTCAATTTTTTTTCATAGCAATGTCAAATTGTCCTTTTTTTATTCAGTCCTGCTTCGCTCTGCCTTACCAATTCATTTTACTTGATAAGCAGAAAATTTTAATTTAATTTATTTATTTTTGAAAATTCAAATAGCATGTACAGTCTGTATATGCACATTTACTGCCTGCATGTCAGACGAGGTAAGAGACCTCCACTATATCCAGCCTCCTTTTCTTTGTGTCCAGATGTCTATAGAATCTGAGATGAGCCACCAAAGGTTTCGTTTCTTACTACAATCAGGGGTTTGGCACTTTTTCCTATTTTGTCATTGTCTTGTGCAGCATGTGTTGTCATCCAAATCATGCATGAGCATGCAACCATGTTCTTTCACAAAGGAAATTTGATAAAAACCTAGTGAATGATGAGCCTCATTTTTCCTATTTTCCCTTCCTTTGACTTCTGTTTTTCTATTTTTTACATTCTGCTCTGCCTTCATTCCACACTTTCTCTTTTTTAGCAGCATTCCAACCCGGGACACGCAGGCCCTTTCCCAGTGGCTTCCCTCCATAATGCCAACCCAACAAGTCCTACCAGTGCCAGTATGGCCAGTGCCCACGCCCACCGTGGCCCTGCTAGTCCCATCATAGGTCCTATCGAGCTCATCCCCTCTGTCACCAATCCAGAGAACCTGCCCTGCCTACCTGAGATCCCACCAATACAGGTGCGCTCATTCTAATAATCTGTTTTTACCAGAAAAGATTTCAAGTAAAGAACAGAATATCTCCTTGTCTAACTTGTCTCCTTGTATCTCTCATTGTCTACCATCTGTATGTCTTGGGTCTGGGCTTAAAAGATTGAATGTTTTTTGAGAGCCCTGGTTCTGTAAATGGGTGAACAAAAGAAGTACCTAGTCTGAAACCTTATAGTATGATTTAAAAATAGATCAAACAGGTTAAGTTTTTCAGTTATCACATGACCTCTTGTAAATCTATCCCTCCATAACAAGAAACAGAAAGAGCTACAGCATGGTAGTTATAAAAGCTCCCCTACTGAAAGTTTTGATAAATTGCATCTTAAGTAGTTATTCGTCATTTCCCTGGAAATGTGCACTAAACTGAGGCATGTTTTTTTCTGCAATAAAGCTCAGTAAACAAATGTTCTCAAGAATTGCATACTTCCCCTTTAAAGTTAAAGGTATTTATGTAAAATAATACTTCAAGGAAGTAAATGAAATTTGAACAAAAATTAGTGGAAGTAGCCCTATAGTTGTTACCATGTTAGATCCTACAGATCTTTTCATGCATTTAAAGGAGACAAGGAAAGTAGAGGCTTCTAACGGGCTTCAGAGTGAGGCCTTAAAAGGTTTTATAATGCAAATGTGTTTTCAAGCATTGTAGGTATATAGTAAATAACAAGCCTCCACATGTGGCACACAATTTAGCGTAGCTTAAAACTGACACCAAGGGACCAAGATTTTATTAAGTTAGTGGCTTAAGCTCCTTTTTTGTTATGTCCTTCATTCAGTTCCATCCTCTGAGAATTCAAGACACATATAAATGTAGCAAAAGAGAAAAGCATAACAATGTTGAAAACATTCTGAATTGATCCTGCTGTGTGTCGTCAGTAAAACTGAAATGCAAACGAAGACTTTGCAGTAAATGTCTTACTTATGTACTGCAATACTTTAAAACTCCCATTAAAATTCTGGCTCCAGAACACCCAGAATAATTCAAACTTCTTGGTTTTGATTAATTCCTCCCTCTCTTGAAATAAATATGAAAGGGATCTTTTTTGTTGGAAAGGCTTTGAAAATTTGTGCTGCATTGAGAGAGTTATTAAAATTGATTTTCTACGAATAATTTCCCCATTACTCTGCTTTTCTCACATCACTAGTTGGAGGATGCTGGATCCAGCAGCCTTGGTCACCTCTTAACACGCTACATCTCAGCCACGCAGCACCAGCTCGGCTCAGTGGACATGAACCCTTCACCTGGACTGTCATCACACTCTTCTGGATCTTCAGGTACCCTCATATTAGGGAGAAGGATTCACATTCAAATCAAATTTTAACTTCTCATATTTCAAAAGTGGCCCTAATCAGATCCTTTATCTCTTTAGACTGGTACTACTTGGGTTTCTCAAACACTTAATTTCTTTCAACTCAAATGCTGAATTTCCATGGTTAATTGAGATTCATCAGATTGTTAATCACATGCTTACAATACCATTATTTTGCAGTACTTACATGGGACTTTTAAAGTGTTTATTCTGTAAACACAGTGTATAACTTTTTCTATGATAGGAAATATATAGGAGAGCATGTACAAAATGACTCACTGAAGTTGTGCTCCATTTTAATTTAACAATAAACTTTTAAGGAGTTTCAGTTGAGTTGCTTTCTCTGTGTAAATAACCCAGTTATGGGTAACAATTAAGCTAAGAGACTTCTAAAACTGTTTCAATTTAATGTCTAAGCTAAAGGTACTTTACTTTCTGTTTGGACAGAAACCTGTTTTTATTTAGAAGAAAATAAGGACCTTCTGGTAGATAAAAAGTAAGGAAATTAGCTTAACCCCATAAATGAAGAGCTTGCTACGGATGCAGAAGCAAATAAAAATAGCCAAAGGGAATTGTAGAAAGTAAGTTGTTTAATATCATGAGGTACAGATTATTTTTGACATGTCTGTCAAGCTGTCTGTGAGATTTTTAAATTGAAATGAAACATTCAATGGCACAGCGGTGTCCTTATTTTCCCTCACTGGGAGATCAAGAAGACACAATGAAAAGAGGAGTTTTCAGCTGCTGTCCCATTAAAAGGTTAACTACCATGTGCTCTAAACAACAAAAAATATATGATTAATGCATTTAGAAAACTTCATGCATTAATTTTGGACCTTCAGTAGGTTGTGATTAACACATTAACACCCTGTTACTTACAAAAAAGGAATGTTAGCTGACAGAGTCTCTTTTACACACATAAAATTGATTTTATTTGCTTCAATAAAATAATTGCAAAATCAACATCTTGATTTAATTTAATGAGAAATCCTGTATCCTAAATATGGTTATCTTGTCACATAACTGCACATATAATTCCTCCTAGGAGCAGTCTGATGTGTTTCTGGCATGCTTCATTGTGAGACATCAATCTCATATGACATTCAGTTTGACTGTGTGCAGAGTGAATGATGACAACTCCCACTAATGCCCGCTGAACTGCAGGCTACGATGTACACGGATATTCAAAAGATAAACGTCATCAGTGTAAACCACAGCAGTGTGCGTCTTTCATCTACGCCGCCAGTGCTGTGGTAAATCATGAAGCAAAGCAGCATTGAAGCCAATCTAACTTAGAAAAACCACTGAGATCAACATTTTCCTCCTTGTTGGAACCCCATAGTGAATACCAGACTTAAGACTTAGAAATGTTTCTCACCCCGTTACCTGTTTCATTCGTGTCTGCAGGTCTGTCGAATGCCCACACACCAGCAAGACCTTCAAGCACGTCCAGCACAGGCAGCCGAGGCAGGTAAGAAATTAGAAAGGATTTTTTTAAACCAAAGCATTCTGGAAAAAAAAAGCATAACAAGCCGAGTAACATAGAATCACTTTGATATGGTGTTACCAGCAGCTAAACAGTCATGTCAGCACGTGCAGAGCAAATTAGATTAGCTTTGAAGTCACAGCAATACATCAAGATTTGACAGACTCATCAGATCAGGTGAAAAGATTGTAATGTAATGATTCTGAAGGTAAAGTTTGTAGCTGCCTGGTGGATGGTCAATAGCTGTTTTGGACTGTAAATCACAAGGACACACTAGATCAAAGTCTGATTTTTTAATACTAATATGGTGCAGTCAACTCAACATTGATTACTAAGATTTAAGGACATTGACTAGCATGTTGCTCCCTCCACAACCCCTGATATAAAAGACAGTTTGTTGACAAAATAAAACCTTTCATTAGGGCCCCAGCACTGACCTGTGCGAGGTCCCTATTGTATCTGAAAGGATTATTTCTTTGCACATTATTATTATTTTTCCGACACTTCGTGGTCGATTTTGGGGCCCTTAAACCCCCTACAAAATTCCTGGATTTTTGCTCATGTCGTCAGGATCTGTGAAAAATTTTGTATTCTGATGGTCCCAGACTTTGCACTCCAAAAATGGCCGATAGGGGTGCCAAAACCAACAAATGAGCAGCCCCGCCCACAAGTTTGTCCGATATGCATAAAAATCACTACACATATGTATCATGACTAGACGAACAAAAAATCCTATGTAGCCATCCTCTAAAATGCACAGGAAGTGATAGAATCAGCACAAACTGGCAATTTTTGCCCATTTTTGGCAAATTTGCGGTCCTTGCATTTGAACTCCACCTCCTAGAGGATTTATCCGATTGACTCCAGAGTGGTTTCTCCCGAAAGTAGACAAGATGAAGATCTTAAGTTGTACAAATGGTGAGTTTTTGACCGGGGGTGGGTCGTTATATGGCCCCAAACTTTGACAACTTTGTTTTTTATCGTTTTTCGCCCAAAAAATGGTGTAAAAACAAGAACTATTTTCCATAACTTTTGAGTGCTTACACCAATCATCACTAAACTTCTCACAGATGATCATCCATGGATGCTATATGAAATCATGCACCAACATCAGAAATCAATAACTCCACCCCCTTTTGACATCACAACATAGAATTCGGCACTTTTTCCACTTTTCTGACTTTAAAAATTCACCAAAATTACACCTTTGAACTTCGGCAGATCATCTTTGGGCACAACAAGCATCATGATCCCACCTACAAAACACCTCTTGGACCCATGCCAAAATCCCAACAGGAAGTGCACTAGCGTCATTGCCATTTCATGATACAACTTCTTTTTTGGCTCTCCCAAAATGGTTTACAGTCATAACTCTGGAAACCATCATTCTATCTTACAAATTTCATGTGCTTTATGATGGTCCAGGCTAGAACACATTCATGTTTTAAAATTTTGAAAATTGTTATAGCGCCCCCTATGGCAACACATGGCCATTTTCACATTCCAGTACCTACACGGTTGGCCGAATCGTGCTAAAATTTGCTCAGGTTGTTACCAAGGAGTTGATGTCTTATATCTGCAAGGGAAAAAATTTTACGTGAAAAGGCGTGGCCCTGGCGATTTTTTGTTCGCCGTGAACAGGAAGTACAACTTTCAAAGGGTTGTGAAAAGTATGACGCAATAAAACTTGGTGAAAAAATTCTCTCAGGCATGTTGACAATATTGATGGGCTGTTTGTTGGTAGGCATGGCCTATTGGCTCAATGGCGCCTCCTACAAATTTTCAAAAATTCAGCAAACCCAACTAGTTCAACCCAGGCTTATGTAATTTGGTGTGCGTGTTTGTCATCATCAGACAAAAAAGCCATTTGGACCCATGCCCAAATCTCAACAGGAAGTCCACTAGCTTCATTGGATGAAACAGGAAGTAGAATTCTCAGGGGCTTGTGATATGTGTAGAGCAATAAAACTTGGCAAAAACATTCTCATGAACATGATGACATAAGTCATGTGATGTATGTTGGTGGGCATGGCCTATTGGCTCAATGGCGCCCCCTACAAATTTTAAAACTTACGCCCCCTCAGCTGGTTCAGCTCAGGCTTATGATTTTTGGTTGGCCATATAGACCTACAAAAATGTCTCTTGGACAAATATTGTAAATCAAACAGGAAGTTGGCCATTTTGTTTTTTAAAAAATCTGCTCTCCGTAAATTTGGGGATTGTATTGGAGTGATCTCGTCCGAGAGCTTTCAACTGATTGACTCCAAATTTTTTTACTTAAACTAGACAACCTTGAGACCCAAAGTTGTACAAACTGTGAGTTTTCACCATAGGGCGGTAACGTTATCGGAGCCCAAAATTGTTTGTCGTTTTTGTCAATTTTGGGCCATGAAATTACACCAATATTGCCTTATAACTTTTTAGTGTTTACTTCAATCATCACCAAACGTCACAACAATCATCGCACATTGGTTCTGAATACATCCATATATTAATATCAGTACTTTGTCACAGCGCCCCCTTCTGCCAGGTGAACATTTACAGTATTAATTTTTCATGTCTGTTTTATGGGTTGCCACAAAAAATTCACCAAAAATACACCCTTCACCCTAGGCCTGTGGTTTTTCACTGTTCATATGGATCATCATCAGAGCTACAAAAAAGCCATTTGGACCCATGCCAAAATCCCAACAGGAATTCCACTCCCTCCGCCCCAATTTCAAAATAAGGCAATTTCTTGGACAATTCTAAACTAAAAACTGATGTAACTTTGGGGGATATCATTCTATGGTCTTCAAAATGTTATGGCAACACAACAGCATCCCATTGAACCCACATGAAAACAGCTCATCATGGCAACCTCTACTGCCAACAGGAAGTGATGTAAATTGGTCATTTCTGCATTTGTCATGATGACGCTCAAATAAGGATTGCCCTGGTGGCTTTGCCGTGCTCCAGCACACTGCACGGGTTCGCCTTCACCCGACTATTGCCACACACTGGCGATTGCGTCACACCCTGGCGTGCAGCCGAGTTGCGAGGGCCCTCCAGTGCTGCTTGCAGCCCTAGTTATTGTTTGAACCTGTGAGATTTATTTAAAAAATCAGATAAATCCACACATTGATCTGGTTAAAGGATGGGACACCTGTTGACTTTACTTACATCACTTTATAAGTTTCAGTGAAACAGTCATGCAGGTATTATGAAACAAAACATGAGAATGGCCCAAAGATCATAAAACAGTATTTAATCTCTTTGATGTCTTTAATAATTTTAAAGAAATGAGTACAGTATTTGTCAATGGTCTGTTGTTTTGTCTTTAAGCTGCAGCTCTGCAGGGAGGGCTGGACCAGGAAGTGGAACAGCTGTGGAGCAGGTGAGGGTGAAGCAGGAGCCAGGTACAGATGACAGCTACAGCTGTCCAGCTACTTCTATGAAGACAGAGCGGGGAAAAGACGCCGGGAGAAGCGCCTGCATGGTGAGATAACGTCTCTTCTAGTCCTTTTAAATGAGCCAAATAGATTTTTCATGTGACAGCGACATACTACACTGATGGACAGCGCTTGTTGGCAGCTGTTTATTTTAACTGCTTTTTGCCTCTAGGTGGCATACATTGGCAACAAAAGGTTAATGATGTTATTGGAAACAGATGAATACCCTTAATACATTTAAAAATGATGGAAACATCATCAGTGACACAAGACCATTATTGTGCTGAATAAACCACAACAAACAGTCTTTTAAGCGACTTTTATTGAATATTTACTGGTTTTGTGTTTTTATGTGTGAAAGAGAGTGATACTCAAAATATACTGCCAACTCAACACGGTCCCTTTATGTTTTTTATGTGTATTTCTATAGATGAGCAGTCCGGAGAACAGAACTGTGGGATCCGTATCTGCAGGTTCAGATGCTCTGAGGGCCATAGGAGATCGCATCAAAACAGAACCAAACTCTGATGCTCCTTGTTCGGGTCTTAATGGCTCCACTGCTGCCACCTCCTCTCCTTCCAGTAACACTACCTCATTATCCTCAAAGAACAGCAGCAGTATGGCAGGTGCTCCGCTCACCAATGGAAACATGGACAAAGGGTCAGGAGGCAGCGCGTCTGCCACAGGCAACTCTGGTGGAAAAGAGGATGACCCCAATGAAGACTGGTGTGCTGTCTGTGTCAATGGTGGTGACCTGCTATGCTGTGACCGCTGCCCTAAGGTGTTCCACATGAAATGTCATGTCCCCACCATCAAAATCTTCCCAAAGTAAGTAATCAGTGTAGATGACATATTCTTGTAACAGTTTGAGTACTGTTCCACACTGCTAGAGACTGAATTTATGATCATATGACCAACAACGCTTTTGATAGCCAGTGTTATTTAGCTAGTGTTAGGGTCAGACTAAAAAGGTCACTGAAGAGAATGGAGACCACCTGTGATCTGGTCTTACTCCCCTATACTTTGCAAATAAATATGTTAATCGTTATCATTATAAAACATCAACTATGTATCCTTCCACCCATCAGTCAGTCTGTATTTGTATAGCTCCAGTTCATAACTAGTTTCCTCAAGACACTCAAGAGGGCGGGTCTTGACTGTACTTTATGATATTAATATAGATTGACATTAATCCACCATGAGCTCAGCACTGAGCAACATTCAGCAAAGTTGTAGTGGCAAGGAAAAAAACTTCCTTTTGTTAGGCATAAACCTTTATTGAATAAGACAAATGTTGAAAGGACATCTGCTAGATCTTTGTTGGGATTGAAAAAGGACAGGGAGATGCAGGAAGAGAAAGACAAGCAGAACAAAACCAGTGAAAAGGATAGATTTATGGCTGTTCTGGCCATAAATCTATCTTAAACTTGTTTTCTTAGATATGTTGGTAATGTCAGTAATAATGGTAACTGTACTTGAATTACTGGCAGTGACAGCTATCATTGATAGAAGTCTGAACATTCTAATATTAGCATCAGCATAATGACATTTTGAGGACTGATATTGGTAATGATAGCAATTGAAGATGGCCAGCCCTTTAAACTCACTTTAACACTTATAATAACAATAATAGAGATAAGGGTGATGTTGATAGTTGAAACAGTTGTAGACGGGCTGGTCCATAGTAGCGGGTCTACAGATGCTGTGCACACCAATGAACAAATTAGACATGGCAGCCCAGGATATTCTGTGTAACCCAGGACTTGTGTATATATCAGTATCCCCCTTTACACTGCCTGGTCAAGACTAGACAGTTATACATTGTCTTCAGTGTAAATATTATGGGGGTGTAAAGGTGGGGTTAAATCATCCTGCTGCTTAGTCAGCATTAGAGGAAAATGGCAAAACTGAAGCATGGAAACTAGCAGGATGTATAAAATTAATGGCCCTCATTTATCAAATATTCATACAGCAGAAATTTGGATGTACAGTCATTTCCATGCACAGATCAGCTTTTATCAATCTGAATAAGAACTCAAATCCCACGCCAGGCCTCAGCTCGTGTACACAACCCATTGTAGACGTGCTGTGCTGAGTAAATCTGGTGATGTTAGATTAGATATGACTTTTCAAATGTATTTAACATTACGCCCAACCTTTGGCAATCAATGCAGGTAATATTGCTTTTTAAATGATGTTGAGCGGGCTTGCTTATTTCTTCATTACTTGTTATTGTTTAAGAATGAGCTTTTTATTTATCAGTTTACTTTAAAAATAAAATAGACTGGCTGCCTTTAGCAATTGTTAAACTTCTATTGTACACTGTACTATCACTTGAAAAATATGTTAGATTTCATTAGAAAAAAAATGTTACCAGGGGGAAAAGGTGAACCTCAAACTAATTAAATGTTTAGCTTCTTAAATTATAAATCTTCTAGACTGCTGTGAATGAGTTTTGAGTTTAACAGGAAGCAGAGTAATTTGCTCCAAAATATTCAACTTTAAAAATCCAAAAGCTGATCAAAAATGAAAAAAAAAAAAAAAAAAAATTACATTTGATCGTAGACAGTCAACATGTCTGGAGACTTAAATAATCAATCAAATCCGCTTCTTTGCCTCATGGGTAATTGCATGTAGACAAACAGCTTGAGGCTTTAAGACAGAGACTGGACCTTAACCAGTGCTCTAAAATGTAAGAATACAAATCATATGTTAGGCAAGGAACCTATGAAATATAAATTATAACAGTACTTCTTTTGTTTTAAAAGCTACTGGACTTTTAAGCCTCATTAACAGTAAAAGAGGGCATTTTATGTCCGCTGTAAACCAGTATATTTCTGTGGGCTCACTGAGACTTATAATTAGCCTGCATTAATAATAATACTTGAGGTATCATAGCCACTCTCTCCTCTCAGTCTTGGGAAGCTTCAAGCTGGCCTCCTCCTGTTAACATGCTGCTTCTATTGGGAGCGCAAACAAGCTTTTTTGTTGCCATCTTAAGAGCTGACTATATATTTTAAAACCCAAATGTAAAGACTATTGGTTATATCATTATCTGAATGTAAAGCATTGTGATAATATCATACAAAAATTGTAAATCATGGATGTTTTAATTAGATGCTCTAATACAGTGATACTCAACCCGCGGCTTTCGAGCCGCATGTGGCTCTTTAGTGACAAGCTGCAGCTCTTTTAGGGCTTACTTGAGAAAAAAAAAAACTCCTAAAACTCTTTATGAAGGTAAACACTGTCATCAGTAAAGATTCATTGTAAGTCACATCGATGAATCTGTTACCCACACAAAGAAGACAGGCTTAAATTACCAAACTGAAACCTTTATTTTTTCAATCTGAATATTTTACCACCAGTCGCGCTCGACGGAGGAGCTTGCGTAAGAGAAGAGAGCAGAGGATGTCAGCTGGTGGTGCGTCTCTTCAGGAAGGTCTTTCATTGAGCTGTGCTGTCTTGTGTTTATACTGAAGCTTCCTATGCCCTCGTTTTAACGTTTTTCTCCAGTCACTTCTCCTGATGCTCTCTCAAACTCATATTTTATGAAGATTATGCTGATTCGCATCATCATCAATGAGCATAACACACACAGATCACATGTGGAGATATTGTAATATCTAGTAAAACTTGTCCAAATGTGGGGGTTTTGTTTGATTTTTAATGTACTACTGATAGTAAATACTGTCAAAAGAGCAGAGAATTAAAACTAATGCTCCAAAATGAGGAAGGGCTGAACGATGGGTCTGCTATAGCTGCAGGTGTGAGGCAGGGCTGGATTTAGTCATTTGGAGGCCCAGGGCAAAGAGCAATATAAGTCCCCTCCCCCTTTTACTAAAGAATTAATAATGAGTTGGAAAAAAATGAGAAAGTATCTTTTTTATGTGAATGAAGCCTGAGAACAACAGTAAATGTCCCAGTGTGGGATATAAATACCCAAATAGCCAAACATAATTCATCAGCTCTTTGAAAAGTATCTCAGAGCTTAAACTCAGCTTATTCTGATATCTTAAAAAATCTTTAGGCCAGGTGGAACTTACACAATGCTGGTGCCTGGCCAAAGACTTCAAAATCACCACACTTCAGGGAGTAAAAAGCACATTTTTTTATCGCTTTAGTGCTTTAGAATTGGTTTAAACCCTCTGACAGCTGTAAGAAGGGTGACCACTTGCACCGATTTATGAAAACAAAATCATAAAAAATTGAAATACAAGGTTGTTGACCTATGTCAGTGATAAATAAAATAAATAGCCTATATTCTCATTATCAGTGACATATTGTTTGTTCTGACACTATACAGACATTTTTGTACCCTACTGCATCACATTAAAGCTTACAATTATCCAACAGTTTACGGTTTCATTTCAGTTCAACTATGGATTAACTGACCTATAATCTGCCTTACATCGTTTGGATTGTGGCTCTCGCTAAAATATGTTCAAGACAATGTTGCTCTTTGGTAGAATAAGGTTGAGTACCACTGCTCTAATATCAGCTGTAATTTTGGTCTGCAACAACCATGTTAACCTCAGAAGTGATATCCTGCCACACGTGGTGTTTCTGACTCACTTTAATGCTACTTTTTATGCTGTTTAATTTTTCTGTTACTTCTCTGACCTGGAAATCAACACCATAACAATGGGGGAAGGTTTCTTTGCTGAATTACTTACCTCCACATCGTAAACTATGAGGGCAAGGCCAGGACATGTTATTTATATCAGTGTTTCCTAACCTTTTTTCATGGTAGCACCCCCTACTTTTATCTAAGAAAAGCAGAGTTCCCTGGCATCCAAGACTAGTATTGTAAAACCTTAACATTGATTTTAACTGTTTCATTGATAACCTCTGAAGAAAATAGGTCTGTTCGTGTTTCTCTACACCCAAAGGCATTTGTGTAACTATTAAATGAGGATTTTAACATGATTTTATAGGTCGTTTTCACCGAACGGTCCGGCTCAGCTCAGTGCGGTACGGCGCACTTTTTTTTTTCCATAGAGAAAGGGTCCCAAAAAACCGACCCGTATCGTCCCACTTTTCAGCACCCTTCCGTAGGGGTGCCAGTCTTACCTGACCGTACCAAAAGGGTTGAGCTACACACACAACAATAGGGGCTGCACTGACGTCACGTCAGCGTGTGACTCAGCTGCTCGCCTCCGGGCTTCAAACAAGGAAGTCTGCGCTGTGAGAAGCGGGCAAAAACAGGAGAAAAATGGACTAATATCTGCCTAAATGGGAAATATTTGGACTCGACAGAGATCCAAACTGTTTCCTAGTCCATGAATATTGGTATCTGGCCACAAATCAAGTTTCCTGACGTTTATCTGGATGATTTTAAGAACACAAAGCAGAGCCCAAAGGCTCATATCAGCCTGATCCATCGGCGATGGATGAGAAACTAAATTAATGCAGAAGTTTTGTGAATACAAAGCCTTAGAACAGTTCATTCTTATCTGTAACTAGTTATTAATCAACTTCTTATGTTAGATAACCTGTGAAAACATCACTCTGTGGTTGTTGAACGGGCTCATAAAACTTCAGGCTGCAGACTGTTTTAAAAGGAGATCAGCACATCCCAGATTTCTGACTTAATCTAGCTTGATTTTAACACCAGCTGAACTTTTACTTTATTTTTAATGCGGCAGATTCTCGCAGTACAGCTCTAATCTTTCATATTTTGTCGTATAAACTGTTCTAGACTAGATATATTCACATATTAGCGTAGCGTTACGACTCAAACCGTCTCTTTACACGTATTCCATCAGCTGTCGAGCTGTACTGACCGTGGTTAACATCATTAAAGTATAGTTATTTTTTTAAAAAGCACTTTCAGCTGAAATAAAGCTGTTTACTGCTTATTCTCGACTGATTCTGTCACTCATCCTTTCTATAACTCTGCTGCTGGAACAGCTGACTCACGCTGTCTGTGACATGCATGCTTTTATAGCCCCGCCCACCCAAGTGAGAGCACGGGTGTCTGTGGAAACGCAAACTATTTTGGGGTTTAGCTTACCAAACCATACCAGACCGAACTGAATCAAACCAGACCCTTTGATGGAAACACGGCTTTAGTTAGCGTATGCAAATCTGATTTTGACAACCTCAAAGCAGACAAAGCCCCACATCCCCCCTGAGATCTTTGGCGCCCCCTGGGGGCCCAGTTACTTAAATGGCTGTTGTTTTCAGCTGCTGCATTTATCAACACCTGCTCAGTAATACATTGTAATTGACCAGATATGCATATTTCATAAATCACACATGGACCTTGTCCTGTGATGATTTCTGCTCACAAATCTGCACTGGATTTAACACAAGTTTGGTCAATGAGGGCCAATGTGTGTATGTGAAGCTAACACTATTTCTTCATTATGCTTCTGCAACATTGTGTGAGGCTGTAATGCATGAGAACACCAGTTTTATGCTGTGTTGATGTTCATTATTGATGCACTAAGGTGTACTGACGGCAGAGCTTTTTTTGGCTGTGAATGAATTAATATACAAAGGGGAAGAGAATCGTCTGGGGTTGTCCCTCGCTGTTTAAAATGTGGTTTGACTTAATGAATCATTTAAAAATACTTTTTGTACCACATTATTGTGGACCTACCTAATGCATAGTGCATGGTTGGATTGAATAATTAATCCAAGGTTTTAAAAAGTCACAGAAGAAATGTGTTAAATTAGACCAGAAAAACAGACAAGACACTCAACGTAATGTTTCCGTTTTTGTTTTTTTTTAAAGACAAGTCTGTTCCTCTGTTAGGCCCAGAACGCATTTTTCACATTGCTCTTAGAATGAGGTATTAATGTGACCACAATTTATCATTCACATCGGTACTAAAAGCTTCCTACTGGTGATTAAATATATATCATGAACATACAGTTAATGTAAGGTGTAAAGAGATCTATGTAAGAAAAAAGCTTAACATATATCCAACTGTTTAAACAAGCCACTCCACCACACCATTTTGTTTTGCATTTTTGTTTGTATCTTTGCAAACATTTCCCAGCTGTCACTTGACCCCACTGCAGGTTTAACTGGATAAAACATTAACTAATTGTTCTCTGTTGTCTCTGTGTGATACTCTTTTAGGGGTGACTTTCTCTGCACGTTTTGCCGGAGTATCAACACCCCCGAGATAGAGTACTGTGAAGACAGTAAGAAAATCACTGCAGAGCAGAGCCTGGCTCCAGAGGACCAAAGGGTCAGTACAGCAATCCCTACCCTCAAAGGCCTTTTCATGATCACTATGAAACAGCTAATTCTCCCTCTTCTCTCTGCAGAGATGTGAACGCGTCCTGCTGAACATCTTTTGCCATGAGCTCAGCGTGGGCTTCAGGGAACCTGTTCCTAGCTCTGTAAGTAGTGCTAAATCATTTGAAAGCACACACTTGCACACTAGTAGAAACCTACATTGGCCAGCTCCACTACTACATGACCCAAACCTTGTTTCTTTATTCCTGTTACCCTCTTTCTACAGCAATTTTCCCAAAAAGTCCTCAAAGTCCTTCAAAATTGCAGGCACACTGCTCCTTACTGTCGAACTTCCGAGTTGAGTTATTCACAGACACTCCTTACATGCTATTTCTGCCTTATTGGAAGAGTGGTGGGGCTCTAAGCAGGCAAGACATGACATAAAAAGAATAAAGAAGTGGCAGAGGAAGCAGCAGCTCTAAAATGTTATAAGCACAATTTTTGCTTATACATCAATGCTTCCTATAGTTGCACTCATAATATTATCATGGAGCATTTTCTTGCCTGTATTTGGCTCACTTTTCATGCACATACAATCTATGGCTGAGTTCCAGTTATAGAATATCAATGTTACCTTCCCCTCCTGCTTGCTTGTGATGAATGTTCCTGGGTTTTTTTTTTATTTCTTGCGGTATTCTAAAATTGGCTCACCCCTTCTTCATGCAGAAAACATACCAGATAATGTGCTGAAAAAGTGAAGTCAAAGTGAAAAAATTTGTCTGCTGCCTGCAGGCTTTCACTCTTTTCTGAAAGTGAAAACCATATATTATATAGACTTGTTACACATAGAGTGAAATATTTCAAGCCTTTATTTCTTGAAATGTTGATGATTATGGCTTACAGATATGAAAACCCAAAATTCAGTGTCTCAAAAAATTAGACTATTACATAAGATCAATTAAAAAAAAAAGGAAATTTTAAACAGAAATGTCAGGCTTCTGAAAAGTATGTTCATTTCTATGCCTTCAATACTCAGTTGGGCCTCCTTTTGCATGAATAACTGCATCAATGCGGCGTGGCATGGAGGCAATCAGCCTGTGGCACTGCTCAGGTGTAATGGAAGCCCAGGTTACTTTGATAGCGGCCTTCAGGTCATCTGCATTGTTGGGTCTGGTGTCTCTCATCTTCCTCTTGACAATACCCCATAGATTCTCTATGGTGTTCAGGTCAGGCCAGTTTGCTGGCCATTCAAGCTCAGTAACACCATGGTCATTGAACCAGCTTTTGGTACCTTTGGCAGTGTGGGCAGGTGCCGAGTCCTGCTGGAAAATGAAATCAGCATCTCCATAAAGCCTGTCAGCAGAAGGAAGCATGAAGTGCTCTAAAATGTCCTGGCAGATGGCTGTGTTGACTGTAGACTTCAGAAAACACAGTGGACCAACTCCAGCAGATGCCATGGCAGCCCAAATCATCACTGACTGTGGAAACTTCACACTGGACTTCAAGCAACATGGATTCTGTGCCTCTCCACTCTTCAAGGTCCCAGAGTTCCTTCATGTACTAAAAGCTGATTCAATGACCATGGTGTTACTGTGCTTGAATGGCCAGCAAACTGGCCTGACCTGAACCCCATAGAGAGTCTATGGGTATGAATCGCGCCGCAGCACAGTTTGAAACAACTGGGCCTAATGTGAAAGCACCCTTAGTGAGGCAGCCCATAAAAAGAATTTAAACCTACCTGTTCCAAAATATTTAAAAAATGATGGTTACAAGTTTCAGTCGGGATGCAAACATCAGTAACAAAGCATTGCATCTTGTTTCTTTTTAACATGTGGCAATTACAGATGAACAAAACAGATTCCATGTGCAAATCCCTTAAGGCAAGCGTTAAACTTTATGCTTTAATCCATCCACATAAGAGTGAAAAATAAACTTGACTACAAGCCACTCTCCAATAAACCTTAGAAATTCTCCGTCACTTCATGGCGCACTACTATCTGTGTTTCTCTAAGGCCTAAATCATTGTAGAACCTGTAAAAACAATTTGGTACATTTACCATTTTTAAGACCAGGACAGATCTTCTAAACTCTGAATACTCCTGGTAGAACCACATTTGTGTTCTGAGTGCCGATATTTTCTGTTTGACTTAATTGCTACCTGCATTGTGTAATTTTTCACTGATTAATAATTGATTGGTTGAAGAACTTGCTAATTCATTATTAATGCATGTGATATTAGACAATCATTCCAGGATCATTACTTAATGAGCTCATAATATCCTTAGAGGCATGCACAGAATGAGGAACGGTGCACATTACCATAATTTCAAACAGCCCTCAGAGCAGGAACCTCACAATAATGATGATTTGTGACTCCAAGAGGGATGAAAGGAGAAACTAGGTGGAAATCATGCATCAATATTTGCAGTATTTATAAATGGTGATGGCTGTTGATATGAAGGAAGATTACTTTTTTTTGTTCTTTTCTGTATCTGCTGTTTAAACATCTTGTTTTGCTTGGTTGCCGAGTCACACTCCCTATGTACATCAGGCACAGCATCCCATATTTCATCTTAACTGAATTTCCTTTCTGTCTGCAGTCAGATAGCACAACATTTCCAGTCAGAGTGAACATCAGTTCAATAGGCTGTGTTCCTATCCGGCCTTTTTTTGTGCATTTTTGTTGCTATGTTATAAAAAATAAAACTCGCTTTCCTCGGTTGAATCTGTAATGTTTTAAAATAGCTCTATGTGCTTGATATTTCCATATTTCAAGATGATATCACACAGAAGACAATGTAAAGGAATTCGGTCCTGACACAGGCGGCAGCTGCAGACCTGAAAATTACCCTCGAAAAAGATGAAAAAAAGCCAAGTCAGATTGGTTTCTTTACCGCTATTTTCAGAAGTCCCGCCCCTTTTTGATTTTGATTGGCAGGGGATGGAGAAGTGACATTGATGAATGCAGTGCTGTTCGAAAAGTTGAACAGTTTCCAACTGAGAGCACTTTGAGTGCAGCAACTAAACAGCTGATGCTGAGGGTGCTTTTTCCACCCAGACGCTGAGTGCTCAAAACGCTTGACTACAATGGTTTTGAATGAAAAATAAGAGCAGCCAGCGCTAAAGAAGCCAGCTATGGACACAGGCCCTGAAGTGATTCCAATGTGAGACATTAGTCAACCTCTGATAATTTCAAACTTCATAGTTGTTCTTTGTCTCCTATATTACAGGCAAGCACCTTTTTTTTTTCTTTTTGCTAATCTTTAAAATAACGTGAAATGTTATCTGCTCCATCAGGTTCCAAACTACTACAAAATTATCAAGCAGCCCATGGACCTGAAGAAAGTGAAGAAGAAGCTTCAGTTACGAAACTCTCAGTACTACCAGTCCGTCCAGGAGTTTGTATCCGATATGCGTCTGGTCTTCAAGAATTGTGCAAAGTATAATGAGGTGAGCAGCATGAGCCTTACATCTGCTATTGGAATGGCTTCTGCTTGTTCAGTTTGTGTGCATGCAGAGAAAAGTAAGACTGATATTAAGTTAAACCAGCCAGCATCACTAGCCATTAATTATAATTCTGTCATTCAGATCCCCAATGACACTGATACTAATCACCAATAACTGAGATCATCTGACACTAAGATAGTCACGATTTTTTGCTTTGCAGCAGGTTCAGCGCAGTCTACTTGGCTTTGTAGTGCCCTGGAACCTCCTACAGACAGAGGCTTAGCCTGATAAAAGGAAAACAAAAGTCGTCCTTATTCAGTCAACGACATGCTTTTACTTACTCTGTTCAACAAAGCAGTACAAAAGCCTCCCAATCAGCAATACAGCAAATATCCTAGGGACCACTGAATTGCACAGTGATGATTTATTCATTATGTGTATTAATTGATGTGAATGAATTAGTCCAATTATCGTTAGACCAAAAAATTCCAATGACTATTCTGTAGTCTTAACAGTGCAAATAGTCCAAAACATAAAAGGCAATTAGAGTCGGAGCAGATGCTTTGTGTTGGAAAGTACATCAACAAATTTCACTTCAAGACAACTTTATTCAATTTACTTGACACAAACCTGAACCTTCTTCCCTTGCAGTTACATTTGATTCAATATGAAAGATACAATATGTCAAATATTTTCGCTGAAGTCTATATTAAGTCTATTTATTTAAAGTGACCATTCTTATGCAATCAATGTTTTTTTAATTGAGGTCTCATGGTATCTTTCAGTTTTCAAAAAAAGAAATTCTAATTTTATAATTGTAACAGGGCATGTCTTTTTATGGAGGCTGCCATTGATTGCAAAGTTCAGTCGCCTGAACTCACCTCTGTGACATAGAAACCTCCCACACCCTGCATTTTCATCAATTGAGACCAGCACTGCTCAGCAAGGCCCCAAGGCCCACCTCCATGGCCTCCCTCTGAGTACTTGTTTGAATTGAGGCTTCTGTTTGAAAAATGGCACCTCATACAGCATATTTACTTAAATACTTAATAGATTTCTCATAATGACGCAGAAACGCATGCAATACTGCATTTGTGCTGCAAGCAAGGAGGAGACGTGAAAAATTAAAGTTACAAAGTAAAAAAAAGACTCTATGAGCGAGTCTGCCAGCATACGTTAACTAAATAGATACTGTATCTCCTCACAGACTCTGCAGAGGTATTTAGCAGAAGGAATGAATCATTCCACACCATTATGATGAACTCAAACAGCTCACAGAGCAGCTCAGTTTTTCCACTAGCTGCCACAGCAATATATATTTTTTTATTGATCTCGTGAGACAGTTTTTACCTTGAAAAGAAATCTTGTGGCATTTCAATCTTGCAAGATCTCGTGGCACGAGATCTCGCCACACCCCTTCTATTATTTTTAACTAATTGGATTAATTGAGGGATCTTACCATAGCTGCTTTTTCAGTTTCAGGTGCCAGGTTTTAATTTAGTTTGATTCACAGTGCTTATGTGCTTCACAGTTATTGGCTGGCGATTCAATTAGCCCGCATAATTACACAGCTCAGCCCACACAGTGCTTCACTCAGAGGCCAGCGTATTAACCACAGATGATCAATTTTGGTGATTGGTTACAAGCAGATTTAATTCTGATCACATATTATTCATGAAAGTTGGTCTGTAATTATCTGCTGCAAATCATTGGGGCATCTCTACCATTAGCTCTTTCACCATTTTCATACTGGACTTATAATCAAGACCATTTAATTGAAAACACAAAGTGAGCAAACAATGAAAGGATTTATTAAACTCTTTATATATCACCGTTTAGCATCATACATTGCTGCAGTGAGGCCTGGTCTAACTATCAGTCTAACCTCATGTGAAGACGTCTGAAATAAGAAAGTAGGAGCGTTGCTCTCAGTCTCCTGATGTTTTCATACAGTTAAATGTTCCTACTAATGCTGGCTGTGGGGGGTGGAGTGTAAAAGTGTCTCTGTTCTCTCTCCTCACTGGCTGCAGAACGCCGTCCAAACCTTGCTACCTCTGTCTGCATCAGTGATAATGGCAACTTGTAGATCATCATGAATGGCTGTTATCACTAGATGTTGTCATATTGCTATTTTATATCAAGCATTTCTTTCCCTGAGTGATGTTCTGAATTCATATTGGTTGTTTGATCTTCACATTTGAATGCTGGTGCCTTTGTGTGTGTGTAATAAAATGCGGACCTGCTTGAAAAGGGTTTAGTCTTATAAGAAATTCTGTTTGATGATTCATTACACCTTCCCACCACTTGAGGGAGCTTCAGTTTCACTACTTCGAGACATCTCTTCATCAGGCAGTCATTGATTGAAACATCTCCGAGCCTCGGAGGAAAACTTCACCAAATATAAGGTGTTAATATGTCACCAAAATGAAAGTAGAACAACATTGGTGATTGGTGATGATGCTCAGGTAGATGCTCAGTGCAGCTTGTGTAACTTAAGAATGCATGAGAGGAAGCCCTAGCAAGATTTGATTCCTGGAAGGTAATTTGATTTTCAAGTTAATAGAAAATCATTGCATAGAGCTTACATGTTAACATGTAAAGTTCTGTTTTAAATTAAAATTCATGTGATGAAATCTTCTTCTGTAGCTGGAGGCAAGATGTTCCTATGACAACAGATTGAATTTATATCACCATCTACTTTATAATGAGAATAAATATCTTTGGATATTTCTGTTATCACTTTTTCATGAGGATGTAGATACACATGGTATGTAAACACAACTGATCAACTTTCCCACCGAGTGCAGCCTTAACTTGCTGTTAATTTCAGTAGTAACAGCTTGGTGACACACTCCTCGTAGGCCTAAGCACAGTGGGTCATAAACAGATTTCTGATCTGTTATTATCTAACCTGCCTGTTATAATGTCATTACCCCTCTTTAGATGTCTCGAATAATCCAGGTTTATGATGAGGAGAAACAGATTAATACGCAGGTAAGCCGTTTCAAATGGAGCCCAGATGTCCTGTCCCCACCCACTGAGGCTGCAGAAAATGTTGTCCCTGAAAAGGGATATACTGTTTTTTGTTGTTGTTTACAAGTGTGCTTTTTGTTTTAATTGACAATTTTAACTTTATCAGGAAGTTTGGTTATAATGCTACAAACCATTTCTCTCCTGTAGTAGCCAAGCCTTTTGTTGCCTTTTGCTATGACTTCATAAGGCTGATATTAAGGTTTCAAACTTAATTTACTGTAGATTGATTTAAAAGTGACCATGCAAAACATTCACTTAAGTTTTCATTGATTATGTTTTATCTTTTAGAACCATTTTGTTTTTATTTCATTCAAGTCTATTAATGTATGTAGGAGGATAATGGTTGTGTAATTTCTTTAGCTGTTGAGCCACAATTAGTCTAGCAGGCTAGCTCTTAAATATATGAATGTATTTTAAATATTTTTTTGATTTTGGATTTTTACTAATGTCCAATTTTTAAGAACCCCAAGCATTTTCTGCACTTGCACAAATAATGTTATTTTTCAAACTGAGACATTCAGAGATGAAAAACTGAAGTAATATGTGCAAAAAGTATTTGTAACTGCAACAGTACACCCAGGCTTCATTTTTTTTTTTCAGAGCAACAAACAGCACTGTACCAACCTGCTTACAGACAATAAACCCTTTAGAGCTCTAGAAAATCATGTGCCCCTTTTTTATGGAGTTTACAATGGCAAATTAAAATTATATCCCCAAATTAAACAGCAGGTTTGTCATGGCTTGCTGAGACAATCCTGAGAAAATGCTTGAACAAAACTACGAAACCAAAAACATTCTTCTCAAGTGCCAAAGTTTAGCTGCTGCTAAGACCTAAAGCTCTCCAGTACACACGTTCTGGAGCTGCCTGAGTGTTACTCACTGAACCAAGATATTCCAAACTTTATGTGAGATTTTGGCATTAGATCAAAGACTGTAGAGCTCTCCAAAAACTAACAAATTTATACCCTGTGACTTTGTTAGAATGTAGATTTACCTTGCTAAAATGGACTAAGAAAAATTCAGGAATTCCTTCACTTTTCTGCAAGATGTAGAAACGCCAACGATTAGAAAAGAGGGATGGACTCTACTCAACATGGCAGCCTTTTGTACACTACTGTAACAAGCGAAACTCATGAGTGATGGTATAAACATGAGGTGCAAATATAAAAAATATATGTATCTGGATAAGAATATACAAAATTATAACCTCATGCCTTGTTATTAGAAAATAAAAACAATAAAAAGTTAATATAGTATTGTGAACCATACATTTAACAAATACAAACCTTCAGTCTACCCTCCCTCCCCCTTTCCTTAGGGAATTATTGATTACCTAACAAATAACAACAAATATGTGACTGTTGAAACTAAACTGAATAAATACATTACATAGCTGTAAACCTAAATCACAAACCTTCTGGAACAGCCTAGACGTGTTTTCTAATCAGAGATTTAACACTGGTATAGAGATTCAGTGTATTATTAATGTTTGCAGTGAAGAAACAACAGTTTTGCATAACAAATAGTTGATGTAGCTCAGATTTAAATGAATGCGGTGAACTGCATGTGTATTGTTTGGATTATTTGAAGAAAAAAAATAGGGAAGTAAGTATTTTATGTTTACGCTTAAATCTGGCGCATAAGATGCACTTGAATTACTTATTTTGTGATGCAAAGCGTTGCATCTTAGATCACTGTATGACCAACACACCAGTGTTAAGTGCTGAGACATGCACCGTCATGACCAGAAGTGCAGCTGCCAACATCCTATTGTAGGATTTAGGCTTTTGAACATTTGCCTCAGTTCATTTGTACGAGCAGCCACTTCATGGCTCACTACATGCTGGGATACATGGTGATGCAGACCAGACCTGTGGGGCTAAGCACCACTTTTTAACAGTTTTTTCTCCCTAAATTGCTAAAAAAAAATCCTGCTTTTAAAGGAAATGACGGTGTATTCCTCTAAATAAACCCTGTAGGGTGCTAGTTTGATTGAAAAGATGCATCAGTTAAAGACAACCTGTGCAACCTTCTATCTGTGAGTCTGTGCATCATTAGTCACTGCAGACAGAGAGCTCTCTTTGCATAATGCTGCTAGCAGGAATGCAAACCCTCGATGGTGAAGACAGATGTGATCGAAAACGTCACTCAGGAAACCAGTTTAAGTTTTTCCCCCCTCTGAGAGCCACAAGAACCAACCATGACCAAACATGTATAGCAGTGAGACTTTAAAGTATTTACTGAGTTTTCATTGAGGAGCTTCCCTCATTTGGGATGGCATCTGGGCTTTACATAGTCAATTAAAAGGAAAGACATATCCATTTTAAAAAGCAAATATTGATACAAGGCCATCAAAATAAAAATTAAGGATATCATTATTATTATAGGATATTATTATAGGATATTAAGATGACAAAATTACTAAAGGAAATTAAAAAGAAAATAAGAAAAAGCCTAAAATGGGTTTGAAAATGTAACTAAGCTGAATGAGTTTATAAAAATAAATGCAATAAATAGAGCACAGCCACATACTAAAATAGAAGTCAGGATGTTAAAAAATTAGGTGTCTGTTAAAAAATTAGGTGTCTGAAATGCAGGAAAAGACCTTTGCCTTTGAGAAGATGCTGTATCCTGTTATAGAAGTGAGGTGCTGAGTAAGAAAAAGCATATCTTCAAACTTCCAGTCTGGCTCGTTTGAAAACACCAAAAGAAGTTGGTTGAAGGAACGTGTATGCTTACGCCATTTTTAGAAACTTGCTAGTTCTGTTGGGTATGAGGGTAATTTTCCAACAATGGCTTTTGAAATAAAAAGATGCCAATGCTAAACATCCGGCCTAGTTATATAGGATGCTGATGTTATTTATAGCTTCAGTACAAATTTCATTATTTTGTTTTTGGGATTTTCAAGTCCATCATTTTTATCAGAACACACATTTCTTGTCAGTAGTTAATCTGCTCAGTTAATCTTTTCTTTTTATGTCACCAGCTGCAGACTAAATTTAAATGTGTCAGCTTTGTTTTAACTTTGACTCTTAATTCTGAGTTCATGGAGCCACAGTGGGACGGAGCGGCAGGACATCTCTGCTCTGTACAGCAAGGTTGAGCCAGAGCCGCCTTGCCACCTGCAGTGTTAACCAGATCTAATTTGTCTCCTCATTCTCTTCTTCCTCCTCTCTGCTTCTACCCATCCATTTCCTCCTGCTCAACGATACTTTTCATACCTGCCTCTACCTTACCACTCTTCATCCTCTTCTTCTCCCTACGTCTTTCCTCCTGTTTCTCTTCCTCTGGCAGGTGGGATCAGAGATGGCGATATCTGGCAAGGCAGTGAGCCTTTGCTTTGAGGAGAAGTTACTGGAGATGTTCCCGGGGCAGAACTTCCCTGACACACCTGAACCTGAGTCTCCAGAACCGGTGGAAAAGGAGGAGAACGGATCAGACGACTCTGATGAGGACTTCATACAGCCCAGACGTAAACGATTAAAAACAGATGAAAAAGTGCTCCACATAAAGTAAAAACCAGCCACAGAAGAAACAAGAGAAGTGAAAAACTCTAATCCTCGGCAGCATACTAAAAGGACGAGATTTGCTTGTACAAACTGCTTGGTTTATCTCATCCTTGCCTTCAAAAGAATTACTGTCAACTCAACGAGACGTCTGCCTTTATTAGGACTCGAGGACAGAAACATAGAAGAGCTGCATCCCTCCTCATTTCATGGACACTCAAGAACTCGCCTGTACAGAGTTAAAAGTAGGAGTTGTTTTTGAGTAGATAATGATCGGTTGTTTCTTTTCTATCATTCATTTTCATTTGTAGATTTGTTGTGAAAGTTGCTTTATAAAACATTTAAATTCCCTGTTTCCAGTTCTTAATGTGTTATATCTATACTTTGCCCTGAAACCCACCGAGTATTTGTATGAGTTTGTGGAAGCGTTATGTAAATAAGAGAATCTAGCCGACTGAAGGTATTCCTCCAGTATAGATGTTTGGGTGCGTCATCAATAAAACATGTACTTGAAATATATCAAAGAAAATGTGTGGTGTCGACTAGGTTTGAGGTCTGAAAAACAAACATAACAAAAATAATCTGTTGCAGGCTTGTCATGAAGATAGTTTTGATTGTTTTCTCAGGATTTAACACACTAGTCTTAAATATCTGATCCCTCAACCACAGTCCCTTTAGATCCTTAAAAAGTCTTGAATTGGACTTTTGACGTAAAAAGGTCTCATTTTACTTGTGAGAGGTTATAATTTTGAAGACCACTGACGAATATTTATTTTTCCAATTTTTTTTCCAGCTAAATTTATAGGATTTAAATTTCTTTTGCATTAATACCTTCATAATTTAAGATTTATAAAGGAAATAGCTATCTCTTTTGTTATTAATCATTAGTTTTCTAGCTAAATTTATAGCACTTTATTTTCTTTTTGCATTAATGCCTTCATAATGTAAGATTTATAAAGGATATAGCTTTATTTTGTTATTAATCAATAATTTTGTTTTTCAGCTAAATATCCACCAGAAAACATATAAAAATATTTATAAGAATGCCAGGAATAAAGTATTGGATGTTTTAAATTTCCTCTGGAAAACCCCCAAACCCCCATCTAAATTTTTATTACTCACTGTGATTATATCAGCCTTATAATGTTGTCAAGCACTAGTCCAGTCCTCTAATGTCTGGTTTACAAAGTTGCCCATCTAAATATTTGTACAGCCCATGCTTATTTTGACAGTTCTTCACTGACAAAACTTTATTCTTCTTTTTAATAGTTACACTGTTTAAAAATCAGCTCAGCATTCCTGCTGAAATATGTTATAAATATTGCTATAAGGCAGATTGATCCAAAAGAGGTATTAAATGTGCCAAAAAGTAAAAATTTGGGGGATCTATGCCAGAAAATGTAGTTTTTCCATACCATTTGACTTTTCATAGACACTGCATAAAATCAGAGAATTGATTCAGGTGTACAAGGAAATCCCACATGCCTTTGATTTTTGCAGTGCAAAAAGTGGTATTAATTTTTCCAGGCTCAGGTATTAAAAAGTCTTAATTTAGATTTTGAAGAGTGTAGGAACCCTGCTCAACAGAACAGAGGTAGATGGAATGTCATTTGTGGAGTAACTGATGTCCGTAATTTGACCAACAAAAGCATAAAACCATCAAAAAGTGATTGACTTTTTGGTAATGGTACTGTAAAATTTCAAAATAAAAGCCCATCCTATTTAAGGCCTCTACTTTTTACTATCGTTTTCAAAAACAACAGAAGGGGATCTCAGTAAGTGGACTATGCAGCGGTGTCAACTGACAAGCTTCCAGAACGATGCAGAGCGTCTCATTGCAATCAGTTGCATGTTTCACTTAGTATCTTTGCAAATCTTTGGTCTGAATTTGGTTAAAGAATTTTCATAGAATTTCACCTCTGGGAGTGATGCTTCAAACTTACTGTAGGAAGCTTTTTAAGTATGAGCCTTGGTTTTGTAATCAGACATTCCAGATACACTGTTTCACATTAACCTTGCAAAGCAGATGGATACGCCCGTTTCCTTGTTTTTCACTGGCGAATCTATCTCGTAAAGCTCTCATCTGAACCATTTGGGCCTGGTTAGAAAGTGACAGGACCAATCAGCGACGAGGGGCAGTACTTTCAGGCGCAGCAGTTGTGACGTAAACAAGCAGCAGCAAGAGATAAGCGTGGCTACTGCTAAAGCGCCAGTTTTATCAGAACTTGATCATATTTCTTCTTTAAAAGAATAAAGAACAGCAGTGAGTTGTTTTCACAATTGACAAAAGTCGAGTACTTACATGTCTATAGTCGTCATGTTTTGCATTATGCCTCAGTAGCTGCGCACGTGCAGCTCTATAGCGGCTACATCACGTTTTGTTGCTCTGATTGGCCCGTAGAGATGTGACGAACAGAACGTACATCCAATCACACTGAGTTTTTTTCAAAGCCTCTGTCTTTTCTCAAACGTTTCCTGTTGAAGCTTTCCCAAATGGATGTGTAGAACACATCCATCTGGCGTGTCAGGTTAGTTTCACATACCCATGGCATGGGATGTATTTCACATCTATCTGGTCAACAGCCTATAAACGGTGCTCTCATCCAATTGTAGAAGGATGATTGGAGGAGTGACAAAACATGGCATAGTAGGTGTGTGCAGCCCCAGTAAGTAAACGACAGAACACATGCTGGGCATGTAGCGTCATCACTGTTCACTATCAGTGGAGCCTGTGTGAATCAAACTCCTGCTGAAGCTGGTCCGTAACATCATTTCCACCAAGAAAGTGTGGTTCTTTGCTCTTTTAATTTAATCTCTGTAGCCAAGCTAACTTCTTTAACAGTCATTGTTGATGGGCTTTCATTACAACTAAACCTCGCCCATAGCTAGTCCTTTATTCTCCTTTAATGATGCTGATCGTTCCAGTCGCTTTCAGACTGGGAAAAGCGATTTTGTGATTAAGATTTAACAAGATGGATCTGTTTGATCACAGACATCAAGTCTTGCTAGTCCATCATCTATGCAAGGTTTACTGGTTTTATGAACCACCACCAAACACCTGCTAATCAGGTTAGTTGGTGACTCTAAAATTGGCTGTAGGTGTGAATGTGAGTGTGCCTGGTTGTCTGTCGCTATATGTCAGCGCTGCGATTGGGTGGCAGCCAGTCCAGGGTGTACCCCGCGTCTCGCCCAATGACAGCTGGGATAGGCTCCAGCCCCCCTGACCCCCAACAGGGTAAGCAGTGTAGAGGATGGGTGGATAGTTGAGGTCCACAATTAGTGCACTCATTCCTTAATCTCCATAAATCTCAGACATGTCAGTGTCTCCCTGCAGCCACAGTGATGTTAAAACAAGTCCACAAGTGTTCCTTAATGTCTCATTAAGAAAGCTCAGTGGACAAGTCAAAGGTCTTCTGAACCTTTTGAATGACCCCTTATTTCTTTTTCAATCCATAACAAGTTCCTCGTTCCCTGGTTAAGTTCATGCTCTTACTGTCAATCTACCTCCAAAAGTCAATTACCCTTAGTTTAAGAACCTGAAAAAAATGCAAAATAGAGGAATTTTCAAAATGCTATAAAAAGGGTGAGATTTATCAGGATTAACTACAAAAATTCAAAGATTAATTGAGATTAAAGATTTTAATATAAAACGCAAACATTTGATACATAAAAGTCTTAGAGAAAGAACTTTAAAAGTTTTAGGAAATGGTTTTGTACTACACATTTTTAGTGTCAAAATGTTTTGTGTTTCATAGAATCATTTTTACATTAGAATAATTTCTTTTTTGCAGTTGGAATACAGGGCCACCGTAGTTTTTGTGAGGCTGGATGGAGCAAAGTGAAAGGGGCATGTAGGATGAACACTACTTAACTTTTCTTGGATTTTCATTGTATTTTTTTACCCGTCCCTCATTTTCTAAGAGTAATAAAATGTCTAAATAGCATATATATGCATTGTTTTTAAAGAAAACCACATTACATAATGTAGTCAGTGGCAGGGTTGAAAGTTTATTCAATGATAGGAAGAAGTCGATTTTGACTCTGCCCAGTCTGGAAAGAGCACATGACATAGTAGACACTTGCCTTGCAGTAAACCTGAGCATAAAGCAGGCTGGATGAGCTGACATCAGCTTGGTTTGGTGCTGAGTCGTCAGTCTGACTAAAAGTCAGATGACAAACACCGCATCATCTCAAATATCTCGGCGGTAACTTCCTTTCTTTTGCTTCCACTCAAAGTCTGAAATTGGATTCAATCACATCCTCCAGGTAGGTTTCCTCTCTTTGGCTTGTGCAAACAATTTAACCATTTTTATTTTGTAACGGCTGTTTGGAGTGAGACAAGTAAATCAAAACAAAGTAAAGCTGCCATCAACTCATATATTAACTCATATTTTTGACTTAAAAACAGCAGTGAGTAAAGAAAAAAAGCTGCTATTATATAACTTTACAGACAGACCATGTCTTACAGTGTTTAAAAATTTGCATACAAGCTTGTTCAAGAAGGATTTGCACTCATGGGCCTGCATATTAGAAGTACATTGTTTTTGCTTTGTTTTTCACGGCTGCACACTAAAATGCAAAGCTTGTTGAAGAATGCAGGAGGCCTCAGTACTAATGATGAGCCCGGACTAATGACTGAATTAACCTGGAGAGAAACTGTCCAGTTTAGCAGGGTGTGTAGACATGTGAGGAGAATGTGTGAAATGTGTTAGAACAACCGATAGGCACCGTTGTGTTTTGTCCAGTTCTGCAGAAAAGTAACATTTACGTGAAAGCATACCATCGGCTTGTTCCACAGCCTTCATAAATCTGCCATGAATTGAACAGTCTCCTAACTCAGGCTGATGCTGATCAGATTAGGTCGTAAATCAAAATACAGAGTTTAGGATTAACTGGATTCTGAGCTGTGATTTAGAATTCATTTGACAGAAATATTTAAAAGGTCATTAGGTTGAACTAATGTTTAAACAGAAGGGCTCTACAAACATCATTTTTCTTAATGTATTTGATTAACAAATACCTATTATACAACTGAACTTTTTAAAACAACTGCATCAAAGTTTGCTATTTTAGCTTTGTACTCTTATGCAGGGGTGGACAACTGGTGACCTGAAGGATGTGTATTATACTGTGCACAAAAAATGAATGCATTTGTTTGAGAAAAGAAATAGTTCCACAATAATCTTTTTTGCTGGTAAATAAGACATTAATAGATATAAAAGTCTGTTTTTGTTAACTCTTTTTGTGTTACAAAATCCAAGTAAAATAAAAAAATTAGAAGCAAAAATGCTATACTAATTAATTTTTTAACTGTGTAATACATAGTCATAAGCCCAGCTCACATGAGCTTGACAACAAGAATTCTAAGATCTTTAAGTTCTTTTCATAGTCATCGAATAAAAGGGAAGGATGAAGATTAACTTCAGACTAGTTAAACAGACTTTCTTGTCTTTTTTTGCTCAGGCGTTTGAGACAACATTAGCAAGCCATATGAGCCATAAACACATCAAAATTTCTGCTCATCAAGCCTCAGTATATTTGCTCTTTCTGATGAATTATAAGTAACTTTATTTTCATATTAAGGGAGTCCTAACATTTATAACAATTTTGCCCTCTCATCACTGGTGGACTCAGAGGGGTTAGGGGGCGCAATTGCCCCTCCTGATGCAGTAATGTTATAAAAATGCGACAAAAGGGCCCTTTTTGGTGCCCTCTAAAGTGACAAAATTTGACCATTGCCCTCTTTAGTGCCCTCTAAAGGGACAAAATTTGACCATTGCCCTCTTTAGTGCCCTCTAAATGGACAAAATTTAACAGTCGCCCTCTTTAGTGTTCTCTGAATGGACAACATTTGAAAAATTGCCCCCTTTGTTGCCTTCTAAATGGATAAATTCATCAAATTGCCCTATTTTGTGCCCTGTTAATGGAAAAAAATTGCCCCCTTTGTTGCCCTCTAGGACATGGTTAGTTAAGTGTAGTGAAGAACATAATGGAGTGCTATAAATTCCCTGGCTTTAAGTTAAAATTAAGTTAATCACAATTACATTTTAAGTTTTGTGCGCTGGTGTTCTACAACATACAGCAGGTGGCCTTTTTTATTATTAGCCCCAGCCCCTCAAGCATCCTGGGCAACTACTGCCTCTGGTAGTAAGAGTACAGTAAACGTGTACCCTTTGCTCCCTGCTCTGATGTATGATTTACAACTGATACAGAGTAAATTATATCATCATAAACATCTGAAACTAATTCAAACCCAATAGCGTTGGATTTTTTTTTATCCATTACATTGACAAAATATAATTTCTTGAGCTTTATTCTGAAAAGTGCTAAATTTGTTTTGGAGCTCACGCGCCGCTAGTCACGTGTTTATTCTAGTGAGCCCTGCAGTGACGCAAACTGACGTTCGGCCCAAACAAACCAATCAGCTCACGAGCGCTGTGGTCGCTTGTTTATCCGCTGCTTCCGTGTTTTCCCCCTCAGTCTTGGGGAGGTTTTTGTTCTGTTAAGGACTCTGCCGTTATGGCGGCGGCTACAAAGGCAAGAAAAAATGTCATATTTATTCAAAGTGTGCGAATTTGTTGTCATTTTCGACGTTAGAGCGTTAAACGAATAATTTGTGCCTTGTGTTTGGTCGTTGTTGTCGTCTTTGCTTGCTAGCTAAGAGGCTAACTCATAATTATGCGTTATTATTCTCTGGTTAATGTTGACTTTTTTCATATCTTTTCCCTTTAGCTTTCTTTAGTGCTCAAAAAATAGGATTGGCGTTAGTATTTATCCGCCACTGTGGATTTCCGTGTCTAATCAACTCACCAAGCGTGAAATGTGGCTCTGAACAGGCTTCTCTGATGTTGGTTTGAAGTTTTAAACAGCCTTTTAAGACATAGTTTAACTAAAGCATACAGTATGTTGAGTTTGTGGTCTAAATATAGGCTTTCATGGGTGTTTAAATTGTCTAAATAGTAGATCTGATCATGTGAGAGAGCTCTACATCTCTGACATATAGTCCAGAAAGTAATGTCAGCCATATGTTATGCTTTCCTTGCCATTATAAACAAGTTTCTAACAGTATTAGAACCAAATAAATGAAGGATAATGTGTTTATTTTTTTATAAGTTTGGTATTCACAAAGGTTCTTCTCTCTAGCAGATAATGGGGACGGTAGCTGTCCCTACATTGAGTCCTGTTGGATTGACCAGCGATGGAAACTTCACTTCCATTTGCCCTAATGGGTCTAAATGGGTTTGGGAAGGTCTTGGAGAATGTGCCCAGGACGCCAGGGATATGGCCAGTGTCTATGCAGGCCTCATATCCATCCTCTGCTTCATGGTGTCTTCTCTACCGTGAGTGTTTGTTTCACTTCCACAGCCTCTCAGAGGAAGCTTTCTTTTCCCCCAGCAACAGTTATATGTCTTTTTTTCTTTATAATTGCAGACAGTACTACAACTCATGCAGAACAGGGAACATGGACAGTGCCATTTCTATTTGGTTCCTGTTGTTATGGTTGGGAGGTGACTCCTGCAATCTGGTGGGCTCCTTCCTGGCAAACCAGCTTCCTCTTCAGGTGACTTTTTATGATATGATTAACCTAATGATCACCAGGACAGTACAGAGCTGTGACCCTTTGTTTCCCTTTTTACTGAAAACATGAATAATTTCCATAAAAATGCCATTATCTTTCATTGGCAAAAATTAGTACATTGGAAGTTTTCTTGCATTCAGAGCATAACATGACTAAGAGGCAAACAAAATTCAACATTTTTAAAGTCTAGTGCAGGCTTATTTTTATTGTTTGTGTATTAACAATTAACTTGGATCATTTTTTTTTTAAGTTTTATCGATGGGTTTGTACATTTTAAGACCAAAGGAAGAATAGCAAAAAAAAAAAAAACCCAGAAAAATAGCCTTCAGCACATGAAAAGTAACAGCAACCACAGATACAATGTAAACTCATTTAGAGCTGATTTATTTTTAAAAAACACAAGTGTTTGAAAGGTTTAATAAAAGAAGGGGGAAATGAAATATAAGAATCAAGGTATTTTGAAGTTGATCCAAGGCATATGCCTTTACACTTTAGTCTTTTCAAACACAATACAACTGTCATCGTTATAAGAACTCTTCATATATAATATATTCCCCATCACACTTAGCTACTGCACCTATTTCCCACAATCAAGACTTTTTAACTTTTTATAAATCTAATTCCACAAAGTCATTTTTCATTGGCCAAACATAAAGAGCTTAAAATTAAACTTGGTTTCACAGCAGTGGCTTTATTTGTACAGAGAAAATCTTTTTTCTGTGTGTGGCTTTGTTCTATGTCTCTCTCTGTCTTTCAGACGTACACAGCCATTTATTACGTCATAGCTGACTTGGTGATGCTGGCCATGTACATTTACTACAAAATAAAGAACAAAATGGATCAAAGTGAGTTTCTTTGTTGTTTTTTCAACTTGTTAATTTTTAAATATCAAATTTAAACTTGAGTTTAAGTTTTGAGCTTTTATTGCCTCAAAATTTGCACTGCCTTGCCTTAATTTTGATGTCACATTAGTTCGATCTTTGTTAACATATTGACCTGAACCTTGACGTGTCTCTTATCACTTAACTGTAGTTATAGACCTCTTATATCAGAGCTGATACTTTTAATGATCCAACACAAGTCCAGACAGAGGAAGAGGAGATTCCCTCTACCTTGTAACAATGTTATCACATGCCTCATGTTGTTGTGTTTGTTTCCTTACCATTGCCCTTTGACACAGTAACCCTTGCCTGAAGGAATTTGCTGAGATCTCTTTCTCTATATCCATGATGTAAACAGGTGTTTCATCTTCAAGCAGTACAATCGTGAATGCGGTTGGTGTAGTCTGCGTCCTTGGCTTCACCACAAGCCTCATCAGCCTTCCTGGGCTTGTGTCTCAACAGGAGATCATTCCCTCAGGGTTCAGGAGTCGCACCTTGCTCTCAACCACTGACAGTGACCATATTAAAGTGAGTGAAACTCCTGTGTTTAATATGTGCTCAGGGTGAATTGATGTAGCCATGTCTGTCTGTTTTATTTTGGCATAATGAGCCTTTTTTTGTCCCCTCAGCCATTTACTCCCAAAGAAATTATTGGATTCTCCATCGGCTCTGTGTCGTCAGTGCTCTACCTCTTTTCCAGACTTCCACAGATGTACACAAACGTGAGTACGACTAAATAGCGTTGCCATTATTTCAGAATTTTACATTTTATTATCATCCTGATAAAAATCAAACAATATGAATACCAGTTAAGAAATCACATCAACAAATAGAAGCCTAATGCACCCAGTTGAATGTCTTGATAATGATTATTAAAAACTGCAGCGAAAACTGCTGCAGTCTGAAATACACCACAAGACTGGCAACATTTTGTGCTGGAGTTTGCCCTCAGTTTTTGGTGGATTCATTCCTCACCTATGCACCTCTCTAGTGAAATACAATTGAATAATAGTGATGTTAAAAACAACATAATGTTTCTTAAAATGCACAGAATGTTAATTTGTCAAGAGCGGGCTCTCTATCAAAAATATAGCAGAATAGGATGAATAGACACTAGTGCTGCTCAACTCCACACATCTCCGTTGTTTACTTAAAGCTCAGGCTGACAGTTAATGCATTTATTGAAAATAATTAAGGTCCATAATTAGTGCATAATTTATTTTTTAATTGCATTAATCGCATTCTTTATCATTCTTTTTGCACACTACGTTAAAGTCACTGCAGCATCTCCCTGCAGCAGCAGTGATGTAAAATTAGTCCACCACTGCTCCTCAATGCCTCATTTGGTTAAAAAAACAAACAAAAAAATACTCACAGACAGTTCAGTGGTCAAGTCAGCTGCACCTTATGTTACCAAACTTTCCAATTTTTTTGCATTGCCTTCTCTCCATAACAAATTCCTTTCCCCTGGTTACATTAACAACCTTACCTTTATTTTACTCTAAGTTCAAAATAAAAGCAGGTCCTTAGTGAGACAAAATGTCAATTATTCTTAGTTTAATCTAAAATAAAACAGTTTTAAATCCAAAATAGTGGAATTCAAAATAATAATAATAATAATAATAATAATAATAATAATAATAATAATACATTTTATTTATAAAGCACTTTTCATAAAATGCTACATACAGCGAAGACTTACACAGGTAAAAATTTTAATTGTTTGACACCCCTACTTGAAATGTAAAGGGTACTCCAAACGTTAGTTTTTGTTTTTTTTTTTGCATCATGGAGGAACGCACAGCATTTGGCAGAGAATTCGCAGCTCAAACCATGAATAAGATGCAGCAACAGAATGACAGCCTCTAGTCACAGCTCACTGTGTATTATGAAGCATTTTTTTTTACATAACATCTAGGGATTCCATGGCAAGGATAAACAAGTCTGTAGCATAGCTCTGTCATGACAGCCACTGTAACAAGACGAGCCTGTTGCAATAATACTTAAAAAACTTCTGGCTTTCAACACTATTGGAAATATGATGTGTAATGTAAGAGCTCAGCAGTTATATTTATTTAACCCAGGGGTAGTCATTTTCATATTAAAAAAGGCATTTCAGTGCAGAAATCCTAAATATTGTTGCCTTAAACATCAGCATGATGATAATGATGGTTTGACTTTTTACTTCATAATTACACTTGTTTTATTCTAAAGATTATCAAAACTGTGCCAGTATTGATATTGAATGCCCACACTACCAGATGGAGAAAACGAGATATAGTGCACACACATTTTATACAAAAACAAGTTTTGCTTACAGGTCATTTATAACAAATAACAATAAAAAACACACCAAATACTAAAAGAGAAAGAATGTCAGCCTTGGTTTAGTGGCTCAGTCAGTGGCCTTTCAAATGGACATGGCACTAAAAATGACTGATCAGTTAGACGTGTTGCTCATTAATCTTTTCTGAGTACATCATTAATCAACATCTATGATGGGTTCTGGTGAAAGAGGGTCAGTAACAATAGAATAGCTGTCGTAAATAAAAATGACAAAAACAAAGAGCCATCATCATTAATCTCTCTTTTCCCACTGCAGCCCTGAATGCTTATTGTTTACAGTTTGGGTCATTAACTTCACAAAAAAATTCACAGAAGGTGTTTTTAAACCGCTTTCAAATCTTGGATGTTAATGAGCTACCACCAAGCATCACATAATGCAGCTGAAATACAAGTTAAACTGAATATAGCTCCCTACAAGTTCCAGAAAAAGAAATCTAGATAGTCTGGTATAAAGTCTGAACAATCAGATCAGGCAATCACCTTAAGAGTAAATTGAGGAGTCTGCAATATGTAAAAATGCACATGATTGAAATCACTTGCAAGAGTAATAATAGTAATAATAGTAACTTTATTAATCCCCGAAGGGAAATTAATATGTCTGGAGTCTCATCTGTGAATGTCTGAATGTCTGTGTGATTAAAGATAAATCAGATGAGGGCAACAGAAAAAAACTGAAAATCAGTTAAATATTGCTTTGTGTAAAATCAGCACAAGGTGAAATAATTATGTAATGGTGTGAGTGGAAAAACTCATGGTAAATGAAATCTGAGCAACAAAAAATGCAAGTATGTAGAACGCTTAAGCAGCATGGTTTATTTCTTCTGCACATACCACTGCATGGATATTTTTCAAAGAACTCCCTCCACATACACACTCAGACATTGATTGAACTCTTTTCGACCCCATGCCTAATGACTGAATAAATAGCTGAATGAATTATGCTTCATTAATGTGGACAGTTTAAATACAGCAGCAAGCTCAGGGGAACCAAAACTTGTGTAACCATGGTTGTATGCCTCTTAAATAGTACGTTATAAATAATGTTAGGATTACTCTTTAAAATCACTCCACAACCTGGAAAAAATACCTCAATATTAAGCAATCTTTCTCCCCTTTGGGCATCTTCAATTTTTGTGGGGATTTTCCATTTTCGTTAACCTTGCAAAGCAGATAGATACGCCCGTCTCCTTGTTTCTCATTGGTGAATCCATCTTACAAAGCTCCCGTCTGAACTGTTTGGGCCCAGTTACAAAGTGACAGGACCGATCAGGAGTAAGAAGAAGTACTTTCGGGTGCGGTAGAGTCGTGAGCTGCAACAAGAGGCCGGTGCTGTTACGGCGGAAGACATTGGCGTGGATACTACTAAAGCTCCAGTTTAATCAGAACTTGACAAAATTTATTCGTTAAAGGAAGAACAAAGAACAGCAGCGAGTTGTTTTCTTTTTAAAAACCACAAAAGATGTGTACTGACATGTCTACAGTTGCCATGGTTCCTGTTATGCAGTTTACTCCTCGGTAGCGGCGACAACGTCATGTGTTTTGTTGCTTTGATTGTCCCGTAAAGATGTGACATACAGAACGTTCATCCAGTCGCCCTCCTAGTTTTTTTGTTTTTTTTTTACAAAGGCTCTGCCCTTTCCCAAATGCTGTACATCGAAGGTTTTCCAGATGGATGTGTGAAACAAATCTGTTGTGTCAGGTTAAATTTTTGTTGGTTTTCAATGGAAATCAAATACAAACATACAGAACCCTCCCCAAGTACCCCCCCTAAAAAGGCAAATTCAAACCATACTCCAATCAAACAGTAATCATAATTCTAAAATTGATAATAACAATGATGATGATGATCATAATAAAATAAAGTTTAATAAATAGCAGAAAATGTTCACTTAATATTTGACTTTGTCTGTACAGTTAGAATGATACAGAAAAAACTCAATAGGAACCTCATCACATAGAATCTGGCCGTCATCTTAAATCGCCCAAAATGTAAAATTATTGCCCCATTTTCTAAGGTCAACTTCTAACCTTCCAAACTGCTCATGGGAAGAGAATAATCTGCCTATCACGATACTTTTAACATGTTTATCGCATCCATTTAAAACTGAGTCGTTAGCTAATACAAATAGTCTGGGACTAAAGGGGATTAGTGCTCTCATAGTCTCAGTAATATTATTATGTATTCTGTTCCAAAACTCTTGAACTCTGTCACAGGATCGTACAACATGCATTAAGTGGCCTTCCTCAGATTTGCGTTTCAGTCTTGTCATTTCCAATCTGATGATGTTTACAAGACGCTTGGTTTTACTCATCCCTGTAAACATAAATCAATTCACAGTCAAACAGGGCATCTCCCTCTAATGTTCAGAGCTGGTTAGTCAGGTCTGGCTTGTAGATAAATACTTGTTGCATGTCTTTTTTGTACTTATTGGTTCATAATTGCATTTTGCAACTAGAGATGAACCATAAAAATAAATGCAGCTGATGTCTTCCGATAGTTTGGTTTGCCTGCAGGCTACTTACCTGTTTTAAGTAGTAGGTCATGTTATTTGCTGTTGAGTGATGTAATAACTGTTGACCCAGCTTGCATTTAACATTTTTGCTCTAATTTTTAACTTGTTTAAAATCCCCTCACCCTCCTGAGTTTTTCCCCTTACATTGGAAATCTAAAAAGATTTAGGACAGCTGGAATCACTCTGCAAAACAGTTTAATCCAACTCACATTTGTCTATGCACACACGAAGGAGATTTATTAGTGTGTCAACTGTCATTAGAAATACATTTAAGCATTAGTAACTTTATTTTTACACCAGGATAGACAGTAAGCCATGATGTATCGGGAGGAAAAAGGCTAATCTATGTAAAAATAGGCACTTAACACCCCCATGTAATTGGAAAGGAATGATCCTTGTTTCATAAGCAAGTGTTCGACTGTGAGATTGGCAGCTGACTGTGGCTCATATAAATAAACACATGTACAGTTTTCAAGACCAGAATATTTGGAAATGGACTGTTAAAATAATGCAAACTTTTAGGTTTTATAAATGTATGATACATCTAGTTTTTGACTTAAATAGGCATCCAAGTTTGTGCAGGTGATAACGTGGAATTATAATTCAGGGAGCGTCTGCTTATTCATCACGTCTGCATCCACTGTTGGAGGGTTAAATAATGCACTCTCTGCACTCCAAGGTTTTGAATGACACTTAACGTGGTGCAAATGGAGTAAAAGTGTGTACTGAGAGGAGAGGGTGGAGGAAGGCACGTGTCATTGGAAAGTATATACGTGACAACTGTGTGACAGATCCTCTGTTCCTTTAAAGTTTTTAATGTTGTGTCCATTTCCCCTCCCGTCCTCTCATTTCTCCTCACAGTACAAGAGGAAGTCCACAGAAGGGGTTTCGTACTTCCTCTTTGCACTGGTCATCCTGGGAAACACCTTATATGGTCTGAGTGTCCTCCTGAAGAACCCTGATGACGGCCACGGGGAGAGGAGCTACCTGGTTCACCACCTGCCCTGGCTCATCGGCAGCCTCGGTACCCTCTCCTTAGACCTCATGGTATCCTTTAAAAAGAAAACTCTCAGCTGCTGCAGCTGCAGGGCCTCTGGGCTCTCCTTAATCCCACATACATGCTACATTTTAGGAAGTGCTGAGCTTGGAGAGACTCTTGATCATTTAGGTCTCATGACTGCTTTCGTAGAATTGCAATCTCTAGTATCAAAGGTCTCACTTACGTGGTTTATTGCTTGTTGTGGGCAGACCAGTTTGTCTCACAGCTGTTTGCTGCTTTGTTTTCAGTGAATATTAGTTATGCTGCCTACCTCTGATGACTTATTGCTGTCCATTTTTACAATGTACTAACAGGGATTTATATCTGATTTGGGCATTTGGATTCAAAGTGGTAATCTTTAATGCTTTATTTTGACATACCTTGATGCATTTTGATAATTTTTTTGTAACTGTACTGGTTACACAACAACCACTATGGTTGTGTAAATGCAATATGTACTGGCAACCCATTAACTAACATTATCTACTATATTTGGCCAGTAAACAGCATTTTATACTGGAATATACTGGTATATAGGTCACAGAGAACTTTTAGATGTAAGTTTGGTCTGTCTTGTACACCAAATTTTATGGTGTATTAACCCAGTGGTTCCCAAAGTGGGGCCTATGGGCTTGACGAGGGGCATAACAGGACTAATAAAGTCAACACACAATGCCTCCTGTATGGTTGTTTGATTTAGTGAACAGGTCACAGTGATAGAACAGAAATAAAATGCACCACCTAACCAATACACTTTGTGAGCAACCATAATCACGACTATTTTCATTAATATTCATTCATTCAACCTTTGTTTGTTCACTGAGGGCATGTGCTCATTTCAACAACGTCAGGAGAACAACCAAACAAAATAAATATGCATCTAAAATAATAATACAAAGAACAGCAACAACACAATCAAAGCAGTTTCATTCAAAGACAGAATAGTCAATCGTCATAGTTTTTTTTTTTTTTTTTTTTTAAGATTTATTTTTGGCCTTTATTTGATAGGACAGTGGATAGAGTTGGAAACAGGGGAGAGAGCGGGGAGAGACATGCAGAAAATAGTGCCACGGGCCGGATTCGAACCCGGGTCGCCTGTGTATATGGCGTATATCGGCGCGCCATCAATTGTCATAGTTTTAAACTGATCTATATGAACCCGTGTTTGCTGTTTGGATTTTTGTCGCAAAGCACTGAGATCAATTCTCGATTTTGCAACATTGGCATTACATTAATTTAAAGGATGTAAATTCTCTTGACACTTAACAGTTCTGAACAACTTGAAAAAAAAAAAACAATAAATGAAAATAAGTGAAAATAATCACAATACATGAATAAAGAATAATCACATTAAATGAAAATGAATAAAGGGATAAACTTTGTTTTTTAAGTAGTGGTTATTTAGTCTTGTGGTAAAAATGTACAATCAATCTCTGAAATATTTTCCATACATGATGACAAAGGCTTTTGGACAATACGAACACACAACGTCACGTTTTCATTACCACAAGAAGCCAAAATCGGAATTGAATTTTAAACTTGATTGATTTTGGCATAGCTTAGAATTTCTGTTTAGATGCTTGTAAGATCTTCTTCTTTTACCCTGTAGGCAGAGCTTCCCAGCACACTGCAGTGCTTAGGATTTTATCTGCTGGCAGGAAACACTTTCAAAAATCAAGTGGAAGTGAATACATTTCTCCTCAGTGCAGGACTCAGAGTCTGTTTAGTAACTGTGTAAAGCTTCAACTGAATAATTCATAATCAGATTAGTATTTTAAACATAATCAGAGGTTTTCAGATCAAGCCTTATATTATAGGATCAACTGCAATCCGCTCTGGCATATGTGGAAGACTTGAAGAAATTATGCCGAAGTTTTTTTTTTCCCCCCACTTTTGACACAGTGAGGTTAGCTGCATCCAGTCTTTATGATAAACTAAGCTGCATGTAGCTCCAGCTCCAGCCCCAGGACTCCCTTGGAATCATTAAACCTTAATTTTAATTTTTTTTATTAACAAACTCCTGACAAAATAGGCCTACATGCACTTGTTCATGACTAAAGATCTATTTATGATAATAATAATAATAATAAATTTTATTTATAAAGCACTTTTCATGAAAACTCAAAGACACTGTACAATGCAGAGAAAGATGAAATTGCATGAAAAGCACCATAAAAGCAGAGAAAGTCAACACAAAACAAAACACACACAAAAAAAAAACAAAATAGACAAAAATTGTCTAAAGAGGTGTGTTTTGAGATGTGATTTGAATGTGGGTAGGTCCGTGTAGTTTTGATTATGAGTTGGGAGAGAGTTCCAAAGGGAAGGGGCGGCTATGGAGAAGGCTCTGTCCCCCCAGGTTTGGTGCTTGGTTCTTAAAGGGGGAGAAAAGAGGTTGGCAGCAGAAGGACAGAGGCTACATGCGGGAGTGTGCTGGGGAAGGAGGTCAGTGAGATAGGAGGGGTCAGTGTGTTTAGGGCTTTGAAAGTAAGGAGCAGGATTTTAAATTGAATCCAGTACGGGATAGGGATGCAGTGAAGATTTTGACTATAGATTATCTGTTATTACAGCAGTCAGTTAGGGCCACTCTGGAGAAAGCAGTGATAAAGATGAGCTGTTTATTTTCAAGGTAAAAGGATTTATAAATTAATTGTCTGGTTTCAAAAGTCATTTAGCTACAGGGGGCAAAAATACTAGAATTTTTAACTTTAAACGTTGTAGATATACGAGAACCAAAAATTAGAATTTTTTTAATTATGTAGTTAAGAAGTCCAAGTATTTGAGTTGCTAATGTCAAACTTTACACTTTAAAATTTCGAGTTTTTCTTGTAAATTTCCAACTATTTAAATTCTGAATTTTTGAGTTTGCTTTCTTGTAAGAATACAACTTCATAACCTCAAAAACTTGAATTTTTTTTTTACTAATAATCAAAGGATTCTCTCTTTTTTTTTCTCCATCTTTAGGTTGGCTCTAATATGCCACCAAATTTTGTTTCTAATAATGATTTAAAAAAAATATAAACATCCGATTTTGACAACTTCAGAGCAGACAGGGTCCCGTGCCCTCCCTGAGATCTTTGGTGCCCGCCCTGGTGATGCCCTGCCCCTAGGTCAATTCATAGTATATTAACAATGGAAATATTTTAATATATTAATGACAGGCATTTCTGTGTATATATGCACATTCATGCAGACAGATCCACACAGGCATACGCATGTATGCATGCACTCATGAATTTGTGCATGCATACAACTAATCTTCTCCTCTATATGGTTGGATGTCTTTCTTTGATATTCATATCCACTAATGTTGTCTCTCTCAGTATGTCTTTACATTTCCTTAACTCTGTGGTTCAGATCTCCATCCAGTTCTTGATTTACCGCAAACCTCAGCAGGAGGTGGACAGCGACAGCGATGAAAGAACGCCTCTGATCAGGAGCTAAGCCAAGCAACCATGAGTGCACTAAAGGGACACGAGCAATCACAGAATCAAATTTCAAACAAAATCAGGATTAGCAGTGTACATTTTTATGATTTTATTTATTATGCTCTTTTATTCATGTTTACCATGTGTTTTTGAAAACAAGTGTACTGTGAAGCATGAAGTTCTGCACGTGGGTTCAGCTGCAGTGATGTGGTTTTAGTTGCCTTTAATGTTAAAGTTTTAAAGAGAGTTTCAGGTGTCAGACATGGACCAAAACTCCTGATGCCAACCTGAACTCCTGCACACTTTAGGTCACAACGTTGATTCAAAGCCAGGCATTGTACAGATATCAGGAACCTGCTGGTAGGGTTTACCAGACCACACAGGGGCCATTTTTAAAAAGGATCTTTGTGTTTTTAAGTTGCCAAAAACGTAACAGTACTGACACTAACCACTACATGAAGCCCTGTCCGATCTCCTTTACAGCGTTCAGAAAAAGCTCCTGTAACTTGAATCTTTGTTGTTGGGGCCTCAGTGATGTGTCTCACTACAGAATAAGAAATATCTTGTAATATGTTTGCAACTGTAAATTGTATTTAGTCCATTTTTATGTGGTGTAATCAACATGAATGTTTTATGCATGTTTTTGATGTATTTTAGGTATCTTTTAATTAAAGCCATTTAATTTTCTTATTTTTAAATACAGACTCTTGACCAGTTTTGTTTGCACTGGTGATGGAATGTCGATTTTAGTACCGTTTTTAGTTCAAGCATATCTTTTTTGTTTCATTCTCATTGTTTTGCACAACAAAAGTTTGTTTTGTACTTTGAGAAATATAAAGTGTGTTCAGTTGGTCAGTGAACTGTTCAGATTAAATAAATATAAAAACCCTTTTTTTCTTTGTAATTCTTTATTTTGAAGAAGTAGAGCAGAAAAAACAGCAAAAACAGGGGCTTTTCATATTGTAGATAAGACCTGAATTGTTCAAAGTCATTGCCGTTGCTCTATCTTTACACACTACTCCATAAAAAATTAGCCCTTCACTAAGCTTTTATACAAAGCCTCTGCAACAGCTTAACTGTGGCGTCCCAGTGTGTTAATTTTACAGGACATTACAACGTTTCAGAGGCATGAGAGACATGGCATTTAAATATACCGTAGCAGCTCCGGGGATACACTTAATCAGGCATGCATGCACAGCAAAGATCTGCCTGATTAGCATGGAAGTGATAATATCACTGTTTCCCCAATTACACCTCTGTTACTTCATCCAGCTGGCTGAGGAAACTAACCACCACCATGTGCAGGGCTGCCTCCAGCAAAAGTGAGACCTTCTAACACCCCACCGTGCATCATTCATGAGGTATACAAACTTAAATAACAGACATGCTAACAGTAAATACAATATTTAGCAAATGTAACTAAACCTAGGATATTCACACATATACATTCATGTGCATCTACAAAAATGAATATCCTGTAAAAGTTGTGTTTTTTCCAGTAATTTACCTCAGAAAATGAAATTTTAATATAATTCAAGATTCATCTCATACAAGGCGAATTATTTCAAGACTTATTTTGTTGTAATCTTGATCACAGCTCACATAATCAACTGTCTGAAAATATTAGACTATTGTGGAAAAGTCCGATTTGCAAAGGTTTCCAGAGCCTTAATCCTCCCACTCTGGTTCAGTACACACAACCACAATCATGGGGAAGACTGCTGTCATGACAAATGTCCATAAGACGAGCACTGGAACCCTGCAGAAGGAGGGTAAGCCACAGAAAGACACTGCTGAAAGGTCAGGCTGTTCTCAGACTCTGTTTCAAAGCAGATTCATGGAAAGTTGACTGGAAAAGAAAAGTGATGTAAGAAAAGTTGCACAAGCAACAGGGATGATAGCAGCCTTCAGAGAATTATCAAACAAAGCAGAACTTTGGAGAGCTTCACAAGGAGTGGACTGAGCCTGGAGTCAGTGGATCAAGAGCCACTACACTCAGACAGGTCCAAGAGATGGATTATAAATTTTGTGTTGCTAGTGTTTAGTCACTCCTGAACTACAGGCAGTGCTATTAGCATCTCACTTAGGCTAAGGAAACAAAGAACTGGACCGTTGGTCAGGGTTTGATTTCATTTTGAAATCAAGGTCAGAGAGTCTGGTGGAAGATCAGCAGCGTGTTTCTTACTGGTGAATCCATCTTACAAAGCTCCCGTCTGAACTGTTTGGGCCTGGTTAGAAAGTGACAGGACCAATCAGGAGTAAGAAGCAGTACTGTCGGGTGCGGCAGAGTCGTGACGTATGCAAGCAGTGACAAGAGGCCAGTAGAATTATGGCGGAAGAGATTAACGTGGATGTTACTGAAATGCCAGTTTTCTCAGAAGTAGACAACATTTCTACATTAAAAGGAAAACAAAGAACAGCAGTGAGTTATTTACTTTTAATAACCACAAAAGTTGTGTACTGACATGTCTACAGTCACCATGGTTTGCGTTATGCAGTTCTCTATGGAGTTTACTCCTCTGTTAAGTGTTTTGTTGCTCTGATTGGCCCGTTAAGATGTGACAGACAGAATGTTCATCCAATCACCCTCTGAGTTTTTTTTCAAAGGCTCTGCCCTTGCCCAAACACTGTATATTTAGAGACACCTGACCAGAGTGAAGCCAAAACTACCAGAAACTGGTTTTCTGACCATGGTATTACTGTATTTTGATTGGCCAACCAACTGGTCTGACCTGAACCTCATAGAGCAGTGATCATCAACTGGAGGCCCGGGGGCCACATCAGGCCCCCAGAGAATTATTTCAGTCAGAAAAGGAACTTTTTCTTTACATTTAAATAGAACCTTTGATTTTGCAGCTTATCAGTCAAGAAGCACACAAGTATTATATTTCTGTAATTTTTCATGGTAAATGCATACTTAGCATTCTTATCTTGATTAAAGCTGCTGTTTTTTTTTTAAATCAAAATTTCAAATTTGGCTCTTTGAGAGCCTTCTAAGAATCTATACAGAAGATCTGTTTCCTGCATGTGGTTTTGGCCATTCATGACAGCCATTTTAGCATCAAACTTAGTGGCAGACATCCAAAGGGCTCCAGAAATATGTAGCTAAAATTTCTCAGTACCCTTGTGGCTGGCTGCAGATGAGAGGGACTGATCTCACTGTTTCATTAATGTTGGAAGGAAAGAAACAATATTTTTTTTTACAAGAATATTTTAATCAGACCAGAATATTTATTTTATTTTAGTTTATTAAGTCTGCCCCCCAGAGTGTCTGTCATGAAAAAGATGGCCCTTGTGCAAATGGAGTTGAAACACCAGACTCAATGAAAGCTGCTATCAGAGCAACCTGGGCTTCATAACATCCCAGCAGTGCCATGATCGGCTCCGTGCCATGTCACATAGATGCAGTAATTTGTGCAAAAGGAGCTCCAACCAATTACTGAGTGCATTAATGGGAATAATGTTCCGGAAGACAATAATTTCTGAATTATAAGTCTTTTTTGGACCTGTGTTTTGTGATATTTTTGGATTGGTGTGAGCTGTAAGCTGTACTCATTAAGATTAAAAGAAAAGTCTTAAAATATTCCCCTTTGTATAAGCTCTGTTACTGGATAGTATGAAGAGCTGCAATGCATTCTGGGACAGTTCAGTCTGATGAATTAACCTCCTATCTTCCCATACTTAAACATGATGTCAAATTTAGTATACACTTGCAGATTTCTTGCATACACACTGCATACTCTGAATGATACTCTATGAAGTCATTGTTAGTATAAACATGATAGTATGCAGCTAGTAATGCTATTATAATTGCTCCTCATACTGGAAGTTCTTCCTCCCTAACAGTTCTCTCTTAAACTCCCTCTTTTTCCAGCCCAGCAGAGGTCAAGGCCTGCTCTTGGCCTTGATGTTGACGTTTGACCCTCTGCCTTCGCTGACCCTGAATCCCCTCAGTGGTTGTGTTTGACCTGCTCCTGGGAGGCCTTGACAGCCATGTTGTTTTTCTTCATTAGCAGATTCACACTGGCCTCTCAGAATCATCCTCCCTCATAGCGCCCCCCTCCCACACACTTTTTGCTTCACTATTAGACATGATGCAATCACATCGCACACACTTTAACAGTAAGGGCCCACACACAGAGGGAGCACAGAGAAGAATCGAGGGGTTGTGAAACAGTGGCAGAGAGTTTGTGAAGCAGGCTGGGGAGTTAGCAGGAAGAGCCAGTGATAGGAAGCACCCATCCATCACCAGCATGGACAAGAAGCTGTTTATAAACACTCCATACTGGGAATTTCTTAATGAGATGATTCCTATGAGCCAGGCTGGGAGGAGAGCAGGGGGACTGGGTGGTTGCAAGTTAAATTCCCCAGTGCAGACATAAGGCCCTATGCTGGAAGTATTCATATGTGTCAGTATCCTGACACATATGATGCTTTAACTTTCATTAAGTTTACATGCATGATGACTCAAATCACCTTCATATTTGAATGCTTCCTTGCACAGTTTTTCCTGTGTTTTGTTGTTGCTACTTCAGCGCTGCTCCATTTACAGGTAAAGAGGATCTTTGGTCAGGTTCAATCTCCAACACACATCAAGAGTAACTGTCTCATTTCTCTGTTTACTCTGTGTGTGTGTGTGTGTGTGTGTGTGTGTGTGTGTGTGTGTATGTGTGTGTATTTAAAAGTGCTGCATGGAGGCTGGGCTGAAGCCAGCACTGCAAAAAGTTAGACAGTTGAAAACCAGAAGACTTTAGGACACTGAGCGGAGAACAACCAACGGTGAGTCCTCTATTTCCCTAAGCAAACTTCTTAAACATAAAATGTATTCTCACAAGCAAAGGCAATGTTGATTTGTGTGTGATCTTCTACCTAGAGAACAGTGTGTATTTCTACAATTGACATGATTGGCTTATTCTCCATGCAATGACGTGTTGATTGAGCACAAAATGGATAATCTTTGGTTTTTAATGCAGTTCCAACCAGTTGATTTTGGATTACATGTGCAACTGGGAACTCTTTCCAATAAGGTTCACAAAAATTGGCAGTTACTTACTCAACTGCTAGTAAAGCAAGGGAAGAATGATAAATTAACTACTAGTTAACCATGCATTTACATGTAAACCCAGACTAACTCCTCATTAAATTTACCAGGTACTTTATGTCGTATGCGATTTTAGACTCTTTTAGGAATGATGTAGTGATCCAAATTTAATCTCAGCACCCTTAAATAATTACAGAAGGAAAAAAGGCCCCACCTGATTTTCAGAATTTGACAAAAATGTTGCAAATATCTTAATCTTATATTTTAGTGAGCTAAGCTACATTTCAAATGACAATTCCATGCCAGGGTGCAGAGAAAAAAAAGATCCTTTGTTAATAAATGGGAGAAAACCTGAGAAGTTAATATCTCAAAAGGTGTATATTTATTTTTAGGCCCTTTAACTTGACAGACATGTATTTATTTATTCATCTATTTACATTTATTTAACCAGGAAAACCTCACTGAGTTTAAGAATCTTATTTACAAGTGTCCTGGCCAAGACAGGCAGCAGCATGCAAATATAAAACCAGAGCAGTTACAATCACAGAAAAGCCAAATTCAGTCTCATAGAACAGAAAGTCATCAGTTGAAACATCTACAGCCCGATGCATCTTCCTCAAAAACTTCAACTACTTTTAAAAAGATTTAGAGATCTGCCCCTCAGGACATAATCAATTAATAATTGCTAATAATTCATATGGCACCTTTTGAAACACTGTTACAAAGTGCTTTACATCATAAAATGAAATGCATACCAGTTAAAACAAAAACATAACATAAAATCAAATAAATAAAAAATATTAAAAACACTGAGCACAAGATCATAGTTTGAACAGAGTGGGATTAAAACTGTCAGGTTATACAAACAAAATAAAGGTAAACAGGCAACTATAAATTGGTGACAGGGTCTAAACTGATAATCTAACAATAAAACTATTTGCATAATACTCAGAGGTGAGATAAAACTATTCAGACAGATTTACTATAGAAAAGCCTTTCTGTAAAAGTAGATTTGAAGGCATAAGGTCTCCTGCAGCAGATTCCAGGCTGTAGGAGCATGAAATGGGTTAAACTCCTTAAATCCATTTCATGATGGACTCGGGAACAGATAAACAGAAGCTAATTTTGACCCATGGAATTGTATTTTTCCACTGATAGAACCCAGAGCACAATGCTAACATCTGGGCTGGCCTGCTAAAACATAGCGCACTCATTTTATATTGTCAGTTGTAAAGTAGAACACCATAATTTTAGTTACTCAGCACTTCATCATGAACTATTCAATCAGGTGTTCTTCAAGGATCTATATTAAGACCTTTGTTATTCCTTATTATGGCTTCAATGTCCATTTCTTAGTGTCCATTGTTTTTTTATATACAAACCCAAACTTTTAGTTACAAATACAGATCTTATTGCACTTCTTCTGTGACCTAGTAACTATGCCAGTTTTTGAGTGACTTAATGGTATTGTTTAATTCCAATTCTCAGATTTTACATGCTGCATCATGGACAGAATTTTCTAGCATTAGTTCATGCAGGACACTGTGGTCATTCCCCTCCCAGCTCCCACAGCCAATCACAGCTCTTTCTCTCAACAGAGTGGTGTATTTAAATATGACGTACTTGTTGCGAATCCCTGCTTACATTAATGCTGATGCACCACACTGCTGCTGCTGCAAGGCTTAACCTCCTCTACCCCAGCCTTCTCCTTTATAGTGTAAAGCTTGTTGCACCCTCATATTCAGATTCATGCTACTCTGGATTAATTGCTCTTGAACTAATTTTATTGTATTCAATATTCATGGTCATGAATGTGTCCATCCTTATGGGGATTTCTAGCTGTGCACTCCCCAGAGCGTCAAAGCATGCTGCTTGACTAACCCAGGGAGCATCTTTTGAGCAGAGCCTTCTCCACCAAGTAAAACTGTACACCCAGTTTGCAATAAAATGGTAAAAAGTATGGTGAGTTTTCCTGACTGAAATGAGGAATAACTGTATCTACTGTACATTGTGTTGATATAAAAACAGAAAGATGTGGGAGAAATGAGTGGCAACATAGTTTAAAAGTCTACAGAAGAGGTTTCAAACAAATACTTTAAGAAAAATAACCACCCTTTCGAAATTTGTATTCCCACTCATGATTGCCAAATCCTGCAAACCCCACTGACTCACATTTGCTCAAACACAGGCCGTGGACTTTACTCACCATCAGTGAAGCCACATTAATGTGAGTGTCAGTCTCCGGCAGGGATCAGTAAACAGACCGGGCCATTATCGAGCTGAAGCTGCCAGCCAGCAGCTCTCTGATAAAGAGATGAGTCGGCCACACGGATAGGAGGCTCTAAACAGGATTTATGATGTGCAGAATTTATCTCCAGGCTTGTACTGTGAGTGATTCAGGACTGATGAGTTTAAGGGTACAAACATGCCATCGCATTTTTCTTTTGATCTGAAGCACAGAGGAAAAGTTGTCTTGGATGCCCTGGATGTCTTGTCTTTATCTCTTAGACTTGTTCCTTTTGGTGCAATATTTTTGGTGTATTTGGTGGAAAGAAGCTCATTATACATCTACTGAGCTACTAACCATGTGTGATGTGAGCGTGCTTTCGAAACACTCATCTCCCATGGGGGGAGTCCTTAAAGTCAGGCCTTTGAGTGCGTTCAGCAATCTGTCCAACAGTGTGACACCTCCAGAAGATCCATGGTGACATTTGCACACTCTCAGTCACTGTCTCCATCGTTTAGTGTCGCTCTCAGCACTGCTGCCTGCACTCCACTCCTCTTCCGCTCCTCAGAGGTCAGAGACAGTTGGAGGGTGGCTGATGGCTTATCTTGACACGTCTTCTTGGATATGACGCACTGGTCATTAATGAGAAATGACAACAGACCAACTCCTCTTTCAGCAATGGATTAAAGCATTTCCAGAAAATACCACAAATGTATTATTTTAACCTTTTTCAAATATGAACGGCTACATTTTTATGAAATTTGAGGACAGGCTGCCCTTAAAATCAGCATGATTTGCTTGCTCTAACTCCCACCTCTTAGGCCTTTTTTCTCACATTCATTCCCAAAAATCTCAAGAAAGTTCTGCCTCTGAAATCTTCCAAAGTTGCAGAATATGAATGCCATCTTTCTCTCTCTCTTGCATGTGGTTGATTTTCTTGAATATTTCCATTTGCATTCGCATATCAGCTTACTCAACTTCGTGTGGGGCATTGACAGGAAAGATTCCAGGTAAAGTCAGAGTGAATAATTTGGCTGTTTGCATTCTAACATGCATGTCAAGCCTATAATTTAAGGAAGGTTTCAGGTTTTTTTTTTTTTTTTTTTTGCAAGTTTGACAGCTCTATTTCACAATCAGACAGGAGGGCGGACATACACTATATTGCCAAAAGTATTCACTCACCCATCCAAATAGTTGAAATCAGGTGTTCCAGTCACTTTCATGACCACAGGTGTATAAAATCGAGCACCTAGGCATGCAGACTGTTTCTACAAACATTTGTGAAAGAATGGGTCGCTCTCAGGAGCTTAGTGAATTCAAGCATGGTACTGTGATGGGATGCCACCTGTGCAACAACTCCAGTTGTGAAATTTCCTCACTCCTAGATATTCCACAGTCAACTGTTAGTGGTATTATAACAAAGTGGAAGTCACTGGGAACGACAGCAACTCAGCCATGAAGTGGTAGACCATGTAAAATGATGAAGCGGGTCAGTGGATGCTGAGGCGCATAGTGCGCAGAGGTCGCCAACTTTCTGCAGAGTCAATCGCTACAGCCCTCCAAACGTGATGTGGCCTTCAGATTAGCTCAAGAACAGTGTGTAGAGAGCTTCATGGAATGGGTTTCCATGGCTGAGCGGCTGCATCCAAGCCAAACATCACCAAGTGCAATGCAAAGCGTCAGATGCAGTGGTGTAAAGCCCGCCGCCACTGGACTCTAGAACAGTGGAGATGTGTTCTCTGGAGTGACAAATCGCGCTTCTCCATCTGGCAATCTGATGGATGAGTCTGGGTTTGGCGGTTGCCAGGAGAACGGTACTTGTCTGACTGCATTGTGCCAAGTGTAAAGTTTGGTGGAGGGGGGATTATGATGTGGGGGTGTTTTTCAGGAGCTGGGCTTGGCCCCTTAGTTCCAGTGAAAGGAACTCTGAATGCTTCAGCATACCAAGAGATTTTGGACAATTTCATGCTCCCAACTATGTGGGAACAGTTTGGGGATGGCCCCTTCCTGTACCAACATGACTGTGCACCAGCGCACAAAGCAAGGTCCATAAAGACATGGATGAGAGAGTTTGGTGTGGATGAAGTTGACTGGCCTGTGCAGAGTCCTGACCTCAACCCGATAGAACACCTTTGGGATGAATTGGAGCGGAGACTGAGAACAAGGCCTTCTCATCCAACATCAGTGCGTGACTTCACAAATGTGTTTCTGAAAGAATGGTCAAAAATTCCCATAAACACACTCCTAAACCTTGTGGAATGCTTTCCCAGAAGAGTTCAATCTTTTATAGCTGCAAAGGGTGGACTGAAGTTATATTAAACCCTATGGATTAAGAATGGGATGCCACCTAAGTTCATATGCGAGTTAAGGCAGGTTAGCAAATACTTTTGGCAATATAGTGTATCTGGAGTCATGGATGGGAAAATGATGGCACAGATGTGGCAGAATTACAACCAGAGGCAAACACAATAATGAGAAGTCGATGCCTCTATAATGTATTTGGTAAAAGGATGTATGAGCGAGTATAATGGTGAGCATCAGTTGTCTACCAGTAGCATAATAAACTTTTCTGAATATTACCTGCTGCATCACACATCAGCCTACTCCATCAATTTGAGAGAATTGTAAGTTTTGTGCATGTGTTTAAACACCAGTATAGCAAATAAAAAGCAAAATTAAACAGTTATATACTCAGGCAATAAACACTAGTTTAGCTCGTCCTACTAATATATATGAAGTTTAATTTTACAGTTTGTTCTGCTAAAAGCTGTGAGACTAAATAATACACACTGAACCTTTAAGTAAGTGTGAGTAGCACCTTTTCTTGCTTTATTATCAGCTATTTCAACTCAGTGCAAGCACTTCAGGCCTTATTTTGCTGGAAATATCATAAAATGGGATGTTTATTTGGACTTGCCAACTAATGTGCCTCACTTTAATGCTCATGGCCCCCACCACTTTGCCCTACTACTATGTTCTGTGTCCACATCTAAGAGGGGGACGTCCTTGAATCTTATTGTAAAGAAAGGGTTCAGGCTACATGACCCTTTAAATGAAGATTTTTCACTGCAAACTGAATGTTATGGGAAATCTCCAAGAATGCCTCGCAAATCATCAACAAGATCTAAACACTGGGCGTGTAGATGGTCGAGGGGTTTGAGGCGCGCACCATACGTGGACGGTCTGGTTCGAATCTGGCCTGTGGCCCTTTACCTGTTACCCTTAACTTTATGTCTCTCCTCACTCTCTTCCCTGTTCCGAGTCTATCCACTGTCCTCCTCTCTCTAATAAAGGCACGAAAAGGCCCCCCAAAAAACAAAATCTAAAAATTATGACAATAATCTATCATGATAAAGTCTCAACGGCCCTTTTGATTTTTGAACATCCACTGATGACCCATCTTTACTTTTAAGGGTCATCCCATTTCGAGGGGGATGATAGCACCACTACCCCTTATAAATGTGTTTCAGAGGGACAATAGGACACTCAGAATTGAGGAGCAGGGATAAAACTCTGAAATGAGGCTGCGCCAAAGTGAAATGGAATATTTTGGATGAAATGTATGCAAATATACTATAACTAAGCTTTGAGTTCTGCAGGGTAAATCTCATAACCTCACATAACCCCCTTTATAATTTCACATTTACATTTTTAATGCTGTGTAATAACTGACCAGCATAACTCAGATGTTTTTCGTCTTCACGTATTGCATCAACACTTACTGTAAGTTTTATTTGGCATGTGCTTTTATTTATTTGCTCTGCTCAGTATTTGTTCCTCTAGTACAGCTTATCTCTCGGCTCTGTTGTCATCGTGGTCACATGTGTACCACTTTACCCTTTGGACACCGTCTTTAAAGGGGAACACTGTGCAGCTAAAACTGAATTCCTGTGTTATTTGTCCCTGAGATCGATGGTGATCTCTCCACTGAAGGCTCTCGGACTCACTCCTGGTTCCCATAATGAACCGGTGAGAGGGGCTGATATGAGGGTGGGAGGATGCCGTTAATCCTCAGTAAGCATGCTGTATGTCAAACACAGATTTACAGGCCAGAGAGGAGGTCACTCCCCCGTCTCCTCTGGGTGTCTCTCAGGCCTCGGCTCCTTTTGCTCTCAGCCACTTTGGTTAACTGTGTGTGGGGGAGGCGGAGGTCTCTGAGCCCCTTAAATCTAACGGCTGTCCAATATTAACTGCAGCACAAACAGAGCAGCGGTAAACAAAAGGCAGAGTAAACACACTCCCAAGGCTTGGAGGACAAACACGGACAGATACACACAAAACACACTTACACACATTCTGTTCAGTTTATAGTTCAGTTAAGACAGTTTTTTTTTTGATGATCGGAAGTGAATAAACCAAATACTGACACATCAGTGGTGAGCTTTGGTATGCATGTTAATGCGTTCATTTTAGTTAAACAGCAACAACACTGGCAGCAACACTGACATCCATACAGAAAGTTGAGGGCATGATGCATTGTTTTCATATTTCCATTGGCTCAAATCAGGTTGATAAAAAAATGGGATATACGAGTGTTGTGTAGACCTTTGTTGGGACACAGAACCTGAAAATGGGACAGTTCTGGTCACATGCGCACTCTATGCACCCTTTTATATGACATGAAAGACCTCCAGACTTCTCAAGAGGGGCACTTCCAGAAATAAGTTGGTTATAAAAAATAAAAATCCTTGATATACCACACACTTTATGTCAGACAACTTCCTGAAAACTCGATAGACTTTGAGACCATGGAACCAGACTTGCTAAATGCTTGTTTCAGAGTTTTAATCTCATTCTAGAGCCAGCTAGATTGATGACTGCTTCGCTCTAATAAACAGCTGATAACTACCAATGATAAAGTAATGTTTCAGTAAAGACAACCCAGAATGAGGATTAAGTGTACAACCAAATCAAAAGTGTTAGATTCCAGTGTCAGAGTTGACAGTTGAATATAGAATCTTCTCTGCTCAAGTGCTTTCAGGTTTCACAGGGATTGGGTGTGAACAACCCTTTACAAGTCCACAAATTCTCTGTTGGATTAAGGTCTGGGCCTTGACTCTGCCACCTTGTTGTCTTTAAACCTCTTCTGTGTAGCTTTTGCTGTATGCTCCGGGTCATTGTCTCACTAGAAAATAAATCTCCTTAGCCATAGCTCTCTGGCAGGCTGAATAAGACTCTCATCCAGGATTTTCCTAGATTCATTTTGCCATCTACCTTGACAAGCCTCATAGGGCCAGCGGCTGAGAATCATCCCCACAGCATGACGCTGCCACCACCGTGCTTCACAGTGAGGGTGGTGTGTTTGCAGTGATGTGCAGTGTTTTGTCTGATGGCCAGAAAGCATGATTTGGTCTCATCAGACCAAAAAACTTTCTTCCACTTGAGCATGGAGTCTCCCACATGCTTTTTGGTGAACTCTTATCTAGATTTAAAGTTTTCTTCAAATGTGGTTTTCTCTTTTCCATGCTCCTATAAGACTTTGACTGGTGTAGAAGTTGTTGCGTGCAGAGACTCTCCCATCTCAGCTACTGAAGCGTGTAACTCCTTCAGAGTAGTCATAGGTGTCTTGGTGGCCTCTCTCACTAGTCTCCTTCTTGCACAGGCACTTTGTGAGGATGGCCTGATCTAGGATCTTATCCATCCCCTGACTTAAACTTTTCAATAACCTTTCCTTTGAGTTGCCTTGAGTGTTCTTTTGTCTTTAGGGTGTAATGGTGGCCAGGAATACTAATTAACCAGTGACTGAACCTTTCCAGACACAGGTGTCTTAATACTACTATCACTTGAGACACTTTCATTGCACTCAGGGGATTTCCATTTCACTAATTGTGAGACTTTTAGTACCAATTAGCTGGACCTCTTTCAGGTCAGTCACCTTAAGGTGGGTGAATATTCATGTAATCACTGTGTATGTGTTGCCTGTTGTACCGGGATCCCTGATGGTTTCCTTGCTCATGTTTCTGGTGGATTGTTGTTGTTTTTTATGTTAAACACAATAGCACCATGAGTGAAGTTATCCCTTGGGTTAAGCAATCATAAAGGATCCTATGGATATACTAAGACCATATAATGAGGAGTAACTGACCATCTCCTTGGTAACTAATAGCTGACTAAAAGCCGGTTTTTGTGTAGGTTCCTTAGCTGTTAGTTAGTTAGTTATATGTTACTTTTAAACTCTGCCTTCCTCTTTGGACCTAATCATAAAGTTTTACCCAGTATTTACTCCATGTAAAACCCATTTAACATTGCTGTAATGATGCAGATCAAATAAAAACAATATTTTCTTTGCCTGCCCAGCTGTTGCACTCTGGGACTCGTCCATTCAGGCCAAATCCCAACACACAAATACAAACACAACGTGAGTGTCACTCAATCCGCACATGAGAGACACATCCTCCATGTTCCCTCCCTCAATCATTCCTCGCTCTCTGATCTGTAAAGTCAAGTCCAGGTCCAGCTGTTTGGACCACAGTCCCATCCCTCTGCTTCCTGGGTGTCCCTGCTTTCCCTTTCGTCTATCCTCCCCCAGGGATCGGTTAAGACCTCCTCCAGCACTTCATCCACCCCAGACCAAGAGCCTCAGCTGCTCTCTCACTCTCTGCTTTTTAAAAATAGGCCCGGACATCAGCCTGGACAGCTCAGAGACCTGGATGCATCATGGGGATTTAGGAATGTCTCCCAGATCCTTCATATCTGTGTGAATCCTCTCAGTACTTATCTTTATGTCTGTGTTCATGTGAAGATAGATCCAGTTTAACAAACTAAAGAGGAGATCTTCTGTCCAGATGAGAGAGTGGACTGAGTGGGAGATGAGTTTTTCAGCAGGAGGGTTTCTATCCTCCACGGATGGGTACTGCACCACAGAGCCGCTCCAGTACTACGGTGAGTCCACGCCAACACCTCTGCTAAACCTCCCTCTTCTTCTTGTTGCCTCTCTAAAAATATCTGACATTTTCATTCTAACAATAACAGACTGATGGACATGTATGAGACTGTTTTCTGCTGCATTTTCCTAACAGATGCTGCCAATAGATTTAAGTCGACTTTCTGATGAAGTTTGAAGGCTGAGCTAGGAAACACAAAACATCCACACAAGTGTTAATGTCTTATGTGAAGTGATAAATAAGCTTGTATGGCACTTTTATAGTCTTATGACTACTATAAGCACTTTTTACTCTGCAGATCCCATTCACCTATTTGCACACTGATGGCAGAGGCTGCTCTCTAAAGTGTGCATAAATATGAAGTGATCCCATTCATTCCCACTCACACGTCACTGATGCAGCAGAGGGAGCAATTAGGAACTCAGTGCACTACCTAGCTACACAGTGACATGTAGCTACAGGATCAATCAATCAATCAATCAATCCATCAATCAATCAATCAATCAATCAATCCCTGATTGCATAGCGCCAATTCATATCTGAAGTTATCTCAAGACACCCTACAAAGAGGGCATGTCTTCTCTTGATGTGGCCTGCTTTAACAGACCATTGTTAATCCTTATTATTATAATAAAGACCATACCCTATTATAAGAAGACCAGCGTTAATTTATTATAGTAGTATTGCTCTTGGATCCAATTAAACTGTTTTAGCAATGATAATAGATGTAAAAATGATGTTAAAATATAAAGCAATAATCACTGTAATGCTGGCATTAGCAAAAAATAACGACGGTAAAAAGAAAGCTGTATATATAAAGATGATAACAGAAATGCAATTTTAGCTGTTTTTGAATTCACTTCATGATATGAGATAATTTTAGTACTTATAATAATGATGATGATGTTTAACATCATGGGCGTTTACAGATAGCTTACGAATAATATAATAATAAGTCAAGTAGAGGGCATATTAGTAATTTTTTATTTCTAGTGAACTAAATGGAGCTCTGTTCTTACCTCAGGCTTAAATTACTGTCTTTCTTTACACAGTAGTTCATGTAGAATAGTCGACTGCCATGGCGGTGCTGGTTATGTGTGTATTTTGGTCTGTGTGTGTCACATGTCTGGACAAGATTGAAAAAAAATCTTAAAAATTAAAAAAAAAAAAAATTAAAAACAAAATTTTAAATTAAAAGATTAAACATTTATAAAATTAAAAAATTAAACATTTAAGAAATTACAAATTAAAAAATAAAAATTAAAGATTAAAAAATAAAATTGAAAAATTAAAAAATAAAAAGATAAAATATTAAAAACAGAAGAAAAAAAATAAAAATCAAAAGTTTAACATTTAAAATTGAAAATCAAAGATCAAATTGAATATCACAAATAAAAAGTATGCTTTCTTTTTTCTACCACCATCTCTTTCTTCAATCAGTGAACTTTTTTCCCCTTATTTACCACAGAGCATGTATTTGAGCATTCCTCTGGGACTAACAGACTACAATATTTGCCAACATTAAATGTACAAGCCAAACTGAAATAATCTGAATAGTAATGTGATGTTACACCATTGCTTTTGGTTTATTTTCAAGTGTCTAATTTAAGTGAACTTACCCTTTAAAGAAACAGAAAACCTTAATGGAAGGTAACAGAAATGAGCCTTTTACATTAATGTGATCTTGGTTCCATCCCAACCGCTCATTTTATTTTGTAACTGAGTGAATTAAATGCCTTTGGTGTCAGCTGTTTCTGTCACCACACTCCCAGTGTTCCCAGTTGAAAACAGTTCAGCTTCAGGAACAGCTCCGTGCTCGTCAGTGACACCTTTCCTTCACTTCGTCAGTCTAAAAAACAAGATAATGGTGGAAGAGAAACTGATCTTACTTTTTTGATATTTCCTTAAAACAGTTAATCTTAAGTAGCACCAATTAGCTGAACCAGTAGAAGTCAACTTTCGTAAGCTGGGGTGAAGCTCTCTGAAACTAAGGCCAGTACCGACGATTAAAGGGGCACCTGTGGACACAGGCCCTCATGAGAGACGTTTTTTTCTATTAATAGTCAGTATTTTTACATGTGAGTAAATTAGTCCATCTAGTTCAGTCAGAAATACTCACACTTTCCTTTATCTTAAACGTTAAAGTTGTGCACAACAAATTACACAGTGGTGCATCACTCACTCATCACTTTCACTATTACGGATAGGACTGGTCTGATGTGTGAAGTAGCTAATGGTGACTAATCTTAGCTTACAGTTGTAAACTTCTGGAGGATGCTGTAGCCTATGTCTGTAAACACTGATATTCCTCAGTCAGCTTGCTTGATTTGTGTTTTTTTTTAAACCCATTTCAGTGCTATTCTTCTCTACATATACTTAGATCAACAAAAGTAACACTGCCTCTCTTTATAGAGCATAATTTATATACAAATGAGACATGAGTGACTACGCTCTGCCTCATCTTATCCCCTCACACAGCTGATGAATGAATGTCACTAAACATTTATTTACTGCCTCTGAGATCTTGATGTCATGAAGCAAATATTCTTGAAGACGTTCAGCCGGCTTGCTGCATTCGCAGCATGGAGGCAGGGAGACTGAGCGTGCCCTGGAGGATCTATTTATACCATTTCTATCATCAACAAATTCCCCCCGTTGTCTCCCCTCCTGCCCCGAGGAGTGGGGTGGTTGAAGGGGCAGCTATGGGGGGTGGTTTGCCGGTGTTGTTTGGCTCCCTGTCGTGCGTGGGATGGAGGGGAGGCTGAGGAGTGTTTAGACAGTGTTCCAGTGGTTTACAAACAGTGAGGATCACGGCTCTGTCACAAACTGAGAAAACAAGGACCCCCCCTGAAAAATGTCACCATGCAGTCTGGTAGAGACAGGAAACATCTGGAGAGAGAGACAGGGAGCTGAAGGACAGTCAGAGAGGAGTGATGGGTGAAAGTGATGATGCAAATGTTTTTATTTCATAATCAGAGAGATTCGTCTTTTACTAAATACACCACTTCTTTAAATCTCCTGTCACCAAAACTTTCTGAGTATTTTATATTAGTTTCATATATATAAGGACTGAAGACTGGTAAGAGCAAAGGGGAACCATTAAAGCATCAGCCTCTACCTAAAAACAGTAAAAACACCCCATCTTACTGCTCATGCTGGGACTTCTCATGCTCATTCAGATTTATATTAAGGACCTGAGACCACATCCGAGTACAGCTGACTCCACAAGAGTACCGTACCTGAAGAGCATGCCCAGTCTCGCATCAAGAGGGACTCTTGGCACAAGTAATGTGGACTTGGCTATGGTACATGGGAGATGCAAGTGAAACCATGCCCTTGCACAGCACGGACCCACTGCATCCTCCAAGAAACATGGTAGACGTGGAGGTAGGAAGAAGGTCATTGTTGGTATCTTCAAAGTAATACAAACATCCACAGTAGCCTGTGGGATGGACTCTGTTGTCCACATGAGGACTCTTACTGTTAGTTTATGCAGGACATGGTAGTCATACAGCCAGCTGTGATCAGCTGACACCATCCTAATTATCGCCTCCCACCTTCTATAGCCCCCCCCCCCAGCCTCCTCCTTAATAGCATAAAGCTTATTGCCCCCTCATGTTAAGATTCATGCCACTCTGGATTAATTGCTTTTGAACTAATTTTATTGTATGCTTATTGTATTCTTCTGAGCATTTTTTTAAAGTCCTGCCCTTCTCTAACACTTTCTATTGGAGCTTTCCCACATGAATGTGAAATCATCCATGCAATGTATCACTGAAACAGTCAATCTGGAGTGTCAGGTTACTTCTCCCCTGTCAGGCAAGTTATTCACTAAACATCTTGGACTTTAGAGGGATATTTTGGTATTTCTGAAGACATCTTTTTACAGAAAAGGGTTTATAGATATTTGAGCCTCTTTTGGACTTTTTTCATTATGGATTAAAACGTGCATGGTGAGTTTCTCAAAGCATGGTGTACCCCACATAGATGTGACCAGAGATGCTTTTAGCTGATAACAAATACCCCATGTGTGTATTTTAGCCTTGCTTCAGTTGGAGCTTAACTTTTTAGACACTGTTATTTTATTTGTATGTGAGTGAAGAGTCTGTTAACAGCCTGTTGGACTACAGATCCTGCTGTCACAGAAGGATTGCTGACTTTGAGTCCAGTGAAAAGCACCAATCCCACATTTCACCACTTTACTCTTCTTTAGTTTGTGCCTAAAGCCACAAAGCTCTTCTTTTATCCTCCTTGATTCTTTAAAAGGGACATATTTTACCCTTTTAAGACAAGTTTATATTGGTCTCAGAGGTCCCCAAAACATGCCTGTGAAGTCTGTTGCTGATAGAACGCTCCAGTATTGGATTTTTGCATGGCTAAAAACCCCTCTGTTTCAGCCCTTCTCAGATTGAGCTGTTTCTGGGTCTTTAAATGTTACTAAGCTATCTGACTCCACCCCTGACTCCGCCCCCTCAGGAAATGGATGTGGCTCAATGGATGTTTCTCCCGATCCTCCTCTCAGCTGCCTGCTGAGAAGAGGATCAGGAGAGGAGGGTGGAACTTTCTTCCAAGTGGGGAGGGCCAACCAAACCTGGGGGCAGAGCTAACTCCCCACATGACATCATGAGGAGAAAATCTAAGAATAGCTTGTTTTAGCACACATTTTCTGACAGGTGGTGGTGGTGGTGGGGGGTTATCTGGTACTTGGGGGGATTGTGGACAGGGCAGAGGCACATATTTTGGTTAGAAAAGCCTGAAAAAGTGATTTTTGCACAATATGTGACCTTTAAGAGTGAAAAAAACAGGCCATGAATTTCAATTTTTCATTTAAAGGTGAAGTGTGTAATATTTAGCCTATTAGCATTTAGCAAAACAAGCTTGGTTAAAATGAAACATAACATTTTCATTTTCATAAGTAGATTGATCTAAATTAGTGTTGACATCTGATAACACATTTTTTAAATTTATGTTTTAAATTAACTCAGAATAAGCCTTTTATTCATATATGGGAGGGTCCCCTCCAAGGACGCTGCCATCTTGGATTTTTGCATTTTGCCTGTTTCTATGGCACCATAGAAGGAATCAAATAACAGTTAAGCATGTATTGATTTTTAAACTTCACTGGTTCCCACAGTTATCACCAGAGAAATGAGCATCACACTCCAGAATTGACTGTTAGATGTTGATAGTCCCAATTTTACACACTGCACCTTTAAGCAGTTAATTCTGTTGCTACCACTGTTTTCTAATCTACCACTGTTTAGTCTTAGGGTTTGATTTGACACAAATGGGGGCGTGGTCAAACCTGAGAGCAGGAAGTTAAACTACATTGCTCTGATAAATTTCTGATAAACTTCTATTGATATGAGGCTGGGGCAGAGGTATGATTGTTTTTGTGAACACCTTTCTCACTGTTCTTTCCTCTGTTAAAGAAAACCTGTAGCCTCTTATTTCCCCCTGGCTAGCTACTTTGTACAGTTTTTCACCTCATGAGCCCTTTTAAGGGCTCATGAGGTACTTTGGTTTTAAGGGGAAATTCTTAGGACACAACATGATTTTTAAGTATTTTCCTGGAGTTTTGTTACTCTTCATACTAAGAAAGCTTTATGAATGCGGCTCCTGGAGCCTCAGCCCTGCCACAAAGTCACTAGATTTAGATAATGAGCTTTAGAAGTGATGGATTGTGGATTATATTTTCCTTTAGGGGGGTCAGACTGTTTCTCTGTGTTCAGTAAGCCAATCTAGCCAAAGATTAACCCTTTAAATAACCAAACAGAGCTACGAGGATGAAGCTTTCCCTGCCAAAGCTCTATCTACAGTGTTAAACTCACATTATTTACATCATTAGACTGATATTTGTTAACCCTTTATCTTCACACACCATGTTTCCCCCTGTAACTTCCCGTCCCCAGCAGTCGAGTGGGCGCTCCCTGTTTTATCAGTTAATAACAGATCCCACAGTCGTGCTGGTCCAGCTGTGCTTTAAGAGGCTGCCAGTGGTCACACATGTTTTCTCAGAGGACTCTGGACTCACCAAACACAAACTGCCGACCCGTCATTAAAGATGTCTCAGCCCGTCACAACACTGAACAGCCAGTATGGAGAGAAGTATCCAGAAAAGGATCAAAACATCCGTGATGGCACTTACAAGTTCTCAGCTGCATCCGGTTTCAGCAGTCAGGACAAGTTCACAAGATCTCACTCTCAGTTCTTTATTGAATCCCCCGAAGAGTCATAAAGACCAGGAGAGTCCAGGCAGTCACGCAAGACCACTTTTCTATGACGCACACTGACTTGGTAACAGTGCTGGCTGAGATGCTCATTTATTTTTCTGTCCTGAAGTTATTCTCTGTTACATTTGAAACAATGTGTTGTGAAAAGTTGGATTATATGGTTGCACTACAGTTAAGATGGATATTATGCATCTCATATATGAATATCCACACTGGTTTCCAAAAGCCAGCTAAAATCTTAACTCCCAGAAAACTGGATGTGCTTCCAGGAGGGATTAGGTATGTAAAGACCTGATTCAGTTTCCTGAATGTTCTTTGTTGGCTCAAATGTGGCTGCTTAGAAATGTCTAGAAATACAGACACAAGTGTGGATGGGATATAGAGATACTATTAGATTCATGTTGTCATGCTTTTTGGTGCATTATATGAACAAAAGTATTTGGACACCTGTTAATCATTGAATTCAGGTGTGCAATTAAACCTGTTGCCAAAGGTGTATAAAATCAAGCACCTTAGCCATGCAGTCTCCTTTTGCAATCATCTGTGATCCTAAATGGGTCAATGGGGTATTGTGATGGATGCCACCTTTGCAATAACACAGTTTGTGAAATTTCATCATCATATTTCACAGTCAAGTGTAAGTGATATTATTAGAAAGTGGAAGCATTTAGGAATAGCAGCAACCCAGCCATGAAGCTGACAAACACATAAACTGATCGGGGGTCGATGACTGCTGAGGCACATGGTGCATAAAAGTCACCAACTCTGCTGATTCCATTACTGAGGAGCTCTGAACTTCCACTGGCATTAATATAAGAGCAAAAAACTGCTGTGGAAGCTTCATTGAATGAGTTTCCATAGTCAAGCAGCTCCATGCAAGCCTCACATCACCAAGTCCAATGCCAAGCATCTGGTAGTATGGTGTAAAGCACACTGACACTGGACTGTGGAGCAGTGGAAATGTATTCTGTGGAGTCATGAATCGTGCTTCACTGTTTGGAAGTCAGATGGGTGTGTCTGGGAAAATGGTACTTGTCTGATTGCATTGTGCCAGCTGTGAAGTTAGGTGGAGGAGGGATAGACTAGTTTTGGGCTAGGCCTATCTCCAGTGAAGGCCAATCTTTATGCTTCAGCATGCTAAGACATTTTGGTCAATGCTATGCTTCCAACTTTGTGGCAACAGTTTGTGGAAGGCCCTTTTCTATTCTAACATGACTGTGCCCCAGAGCACAGAGCAAGGACTGTAAAGACATGGCTTGATGAGTCTAGTGTGGAAGAACTTGACTGGCCTGCACACAGCCCTGACCTCAACCCCATCAAGCACCTTTGAGATGATCTGGAGCAGAGATTGTGAGCCAGGCCTCATAAATGCTCTACATCAGTGATTTTCAACCTGTTTTTGTCCAAGGCACACCTGAAGTTTCACCAGAATCTCAAGGCACACCATATTCATATCAATGCAAAATAGACTCTTGCTACAGTCAAGGCCGCCCATAAGGGGGGTAAAGAGAAGCTTTCTGAGTCTCAGCCAACTGGGGGATCATGGAGGTCAGCAAACCCATGGTCCACTGTTAAGCTGTGATAACCAGTATATTTAACCCTAATAATCAACAATCTTTATTTGTGCTTTAGTACGACTAAGCTTTCTTACAAAGGTAATCCTCTTAAAATAGAATACCTTGGGCACAAATCCAAATACAAACACTCCAAACTCTTGTGGAAATCCTTCCAAGAAGAGTGGAGGCTGTTACAGCTGCAAAGAGGGGCAACCCCATATTAAAGTGCATGAACTGGAATCCAGTGCCATTACAATCCATGGTCAGGGAGCCAAATACTTTTGTCCATATAGTATATCAACAAAAACTATGACATTGTGGGCGTGCAAAGCATCAATAAGCTTGACAGACAGCAGCTATCGTTGTCCACCATCAGTGGAGCCAGATTGTGAATCAAACTGATCCCCAAGAAAGGTCATGGAAGAGCTAAAACATCTCTCCAGCTAAGAAAAGCTTTTGGTGCTCTTCTTTGCCCAGCTCTAACAAAACTGCAGCTCTGGCCAGTCCAGCAGCAGCATTCAGGTTTTTCTTTGCCTTGATAACTTTAAAATCCCTCACATCAATCAAGTTCAAATACCGAGGATTCAATGAAATGTAACGTTTTCTTGGAAATTCCAGTTCTCTTTCCTCATTGTCTTGAAATGTCAGACCTAAAAATAATCCGGCTTGCATCGCTCTCCAAAGTTTCCCTCTGGAGTTTTTTCCCAGGAAGTATTGTCAGAATAAATTAATCAGATCAGAAATCTCACAGAAAGGCAAAGCAGCTTTATAAGTATCAAACAATTCAAACAAAGAGGCCTTTCAAAGAACCTTACATTGGCAAAGACATGGCAAAGAAAGAATAAGAAATTTAAAGTCACCTAAGAACCTGCCTGCATATGTGCAGATACTTCATCCTCAAACGCTCATCTCTGATATGTATAAAAGGGGTACATATTTCCCATTGACTTTCCTCTTTCTCCTTTTCAGATATGCTGGCAGACCCTCTGGGCTACCCCCTGCAGGACCCAGACCTCCAGCTGCTCCCATACAGCCAACAACAGTACAGCTCTGCCAACCTGCCCTTCCCCCTCTACGGCTCTCCCCCCTCCTCTACTTCCTCTCCCTCTTCCTCCTCTTCCTCCTCACAGCCGTGCCATCCTCAGTACCACTACAGCCCTCACTACCTGGAGCCCCCCTGTGACCCCAGTCCAGAGCCTCTCTGTGGGGGTCTGGTTCAAGGGCTCGGGGTGGTGGGGATCCCTCTGGGGCGGAGGACTCGGGTGGGGTTAGGAGGGAAGGGCAGGGGTCAGGACGAGCTGTGTGTGGTGTGTGGAGATAAAGCTTCAGGGTATCACTACAACGCTCTCACCTGTGAGGGATGCAAAGGTAGTTCTGTTGTATATCAACTTTTTTCCCCTACAATTGAGTCCCAACCATCTCTGCTGGTATTTTACCTCTTTTTTCCCCTGAATATTGTAGGTTTTTTCAGGCGTAGTGTGACTAAAAAGGCGGTGTATCACTGTAAGAGCGGTGGTGGGTGTGAGATGGACATGTACATGAGGAGGAAGTGCCAAGACTGCCGACTGAGGAAGTGCCGCGCTGTAGGGATGCTGGCTGAGTGTACTTAACTTTTATTACATAAAATTACATGTCATCACTTATGTAATTATAGGAAATACTTCAGTCTAACAGATTAGCTTGTCTAATGTCAATCTGTAAACGTATTTGTTTCTCAGGTCTTCTGACAGAGGTGCAGTGTCAGTCCAAACGACTCAGAAAAGGAGGTAAAGGCAGAGGACAGGAGGAGGAGGAGGGAGCAGACAGCAGGAAGGTCAGCTCTACCAGCAGACTACCTGGACAGGTACTACAGAGAAAGAATCATTATGTTATTGATCTGATGCATGCCTTAGTGAATGGCAGTGCTGAAATGTCAGAATGATTCCACTTATACACTGTGCATCATCATCTAATAGGGGTGGGGGGCCTGATGTTTGCAGGAGTGGCTGTTTTCCTCTTAGGATGGTGTCTACATGATAGATATTACTGAGATAATAAACAACATAGACTTTACCTCGGGTTCAAACCCACTTATATTCAAACTAAGTATGCTTTGCAAGCCAATTCAGTATTAAAATGCCTCATTTATGAAATATCTCTAGATTGTAAAATTTTGTATTTACATTTTCAGCTGAGTGCTGGGTCAGCACTGCACTTGGTCTGTATATGATAACCTGCCTGACTGACTGACTGACTGACTGACTGACTGAGTGATTGACTGATGGACTGACTGACTGATTGATTAACTGAGTGACTGATTGATTGGTTGATTGAGTGACTGAGTGACTGATTGACTGACCAACTGACCGAGTGACCGTTTGCTGAACTGACTGACCGACCAACCGAGTAACTGACTGATTGAGTGACTGAGTGACCGACTGATTGACTGACTGGTCGATTAACTGACTGGTTGACTGAGTGACCGACTGACTGACTGACCGACTGATTGACTGACTGAGTGACTGACTTACTGATCAACTGACTGATTGACTGACTGGCTGATTAACTGACTAATTGACTTACTAACTGATTAACCAACTGATTGACTGACTGATTGACTGACTGACTAATTAACTAACTGATTGACTGACTGGCTGATTAACCCACAGATTGACTTACAGGTTGATTAACTGACTGGCTGACTGAGTGACTGATTGATTGGTTAACTGAGTGACTGATTGACTGACAGATTGAATAACTGACTGACTGACTGACTGATTAACTGACTGATTGACTGACTGACTGATTGACTGACTGGCTAATTAACCCTGAGAGTTGACCTACAGGTTGATTAACAGACTGGCTGACTGAGTGACTAATTGATTAATTACCTGAGTGACTGATTGACTGACTGATTGATTAACTGACTGATTGACTGACTGACTGACTGACTGACTGACTGATTGACTGACTGGCTGATTAACTGACTGATTAACTGACTGACTGACTGATTAACTGACTGATTGACTGACTGATTGATTAACTGACTGACTGACTGACTGACTGACTGACTGACTGACTGACTGACTGACTGGCTGATTAACTGAATGATTAACTGACTGACTGACTGACTGACTGATTAACTGACTGATTGACTGACTGATTGACTGACTGATTGATTAACTGACTGACTGACTGACTGACTGACTGACTGGCTGATTAACTGACTGATTGACTGACTGATTGACTGACTGATTGATTAACTGACTGACTGACTGACTGACTGACTGACTGACTGATTAACTGACTGACTGACTGATTAACTGACTGATTGATTAACTGACTGACTGACTGACTGACTGATTGACTGACTGGCTGATTAACTGACTGATTGACTGACTGACTGATTGACTGACTGGCTAATTAACCCTGAGAGTTGACCTACAGGTTGATTAACAGCCTGGCTGACTGAGTGACTAATTGATTAATTACCTGAGTGACTGATTGACTGACTGATTGATTAACTGACTGATTGACTGACTGACTGATTAATTGACTGATTGACTGACTGATTAACTGACTGATTGATTGACTGACTGACTGACTGACTGACTGATTGACTGACTGACTGACTGACTGACTGATTGACTGACTGACTGACTGATTGACTGACTGACTGACTGACTGACTGACTGACTGACTGACTGACTGACTGACTGATTGACTGACTGATTTCCTGACTGACTGACTGACTGACTGATTGACTGACTGACTGACTGACTGATTGACTGACTGATTGATTGACTGACTGACTGACTGACTGACTGACTGACTGATTGACTGACTGATTGACTGACTGACTGACTGACTGATTGATTGACTGACTGACTGACTGACTGACTGACTGACTGACTGATTGACTGACTGACTGACTGATTGACTGACTGACTGATTTACTGACTGACTGACTGACTGACTGATTGACTGACTGACTGACTGACTGACTGATTGATTGACTGACTGACTGACTGACTGACTGATTGACTGACTGACTGATTGACTGACTGATTGATTAACTGACTGACTGACTGACTGACTGACTGATTGACTGAGTGCCTGAGTGACTGACTGATTAACTGACTGATAAACTGGCTGACCGACTGACTGACTGACTGACTGACTGACTGACTGACTGAGTGCTCTATTCCAGGCATGGCACTGCAGCTGGGGGAGTCTTTTGTTGAGAGAACATCTGTTTTGTACGTCATGGCTGCCAAGTAGCAGCTCTGTTTAAGAGAACAGAAAAATAAATGTTGTGCCATCTTTTGTTTTCAGTGTAGAATGAGTGGGAGGCCTCGGCTGCTGAAATGAAGATGGAAATTATATTTTACATCATTTTTCCTAAGCTTTGGCAAATTTCAGTCTCCCTATAAATGTTATTTCAGCGGTTTTGGGCTGTCCTCAGAAAAACAGAAATCTTTCTGCTATCACTGAGTTATACAAATCTGACTGTGAGAATATTTCAACGGAAAAGTAAACACAGGCTGTTTCAGCATTGTGCTGTTCATCCGTACATCTGACACTGACCCAGCAGCATTAACTATAGAAACAGTCAGTCTTAATGTTGATGGGCTTGTTTGTTGTTGCAAGACAAGACAGCACTTAACTTTAATGCCATGCACTTTGTATGCTGTAATTATATTAAAGTACGTTATAATGATATATAATCATCCTGACACTGATTTAACCTTGTGTTGTGTTAATGTCTTTGCTCCAGGCTCTGTCGTCCAGTCTAAGTAGAGAGCAGAAGTACATTGTAGAGAGGATGGTGGAGGCCCACAGACTGTACAGAGCTCAGGACAGCAGCCACTGCAAGGTACAACACAGAGTACTTTTATTTAACATGGTTTTACTTTCATCTTCACACATCTTCGTCACATTGTAAATCTCTAAACACAGTTATATTTCCATGTTAGCCTTATGGTTTCTTGTCTGTGTGCTCAGCTGTTTGAGTGGCCCTGCACGGAGGAAGGGGAGAGTCTTTCTGATGTTTTATCACCAAACCTGCAACGATTGCTGCAGTTCGCCAGGGCGGTACCAGGTGAGATAGATAGGAATATGTGACCTGATTTATCTAAAATCTTCTCAGAAATCAGCACAAAAATGTGTCACTCCTTTGATGAAATTTGTGTTTAGTCTTTGTGAACTACATAGTCTTATCTCTGTCAGGTTAGTGGTCATTGATTGGAAAGAGTTTCAGGTGTTTTTAACTATAAGGAAGTTGAACTTATAAAGTTTATAACAAACTCCTTTTCTCTTCAAAGAACTACTTAAAAATGCTGTTTTCCTTGCAGGTTTTGACCTCCTGGATTTCTCCGATCAGAGCTCTCTGCTGTCCGTCTCCTCTCTGGAGGTCATGTTTCTCCTCTCTGCTCAGCTATTCTCACACAACCCAACCAGCCCCAGTCCAGGTGAGTGCACAAACAGACCTGTTTTGAAAGATTGATGCATGCTTTTCACTCAGTATGAAGCAAGTTTACTCTGATAAAAAACATTTTTCTTCTCTCACCAGCCCTGCAGCTTTTCAGTATGTCCACACACAACTGGCTGAGAAATGTAGAGTCAAAGGAAAACATCCACAGTCAGACGCAGGTCAACTCAGGTGAATTTTACACTTAGAAAATATATAAAACCTGCAAGTTTGGAAAGGTTTCTTAAAGCAAATCAAATGCACACTATGTAGGCTCTGCTGCCAGAGGGCTCACAGACAAGCAACTACATGGATTCTTGGATAAAATCTGCATAACGAGGGAGAAAAGCTGTTAAAAGTGGCCTTCCTGTGAGCTCCTCAGATAGCATTCTGGGATTTCATGAACAGAACAGAAAGAACACTTTTAACTGCTTTTCTCTCTCATTATGTGGAATTAAATAATGAAACAAAAACAAGGTTTACCATTTGAAGTCATTAATCAAAAACAGGAAGTAAACAGCAGAGGATGATGGGACAGAGCAGCCACTCCAGAGCATTTACCTTGTCTTTTAATCGTTTCTCTGTGGCTTTCACTGTATACTTCGGGTCATTGTCTTGCTGTAAAATAAATTCTCTCCCAAGCTGTAGTTCTCTTGCAGATTGAATAAGATTGTTCTTCAGGACTTTCCTATATTCTGCAACATTCATTTTATCCTCCCACAGCATGATGCTGCCACCAACGTGCTCTACAGTGGGAATGGTGTGTTTGTGGTGATGTGCAGTGTTTGGTGTCCACCAAGCATAGCGTCTTGTCTGATGGCCAGAAAGCACCATTTGGTCTCATCAGACCAAAGAACTGTCTTCCACTTGACCATGGAGTCTCCCACATGCTTTCTGATGAACTGTAGTCCAGATTTAATCTGAGTTCTCTTTAACAGTGGCTTTCTCTTTGCCACTCTTCCATATAGCTTGACTGGTGAAGAACCCGGCCAACAGTTGTTGTCTGCAGAGTCTCTCCCATCTCAGCTGCTGAAGCTTGGAACTCTTTCAGAGTAGTCATAGGTGTCTTGGTGGCCTCTCTCACTAGTCTCCTTCTTGCACAGTTTGTGAGGACGACCTGATCTAGGCAGATTTACATATGTGACATATTCCTTCATTTCTTGATGATGGATTTAGCTGAACTCCAGGGGATGTTCAGTGCCTTGGACATTTTTTTGTATCCATCCCCTGACTTAAACTTTTCAATAACCTTTTTTCTGAGTTGCTTGGAGTGTTCTTCTTTTGTCTTTGTTGTGTAATGGTAGAAAGGAATACTGGTTAACCAGTGACTGGACCTTTCAGAAACAGGTGTCTTTATACTACTACTATCACTTGAGACACATTCACTGCACTCAGGTGATCCTCATTTCACTAACTGTGAGACTACTGGCACCAATTAGCTGGATCTCTGCTGAAAAGCAAAATTATATTGACCATGACTGATTTATAAAATCAATTAAAGGATAAAACATCCAAGGGGGTGAATACTTTTGTAAAGGCACTAAATACTCAACTAGATAACACAAGAGTGATCTTTTTTTATTTAATGTAGACATTTCATTGCAAAAAGTGTACACATTGTACCTTTGTATTAAATATTTCTTGTGTGAACAGGAGGCAGTGAGGATCTCTTCAGCCCTGTGCTCAACTTCTTCCACAGCATGGCGACACTAAGAGTGACGGAGGCTGAATACGCACTGCTCACTGCTACAGCTCTGCTCTGCTCAGGTCAGAACAACAATCTCTGATTCTCATTTAGGGGATGTTTGTCATGCATTAATTCCAATCACCTGTCCAGGAAAAGGCACACAATTTATCTGTAAATAAACAATGTCAGCTATCTGGAAACTTGGCAGGATGTGATAGAAAAATTACACCTGTAAATGATTCACCCAGTCAGACTATAAGCTCAGCAAGTTCTAGTTTTCTTTCTGTGTCCCTGTCCCTGCAGACCGTGCATCCCTGCATGCTGCAAACTGTGTTGAGAAAATGCAGGAACTCATTCTAGACCTGCTGTCGAGAGTGTGTGGGGCCCAGGCTGGAGCTGCACGAGGGGGACCACAGAGGTTTGGCCGCCTGCTGGGCAGACTGACGGAGCTACGAACCCTCCGTCACAACTACCTCCTCCTTATGAGACAGCAGCCGGGACTCTGAAAATATTGAAAACCAGCGCAGTCATCTCTGTGGAGTTTGTGTACAAATATAAAGACTTGTGGGACCTGTGTGAGCAGAGAAATAGAACAACTATTCAAGCAATTCAGATTTTAAAAATCAAACTTAACTGAATTTTTTGGCTCTGTTGTTGAATTACTGACACAAATTCAACAATTCAGTCCTTTAATTCTGCAGCCCTTTTATTTCAGATTGTGTATTAATGTGGTAATGGACATTTGTAGTATTTTATAGTAGGTCTTTTTATAAATGTTGTATACAGCTTACATGTACACATTTGTTTTTAAGGAGAAGAAATGTTACATTAAAAATATGTAAACCTTGGACTATGTGATGTTTGCCAGATAAGAAAAGAATCATATTTCTTATATCAGCTGCATCAGAGATTTGTGAACATATCTGAATGGGATCAGGGCCAGCTCTTGCTATTTTGGTGCCCTAGGCAGAATTACAATTGGGCAAAAATTAGGCAGAAAGTAGCAAAAATGGGAAACATGCAACAAAAATTGCAAATAAAGACAAAAAGTGGCAAAGAGCAGTGAAAGTAGGCACAAAGATGTGGCAGAAATGAGCAAAAAAAGGGGCCACACAAAATGTGACAGAGATAGTACAAAAACAGGATAGAAGTAGCAAAACAGTGGCAAAAATAGACAAAAAAAATCAAATAATGTGGCATAAATGAGCAGAGAAGGGGCAAAAGGCGACATAAATGGGAAAAGTGACATAATGGGCAAAGAGTGGCAAAGAGTTTGAAAAAAAAAGTGGCAAGAACTGGGCAGACAGTAGCAAAAATCGATGAAAAGCAGCAAAAGAAATTGGTAAAATGCAACAAAAATGGCAAAAATGGACCAAAGGTGGCAAAAACAGCCAAAAAATGTTTAAAGATGTTGAAGAGATAAGTAGAAAAGGGCAAAAGTGGTTAAAAAGTGACTGAAATGGGTGGAAAAGGACACATACAGGATAAAAGCTGCAAAAAATGGGCAGAAAGTTGAAAAAAAGGTTGGAAAATGGCATAAAGTGGCAAAATTAGACAAAAAGTTGCAAAAACAGGCAAAAGGTGGCAATATTAGCCAAAAAAGTTGCAAAGATGCTGCTGAAACAGAAAAAAAAGCGAGAAAATGAATGGATTTTTATAATTATCACCATACGGTAGTGAGCCTTGATGGAAAATTATAATATTATAAAGAATTTTTTGTTTCAAATTTGGGCAATAATGGTCAGATATGTGGCAGAAATGGGTGATAAGGACCAAAATGGGATAAAAAGTGGCAAAAAGATGTGGCTGAACAGAAAAAAAGTGTTGAAAGTGGTTTACCACAAAGAAATCATTCAAACATCAGAGCCCAATTATAGTTTGACACACTTCAGCTCAGGATGCTTGCACCAATGCTTCTGATCCAACACACATGTATTGATATCATAACATCATCACTTTTTATCTTATTGTTTTTACTCTTTACTTGTTCTAATTTTTATGACTAACCAAGGACATTTTAAATCAAAAAGGGTAAGTTTACTTTTTTATACAGGAGGAATTCTGCAGACCTGGTGGGCCAGTTATAATAAAAATATGACATGATTTAGTGGCCAGGGTGTAACTGTACCCTCGGCTGGATTTGGCCCACAGGCCTCAGGTTTGACTCCCCTGATCTAGTCACATACATCCTTTTTCCACATGATTATCAGAGAGGTGAGTAAGGTGAGTTCCACTTTCCCAGGACATCTTTCATGACATTGTTCCACTGAGTGACAAAAAGATAGCATGATGTCAACTAAAGCTTTTCACTGTGTGAGTCTTTCTATACAAAAGATTTTTTCAACATTTGAAAAATTGGTTTTCAAGCAGAAAAAAATACTTCACAAACGTGTAACACTTAATATTAACACAGCTGAAGGGGACAGAACAGGAAGGATATTTGGCAAAGAGCATCACTATGTGTAAGTGTGAATTAAGGCTAATCCACATCAGCTCATAGGCTTACTTTCATAAATTATAATTTACTTTGATGCTTTACTTCATCAGCCAGTCTGTGTTTTTGGATGCTGGTAAAAAACCAGAGAACATCTCTCATGAAATATAATCAGAGAAAGTCTAAAACTTTGACTCATCTTGAAACACTGCCCTCATAAGCTCTGCTGATTTATGCAGCACACGTAACCTGCTTCATAGCAGGTCATGTGTGCAACACGTTGCCATGGTGATACACCCAGTAAGAAATGAGGCGCTGTCTCAGCACTGAAACCCCACAATTACCTTCAGAGTGACTACACTAACCCTAAATCCTACTGAACAGTAAAAACTTCTGCTTTTTAAGATCCAATTAAAAAAAAAAGAGAAAAAAGACGAAAATGCAGGTAAGTATCCCAAAAGGTTTTTAATAGAGCATTTATTTCCCAAAATGTGGAAATACTGGTTCAGACAAAATATTTGGTGAGCAGGTAAAATATGCAGGTAGTACAAGCTTATAAAGGTGTATATTTCCATTTGATACAACGGGGCTCTGGACAATAAATAGAATCTTCTGGGGGGTCAACAGTGAATTCTGGTGGTCGGTTTGGACTAAAATCATGAAAATCAAACCAAACGCGATGAAGTCGTCTGTTAAAATGTTGGCTGCATGTTTTTAAAACCTCACTCTGTTTTAAATAAGATTTAATTCTCCACTCAAACCAATATAGCTTTATTTCTACACTTCTGTCTTCCATAAATAAATTATTTCTCTCTGTATCAAAAAGAGAATTCAAATATAAAGAACAATGGCTCGTTGTGTTGTATGCTCTGAATGTACACACCCACATACACACAGCACAATGAAATTACATCTGAGACAAGCTAAGAAGTTGCAGCAAGTCAGGAATTATTTCATGTTCACAAATATACACAGCCTCGCTTTGCCCTGTGTGGGTTGATTGAAATACGCATTTAAAAACAAAAATATTAAATTAAATTGGGTTTGATAATACACGTACATATGTACACAAAGTGTGCCTTTATAATATACAAGTGTCTTTGTAAAAGATTAAAATGTAAAAAGCTATTGTATAAAAGATGGCAGTGATCCATTCATACGTCTTCTGCGTTTCATATAAATATGTCAAATCTCTTTTCTGACAGTTTGATTCCTTGGCAGTAGCATTATACAAAATAAAGGGGAATTCTTTTACATTTGATCCAGACACAAACCTTCAACACATCTGAGTGGAGGGAGCAGAAACCTCCACAGACACCTGATTTTATTCTTACTGACCTCAGCAAGATGGGACCTAAAGGTGACTTCATTCATAGGAGCTCCACATTAAAAACAACACAGAGGCAGACAGCACGGCCCTGTGCGTCGCACACTAGTGGTTTGGTAAAGAACTACAGTCCTGGACTCATGGCAAACCTCCTCAGACCACAGTGTGAATACAAATCCAGCTGGCAGCACGATTCTGCACACCTGCTGCTTTAAGACGAGGGAGAAATGCATAGTGGCTGACTGAGGGTGCACACAGGGCTCACTGTCGCCCTCTACAGGTAGTTGGAGGCCACAAAGCCATGGTTGTGGCTGACCCTGCTCTGGTGGATCATGGCTCGGTCGTACGCCACCTGGACTGACTTGCGGATGCTGGACTTGCGGCCCTCCATAATGCGTAGCTTGTCCGCTGTGTCATCAACACCCAAGGGCGTCACCTTGTCCCGTGGCAGCCACTGCCTGCAGCACCAAAGACACAGAGAGAGACAGTAAGAGCCTCTGAAGAGGAGGAACTAAGATCACTAAATACATGTTCAGTTGATGTAGAAATACCTGGGCTGGACAATAGAACATGTTTAGAGACGTTAGGATATTAGAATTTCATATCACAATAATGTGAGTCCATGCATATTGGATATAAAAAAATCCAAGAATTCGCATTTCTCAAATAAATAAATACTATATTTTCATAACACACTTTCAAATTGTTACAAAGCACTTTATATCATAAAATAAAATGCACACTGATTTAAACAACATTAAAAAAAGGCTTGAAAAACAGAGTGAGATAAAAACAGGTGGATTAAAAAGACAAAAAATAAAATTCAACTCTTACAACTTTTAAGTTGGTAACGAGGTCTTAATAACAGAAGAAAACAATGTGCATAATACGCAGAGGTGAGCTGAAAACAGATTCACAATAAAAAGGTCCTTCTGAACAGGGAGGTTTGGTGGAGATTTAAAAAAGGGCACTGAATTTGCTAACTTCAACTCCTCAGCTAAGGAGTTTCATAACTGCAGTACTCTCACAGAAAACTGTCACCTTTAGAGACAAGGTGAGCTGTGAGAACTACAAGAAGGCTACTACCTGAGGAAGGTAGGCAGCGGGTAGGCTCATAGGGTGTTAGTAAATCTGCGCTCTATGTTGGAGTGAGTTCATGCAATGATTTAGAAGTAATGAGTCAAAGTTTAAAATCAATCTAGTGATGGTAGCCAGTGAAGGGAAGCGAAAATAGGGGTGATGGGCCTTGTCTCATGGTGTTAGAAGTCTGGATGCTGAATTTTGGATGAGTTGGAGACAGGAAATAGATTTTTGGGTGATACCAGAATAAAGTGAATTACAATAGTCGAGACATGAAGAAATGAAAGCATGGATAACTTTTCGAGGTCTGAGTAGGAGAGAACATTTTTGATTTCTGCAAGGTTTCAGATCTGGAGGAAACAAGATTGAGTCACCTTGGTTATTTGAGGTCCAAGTAAAAAAAAAAAAAAAAAAAAAAAAATTCCACCTAAATTGCAGGCAGAGTGTTTCAGATTTGCAGTCAGGTTGCCAAGATTGTTTTTGAGGGTGGTGGTTGGGGGTCGGGGGGGCAGGACTTCTGATTTTGTTCGATAAAGCTTGAGGAAGTTTTGAGGCATCCACCATTTAATGTCTGATACAGGCATGGGACAATTCATTGGGGTGACTACCAATAAGGGGGGGCATATAGTTGGGAATAATCATTTTATTTGTCTGAAGCATTTTTATTCATCTGTCTGCATGTTCACTAAAGTGACTGTGTAACATTTGGTCCATGTGGATTTGTCTTAAAACTGACTTTTTTCTTTACAGAAAAAAAATATTAAAATATAAATGCAAAAGGCAGGCGTCTTCAATTTAAAGGACATAATAACACCACGTTGTAGATCCAAACAGATCGATTTATTGGGGGAAGTAAAATAGACTGATCACGGATTTGTTCATTCATAGCATGTAATTTTGTAAACTATTTATAAAAAAAGTTTTTAAAAAGAAAAAAAAAGCTTCTGTACTTTGATAACATCAATCTAAAAAACAATTGGGATGGTTTTAAGACACGAGGCATCAAAATAATGAAAATTTTGACGATGTTAACTGGTGTTTTGGCAAACATAGAGGGCTTTATTTTTTCATTCAAGCTAATTAATTTTAACTGTTGCCATAATGCTGGTAGTTTAATATTTCTCAATAGTGTTGTATCACAGTTGAGCATCTCTGTTTGACTCACCATGTCCGCTTGTTGTCAAAGAAGAGCACCAGGTAGAGCCTCTCGTTCATCTCCTCCTGCCTTTGCTCTCCCAGAAGGAGGACTTCTTTGGGTGGGACAGGAATAGGAACCCCGTTGTGCAGCAGGCCCTCTTCAGGCATCTCTGGGTCGATGACCTTGAGACAAACATACAGTCAGCCTAAATGGGTATTTAGCTCCATTTCTAGAGAGACAGGCTGATGTTTAATGATCCTAGGGAGTGAAAAACCTTAAAATTCTCAAAATGTGAAATCAATCTGTGCACGGGTATTAAATCAATGTACAGGAATCCAGTGCCATTTGAGGACAAAGAAAACATTTATCCAAGTCATCATCTATAAGAAATGCTTTATCAGCATATTTTTTTCAGCCCATCTGTGTCAGAGTTTCCATCAAGGCTCACTACCGTATGGTGATAATTATTTAGATAATAGCAGCAGGCAAGAAACAGATGGTCAAGACACCGACTCCCTTCACTGGAATAATTCAGTCTTTTTGATGCATTATATTTAAAAAGAATAAAAGCTTGACTGATGAAGCATATGCTGCATGCAAACAGTGACATTCAAGACAAAATACTCTCAAAATACAACAAACTGGCTCTTTTATCCAAAAACAAACTGTGTTCATGTAACTGTACATCAGATGTTGTTGCTCATTAGCTTTAAACAGGGTTTACTTTGTGAAAACAGAACCATCCAAAATGTTTATTTTTAACAACAAATAAACTGGTTTTTACTAATAAAAAAAATCGGAGTGACGGTAAAATCATGATTAAATGTATTTGGGCTTAAAACAACACAATTGTAAAGTTATTTAAAGAGCCTAAGGCTCTAAACTAAATTTAAAAAATTAATGTAATGTTGTATCATATTGAAAGTTATGATAAACACCCTAGAATGCATGGTTTTTTACAGCCTTAAACAAGCTTGAATATCATGTATATTAGGTAGAATAGAAGATTACCAGGGCAGGATAGGAGGGATATCCCCGACATTTGGCCCACACCAGTTCTAGCGGCTCCAGCTCTCTATCGTCCTCAGATGTTTGGCTATGATTGCCTGAAATTAAAAAACAACATTTGTTTAATCATTTAATGGATATAAAGAAAACATACTGGCAATTCATGTGTGGAGACTGACATTCAGGTGTTACTTAAAGCAAATTTTGGTTTGCTGGGAACAGCGAGAGGGTAGCAATAAACTTGAATACAGCACATATAAAAATACAATCATACCAGTGTAATCGGAGTCTCCGTTGACTATGTCCAGGAAAGGAACTTTGGATAGAGCAGGTTTTCCAAGGCTTCGTTTGGGTGGTGAGGTGCTATAAGACCACATGTTGAAATGTCAATATGTTTAAATTATTACTATTAACAAGTAATTGACAAGTGACTTATAAATACTGTTCAATTTCTGAAAAACATGACACCTTTTGGACTACACAGAGGGAAGGAGTGCCACTAATGACCCCAAAGTGGTGATACAGAGGAGTAAAGTGTTACTTTCTGATCATTTCAAAACAATTATGCACTAAAGAAGATTTAGTTTGACAGATGCTAAAGTTGAGCTCCTTTCTGCCTGCTGCATGTATCTCTGCTCTAAAACAGTGTTGATATCGTCAACTAAAACTATGACTAAAAATGTTCATCTACAGCCTTTTTTTTCCATGACAAAAACTGGACTAAGGCTAGCCAAAGATAGATCTGTGATGACAAAAAGTAACAAAAAGTAAGTTTAGTTTTCGTCAAGGTGACTAAAACTGGACTAAAATGTAACATAGTTTTCGTTGGACATTAAAAATCCATGGTACTTCTCCACTGTTGATAAATCTGTCAAAATACAGTGCATCTGTAGCCATTCTGCCTCCTAGCTGTAGAAAGCAGGAACCCCAGGTTTAGCAGGATGCACAGAACACACTAGCATGATTTGGTATCAGATTTAGGAAAGAGAAAGAATGCTTGGACTAAAAGTTAAGCCTAAAATGTGAGGACTTTTTATGGACTAAAACTAGACTCAAATGTTTTGGAGTTTTTGTCTACTAAAACTAGACTACAACCAAAAAAGGTAGAAATGACTAAAATGTGAGAAAAACTAAAAGGCATGTAATCAAAAGACTAAGACTGAAATTAAAAATAGCTTTTAAAATTAACACTGCTCTACAATGTGCCACAGTCTCGGCCCAGCTCAATGATCTCATTCAATGGTCAGCAAATAAGTTTTGTAAAATCCCTTTGGCATCAAACAAACATTCAGATACAACTGTATATGAAGATACAATTTAAATTCTGCTTCAAACAGACAGCGTAGAGAAAGAGCGTCTGGCACCTGAAAGTTTTTTTTTTTTTTTTTTTTTAACAACTCAACCTGAGGACTGTTGATTGTGAGCTTTACTGCTTGAACACTGATGCCAATGAAATGTCATAAATTAAAAAAAATGGAAAATACAGCAAGCAGAATCACTGAACACATTTCTGCTTGATCATTAATGATAATTTACTGGATATACTTTTCTGGGGAAAACTTTGTTCATTATCGACCATCGTTTAACAATAACTGTATGTCAGACTTTGGAACTGTCCTTTCTAATGTGCATGTAGGGAGTGAAAAACAACTAAATTCACAAGTTTGGGGTGCCCAGACACTAGTATTTTGTTGGTGTGGTATTGAAACATGTATTGATATTGTGAGTTAATTTGTATTGCATCTAAATTCAAAGTTCTAAAATTGTTACAGAGGTATACTACATGTCTTACATCTCTTTCTGAAGGACTGGACAAGGGCTGTACTCAGAGTCGGACCTGCCGTCTTTGTGCTTGTTGAAGCCGTTGGTCAGTCCTGGAAGAAAAAGATCAGAAAAGATCAGATGTGGGTTGAATAGCAAGACCAGGTAGAAAAGCAGACAGAAAAAAGGAGCATTGACACACAGGTACCTTCAGTTTTCTCCTAATTAAAAACAAAAACAAAAAAACCCAGTACATTACAGCAATAATCAGTGCAAATGTGTACTGTGCATGACAATAAAAGACAAGAAGACCTTTTTTAAATCACATAAACTGGTCAGTAAAAACTAGTACTAAGCTGTGACCTGGCAGTGTGTTTTGTTTCCTGACAACAAAGATCAGGAAAAGGCTTAGAGGACCTGAATTGATAAACACATTCTAAAACTGGATAAGGACAATCAGAAGGGAGCTTTATTTGTCACAGGAAGAAGTAAGAGGTTAAATTTATCATTTGTAATGAGATATTGGAAAATGAAAAGCATTATGTAACATATTTTGCTGTCCGACAGTTGTTATTTATGCTTGGGCAGTTGCACCTTGTAAACTAGTTGATAAAAGTCGTTGCAAACTCAACATATTGCTTGAGATGTTAAGTGATAATATTCCTTAAGAAACAACACTTTACAGAGAGTTTCATCTGTGTGCTATGCATTTTTTGTGGCTAAAATTAGGTCTTTTCTTCCCAGATGATCAAACAAAACTCTAAAACCAAAAAAAGTTGTGTACTGAACACATCTTTAAATTGATTAAAAAAACACAGGCTATGTAACTGCTATAAGATGAAGTGTTTTATTTAATCCTTGTATATTTTTTGATGGTACTGTGCAAACCAGGGCTAAGCTCAATCACAGATTACAATACTGATCGAATATTTAACTGCTAACCATACACTAAAACCAGACAAATCCACGACTGACTTAAGTATGCTCTACACAAATTTGCCATTATGAAAAGACTGCATTGTAGCATCAGTGCTGTCAGCCATTAGATGAATTTAGCCTGAACTATTGAAAGCCCAATACTCTTTGCAGTCTTATTTGACAAAACTTTTGACAGTTTTGTTTGATATTCTGAAACATTCAATGTTTACATGCAGTTAGAAAACGCTGACTTATTGGGTTAGTTCTACTAAAACTGGACTTTTAAAACACATGTAAATAGTCAGTGTAAAGACATACCGAATCATATTTCTTCAAGTCAGTCTAACAACAAATAATGCAGTTGGAAATCAATTTATCCATCCATGCATACATCAAAAATCCAACATATTCCACAGTTTTTGACACGGAAGTCAACTAGCATAGAAGTGTGACAGCATAAATCAAATTTTCTGCTTCTGCTTCAAACATCACAATTATAAATAGAATTTTCACGGAATGGCTGTGTAGCGCTTTAAGATACACTCCTTTACTACAAAAAAACAAACAAACAAAAAAAATTGACTGCATGATTCTTGTGCAGTGCTTAATGACGTATCCCTGACACCAATGCTGATGTGCTTTCAGGAAAATAGCATTTGAGACAATTCTGATTCTTTTATGTTGGGATAATTGATGATCCCTATATAATTGTCGATTGAAAATAAAGCATTTCGAAGGTGTTACTGATAATGCCACAAGGCGCACCAACTTGCTGTGACACCCCAGTTAAAAAGGACTGAGCCAGAGGAAAAGTGTGCATCGCATTGTCCAAAAAGTGTGTATTAAATGCACAGAGCAGTGAGGCTTCCATTGGCTTATTCACACTGCTGTTTCAAGGCATAACATTTAAACCCCCTGATGCTTGTATGTTTGTGGAGCTCATACTATATCATAAGGCATAACATTAAAGTGCAATATGGCATACAGAAATTTTTTAAATCGAAGAAGGTGCATTATTTCTTCAACTTAAAAAAATACCAGTTTTATAAATTTTTTTCTGAGTCCTATGCTACTTTTCAACCATTGGGTCTCACTTGGACTTTCTGTCCTAAAAAGCTTTGAAAACATCAACTCTGTGGTGCACACTTAAGCTCTGAAAACTCTTTTTCAGTTCATCCTTTAGAGTATGTGCTGCAACCATGTCACTTAAGTTTTTAAAAAGTTATTGGACTGTTAAGACAAAGCAAAAAACAAAACTGAAATTAAAAAGATTTTTTGTATTATACACAGTAAATATGAATGACTAAGGGTTTTTTTACACAAACTTGTTCTCCCACCTGTTTTGGACCAAAGACTTCAAAAAATCATTCTATGAAAAAAAGTCTTCAAAATACTCACATCTTTATATATTAAAAAAAGCCCTTGTGTTTTGGGGAATTTGAGGCATTATTCTAAGTAGTTTCTGTCTGCAGGAAAAATTACAGCCTTTTTGTGTCTATTTCTTTATTAAGAGCTTATCAGACTCTCTTCTCCAGTTTCTAAGTATGTGCACATGCGCTGTTTGGCGAAGCATGATGTGACGATGTAACAGCCTTCTACTGGTAGTCACAGCCCCTCACAATGCATTCTGGGATACAAACAGACAATATGGCGACAGCATTAGCCGCTTACTGCAGGAACGATCAAAAAATTGATAAAAAGAATAAATATTAGAGTTACTGGTGTGGAATGTGTCATTAGAACGGCACAGCAGAGTAACCTGGCACGCCAGATGGATTTGTTTCACACATCCATCTGGAAAACCTCTTATACACAGCATTTGGGAAAGGGCAGAACCTTAGGGTGATTGAATGAACATTCTGTCTGTCACATCCTTACGGGCCAATCAGAGCAACAAAACACATGACACAGCCGCGACCGAGCTGCGTGCCCGCACCCCTACCGAAGGAGTAAGCTCCATAGAGAACTACATAACGCGGCGAACCATGGTGACTTTAGACATGTCAGGACATGACTTATCGTTTTGAAAAGAAAACAACTCAATGCTGTTCTTTGCTCTGACCCTCAAGCTTATTGGTTCTGTCACATTCTAACTGGGCCCAAACAATTTGGACAGGAGCTTTGCAAGACGGATTCGCCAGTGAGAAACACAGAAACGGGCATATCCATCTGTTTTGCAAGGTTGACAGCAGAGTGCTTTCAGAGGAAAACACAAGTGGCTACGATTTATGGTTCAAAAGTTATTTGACTTTGAACAGTATGTATCCACTTTTTGTTTATGACAACGCTGGTTTTAGAGGGTTAAATACAAAAATGATTTAAAAATTATATTCTCTTCAAAACAATTTATATCAAATTTGCATGAGTCAAAATAATCCCAGACATTTGTTCAATATATTCTGCCCTAATGCTCTCTCATGGTGCCGCAATGCCGTCATGCACAGTGAATACACGGATGGGGACCCTTATTATCAGTGTTGTAAATTCATTGTGAATGTCTCAAGAGGTGATGATGTCAGAGCTTTGTTACAACGCTGTTGCAGAAATGCACCGTGAAAAGGACTCATACCTTCATTAGCTGACACGCAACCAGATTGCTAACTTGTTAGCAAAATTAGCCAAAAAGAGATCCAGTAGTAGCTAACCTCCAGTGCCTATATACTAAGACAAGGTGGGTAGCCCAATTAACTGATCTAATCATGCTGTAACCATGTCTAAACTTGACTGTGCATGTAAATGTTCTGAGTCACAAGGTAATAAGAGGCACAGCAGCTAAATGAGTGAAAGAGAAACAGCTTCACTATGAAGGTCAGTCAGCTAACTGAAGCTTGAACTATTACATCATACAATTAGATGGCATACCTAGAGAAACACTATCTTTATATTATCTCGTCAAAGTGAACGCCCTCTGTCACAATAACAGTTTTAAAGTTTCAACCTGAGAGACAGAGTCTAATTTTAGTAACAGAGTAAAGGTTCTCACCACTCTCCAGTGCATGTTTCGGGGTCTTCTCAAGCTCATTATCTGAGCATGTGTCCCGGCTAGGGCTACAATGTTCGGTGATAACGGGTGGTCCGGGGCTTTTCTGTGGGGTCTTGGATGGAGTGGACAGGGGTGTTGAGGATGGGGTACTCTCTGTGGAGTTGGGTGCTGTAGGGGTGTTGCTTGTGTTGTCACTCTGGGGTCCCTTTCCGTTCAGCAAAGGACTGTCTCTCTCTCTAAAAAGCTTAGCTCCATTTTTTGCCTTCTTGAACAGAACAGAGGTCCGACGTCCAACCCCCCCAGTGGTGGGCTTTGGGGGGGTACTGAGCTCTTGTAGGCCATTGGCCACCACCTGTCCTTGGCTGTGCAAAATAGGAGGCGGTGACGCTGGCCGCTCTTGAGCTTTAGTGCAATTATTGTTCTCTGTGGTGCTCTCTGAGAGGTCTACGTCCAGCTTTAGGCGTTTGCAGGGCCAGCTGGGGGGCTGCAGCTCCCCTGTGATTGGCTTAAGGGTGGGAGGCTCCAGAGGTGTGTCCTCCTGTCGTGGTGGCGGAGCTGGACCTGTTGGTTCCAGTGTTGGAGGCGATGAGGATTTAAGATCTTCTGGAATAGGAAAAGAAAAACATAATTTAATTTCCCTGTGTTTACTGAAAATAAATGGCCATTTAGTATGTAGTGTGATGTGGTGGTGTTGTGTTCACACTGGAAAATGGTGTCACTTCAATGAGTTACATTTCATTCTAACCACAGCCCAGAGGAAGGTGAGGTATTCTGTAGATATGGAAGACCTTATCAAGACGAGTGAGTAGATAACTTTGATCTCACAACTGAACACCCGCAGCATGGTAGCATGGCAGTATTTTACAACGCGTTGACACAGATCTGAGGTGTTGTGCTGCCCTCCTCTAAACTAGCAGAGACTTTCTGACTGAACTAGCCTGGAGTCAGAAGTGGGATGATATGGCATGACTGTACGTGGCCAATGAAGAGTGGTGAGTCTATGAGTGATGCAAAGAAGAGTTGCAGACATAGAGTGCACTGGGAGAGAGGAGTTGTGAGGCAGCCATGGCTAACGAGACTCTGTGGGCCCCTACTTACTAGACTGGAGACAGTGGGGTGGTTGGGGTTGGTGCGTGGGGGGGACCCTGGCTCAATTACCTGAGGACAATGTTCCGTTAGCTTATGTTCACAACTGGTCTCATTGAAAAAAGAGGCTTAAAAGCTTCATGCATTGGCAATTTCATACTGCTGAAAAATCAGTGCTTTTATCACCCACCTTTGTCAGAAGATGACAGGCCGTTGTCTGCCTTGGTCTCTTTGTCATCATCTTCCTCTCCATCATCATCATCCTCGTCATCATCGTCTTCATCTTTCAGATGTCCATTGAGAAGGCTGTGGCGGGTGTTTTGTCCCTGTCTGCGGATGCTGTTGATCTCTCGACGAAGCAGGCGTATGCGTTTAGTTCGTGCACCGCTGCATCTCATGGAGGTGACATAGTCCATCTTCTCTAAAAGCTCCTTCAGTTGTTCCTCAACGGTCATGTGAAGCCGGTTGTCAGGGTCCAGCACACTGTCAACTGGACATGAGAGAAAAGAATGAAGTTAGCCCATGACATGAGGCTGCCCTAGAAAACCACTCTGAAAAAGTGAAATTTAACATTTTAAACGTTTTTGAAATTCCAAATCATCCAAAAGACAATGATGTCAGTTCAGGTCTTCAATATATACACACAGGGATGTTGCATTTATAGTAGGTGGGTTAACAGTGAAGCTAGCATGCATGTTGTGCTAACAAATGGAAGTTTATTGCTGTTTTCTTCTTCACTGAATCTGAAACACAGCCCACAAATTTCTTTCTCACAAATATGTCCAAATAATGCTTAATTCTGTGCTGTCAATAAAACTATTTTACAGCTCCTGATTAAGTCAGAGCCTCCTCAAACTCAAAAGCTTCAGGTGCTCAACGAGTATGTTTACATTTCCTGTTACATAACAACACTGTGACTTACTATCCTCCCAGGTGCAGCTGTAAAAGTCTCTTTTCTGCGGTGACTCAGCTAGATGCATGCCTGTATCCAGGTCCAGGCCTGTGTTTGTAGCTTGTCGTTGGGCATGACGCAGGATAGCCCCCCCTAAGTCTCGAAGACGCAGCGCCGCCCGGTGGAAGACTGTGTCCTTGCTGTTGTAGAGGAGGCAGTTTGAAATCATCAGGTTGAAATCTCTCTCCAGGTCAGACACTGAGCGGTAGGCATGACTGTCCAGCTTAGCACGCATAGTGGAAAAGTCCATGGGCTGGCTGATGAACTCCAGGTAGTCTGGGACCTGAAAGTAGGACAGAACTCCAAAACTTAAAAATCAGGATGTAAACTTGCATGTATAATACAAAGCTAAAATAGAGGTGTAACTGTCTGGAGAAGCGTGGGAAAGCAAGTACATTTTGACTCAGTGGAACTCTAATCGTTTTGCATCCTGGTTCCAAAAATGTAAATTTTCTCACATGAGGTGACCCACAGTGGGAGGACTTCTAAAGCTTAAATGGGCATAAAATACTTCATCTGGTTTACATAAAATCCTGTTTATACATCAGTATGTGTGCTGAGATATTAGCTGTCATAACCATAAGTGCAGTGGCGAACATTAAACATTGGACATAACTTGATGAAGGTGCAGGGTTAAGTTTGATAGAGCAACTGAATTTGACATGGACAAGGTTTACAGCACCACTTCACTACAGATTCATTCCTTTGTAGGGTCAAAATCCAGCATTTATAGAGAATAGGGTATAATTTAAAGTAAATAATCCTTGTAGAGTGCTGGCTTGACTGAAAAAAAAAACTCCTCAATTAAAGGGATACTTCAACATTTTGGCAAATTCGTACATTGGCATAATTCCTATAGTCTTAGTAATAGGTTCGTTACCTTCAGTTGTCGGTGCAAGCTGTTTCTAGATTGCCACTGCCGAGTTTAGACCTGCTGTGCCAACTCAATGTAAGCAGACGGTATTCTGGCTTTCCCTCATCAAACTAATCAAATACACAATCCAACAACTCCAAAATGCTCTTGTGGACAAGTTGTGACCTGTACATTCACCACGCTATGAAATAATCATGGAACATTACGAGACGGAGATGTTTTAAAGCTAAATGCAAAACCGGAACTACACTCCAGACATGGCTGCTGCATTGTGTCACTCCGCCCAGTGGTTTACTCAAGAAATAGTTCCAAGTATTTGCTTCATGTGTCGTAATGTTATATAATTATACGTTATTATTTCATAGCATGGTAAATGTGCAGGTCACAACTTGTCCACGAGAGCATTTTGGAGTTGTTGGATTGTGTATTGGATGAGTTTGATGAGGGAAAGCCGGAATACCGTCTGCTTACATTGAGTTGGCACAGCAGGTCCGAACTCGCGACGGTGATCTAAAAATAGCTTGCACTGACAACTAAAGGTAACGAACCTATTACTAAGACTATAGGAATTATGCCAATGGACGAATTTGCCAAAATGTTGAAGTATCCCTTTAAATATAAGTCAATAGAGCAATTCTAGGGCTGTGAGTCTGTACTTAACAACAATCACTGCAGAATAAGAGAACAACTATCATACTGTTGCTATCAAGAGTGCAAACTTTTAGCAGTGAAAACAAGATGGTGCTTAGAGAGCTACAAAGCTGTGCTGAAACTGGATGCAGTGGATTTTGCTGAACGCAATCAAAATTAGCCCACATGGAGACAGTAAAAAATTTTCTGTCCCACTGGGAGACCCAAGAAACAGACTTCAAGTGAAATTTATTATCTTGATTTTACAGTACTTCAGAAGATATATTGTCTAAGGACAAAAGATATTTTCTAAAGAAAGGGTGAGGAATACATCCACCAGAAAACATGAATTATGGTGAACCTGACAACATCCTCAGAAAAAGCACAGAGGGCTTCTTATTTGGCAGCTCAAAGGATTGCACAAAGTATGAAACCACACTCAACTGGACAAAAGCAGGTATTTAGGTTGGAGACTTTAAAATACAGCATTTAGGGGTATAAATGGAAGTTAACATATGTTTAATCTTTATCAGGGTTATGTGTGGGGGTCCTTGGAAAATGTTCTGCCCTGTAAGGGGTCCCTAGCCCCCAAAAGTTTGAGAACCCCTGGTCTAATGTTCAAATTGTGACTTCTGCATAAAATAGAAGTCATTAAGCTTAAATCACTGTCACGTGCACCACTAATGACTAAATCTAAGGTAAGCAATTTGCTTTTTAAGCTTCCTTCTTTAATTGCTTCAATTTAATAATAACTTCTTTTTTCCACATGTAAATTTAAACTAAATCAAACAACTCAAAATGTATGTTTTCTCAACAGTTTCTTGATAAAAGAAGATTTCTTAGAAATAAAACTGAAATAAACAGCTTACTAAAGAGAACATTAACCCAGAGACTTAGTTGAGAGGGTCTCATGTTTCTCATTAGTAGCATTTGTATGTTTTAAAAGAGTGTTTAAAAACCAAATAATGAATGTGCATACAGTCAGAGTTGTATTAGTGAACTGTCTTACCTCCTTGACGTTGACTGGCTCTGCAAAGATCTGAGCCGTGTCTTTTTCCTGTAGCTGCTCCAGGGTGGAGCGAAGCAGCATCAACATTGGGGTCAACTGCATCTCCAGAGCTGCTTGATGAACTTTGACCTGGAGATGTCAGAGGATTTGTAAACTGTGTCACCAGGAGTGGGGGAAGTCGTTTCCATAAAGACTTAAGACACATGATTTGACAGTTTTTTTTTAAAGCTTAAGAGAAGAAAATAAATAAAAGGCCAAATCGTTGAGCCTTTTTAGCATGTTAAATTTAATTTATACTGAAATTTTTTACTTTGAAAGACTTCATTTAAAAGCAAAAATACGAAACAACGTTAGTCATAATGCATTTAAGCATATGTGTTACCTGCTCTCGTTTCAGTTTCTCCCTCTTACGTATGAGTTCAACCAGAAGCCGGGCTTTCTCCAGGTCATGTCGCAACTTCTGCCAGTACCTCAGTGCTTCTCTTGCAGCAGAAACCTTCTCATCCAGCTCAGGCTACAAAGCAAAGAAAATTATTTCAAGCTTTTTGTTTTGTTACACTAAATACCACCCCTCAAAAAAATACTCTTCAAATACAAAAATGATCACAGACTACAAAGACTGTGGTTCTGTTTCCGGCCCTGACCTGTTCAGTATTCCTTTGAGACTGGACGCTAGAGTGCAAACGCCGGACCAGCGGCACACCATTCCTTGACTGACGCTTCAGTAACCAGTAGCTGTGCAGCCTTTGCATGAACTGGTTTTTCCTCTGGAGGATGATTCCTTTGCATATTGTATTCAGCCTGTGAAACAGAGATATATGCAGGTTGGTTTGTATTGTAACATTCACTCACATCAGCTCAGGCATCTGCAACCAATAAGATTTATTTTATCTGGCCAGCAAATCCACAATCTTCCACCCAGAAATGTATAATGTCTAAATTAAGTTTGACATTCTGGACAAGATGGGTTTCACTCGATGTACTAAAGATTTTATGGCAGATATCTTTCAGAAAACAAATTGCTTGTTAGAAAGAAGAAACTAACATATTTTAAACTAAAATAAAAAGAACACTGACCTGCTTGTGGGTATCTGAGGCACTGTCACTTGTGGTGAAGTGGTATGTTGTGCTGTGGACTCTGTGCCCTTTTTCCCTTTCTTTTTATCTGTCTTTGGGTCATCCTCAGACTTTCTGCCTTTTTTGGGTGTTATAGGACCTTGTGTGTAGGCACTCCTTCCTCTACTCGCCCTTCCTCTGCTGCCCACCACTCTTCCTTCACTCTCCTCATCTGAGTTACTCTCTTGTCCTGGTGGTGAATGGGCCTCACAGAAAGCTGTCTTCTTCACTGAAAATGTGGTCCCGTTGACGTTCGTTTCTCGCACAGGGTCTATCTTCATAAACAATCCAGCACGCTGAGCACATGTGACATGAAACGCAGTGTAACAGTTGGCCTTGTGGCACTGTATCGATGCCCCACGGCCCTTCTGCTTGCACAGGTAGCATGTCAGTTTCCAGCGTGCTGGGGGAATGTTATTGACCCCTTCAACTGGTTCTAGAAAAACTGTATTGGCAAAGCAGACTTCAGGGATCCAGATAGCACAGACCACATGGGCCCAGCGGCCATCACTCGTCTGCTTGAAGGCGCCACCACGGTTTGGACATAAAACACAGTCAACGGGTTTCTGAGGGGACTGGAGGCAGCAGCGGCACAGCCACTGGCCCTCAGGTATGTAGGGCACTCCATAACACTCCTGGTGCACAGCCAGGTTGCAGGAGTCACAGAAAAGGATGACATTGCTGTTGAGGCACTCATCATCCAGGCACACGCAGCAAAAGGCATCATCGTCTATCATACTCTGAGAAGGAGCTCGGCTTCGGGCTTCCCGGTATGCCTCCTCCTCCAGTCGGTCCACCAGAAGCTCAAAGGTGTCCTGTGAGACAGCTGTGTAACCCTCTGATGTCCGACCAGAATTCACCATTTCTAACCAGGCGGTATCCTCTTCATCCATATCATATTCTGCCACAGCTTCCTGCTCCTCAGCCTGCTGCTCAATGTAACGATAATAAGCAGTAGGAAGAGGTTCTGTCTTGACAGGTGTGAAGGTTTCCAGCACATGAAACTTAGGTTCAGGAAGGTTCATGTGGTGATGATGTGATGTGTTCAACTTTTCTGTTGTTTGGGATTGAGAACTGGAACAGTGGTTCTTTGAAGGTGGTGGCGACTTAATGGGGGGACATCTGGACTCTCTCCTGCGGCCTCGGGGTGTGGATGGTTTGCGGACTGTCTGGGTACTGCTAGTGGGAGGTGATGGCTGCTCACTGTTCTCCTTGTTGCTATTACACTCACTAATGTCCTGAGCCTTCATTTCATCTTCAGTGATGACCTCCAAGGGCTCCAGAATAGAAATGCGGTGGAGCCTGCCATCCAGCTCCACCTCCACTACCTTCTGAGCCTGGGCGTAAGTCAGGGTTTCTCTGCTTGGAGATGCTTTGAGGCTGTAAGGGGAGGGGGATCGCTGGCGAGTACCCCCACGCCCACCAACGGTCCCATTTGACTTCCTGACATCTTCTCCACCTCCCCCTGCTGCCACCTGGCCTTTTCGACGTGGCTTCCTCATAGGCCACTAATCTCTCTTTACCTCCTGTTTACAACAAAAATAAAATTGTTTAAGAAAATGTTATCAGACTTAACATAAAATTCACTGTACAATACATGAATATTTTTATAAGTAGTAGTAATGGATAATCCTACAGTAATATGCAAGTGTGCCATGTTTGTGCCCTTTACATAGTTAAAATTGACCATATCCTTGGTGTGCCAGATCAGGATTTTTTACAGATGAAGAATCGAGTGAGGGTGTTTTCATAGCTGTAACGCTAGCTTTGTATGTCTGCGCTCTGAGTTTAATGTCTTGTGATCAGTTTTGTTATGATTTAGATAGGGATGTGCTAATACCACTTCTTTCAGACCAGGTACAAGTTCAGGAACTTAGATTTGGATTCCTCACCAATACAGAATACACATATAAAATTTTTAAAATTACTTTTAAATTTTGCTTTATTTTCATTATATGTCCCCCACCCCTTGTCTTGACAATTTAACAGTGCATATGTTACTATCTACTCTTTTTTTGTCATGCTCATTATAATCTATAATCTAATGAAATTCCAAGGAATACACAGATGCATCGGTTTAACACTGGCATCGACTAATGCCAACACAGTTCACAAAAACATCAGCCAAATAACGTGACAAAACAGATATCAGTTCTCAATGTTTAGCTATCTGTTGTGTCCAACCAGTTTTATGCTGGTGTCTGGTATACCTTGCTGCTGAATTAAGTAAGAGATTTTTACAGAATTTGTTACAATACAAATTGGCTGAAGAATAACAAATTACTTTAAAATGTTGCACAAATGTTTTCATCATAACAATAAAAACTAATTTGTCCTTAATGTTTCAGTAGAGTGTTAAATGGATATGGTCAACATGAAATGTAGTTGGAAACATTCCTTCACACGTCTAAACTTTATAAAGTCTTGCACACTCATCCTAGCTAAGTACATACATCAACTGAAAGACTAATAACAGTCAAACGGATAGTTACTTATTACTAAATAGAAAAACGGTGCAGTGGAGAGTGAGAGAAAATGATCTGTAGATAATTCGTGACTTTATCTCAAACTGCTGGCAAAAACTATCAGGGAAAGCTCCAACGCAACGGGAAAAACCAATCATCTTACGGGGAAGTTTGACTGATCTACCCCAGAGCCAATCAGATCTCAGAATATGACGGGCTCAACAGATCAGTGTCCCTATTTCGGGAGTAAAATGTCAGCCATATTTACGGGTTTAAAACACTGTTAAAAGCTCCCCTTCAGCTCAAATCCTCATTATTATAAAGTATATTTAATAACAGCTTTATCTTTTAAAGTCTGGTTTAGAAAAACACAGTACAGTGTGAGAATTCTGGGACTCTGTCCTGAAAGTACGGAGACAAGTATTTATGATATAAGCTAGCTAACATGCTAACGTTAACTTTCAAAGATGGGCAGTACCAACGTTTGTTGGATTAATTAAAAACGTTAACAAACTAAACAAGTCAAATCTTCCAAAACTTAGAGTCAACTAGAAGTTCACAATCTGTTAAGACAAGAGAAAGAAGAAAACCTACCTATTATGGCAACTGAGTAAGTCAAGTAGCCGGCGGTCTGAAGCCTCTTCGACAGTAATGGTTGCCTAGCCAGTCGCCTTACTTGCTGTAGCCTCGAAGCTAATAGCAACCGTTAGCCTGCTCCAGTTTTCTGTTACAGCCGGTATATTTCGCTGTTTAATAACGCTTCTATTTCTTAGAAACGCGGCGCAACAGAGGCGTGAACGTAATAGAAAGGCGTATGGTCAACACAAGTGGTATGTCTGAGTTAACAACTGGCAAGAAACCTTATTGTCGACCCATTTTTGTAAAAAGGAGATATTAGCCTCCTTCGGCTAGCTGGCTAGCTATTTGGGTCTAGAGTATGTGCTAACTGGAAGTTAGCCAAAGAAAAAACATACGTCTTCCGGATAGCGTTTTTCCAGAATAAAACACTTACATACATGTGCAGTTATTCAATCTTTAGCTACTATTTGCGTAAACGTTGTATATTTGATTGTGCTGTTAGTCTATTGAAAAAAAATCGTATTGATTAATAGCATTGTTAAACATGAATTGCAACAAATCGCATATCTTGATAACTACGAAATATTGCATTAATGGAAGAAATAATAACTGTGAAAACAATCATAACTGATGCTTCTGAATGTCATCAGAATTTCAGTCAAATTCAAATATGACCTAGAACCATTTTTTAAAATGCAGAAGGTGCAATGTTACTTTAATCTGAAATGTGGGTCAAAATACATTTTCCATACAGTAGAGAATATAGATATCAAGACGTATCCAGAGATATTATGCTCTGGTCATTGTACAAACATTCAAGTGTCATTTAAAAAAAACAAAACATACTCTTACTTTCTATTTTTCATTTGTTTAAAACAAGGGATTGTCATAAAAATGGCCATTCATTTCCATACTGCAATTCATATTAAATTTGCAAAGGGCCAAAATAAGCAAAGGGTCAAAATAATCACAATGAGATATTTTTCAAAATCATTCTGACCTATCACCTTCATTTACACTTTGTACATACTAAAGTGAAAGAAAATTCATAAGCATTGTATATGGGATGATTTGGTTTTAATGGATGGTAAGTTTGCCAAATCGTCTATCTACTATGATGCACTTCATCATCTTATAAGATTTTTTTTTAATTCATTATGATGATCATTTTTCGCTATAGTTATTAGCAGGAATCTCGTGGCTCAATAATAAAGTTTCTGCTAATGGAAGCGAATTTTACATTATTTCATACTCGTAATGTTACGGGACGGCCGCCACTTCCGCTTCTGTGGTGTCTTTTTTGCTACCTTTATGAAAACAGATTGACACAAGTTTACCCCGCCCCCTTTACGTCACCAGGGCATGATTTTCGCGCGCAAGCTACTTAACGGGGTCAATGACAGATCACAGTTGTGTTGATCTTGTTACAGCTTTATGCAATCTCAATGTGTAATTTTTAATCCACGAAAAGGCATTTAAAATCATTAACCTGAAATACATCTGGACACATTTCGTTTCAGGTGAAACCTGACGCCTGTCCTTTTTTCTCAAGTAAACAAAAGCATGCTTAGTCATAAATTGTTTATTCTATTTGTATAAACACACAGTCAAACACACATACATTCACCTACCCAGAGAAAAAAAAGAGACAGGCTGTTATATTTTAATACTTCATTGCTTTAAGGTTTCCTGGGCAATATCAAGTAGTTTACACAATGATTTAACAGAGTAACCATGACCCTAATGCATAACCCATCAACAGCTCACAGCAGTCTTTTAAATTTACCTGCTCTGTCAATTACATAGCTACATGCTGGAAAAATTAAAAATATTTGTTAAACTATTGTGAATAAATGTAAGAGTATGATATTTGCCAGGCATTACAGTTTTCAGTTAGAAACCATGACATGAAAAAAGCATAAAAACATAAAATGGACTCATATTTTCCAGCATCATAACGACAGTCAAATATCCTAAAAGGCAGAGGTGATATAATGCCAGTCTCGAGAGGCCTTTATGTGTTATGGAGTTTTCAGGGCAAGATCCAGACTTTGGACCTTATAAATAAACAACACCAGGATGCAACTTTCTATGTTAGACTACTCTAGTTTGAATAAAAACACTTTAAAGTCTTGTATTTTAGTGTCTGTCTTGCATTCAGCTGCAAACAAAAAACACACATCTTCTGTCATCATTTAATTGGAAAAGCAATAATTCAATATATCTTACAGTAAATTCTCTGACATTGGGTCAAAATACATTTACAAGAAAATCCAGTTTGTAACATTAGGATAATCTACATTCAGGACATAACTGCACAGTAAAATGTAGTTTTAAAATAACCACTCTATTGAACACTGGTTCATAATTGAAACATAACCAGAGCAAAAGAAATGGAGTGAATCCAAGGTTTTAATATACAAGGGCACCATTGGCTGTACAGTTACAAGACAGGCATCATCATCATCATCATCATCCGATCCCATCATGGAGACATAGTCAGAGTGTTTTTCCTCTTGGAGTCCCTCCGTGGGAATGGAACAAAGCTTTTCACCTCTTTGAAACATAACCCTGTGGGGGAAAAGTGGAAAACCATTTATTTTCTGCATGTGCAGCACTTTCTCTTCTCCAGTCATAATTCAAAATAGAAAGCCATTAGAGACACGTTGTATGACATTTTGAAATTAATTATTAATCACCACATCAACAGAAGCCCTGCAGTAATATGTTTATGTAGTTGTAAATCATCCAATATGACCTGTATGGTAAACACTTAAAAGATGAAATGTCCTTTTCAGCCATTTGGAAAGCAAGATAATACTGTTCTATTTTCTTTTTTTTGAAAACTTTATAGCTGGGATGTCCAAACTTTTTCTCTTAGGGCCACATCCTGAAGTGTAAAAGGATGACTGGACCACTATGATATTCCTGTTCTTTAGTGTGATAAAGCTTGTAAAAGCAATTTGATATATGTTTAAAAACCTGCCAACATTACAGATTTATTTTAATGCCTGACAAGGACAGTCAATGTTAAGGATTGAGAGGTGGCAAATCAGATCTCAGACTACTTCTGGACCTGCCTCTAGTCAGGACGAGAATGACGCTCAGTGCAGCAGAGAAGAGACGCTGAAGGCTCATCTCCACATTCAGACTCAAACAAGAGCAAACTGCATGAAGGTGACAAACTGTATCCAAGTGTTGGTGCTTGAAGATGAGTTCAGTCAGTCAACTCACGTTTGCAGATATTTAAATATTTATTACAGCAGCGTAACATGTTTAAGTTTGGCGTCAGATTCCAATGTCATCAGTCATTATAGATTTATTTTAAATGCAGAGTTTCAGATTAAGATAACATCTTTAACTCAGAGTCAGAGCCTGCAGCTGGATGCTGGGGTAGAAGTGGGTTTAAAGCAAGAGTGCAGTTCTGACTCTAGGCAGAACTGGCAATAGCAGAGTAGAGGAAGAGGCCATAAGCTTATGAAGACCGCTAAACTGGGAGGATTTTTGTCAGTTGATTTGTGTATACAATACACTAATACTATATCTCTGGGTATTAAAAACTAGTCATGGTATTGCTTTAGTTACTATCATGAAGATGTGCAGCACCCCTGCCTGTGTGTGAAGATGCTTTAATAGTGATTAAAGAACCCCTGTTGAAGATGTCAGGCCAATTTGGCAAACACTGAACGTGTGCATGTATACCGGTGCATATATCTGTGTGTGCCACGGCACAGCACAGCTGTCATTGCACTTCAGTGCCTATATTATATATGTATATCAGTGCCTAGATTTTCCATCTAAAAAGTTGGCTGCACCCAATGTACCAGTCTAAATTGCTGAGATAAATGCAGTCACTGCCACAAGCGCAGGAAACATCACCACCCACTCAATGCAAACCGGAAGAGGTTCAATGTGTATTACAAGCAGTTGCATCACTGTGCATAGCACGCAAGGATGCAAACTGATGTAATGACAGTGCCACTTTTTAGCAGCTTTTCTCCCTCAAACAGTGGTATACTGTTAACCCTTTAAAGTCTAAATACACAAATTATAGCCAGAAAATTCTCATTTTTTGGAACTGAAATGTTTATTTCACTTTCAACTGAAATCCAAAAAATCCAAATTTCCATAAAATTTAACATATATATATTTTTTGTATCTCATTTGATACATTAGGTGGTTTTGGAAACTAATAATCAACTTGAGGGCATTTTTATCATTTATCAGATCATATTCAGAATTGTTTTTTTTTGTAATTTATTGATCATATTGATTAGATAGAGGTATAATAAAAGTATGTATCAAATGTGATACAACAGACTTTAAGGGGTTAAGTAAATAAAAACTCTAGAGTGCTGCATTAATTGAAAAGGCCAAAAGTGCCAAAACGTGTCTAAAGGTGGGCAGCTTCACTCACAGGCTATGGGCGTGTACTTCACAACTTTCATCATTACCATAGGTCAGAGATGAACAACTACATACATACAAGGACCAGCCTTGTACCTTACCAGACGATTTGGGGGCTGGACTTTCAAAAAAATGTAAATACAAAAGTTAAGTAATTTTTAGGAATTAGCAGTGAGATCAGTCCCTAATGCCTATGCTGCAGCCAGTTACCAGGTGGTCTGTGAAATCTTTCATATTTCTGAGGCTGCCATGTTGTCCATCTCCAGGTTTTATATTATTGTGCTGCTCCCTAATTGGTGAGAAAAGTGTGGGAATAAGGCGTGCTGTTTTGATTCTCAGGCAGGAAAACTGCCCTCTCAAAGAGCCTTTAAGTGACACAGAAAACTGCAGATTTAATCAGGACTCAACTGATAAATATATATTTATCATGCATCATATTTACTAGTAATACTAATAATGGCTAACAGATGGAACTCTGAACAACGCTTCAAGCATTATGTCATTCCTGATGAAAGTGTAGCTATGTTAAACGTTTTGTAGTTGATTTAATAAAGAAATCTTAAACAACCACGTGTTTTGCTTCTGACAAAGTCTGAATTTAATCCTCTTTTGGGGGCAAGATAAGGAGCCTTGGGGGGCCTGATTTGGCCCCCGGGCTATCAGCTGATGATCACTGCCACAGGCTGAGCTCAGGTGTTCTCACAAGAGGTTTTGGGTGTTTTTACAGTTCATTCTGTGATACAATGTACTGAAGCTCCAGATCCAGTTTTTACCTCTGTAATGCCTCTATGACTACCTCTGAAGCAAACACAGAAAGGAGAGCACTTCAACCCCACACTATTTCTCTGAGACCTTCACAGTGAAGACAAAATGTCCCAGGGCCTTAATCTAATGGCTTGAAATGGCACTGAACGAGGCTTGTATCTTTTATACCAGTGCAAAGTATAATCCAGATTTTCCATACATGCTTTGTTTCCTTCTTAAAAGGGAGCACTGATAATAAGACCCCATTTCTTCCAGTAGTGTTTGCTTTATATACGCTGTACTCACGCTTCCACTCCTCCAAGGACAATGTGGCATTGTCATGGCTGTCATCGTATGGCGTGGGCTCAGGAAAGTCATCTGGGTCTCTCAGACTGTCGAAATATGGGTGCTCTAGAGCGAGTTCAGCTGTGGGTCTCTCATCTCCGTCCAGAACCAGCATCTTCTCCAGCAGGTCGATACCTGCAAACAGTCAGCGATAAGAGTGACACTGCATGTCAAGTAACGTGATATAAAAGTTTCAATCACTGGCCTTTTCACAAGTTGCTGCAAACTTTTCCCAGGATAGAATTCACAGTCAGTGTTTTGTTTCTACTTGATGTAAACCTTTAAGCTGACTCCAAATGATAAAAATAACCCGTTACATAAAACTCCAGAGAAATTCTCTTGTTTCTGACCTTCCTGGCAGAGACTGTTTAGCAAGTGGAAACACTTTAGTGAAAATGTATAGAGTCTTAAATGGCAGCAAAATAAACTCTATGGGCAAATGAAACATTACTATTTTGACTCTTTAGGGATAGACAGGCCATTATACTTTTACTTTAACTGTTTTAAGAATTAAATTAAGACAAAAAGATAAAATTTCTTTCCAGATTTGAATTTAAGAAAAAGGTCTGTGACAGAACTCACCCTTTGAACTGGCTCTAGGAAACAACGTAGAGAAGTCCTTTCTTGGATAACGAGGGAGTGCCTTTATGTATGTTTTGGCCTGTTCAGAGAGAGAAAATACATTTTTAAAAAGTCAGAAATCAAATTTGAGAAAATTACAGTCAAAATTGAAGTAACATTTTACATTTTTGAACTAAGAAAGTGTATATGAAGATAACTGGGTGATTTACCACTGTGTTTGAGCCTACATTATTCAGATTAGATAAATTTCAACAGTTCAACCTCTATGAAACAAACTCCTTAGATCAGGAGTGTCCAAACTATGGCCCAGAGCCAAATGTGGCCCGCAGTCCATTTTTCATTGGCCTGTGGCAAATGCTAAAATACAACGTAAAATGGCCCACACCAGCAAGTGAAGCTTGGGCCTGGCTGGATTGCACTTATTAATTTTGGCCAAGAGAGAGATAAAGGGGAGAGCTTTCTGGGGCCTAGCCAAATTGAGGGTAATGGCTAATAACCATTCTTATCAAAGCAGCTTTTTATCTATACATGCCATTTTATATAGCATTTAAAATCAACAACAAAAGGGTGCAAAAAGTATCATAAATTGGTTAAAAGTGGGAAAAAGAATTGACAACACAGATAAAGAGAATCATACATTGGAGAAAAGGAGGTAAAAAGCTCAATTTAAAGGAGCAAAAATTGATTAAAACTATCAAAGAGTAAAAAAGTGGGCAAAAAGCTGAAAAAGTAGGTAAAAATTGGTTTAAAATGGATGAAACAGGATTAAAAAGTGGCAAAAATGGGTCAAACGAGACAACAATAAGTAAACCGCACACTCAGTCACTAAGCATATCTTAGCCTACATTAGATTGGCTTGCCAAACTTTAATGCCCTCAGCATGAGTTATATAAAAGTGGCCCCACTGTCCTTTTATAGTCCTGTATGTTACCCTCAGTAATGTAAGTTTGGACACCCCTGCCTTAGATGAAACTGGTAAAAGCAAAACTAAACATGCAATTCAATGCCATGAACAAATACACTGCTCAAACCCCCCCAGAAGTAGACTAAACCAGCTCTCAGAAACACAGAGAAGGCAGAGCAGAACTCAAATAACCCCACTTATTAAAAACAAAAAAATGTTATTCAACAAATAATACTATTTCTGCAGTAATCCCCTCTGGTCCTCTCAGAGAAGGTTATAACAGGCGTGTAAGTGCCAAAAATGAGCTCAGCTTGAGCGTGATGCACAATTATTCCATTCATTATTGTTATTTTTTCAGTTGTTGTTTCTCAGTTTAAAATAACAGAGATATTTTTCTGGTTGTTTTATGTTTAAGCTGTTACTCTTAGTAAACTTTAGATAAGAATCATTTTTATATGATTTATTACAGTATATATCACAGCTCCCTGATTCATATTTTGCTATAAATCCCCTACTTTTTCTTTTTTGCCAACCTAAAAATAGGTTTTAAATTTCATTCAAGATGCTTTTGAAGCTTAAAAGGAGAAATGGCACTCAGAAGCTGCTAGTGTGATTTTATCGTGCTTGTTTGATGGACTTCAGAGAGCGATTTATTCCTTTTCACTGTACTCCAAACAAATCTGTTAGATGAAAAATTTCACTCACTCTGGAGGGAAATAACATTGTTTGTCATTTTACTATATTTTGCCAAATTTTAAAATTTGAAATCCTGTGAATCCTGAAGAAATACAATAACAGAAATGTCTCTTAGTCAACCAGTATTTTTTGACTAACCCATGTTCTAATGGCTCACAAGCACCTAAATCAACACACTTAGAAATCTGTAGTCCACTGCAAACCTTGTTTTAACAATAATAATACTATGTTAAAAGATAATGAATATTTCACCGTTTTTTTCAAGAGTACCATTTACTAATCCCATATTTCAGAGTTTACCAAAGTGGGGGTCAGGAACCCCAGGTGGGTTGCAAGACACTGAAAAGGGGCTGCAGGATGCCTTTAAAAAACAGAGGAATTTAGAGGGATTAAAAGTGGTGTATTTTATCCATCACTGTAAAAATATCCCTAAATGAGTTCAATTTGACATGAAAACACAGTTAACCCTTTAAAGCTTGAATACACACATTATAGCCAGAAAATTCTCATTTTTTGGAACAGAAATGTTTATTTCACTTTCTACTGAAATCCAAAAAATCCAAATTTCCATAAAATTTAACATATATATTTTTTGTATCTCATTTGATACATTAGGTGGTTTTGGAAAATAATAATCCACTTGAGAGCATTTTTATCATTTATCAGATTGTATTCAGAATTTTTTTTTGTAATTTATTGATCATATTGATTAGATAGAGGTATGATAAAATTATGTATCAAATATGATACAACAGGCTTTAAGGGGTTAATAGTGATATGTGCTTAAATGTTAGTAATGTGTTCAAATATACTCTAAATGTGAATTTGTACATGTTGCTTTGTGCAGCATCATACTCTCTAATCACCTCCAGGGATGGCGGGAGTCTTTGCTCTTTGGCATTGTTATTTTTGGGGTAACAGGCTGAAAAGTTTGGGAACCCCTGCCATATTTATTAATCCAAGCTTTGCATTGATTATTGGTCTATTTATTTGAAATGTTAAAGTGAATTTAAGAACTGCTCAACTTTAACTGCTATAATTATTTTTATATATTTATTTTGATACATTTTTATTTTTATTTTTTTTGCTCATGCTAGTATAACCATAATCTGTTTACATGGATGGGCGCAGGGGCAAGCGCTGTTGCCTCCCAGCACAAAGGTTTCTGGTTTGCTTTCTGTGCAGAGTTTGCATGGTCTCCCCTTTCTTGTTCCTTTTTACTTTAAAGAATGATATCTACTTCATAAATTCCTCCAGAAGAAATTACATTTCAACACTTCTGTTGAACATGCTACACAGCTTGGATAAAATACATGCACACATGCACAAACGGGATCTTTAAGTCTGATTTATGCTCCTGAGTTGATTGTGCATCATAGTCTATAGTGTAGATCTGCACAGCCCTGAACCCTAAGCACAGTCCTACCAACAGTCAACATAGTACGGTCCAACACTTGTTTGTACTCTGAAGAGAGATAAATGGCTTCAGATGGAGATACAACTAGTTGCCAGCATCTGAATATATCAGATGTGCATTTCCTCTTCATATGTCTCTCTAAGAGGTGGAACAAGCCTGCCTCAGTTGATTCAGCAGCCAATCTTTCCATCTACTCTGACACCTCCTCTCTTTTCATCTTTGCAATAACTGCAGTAAAATCAATTGCATCTCCAGTATACTACACTCAGTTTCAGTTGGCTTGGTTTGCAGTACACAAATTAGCAGGAAATGTGGTGGCAGGAGTGGGCACTTGTTGTAGTGTGAGTTGGTATGTACAATGGCTGCTGGTAGATTAGAGCGGTTAGCTCGGATGCAACCACAACAACAGTTTCACCAGAAGTGGACCACATTTCTTTATTAAAACAAGACCAAAGAACCACGCTGAAAGCTTTTAATGACAGAAAATATGGTTTCTCTCCTCTCTCAACCTGCTTTGGCATGACAAGCTGCGCTTTTAATAAACTACTGCAGCGCTAGCCTGTACAGCTAAGGTCAGCACTGGAGCTAGAAATGTCTGCTACCTCCTTTTGTCTTTTCTCTCTGATTGGCTTTTCATGAATGTAACAGACAGAATGTAAGTCCTCACCTTCTACTTGAATTTTCTTTGGGATTAATTAAATATTCATCTACCTTATCCATCATGTATCTCACACACACTCTGATTTGTCTTACCTCTGGACTGTCCAGCTTCTGTATGAACTCTGACCCAGGTACCCCCGTCACTTTCATGATCTGAGTCAGCTGGTCCATGTCTGATTGTAAATGCAATCAAGGAGTTTTAAACCTAAAATTTCCTGTAGGTTCACAAAATAATCTAGGAATCTGAAAGCCATTAGCTGAGGCGGTGACAGCTTTATTTACCTATAAGGATAATAAATCTGTAAAGTGCATCAGGTGCCAAAAAGAGCATAAAAACAGCTTTAAATGTGCAGGAAGGTATGCATTGTGCTACAGCAGTAGGTTCACTGTGTTCAGCCTGGGGACATTAGTTTCTGTGCTGCATGTTTTATATAGTCATAACCTTTTATGTTCCAATCTGTTCCTGTTAAACTGCACACTATAGCATGGAACTGTTAATGTTTAATCGTACAGCTTTCAAACACCTTTATTAATGAAACAGTTTGAATATTAAAGCTTTAGTCCCAGTCATTTTTTTACACAGGCTTAAAAAAAAGCAAGTCTAGCATATGAACAGTGCAGATAAAAGGATACAGTCTTTGCCTTTGAAAAGGGTTTTTCCATTGATCATTTCAGCCATGATACAGCCCACAGACCAGATGTCCACTAGAATAAACAACAGAAAAAACATGAGTGAAAACCAAGGCAGAATAAAGATAGTTTCGAGTAAAAATGAGGAAGATGGCATTAATATAGTCAGAGCAAAGTTCCCATTCACAGGAGACAGTGACAGATCTTTTGTGCTTTTTATGTTGGGGAATATTTGATGAGTAATACTACCCTATGAAGGGTGTAAACTTGCCAGATTTGCTCTCTGGGCTACATTTTCTCCTGTATAGGCTGCTTACAAAATGAAAAAGTACAATCTCCTATAGAAACATAAATCCTGGGGAAGTCTGTTCCATAGCAGTGACAGCTCTATCACCGAGTGCCAGTGCTATCGGGATGCTGTCAGACCCATCTGTGTCCACTGTTTACAGATTAAGGCGAGAAAGATTTATTGACATAGAGACAGCTACTTTTAATGCTTTTCACGCATCAACAAGAGGATTATAAAAACTGCTGACTCATCAAGTACTGTACAAGCAGCTGCTGAAAGAAACACATCCCTGAAAGTGGAGCTGGGGTGTTTTAGATGACAAACGAGCAACAATCAAAGCGACAGCACTATCACGCAAAAGCCAAGCTCTGAGACAACATCAAGGATGGCAGTGAGGATGTGGAACAGCTATGAATGTCTTGCCAGTCTGGGTGTAGTGCATCCAGTTCAGAATGACCTCAGGGGCCCGGTACCAACGGGTCACCACGTAGCCTGTCATCTCTGCGTCTGTGCTGCGAGCCAGCCCAAAGTCAAGGATCTGCAAGGGAAACAAAGACAATCATCACAATACAGAACAAAAAATAAATCTAAAGCCGTGGTTCTAAACTGGTGGGTTGTGAAGCAGTGGGCCATGAATGTGTCCCTGAAAAAAGACAAAAGTTCATGCTGTACAGGCGCCCAAAGTGGACATACATTCATTTATCTTAAATATCTCAGTTTTGCTGTGATAACAGGTAAAGTTTGATTACTTTTCTCAAGAACTCAATTTTTTCATCTCTTTATCTTGAGATAAGAAAGCTGGTTTTCCCATGATAATGTGTTTATTTCTCAAGACCTAGAGAAAAAAAAATCAGTGCTAATCAGGACTATCACCTCTAATGCATTAATTCAATGCAATTCAGGTTGAAAATAACCTTGCAAAGCAGATGGATATGCCCATTTCCTTGTTTTTCACTGGCGAATCCATCTTGCAAAGCTCCCATCTGAATCGTTTGGGCCCGGTTAGAAAGTGACAGAACCAATCAGTGACGAGGGGCAGTACTTTCAGGCGCAGCAGAGTCGTGACGTAAACAAACAGCAGCAAGAGCTGGTGCAGTTATGGAGGAAGACATTAGCGTGGATGCTGCTAAAGCGCCAGTTTTATCAGAACTTGACAACATTTCTTCATTAAAAGAAAAAGACAGACAGACAGTGGTAAGTTGTTTTCTTTTCAAAAGCGACAAAAGTCAAGTACTTACATGTCTATAGTCGCCATGTTTTGTGTTTTTCCTCAGTAGCGGCGTACGCGCAGCTTGATAGTGGCTATGTCATGTGTTTTGTTGCTCTGATTGGCCCGTGTGACAGACAGAACGTTCACCCAATCATACTCCGAGTTTTTTTCAAAGCCTCTGCCTTTTCTCAAACGTTTCCTATTTAAGCTTTCCCAGATGGATGTGTGAAACGGAGCACGTTGACGCCGTCAACGGCCCAGCAATAGTTAATTGATTCATCCTAATAGGAAAGCCTATAGAAAACATATATGTATGTGCCCTTAGGGCTTCCATACAATAGACTTTTTGCTGGATTTTTTTCCCTGGCACACATTTTGTGACCCACGTGAAAGAGCTTCCGACCCACTTTTGAGTTCCAACCCACCAGTTGAGAATCACTGCATTACGACATGGTTGATACCATGTTTGTCAGGAGGCCTAAGACCACCTCAACTATCTCTTTGTCTAACTGCTTGGTTAATCTGAAGTTAGTTCTGAAGTTAGTTTGAGATGATGTTTTCAGTATAACGAGTGTATTGGACTCAGAAGCCCCCCTTTGGTAACCAAACGGCTCATGTTGCCAATATTTTCTGCAGTCCATATTTAAACCCTTGCAAGGGAACGCAATATATCAACAAGGCTTTGGGGGATTTTCTCCAAACTTTGCATTCAAGTCCACTCTGACTAAGGGATTAACTGAATACATTTTTGAGGTCAAGGTCAAACCCCTACAGTCCTTCTTGACCTACCACCACCTTCCCTGTCTGTAATTGTGTATCTCTAGGAGGCATATAATCTCCAGGCTATAGTTCTAGAAATAAAAATGTATGTCCTGTAAAAAAGATGACATACCAGTGCATACTGGAGAAGTTTTACACCTGTATCAATACCACTATAGAGGCCAATAACATCTAAAAAATGTGCACAGATGTTCTTCAATAATGTTTCCAAATGCATACATGTCGTGTTTAAAACTTTCTGACTTATATTTAAAAAGAACCAAAACTATAACGAATCATCTTAACACAAATCCATGAGTTAATTCCCATACATTACATTCTCCTTTACCCCCATTATCCTAATGTTTTTCTAAGTGTTTTCCTAGACTAATCCGTCAATGTACAAACCTTCAGTTCACAGTCTTGGTTCACTGCCAAGTTTCCAGGCTTCAGATCCTGTAAAAGAAAATGAGCTGAGTGATGGTTACTTCTTGTACACAGCGATTAACTGTAAATTATAGTGCCTGTACATTGGAGTAAAAAAAAACTGGGACTAAGACGGGATTTAGTGCTTGCAGGTCTTCTGGCTCAGCTGTTTGTCTTAATGCATGATTACAAAGGCGGTTTTAAACATTTTTTCAGGGCTGTGACTCAACGATTAGCTCTTACCGTAAGACTCACTGCGGCTTTTCTCCAGCCATTCATTAAATTACTCTGACATAATGAGGGATTTGAGTGGAAGTGTGTGCTGATAACAGCCTGACTATGATAGGAAGGATGAGTGTAATAGCTGAGCAACACGTAAACAGAGGGATGAAACAGAACGTGATGACCGCGTCTCTGAAAGTCCTTCCAATACAAACACACAGTAAGCAAACAAAACAAATATCCGGAGCTTAACTAACATGGGCAAATACTTCACTTATAAACATAGTGCAGAAGTATGTCATGGTGTCAATATATACTTATAAAAATAAATATTAAGGCTCAAAAATATTCAAAACAAAGATAGAAATGTGTTTTAAATCTTACTTTATGTGTCAACCAAAGAAGAAGCTCTAGAAGATCTTGCCACTACTTTGTGCCAATTAACAATAAATAGCTTTGGGTTATTTTTAGCAGCATAAGGCTTTATTTAAGACCACTGAAAGGTCAATTAGAGTCTGACCAAAGGAGATAAAGGTCTAAAATTTGACCCACATTTGTCAGCTGTGTCGTTGGTCTAATTTCCCTTCTACACACACCCACAAGTCTCAATCCTGTGCTGCAGGGTGTGACCAAACATCTCTAGACATGCTCTGGGACATCAGAGAGGAGCAAACTCATCCTACCTGTTGGGGCAGAGTTGGATCTGACTCGATAACAATGAAAAATTAAGTCAACATTCCCATGCGGCGCGAGAAAAAGTGCATGAGAGCTGTCTGAGTCAGAATAAAACTGCTGCAGAGAGTGTAGTTTCTCAGCAGTAACCTCTAAAGGTTAAAAAAAAATAATAGAACAAACAATGGACCCATTGTGAAGCTTTTCTAAATTCAACTTTAGTTTTTAAAAAGGACTTTGGCTCTTGTAAGTTTGACTTGTGCTTACCCTGTGGATGATTCCAGCCTTGTGGATGTACTGCATGGAGAGAGAAACAGAGATTTATTTTTGTGTGTATTTAACAATGTTTTCATTTCTCACCATCCAGACTGCTAAATATATATTTTTTTTCTATTTATATGTCTATTTCATTCAATAAAAGAAACAAAACAATATAAACTCATCGTAAAATCTTCAGCAAGATTGAAAAGAAGCAGCCCTGTCTTTAAAAACAATCAACAAAGCATATACACACATAGCAGATTTCAAATAAACAGGCTGCAGACCAAAACAGCTGCTCAAATCCTGAAATCAGTTCATACGTTGAAATTCAGGTTACACCAAATCACAAAATCAAGGTCATGTCTCCACGATTCAAAACAAAAATGATCTTGTTTCATCGTATTTCAACATACTAGCTTTGATTTTTCTTTTAAACGTGTGACTCAGGCCGTTTTCACACCTGACAGTCTGGGCAATTCGGTTCAGTTAGGAGCTCAAATTGCAACACTATTGCACTCTCCTGTGGTTTGCTTCACTTTCACACTGCACTTGGTCAAACAAATCAAACTATCTTGATAACATCAGGCCGTTATACAAAGCACCGAAATTATGCTGACTTGGAATTTCTGCTTTTGCTTTGGGGCTCTATGAGCAGAAAGCAAGGCAGTGAGCTGTCCAGCATGTCGTTCCTTACATGAGAACAATGAATCAGTACCGAAGAAAAAGGCCACATGTGAGCGAGAGACTACAGTGTGTGTTTCCATGGTTACACAGACGCTGAGCGAGGTACTGACATGTATTCAAGGATATCAAATCACATATATAAATCTGTTAATCATTACACTTTTTGCCACTCCCTGCTTTTGGTTCACAAGTTGGTCCGCTTTGCCTTCACACCTCAAAAGAACAGCACCAGGGTTTGTTTGGAAGTGATCCAAGTCCCCTGTTTTAAAGCTGAGTAGAGTCCACAACAAACGAACCGGACTATCCGGGAAATGGACCAAAGGCTTTAAAGTGGACCAAACGGCTCAGTTGTGAATGCAACCTCAGACTCTTTGGTTTCTCGGTCAAGATTGTTCCATAGCCTTTGACTCTATTTCCATTTGACGATGCTGATGTATTCACCGGACTTCATGTCTGTCATCAGGCAAATCAATCTTGCAAAGCTCCAATCTGAAAGGTTTTTGTCAAACCCAAAAACTGTTCTGACCAATCAGCATTATTTAAAGAGAATGGGGAGGGGTTAAGTTGTCCTAGGAGCTGTTCGTAATGGCTGCCACTAGTGTAACATTTAGCTCAGCTGTAGTTGTAATTTCACAGCAGTTTTATTAGAACTGCCCCACATTTCTTTATTAAATAAAACAAAGAACAGCACTGAAAGCTTTTCACAATCATTTCAGTAGGGGTTAAGCTGTACTGTAAGCCAGAGGATACAATGGCTGCTACTGTTACAGAGATTAGCTCGGCTGTTGCTGTAGCAACTGTTTTATCAGAAGTGTGCCACATTAACTTTATTATAACAAGATTGAAGAGCCACACCGAACACTTCTATTGGAGGAGAAGATTTTTGTCGCTCTTCTCCTGACAAGCCTTGGTGTAACCACATCATGCTCAAATATTCATATACTATAAAAGTATTTGTACTAGACCTGCACATATCTGCTACCTCATTATTCTTGTCACTTTGATTGGCCCGTAATGAATGTGACAGACAGAACATTCGTCCAATCACCTACCGAGAATTACAAAAACATCCTGCCCTTCCCAAGCACTTTCTCTGTGATATTTTATATAAATAAATAAAGCTAAATTAAAACAGTCTATCTGATGTGTCAGGTTAGAACTGCACTTTTCCCGTGACACACTGCTAGCCAAGCTTCTCATGTTTTTGTCCTGAGACGTGCCGGTGGAAAGCTCTAGCAGGAATGCAGCAGCCTAACTATAGATACAGCAGCTACTAGTGGCAGGAGGCTTCATTACAGTTTTAAAAGAGCATCTGACCAAGACTGCAGGCCAGTGCCTATAAAAATTGTTAGATAACTAGGTTTACCTACTTGTAAATCTTGCTCTGGCTAATTTGCTACCTGAAGTTAGTAATTTAGCCAGCTAAACTGCTTTCTTAAACACCTTGTAATGTAAGATTATGTCACCTTTAGTTAGCTTTTATTTTACCAGGTTTAAAACAGATTTCAGCTTTGAGTGAATATTTCACTGAACAGGACTCGGTTGGATTTTATTATGGCTATTTTGAGTGCAAAATCCCCAGCCGCAAAAGACAAATTTGTTGAGATTTGTTTAAGTAAACAGTTTGATTTAATTTACAATGCTGATGTGCTTAATGTACTGTATATGGGATGGCTGTTCAGCGAGCCTTAATATTCTCACAAAGTGTTTCCTCCAGCCACAGACACCCGAGTGTTAACCACAGAAGCAACAGTTCCTATCTACCGATAGGATGGACTGAAAATCAGCTAATAATGTTCAGTTGCTAATCAATCAGGGCATCTCTGTATTTCCCACACCTTTCAGTTACTTGGTTTATTACTTGAGTTATATAAAATGCATGTTGGTCTTTAAATCACTAATAAAGCACAAGCCTGTATCTGGAAAACATCTATCATTGAACAATATATATTAGCTTTTTATTATTTTATTACAATTATATTACACTTTAATTCTGGCATAAATGAGTGAAACAATAACGTTGGCAGTGTTTTAATAAGAGGTATTTTCATACTCCATAGCAGTCCTCCTTTTGCTTGACAATAAAAGACTGTAAAAGGTTAAAGCTCACCCTGAGTCCACAGAGCATCTGGTAGACGAGAAACTGGACTTTGTCCTCTGAGAGATGTCCTTTCACCTTTGACAGGTCGGTAAACATGTAAGGCATCACCAGGTAGCTGAGACAAAGAGAGGCAGGGTGAGAAACACGATTAAAGAAGGGAGATTGACTGGATGATAATCTCAAAATACAAACTCCCTTCAGTCAACAACACAGCTAATAACCAAGACAAAGCTTTCACTGGCTACCTGATGTTCTTTTCCTCTCTATTAGTGCTGTGATCCATCTGTTCACATTTCCATTAAGGAGCTCTGGGTGCATGTAGCTCTCATATTCAACTTTTAATACAGTCTTCATCTTTACATGACCCTTATCTGCTGTAGAGCAACACATCCGTCATGATACATGCATGTTGGCATGTTTCCACTTTTTTGTCCTAATCAGGTCCTTTATGGAACAAAAATTGAGGTAGAGCCTTAAAAATGTTATACCAATAAACAGTGGGTGACAATGCTGTGGTAATGTCGGCTTCAAATTCTGTAAGTTCAATATACTCAGCACACTCCATGCTACATTATGCAGAAATATGGAGTTTAAGAGTGCAATTTACTCTCTTGTCAGCTCTGTCAATGATCACTTTGCCTTATGCATGAGGTCTATACTCATACTACCAGGCAAAGACTGGTAATGGGAGATGTCTGCCTCCAGAGCTTTCTACTAGAGAGCCATGCTGTCCTCTGTGAGGGGACTGTACTTGCTAAAACAAAAAACATGCAAGGAGAGAAGCTCAAACTCCAGTATAATAGGGGCAGGCACCATGCTCTTGTTTAAAAGGACTGATATATCATTAGTAAACCATTGTTTTTATTGAAAAATTTCATAGTTGTCTTTAAATTTACAGTCTTGAGGATCTTACAGAGCCTACATTGTAATGACAGTCAGCTTTAAGTGTCTGCTCTGTCAAAGTAATGTTTACACAAAAGATCTGCTCTTAAAAGTAAGTAAGACATGTTTTTACTTCAGTGTAATAGCAAAACAAACTCCTATCATCACCAGGCCTTCAGTTCAGTTAGAACCTCTTTATGGGAGACAATAGTGACTTCACAAACTTCAAAGTCCCTGTAAAGTGAAATCCAAACTTTGTGTCTTAATACTCAGATATGTTGGGATAAGGTTGCTGTAAAAACATGTAAAAAAAACTGAGATCTATGTGTGACTGAAGTTTGGATTTAGACTGTCAGAAAGTTGTTCACCTCTTTCCTGGCTTGGTTTTACTTGAGCTGGGCAAATATATGAGCCTATGATGTCTTGATGGGGTATAACCCTGCCCCCCTAACCCACTAGAGCAGTTCATCTCAGTACAGTCAGTTGTTAGCTGATGTCACTTCCTTGATTGAAAGTTGACAATCAGCTACATGCTTTGTTTTTGTTCATTGTGAGGTAAATTTTCCAAATCTATCAGCCACGATGGCCTACAGGTTGTTAAAAGTATTATAAGAGAGAGGATTGTACCAGAAAACAGTAAATCTAATGCCTCATTTCTGTCTCTCTGCTTTGGCACAGAGCCAGGCAGCTGCACTCCAATCAGAATCGTCTTCAAATCTGAGAGGATTGTATTTCTCATGAGTGGGTGTGGCTTAAGCTCATTCAACCGACACACCAACACCATCCTAGAGCAGTTTAATGCCTCATTTTCATGATTTTGGAGTGTAATTTTATAAACACTGACATGTTTTTCATGACTGGAATTAGGTCTGGTGGTTCAACACACAGTGGCATGAAATAAATATTATCACTTTAGGGGTAAGGAGTTTAACTGAACGAAAAATCCAATGTGACATAATGCATGCAAAAACATTTAAATGGATATTTCATATAACTATGTCCTGTACATGAGCAGATGATTAGCAGAATTTGTTAGGTTTGTGGCACAAATTCCTGCAAACCAAAGTGTCACTGTAGCGGCACAGCTTTGTCTTGTGGGATACAACAGCAACTTTACAATTCCAGACATTTTCATAAACATATTCCTTAAACTAAAGCCGTAAAATACCCACACAGAGATTTTCCTGATAAATATTAATAAAATGCTGACACTCCACCGCCTATTTTCAGTCATAAGTCATAAGTAGGGATGCACAATATTAATGATGTGATATCAATAATGGCAGACTTGAAAATTTCCTGCAATATTTACAGCCAATATATTTCCTGTACACATCGGCAGCATAATCATATGTCTGACAGAGCTGCACAACTGATCTAATCATAATCACAACCGTGGTGCCAAGCTGTGCAATTACATAACTTCATAAAAGGCTGCAGTTATTTCTTTATTAAGTAGAACTTAAAAGGTTCACAAAAATGCTTGCAGAAAGGCCTTTATGTTTACAATTGTGCAACTATTGCACTTTAAAGACGTAAATCTAATTTCAAAGATGGAAAAGTGTGTATTTTAAGAGATGTTGTGGAAGCAGCAGAATCAAATACCAAATCATGCATCACGATATAGGCCTTAAATATCGAGAAAATGTACCTCTGTACCATCAGGTAAAGGTGGTTGCCTCGGGCACCAGCCACTCAAAGGGGCCAACTCTGAGCCCTGAACATTTTGAATGAAGCCCAAAATTCAAAACAACTACCAGACTTTCTACTTCTGAATCCCGCTCTCAGCTCTACTTGACTCAGCCTGTCATTGCACTGGAGATACTTGGTGCTCTTTACAAAAAGGGTGTGTATATATAATGGTATCGGTATCGACTAAAACGAGTTTGAAAATAGAAGCATATCACAAATTGGCAGACATTCAATACCCTGCATCTCTTCTCTGGAGCAAAGTTCCAGCCAGGATATGAGTTTGCATTGTACTATTTTTTCCACTCTTTCTGTCTTAATTCTACTTTGTTTCATGTATTTAACGAGTGAGAGTAAAGAGCAATATGAAATATCTCTCAAAGTCACTTCTCTGGAGATGATAAAAAGTAGGAGTGCAGGATATTGGACTTTTGCAGATGTCTGATTTACCGATATTTCTACAATATTTAGCTGAAACCAATATTCAAGTGTAGCTCAGACTTAAATCCATCTTCATTTATCTAATTTACATGCATACATTTTACCAGTATTCTGAATTCTTAACATTTATTTATATCATTCTTGAGACTCAGATTTTGTCTGTCACCCTAATTAAACAATCCTTGATTCTGAAGGTTCTGCAGTCCTGTTGGGATTTCTTTAGGTGAAAACCAAACCTGCAAACATCAGATGTGCTGCATGACTACCTTTCAAACATGGCAAAGAAATACTCACAAGTCCTGGAAGTCATCAAGGCTTGTAGCAGGAGTAAACACATCGAGAAGTCCTATCACCTGGGGAAATGGGAGCAGATGTGAGGTCCAAGTATTTACAGCATACTTGACATACAAGATTTGATAGTAGAAAGGTGCATTGCAAAAGTACAGTCTAATGGAGGAGGCAGGAAATGTTTTGCTTTCTATAACACTCACATTTTCATGCTTCATGTGTTTGAGTAGTCGGAGCTCTCTGTAGGCCCTCTTAGCAAAGATCTCTGACTGAAAAGGCCTGTGGAGCTTCTTAAGGGCCACCTTCTCTTTAGTCTTCTCATTTATTGCTGAGCTGTGGTAAAAAAACAAGGCATTAGCATAGCACTTTGAGACTGCATGTGCTTTCTAGTTTCACTATGATTTTACTCTTTTGAAGTTGGAGCAGAAAGAACACAACAGGAGGGTCTATTTTGAGGTTTCACTCTCACTTAAAAGAGCTGCGTCAAATCAAAAGCAGACACCCTTTTGACAGTGGCATTACTGTATGTGACTGTACGTGACGCTCACTCTTTGACAGCGGGTTTTTGGTGGTGGTGGTGTGGGGGCTGTGTTTTACAGAGCATAAACATATTAATGTTTGGAAACTCGTGATGTGCATGTCTGCAGTGATCTGCAGGGCACCAAATCGTGGGAGGACCGGCTTGTTAGGCTATTTGAAGCCACATCCGCCAACTCACATTACACACATCTCTTGTGCATAATGCTGTGGACAATTGTGATACACTAATGTAGGATATTACAGACAAAACAGCACAAAGCAGCAAATCAGTGAAGAACATATAGAGTTAATCCAGTAAATCTCACAGATTCAGTACTTATAAGGCTTCTGTTTATTATGTTCTTCTCCTGCGTGTATTTCCCACAGGATGGTTTTGAGAGAAGTGCAGTTATTACAGATAATGTTGGTGGGCTGATCCCTGTTTATCAGATGCTGCTTCTTTTAAAGGTCAGACATTTCAAGCTATAATTGACCATAACTCCCACACTATCAAGCTGAAAACCCCAGTGACCACAGTTAGCATGCTAATAACTGCAGCACTGACAACAGAGGCACAAAGATCAACGATGATGGATGAATGTTAAACCGCTCTGACTTTCAGATTTTTTTCTGCTTCCCCAAGGCCCTTGGAGGTTTTTCACTTTAAGCTTCATTGGGCAGTATGCAAAGGCAAATGATCTGTAGGTAAAAAAGGTTAGTAGAAATGCATGAATGTTTCTTGGAGCTGAACATTTCCAAAACAAAGGAAATTAGATTTTAGAGCTTATGCTTCAAAGTGTCATTTCTGTATTTGTTTACAGTCCTTCCTTATTTTTCAGGGCCAGAGCACCAAGGGTGCAAGGACCCTATTGAAATCCATAGGACTATATGGGTCTGAGCTAGGGCTGAACGATTTTTGGGAATCAATCTAACAGCAATTTTTTTCTCTAATTCAGTTGATATGCAATTATTCCTTAACTTTCATTTATTCCCAAACAAGGGCTGCACAATTCTTTAAAAGTGGCTAATTCTGACGATTCTGACTTGTATTGCAAATTGGATATGAATTGTTGCATTGAAGGGTTTTGTCACTCTTATATTTAATAAGAAAAAAGTACAAAAATGAAGACTATTTTAAAAATGGCACTTGAATGATTGCATGATATGTCATGCATTACACCTCTGCTGCTGCGAAAAAGTTTAAAACTGGTATTTTGACACGTTTCAAGTCAAAGAAATACTGCACCTTCTACGATTTGAAAATTGCAGCAGGCTATATTGCGATTTAATCTAATTTTCGATTAATTGCCCAGCCCTAGTCTGAGCATGGAGTGGTGCGAGGACCTATTTGGAATTGCTAGGAATATTCCTTTTATTATTTGCCGTCATTGCATGGACTTTTGAGGCCTGTAACATATCCTATTTTGCAAGAAACTTTGCAGGTGCATCCAGTCGTGAAAATTTTGATATGTCTGGGGGTCCATTTGAATAGTCCATTTTGCTTAAGAAGGTTCCTAACATAGTGAAACGACCCAGAAGTATTTTAGCGTCCGCCGTGATAAAGGATGTCTGAATTCTCTAACTGGTAAGTTAGAGGTACAAGGACTTGAATATTACTCATCTAGTTGTACTGAGTAGTTCAGATCAAGAGAAAAGTTTCTGCTGTTCTGTATGTTCACAGTCACAGTTCCTCATCCTAGACACTTTAGGATATAAAAATCTTAATGAGCTCATATTTATCACCAAGGTTTTCACATTTCATTGCTGCTTATATCTCAGAGAATGCACTGAGTGGTAGACCCGAATTTTTTAGTCCATCAATGTCAAGTTGTAGTTTTTACACAAATGACACATCACATCTGTAACATCCGCCTAGGGAACGTTTGCTGTTCTCCTTTCCTATCCTCTTACTCCCACCTTTACTTGACCCTGTGATGTGTTTCACCAGGGTCAAGGAAAAAACTTAGGGGGTAATTTTTTAGACTTTTGAACGGACCCTTGGTCTCCCATGTGACCATTCAGATTTGCCTCAGTAGCGCCCTCTAACAGTTTTCAAAGTTAAAGCCCCCTTCCTTGACTTTGTTGTAATTTTGTGAAATTGTGTGGGCAGATGTAGCTTGGGCTGACATTTATGGGCTCAAACTGGACTAAAATGTTGGGTTTTCATAGACTACAACTAGACAGGTTAAGTATGACTAAAAAATGGTACTAAAACTACTGAGCATTTCAATGTTAAGACTAAAGTTAAAAATAGCTGCCAAAATTGACACTGTTGCGTCACTGATCAAATGAACTAGACTTTGGGGTACCCAGTGTACCCAGATCTGGTCCTGTGTCATCAACAGTTAACCAGCCCACTCTGGATCTAGAAGTAAATTTACCAAAGTAAATCCAGCTAAAGGAAAATATTAGACGTCAACTAAAACCAGTCACATCTTGACACGTTTTGGAAATTCTCATCTCTGTGCTCATTTTTAGGCCATATCTTTGATGCCTTCTCAAGCATTTGCCAGATAGCAACTGAACCCAATCCAATCACGGCTATATTTAGGGTTTCAGATGGAAGCACAAATAAAACAACCCCCCAATCCAGGCTTGGAGATTTGTTCTCCACAACTGGAAGTCTGACAAGCCACTGTCAGTGATAACTTGGTTAAAATAAATGTTCCATTGAAAAGACTTGGCTACAATGGATAAAAATTCTGAAAGAAATTTAGCGACGCCTTGACCTGGTTTATTTCACTACTCTTTTGTTTCCTCCAGCTATGTCAGTAATCTGTCTTCTCTCACCACTTTATCTCTCACCATGAACATTTGGTTGTAGGTATTCTTATGAGCCTGTAAACTTATTTAAGTAGGCATACATTTTTCACACTGGTGTACAAAGGTATACCATCACAATTCCAAAAATGCTTGGTGCTGTGAAAAATGGAAATAAAAATAGAATGCAATGATTTGCAAATCTCATAAACCTGTATTTATTCCCAGTAGAACATAAAACTCAGACTGTGAATACATCCCTCTATCTACAGCCCATAATATGATCAAACAGGGGGTCCTCAGGCTGCACTGAATTAAAAACAGGCATGATTCTGTACTGGAAATCAGTGCGTGGGATAATGAACACTTCAAGAAATAATTGTCTGTCAGCACAGCTGTAGCATGCAAAGAAGAAGCTGTATGCAAACACATCTTCTCTGGGCCAAAGCTCATTTAAAATGAACTGTGACAAAATGGAAAACTGTTCTGTGGTCGGATGAATCAAACTTTAAAATTCTTTTTAATAACCAAGGAGCTGTGCCCTGTGGATTAAAGATGGAAGGGACAATTTAGTTTGTTATCAGCGTACAGTTCAAAAGCCTGGATCTCTGATGGAATGGAGTTACATTAGTGCCTATGGCGTGACCTGGAAAGGAACTATCAATGCCCAAAAGTAGATGGGGGTTTTAGAGCAACATATGCAATAAAATCATTATAAAACAAAAAATCTGGCCAAGACCCAGGACTGTTGAGCAGCTTGAATCCTACATCAGACAAGTACATCAGTACTCCTGCAAGTCTCCTCACTTCGATACGTTTACACACTGTTGATAAAAGAAGGGATGCTACACAACAGAAAACATGACCATGTCCCTACTTTTTTGAGATGTGTTGCTGGCATCAAAATCAAAATGAGCCAATATTATTCCATGAAATGATAAAATGTCTCAGTTTCAACATCTGATATGTAGTTTTTGTTCTATTGGGCATAAAACGTGGGTTTATGAGATTTTTCAAATCATTGCATTCTGATTTTACTTTGTGTCTTGCAAAAGTTTTCATACCCCTTGAACTTTCCACATTTCTTCATGTTACGACCACAAACTTAAATATATTTTTGTGTGGTAGACAAACACAAAATGGGGCATAATTGTGTAGTAGAAGGAAAATTAGCCATGTCTTTCAAAATGTTTTACATATTAAAGTCTGAAAAGTGTGGTGTGCAAAAGTATTAAGCCCCCTGGATTCTGATACCCATGAATAAAATCTAGTGTAACCAATTTTCTTCAGAAGTCACCTGATGAGTAAATAGAGTCCACCTGTGTGTAATCTAATCTCAGTCTAAATACAGCTGTTCTGTGTAGGCCTGAGGCGTATGTTAGAGAACATCAGTGAACAAACAGCACCATGAAGACCAAGGAATACACCAGACAGGTCAGAGATAAAGTGGTGGAGAGGTTTAAAGCAGGTATAGGTTATAAAAAAATATCCCAATCTTTGAACATCTCACGGAGCACTGTTCAATCCATCTTCTGAAAATGGAAATAACATGGCACAACAACAAACCTACCGAGAAACGGCCGTCCACCTAACCTTACAGGCCGGGCAAGAAGAGCATCAATCAGAGAAGCAACAAAGAGGCCCATGGGAACTCTGGAGGAGCTGCAGAGATCCACAGCTCAGGTGGGAGAACCTGTCCACAGGACAGCTATTAGTCGTGCACTCCACAAATCTGACATTTATGGAAGAGTAGCAAGAAGAAAGCCAATGTTGAAAAAAAGCCATAAGGAGTCTCGTTTGCGGTTTGCCAAACGCCATGTAGGGGGACACACCAAACATGTGGAAGAAGGTGCTTTGGTCAGATGAGAGCAAAAGTGAACTTTTGGCCTGATCACAAGATGCTATGTGTAGCAGAAAACTAACACTGCACATCACCCTGAACACACCATCTCAGATGTGAAACATGGGGGTGGCAGCATCATGCTGTGGGGATGCTTTGCTTCAGCTGGGACAGGGGAGCTGGTCAGAGTTGATGGTAAGATGGACAGAGCCAAATACAGGGCAATCTTGGAGGAAAACCTATTAAAATCGGCAAAAGACTTGAGTCTGGGGTGGAAGCTCACCTTCCAGCAGGACACCGACCCTAAACATACAGCCAGAGCTACAACGGAACGGTTTGGACTGAAGCATATTCATGTTGTAGATGTGTTAGAATCCGTGGCCAGACTTAAAAATTGCTGTTCACAGACGCTCTCCATCAAATCTGACTGAGCTTAACTTATTTTGCAAAAAGGAATGAGCAAAAATTTCTGTCTGTAGAAAGATGGTAGAGACATACCCCAAAAGACTTGCAGCTGTAATTGCAGTGAAAGGTGAATCTACAAAGTATAGACTCCAGGGGGCTGAATACTTTTGCACACCACACTTTTTTATTTAGAAAAAAATTTGAAAGCCATGTATAATTTTCCTTTCACTTCACAATTATGCACCACTTTATTTTGATCCATCACATGAAACCCCAATAAAACATTTACGCTTGTGGTTGTAACATGAAGAAATGTTGGAAAGTTCAAGGGGTATGAAAACTTTTGCAAGACACTGTACATTTAACACAATTTTTTTAGGAAGTGGGAATGTACGCATTAAGATCATACCAAACTCTGTCTGGATATCCTTGATCCACATTTGCACTGCTTATTTGAACTGTGTCATTTGCACATTAGATTTACCGTTTTAGGCACTTACAAAGGCGCCTTGTACTTTGATTATTTACAGATTATTTGCCAATATCTGCACTAACATAAGTTCAGTAATTATTTTTCCAAGTGATAGTCAACATTTCCAGCTTCACTGTGAGAACCTATGGCAGGAAAGACACAGAGACTTTGACAATTTTTTTTAACAAAAAGAAGGAATTTAAAGAAGTCACTTTTGGCTCTGGGAAATTGTACCAAACATTTTTTATTCTCAACCCTAAACCTGACGCTTGGTTTGGCCTGACATCAAAACCAGGAATCATGCAGAGACTAGTCTTGTGTTATAGTGAGGTATTGATACCAGGCCTAACCTGTCTGCTGCACTTTTGTTTTCTGACTTTGCATCAGTCCTTGTACATGAAAAACAACTAACAGCTATTGCTGCTGTTTGTCTTATTTTGCAGCATATTCTTTCATTGGTGGCAAGTTTTGGTTGGAAGCATTTGTGTCTGTTTTGTTTTGTTTTATTGCCGTTGTTGGCTACCATATATGCTAAAAAAAAAATCTGTTCATTTTATTATCTGGTCTTTTTGCTGTCATGCAGTGACTGGCTTTCCAAATAAAGCTCTGTGAATAATAAGTCTGTAGCCTCCAGGGTCTGTGCAGCAGCAACCTTAAACCACCCCATTTAAGGTGTCACAATTTACAAAACAGGTATATGAAAACATGTAGATATGTAAAAGTAATACATTTTGTATTACCTGCAGAGAAAAAAGAAATAAAAGCACAGAAATTGAGCTCTGCAGTAATTGCCTTGAGTGCGTGCAGTCTCCCACAGAAATGAGATGAAAGCACAGAGAGATGGCAGTGAAAGAAGGTAATGTACCAATATTTTAGACAATTGAGGGTGGGGGGTTAATAACATGAGGGATTCAATTTCTGTAATGGCATAAATATCAAGTTTGTTGGGGTTTTTAAAGTCTGTCCCTGATACATCTCAGACGGTATTTCTTCTAATTGTGCTTTCTAGGAAGGAAACAAATGAGAGTTAATAAGACAACCAGAAAAACAAATAACATCAGACGTTTAGAGATTTGATTAAAAATGCACCATATATTCTAATTTATCATTTACATTAATACATAACAATAGATGGGGTTCTGCTGGCGGATGCCTCCATGAGCCTTAATATTCAAAGCACTGCTGTAGCTCTGATTCTAAATGAGTTTGTCTACTTTCATTATGAACACTGCCAGCAGCCCTGTATGTCAATATAGCTGCACCAACTTGTGCATGATACAAAATACAAATTCAAATAAAAAAGTGATATTATGATGTAAAATAATATGAATAGCTTTTTAAATTGTATTGCTAGAGTGTTGTTGTAGTAAAAGTAGCTCAAGATCTATTTAAATTTAATATAATTGTGGATAATTTAAATTGTTGAGACAAAAAAAATATTGTGCTCTTTTCAGTCAGCAGAGGCCATGATCAACATCTGGCTTGCCCTCTATTTTAATAGCTGAAGAAAAGCGATCCCATTTGGGCCATGTTTGACCCACCAGTGCCAATCATCTGGCCTGCACGGACTCTAGTCATAATTTTATGCATACTTAAATTTGTCTTTTTTTTTTCTTTTTTTTTTTAAACAAAGAATGAAATAATGCACCAACACAAAATGTCCCTTGTATTTTGGCCCCTTCTCCATTTGAATCTTTTAAATGATTCTGCATCAGCTCTTTCATTGAGAATTTTGAGTTTCTATGCTACCTCTACTTCTTATTACAGTTGTAGAATAATGGTTATCAAGGCAACAATAACTTCTATAGTAACCTTTATCTTTACCGTGGATGCTTTGGCCTAGGTATGCGCAAAGGGACAATCTTAGATCGTGAAGAAATAGAACGTATAGATGGTCTGCCGAAGCACAGAAATCACTATCGCACGCTCTTGCCTTTGCAGCTCTACCCTCCCTCACTCCCCTTTCGCTCCCCGATGGAGCAGAGATTGAAAGTGAAAGTTAACATTTTTCAATAGCTTTAAAATAGTGTTAACTGTCCCATATGGAAATTCTACATGGTTTTCTAAACTGTCAGTGTGCCAAACATTTGTCTACAATCTTCACCAAACTTTTTTGACGATCTAGGAGACTGCATCCCTAATGGTTCATTTGAAGTCAAACAGGGAAGAGATTTGATATCTACAGCCAGCATAGATAGATATCTGATCTTTTTTTATAATAATTATAGGCGACATTATTCTGCTCCGTGTTTTGTGTCATTATTAACAAGTCTCTTCCTCCCTCCACATGAGGATTACTTAGAAGAAGAACAGCATAGCAAGTGAAAATTTACAATATTACAAAGCTTCACGTTGATACTTTTGTCCCAGGTCAGAGAATTACTGGACCAATCAGTGTCATTTGAGGAGAAACAGAAGGTAGCTACAAGCGTGGCTAAGCTGTACTGCAAACTTGTAAACAATGGCTGCTAGTGAGGAGATTAGAGATTTGTGCTCTTCTCCTTACTAACTTAAGGAAGAGTTTGATTAATCCACTAGCTCCACTGAGAGCAAACGACAATGACAGCTGCCTGTTGAACTTGCATGAGTTTACTTATCAGTGACAGATGGTAGCTAATTCATGTGTTTTGAAGCCTTAATTGGCCTGTAATAGTTGTGGAGGACAGAACATTTGTCCAATCATACTGAGGGCCATCGTGCCTTTCCCAAACACAGCCAATGGATCATTGCCCTGATGGATCTGAAATATATCCCATTCCATGTATATGTAAAACAGTCTGTCTGGCATGTCAGGTTACGTACAGTGTGTACTCATAAAGACATGGCCTATTCTGATCAAATTTGTTTTGTAACCTGGCTGTTGATGATTATTTTTGCTGTAAAAGCAGACATTTTTTAATAGATTTGTATGTGACTTGTGGGGTCTGCAGCCCGTCTCAAGTGGCACTTGACGCACTGCAGATTTTTGTTCCTCCACATTGGCTTCAATTATCAACAACATAGGTTGTTGCTTGATACAGACACAGCAAAAAGGGAAATCTTTGACTTTCCAGGGAGTGCATTGCTAGAAGCTCCCATATGGATAGATTATGATGATGTGTATTACAATAATGAAAATATTTCAGAAGCAATTAATTCATAGTAGCATGAATCTGAAAATGAAGGTGCAACAAGCTTCATGCATAAAGGACGACGCTGGGGTGGAGGAGGTTAAGCTTTCCCAGCAGCAGCAGCAGAAGCAGCGTTGTGCATCAGCATTAATGCAAGCAGGGATAAGTGAGAAGTAAGTCATATTTAAATTCACCGCTGTGTTGAGAGAAAGAGCTGTGATTAGCTAATTAGCTATCAGTAAGTTTCAACCAGAATGTACTTTTATGAGAGTACAATAGTCTGGTACTTTTTCCACCTCTTTTGACTACAAAGTAGCACATAGAGAGAGAATAATTCACATCCTACAACAGCTGTTGTTTTTTACTTTATTACAAAGGTGTGATGTACCTGAAAAAATGGTTGGAGATCCATATTCTCCTGTTGTAATTACCAATAAAGAAAGATGATCTTTTACTTTACAACAGCTCAGAATCTAAGGCTGGGCGGTTAATCAAAATTAAGATTAAATTGCAACATCTCTTGCTGCAGTTTTCAAATCAGTTGCAATATTTCTCTGACCTGTCAATAAAAAGCCATTTTATAGAATTTTCTGCAGCAGATGTGTGATGCTTTACACGTGCAACTGCTGAAGCAACATATTTTTCAAAAATAATTGGCAAAAATCATACTTTTCTTATTTTTGGCAATGTTTTTCTTATTTAAAATCAGACTGGCATACAAATAACCATTCCCTTTAATTCAACAATTCACACTGCATGTGCAATAAGAGTCAAATTATCGCTGTTAGACATTTTTTTCCAAAATGTTCAGCCCTAGTTTCATGATGATTGTTACAGGGCTAAGCTAGATAAATAAGTAACTTTGCTACTGTGATTGAAGAAGGCCAATTAAGATATGCAATTCATGCTGATTCAGGCATCATCTTATGTCATCTTAACAATTATACCCTGACTACAGGAAAGAACAGTTTATGTTTAATTCATCTAATATTGCATTGGGTATAAGGCAGAATAATATACTGCTTGCTTTTCTTTTTGAAAACTAAAGATGAGGAACGTAGAAACACAACTGCATGTCAAATCACAAATGCAATATTGGAGAAAAGAAAAAAATCATAATTAGATTATTTTTCAAACTGTTCAACCTCAGCTACTCAGTTCTTACAATAAACTTTACATTAGACACTTTTTACTGTCAGCTGAGTAGATTTATAGACCAGTACTTTTACTTTAGTGAATTTTAACCAGAGCAACTATAGGCCTACTTCAACTTGAGTAACAGTAATGTACTTTTTACACTCCTGACCTTAACACTGATTTCATTTCTGCCAGGTAAATGACATGTAAATCATTTATGCTGCTGGTGTGTGAAATATACATGTGAACATTTTGTCATTGTTTCACTTCTCCTCAGATGGCTGTAACCAATACTTACATGCAAATGGACATCCCTGGTTATTTAGTTTGTGTACCGAGGCAGATGTAAGTTAAATATACAGTGAGTAAGCTAATGTATTAACATGCACTGTAATGTCCAGTAACATTATGTAATAAGTACATTACAGTACATTTCTCCGGCCTTCACAATGTAATAGGCTCCTTTAACTTGGAAATAAATACACATAGAAAGCACAAAGGCAAGTAGCTATTGTTCTTTGTCCTTTAAGAGTAGCTGCTGCACCTGTTTGAATTTTCAGGTAACATAAATGAGATAATGAGATTTAAAGAGATGACACAGGTCGTTAGGATGTGCTCTAAGGTGCCAGGTGTTCTAGCTTGTTCACATGTGTTACAGTGCTTCCATTGTTAATGTAACTACAGTCTACCCCAGGCCCACCACAGACTGTATGGAGCCTTTAGCTTAGGTTTATGAGTCCAGAGCTCTGACTAAACAGCATTCATACTCACTCCAGTCTCCACTACCACACACACACACTTCATACAGCGCGCAGTAGACGTTAAACGTCAAGTCACTCACCACACGGAGCCGTACGCCCCGGTGCCTATCTGTTTGAGCCGTGTGTATTTCTCCGGGACTTCCCACACCGTGCTGTTGATTTCCTCCTTGGAGAAATGTGCCTGAGCCTCCATGACGAAGAGGAGAAGGTGAAACTAGAAAACTTCTCCTCCTGTACGCCTATCACTTGCTCAGGAGGTGAGGCAAAACACTGCGCAAGTACGAGGCAATGAGCGTCAGGCGGTACATCCGGTTTGGCTTTTCAAAATAAGATGCAACGCAAAAACAAAGAGCCAACATGCAGGACAAACCGCTGAAATTATTACTTTTATCATTCATTTGAACAAAATATTGCAAAGAAGAAGTATTTACATGGAAGCTTTTATATTTACATATAATTTCAACAAATAAAAACGACCCAGCTTGAAAGAAGCACTAAAATCTGACATAATTGATCTTCTCAGGTAAGCTTAGTCAAAATCCAACTGGTCTGTAACTGTCAATAAACCTTGTTTTCTGACAGTGCATTCAGAAATAGGGTCGAGGTCAAGTCCTGGGACGCACCATCAACTCCTCAAGAAGAATTGCAACCCAGCTTTTTGATATTTTTCATCAATCAGATTGCTTTCCAACAAAATTGTTGAGCTTGGACCTTAGACAGATGAGCCCAAACAAAGAGACAGGACAAAACAAGCATGTTTTAGAGTTTTAAAAACAAATTAGCACTTTTTTTGTTGTTTTGCAGACACATCTGCGACCCACTAGAAAGTGCTTTGTCACCCACTTTTGGGTTCCTACCCACCAGTTGAGGACCACAGTGGTTCTCAACTGGTGGGTAGGAACCCAAAAGTGGGTCGAAAATGTGTGCCAGGAAAAATAATCCGGCAAAAAGTCAATGTACAGAAACCCTAAATGGATATAGGCCAATGGTAAATTCATACATATATATTTAGGTTATCCTATGATGAGCAGTATTTGTCTCAAAATTTCTACTTATCTCATTTTCTTTGGTTATTAAGGATGATTTTCCCAAGATAATGATACAGTTTCCCAAGAAATCCCCATATTTCCATGCTGTCTCAGGAAAATGGAGTAAAATTCAATGTATGCATGCAGGTTCTTCTGTAATGTTGCACTTTTTAAACATGTTTGTTTGGTTTTGTTGCTCTGCTCACTTAAATTGTGTTTAATTTTAGGTCCAAACAGTTTTATCTTTCATTAAAAAAATGTGAGTGATTGGAAGTTTTTCAAAATATAGGTTGAAAAGTCCCTCAGTGTGGATGTGGTGGTGGATCCTGATGCCTAACTTTGTTGAGAACCGCTGCTCTAGGGCAGCCTTTCTCAGACTTCATTGCCCTGCAGCCCAGTTTAAGACCTGACACCTGGTGACCACCAAAACCTTCATTCAACCATAACATGAAAATCCAAATATACCTTCTTATTTTATTTTCATATTTTGATTTCATTCACAGAGGATTTCGAAGCAAATGTCTTGTTTTTGGAGACGTTGTGACTACATAAACCCTTTCCTTGTAACATTAATGCAGCAGAGTGGAATGTTTAATGGAGCGTCACCAGTTAATACAGCACCAGTCAAACCATGACACCCGCTGTGTACAACAGACAAAATGAATGATGAAAAGGTGACATGTAAATTACATCTTCTGGCTGTTATGTTACTTTTTGGACTTTAAAAAAGCATTTCAACATGCAATCAAGTATTTTATGATCATTTAAAATTTGATTTTACTTTTCAGAATTATGTTTATGTTTTTCTTTTTTTTTTTTCTTTTTTTTTAATGATAAAGCCCTCTCATGGCCCACCTCCAGTACGCCCACTGGGTTCACCAGTGGGTCCATACTTTGGGAAGCACTGTTCTGAGCATTTTATTTGCTAAGGAAGCACTCATAGGCTTAACCTTAGACCTCTGTCAGAGTCTGTCTTCTGACCCCTGCTTATTATTAAATGAGAAACTGCTCGAGCACTAAATGGAACTGCAAAAAGTTTTGTTGTACATTGTACGATGACAGTAAAACGATTCTGATTCTGATTGTTGCTACAATTCAAAAGTTTGTTAGTAGCATTTGAGGCTCCATTGGCTGTCCCTGTAATGTGTATTTAAATGTCTTTGTTTGTTTGATATTTTGTCTTTTTTTAAAGATAAAACCAAGAAAATATAAAAACAATACCACGAATCCTATCTTGGCACAAGCAGCAGCTTTAGGCTTGGATATTGTTCCCTCAAAAAGTCAAGTCTGGTTAGTTTCTCCTCTGACATTATTGGCAAAGATTATGTCCAAAGTACCGTCTTCTTGATTTTGATTGGTAAGTGAGGTAGAAGTGACACTGATAAGAAAGTCAATGATTAAGAAGTTAAAATCTTCGAAGCTGAGAGAGAGCTGTGAATGAAGTGACATTACACAGCTGATGCTGAGGACGTTTCTGCACTTCGGACACTGAATTCTGGACACTTAACTGCATTTTTTTGTAGAGAAAATAGGCATTAGCAGCAGGAAAAATAGCCCTTGCTGCATCTCTCTATGCAGTTAGCTTGCAAATCCAATGTTCTGGACAGATTCCACATCTGTCTGGTCCATCTTGCAAAGCTTCAAGCAACATTTATTCCTTGGTAGTGAATGACCAGAACAAAAAGCATCATTTCAGGAGAAAGAGGTAGTATTTCTTTACTTGTACATCAAGCCTGTAAACAATGGCGGCTAATAGAGATTAGCATGGATGTAGATAGAGCAGCAGTTCTATCAGAACTGGACATTTCTTTATTTAAAAAGAGGAAAGAACCATCCCAAAACTTTTCTTAGTGGAAATGATGTTGTTTGCATTTCTCCTGACTGACTTCAGCATGAGTTTAGTTTACCAACTGGCTCCACTGATGATGTTGCTCTGACTGACCCATAATAAATGTTGCAGACTGAAATTTGTGCGCTCACCCTTGGAGCTGTTTTTGTAAGGTTCTGCCTTTCCTAAGCCATGGATAGGTGAAACAGTGTACCTTGCATATGAGGCTACTTATGAACGGCATTTGCATCTATCATTACATTTTGAACTTACATTGTTTTTGATTTTGCAGCCAGTCTCCTCATGAAGCCTGCTCACAGAAATGTATGGGCATCTGAAAGACCCTGTAAAAGGGCCCTCCTTACAAGGCATTAATAATGGCAAATGCATGCTTGATCAGTAGCATTAAGCAAAAGCCCTTGGCTACCATTTTTCATCAGAAATGGGCAACAATGAAATGTGTAATTTTAAGTATTAAGCTTTGAAAAAAAGATTTGGTCATCATTTAATGTAGGATGACCTTTATTTTTGCAAACCTTCCTGGGCCCCTAAATGGCTGCTGGGCCCTCTTTTGAGAAACCTTGGCTAATGCATGTTCATTGCACTTGATGCCACTGTACTTACACCATCTCATTAGAGGATTAAAAAACTTAGCTAACAATTATTTTCACTTTAAATGAACCATATTTTATTTTGAAGGACCATTCACCACAGTTCCTGTCTAATCTCATCCTTCACTCCTTACCAGAGAATTATGATGTCACTGAGCAACAGTCAGTCCCTTACAGTAGATTACATGCTATGTAGCCTTGAGCTTTACGTGCAGCCTCATGCAGTCTTTAATTTGCAGTGTTGCAACATTTCACTGTGAAGAGCCTCAGTCACAGTGTGGAAAGCAACCAAATGATGCAAACACAGCACAAATGATGAGGGCCTTGGTGTAAGAAAGCAGGGGGCTCGCTTGTTGAAACTTGTCAATATGACTGAGTTTACTCCCGCCTACACAGAGGAGGTGTTAATTGTCATGAATAATTACTGTGCATTCCCAGGAGTTTATGAATCATGGCAGCTAACAGGAGAACATTCACACTTACATGCATGGATTAAAACATGTTCACCATACCAGATTTTTGGCATGATCATGAATACTATTCAGGCTTATTATCAGATGAATAGATTTCTTATAATTACAAACCCATCTATATTCTGTCATTACCCCTCAGATAGTGTTTGAAGTGTTATAAAAAAAAACAAAACTGAAAGTAAGACTCTGAACTGTTGCAACAGGTGAGTTTACTGTGTATTTACAGGGGCCTCAGGCAGGCATCAAATATGAGGTTTACGTCCTGAATAACTTGATTAAGGTGAGTATTTTGAATACAAATAAGAGCCAAGAATGAAATCTCTGCTGAGGACCCCTGTCTACAACAACAAAGCCCAAGACCATCAAAAAGCCCCTAAATGTCTTCATCTCAAGCTGATACTTGTTGGTAGATTACCACTGATAAATTCAGATAGAGGCTTGGTACATTACTGTAGGTTAAAATGGCTGCAATAAACTAAAATTACAATATGTGGCAATAATAAATATTTATATTTTTAATTCTTTTAATTACCACGGACCTACAGACATGTTTAAATCTTTAGAAATACTGAGTTTGAGTTATGCTGCTGAGCAAGTACTGTTGGGTATAAGTATTTGTATTTCAGATTTGGGGATTTAATGTAATTCTGAGGCTTTGTGTCCCAAAAAAGGTGTTTAAAATATTTTCTTCCCCTGCTATGGTTGCTGTCAGCCAAATGGAGAAAGACCTAATATTGGTCTTTGTGCTGGGCCTCCATATTTGAGTTATAATGATAGCTTTATCATGTTTGTAAAGGAACAGTTTTCTACTGACTTCTACAGAATCATCAAAATACTTAACCCACATGGAGCTGCTCTGCTAACCTTAGGATTTTACGAGGTTTTCCAGATCTGGCATGTCAAGTTAACTATGGATTAGATTGGAATATCGTCTAGGGCATCAAAATGGCTAGACCCAACTCTGGATATCCAGGAAAACACAGTCAGATCTCACACAGGCAGGACATGGCAAAAGAAGGAGGTTTGGCTCTCTTCATCACCTTCTCCTTGTACAGGTGAAGCTGAGGGCAGATATGACTAATCATATCATCATGTCTTTGTGTCAGTTGAATGCCTGGTGCAGATTTATTGTTAGCGCTACCTTTTACTGGTAGTCCTCCCACAAAACAGACAGGCTTATTAAGCCTTTCCCTCCAAGTAAGAGTCCCTCCTAGTCAACCCCAGGGTCCAGCAAAAACTCACAGGTGACTATGCAGGCCCTCATCTGCACAGTCACCCCCCTATACACACATCAGAGATGCAAAAAAGCTCAGCTCAGAACCCTTTTCCTTGGCTTTTTATACAACTAAGAAACAGCTTTTATATTATATCTTTCGCTGTTTTATTTTGCCTTCTTTTTGTATCACCTTAGTGAGCAAAAAGTTGTTTTACATGGGCTAACAGTGCATTCAGTCCCCCTTTACTTTTTTCAATGTTCTCATGTTGCAGCCTGATGCTACAATCGATTAAATTCATTTTAATTCTCATTAATCCACATACAGTAACCCATCATGAGGAAGTGAAAATAGAATATTAGAAATTATTGCAGATTTATCAAAAATAAAAAACTGAAATAACACTTTGACATAAGTACTAAAGCCAAATAAAATTGCATTTTAATCGCAATCACAATTTTGACCATCCCACAATCAAAAAAACATGACTATTGGTGATTATTTACATTTTACATACATGTTCTGCGCGTGAAAACTCTGCCTGGTCATCTATTTAATATATATAAATACTGTCTGAATGCACTGTCAAAGTAAACATTTCTTACCTACTTCAAATTGAGTGGAAAAGAGTAAGAGTAAAAGTAAAATCCAGGTATGAAATCTTGAGATCATGTGTGGATTATAGAGAAGTTTAGGTGGTGAGAACAAAAAATTGCACTTTGATATACAGGTGCGACTTGCCTGTAAAAGCTTAATATGCAAATTTATCTCAGGAAAGTAGAATATCATGCAGAGTGCCATGGAGGCGATTAGCCTGTGGCACTGCTGAGGTTGCTTTGACAGCAGCCTTCAGCTTGTCTCTGTTACAGAGTCTGATGTCTCTTATCTTCCTCTCAAAAGAGATTCCTTTGTGGGTTCAGGTCAAGCCAGTTGTGGGGCCAGTCAAGCTCTGAAATATGAACAGAAAACTGGTTACTAGTGGTTTTTGCTTCTTTGCGAGCAGGTGCTAAGTGCTGCTTAAAGAGAAAATAAGTATTTCTCTACGGTTTGTCAGCAGACAGGCAGGAAATGCTCTAAACTCTCCTGATTGACTGCTGCTGCCACATTGATTTAATCATGCAAAGGCAAAAAACTTCTCCACAACATTAACGTAGTTTTTTTTTAGATGCATAAGTAAAAATATTTTATAAATATCCATCAGTTGTCTACACTGCTTGTTCTGAAAGTGGTGGCGCTGGAGATGATGCCTGCTGGGTACACCCTGAAGTGTTCACATGTCATTCAAAGGGCTGAGATACAAAAACAAATGAACAGGCATGTTCACACTCTCTACAGACCGTTTAGAGTCACCTTAGACCTAAGGAGCATGTTTTTAGGCCTTGGGAGGAGGTTCCTGGGGAGAACACATGCATACTAGGAGAATATGCAAACTCCACACAGAGAGGCCATGTCAGCCATGCAGCAGCTCTCTGTCACTGCTATAAATCAGAAAATTAAACCTCAATATGAGATGATGGATGATTAATCTATATTTCATGTCTGAATTTGGGTCAGCGCTCACATTTGAGGGCACTTATGTAAAGTTAAAAAGGATGAAGGAAAGAGGTGAGTGTTTATGAATGTGCAATAAGTAAGATTTCTACCGCTGTAGGCAAAAAATGACAATAATGTGTCTGTGTAGGATGAAAAGGTTATGAATCAATGCTGTGACTCAATCATTACTTTGCCGGCTGCTTAACTTTTCACCTTTCAACACTCACTTTCCATCCTGTAGGCAAATCTGGTTTGGGAGGAAGCCTCCCACCTACAGGAGTTATGAAACCGTATCCTAACAAACCTCTGCTGAGTCAAGTGTTAGCGAAGTAGTCTAGTCTAGAGGGGACTGAACTGTTTCATCCATGTCATGTTTTTCTTCCACTCATTATTTCTGCAGAAATATCCACAAAAATGACTGAACTCATCATAATAGAAGCACAACTGTTGGAATACATGAGCACAAAGCTATTAAATTTTTCAGGGGGAGCTGCATGTGTGAACACAAACAGCTGCATTTCTTTCAACCTGACTTTACCTCCAAAAATTTTCCAGCATGTGTAGAAAAAAATCACTGGGAACAAGTGAGAAAAGGTGACGATGTATCACTCAGCTGGTGAGTAACCTATGATTATTGTGCAGGAAATGAAGTTGCCCAATGTCATCTGCTTGCCAGCTTCTTAACCACTCGTAGGTTAATACTGTGAATATCTCCAATTACACGTAGCATTAATAAACAGGGCTTTTAGAAAGTATTAAGATCCCCTTCACTTTCTTCAGCCTGATAACCTGGCATGTATATCTGAAAAATCTTTAGTTTAAATGGTTGGTGCCTGCACACGTGCTTAATGAACACTCATTGAACATGCTCTGATTTTTGGAAAACAACAATCTTCAATCTTCTTCGGGCAGAATCTTCACAAAATTTAAAGGGGGAGGAGCAAGATTACCTGACTTGAAGCTGTAGAACACCTGTGTCTGAAAGCTCACGCGGTGTGTAGATCTTAATTGCCCAAAGGATGTGCAGCCGTGACGGTCCATGAGTGATGGCTGCTGAATTAAAACTTGAGTGGGTGAAGTTTTACTTCAGCAGAATTTCATCTGTGATTTTATTCTGACTCTGGTAGTGACTGATAATAAATACACCCAAATTTGACTATTATTGAGTAAAATATTTTTAACTCTGGAAAATGTCTCCCTGGATGTTCCTGTGGTCTTTGTACTTGGCTGATAAAACAGACATGTTGATGTTTACATGGATTCCTTAGGTTGAAGTGAACACTCAAGGAGCTGTAGTTTTTGCACTTCTGCAATGCCTTAATTTTGTAACACTGGAGGCTGCAGTTTCTTCTTGACCTCTTTTGCAAGTGGCTAAAGTTAAGAGCCAACACTGTCTATGTTTGCATGTTACACCAGGGTTTATCTGTATCTAGAGGCTAATTTATGCTTATGTAACCTTGACGGTTGACCTTATGTGGTTTGTGATGAACCAGAGTGCATCTGGTAATAGACATATTAAAAATAGAATCTCAGATATCTGACATAGAAATGACTCCCTCTGCAGTGTGGTGTTATGAAGGAATGATACTTTTTTCCTAAACCAGGCTGGATGACGTGGACATTATTTCATGTGTTTCAGATGACTGACATTTCTCAGCTGTCTCATGGATATACTCGTCTGAAGTGTCAGGGCGTCAGGAGTATGGGAGTTGTTGTAGATTCTAAAAAAACAGAACCTGATGCAAGATGACAGCACAGGATTTAGACTTTGACAGAAAGTGGGCTGCAAGTCTGTTGGGCTTGTTTTTTCTATTCATCCTTAAGTCTTCACATATTTGTTGATTAAAATTTGATTTATCCAGAAAACACTATTCTTAGTTAATTTCTTATTTCTTTTGAAGTATCAAAACATCCCATACTTATGTTTAATTTTACACTAATAATAGTATATGTGTAATAATAATAACAAAATAACAATAATAATAAAAATAATAACAATAACAATGACAATATAGAAATGACAAAAATAAAATAGTAATAGTAATAACAATAATAATTAGAGATGCACAATTCTGATTTTTGCCGATATCTGATATGCCATTATTTACAAATCAGTGTAAGCTGACATTGATACCAATATTATACTGTAGTACAGATCTTCAGCTTCAGTCCTCTAAAACATTTAATGTTTGAGGATGAAAAATTAATAAATCTCAATCCTTAACACACGCATTAAAGTATGAAAGATGATGATGAATTTGAAAATTAGTTCAGGTCTGCTGGTCCAGCCTTAAACTCTATTAACTTGTTCTTTTGGCCAATATTTACAGCTGATACAGGCAGATTTTTATAGCTAGATGCTGTAAGTACCGCTGGAAATTTTCAGATCTGCCAAATTGGTGAATTAATCTTAAAGATATCTGCCGATATCATGCTGATAAAACATGCATCTCCAGTTATTTTGCTAAAAAACCTGAGTTGTCGAAAACCCTCCAATGTGCCGCTCTAATGACGCTATCCACGCCTTCTTAGCTTTTACAGAAGGTTTTCTAGTGAGCCTGGAACTCGGGTGACTTTGGGGGCCTTTAAATATTAGATCCACACTAGTTAGTCTGATATTGAATGTCTTTTTATCTATTTTAAAAATCCATTTTTCAATCATCACTGCCACTAGGTTTTAGCTTTAGCCACCATGTAAATTTCCCACAATTCATTGTGAAGGGCTGTGACAACTAAGAACACGCTGTTTGTCACATTGTACTTTGCCAGGCAGCATATGTGCAAACACTTTGAAACTGAAAGAGAGATCATGAATGACTCATAACCAGAGAAAGAGACACAGAGAGGCTGTGGTGTGTCCCTCTGTGTCACTGCAGACAGGACAGTTCCAAAAAGGACAAGGACTTTTCTTGTAAAGATGGGAATATTTTAAAGCTTTAAGTTTGTGCCAAAAAAGTCTTAGTCACTATTATTTACTATGCATCACCTTTTAAAAAAACATTTTTTCTTTTGTCTTTAAAGCGCTGTGACATTACTGCAGCACACATGCTGTATTCTTAAAGCCCATGTTGCCCCAGAAAAAAAATGTGTTTAGAGCTTGACTGTGCTCCACAGTGTTGAGGTTTTAGAAGATTTTCAAAACAAAAAGTCCAGGTGAGACACAATGGTTAAAAGATAGGATTCAGAGGGTTAGTTCTATTAATAATAATACATAATAGATACATAACAACAAATCTTACTCAGATTTTATCCAAAGCTTTAAGAAAGTCAGCAGCAATAGTTCATTCTGGTGGACACAGATGTTTTTTTCTGGTCCTTTCAGAGTTAAAGTTATATTTCTGTCTTTTATACACAGACAGGTCAGTCCAGACATATTTCATTTGTAAATTCAAACATTGTGTAGGATTCAACTTGCAATCCTGGATGCCTAGGACTTACAGTATATTATTGTTGAGAGGTATAAAAACAGATTTTGATATTTTGATTTTTACTACCGTCATATGAATGATTACAATTCTGGTAATGTTGCCAGATTAGTCCATATGGCTGGAACAAATATGCCAAAATATGATCAAAATGAGATAATAATGAGGATGCTAGTGTCAGTTATTGTTTATTATCTATTTCTTATTCCTGTGCCCTTGGTTTGCCTGAGGCTTCAAGTGTCACAGTGATCAAACCAGCAGATGGTGTTCAAGAAGCTCTCACCATCTGCTCATGTCTGCATGCACAAAGATTTTAAAGAAATAACAATTACTGTTCAGACTGAAATAGAGACATATCTGAGGTCAGGGTGTCTCTAACAGCAGTAGAGACAGTTGGATTAAAAACATTAAACATTGTTCCCCCTTCTTTTGCTTCTTTTTTCTAATTTTTGCCACTTTCAACCCATTCTGGCTACTTTTAAAATCCCCTGGCATTTTAACCCATTTTAATTCTGTTTATAAGAAAAGGAACATTTTCTCTGATGGCTTCAGATTGCTGCTTTGATAAAAGTGGTTATTGTTCACACTAAATCATTAAATACTGTATGTATATCACAGCTTTACTTTACAATGCACTATGATCTTGCTGACTTTATCCCCTCTTATGGATGGCCTTGGGGGTCCGTGGTTCCTTGGGACTTTTATTTTGGGGGTTGCGGGCTGAAAAGTTTGAGAACCCCTGGGTTAAGCTACTGTTGTATCTTCCTGCAGCAACAATGATGTAAAATAAGGAGATTTAAATGCAAAGAAGTGGAATCTTAACATGTAACAAAAAGGAGATAAATTGCAATAAATTTCAGAATTTCAGAGATTAATGATGATCAAAAAACATGAATTGTCTGACAGCCTATTTTACAGATAAACAATGACTGCCTGTAGCTTCTGAGAATGATGAATATGAGATTATACAGTTCTGTATAATGAACTCAACATAATAATGTGAAGGTAATGCTGCAGACCCAGTCATGTGTAGTCTGTTTGTCCGTGCTCTTGGCTGTATTTTGTATTTTATGCAAATGTAATATTGGTGGGAAATGTTTGGCCAGTCAAAGTTTATTAAGCCATACTGATCAAAAGTTAATGTTTGTAATGTTAGTGATGAATTCTCCATTTTCTCACAGCTTTCAATCACATCTCTCACCCTCTGTTTTTGTGTTTAGTCTGACAGCATGGGGCGGATGAGTGACTAAGCTGTATGACTACCTCTCTCTCACGGCCTCTCCTTTCTGTGCTGGCTCACCGGCCATCCTGGGACATCCGTCTCTCTATCTCTCTCTCTCTGAACATTTTACCTGGATATTCATCCTCCAGGACATCCAGACTCCATTCTCTCTCTCCTTCTCTCTGTGAATGATGTTCTTAAGTTCTGTCTCACGGGTGCTGTCACATCAGTCGTCTTTACGGCTCTCTATGGTAGACTGAAGGTTCTGTGGAATTTCTCCCCTGTCTCTCTTCTAGAGATTTCTTCTGTTGGCTTTAGGAGGTTTTTTCTTACCCAGATTGAAGGTCTAATAAAGTGTTCAAAGTGACTTCAACCCTGCCTTAAAATACCAAGTCCCCAGATAGTCCAGTGATTTACTGAGAGACAGACAGAGCACTACAGGGCCTTTTTCTTCATTGACAGATGAGCTGATGAATATTTCTGCATACCAAAAGGATTAAATTCTACATATTAACTGATATGTGGCTTATTATAGCCATGATGTTGTGGTTAAGACTGCTGCCCTGTGTTTAGCCTGTACTATGAACATTATAGTTTTATAATATAAAGCTATGGTAGAATTTAAAAAATCAAATGTCGCTTCTTAAATGGTCAGCTTGTAAAATAATAATATTTCTAGAAACACTAAAGATTTCTGTCATTTGTTTGAATAATGGTTGCAGCAGTCATACAGAGGAATGAGTATCAAGATCTGGTACCAACATAGTTCCAGTACCAACACATCCAAGACAGGTTGGACAGGTACAAGACAGATTTTAGTCACCGAAGTCGCACCTGTTTCCTCTACCCATATGTTCTTTTGGCATCTTATTTCTGAATTACCGGCATCTTTTAAAAAGTAGCACCGGTAGACCCAAGACCCAGCCCTAGCGAGTGAGTGCAACTACATCCAGTGGCTTTAAACCATGGTTTTAAATAAGTTTGTTCAAATAAATGCTAATATGTTATCCAGCATGCTTTTTCTTTATCCTTGATTATCAAGTGTAGATGAAATATTTAAGGTGGCTCAATGGTAAAGTTGTGGTCCGCTCTCACAGGATTTTGTTTTCTCTGTAGTTGCTTTTAAATTGAGAAATGATAGAATAAAAAAGTTGTAAGCATATGACAAAGGACCTGAGATAAACAAGTACTGCATGCACATGCACATCCAACCCTGCCTTAAAATACTAAATCCTCAGTCTGGCTGAACCACTTGCGAAAATAATCTAATTGCGATTTTTTCCCCCAATATTGCAGTTGTGATGTAATATGTGATTATTTTTAGATTCTTTATCTTATGCATTGTTCAGCAAACACAAGCAATAAATCATTCTAAATTATTACCAGCACAATATTAGATGAATTAAATTAGGTATGAAAGATTTGAAAAATTATCTAAATGTGATTTGGCTCATATAACAAATTTGATATCAATTGCTATATTGTAAGAAATCATCATTTTCCATGTTATTCTCATTTTAATTGAGAAAATCATATACATGAACTGCAAAAGCAGGATTTTTGTAAACTATTCTGCTAAAAACACACTTTAATGTATGCGTGTAGAGCAGAAAATCTCTGCTGCAAGAAAATTGTATCAAAGTGGTATTCTGACACATTTCAGGTTAAGGAAATATTGCACTGTCTGTGATTTGAAAATTGCAGCAGGTCATATTGCAATTTAATCTAATTTGCAATGAATTACCCAGCTATAGTCCCCAGGTAGTCCAGACCTGGCTGAGAGAAGGATAACTCAGTTTAGGGCAGTGGTTCCAGCATGCACAACTATTACACACAAATTCCATTGTTTTCAGAATTGACCAGAATTTAAAACCTCAACTTAAAAAAGTTTTACAATTCTGATTCTATTTTAAATTCTGACCATTCACTGAAAATGCAAACTTAACAAACATTTTTGAAATGTATAAGTCCTGCAGTTGTTTCAGTGTGGGCGTTTTTGGTGCTACAGATCTCTTGAGTCTTGGATGCAGCTCTGAGACTGACAACCTCAGGGCCATTTTCAATGTCCAGCTTTGATTGTCATGACCCAGGTTTTGGTTTATTATGTTTCTGAGTTTTCCTATGGTTATCCTTTGTGAATTCTGTGATTTCTAGTTTGACTTTGTATTAGGTTTAGTTCTTAGATGTTATCTGTAGCCCTTGTGTTTCCTTTGTTCAGCTTTTAGTGTTTAGTTCAGTTCATTTCGTGTTTTATATAGTCTGTGTTTCTGTGTATTTTGGGCTTTGTTATTTTCCGTGTGTCTAGTTTTTTATTGTATTAAGTAATTCCCTGTGTTCCATGTTTAGGTTTTCCCCCGTGTTTCATGTGTAGTACTCCATGTATTTCATGTCTAGTTTATTTTCCTGTTTTATGTTCAGTTTTTGCTCCTTGTGTTTTATGTTTAGTTATTCCCTGTTTCATGTTAAGTTTCCCTGTGCTTCTTGTTTTGTTGTTTCATGTTTTAGTTTTACTCCATGTGTTTGAGTTTCCCTCCTTGGTTCTTTGTATCCTCCTGTGTTTTCAGTGTTTCTGTAGTTTAGCTTCTTGTGTCCAGTTTTCAGTCCTTGTGTGCTTCTTGTGTTAGGTTCCTTGTTTCCTGTTTTATTTTGTAGTTGCCTTCCCTTGTGTGTGATTCCAGTTTTGCTTCCTGCCTGAGTTTCCCTCCACTTTGATTATCCTTCACCAGTTTCACCTGTGTCTGATTGTCCACACCTGTCTGCCATTGTTAATCACTCTCTGTGTATATAAGCTCTGTGTCTCTCTGTGTCAGTTCATTTGTAGATGTCTTCCTCGCGTCAGTTACCCCTCGTGCTTCCTTCGTGCTCCTGTGGATTTTGTTTTGTTTCATAGACTTTGTTTCCAGTGTTTTAGTTTTCAGTAGTTCTTTTGTTTTATTAAATCAGTTTTAGTTTATCTGCATTTTGGGTCCTTCTTTTGTTTTTTGGATTTTGCCTGCCCAAACCTTGTGACATTGATTCATTTGGGGTTTTCGTCTTGATTGCAGCAGGAGAAAAATCCTCTATCTCACACAGGTAGGATATTGTAAATAATAAAGTCTGGCCAACGTTCTTGATGAAATGGTTGAATCAATGAACTTCGCTTGTGTTGCTGAGCCTTGCCTTGCCACACCCCCCCCATCGTGACCTCACGCCCCCTTGGGGGGCCCACTGCCCACTCTGTTAACCACTGGTTTAGGGCTCCTTTTCCCCATCAGCAGGTGATCTGTCTCGCTCAGGATTTTTAGATTTTGTTGTCTCTATAGTTGGCTATAAATTGGGAAATGATAAAATAAAAAAGTTGAAAGAATCTTGGTGTTTATATGACTGAAATCTAAAAGTACTGCATGATAACATTTGCATATCCAGCCCTGCATTAAAGTACTAAGTCCTCATAACACAGTAGGGGTAATATTAAAGGAAACATGGCCACTGTGGGAATGAGGTCTATTGGCAAGGTGTTGAATTGGCCTGTTAAATAAAGCTTTAGCTCAAGTTCAGTCAGAGAGACTCTACTCTACATTCACAGATGCTGATTATGTCTATTCACCCCTTTCGTTGCATGCTAGCTCACACTTCATGCTGTCATAATTTTTAAATCTGGTATCCAAGCCTGTCATCATAATGGGGCAGCTGTGGATCAGTAGGTGGAGTTTGTCATCTCTTAACCAGAAGGTTGTGGGTTCAACCCTCAGCTCCTACAGTCACATGTCGATGTGTCCTTAGGCGAGACAACTAATCCCAAATTGGTGTGGGAAAACTTGCCTGGAAGCACATGGATTGGTTAATGCTGATGGCCACTCTGCATGACAGCCTTAACCATTTACAATCAGCTGACTCATCTGTCCAGTAGTATTGTCCTGTATCTCACCCTCATTGTTAGCCTGTCATCCTTCTGCTCTTATTTTAAGTTTAATTCTGTCCTGTTTTAGTTCCTGATGCTGCTGCTGTTTTGCTTGCCACCCATACACACTCCCATCCACCTCCCCATCTCTGCCCCATCTTTACAAAACCATCAATTCATCCTCCATCTAGATAATTAGCATCCACCACCACCAGTGTCTGGACTCAGCGGGGAATTCATCCTGCTGCTGCTGCTCCACAGAGTCACTGTAGATCATAATATCTTTCCAAAGAGTCAAAGCTGCAAAAATCTTCTGTCAAGCCATATCATCCTATCATTATATAGTTCTTAAAATAAATATTCTCTTCTGTATTCACTTTTCTCCCCTGGCTCTAATACCATTTATGACAGACAGTGCACACTATAACAAAGGTAACTTTGAAGCATGAGCCCACTGCTGCAGTAAAATAAAAACTAATTGCAGCTCGTATAATTCTAAAGAGCTACAAAAACCCAGTCCCATAAAACCACTGTGAAGTGTTAAAATTCATGGAAATGAACTTGTTGTATTGATCACCATCACCTGCAGTGATGGATCTGAGGTAGCAGCATAGCAGCATGACCACTTCTCCCTTTAAAACATTATGATTCACTCTTATATGCAACATAAGGAGTCTATACCAGAAATACTGCTGCTATGGGTTATGAGGGGTGAAATCTGCAAACCAAACTTAGACAAATTTCTCAGTAAACTCTAAAAGTCAAGAGAAGAAATTGTGATACAGCGCTCCAGGTATCAGTATAAAAACCCTGACATCTAACTGAAGTCAGGTCAAGACTTTTATGCCACTGTGCTGGCAGACTTGGCAGGGGTCATGGTTTCTCTCAGTGGGCTCATGTACCTGTCTTTCTCAACCTTGTAAACATGATACATCATTTTATTCCTGAGAGGAGTATCTTCTCTAGTTCACTTGGATTAACTCATGAGATTTGGTTTTGTCAGAAAACAAAGGTTAGTGGGATGTTATTTCCCAAAACAGGCACCAGGTTGCACCTGCAGTGCATGGGTTCAGATGCAGCCTATTCTGAATGTAGGTTCATTCTTAGAATGCCTTTATGCTCTACTAACATTTCAGTTGTTGTAGCAGCTCAGATAGTTTCAACGTGAGCTTGTCTAAAGTCGTCGTCCGTTAAGAACGGAAAGGAATGATGTGACAATTTCTTTATCTGCTCTGTATCAATATTTATATAGAAATAAGGTCAGTTTATTCATTTTATTGATTATTTTAAAGGGACAGAGCACATCTACAAACATAAGACAAATAGAGGTTGTATTGTATTGTGATGGAACTCCACCAGACCTGACATTAGTCTTCATGCTTGTTTTTGTTGTGTCCTGTTGAGTGCACCTTAAATCTCTGCTGTAGCTAGTAAGCTAACAACTTATGTGATCGAGTCAAGTGTGCACGTAAATGATGGGTAAATGCAAGTTTTCAGAGAAGATGCTGGAGGAGAAGTTGTTAGAGCCAAGGCCTGGGCAATACTTGTTAACATTTTCAGGAATTTGCAAATAAAAACAGCTTTGCATTGAAGCCTAGCCTAGCCAAGCCTGCTAGCATCCCAAAGAAAGCTTTATTAACTAACTACAATAACAAATCTGCTGCATTTTCCAAACTATGGTGTCACATTTTTATCCCACAATCTGCACAAATCATGCATATGTTTAGAACTGTGTTACCAATGTGCATTGGTATTAATATATATATTGAGTGGGTAAGTTAATCTGGTGAAGTGGTGTTTGCATGAGTGAAATGAGGGTTTAATCCAAAAAATTCAAACTGCCACTGTCCTTTAAAGGTCACATATTATGCAAAAAACACTTTTTCAGGCTCTTCTAACAAATATGTACCCCTGGCCTGTCCATAATCCCCTCAAGAATCAGAAAAATCCATTCCCTCCTCTCTCTATTTCTACACCTTGCAGAAAATGTGTGCTGAAACAAGCCGTTCTCAGATTTTACCCTCATGATGTCATGTGGGGAGTTAGCCCCGCCCCCAGGGTCGCTTGGAAGAAAGTTCCGCTCTCGCCTTCTGATCCTTCTCTCGGGATCAGGAGAGCCACATCCATTAAGCCACATCCATTTCCTGAGAGGGGCGGAGTCAGACAGCTCAGTAACATTCAAATCCACAGACACAGAAACAGCTCGTTCTGAGCAGGGTTGAAACTGAGCCGCTTTTAACATGCAAAAACCTAACACTGGAGTGTTTTTTCAGCAACAGACTTACCAGACATGTTTTGGGGACTTCTGAGACCAATATAAACGTGTCTTAAAAGGGAAAAATATGTGACCTTTAAAAAAGCACTCTAGGTTTTGTGTGTAACTAAAATGCCTTTATTTGACATGGCAAAATACATTTTAGAAATTGCCTGCAAATAACAATCTACTGACATCTTCATCAGGGCCTTTTTCGGCAGTGTATGGAGATCAAGGGGTCTTAGAAAAACTAAAGTATTGTATTTTATATCATATTTTCTATGTATGCCATGTTTAAAATTGTTTAATTCATTCATCTAAAAAATATTGAATATTTCTTCAATATTAAATGTAAACCTTTAATAAGGATCGCATGAAAAATGAAATCCTAACTTCTTCTCCTCTTATCACTCTGATAGATTGAATACTTTACACCAGCTTCATGTGGGTAAAGTGAAATGACGCCAGTTGAAAAGTGAATATTAGTTGTTTTCAGTGAATTTGGGTGGGTAGATGTAGTTTTCTATGTGACATCACAACCGTCCTTCTATTTTCACTGAAGGCTCGATCCCAGCAGTCACTGATACACGCTGGACTGGTTGCCACTCACACTAACACCTACAGTCAGTTTAGAGTCACCATTCAACCTAACAAACGTGTTTTTGATCTGTGGGAGGAAGCCAGAGTTCCCCTGAAAGAACCCATGCATGCAGGGGGGGGAACATGCAAACACCACACAGAAAGACTCTGTCCAACAGGGTTAGAAGCAGGAACCTTCTCGCTGTGCTGCAACAATGCCAACCTTTACGCCACCGTGCAGCCTACATACAGAGTTATTTAAATATTATTTGTAAAATTAAAAAGTGTAACAGTACAGTTACTCATTTATTTTCTGGTGAGGTTGGTCTTAGGATAGTCTGAAGAGCCAACACGCCTGCAGGGGTGATGGGTTGTGATTGGCTCATACTCTGGACGATATAATACACAGTAAATTTGGGCTTTTCTGGCATTCACATCACTGTGAACCTGGTGACCCCTCCTTTGGGGTCTGGAGACACTGGGGGGGGGGATTGCCAGATGCCTTAAAAAACTATTTATTAATTGAAAAAATGTTTAAAATGATTTAAAAATGTATATTTTACCAATTTTTATAAAAATATATAAATATACAAAGATTTCAGACCCATAGCATTAACCTCAGTAATCATGAAGGCTCTTGAGAGAATCTTGTTACACTATTTACAAAAATCTATAAATGACAAACTGGACCCACTCCAGTTTGCGTATAAAACAGGTTGTGGCACAGACGATGCTGTCGCTGCGCTTACTCACATTATCACCAAACACCTGGATAAACCCAATAACTATGCAAGAGTTCTCTTTCTAGATTTTTCATCTGCCTTCAATACAATTCAACCAGACATTTTAATCTCTAAACTACTCCATCAGGGAGTTAACCCATATCTGATTTACTGGTATGCATCTTTCCTCATCAACAGAGTCCAGTTGGTCATGGTAAATAAAACCATCTCCTCTGCTATCACAACCAATGTCGGAGCCCCCCAGGGCTGTGTGAGTTCAGCTCTTCTCTTCACGTTATACACAGATGATTGCTGTTCATCCTCAAATAATCAATTTGTAATCAAGTATTCAGACGACACTGTCCTGCTAACACTGCTGAATAACTCAGACAACCCAGGCTTGCATCAACAGGGTGTCGACAAGGTTGTGACATGGAGCAAAAACAACGCTCTGGAAATAAACACCAAAAAAACAGAGGAAGTAGTTTTCAGCTCAAAACCCATACCTGTAGCTCCCATTGTCATTAATAATGTCTGCATAAAACAGGTGGAATCATTTAAATATTTGGGCATCATGATTGACTCAACATTATCATGGAAACATCACATTGACTTCATCTGTAAAAAGACTAAACAAAGAATATATTTCCTCCGTCGCCTCAGATCATTCGGGGCCACACAGCAGGTGCTTCTTCTGTTCTTTAACTCTGTTGTCCTTAGTGTGCTGCAGTACTGTAATGCCGTATGGTATAGCTGCCTCACAGTCACTGCAAAATCTGGACTAAGACACTTGATTAAAATCTGTTCAAAGATTGTGGGCCAACCTCTGGACGCACTGTTTGAAGCTGCCTATCACAATAACACCATGCGATTGGCTAAGAACATCATCTCCGACCCCAGCCATGTTCTAAACAAAGAATATGTACTGTTACCATCAGGGTGTCGGTACTCTGTGCCACGCTTTAATAGGGTCAGGTTCAAACAGTCCTTCATACATCAGTCCATCCTAAAGCTAAATGAGGAGCTTAATCCACAAAATCACACAAAATCAATGAGGTTGTAATTGGGTAGACGGTTTTTTGTTAATTGTCCTCGTTGAATGTTATATGTATGTCTGTGTATATCGTCCCTTGAATTGTGTATGACGGAGCTGCTGTTTTAATGCAAAACAAATTTCAGATCTTGCATCTGACAATAAAGTATTATCAATCAATCAATCAATATGCATAGAATTAGTCAAATGTGAAATGAAAACATAGTCATTTGGTGATATTTTTGTTGAAATCAAAGTAATCAAAAAAATCTGTAAAATGTCAGTCTACACACAGATTTGGCTGTGCCCCTGATAAACCCAGAGAACAGGCCCTCCCCAGTTGTGTTTTATTGATGATACCAACGATGGTGTGTTTTATCAGTAGCACTGGTGCGAGAGCTATTTTTATTATTCTAAGTATTTGTTTGTGCCACTTTTTAGCCACTTTTCTCCACCAAATTTTGCCACTTTCATTTGCCACTTTTCATCAGTTTTTGTACAATTTAGACCCATTTTTGCCTCATTTTACCCAGTGTTCTCTTTACATCAATTTTTCCAAATTGTAACCCTGTTTCATATTTTTCCCACCTATTTTTGCCAGTTGTTGCCACTTTAAAGCCATTTTGTCACTTTTAAACCATTTCCACCACTTTTTTTTCCTGCCTGTATTTGTCACTCTCCACCTATTGTTGCCTCAGTTGACCTGTTATTGCTACTATGAACCCCTTTTTACACCCATTTTTGCCCTTTTAACCAGATTTTTGGCACCGTTTGTCTATTTTTTGCTACCTTAATAAACCACTTTTTCCCACATTTAAGTCCCATTTCACCAAATTTTCCACCAATTTTTACCACTTTAAAATCCCTTATGCCACTTTACAATCCCCTTTAGTAGCTTTCTATGCCTGTTTTTGCCACTTTAACCCTTTTTTTGCCATTTTTTTGCCACTTGTATTTAATTTAGCCACTTTTAGCCTATTTATGATACTTTTTAAATCCCATTTCACCACCTTTTCCACCAATTTTTGCCATTCTTAACCCATTTTAGCATTTTTTTAACCCATTTTAATTCTGTATTTTTAAGAAAAGGGATTTACATTTTTAAGAACTTACTACGGCACAATTGAATAAAAAGATATTTGTTGCTTTAATAAGAGCAGTTTTTATTCAGATTAAATGTCATGATCCAGGTTCTGATTTGTTTGGTTATGAGTTTTTCTATTGTATTTCCTCTGTTTAGTTTTGATCCCTCGTGTTTTCCTTGTTCTGTGATTTCCATGTTTTTAGTTTTACTTTGTATTTAGGTGTCCTAGTTTGTATATTTCTGGTGTTTAGTTCTTAGGTGTTTCTTGTAGTCCTTGTGTTTCTGTGTATTTTGTGCTTCATGTTTTGGTTATTCCCTGTGTTTTATGTTGAGTTACTTCTTGTATTTCATGTCTAGTTTTCTCCTTGTATTTCATGTTTAGTAATTCCCTGCTTCATGTTAGTTCTACATTCCCTGTGTTTCATGTTTAGTTATTTCCTGTGTCTCATGTTTAGTTTTACTCCTTGTGTTTCATGTGTAGTTTATTCCTGTGCTTCTTATTTAGTTATTCCATGTTTAGAATTACTCCCTGTGTTTCATGTTCAGTTTTCCTCCCTGTGTTTTAGTTTCCCTCCTTGTGTTTGGTTCTTTGTATCCTCCTGTGTTTCCTTTGTTCAGCTTCTAGTGTTTAGTTTTGTCATTCAGTCCTCGTGTGCTTCTTGTGTTAGGTTCCTTGTTTCCTGTTTTACTTTGTAGTTGCCTTCCCTCGTGTGTGATTCTAGTTTTGCTTCCTGCCTGAGTTTCCCTCCACTCTGATGATCCTCACCAGTTTCACCTGTGTCTCGTTATCCACACCTGTCTCCCATAGTGCAATCACTCCCAGTGTATTTAGTCTCTGTGTCTCCCTGTGTCTGTGTCAGTTCATTGTAGATGTCATCCTCCGTGTTACTCCTCGTGCTTTCCTTGTGCTCCTGTGGATTTTGTTTTGTTTCATAGATTTTGATTCCTATGTTTTAGTTTGTAGTAAGTTTGTTTGTTTCATTAAATCATTTCTTTGTTTTATCTGCATTTGGGTCCTCCGTTTTGAGTTTTGCCTGAGCCTGACATTAAATATAAAATATGGTTATCACCGCTTAACTTTTCAATGGACCATGATTTTGCTGACCTCCATGGGCTCCAAGTTTGGCTGGGCCCCTGAAAGCTCTCCTCTTTTTCCCCCCTTATGGACAGCCTTGAATGCACACAACTATTATTGAATGTGCATAGCTGTGTTCAACCACCTTGTATGCTATGTAACAGAAATGCTCTATTCTAATATCTCTCAGTAATGTCTGCTCTCCTTTATAGCTTACCTGTTCATATCAACTCTTACCTTCACAACACAACATAAAGAAGTGAATAAAAAGCACTTGGTAAAGTGAAATAAATAAATGCTGCTGCACAATCACCTTCTCCACTGTTCTTCTCTCCTAACTGAGGGAAACTAGAGTCTGTGAGAGTGCATACAACATCATGTGACCTGTCTTTTAGTGGATACATACATTCAGACTGTCATAAATAAATGTCCTTCAACTAATGAATCTAAGCACCTGGAGAGTGCTAAATAAGACAGAACAGGATTCCCTGAAGCCTGAACTAAAGACCTTTTTGTCTCTGATGCATTTCAGTTCATAAAACTCTTTATGAGCCCGGTGTCACAAAATAACCCCAATGCATGTGGTTTACGATGAGCGTGCTCCTGTAAAGTAGCATTTAAAAGAATAATCCATTAATGGCTGGAGCCAATCTTCAAAGGACAATTTAGTAGCTGGCACGGCCTTAATTTAACTGTCAAACTGTAAAATAAACCAAACGTGCTTCAAGTTTTCTCCCCTTATCATTCACCTTGACCAAAGGCAGAGAAGTTTGAAGCTTTTTCTGGCAGCCTGGCTGTTCCTCTGTCTTGTAGAATTTAGGATATGTGCATTTGATTTATTAAATTCACTTTACCATAAATGCACATCGAACTTTAAGTCTGCATGTTTAGCATTGTTCTGTGTATCTGCTTCAACCAAAATGGAGAAACCCCATTTGACAGACATCTGTTTTCCATCTGCAGTTGCCAATATCGATCATAAATCCATTTGCTCTTTGCTTTTTATTTGCATTTTGTCAATCTCACTAGGTCATTTCCAGAAATAGTTTTCGTCAACCGCTTGAATAGGGCGTCTGTCACTCTGTCTGGGTAAATGTCAGTGAAATGCCAGATTTCAGAGATATATTTCGAGGGGAATCGAGACAGGGAATACAAAAGATTTTGATTAACTTCAAGTGACTGCAGGTTCTGGCTAAAACTATGGCAGACGTGCAAGGTACAAGACGGCTGTTGTTGGAATTGTTTATGGGAATACAGCGGCTGTTTATACTTTACATTAGCATCAAGTTTGTAGCTTTCACCTGACGTCACACACTCCTACAAAGATCTTCCCTTCTGCAGGGATTTCAGTATGTAAACATCACAGATGCTGAAATCTGACTGGGATTTTTCTGTTTTTAGTGGTTCAATGATGTCCCAGGTGCTGTTTTAGGGTTAAAAGCTACTAAAACTTAGAGTTTAAGTGAATATCCCTGTTTGTCTGTATTTGTTATGTGAAGTAAACATGTACTATTTTAAAGAGATGGAGAATAAAATGCCTGGTGCTGCAGCGCCACATAGTGGTCAATCCAGCAGCAACTCTTTTTGCCCTCTAGGCCTTTGCAGCCATCATAACCAAAAGTGAGTGGTGCAGGGTATAGGCAGCTATATAGAGTGTGCTATCCTTTGCAATCCCAATGGCATACTGTGAAGACCATCTTATACAATAGTTAAGGGTGTGGGATGCCTTCATCCGGACTGGTTTGGTAGTGCAGACCACTCATTCCGAAAGTATTATATTTTCTGAAGTTGTTTGCTTCAGTGTTTATCTGGACATTATGTTTGCAATACACATTCTAGCCATGTGGGGGAGCTCTACCCTACAACACTCACACTCTCTACCATGATAAAATAGAAAACAAGGCTCTACCAGATACTGGGTGGCAAAAGAACTACAGTTATAGATGCTTGGCTAATAAAAAAAGAAACCCATTGTTCCAAACCAGACAGCGCCTGAAGGTCAAAGGGGGCGTAGCCTGCAAAGAACTCCTTCCCTGTAAGACCAGTTAATCGCGGGTCTGACATATAGAGACAAACAATCAGGCATGCTCACACTCACGCCGCGGCCAATTTAGAGTCACCAGTTAACCTAACGAGCATGTTTTTGGTAGAGAAAAGAAGCCGAGTACCCAGAGAGAACATGCAAACTCCGCACAGAAAGGCCCTGACACTGAGGTGAACCAGCAATCCTCTTGCTGTGAGACAACAGCGCTGCCATGCAGCCCCAGGACGTGAGTGACATAAGGAAAAATTGCAGAGAAAGAAGGCCACAGCTTCACAACCTCATAGCTGTTTTGAGTTGGATTTAAAGTGGCAAAACAGTGGTTATAACTTGGGTTAAGAGTGTCAGAAAGGGAGTTTAACAGATAAATAAACTCTGCTTTCAACTGAAGTATTTTTTCCATCTATTGTGGAGAAAACAGACACAAATGCACTTTGTACATATTTTCGGGGAAAACTCCTTCTTTATGTGCAAAAATGACCTTATTGCGATATGCATGAGTCACTGAGGCAGCATTCACAAACACTGGTACTAACAGCCAAGCACAGAAAAAATAAAGCAGGAGAAATGTCTCTGATAAATCCAACCTACCAAAGTGGCTAGTGGGAGTCACTGCAATACCCCTAATGGCTTTAATCCACCTGCATTTGGCTAGCTGGCAGGTGTTCATATCAAGTCCTGTAGTGATATGGATAATTTAACAGAAACATTGCAGTTATCTTAATTCTATTTTAAGCTACCATTTTTCATGATATATAGCATTAATCAGCATTTTTTTAGACCACATATATTCCTCCACTCATGTCATAAATCATACCTTTAAAAGAAGATCCTTCCTCTTATTCTACAGTTGCTTTAATCTAAGAGTTGTGATTGGACCAGCAGGTAAACAGACGCAGGTATGAATGCACCAGGGAGCAGCATGAAGACTAGCTTAAATATCTAAAAGGTCATTCAAATGCTCTAAGATTTGCATAATTCACTCTTAAGCATGAGCTACAGGTATCAGGTTCAAAGATTTTTATTGTCATTCTGATCATGAAACATGAAGAGTGAAATGCAGAGCTCAGGTGTTGGTGTGATGAATAATTAATAAGCACTGTCTACACATACAATAGGTAGGTACCCATAAAAATCAAACCTATCAAATCCTGTAAGATCACATGGCTATAAAATCCAGTAAAATCCTCCTATCAATAAAATAAATGCACATTTAGCAGTGTTATGGGGCAGTAGCTGCATCAGGGAAAGAGCAACAATGCATTGTGTTGATAACAGTAGCACTGAGTCAAAGCTAGAGAAGCTGCTGCAGTCTGCCATTCTTAATCCTGATGGTTTAGCGCTCTGGCTCTCCAGCTGACATCACTAATGACTTTTAGCTGAATTAATATTCTGACGGTGGGTGTGAGGGCTGACAATATTCTTACCACCGATATATCACAAATCCTAAATGATTATTCTATATGAGGATGGAATGAATAGTTCATTATTGATGACATAATATTCAGCTGTAGCTTACTTTACATTAAAAAAACAGTTTTATGTTGAAATAAGGGCTAAAATACAATCCAAATTCCCCCCAAAATTGGGACAATGTGCAATAAAAACAGAATGCAGTGATTTGGAAATCTCAAGCACGTTTTATCAAGAGTAGGGTAGTGAAGAGGCCAGTTGCTGGAGTCTTTGGAGAGGAATGTTGTCCCATTCTTGTCTGATGTAGGATTCTAGCTGCTCAACAGTCCTTGGTCTTCTTTGCCGTTATTTTTATGATGCTCAAAATGTTTTCTACCGGTGAAAGAACTGGACTGCATGAAGACCAGTTCAACACCCAGACTGTTCTACTGTGAAGCCAGGCTGGTGTAATGGATGAGGTGTGCGCTTTAGCATTATTTCTTATTTAAAAACCAATGAAACCTACTTGCAAAACAGTTTATTTGAGCTTTCATGAAGTATTTCTTACAAAATATTTATGATGTAAAACTCATGTTATTACATTTTTTATAGTCATAAATAAAAATATCATATGTTGGAGAATGTTTGTTGTTATTAATGACCATGTAAAATGTAAGTGTAAGTGTAAATCCAGAGTTTTTGTCTTAACACACTAGATATGTTGGAATATGTTAGAAAGTTTTTTTTTTTAACCCTTCTCTCCTGGCTTGGTTTCATGTGGGTGGGGCTTGATGTCATGAGCCCACAGGAGGTAATGACCCCACCCCTCTAACACTACAATATAAAATCACAGAGTGGTTCATCTCAGTCCAGTCTGTTGTTAGCTGATGTTACTACCTTTATTGAAAGCTAAGTCAGTTAAATGCTGTTTTTCTGTTCATTGTGAGGTAAATTTGTCAAACCTATCCACCACAGTGGCCTATGGATCATTAAAAGTATCATAACAGATTTGAGCCAGGAACCAGATTTTTTTTTCTTTCTGGGACAGAGCCAGGCAGTTACACTGTGATCAAAAGGTCAACATTCAGATTGAAACATTTCTTAAATCTGAAAGGAATTGTATTTCTCCTGAGTGGGCGTGGTTTTAATTGATTCAACACGCACGCCCACACCATCCTGGAGCTGATTCTACTGCCTCATTTTTCATGATTTTGAAGCTTAATTTTGTAAAATTAGAGATGTTTTATTGGACTGATATTTGATTTAGGGGCTGATAGCAGAGTGACCTGTCATACAACAAACCTAAATACAGATTAATTTTCACTTTACAGGGTCTTTAATATTTCTGTACTTGTTTATAAATGAAAAGAGAGTTGTAGCAGGAGTACTTGAAAATTGCAAGAACCACTAAAACATGTTGCATTCTCTACTACAGGAGATGAGCACCCTGAAAAATCTGTTCCTAATACTGCCCCTGGTCGTTCAAGCCTTGCTTGTATTGAAGAGAATTCTGATTTGCTAGATAGTATCATCATTTCCTTACAGGGTTTTTATGAAAAAATGAGGGGAAAAAACTGTTTTCAGCAGATTTGACCTATTTTTCTGTATAGCCAGCAGCTTCACATAGCATGCAGGAATACCTAGCCCTGTAAATGTAAATACAGAGCCTATAAAAAGTGTTCACCCTCTTGGTTGTTTTACTCTATTGATTCTTTAAATCAATCATGGTCAACATAATTTTTCTTTTAGACAAAAACTATTACATAAACCTCTTTAATGTCATAGTGAAAACAGAGTTTTACAAAGTAATGCAAATCAAACAAAAAAAAGTGATGTAAATAAAGTGACTGACCTAATTCAACAGCAGACTCACAATTAGAGAAATGGGGATCACCTGAGTGGAGCAAGTGTGTCTCTAGTAATTGTAGTGTAAAGGCACCTGTGTCTGGAAGGTCCAGTTACTGGTTGATCAATATTCCTTGCTACCATTAAACCATGAAGACAAAAGTACTCACCATGCAACTCAGAGAAAAGGTTATTGAAAAGTAGAATTCAGGGGATGATGGATACAAAAAAGGCATGTGGGAGACTTCATAGTCAAGTAGGAGAAAGTTCATCATTCTGATGAGACCAAAAAGGTCTTTTTCAGACAAGACGCTCTTTGGTGTACATCCCACTGTGAAGCATGGCGATGGCAACATCATGTTGTGGGGATGCTTCTAGGCAGCTGGCCCTGGAAGGCTTGTAAAGGTGGAGGGTATAATAAATACAGCAAAATATAGGAATATCCTGGAGGACAAAGGAACTACAGCTGTAGAGAAGATGTATTTTCCAGCAAGACAATGACCCAAAGCTTACAGTGAAAGCTACACGGAAATGGTTGAAGACCGCTTAAGCAGTTTTGCTTTGAGGAATGGAGTAAACTTGCAGCGTCCAAATGTGCAAGCCTGACTGAGACCTATTCACACAGACTCAGTGCTGTGATAGCAGCTAAAGGTGCATCTGCTCCATCCTCTTTGACATTCAAGAGTTTTCTTTTTAAATAGCCAACTTATATTGACCAGGATTGATTTGTAAAATCAATAAAAGGGTTAAACATCCAAGGGGGTGAATACTTTTTCTAGGCACTGAATAAATAAAGCTAAAGAAACAATGATGAGCCTGAGAATGAAGGAAATAAAGTATGGGATGTTATTTGCATAAAAGGCAGCAAATTGAGCTCTGATTGCAGGTTGTCACTGAAGACCTATCATTGATGCATCGTGTGGATGCACATGCTAAGTGCAGTCAACATGGTGAACAAGTGCCCAAAACGGATGTTAATGCAACGCATTAACCCTGCAACACCTTAGACAATTCAGGGATGTTCGTCTATGTCTTAGTGTTAAAAATAGATGAAATTGTTTAAGTGCAATGATGATGCATTAATGCACATTTCCCATCAGCCAACAGTGATCGAATAAAGAAATCAGCGAACACGCACAAGAAACAGCATCATCATCTCCATTTATGTGGATTTATGGCACGCTTAAACAATCGAATCATCATCCCATTTCTTAAAAACATCACATGGACTTTAAGCCTGCTAAGCCATCCCCATATGCTTTGAGCCGTAATCTTGCTTTGAATGGCACTTTTACAAGATGTGGCAGATTGATGGCATCAGCTGCTCCTGATCCCACTACACACATCACTATGTCCAATTTAAGCTCAGTTTGGCAGTGGGAACAAAAGCTACAAATGTGGGGATAAAAACATCACAGGCAGGTTGCAGCTGTGAGGTTGAGTCTCAGAAGGGTCTAGGACAGAGTCTCAAGCAGCCCACAAGATGGCGCTAACGCCTAGCAGAGAGCTAAATGCTGCATCTGAATGGTGCATTCAGGCCATTTAATCAGATCAGCTTTGTTTGGACATGTATGTGGGTACAGTTTAAATCTACTCACATGCTAACAGCTTAAGAATAGAATAAATAAGTCTGTGCTTTTAGTTTTGCAATGCTTGAGTCGTATGGCAGCTGCTCTGTAAACAGCTTTCTCCCTGAATTTGCCAAGATTTCTATCTGCAGCTGTTCTTTTCTTTAAGGGTATCCATGCTAATGCTAACTAGCAAGTCCTGCTTATTTATACATGATGCATCTAAGATGTAAAATGCATCACTTCCTGTGTGCAGGAGGAGAATTCCCAGTGAGGGTCTAGCTGACTGTGGCTGTGAAGAAAATCAAACGCAAAAGCTTTCATAGGTTGAGTCATTACTTTGCTTTATTAACTGGCATCAGAAACAAAGGGACTGAATGAGATAGTAGTAGATGACACATTTATTTATGTGAACATGTCACAGAGTATTATTTTAAAAGTAAAAGCCTTTGAGCACTGCATTGCATCAGCTTCCTTCACACAACTTGGATCAGTAGATCATAAAATAACATGGCATGTCCTCTATACTTGCTTGCCAGGCAGATACAACTTCCATGACTGGTGGGGTATAAGTGACTCAATACAAAGTCAGATACATGTATACATTTACATCAGTACGGACGCTAATGCATGCACGCAATCATCGTGCAGAGGCACAGTCGGAGCATGTGTGTCTGTTCTCTCCTGCATCATTTGTGCTTCAACCCATCTGCCAAAATCCTCTCAAGCAAAATCTGACTTGACATTTTGCAACACTGAATCAGCAGAGAAAGTAGGCTAGCACGTAGACGGATCGTGTTAGAGAGACACAGGAAGTAATAGAGAGAGAGGGAGAGGACAGCAGCTTGTTCCACAAAAGGCCACGGGTAGAGGAAGACATCTATTTGCCCCCCGTGCCACTGGAGCACACGATGGCATTAACCTAATGAGTCTTTACATAGTAATTAAAGGTTCCCCACTGAATGATACTCAGCGTCGTGCTGTACCGAAGGAGAATTAATTATTAGTATCAATCAATGATGTTATCAGTGGGTGTTACTTGGTTAAGAAGAGGAGACGGGCAGACAGTGGCATTTAGCTGTGATTAATGAAGTGACCTTCCCTACAGCCTTGGCTGAGATCTAGAAAAATCTATTCCGTTTCAAAGTGACCTCCGGGGGGGACGGTTGGTTGGAACGCCCATTCACTCAGCATCCAAATGCAACAAAACACCCACACGACCTTCAACACAAGGCCCAGACTGTGGTATGTATGCAGAACTCTCAGACGCTAATGTCAGGGGAAGTCACATCAGAGGTTATCCCGGTCCTCTGCTTCCTAAACTCGCTTTATTCGGACATATTCCTCATTGTAGCTCATTTAGTGACCTGATATTACTCCTCAAAGCTTCAGCAGCAGCATGCAAATGTGATGATGGCAGTAGTGGTGATGATAATGATATTAATGGGTGCCCAAAGACTACTCCTAAGAAATTTCCATATTTCGTCCCATGGGCGTCAGTTGGTAGAGCATGGCATTAACATTTTTATATTGGGACCATTCCCACTAGAACAGGTCAAGCCAAGCAGAGAGGCTGAATTCATTCTTCACGCTGGAGAGCAGCAGGGATGAAGTGTGTTTTCCACATGGAAATGTTCACAAAGCAAGCATGGAATTTATTTACAAAATTAGATAGAGCAATAATTAACTGTAGTAGCTGCTTAGAATAAAATCAATGCTACTAATATCTTTGCAAAGTGTAATAAATGTGTAGAGCATCTTTAAAAGACAAAAATAAAATTGCTCATGTAGCTGTTTTATTAATTCCACTTGACATCACTTACAATCGTTTGCACTTATCTACTTTTTTAATGTATTACAGCTGCTTATAAAGTGAATATTATCAGCCAGAACTGGTACACGAGTGCCCTCTGCTGGGCCCCTGCAGACCAGTTAATTTTAACAGCTATTGTTAATTTTAATCATTAAATGAAATGCATTTTAGTTTTAGTCCCATTTTAGTCATTTCTACCCTTTTTAGTTTTAGTCTAGTTTCAGTCGACAAAAACTCAATTTTTTTTTAATCTAGTTTTAGTCCATTAAAAGTCCTCACATTTTAGTCTTTACTTATAGTCTAAGCATTTATTCTCTTGCCTAAATCTGGTACCAAATCATGGTAGTGTGTTCTATGCACCCTGCCAAACCTGGGGTCCCTGCTTTCTACAGCTGAGACTCAGAACAGCTGCAGATGCATTGCATTTTGCAATGCATCTGCAGCAGATTTTGGATTTCCAACAAAAACTACATGACATTTTAGTCTGGTTTTAGTCACCTTGACAAAAACTAAACTTTTTGTCAGTTTTAGTCATCACAGATCTATTTTTGTTAGTCTTAGTCTAGTTTTTGTCATGGAAAAAAAGGCTGTTGACAAACATTTTTAGTCATAATTTTAGTCGATGAAATTAACACTGCTGCAGACTTGAGTGGCGGCGTATTGTTGCAAGTGTGCACTCTGCTTTCCCCGTGGCAGTTTGATTTGTAATAAAATTTGCTAAAATATTTAAAAATACATTTGAATCTACTTAAAGTCATTTTAATCACCTATGTGATTTATTACTGTATATCCGGTCTTACTATACTCTCATGAGGCCTGGCTGTTGACTGATACCCAGAGGCACTGAACTTCTTTGTGATGAATTCTCTTCGGTGGATTTTTGGGTATCATTGTCAATAATAGTAATAAACATTAATTGTATAGCACCTATAAAAACAGAGGTTTATAAAGTGCTTTGACAATAAGCAGAATCACAACTATAAATACACATACACTATTAATATGTCCTCAGGTATATATTACAGTTTTACAGAAATCGTTCAATGTCTTTGAAAAATCAACTTCCAAATCCTCCAGAATTCCTGAAAATGTCAGCAGACACACTACTAATAATGAACTTAGACCTTATGGAAGTGAATCAACATTAATTGACAATAAACCATCATGTTCCATCATGTAGCAAAGCAGCAGAAAAATCAGCCATCTGCTGTGTTGGGCTTATAAAGCATTTCCTTTCATGATGTTGAGACTCAGCAGTAAAGACATTAATGTAGACTCTTATGAACGTATTAAACACAATCCAACATGAAGAAAGTGCTGCCTGGATGGCACCATAACTAAGAACATTAACCTGCTGAATGGGATATTTTTAGTTTTTTGGATCTGTGCTTTAATCTGCATTTAAACATCAAAATAGCAAGTGTTTAAAAAAGCATGCTGCAAGAGTTAGGCTTAAGAAAGTAAAAATAAATGTACAGCGTCATGATGAAGTGGTGTGTTTACTGTATTTATGAACTCATGCTTCTCTACTTTAACCTCAGATTTGGCCAGTGGACCTGGGCTCCATATCTGTGAACAGCTCCAACATAGATACAGAAAAGATAAAGCACATATATCTGTGGACTCCACAGTCATTATCTTTATCTAACCATGCTGTAGCTGTATCAGCTTCACTTCTGCTGGGTCACTGCACACAGATACCTACTCCATCTACTTCTATCATCCCTGTATCTTTGCACAGTTCAAAGCGTGAAATAAAAGCAGAAAAAATTCTTCTATTTTCTCCAAACATCTCTGCAGACTAATTCAAGGTTTTGTGCCTAAAAGAAAAGAAAGCATTGTGGCGGTAATAACACACACCAGATACACACCTCATTATCTCCTGTTTTCTGTGTTGTGCCAAACTCAGTAAGAGAATGCAAAACTTTGCAGCATTAGCATGAACATTCTGCCAGTGACTGTGATAAAATGTTCCATGAAATCATAAAATTAAAGCTAATTTTTCATCATTATTAAACGCATGATGCATGCAGATTTAAAATTACAGTTTACATGATTTTGAGTTGATGAAGTGATAATATCTTTATAAAATACAAACATTTGACTTGACAGAGCACAACATCCATTTGAAAGTGTTACACCCTTGACTGGTGCCAAAAAAAAAAAGCATTGAGAGGATGAGAAAATGCTGATGCCTTCACTCATCTATAATATTTAATATGAATAAAAATCATAATAAACTAATGTTTGTACTTCACAGTACTGGCACATTTGACAATACAAGTTTCCAGAACCCAGGGTTGCCAGGTCAGCCCAAAAACAGCTGGTAAGCTCTGCAGTAAGGCACTGTTGTAGTTTACCCACAGAGAAGCTTGTTGTTGGATATAACTCATGCTTAGGACGGTAGGGAGAAGTGCAAAAACATCTTCCTGACAAAGATAAGATTTCATTGTGGTTCTTTGCTCCGCTTTCAACAAAACAATTCTGCCCACTTCTGAAATAAACGTCGCTAAAGCTACCTACAAGCTAAAGGCTTTACCTGCGGCAGTCAATGCCTCTGGTTTGCAGTACATCCAAACACCCATAACTAACCCAGAAACTTATGCCGAAGCAGGTTGGGAGAAGAGATGAACATCTTTCCCACTACGAAAGCTATCTGTGCAATTCTTTGGACTTCTTTGCCCTTGTTTTAATAAGGAAACTTGGCCCAGTTTGGATCAAACTGCCGCTGTAGCTAACCTTGCAAAGCAGATGGATACGCCTGTTTCTGTGTTTCTTGCTGGTGAATCCATCTTGCAAAGCTCCCATCTGAACTGTTTGGTGGAGTAAGAGGCAGTACTTTCAGGCGTGGCGGAGTCATGATGTAAGCTAGCAGCAACAAGAGGACGGTGCAATTACGGCAGAAGACATTAGCATGGATTCTGCTAAAGCGTTTTATCAGAACTTGACGACATTTCTTCATTAAAAGAAGAACAAAGAACAGCAATGGGTTGTTTTCTTTTAAAAATGACAAAAGTCGCGTACTGACATGTCTACAGTCGCTATGGTTCGCGTTATGCAGTTTTCTATGGAGTTTAAACGTCAGTAGTGGCTATAATGTCACATGTTTTGTTGCTCTGATTGGCCCGTAAAGATGTTACAGATGGAACATTCGTCTATGGGACGAAACAAATCCATCTGGCGTGTCAGGTTATGCTGTAGCTACATCCAAGATGATCGCTCCATAAGCTGCTATTGTGCATACCAGCTCACAGTACAACTAAACCCTACCCATAACTATCGCAAACTCATGCCGAAGCAGGTCAAGAGAACACATCTTTCCTGCCAAGGAAAGATTTCAATAATGTTCTTTGCTTCATCTTAAAGAAATGCGGTCCAAAAACTGCCGCTACTAACGCTACAGTCAAGCTAATCGTTACACTGGGGGCAGCTTTCAGCTCAGCTAAACTCCACCCATAGTCAATGCCTTGTTCTCCTCAAGTTACGCTGGTTGATGAGGTCTATTCTCAACCCTGACCCTAACCCTAGGCACAAACATTTAAGATGGGAGCTCTGCAAGATGGATCAGCCTGACGTCAGACGTGGAATTCTTCTCCTTTGCAAGGTTAAACCTTGACTGGACTTAACTGACTTTTGGCAAAAATTTTAAGGAACCATACCATGGAAATCTCACTTTTTCTGTATTTTTACAGGAATATTTGGGCATCTGGAGTATCTACTGACCCACAAAATGTAAAATAAGCCAACCCAGTCCTTTGTTCATGGTCTGCCTACAACACATAATTTGATGATCTTTTCAGAATCTGCTCTTACTGTGGAGTCTCAGTGAAAGCTATTGCAATAACACCCAATCATCACCTTGTATCTCAGTTACACTTTGGCAAAGGCCCATCATTGTTTCTCTCACAAACTCAATATAGATGCTATGGTATGCAGAGACTGATCTGTATCTTTACATTGTCCCCCACCTAAAATGATCTAAGAGTGAAGCGGCTGGACCTTATTTTTCAGGGAAACGTCCCATCCAACGCCGGCCAAAACTTCATCTCTGCATGCCAAACATTTTACGCCAGACTGCTTCATCAACCTTGGGCAGAACAAAGCAGGACTGGCGGCCAGACTTCTTCTAAGAGATGAGCTGGATGCTTATCTGTCTGTGGCAAATCTACTGAGAGGAAACATTTTAATATTACAAAATATCTATATGCTCAGTGTTTCTTTTTGATCTCCTGTACAAGCTAACAATGTTAGTAATGTTAGCTGTCCAGCTCACAAACTTGCTTCACTCATATGTACAGGTTAGTAACGTTAGATTATGGTGTGCATATAAATTTATATCCTTAGTCAGGACTCATGTAGAAGAACAAAAAAAAAAAACAAAAAAACAATCATAACAACAACAATAAATAAAACTATACCAACCCCAAAGTGCTTCCACCTACTAGGAGAATGCCCAGTATGCCAGATTACCAGTCCAGCTCTGGGTACCGTAGGTACAGCCATGGTGGTAAGAATCGTGACATTCACATATTTTGGTGGGGGAAACATACAAACACGTGACTGGACCACCACCCATGTTTCTCTTAGGGGCATGCAGAAGAGTTGCCATGGGAGGACACAGCTTTGGTTGTGTTGGCACACCCTGCAGATGAGAGGAGTTTATTTTCCTGTTAAAGGACCAACACCAAAAAGGAGAGCTGGTTTATAGAGGGTCAAAAGCCTCCTTTGGCGTTTGATCCATATTATATTTTGACCAAAACATGTCTCAGACGTTGTATTTAGATGAGAGGGGGCTGAGTTAAAATGTAGGAAAAGGATAGAAAAAGGGTATCTTACCTTGATCCTCCTGAGACCTTTTTTTTAAACTTAGACATTTTTAGTAGAATAAGACTCTTTGATCCAGTGTTGTAACTGAATTTCTGTCACACCACCATACTTTGACCTGTTGTCAAATTCTCAAACGTCATGAATTCATGGCAAGTTTACAACACAACATTTCACCGTAAGTTTGTTGGCACATGTTTGCAAGCATTTTCTCTACAGAAACTTTCCATGGTTTTTGGCCTCCCAATAAATCTCAGTCCAATACTTCCTCTCTTTGTACTTTTGTTTTTGGGAACCACCATCCATTATCTTGAGGAAGATATCTGCCTATAGCAGCTAAATGCTCCACAGGGTTCACCTTCTAGTGATGGGAATTTCAGCTCTTTTCAGTGATCTGGCTCATTTGGCTCGGCTCGGCAAAGGAGTCAGCTCTTTTGACTCCACATTCAGATACCACTTTGGCTTCATTTGACCTGCCAGTTTTAGCAGTGTTATAATATATGATTGATATTTGGGCAGGTATTTTACTCTTTAAAAATTGATGAAAATATCATGTAATTGTTTTTCAAAGTCTACCGTCTCCCCGAAACACCAGCTGGGTCAGATTAAATCTGCTCATTGCCTGGGCTGCATGACACCTGACATAAAGCATTAATGTTACATCATCAGCACGAGTCCTTAATGCGTGGTGTGCCTGTGGTAGAGGATAAAAGATCATCCCTACTAATCAATCAAATAACACAGACACACACAATCTATACAAAAATCATAATAATAGTAATATTAATATAAAATGGCTCTTATCATTCATGTAAAAGAGTTAGGTAGGTACTTTATGGCGGCTTTGATCGAGGCTTTTTCTCTGCTAATGGCAGCTGATGCCTTCAAATTGATTTGCTAATCAGTTTGATTAGAGCTGCAGGAAACCAAAACAACGGCCATGAGGCTAGCATCTCTCTGCAGAGGATCTGTGGGGTCTAGTCTGAACTTTTCACCACCATGAAGAGACCTTTTCATAATTCATGTAGACACAGGATCCTTTTTTGATCGAAGCATATTGACTACTGCTACTTTAAATCTCAGACTTTGGATGATTTTAGACATTTTGTTTACTCTGAGATGACCTGCAGGTAGCAGGAAACAGTGGGGCTGTCAAGTTTGAACTTGGCCATGCCGACAGCTGTCACTGCGGATCAATCATCTTTGATGATCGGGGCTCAGATCATTTTACAATCCCAAATATGTCCATTCCATTCAGACGGCCACCTGGCTCTCCTTCCGCCTCACGTGGCATCAGGTCAGCACAGATCGTCTCCTAATGAGGACGAAGAGAAAAATGCATTAGTTGAAATAATTTTCCAAGCATTGCAGATGTTCGTTTGTTTTGTCACAGATTAACTTTTGCAAACAGATGGGTAATACGCGCACATGCACATTAACAATGTCGCAAAGCTCACACACTAGCGCACATCTAAACAGCGATTACTGTCTCGTATGATGCTGGTGTGCTGCCCAGACGATGACAGCTCCTCATACAGTACAGGAAGTCCCTCCGGTGCCACTTTAGTGAGCCTCACAGGCCTGCAAGTCATCGTGCCATGTTTCATCTCACCCCCTCATTACTGATGCTCCCTGGCCAGCTCATGACAGACCTCAGCTCTCCTGCTGTTTGTCTGCTGGCTGCCTCCGTGGCAAAGCAGGCCAATGCTAATGGTATACATGCCATGTAATTGCTGCATTTTTGGAGCATGTGACAATAATGGGCTATAGTAGGCTGTTACTGAGGTGACCCTCAACATAATGACCCACTCAGTCCTTATCAAGTATTCAGGACATTGGCTTTTCATTCATGAGCGTGAGAATGAGAGAAAAGGAGACAATAATGAGCATTAGCCAGGCTAGGATATTCATTTGTGAGTGTGATGACCCAAATAGAGTCAGAGGTTATGCAGCCACGTGAGTGTGAGGATGTAAGAAGCCGGTCATGTCTGCAAAATGTTTCTCCATCTCCAAATTCAATGCAGCTTAAACAGTGATTTTATTGCAGCAACAGTGGAACAATGTGGTGTTATTAGACGACTCTGAGGAGGAAAGTGCAGCTAGTGCTGATCAATAAAATTTTACAATCCACCCTAAATTGCTCTGGTGGCCAATGAAGTGAAGTTAAAATGGAGTATTAGGTTGTCTTCTCCATTTAGCTCCCATCAGGAAAGCAGCACAGAGTTCTGGACAAACTGTAATCTGGACATAATCTGCTTGGTTGGACAGCTTTCCAAGGAGAAGTAATGAAGGAGAACCATGGGCTGCAGTTTTAGCGGTGACTCAAAGGCAGAAAATCTCTTACACAACATCACAGCCTTAACATTTTATTTTCTGCACTCAGCTAAACCCGCACAAGAAGTTCTGGCTCTCTCAGAAGGAGGAATGTGAGGATAACTCTGCTTTTCTTTCTCCAGTGATTTTCTTCTTTTACAACTTTGGTCTTTTAGCTTTACTTTTGAAATCAGTCAGTCATTACATAATTGAGTGTGTCAAAGAGACTATGCAGTGAAGCTTTATCATAGAGTGAGCTGATGAGAATGAACTGTCAGGTTAAACAAGGTGGAAGGATGAAACAGAACAACTGCTCTTTTTGAAGGTAAAATGTAGAAATGTTCCTATATTTCTGGACTGACTGTGCAGACTAGTAAATTATTTTAGAGCTATAAATGACTCAGAACATGGCTCAACAAACAGAATCACAATGTACAGCATCTCTGTGACCCTAAAGTTTTTTTTTTCTCCTGATTATTGAGTTTTACTGCTAAATATTAAAATAACAAAAACACAGGGGGCTGCATCACAGGCTCTCTCTCTCCATTATGCTCTATTTGGGCAGCATCACGTGATTACGGAACAGCCTGCCTTGGCTGACAGACCCTCACAAAGTGTAAACAATATGACGTTGCATTCAAGCTAGTGGTAATCAATTGTTGTAACTGGATTTAATCTGATAAAAAGACTTTCAATATCGGGTATACTGGTGCAATTTTAATCATTAACGTACTGAGAAGTCACATGAGTTCCAGGTTCAGCAACTGCAAGAGATTCAAAGGCATCAGTAGCGTTAGTGGGAAGGCACAACGGCTAGCTTCAAGAGGAAAAACAAGTAAGAGGCAACGATTTATGGTTCAAAAGTTACTTAACTTTGGATAAACTGTGTCACTTCCTGTCATGTAACGCCGGCCACATACTACAGGATTTTAAGCCCGATTTGGGCCTCACCCGATGATCCTGGGGGCGTATCCCGAGAGGAGCCTGTGACTGACTGAATGACTGTTTGTCTGAGTAGTCTGCATGTGTGTGGTGTCAACACGATTGTTTTACTGCTCCGAATCACGTCATAGCCTCCAAAATCCCGACTCGTAAATATCAAACACATTTGACATTTACAATTCTAGGTCGTAATGCCGCTGACAGAGTACCCACGACAACCAATGAGAGTGAGCAGACGGGGTAGCGTCACAGCCAGATCATACGTACTTTCACCACTCACAACCATGAAAACAACTCTAACTTAATTTCAGCCATGATTTCATCCTGTGTCTTTCCCTTGTTTTATGATTGTTGCTGCACCTGTAACGCATGCCAGGATAGCCTGTTGTGGAGAGACAGCAAGACGGTATTGACAGACATACGTGTTTTGTTTTGTTTTTTTCTGAAGTCACATGATCGCTCGAGGTCATAGGCAGGTCGGCAGGTGTGTGGTCTGCAGTGATCTGACAGTCTGGCTGAGTCGTCTAGTGTGTGCGTTCGGAGGATTAAAGATGAAAAATCTTTGGAAACTTTCCTGAAGTCAGTGGTCTCCCACAGTTTAAAAATTGTTTCAGATTGAAAAATCGTCTAGTGTGTGTGATCATTTAAATGCCTTAGGTTGGCCAATCAGCGAAAAATTGTCATGCAGACACCATTCTTTAATGCTGCAGTGGGTGCTTTGGTTCTTCTTCACTGCTCTAAAATGGTAGCCTGTGCATGCAGTGTTTTCCAGCAGTGTAAAAGAATGGATTTCCGGTTCATAGGGTTAACATTTAACATGGCTAAACAAAGCAAAATATAAAGCTAAACCAAACAGTATCAGTTGGTGCATAAACTCATGTACTCGCTGATAACACCTGCATTTTAAGCAGTATTGGAAGTATTTCTGATACTGGTTTCGGAAATTGAAACAACTCTAGTTTAATGTAAGTTAAAGCAACAAAAAAAAAAGCATCCCTGCAGCTGTAACTCACTTCCAGCGCCTCAGTCATAAATGTCGTGTTTTTTTAGACTCAAAGCATTTTGTAAAAGGATTGAATGAAACCGTATACTGCAGGAAAATTTTGGGAAAGTTTAACGGTATGAAGACTTGATACCACTAGATCTGCTACTCATGTATTTTGAATGGTTAAGTCTCTTCAGTGAAAATGCTCTCTCCACACTTATTTACTGAACATGTATACTAGTGGTTCTCAACTGGTGGGTTGGGAACCAAAAGTGGGTCATGGAGCAGTTTTCGGTGGGTCGCGAATGTGTGAAGATTCATGTGAACACACAGCTATACCGTTTATTCAACTCTGTTATATTGTGATAATGGGTAAATTTAAATGTTTTATCAATATTTCAGCTCATTTGTCTCCTTTTCTTGCAATATAAGAGCTGCTTTTACCATGTTAATAAAAATAATTTCTCAAGATATCTGGAAAATTAGCTAAAACTTACACATTATGGGAAAAGTGAGTTGTAAAACATGTTGGTTTTTTTCCTGTCTCTTGTTCCTGTCATAAATTCTGCGCAGCATTTGTATCAACTAAACATGCACTGTTGAAAACTTTTGGAAATTTGGGTCGCAATTTGTTATCGAAGATACTGGTGGGTCCTGAGGCTAGACCAATTGAGAACCACTAGTGTATACAACGTGAGGGGGAAAAGCTGCTAAAGAGGCACTGCTAGCTTCTTAATTTGTGACTTATTAGCCCCTGTTCATATGTAATGAAAGCTACTTCTAAAGGACACTGCAATATATTTGATAAATAAATCTTGTGGCATGCTGGTAAATTGGAATAACAACTCAAAAATGGATATAAGCCAGTTTTTCTCTCATTTTCATCTGTTCCTTATAGAGCAAACAGACGTTTTGCTATTCATCCCGGCTGAGCAGTCGTGTTGCGTGATGAAAGGGATGTCAGCAAACAGCCCTTTTATACTTTTTTATAGTGGGTATGCGCTAACACAATGACTGACTCTTATTACTGAGTTGATTTGTACAAATTATTCAGATCTCTTAAAAGAGACAGAATTCCCACCTCTCCAAGTTAGGATGAACAGATGTACGTAAATCCATACGCAGTTTAAAGGGCATCATGCAATTAATATTGCATTTACAAAACTAATCCAATCTGGATGAAGGCATCATGGACCACCTCTGTATACATTTTGAGCTTTCAGTCCTCACAGAGGTGTGTCCACACAAAGCACAAACCTGCTATGCCCCATAGAGATGTAAATGCCTGTTAGCATTACTGTATTAAAAGGATATATAATGCATCTATTCTGTGATAGAAGAATTTAAAGCTTACATTTGATCACTCTTGAAAGTCATTTCTAAATCTTCCATGCCTCCAAAGTTCAGCAATTAACTTCTAGAAATAAGCCTCTCCTCCTGCTCATTGTTGTCATTATTGCTTTTTTTAATGATGGCATTTGTTATTTTGCATTCAGCACAAGAGACACCATCAGTGACAGAAGCAGAGAGTCTCTGCCAAGTTGTATGGTGTTGCTGTCAACAGTCCTGTTTCTGTTGTGCATCGCTATTGTTTCCACAACTGTTGTTTTCTGCAGTTTGGAAATATCAGACGCAGAACTGCAGCAACAAATAATAACCATAATTTTAGATTCATGCATAATCATCTACAATAAGTCATTTATAATGCACAAAAAAAGGTCCGTAGTGCTAATTGCTGGTATAGATCTCAGATGTTTGGAGACAGTTGTATTCTGGCATTATCAGCAAATCAGTGACAATACCCAATTATTAAAGAATAATGCATACAGAAAAGAGCCTGAATAGACCTCACAGGAGCTCTATTATATTACACAATCAATATATATAAAGTTATTGTACAGCAGGGAAGCTGCTGTTTAGTCATTTATAACCAAAAGTCTTCTGGGTTTGAAACGGTCCAAAAAATCTGTTTTCATTTGTTGGTAGAAAATTGTCGCTCCACACTAGAGAATCAGTGAATGATCAATCTAATTAAAACATGAAGACTTAAATTAGTCATGAGATTGTAACAGCTGTACAGCGGTAAACTCATTTAGATTCTTCACAGACAAAAGTGTTCATTATTTTAAAAGTCTGTAGGAAGAGTTTTTACCAGCAGATGGTAAAAGTACGACAGAAAGAGCCGTGTGTTTGTTTAATAAATACAGTGTAAATGGCTGAACTTGGCAAATCATCACATACAACTCTGCAATGTGCAGTTTTTTTTCTCAACTCCATCTGGAAAACCAAATTATTCATGGACATATCTGGAAAGAAGCTGGCAGACTCGTCTTCCTCGTAGAGACTTTTAAGATTAAACTAAGAGTCATCATACATCACAAGTGCCTCAAACATCAGCGTTAACTTTTATTGGTCTTCTATTAAAATATTTGTACGAACAAGTCAGTGTGAAAAACGCCAGATTTGACAAGAACATGCTGATTTCTTGGATGAAGAATTAATCAGCTCTGATTGTTTGATATCAGACCGAATCAGAAACTTTTCAAACTACATTTCCATCTCAGGTTTAATGTAGCGGATGGGCTTTCACTCTTGTGTTGTGTCATAAATGAGCCATTAACTTTCACTTTCAGTGCCAACATAGTGCCGCTCTGATAGCAGAAGCATCCTCCAGCTCTCACAGCTAATCATCTAGCTATAAGCTCCAAAAGTGCTGAAACATGGAACCAAATTATTGACAGTCATGTGTATAAGTTTTAAGCAGAGGGTTCATCACAGGGCCCATTGTACTACAAACCCAGGGCTGGGCTCGGGGGGGGGGCAAAGTCAAGTATGTTGACATTCAGCAGTCAACCCTACTACCCAACAGGATGGGAGCTTCGATCATGTTTACTCGCCACGATCACCCCTAACTCCGCCCCAAAGGTAAGGACTTTATTTTTTAAACAGATTATTACCCCCTTGCCTCTGGTGATATGCAAGGACATCCAGAGCAAGACCGGGGTTGTGTTAATCCTCCTTCTCACCCAGTGATGCCCTAAGGCATGTAGTTACCATTATATGCTTTACTTCAGCCTCATTTTTTGGTCAAAACATGCCTAAAAGTTCTGCACATTACTGTTCATGGCCAGTTTACAACAAACACCACAAAAGATCGGTTTTGAAGCTATGATATTAGCTAGACAAGCATAACCAAGCTGCGAGTCATGAGTACAAATCAGTGTTGTCAAGAAATGATTATTTTCATAAACCATCTGTATGTAGGATATTAGGGTTAGTTTGACATGATGAAGGCTGAGTCCAGTGACAGGTGGATGTGATGTAGCTGTTAGCTAGGAGACCAAAGTACGCAGATCCATAGTTTTTGCTTGTTGCAGGGCTGACTGGCGGCATGATTGAGACAGAATTTCCATCAATGATGCAGTCATCACTAGGCTGCAAACTTTTACAGAAACCAGTGAGATCCATGTTTTATAACAAATTCTTGCTGTTTTAGCTTGTGTTTGTGTATGCATCTAGCATTATGGAAATTTTTGTAAATAAGCTCGTAAATATACTGTAAAGATACCAGAGCAATGGTTCTCAACTATTGGAGCTATTTTAGTAGGTTGCAACGTGTTTAAGAGGTAGTAACAAACTGTGGATCCCTTTAGCTTAGTAAGCTATAGCTAAAGCTAAAATAGCTACATTAGCCATATGTGACCAAAGCTGGTAAAAACTCCTGCAAGTTGTCTGAGGTCATTTTTGAGTTTTTACACATTATGAAAGCATAGATTTCAAGCTTTCTAATGATGTATCATACACCTTAATCTGAGCATATTTTACAAAGATATGCTCATTTGAATGTTAACTTCTAGTTCCTGTTTGCTCTGAGAAAAACAGGTTCAAAGTTTCAGGACTTTTCCTACCTTCAGGCAGGCCAGGTAATGGGCGTGAACAATAGCGCCACATTTACACAAAGTCCACCCAAACCAAGCTTCTGAATCGGACTGGTGACGCTCATCAAAATATTCCCAAAGCAAATCCGCCGTCATTAAACTTGCCCTGTTGAGTGATCTTGAAGTTGTCCGAAGTCTGTTGATAATTCTTGCTGCTTCTTCATCATCTCTTCTACTTTTCTTCGCTGCAGGGTGCATCTTAAGGCTTATTGTTAAAGGTGATAACTAGAAACAGCTGTAGTTACATGCTGAGGGGGTGGCGTTTGAGCCATGCGGTGTTTGTTATTGTCCATCTCAATGGGCGAAACTGGGGACAATGGCAGACTGAGTGGCCAATTATCACCCCGCAGTTTCGCTTTCCCCTCCCCTCAATATCCTTGCAGCAACTGCGAGAATAGGGCATTTTAAAACACAACATTAACGCTTTTAAATATCACATTTGTGTTACTTTTTTCATTGAACGAGTAGTTTAAATGTCGGACTTGCATAAAATGAGAAAAAACGGAAAATGATCATTTTGAAGAAAACAACTTTGTATCCATTTTCCCAACCACCGGAATGCCGACTTGCAGGAACTTTATCTGGCTTCGGTCACATGTAATTAAAGTTGCTACATACAACACAAACTTTGGCCTGAGGTCCATTTGCAAGTGGCCCGCAGCAAATTCTTAAAACATAATGAGATAGGTCCTCATTAGAAGATAAAACTTTAAGCGTGACTTTATCGTACTTTGTAGTTTCAGCAATAGGGGGCGCTACCATGCTAAATCTGTAAACAAACATTTTGACAAGAAAAATGTATTGATTTTTTTATATGACTTGAGTGAGACAACACTGTAAATGCAAAAAAAAAAAACCAAACAAACAAAAAATTACAATATCTTGACACCCTGGTGGATTACAGCAGCAAAAAGTAATACCAACAGCATTCCAGAGCCAGAGCCAGTGGTAGCCAGGGCCATCCAGAGTCCCCTGAAATCTGGCTGGGCTCCCCACAATCCTTAAATGATTGGCTTTATGCCATTAACTGGCAATTTAAGCAGACTCAAACACTAAGCATACCTTATCCTACACTAGATTGGTGTTACTAGCTTAAATAACCTCAAGGAGAGGTATATGAACGTGGCCCCAGTTTGGATAACCCTGACATAAGGCCAATGTAGTTAGGTTAGCTTATGCAACATGAGCTTTAAGACACGTAGCAAAAGCTGACGTAGCTAAAGCTAACTTAGCTATGTAGAGAACGTATCTGCATAATGTATGTAGCCAATTTGTGAGCTTAGCTTCAGCTAAGTTAGCTATGTAGCTACATTTTCTATGTATCCTACCCAGCTAACAGACCTATGCTAAGCTTGCTGCTTTGGAATGTTGCAATCAGGTTTTGCAGATCAGGTTTTTGACTTTAAACTGTTGGTACCCTAACCCTAAATGCAAGTTTAGCCCAATTTTATTTTGAAAGTTTTAGCGTGTATTTCCATTTTGAAATAGACAGCATCTCACATGAACGATCTGTGAGAGCAACTGTCAGATATACAGTAAGCAGCCAAAAAATTGGAGCCCAAAATCAATGTTGTGCTCTTAAAACATTAAATGCACTCTTGAGTTTTGCAGCAATACTGACTCCATATTTCTGCCTTTATTTGAAAGGACAGTGGAAAAATCCTATGTACCTAGTCCTATAGACTCTAAATACGGGCGCCCGCTCTACCAACTGATCTAAACATCCCAGGTTTGATTATGACTAACCGATCATTTGGGAACCCAACATAATACACCAAAAAATGATGAAAAGCCTGCAGACAAACTAATCCTGTAATACCAAATCCACTGGAATAATGTGTCTGTGAACACATCCATACAAGGCTGGACAACGTTTTGTTTGTTCCGCTCATCATGCTGATTGGCTTATCGTTAGTCCTTCTCGCTGCCTTGATTGGCTCAGTGGTTTTGTGATGGAGAAACCGCTGTTGCATGTCAGAACAATGCTGGATTAACGAGTCACGACACTCAGAATGGTGATTTTGACATGGACAGTAACCATAATGAAAAATATCTGTGTGCATCGCTGAACAAATAAACATGGCATGAATTTAGTACAACATCTTAATTCCATGCAAAATCGTGACCTTTTTAAAATCTGCTTTAGATAAACATGCATCCACATGTCCTATACGACATGTTGAACAGTATCCTACATGCCTGAGCCTTTGTGAAATGACTCCGTTAAGAAAATCACACACATGGAAGCACGAAGATGAACACGCTGCTGCACAGGTGACTGTTTGTTTAAAGCACTTGAATATCTCAAGCCTTAGCACACGTGTCCCTGGAGTGAGTGGAGAGCTCACTCAAATCCTCCAGTGAAGGAGAAGAAGTTCATATTAGCAGCTGCTGGAAATATATGGTGAATTCATGGTCCATTTTTAATATAAGTGGCATATTTCTTTTTGTTCTTGTGGCTAAGTGGGTGCTCAGTCAATGACTGATGGATGGATTATTGAAGACAGATAAATTACAGGGTATGTAAGGAGGACAGAAAGCTTTTATGTGGTCTATATATGTTCACCATTATCCTGACAGTTACACAGAGAGATGTGGGAGAAGTGGAAAATTATAAGAAAAGGCAGGTTGACGAAAATGTACACAGAACAAAGAGAATTGGCACAATGAGTCACAAAGTTACCCGCAGCACATTTTAAACATCACAGATTGATGATTCACATAACTGTACAGTAAATGTTGAATTTTCCATTCCCTCAGTCTGCATTCGCACAAGGATAGAGCCCATTAGCTCTCATTATGCTTGTTGATTGAGTTTACCAACAATAAAGTGTGGAGGCTTTCTCTTTCCCAAATTGAAACTTGATTAAGAGAAACCAATGACTTGTAACACTTTTCTACTCGAAATACTTCATTTGTCATCTCGGTAAGTGGTGTTACAAGTACATTAAAGGCACTGTATCCAAGAGTTCTGCAGGAAGAACCCTAAAAGAGACATCTATCTCCACCCTGTTTCCTCCAAAATCACAGGCAGTGCACTGAAAGCATGGTGCAGTGCCTATAATTAGTATAGAAACTGTAAGTGGTGAGTGGGCAGCCTGTGTTGGAGAGCATATGTCACAGTGTGTTAGCGTCCGGCCTAAAACGTGTTACTTACGCCTGTCATGGCCGCCCTGGCTGCCTGTCAGACCAGCCATGAGGTGACAGTGATGCGTCTTGTCTGTCTGGTTCAACGGCCCAGAAGACCTGTCACCTGTCAACACACCAAGACACATACACAAACACACATGCACAGTTTTTCTTCCCTGCACAGTGACAGAAAGACACGCTAACGCCACATGAGAGGGTAAAATTCCACAGTGTTAGCATGCAGCCTCCCGTTTCCTCACAGAATGCATGCTGCAGAGTAATAATGCATATTGACACTTCACCTGTGCCTCGGGTTCACTCAATTTTCACCTGCTCCATTTTGATTCTGCCAATTGCGTCCTCTGGGCTTCACTTGTTCTAAAACTTCATGATATTGCTGCAGATATAAACACAATCTCCTGCCCTTAAAGTGACCTTTCAAAAGCTAACACTGGAGTTTGATTTAACAGGATGTCTGAGCTGATTTCAATCTTCAACCAAAGCCACTGTACACTTAACCAAGACAGCTGCTTCTGTAAGAAGACCAACACCTTATGATACACCGTACAAAATAGCTAGGGCTGCCAGCGAGATGCAAATAGTCTGAAAATAAATGTATTCATTATTTTCAGTCCTATTCACTGCACTAGTTACTGTCATTGACTTTTCTATCCATAGCAAGTTCCTTTTTTGTGGTTAAGCTAATGTCTTTCCATTTAGTAGAAGTTCCTTATTTTCTTTTTCATATGAACAGTAAGTATAGTACTCTCTCCTTAAGACACAAATTACAAAATAAAAGCCTTTTTTCCCCAGAGGATCTCCTAGCATAATTGTGAACCTTAACCAGGTTAGACCTTAATGCACTGACTATCAGCTGGTGGCCCAGCAGCCATATCAGGCCCCCCAAAGCTTCCAGTATTGCCCCCAAGACTTCTAAATTCAGGCAACATGTGGTTTTTAGTGTCTTTTTTCTTCATAGCCCAAGAGTTATTGAATTAACCGCAAAAATGATCAATATTTAAATATTTTTATCAGGAATCAATCATGTTTTACCCATTTTAAAAGGAATCCCCATGTTAGTCATCATTATTTTACATGTTGCATTATAAACTCACACTCTTCAGTCAAGTCCTGATTTAATCTTAAGTCGCTGTCAATTTTCCAGGCTCTTGGAGAGCACAATTTTCTTTGCCTGAGAACCAGGGGTGGAAAGAAACTAATTACATTTACTCAGATTACTGTAATTTAGTTTGTGGTTTTTTGTGTACTTGCACTTTTTTGAGCAGTGTTTAAAATCACTACTTTTACTTTCATGCAAGTATATTTTGGGTGAAGTGTTTTACTTCATTACATTTTAAAGGGGACATATCATACAGTACAAAAATTACCCTTTCAGGCTTTTTGACAGAAATATGTGCCCCTGGCCTGTCCACAATCCCTTCAAGTACCAGAAAAATACACCACTCTCACCCCACACTCTTTCTGCACTTTTCTGAAAATGTGTGCTAAAACAAGCCTCTCTCAGATTTTCCCCTCATGATGTCATTTGGGGAATTAGCTCCGCCGCCAGGTTTGGTTGGCCCTCCCCGCTTGGTGGATAATTCTGCCCTCCTCTCCTGATCTTCCTCTCAGGTGCCAGCTGAGGTGCCACATCCATTAAGCCACATCCATTTCCTGAGAGGGGTGTGGTCAGGGGTGAAGTCAGACAACTCAGTAATATTCAAAGCCACGGTCACAGAAACAGTTCGTTCTGCACAGGGCTGAAACAGAGGGGTTTTTAGACATTAAGAGATCCAATACTGGAGTGTTTTTTCAGCAACGAAATTCACAGGTATGTTTTGGGGACCTCTGAGACCAATACAAACTTCTCTTGAAGGTGTAAAATTTGTTCCCTTTAAAAAGAATTGAGTGCTGAGTAAAAAATTAAACACTAAAAGCCACAACAATGAGATCCAGGCTTTCTGCCAACAACATGAAAACGACCAGTCGTTTGGCTTTCACAACACGCAGTACATGCACATAGCAAATTCCATATTTCCTCCCTAAACAAATGTTGCACTGTACTAAAGGTTAGGTCAAACCTTATAATAAGCAACCTGATAGGAGGTCCAGATTTTTCAGCATATTTTTTCGTTGTCAAGATCCTGTTGTTCCAGACCCTAACAGTCGGCCCAAGGTTTGATGATGAGCTGCATTGTTGCTGTTTGACCAAAACCTGTGTAATCTGCCTTAACACAAATACAGGCCAATAAGTTCTGAATTCAGACATGTATTTTGAATGTTAACAACCGAAGTTCTCTGTGTATTCTTATAGCTGAGGTGAGGAGCATGTGTATTTGTTCATGAAGGTTGAAAACAGGACCTTTCTGTGTCTTATAGATGTGTTTAAAGGTCTTAGGCCACCCAGCTTGAAACTGGGACAATCTCGGACCACCTTCTGGTCACCCTGACTGTGTTGCAAAAGAGGTTGTTCTAGCGATGAACCAGCAAGGAATTGTCAACTCTACCGTCCCCTCAGAGCCATGAAGTCATACAATCTATTTTTAATCCATGTTTGTCATGAGACTGAGGCAGCAACCTTTAAATCTGTTTCAGCAGTATCAAGCTGCTGTTTGCAGGGAAAAATCTCTAACTCTGCTGAACGTGACCACCAAATAACAACTGGACAAAGCTGGTTAAAGAGTGAAGCATAAAGACCAAAACAGAGCACACAGAATGGGGAATATTAGTGCATTTATTAGGCAGCTAGAAACACAACATGAAGGCTGATTAGTCTCCTTGTCTGCTCCGTGTGTTGCCAAAGAGTTTGCTAATTGCTAACAGTTTGCTGATTGCTTTGCTGGCTGTCATTGATAATACTGCATGTGCTTCTTGTCCTGAAGTGCTTCAAAATACAAAACAAGGCAGCAACACTGAATGAATGAAATGTAATTATGTTAAACAGTGGTATTTTTGTTGTAGGCTGATGTAAAGCTAATAGATGAGGGATAGCATAAGTTGCATGTTGACTGTGTCTAAATTAGGAGCTGACAGCGTGGCATTATTGGCCACTGGACGACAATAAAATCCGCTTTTGTCCACTTTTAGTGTTGATTAAGTTCACTAACAAGCCCATAAAGCTTCTCTTACTGCTTGTTCAAATAGATTTTAACATTCTTTACTTTTACAGCCTCCTTCCCCCCTGTTCTTTTTGTCTCCTGTTTAGCTTCTCTGTGTCCACCTATCTGCAACAACCTTGTGTCGACACAGCAATCATTGTGGCTTCATCTTATCTCATCTCTCCCTTTCTTCTCCATCTGAGCCCTCCTCTCTTCTGTCCTTGTCCATGGCCCTGTGCCAAACCTCTGCCGTCCACCCTGCAGCACATGAGCCCGGCTATGCACTCACTCTTTCCCTTTAACAGCTCTCTCTTCCTCCTCCTCCTCCTCTCTCTCCTGTCCAGTGGCCCTTGTCTAAGTGTGTATTTGTGTCTCTCTCTGAGGCCCAGTGTGTTAGTGCCAGATGACCTGAAGCCACCCATGACCAGTGGTCCACGGCTAAAACGATAAGGCAGAGGACTCCTCTCCTTGCCGTTCCTCCTTTTCTCCCCCTCATCACCTTTGATTTGGTTGTTTTTCTTTCATTTTCTTTGCTTATTTGGATATATCAGAAAGTATGACAGGACTGACTAGGACTGTCAGTGTTAACATGTTAAATGCAAGAAGTTTATGATCAGAAATGAACACATTTATTTTTACTTAAAATTTGTTAATCACCTGTGAGTACTTTATACAACGTAGTTTACGCCTGAGGTCGTACACTGGGGTTGCACATGCCCACTACATCATAAAAAGCAAAATAATTGGATTGTAGTCAGTCCCACTTGGTATTTTCTCATCTGTGAATTCCAGCATGGACATTGGGGTGCCACAAGGATCAGTTCGAGGCCCACCTTTATTTAGTCCTTACATGCTTCCCCCTGGTTCCCTAATCTGACAACACAATGTCTCATAACTTTCATATGCTGATGATACTCAACTATATGCTGAGTCTCACATTCCACTGATAATCTCAATCCTATAAATCACCTGGTCAGATGCACTGATGAATTAAACAACTGGATGTCACAAACTTTCTTCATCTTATCTGCAATTTCCATATACAATGACTGCGCTCTGCAGCACCATGGTCTTGCTCCAACTGAAGGTGAGCGTCCTCTGCCCACTGGAAGTGTGTCTACAGCGCTTCGATGCAGCGCGCAGCCCTGATCAGGGTGCAGAGATTATGAGTGTTCTGCAAGTTCACACAGGAATAGTATGTCAAAAACACATTAATTGTGACCAAAGCTGGTAAAAACTCCTGCAAGTCGTCCGAGGTCATTTTTGAGTTTTTACACATTATGAAAGCGTAGATTCCAAGCTTTCAAATGATGTATCATACACCTTAATCTGAGCATATTTTACAAAGATATGCTCATTTGAATGTTAACTTCTAGTTCCTGTTTGCTCTGAGAAAACCAGGTTCAAAGTTTCAGGACTTTTCCTACCTTCAGGCAGGCCGGGTAATGGGCGTGAACAATAGAGCCACATTTACACAAAGTCCACCCAAACCAAGCTTCTGAATTGGACTGGTGACGCTCATCAAAATATTCCCAAAGCAAATCCGCCATCATCAAACTTTCACTGCCGAGTGATCCTGAAGTTGTCCCAAGTCTGTTGATAATTCTTGCTGCTTCTTCATCGTCTCTTCTACTTTTCTTCGCTGCAGGGTGCATCTTGAGGCTTGTTGATAAAGGTGATAACTAGAAACAGCTGTAGTTACATGCCGATGGGAGATGGAGTTTGAGCCATGCGGTATTTGTTATTGTCCATCTCAATGGGCGAAACTGGGGACAATGGCAGGCTGAGTGGCCAATTATCACCCCGCAGTTTCGCTTTCCCCTCCCCTCAATCTCCCCACAGAAACTACAAAAAAAGGGCATTTTTAAACACAAAATTAATGCTTTTAAATATCACATTTGTGTTACTTTTTTCATCGAATGAGTAGTTTAAATGTCGGACTTGCATAAAATGAGAAAAAATGAAAAATGATAATTTTGAAGAAAACGACTTTGTATCCATTTTTCTCAACCACCGGAATGCCGACTTGCAGGAACTTTATCTGGCTTCGGTCACATTTTACCTTTTTGGGGTTGATTTACCATCCCTTCTGGTATGAGTCCATGATGTGAAGGTAAGGTAGCTCTAATTGCATGGGTCAGTACATTAGGAGGAAGTTAAAGGTTAATGTTGTGCGCACAGATGGTCGAGTGGTTTAAGGCGTGAGCCATGTCTGGGGTGGCCTGGGTTTGAATCTGGCCTGTGGCCCTTTCCCGCATGTCTCTTCCCACTCTCTTCCCTGTTTCAGAGTCCAATCACTATCCTCGTCTATCTAATAAAGGCATGAAAAGGCCCAAAATAAATCTTAAAAAAAAAGGTGTTAAAGATGATGATGTTAAATTAAGGATGTGTGGTTTTATTTGAATCCTCAAAAGTTACCTTTTCCTCGTCAATGGTGCCGTTGTAGCTCTGTGACCCACTGACCTCTTGGTGGCCCTTTTCTCCTGCTGCAGTATGAGACAAAATGTTGATATAGTGATGATCTGTCATCAAGAGTCTGTGCGTTGTGTAGCATTTTGAAAGTACCGGGTACTTGACTCTTTTGACTTCCTGTTTCCTTTTGATCGATGGGGATTGATGCAGTTTGGCAGCTGCTGGCGCTGAAAATAGACCTGCAGCATATCACCAGCAAAGCGCAGTGAAGTTGTGCTTCAGGGACGCACCGGTGCCAGACTGGAGCACCGGCAGTGGAACTGCTCTGGGTGACTAGAAAGAGAGCATTGCTCCACAGTACGATTCGCTGGTGCAGCCGCTGTATGTTGAAATTGTGGGTTAGCAAAGACAAAACCATGAAACTGAAATCCTGATTGTAGATCCACAATAACAGAGACAAATATTCATCTTAGTTTAATTCATTTCCTCTTAAGAATGGTGGGCAAACTTTTATCATCCTATAACCACTTTAATCAAACCAGCCTTTTACAACCTAAAAAAACACTTACAAATTCATGTTGATTATTGAATTAAACTGGACCTTATTAAAATGTATTTGATTACCTCTCAAAATTGAGAATTATATGGGATTAAAAACAAAGTAAAGCACTTACTTAAATGAGAAATGTAAAATTAATGTTCATGAAGTACAGCTCTTTGCACTGATTTGTTGAGTTGCTCCACATTGTCAAAATGGACTCTAAAATTGGTGCTTTGTAGTGCAAAATAATTGAATTTTAAACCTGGAATTACAACTGTGATTGATCAAAATTTGATCTTGAAACTTATCGATCAGTTGTGATTAAAAAATAATTGTCTAACAGCCTGAAAAAGAAGCTGTCATCACCTGTGATTGGTGGTGTTTTGGGTCTGTTTGTTCTCTGTTAACCGAAAGTAAAATCTTATAAAAGGGAACATCACAGTTTTATTTGAAAATTTCACTAAAGTAAAATGTTTCATCACCAGTCAGAGCCCCAAGAAAACTACTGCTACTTCCATTATACTCAGCCCAAAACATGAATAAGAATTCTTCAATTCAAATAGAGGTTTAATTTCTTTTGCAGGAATGTGTTAAATTACTGAGCATTACATAAAAATATAAGTGTATTTAGCCTTTTTCTTCCTGCTCTGAAACCTCCAATCCTTTTATTGATTCAGCTCTCTAACTGACAAGGCTTTTCTAAAGGCCCGTTTGATGATGTGGAAATATGAATTCATTCAATCTGGTGTGAAAAAAAATCCCCAGCAATGATTAAGTTGTGCTGAACCATTCAACAGCTTGGTATTTCTCTGCGAGTCAATGGGAAATCTGTTTAGTTTGTCTACAAATCAAATCCAACAACATAATGGAACAGTTTGCAAATGGTTTTGGTAGAAATAGCCTGTGTCCCCATTGACTTTGACTGCAGCTTTGCAGCCCTGCATTAGCTTCCAGAAGCCCCTGAGAGTTTTGATTAACCACATCTGCTCCCGCTCTTTATTGGGATTCATCACTGCAAACTCTTTGGTAAATTAGAGAGACCGTCCTTCATGTCAAATCAAAAACATGACTGATTGCTATTTATAATCTTATGAGTGCATGCTTGTGAGTGTGTTGGTCGTATGCAATAGAAAAATCTGATTAATGATGCTCATCTCAGCCTCCCTTGGCTGTCCAAATGTAAACAGAAGACTCAACTGTTTGCTTGCAGTGTAATTAGTCAGCGGTGACAGGTCTTTTCTCCCTCTCTTTCTCCCTCTCTGTCTCCCTTTCCCGTCTTGTCAACAGGACAGATCCGCGCCACGCTGTCAACAAGCCTGATAGCCAGCACTGGTGGAAAGGTTAAGATTTACATAAAATATAGCTATCTGTTTACACACTCTCCACATTGGACAGCTTTCCCATTATTTTGTTTTTTTTTCCTCTCTTTCTACACCCTCCACCTCGATTATTTCTAATGCACACTGCTGCAGTGATTGACTCACATGCAGAGGCAAGAATGCACGCATGATTGAGTAGACACGCACACACTAACAGTCATAAGCATTCCTCTTTGTGCAGCAGGTAGACAGCAGAATAACGGTCATCTGTCACTGTGAAGGTAAGGTAGCTCTAATACACGTTGTCCTACATAGCACCGTATACAATATATATGCACCTTATTGTTTTATTGCTCAGACGCGGCTGTCATTATGTTATCCTCGTCAACAGGCAGAGAGCGAGCACTCCTCAAAGACAGCGATTGATTGGGCAATTCAGAGGTTGGTTTTGTAAAGAGGCTACAGTGCTATGTTCCCGGGAAAGTAGAAGAAAAATGTCAAAGAGGATGCATTTATTATGAACTAGATATTGCAAGTTTTCTCCAAATGTTGCCTCAAAACACTGACAAAAGCCTGAAAAATACTCATAAATGTCAGCGAACCCTGGCTCTGGTGAAAGAGTGAAAGGGGTCTGGATGGGGTTGACTGTGTCACTGAAATGTCATCGTCTCCATGTGTGCACGCAGCCTGTTCATTCTTACATAAAGGCAAAGTTGCCCTTGACATTTAGTGACACACTGAGATTCCCTTTAATAGTTGCATACCAACATTTAGAGGGACGCCTTTCTCCAGATGCTGAGTCACATACAGTGATAGGAAAGTGACAGAAAATGATTTACTCAACACACTGTTCGGATTTACAATGCTAGGTTTGAGCTATTATTAAAAGATTATCAATCATTATTATAATTATTGATATACAATCTTTAAAAAAATGTATTAGACCTCACGTAAGGTTTATGCCACCAGCATTAGTAATGCCTACACATGGGTCTGTATGTGACTGACTGACTGAGTGACGATAGTTTCAGAGCTGTACATGCAGAGTTTTGCTATGGGTGGGGTTTACTTGTACCAATAGCTGCAGTGCCATTGGTAATGGCTGCCTCCACTGCGGTGATTACCTCAGATATAGCTTTAGCATTGCGCCAGTTTTACTAGAACTGGACCATGCTTCTGTATGAAATAAAGAATTAAAACAACCCTAAAAGCTTTTCATGTCATGAAAGGTGTTTTTCCTCTTCTGCTCACCTGCTTTGGCACAAGTAGCGATAGTTATGGGGAAAGGGTTAGTTGTTGTGACTTGTTATATGCAAGGCCTGCTAGTGGAGTGATTAGCTCGGACTTAGCCACAGCAGCAGTTTTGCCAGGCTTTATCTTACCTGCAATTTCCATATACAATGGCTGCTCTCCGCTGCACTACGGTCTTGCTCCAACCAAATGTGAGTGACCTGTGCCCACTGGAAGTGTGTCAAGAGCGCTTCACTGTGGCGCGCAGCCCTGATCAGGGCACAAAGATAACAGGAGATCTGCAAGTTCACACAGGAATAGTATGTAGCCAGACTTTATTTAAAGGGGACATATTTTACCCTTTAAAGACAAGTTTGCATTGTTCCCAGAGGCCCCCAAAACATGCCTGTAAAGTTTGTTGTTGAAAAAACACTCCAGTATTGGATTTTTTTATGTCTAAAAAAGGACCTGACTGGGATTTGAACCATCAGTCTCCCAGACCAAAGTCAGCAGGGTAACCCACTGAGGTATCAGGCATCTCAGCTGGTAGCTGAGAGGAGAATCAAGACATTAGGGTGGAACTTTCTTCCAAGCGGAGAGGGTCCTTCCCAAACGCTTTCTATGGGAGCTTTCTCAGATGAGTGTGAAATATATTCAGTTGATCTGGCATGTCAGGTTTGCTGTTTACTGCTGACAGGGCCAACCAAAGATGAAAGAACGTTTAAGAAATTAAAAAAGATATAAGTAAGAAAAAATTAAACAGTAAGAACAGATATACATGGGGTAGAGAAACAAACCGGTAAAATGTTAAAGTAAAAGCAATGAGTCAAAATTCTGTACAGATACAGCCATTAGAGCCTTGTGTGGGACTGATATCCTAACACCCCCTCACCACCACTCCCATTGGATTTTCCACCATTAACACCCGCTACCGCAGTGTGTTTCAACCCACTCCTGCATGCACCAAAAACACATGTCCAATCCCGCCCACGCCTGTAAAATTCTGACCATGTAAAACATTCAGAACAACACACCTGCTCCGGTTAAAAGACTGATGGTACTAATCTGTTCACTAAAACACCACACTTGGCAAGTGATGTTTTCAATCAAAGCTTCCCTCTGAATGGAGTAACTCAGAGAAAAAAAACAACCCTTTCATTGTCATCATCCCTAACAGTTCCATACATAGATAACATGCAGATCAGCTGACAGCACAGACTGATTTAACCCCTGATTATAGCTATTGACAACAGTTATGTCCAAGAAATACTGTGTTTTTAAAGGGGACATATTATGCAAAAATCACTTTTTCAGGCTTTTCTAACAAAAATATGTGCCCCTGGCCTGTCCACAATCCCCTCAAGTACGAGAACCCCCCCTCCACCTTTCAGAAAATGTGTGCTAAAACAAGGCATTCTAAGATTTTACACCTAGTGACCTCACATGGAGAGTAAGCACCCGCCCCCAGGTTTGGTTGGACCTCCCCCACTTGGAGGAAAGTTCCGCTCTCCTCTACTGACCCACTGCGCTACCAGCTGAGATGCTGGATACCTCAGTTACCCTGCTGACTTTGGTCTGGGAGATTGATGGTTCAAATCCCAGTCAGGTCCTTAACTTTGGATAAAAGTGTCTGTAACATCAGGAGAGGTGCATCCATTCCCTCAGAGTGGTGTGGTCAGGGGTGGAGTCAGACAGCCCATTAACAATTAAAACCACAGACACAGAAACGGCTCGTTCTGAGAAGGGCTGCAACAGAAGGTTTCTAGACATGCAAAAATCCAATACTGGAGTGTTTTTTCAGCAACAAACTTCACAGGCTTGTTTTAGGGACCTCTGAGAACAATATTAACTTGTGTTAAAAGGGCAAAATATGTCCCCTTTAATGTGCTCTTGCCCATTACCTGCTACTCCTGGTAAGTTCACCACTCTTCCAAGTTTTCTCCATTTGTGGTTAATGGCTCCTACCATGGTTTGTAGTTTTCCCAGTCCCTTTCTCATTGTTGAATTATGAATACTGACCTTAACTGAGTCGAGTGAGGCCTGCAGGTCTTTGGTTGTTGTCCTGGGCTCTTTTGTGACCTTCTGGATGAATTGTCAAGTTTTCCCCATTTGCGGTTAATGGCTCTCCCTTTCATTTGCTGGATCCCAAAGCCTATGAAAACACCTTTGTAGCTTTTTCCAGACTGATAGATGTCAATGACTTTGTTTCTCATCTGTTCTTTTATTTCTTTAGATCGCAGCACTGTAAATGCACTGCTCTAAACTGACAAACATTAAAACCCTGATGTCAGTAAAGTATGCCATTACTCTCATATGTATAGTGTTGTTTCATATGGGCAGAGAGGGTGCTTGGGGTTTGAAGAGAGCTTACTTTGATTAAAGAGAACGGAGCAGGTGTGTCATCTTATCCAGAAGTACCTTTGTAGCTGCTTTAAGAACCTTTATGTTTCAACAAAGTCCAGTTATTTTCCCTCAGTGTCACTCATTCTGACATTTATGATTTGAAAATCTGTTCCTATATCAGACTTGCCTTGCTGTGTTTGACATACACCAAACCCTGACATGAGTGAAAGTGTGAGGGCCCATTCAGTTCTGCTTGCAGCCGGAGTTTTTCTAAGCTTTCATTCATCCAACAGCACCACAAAAGCTGCAAACTCAATATTGTAATGTACTCTACAGTGAGTCTGACTCATTTTATCCCCTCCTGAATGCATGTACTGATTTCTTTGTGTTTATGGTTTGTTTTTGGACCCTTTGTTAAGGCCTTACAATACATTGGCTGTTGGTATTTAACAGTACTTACAAGTGTTAAATACTAAGAACTGATGTATTGTAAGTATTTAACAGTACTTACACGTGTTTCTGTGCATTCAGAGACATTTCACAGACAGTGACAAAGCATCCTTTCTTAGTAGACTCGTACTATTAAAACTTTATTTATTTTCTACTTTAACAAGAAACCTCATGAGAGGCAAAGTTTTTCAATATCAGTGAGTGAAATAATGTGGAGGGTAATGTCAGTTAGTATTGTCTGAAGAAATCCTATTGTACCTTTGCATGAATGATACTCAAGCCACACAATAATTGTTTTGAACATAAAATAGCTGATAGCAAACAAGTTCAAGGTCAACTTCAGCTGTACCTACTCTTTGTCATATTTCTCTCACGTTACCCTCTGCTGCACGTTTCTGCAGAATTTCTGCTCTGAAGCTTTAATATAAAAGCTACAGCTACTTTGTAAAGGACTTAATCTTTGAAGAATATCATGAAGCTATGAAACAGGATGAAAGACTTAACTACCAAACTATTTAAAGAAGTTTAAACTTGAACTACCACCCGCTGGTTAGATACGTACCTGAGGTTTGTAATTTCCAGGTGGTTATGCAGTGATGTTGACAGGTTTTCAGAGTAGGGACCCGTGGGTGGTGATCAAAGTGGGTCCCATGAAAATCAAACAGATACCCAATAAAATAGTCGTACCTTCATTCATTCTCACATTTAAGTGTGCATGACTGAAAAAAGTGTCCCATATAAATTTACATCCAATACAACATAGAAGCTGATGTATTCATTTACACAGTAAAGAGAAAAGTTCCAAATAAAAATAGGTCAGGGGGTTTGAGGATGCTCCCCCAGGAAATTTTGAGCACCGAACACTTTATTTCTTCTATTGTGGTATATTCTTATGCTCAGTTTGTCATGAAATTGCCCATTTGATGAAGGATGAAGGGGGGAGCTTTCTGGGGCCCAGCCAAACTGGCATGCTACAGAGGTCAGCAAAATCATGATCCACAGTTAAGTATATCTGTGAAATACATATAATATTTTTTTGGCTGAATAATAACCACTCTTATCAGTGCTTTCTTGCAATATAACCTTTAAAAGATGTAAATCCCTTTCTTGAAAGAGAATTACCTTTTTAATTAGTAAGGGGATATATTTTACCCTTTAAGACAGGTTTATATTGGTCTCTGAGGTCCCAAAAACATCTCTGTGAAGTCTGTTGCTGATAAAACACTCCAATATTGGATTTTTACATGTCTAAAAACCCCTCTGTTTCAGCCCTGATTAGAACGAGCCGTTTCAGTGTCTGTTTCTTTAAATGTAATTGATCTGTCTGACTCCGCCCCTCTCATGAAAATGGATGTGGTTCTCCTGAAGCTGAGAAGAGGATAAGGAGAGGAGTGGGGAACATTCGCCCAAGCAGGAAGGGCAAACCGTGCCTGGGGGCGGGGCTAAATCCCTGCATGACATCATGAGGGGAAAATCTGAGAACTGCTTGTTTCAGCACATTTCCTCAAAGGTGGAGAAAGAGAGTGGGGGAGGGGACATATTTTTCTGGTACTTGAGGGGATTGTGAACAGGCCAGTGGCATATAGTTTTGTTGGAAAAGCGTGAAAAAGTGATTTTTGCATATGATGTCCCCATTAATGTCAACAATGAAGAAGGGAAAATAATGAAATAATTGCATAAATGACAGAAAGCAGTTAAAAATTGTTGGCAAGAGATTCTTTAAAATCGGTAACCTGACATGCCAGATTCACACATCCATCTGGGAAAGCTTCAATAGGAAACGTTTGGGAAAGGGCAGAGGATTTGAAAAAAAAAAAAACTCTGAGGGTGATTGGATGAACATTCTGTCTGTCACATCTTTACGGGCCAAACAGAGCAACAAAACACGTGATGTAGCTGCTATCAAGCTGCGCATGTGCAGCTACCAAGGAATAATGTGAAACATGACGACTGATCGTGAACATGATGCTGATTGGTCCTGTCACTTTCTAACCAGGCCCAAACGGATCAGATGGGAGCTTTGCAAGATGGATTCGCCTGTGAAAAACAGGGAAACGGGCATATCCATCTGCTCTGCAAGGTTAGAAAATGGGTTAAACAGGCAAAAAGTAGTAGGAAGTGGTAAGAATGAGTTAAAAGTGGAAAAAGTGGCAAAAGTTAGTGAAAGCAGTGGTGAAATTGGGTTAAAAAGAGGCTTGAATAAACATCAGAACCTACTGATGGCAGACGATTCTCTGGGCAGGCCTGATGCTTACACACAAAAAACAACTAAACTGGTACTCTTGACAATTAAAAGTACTGTTTCTGTAACTGGAGAGCACTGGATGTCAGTGAGTCATTTTGTACATGCACCCTTGCATGCTTCAACTGTACAGTACATTCGGAAAGAATTCAGACCTCCTTCATTTTTTCAGTTTTTTTTTATGTTGCAGCCTGATGCAGTAAGAAAAGTACATTTTAAAATCTCATTTATCTACACTCAATACCCCATCATGAAAAAGTGGAAAAAAAATGTTTTTTTTTTTTGTTTTGTTTTGTTTTGTTTTGTTTTTATTTATAAAAACTAATCTACTGAAATAGGACATTAGCCAAAATTTTCCAACCTTTGCAAAAACACTGTAAATGTAGCTCAGGTTCCTCACATTGCTCTTGATCTTTGCTGAGATGTTTCTACATCTTGATTGGAGTCACCTGTGGTAAGTTAAACTTATTACACATGATTTGTAAAGGGACACACCTCTCTATAAAAGGCCTCACAGCTGACAATGCATATCAGAGCAAAAGCCAAGCCATGATAACCTGCCAGATGGATGTGTTTCACACATCCATCTGGCAACCACTCATAGACAGCATTTGGGAAAGGGCAGAGGAATTGAAAAAAAAAAACTCTGAGGGTGATTGGATGAACCTTCTGTCACATCTCTAAAGGCCAACCAGAGCAACAAAACGTGACGTAGCTGCTACCGAGGAGTAAACTCCATATAGAACTGCATAACGTGAAACATGGCGACTGTAGACATGTCAGTTGTCGTTTTTGAAAAGAAGACAACTCGCTGCTGTTCTTTGTTCTTCTTTAAATGAAGAAATGTCGTCAAGTTCTGATAAAACTGACGCTTTAGCAGCATCCATGCTAATCTCTTCCGCCATAATTGCACCGGCCTCTCGTTGCTGCTTGCATAAGTCACGACTCTGCCGTGCCTGAGAGTCCGGCCCCTCGTTGCTGATTGGTACTGTCACTTTCTAACTGGGCCCAAACGGTTCGGAGGGGGGCTTTGCAAGATGGATTTTCCAGTGAGAAACACAGAAACGGGCATATCTATCTGCTCTGCAAGGTTAAAGCTGTGAGGCAAGAGGGCAAAATTGTCACAAACTGCAGGTTTTTCCCCATTTAACAATTAAAGTTTCTTTTATTTATTTATTTTTATAAAGGAACAGATATCCTTTATCATGCAAATACAAACTTTAATTTAATCAATTCAACACAAAATTTAAGCAACTTTAAACAATTTAAAAATGGAAATAGCATTATAGGCAATGGGTATTTGAGTATATTTTAATTGCATATCTAGCTTTTTAAACAAATGCATTCAGTGACTTATGTAACATTTTCACATAGAAATTATTCAATTTTTTTTTTGCGTTTATAGCAGATATAGATACTGCAATTAACTTGCATGCTGCATGGATTTAGGAGGAGGGCAACATGTTTCTCACCCCTGATTTAAGGTAATCATTTATGATTAAATGTGTGACAAGGAGAGAAAGAGAGATTATAACAGAAGTCGCCATAACAGGACTTTCATTGTGAGGCCTCTTGTTAATCTGTAAAACTTTTGGGCCAGTCTGTACAGTAGATAAAATCCTCTGCTGTCTGTAGACAGAGTGGTTGCTGTCTCACATGAATGAGTCCTGCCTGCTGTGTGTACACCGTCTGCTCCTGCAGTTTCTGAACTCTATGTGTAAAAGTTTTCCTTTAAACTTTTTTAAAGATTATTTTTGGGGCTTTTTTTCTTTTATCTGATAGAACAGCTAGAGAGAGAGAGAGAGGGAATTCTGAGGAGACAGAGTGGGGGAAGACATGCACTGGACATGCGCTGAGACCAGCAATCAATACTGCAACCAGTGCACTGAAGATTAAAGCATCAGCCCATGGACACCTGCTCTACCAACTGAGCATGCACCCTCATTTAAAATTTTACTATAAATACAGTAAGAAATGACACAATCACTGACTGCTGTCTTTGGAAAACATGCACTTTAAGAAAGAAATCTGACAAACTTTGATGAGAACTTTGGGTAGTAGTAACCTTGCAAAGTAGATGGACACGCCCATTTCCTTGTTTTTCACTGGCGAATCCATCTCGCAAAGCTCCCATCTGAACTGTTTGGGCCTGATTAGAAAGTGACAGGACCAATCAGCAACGAGGGGCGGTGCTTTCAGGCGCAGCAGAGTCATGACGTAAGCAAGCAGCAGCAAGAGCTGGTGCAGTTATGGAGGAAGAGATTAGCGTGGATGCTGCTAAAGCTCCAGTTTCATCAGAACTTGACGACATTTCTTCGTTAAAAGAAGAACAAAGAACAGCAGTGAGGTGTTTTCTTTTCAAAAACGACAAAAAGTCGAGTACTTTCATGTCTATAGTCGTCATGTTATTCCTTGGTAGCTGCGCTGCCCAATAGCATCTACATCACATGTCTTATTGCTCTGATTGGCCCTTAGAGATGTGATAGAATGTTCATCCAATCACACTCCGAGTTTTTTTAAAATCCTCTGCCTTTTCTCAAACGTTTCCTATTGAAGCTTTCCCAGATGGATGTGTGGAAACAAATCCATCTGGCATGTCAGGTTAGGGTAGTAAGAAATCCAACAGACAAAACCCTGTTTTAAACAAGTTTGTTGTTCACAATGGATCGTTCTGTGTGCAAAACCAACCAGTTCACCCTCAAGTTAAAGTAAAGGTTTGTGCAAAATATGAAAACTGTGATACTGTGCTTGCAAGATTAGAGTTCACAGTGACCTTTGCTTTTAGTTTGATAGTTTGAAGTCGGTGAAAGGTTTGCAGAAAATCAAAGAAAGTCTTGAGATATCACGTTTACAAAGAATGGATAAAGAAGACTCAGTGAACTTCAGCTTTGACCAACAAAATCTGTTAAAATCAGTGTGGAGTCAGAAGTTTGAAGAAAATCACTCCTTTAGTTACTGAGATGCTGTGATCACAAGCAAAGGATAAACACGAGGCTGAACCACTTTGACTTTTGACCTTTAACCTCCAAAATCTAATAGGTTCATCCTGGTGTTACAGTGGATATTTGTGCACAGTTCAAAGAAAATCCTTCACTGCAGTCCTAAGATATTGCACTCATGAACAACCTACAAGTATAAATCCTGCGGCCCTGAGTATTACCAGTGTGAGGCATAACAAGGCTTCACTGTAATCAGCCTATCTTGTTCCATACTTGAGCAGTATTTTCAAACTTTTTCACATTATCTAAAAAATGAGCCTCACAGTTAATTCTCCACTGCTTACATGCCTAATTAGCTTAATTAGCATAATTAGCTTAATTAGTTTTTAAAGCACTACAAACAAAGTTGACACATTAATGGATTTTGTTAAACGCCCGCGTTGAAAAATCACATCTTGTCTTTTGTTAGTCAATCTTTATTTTGCTTGTCTTTTCTTATTTGTTTCTTTGGTGGCGCAGCGTCTCTAAGCCTTTGTGATCGCTCTGAGCTCAACAGTAATGTGATGATGGGGAAATGACGTGGAAAATGAAGAGAAAAATATGCAGATTGACCTTCCTAGATACCACCATGTCTGAACTACTCCAAACTAAAACTCAGACTTCATTATAATCATTAATAAACACCTGATTTTTGGTTTTCGATGATGAAAGTGGACACTTGAATATTTTTGATGTAAAAAAGTTTGTTTGAGAAGTACTTGAGCACCGTTTTTAGATTATAAAACCACAAGTCTATTTAGCTTCTGCCCCTCCAAACATGAAGGGCTTAGTTCTTAATTTTCAACTAAAGAACTAACCCTCTTGTGTTTTTTAGAGTATATTTTGTAATGCTGGTTGCAGTACTGTTAGTGGTGTAAAGACTAAACTGATGTTAATGTCAAACATTTGAGTGCATCAGTCCGTGGAACCCTGGATCAGTAAAAATGTAGCATGGATCAGCCTTTGGACCGGTTTTTACATTAGAGATGGGTCCACTGAGCCTCTGCAGCTTTTCATCATAGCCTGTTCTGCCATGCTTTGGCTCAGCGTCTGTAATCTTGAGCGACTTGCGGTGACCTTTTGCCTTTGAACGAGCATTATGTTTGCCGTGAGTGCTAGCTAGGTAGCTGGATGTGTTTCACCAGTCATTGCCAAAAAGTCTTTCCGTTACAGTTCTGCACCTCAGAAATCAAGTCACGTGGACTTTATGTGAAGTAGGGCTGACTTTCAAAATGTCTTCCCATCTGTACGCTTTTGAGAAAAGCATTTAAAGACAGCTCATGAATCTTACATGTTTAGACGGCGGAGCTAAAATTTAGCTAAGATGCTAACACCAAACGTAGCATAAACAGACCCAAAAATGAACACTTCTCTCAGTTAAAACTCGAGGAAATTCTCAGTTATCACCGTAAAACAACCTTTTTTATTTACGTGGTCTACAACTGAAACATGTTAACCAGAGTGTTTGAATTGGTGACATAATCAATACATCTGAGCCCACGGATAGAATATTAAACAGATAAGACTTCACCGAGCTGGAGATCAGCTGTTCTCCAGTGAATTAATTCAAGAACGAAAACAATCAAGAACAGTCAGACAGAGAGAGGAGATAAAGTTTCAGTGACATGTAGACCAGTGTTAATTTTGACAGCACTTTCTAATTTAGTTTTAGTTACAGTCTTTTGCCAAAAATATCTTTTAGTTTTAGTCATAATTTAGTCATCTAAATTGTTTTAGTTTTAATCTAGTTTTAGTTGACGAAACTTCCCTACATTTTAGTTGACGAAATTTACAGTAAATTTAGTCGACTGATTGGATCTCTCCCCAACTTACCCCGCCACCACGCAGCAAAAGCAGTTGTGATTGGATCTCCCTCACATCCCATCCCACCTTTCCACACAGCCAAAGTAGCTGTGATTGGATATATGCCTAACTTGCCTCTACTTTCTACATGACTAAATTAGGTCTGATTGGATAAAATCTCTGTCAAACATTTTCATCTCGTTTTTATGTGTTGACTAAAATGTCAGTTAATTTAGTTTTAGTTTTTGTCTATGTGCACTTGTTTTCATTAGTTACTGTCTAGTTTTCATCAGGGAAAAAAGGCTATTAACGAAAACTATAACGAAAATAATTAGTCAACAAAATTAACACTGATGTAGACAAAATATCGACATAAAGAGGAATTATGAAAGGAGAAAATTTAATGTATAGACATCTATTTTTATTTTACTGCTTTCAATATCATTTTAACCCCTTGTTCTCCTGTACTAGCAGACACACAGTGCTCTATCTAAATCACCTTTTGATTTTTAAATTAGCTATATTTTGAGCTTCTAGAGAAAATTTGATAATAAGTTTTTACTGTTATTAGGATTAATGACGCTACAGAAGATAGAAGTACAGAAGGACGAAAATGTTTGTAGCCATTAAAACTCATTTTAATATTGATCTCCCATCTTACAGTCTAAGTGAGACCCCTTCACATGTGATGAAAACTTTCTTAAACATAATTTCAGAATGTTTACACAGGAGGCCTGGGATTTAGTCTCTTTTATAAATAAGCTCATAGAAACGTTGACTTAATGAAATCATCTTGTTTTTCCCTTTTTTTTCTAATTTTTGTTAAAGCAAAAAGTTATTTGATTCCATAATCAGATTGTACCAGAATAATCATAAAATATTCTTTGTTTAAATTGTGTAGTTTTTTTTTTTTTTTTAGGGTATCTGAGGGTTAATAGCGGTTACCAAACCCTTAGGAACATTACTGCCACCACATTGGCAGCGAAATTCTAGTCACATTTATTTGCTTTTTTAATTGTTTGGAGATTTTTTTAATGTGACCAAGTGCACTGAGTCGTGACCCCTGAACCCTGACGGTTCAGGACAAATACAAATACCATGGCAACCCTACAAACCTGTGCGCTAAAATAATCTTCAGAAAATTCTACATACATTAAGTATGACCCCTACACTTCACAAAAAAAGTGATTTTTCCCACAGTTTAACTCAGTCCTGCAAACATCCTACTACACGTCTAATGAATGGAGACAAGAATCTTAAGGAGTCTTGTTCTAAATGAAAAATAATTTTATGTTTTTGATTGATTAATGTCTTTGTTTTCAACATGTAAATGACAACTTGAAAACAGTTCAGGGAATCAAAAAACATGAGTTGAAAAAAGAGAAAGGAACATTTCAGCATCTCATGTTGTGCCACTCACTGGCTCAGTAACTTTGATCCATTATTTTGTATTTTTCCAGAACAGGTTTGACTTTTTGGATGGATTTTTGGATCTAAGTCATTTAAATGGGTAATTGATAGGGGTGTAACGGTACAGAAATATTTCGGTTCAGTTTGTACCTCGGGTTTTGAAGTCACGGTTCGGTAAGTTTTTGGTACGGTGATTGAAGCGGATAAATAAAATAAAATTTTAATTTTTTGATTAAGTTGTGTTAAAATAAATAGGCTGAATAAATTCCATTTGAACTATAAATATTGCAGCGACCCCCCCCCCCCCCAAAAAAAGTTCTTCAATGATTGAAAATATTAATAAATAAATAAATTTTTGAATTATTAGGTTATTTTCATTGATATATTGACATATTTATACCCATTCTTTAACCACTAAAACTTCCCAGCTAACTTGAACGCATCATCATACAACCACAAGTTAGCTTGTCAAGTATGCAAATTAGCGTCTTTTTTGCCGATTTTAACACAGACTTCAGCACTGGACTACTTTTTTAACCAATGGGACCTACTACAAAGTTTGGAAGAACTTTTCACAGCCCATCTTGGAGGATAAAGAGATTAAAGCCGTGTGAAATCTGAGGATAACTTTACCTATGACACAGCTATAGAGTCCCTCTCTCACTCCTCCGAGGCTCATAGAAAGTAAAGTTAAGATTATTCACAGAGCCAGAGCACCATTGCTATACGGGTGATCTAAATGAAGCCGGTGGCTCTTCAAACTCCACACACACCATCACTCTTCGTTTGTTTTTGTAACTGCTTCTTCTTCTGTAATGATGGTTGCTGGCAGCTTTTAGGCTCATTACCACCACCTGGATTGAAGTGAGAACTTGACTTTTTTTTAATACTCAGATGTATTCATCGTATTACTGCGTGCACGGAACCGTGACGGCCGTACCGTGACGGTACGGGACGAATAGAAATACCGTTACACCCCTAGTGATTGATGATTTAGAACAGCAGCTGCTCATTTTGCTGATGTATTACATGGATATCAAACATGGCACATAATCGATAATTTGCCAAAGTTTGTACTCACAGCCACGTAACAGACACTGAATTATTAAGTTGCTCTCAATCTCCAACTTGACAAAATGCCATGAAGTAAGCTGGTGCTGTATGAGGTTCTCTGTCAGGATAAACGGACCCAGCAGGTTTTTTCAGGGAGTGAAAGAGGTACAGAATCATCTTCATTTTTTTCTATTCACAGTACGACGCAATTTGCCACATTCTACGACCTTTCACGGTGAATGCTAATAAAACGCATCAGACTCAGTGTGCAATGTTTGACTGTGTGGTGTTTCCTTTTTCAGATTATGGATTGAAAAACACACCCGAAAATGATGGGCTCAGTGTGCAAAGGCCTTAACTGCACCTCTCTAACAGCTTATCTCCCTTGTTTTGTCATAAAACATGCTTTTTACAGCTAAGATGTTATATTATAAAGCAGATAAGCCGTGTGGGGTAAGAGACGGAGCAATGATATGCCATTCCCAAAGAGATTATTCCACAAAATGGCTCTTTAAATTGAGCCATGGTAGCTGGCTCCCATTGAGTGCCAGTTTTCTTTCTCTGTCTTTTAGAAGAATAAATCTGGTACCAAATGAAGAGCCATTTGGAAGCCAAACAACCAGCTCTAAAAACTGAGCTTTTTTTTTTTTTTTTTTTTTTTTTTTGTGTAATGGTTCTTAAAGTGTTTTTAAAAAATAAAATATTAGAAATGAGTAATTAACAATGTTACTGTTTGATGATAATTAAAGATCAATTCTTAAATATATCAGTTGGACTGAAGAGGTTGGTTGGAGTAGAGTTTTATTCTAAGAATAACATTCAAAACTTGAACACTGCTTTTTCTTCTTTGAGCTATGAGAAGCACAAGGCCTGCTGTGCCCTTAAGTGTAGGCTCTGCTGATAGATTTTGTAATTGGCATAAATGGCATAAAATTAACCAATCTGAATTTGAAATGTAATTGGAACACCCATAGGGCCTGCAAAGAGGTTCCCAGTGGTTTCTTCATTATCGACCAGTAAACATGATTGTTTTGCCCTGCTGTGGGGCAGTTGTACTAGACTGCAGCTTCTTAAAACAGAGAGGAACAGTGGCTAATGTGGATAACAACATCTCATGTTAGTGTTTGTCTAAGAAACAATGCTCTTGTTTCACAGTTACCAAAAATGAATCTGGGTTTGCCTAAATTTATCTTCTAGAGCAGGGAGGGCCAACCCAACCTTGGGGTGGGTGCTTACTCCCCATATGAGGTCACAAAGGTAAAATCTGAGAACGGCTTGTTTCAGCACACATTTTCCGAAAGGTGGAGACTGCTCTAGAGCCACTGCTCTAGAGTCCAGTGGCGGCAGGCTTTACACCACTGCATCTGACGCTTTGCATTGCACTTGGTGATGTATGGCTTGGATGCAGCTGCTCGGCCATGGAAACCCATTCAATGAAGTTCTCTACGCACTGTTCTTGAGCTAATCTGAAGGCCACATGAAGTTTGGAGGTCTGTAGCGATTGACTCTGCAGAAAGTTGGCCACCTCAGTGCACTATGTGCCTCAGCATCCATCATTTTACGTGGCCTACCACTTCGTGGCTGAGTTGTTGTCTTTCCCAATTGCTTCCACTTTGTTATAATACCACTGACGGTGGGAATATTTAGGAGTGAGGAAATTTCACAACTGGACTTGTTGCACAGGTGGCATCTTATCACAGCACCACGCTGGAATTCACTGAGCTCCTGAGAGCGACCCATTCTTTCACAAATGTTTGTAGAAACAGTCTGCATGCCTAGGTGCTGGATTTTACACACCTGTGGCCATGGAAATGATTGGAACACCTGATTTCAATTATTTGGATGGGTGAGTGAATACTTTTGGCAATATAGTGTACATCCCCTTTAAACATGCTTGAAACCCTCCAGTGTGGCTGATTTAAAACAGCCCTGCAAAGAAGAGAAGGCCAAAATTCCTCCACAGTGACTCATTGCCAGTATCGCAAAAGCTTCTTCGCAGTTGTTGCCACCAAAGCTGGAACAACCAGTTTGTAGGTTTAGAGGGTGTTTACTTTTTCACATAGGGCCAGGTAGGTTTGTATTACTGTTTCAACATTTAATAACCATATTTTGTATTTACTGGGGTTATCTGTGTCTGATATTATAATTAGTTTTTGATCCGAAACATTTAAATATGACAAACATGCAAAAAAAATTGGGACACATTTGGGAAATAAATGTTAGAGTTCATGAAGGAAAGTAGATGTAAAAGTGTCAGAATGTGACTCATTTTGATAAGTACACCAAAATCATACTTGGAAGAACTGCTTGAGTGAATCTTCTCAGTTACAATAATAACCAGTAAATTTGGCAGTTAACTTTTTAAGTTACACGCTAAAACTCCTCCGAGGGCAGATTTGACTTTCATGCCATCTCATGTCTTCAAGGCCTTTATCCTGAACCCCCCCCCCCCCGCTTTACTCCTGCCCACCTCCTCCTTAAAAAATACTCAGACATCCTGCTGGCTCTGAAGACGAGAGAAGAGAGAGAGAGTGAGCGAGCGAGCGCTGGCATTAGTCAACATTCTCAGTGAGATTTCTCCCCACTGATGCGCCACCCACTCCCATGAATGCCAAACAGTTCCTTTATTATCTCTGCATTTACATGATTTTCGGGAGCAGCTTAAGCTTTCTTCCTCCACCCTTCCCTCTCCTCCCTCCTCTGCTTTCCCCCACTTCCTGCCTTCCCCCCTACTTCTCTATCAAAGTGCTGTATCATTACGCCTGGGATAATCTCGATCCCCTTGCCCCTCCCTCCTCTTTCAAGTCTTGAGCCTCACTCTTCAAATTCCTCTGTTTTACAGGGTGTTCAGAGTTGGGGGGGGGAGGGGGGGGGGCTGGCGGGGGGACGTTGGGATGTCTTTTTCTAGTGCCACTGCAAAATGATGATGAAACCATATGGAGGCTGGTGGTGAGGTAGCAGGGAGGGGAATGGGGAGATGGGGGGAGCTACACAGCGGCGTAAATGACTTCTTAGCAGTGCAGCGAGATGTGAAGGACAGACTGACGTGAGACGGTGTGGTGAGCAAACTAATGAGCTACACATTTCACGCCGTGAAAGAAAAGGAAAGAAGAGAGAGAGAGAGAGGGGAGGGCAAAGAGAGGGAAGAGGAGGAGGGACAAGATGATGACAGAGAGAGAGATAAGAGGAGGTGGAAGGAAGAGGAGGCACGGGAAAATGGCAGAGGAGAAGAAGAATGATGGTGAGATGGTGAAAACTTAAATTTGTGAAGTTGGGAAAGAAAGAGAAAGAAAAGAAAGGAAAAAAGAAGGAGGGATAGAGAGTGACATGAAAAATGACCTTTCTTTCTACTCTCATCCATCCTTGCTATGACAACGAACAATAAATTTAGCCTGGATGTGATATTGTATGAGTATCACAGGCTGCTCTTCATCTTTTTTAATATGACTTTCAAAGATTTCTCTTCATTTGACTGCAAAAGAACTTCATGTTTGAAGCACAAAACTTCCATCGGGATGTACAATATGAGCAAAGAGCAGATATAAGACTCAGACAAAGTTTAAGAATGAAAGATCAGATATCTGCCCCTCTCTTCAGTCCACATCTGATGGGATAAGGTTCTTTTGATTAATTATTCAGCAGAGTTAATCAGTCCAGGACTCGGTGCTCATGGGAAGTCCTGTACCTACTGCTGCAGGGGATTTTTATGCATCAGGTTGTCTGAATTTACAAAACATATTTTTTTAAATCTACAAGCCCTGCAAGGGTCTTCCACAAGATAAGAATACAACTTATGGGGTGATAAATAATATTATAATCAACACTTTTAGTATTCAAGCAACAGTCTGCATTGCAGCTTTTTCCTCAAAGGTTGATTTAACTGTAAGAGAATTGTGGCTACGCTCTTAAAATCAGAACAGAATAAGTAAAGACTGATTCAAATTGCATTGTTTTCTATCATATATCACTCTGTTGCAGTGCATTTATTTACCTGCCACTGTGGCTGTTTGGTCAAATAAATTTGCCTGAAGTGAAGAACACCGATTAGAAATTAAAAAGTAATGGAGGAAAGTTGGCACATTAAACCTCTACCTGGAACTGCATGCTGAAATCATCATCAGAAAATTCCTTCATACATTTGGTATGATCCCTACACTTTACCAAAACACGATAACCACATTACCTAGTATGTAGGCGATTGATATCACATGTATCACATTTTTACTCAGTCTTGCAGAATAGATTTCTGCATTGGTAGTGGGACCCATCATAAATAATGTGGAGTGGGCAGTTTTGACATTGCTGCAGGCAAGTGGACAAAAAATTTTTTGTGGGTCTGGGACACCAATTTTTGTAGCACGTGTATGGATTTAAAGAAATGATGTGGAAAAGATGTATTTACAGTTCTTTTACAGCACAAGCTAACAATGTCAATCTATGGATTAATTTCCATAAGTGACAGAGTCAGAAAGAAACTGGACTTCATGCTCATATTAAACAAGAGAATACAGAAGATGTGTCACACATTACTGTTAGAATCATTAACTGAGAAATCACTGTTTAACTGCTGTCAGTTGTTGCCACCAAACATGTTTGGATATATGTCTGTCTCCCAGCAGCCAAAACGGTGTGATGCTTTGTTATGGCTCCACAAAAAAAGTGTGTGTACTTAAACGTGTAAAAAATTCAAAAGGTACAGCTTTAATGCTCCCCTCATTGTGTTGTCGGCCTAAAGCCTCACATACAGTATGCACTGGTGCGCAGAGATGCTGAGCCATTATGCAGTTATTTGGGGAAAAATACTTCTTTTCATGCATATTGGCAAATTGCATTAAGCAACAAATGATGAGGACAGTAATAGCACGGCGTTGATAAAGTATAGATAAGCCAACTGTCTGAGAGAGCTGATGAAGTGTGCTGCACATTTGATGATGTGCAAAATTTCCAGAGATCAGGGAACAATTTCATCTCTCTATGTCTTAAAAATTAATTATGATAAATGATGTGTAAATAAGGCCTGAAAACATCACATTGTCATTGCTATTGTTAACCCATAACCAGGAGTTAAATCAATTTTTGTCTCTCAGCTGCTTTTTATCCAAGTGTGGCACTGTTATGCTGTTGTCTTAAAGTTTTCCTTCATTCAAAGTGGAAACCTGTCATGGAGGCGTTCAGGGCTTGTCATTTACACTGGCCAACTAGCCAAATGCGGATGGATTTCAGCTGTGGCAGGTACCAGATTGACTTCAACTAGCCACATATTCCAGTGGAATTTATCAGTGTCACAACCTTAGCATTCTCTCATGAATATCTGTCTGTTTGAGATTTAGATAAAACCAGCTGCATTTCTGATTTTTTTGAAAAACGTTAATTCAAGTCAATGTTTTAATATTAGTATATACTTGGTATCCATTAAAGAAGGAAATGGAGCATGTGTTTCATCTCATACCAGACATACCCAATTTGTAATGTCACACATAGTTTCCAGTCAACACAATTGTGGGCAGTGGAAATGCTCAGTGACTAATAACATTTCATAAACAAGCAGGCACGTCGGCCAGCGAGCAAACAAGTTAATGCCAAGCCCTGTAAGGGAGTATGGAAGATTGTCAACTCTTTTGCTAGTATTTTGTTTAATTTGTTAGCGCCTTTTGCTGTTGGGAGCCAAGAATCGGTAAGCTTGTCTTGGATTTTTCTTCAGGTGTATTCTACATTCAAGGGGAAATGCTGCCCTCTTGTGGACACATGGGCTAACTGCAGCCAGTCGTGGTTACGTCAATAGTTTTGATTCTAACACCTCATTTATCAGACTAATTTAGACTACAGACACTACTTTAGCGGGCCAAATTTTCTACATAAAGGTAAATGAAAAATTGTTAACTCTTTTGCTAGTATCTTGTTTAATTTTTAAGCTCCTTTTGCTGTCAGGAGCCGCGAATCAGTAAGCTTGTTTGGGTATTGTTCCTTAGGTATATTCTACATTCAAGGGGAAATACTGCCCTCTTGTGGACGCATGGACTAACTGCAGCCAGTCAAGGTAACGTCCATAGTTATGATTCTAACACTTCATTTATCGCAATAATTTAGACTACAGACATTGCTTTAGCAGGCCATATTTTCTGCATAAAGGTAAACGAAAAATTGTTAACTCTTTTGCTAGTATTTTGTTTAATTTGTTAGCTCCTTTTGCTGTGTGGCATCAAAATCGGTAAGCTTGTCGGGGTGTTTTTCCTCAGGTATATTCTAAATTCAAGGGGAAATGCTGCCCTCTTGTGAATGCATGGACTAACTGCAGCCAGTCAAGGTAATGTCCATAGTTATGATTCTAACACTTCATTTGTTGGACTAATTTAGACTACAGACACTACTTTAGCAGGCCAAATTTTCTACATAAAGGGAAATGAAAATTGTTAACTTGTTTGCTAGTATTTTGTTTAATTTTTAAGATCCTTTTGCTTTTGGGAGCCGTGAATCGGTAAGCTTGTTTGGGTATTGTTGCTCAGGTGTATTCTAAATTTAAGGGGAAATGCTGCCCTCTCGTGGACGCATGGACTAACTGCAGCCAGTCAAGGTAACGCCCATTGTTTTGATTCTAACACTTCATTTATCGGACTAATTTAGACTACAGACACTACTTTAGCAGGCCAAATTTTCTACATAAAGGTAAATGAAAAATTGAAGAAAAAAAAACAACAACAAAAAAAGAATAATCCTTATTTTTGCTTTTAGTCGTGCCAGCAGTAGAAAGACTTTCTCATCTACAGTTTGTTTTGATTTGAGGCATGTGTTGCATCATGATTTTAGCCTCTGTTGGCTTTTTTGTTAACACCATAGTTGGAGATGTTTATTTTAAAGCTGCCATCACAGCATTTGCAGCCATTTGGTTTCTGAAATATCTGCATTGATACATGTATCAGCAAGGAGCAAATGATGATACACTGCTCTATTGATTTTTTAACACAGGCCTAGTTTGTGTGCATCTGTTGTGTTTGTCATATTGAGCAGGTAAGGGGACCCTGTGCATTTTAAAAACAAATAAAATGCACATCACTTTACCCAGGGTTGATACCCAGGTAACGTCAGTCTGATGAGTCAAAAAGAAAATAAAACTAAAGAAAAGAACAAGTTTAAAGTGAGTCCAAGCGTGTGATCTGTGGGGAGTGGCAGGCCTGGTTTTGGTAGTTACTCATCACTTGTGAAACTTTGGAATGAAAGCATCTTGTCACATTTGTGACCTTTACAGAGCTTAAACCTGAAGATAACAGCAAAATATTACATCTGAGCATCCCACCTTAAGCCTGGCACCACAGGACAATGGGGATATGGTCTGCAGACACAAAGAGAGGTGTCTTTAGGGCCAGAGCTCAGGTTGCCTCCACAGTATCTGTTGGACACCAAGACCGACAGGAATCAACCCTACCATCTGAACATGGTGAATTCTGGCTCCAAAAAACCAAGATGGTACAGACAAGAAAGCCAAACTCAAGGCTGATGAGAAAACACCATATGCTGTAACAGTGGGTGTACAGGAAGATTTCAATCAGTAATACCACCACAGTCTTTTTAATAAACACCGATCCCTGTGCCCAATCACCTGCCGTTTCTCAGTTTCCAAAGTGACACAAGAAGCAGAATGGCTCAGCAGAACATTTTGTTATTTTTGGCCACATACCCCGAACACAACTTCCAGCTCTCCCATCCCTCCTTCTTGGCTCCCTGCAGCGCGATTCTTTCAGTACCTGGTGTGATGGGTGTTGGAGGAGGCCTGTTGTCCTCTCTTTCTGAATGCAGGCTGGATTCCAGCTAGTCTGAGTCACTTCCAGTGTTTGTTCTGGTCCAGCCCGCCCACCCTCTCAAAGTCTCTCAATGCATCAAATTTTAAAGCACAAGACACTGATAAAATGTGTTTAAGGAGAAGACAGGACTCTGCCTCAGTGAGTTAAGGCTTTGTTTATTTGAGCTAACAGAAAGCCTTAACTTTGCCCTGAAAGCACGAGGTCAGTGTACATCCCACGCAAATCACTAAAAACAAGTTTGAGAGAAGCAGGAAGAGATGGTAGCATTCAAAATAAAAGGCTGCTTTCATCCTGAAATCCTTTGTAGCTTTTATCTTATTTTAGAATGCCAAGCTTGAAAAAAAAATGAATCAACTTTTTGACCATAATGTGGCTAAATTACAAGACTGAGTGTACCATTCAGAATCAGCGTTATCGGCCAGGTATGTTTATGCTTATAGGAGGTTAACTCCAGTTTACTTTGTTCCCTATGAGTGGCATCAAACATTAAACTACTATACTAATAGACAAACCAGCATAATATGACTGAGCATAGATTGTGTTAGAGTGAAACAGATGGGTTGATTTCATTAAATAGGTAGTGGAAAAGTGTTTATATTGAAACAGTGTACACAGATGATGTGATGATATGTTCTTCACATGATTTAAAGTGTGTCCCTGATAGAATAAAATATTGTCAGAATTTTGGTTTATGGGCACCAGTGTGGTTCAGTTGGTAGAGCAGGAGCCCATATCTAGAGGCTATAATCCTCAATGTACTGGTCACAGGATTGAATTCTTGGTCTTGTGGCGCATTTGGTGCATGTCTTCCATTCCCTCTTCCCATATTTCCTGTTTCTCTTCAGATGTCCTATCAAATAAAGGAAAAATGCCCCCAAAAATCATATAAAAAAGATGTATGCGCTATACCTTTCACCTTTGTCCCATTCATCCATTTTCTTTACCGCTTATCCTGTTGGGGGTCGCAGGGGGCTGGAGCCTATCCAAGCTGTCATTGGGTGAGGCCCAATGAGCCCAGGGGTAAACCCTGGGCTGACATATACTAGTAGAGATGGACAACCAAGCACTCTCACATTCACACCTTCGGCCAAATTATAGTCTCCATGTTAACCCTTTTTTATTTTTTTTGTAAAGATTTATTTTTGGGCCTTTTCGTGCCTTTATTGAATAGAGGAGGACAACGGATAGACTTGGAAACAGGGATGAGAGTGGGGGTGAGACATGCGGCAAAGGGGCACAGGCCGGATTCCACCCCGGGCCGCCCATGTATATCATGCACGCCTTAAACCACTTGACCATTGGTGCGCCAGTCTCCAAAAAAAAAACCTCACCGTGGACTGATTGGTGCGTCTCATTTGATTGGCAGATAGCTTGACAGGCAGAAGCTCTGTTTCTGTCTACAAGATGCTAGCTAGCTAGCTAGCTGACAGGAAGTTGCGCTTAGTGGATGGGCCGTTAGGTTGATCCGAAGTTCGGTTAAGGCCGCGATTTCAATATGGAAGCCGCTGCGGATTGGCTTCAAGAGCCGTTTGAGTCCGCCTATTGTAAGCAGACTGCTGACATCATACAGGGTTTGTCCAATTCTTTCTACAATCTATGGTTTTCTTTCAAAAACGACAAAAGTCGGGTATGGACATGTATAATCGCCATGGTTCATGTTATGCTGTTCTTTATGGATTTTATTCCTTGGTAGCGGCACACATGCACCTCAGTAGCGGCTATGATGTCACATGTTTTGTGGCTCTGATTGGCCCATAAAGATGTGACGAATGAACGTTCATCCAATCATCCTCTGAGTTTTTTTTTTCGAAGCTTCTGCCTTTTTCCAAACACCGTCTATCAGAGGTTTTCCAGATGGATGTGTGAAACCAATCCATCTGGCATGTCAGGATAATGAGTAGTTATACCCAAACCCTAAAAGTAACCTTTTATACTTTTTAAAATTTGTAATCCAAGAGGGGAAAACTTTCTTCAAAAATGCCAAATGATGAATATGCTGCACACATTTAAAGGATGTTTATTCAGTAAATTCTGCCGTACAACGTCATATTAATTAGCAAATCCAAACAATGAATAGGGGAGACTGGGGTAAAGTGAGACATTTTTTACATTTGTTCCCCTCTAGGTGAACTAAAATGATATATCAGTAAAATTTACACATTTCCCATTAATTCAGGATGTTTCCTAGCCATGGAAATGATTAGAATGTATTCAGAACAAAGGGCAGTGAAAATATGATTGTTTTTAAAAAAGTTCTCTTGTGTCTCACTTTACCCCAGCTTAGGGGTAAACAGAGACAGACTAGAGAAATCAAGGGGGTAAAGTGAACCAGCCTGGGGTAAACTGATCCACTTACTTTTTTCCACTTTAAAACTACAATAACAACACATGTTGTAACGGTCAGAATCCTGTCAGCTAGCTTGACAACCACACATTCCAGAACTGATGTCGGACTACAGAATCATGGGGATTGGTCAATTAAAGGGACAATGTGTAGGATTTGGCATTTTAGCGACATCTAGCGTTCAGATTTTAGAATGAGCCGATCTGTTACCAAAACGTCACATCACTAGGCAACGAGAGCCTGTGAAGACCAAAAAGGATCGTGAGCCGGACATCATTTACAGCAGTGACGAGGTGAGGGTTTATTCATTCCTTTTTGTAACCATAATTTTTATAGATTATAGGTCAGTCTTCTTCTCCACCTGCCTTCCAGGTAGCTTTCAGGACTGGCGGGCAGGTTCGTATTTAAAAATCACGTTTCGCTCTTTCTGTCCCCAAAACGTTGCCGTAGACAACATGGTGGTTCATTATGTCAGCCTCCATGGGGGCGACCCGCGGTAATGTAAATTTAAAAAGCTTTTTTCTAATTTTGTAAAAAGAAAACGAAAGTTTAAAGGGGATGATTGTGCACTTATTTTAACACACTTCACATAGATATATAAACATTATATCCCATGTACACCGTTTCTGTTCGGCGAAATGCAGCCAAATTCTACACATTGTACCTTTAAGCACATTTTTTCCTAAACACTTGAAAGTAACTATGAACAAAATCAAATACAACATAATATAATCAAAATGTTTTAATTAACATTCAAATGACAGATAGAACCAGTTAGAACACAGTCTGGGGCTCAGAACACAGGACCCTTAGAGCCAGTAAACAGTCTAGGGGTCAGAGCAAAAGACCATCAGAACCAGCTAGAACAGCCTGGGACTCAGATCACAGGACTAGACCCACCTGGATTAGAGCATCAGCTTACTGTCATACTCAAAAACTAGGCCTACTCCACGTTCCAGCCCTGAAGGTTACAGGGAAAGATGAGGACTTGCTCTCTCTGTGTGGTTCTTCCAGGCTTTTTAGGCTGTGGCAGCTTCTTCACCACATCACTTTTAGGAACATGTGCCACATCATTTTCCTTTATAGCAAACTATAAAATTTGCTATAAATTTTTGAGAAATTGTGCAATTATGTTGTCATCCTCAACTTTCTAAACCATGCCAATGTAACGGACGTTTCTGTGTTTCGTTGCAAAGTTAAACAAGACAAAGTCACCCACGGACAGATCTGTGTTTCCTGGATCACTTCTCTCATCCTCAGAGCTCTCTTCATCAGACACATCATCAAATGGGACAGGGACATCACTCTCCTCAGAGCTGCTAACTATGATTTTCTTTTTGGTTGCTTTCTTTTTCAGTTTTCCCTTTTCGTTGCTATTTTGCTTTTTCCCTGCCAGTTTCTTTTGTCTCTTTTCATAAGCATTTTTCGATTGCCTGCTTCTCAGGAGTATCAGTTAGGATGGCTGTCCTCATGCTTTGGTTTAGTTTGTGTTCTGGGGTGGCATTTGGGAAATGGTAGGATTTCATGAGGAGACATATATCCAGGTCGGCTGGGAACACGTGGCACATCTGAGTCAGCTGGCGAGGCACATCCATGTGGACCATGCACAGTGGATGGATTAGCATCCACTGCGCATCCTTTCCTAACTTGACCTCAGTGGCTGCACTCTCCATTTCCTCAAGGGGTGTTTTGCCCCAGGTTGTCTACCTGGTGTAGTGTCTTGGCATGATGGCTTTTCTACAATATTTATGACATAAAAAAAAGACATATGTAATGTAATATTACATTAAAATATGTTTAAGACTAAACTTAACTTGTGCCTCATGGCCAGTTTTTAGAAAAATCTACCTCTCTTAGCAATTCAGGCTAATCTTCAGCTAGCATCAATCACATGGTTTTATATGTTGGTAGTTCATCAACATGTATGATATAAGTTTTTCTGCCTGAATCAATTTGCTTTGACACAACAGATGATTAAGTTGATAGCAAGAAAATTTACTTTTACAAGCAAAAAACATATTTTAGTGAAAAAAACATGCTTACCACATCACCATGAGGTCCTCCCCTTCATGGCCGGGGGGAAATGGGAGGGGCTTGAAAACATAATGGTCACATGACCACAAATGTGTTCCGTTGCCTAGATACAGGGGGTGTCTCACATTACCCTGTTCTCCCCTACAGGCTGAATGTAGCAGTGTTAGGACCCACTTCAGTGATATAAACGCTGGTGTAACTTAAACAGTCTACTCAGGAGGGCATCTTTGCAAAGAATCACAAGTTTTATAGCTATTCAGCAGAGACAGATTAATATTCTTTCAAAATGATTTCCAAAGCTGAAGGCCACATATTTATGCTTTTATGTTTTAATTTTAAGTAATGGCTGCAGTGTTGTTCTACGCCCACCTTGTTTTTATAATATATTCATGATAATTAATTCAATACAGCTTATAAGCCTGAAGAGTGTGTGTTTTTGGTAAATAAATATGTTGTAGTTCAACAACACAGTCCTTCTGTATTTTTTTCTGGTGTTATATAATTACATTAAAATAAAAAAAAACAAAGTTTGGGTTGACTTTGTGAGAGCCTAGTTCATCTGCTCCGGCACTTTCCATGGTGTTAAAAGGTGCACTGATTAAAAAATTAAACTTGTACCACTTACGTCTAGATTTGCGCTAAAATTAATGCGTCCCTATTCGGAGGGTTGAAATTATAGTCTCCCTACAATAACATCTTTTTATAACATCATGTAGACAGGCTGACTGTGAATGTATTAGCATGCTTATGTTGGGATTTTGCTCAAAGCATTATGGCACAGCATCACAGGACTGTTTCTTAGCCTGATTTATATCATCTTCTCTGTGAAATGTCCCTGATTCTTTGAAGACTGCATATGTGACCACACTGTTGAAAAATCCTGGGCATTAAACAGACTGAGGTGGGGACTTCAGGCACCATTTTAGAGTGTTTTATATCTTACCTCACAAACAGAAGGTTTTGTGTTGCATTTTTACCTATTAGGTACGGTGTGCCCCAGGGGTCAGTTTTAAACTAATTTTAATTTCTCGGTTCATGCTTCCCCTGGGGCAGATAAAACACAGACATAGTGTTTTATTTCATTTCTATGCTGATGACACTCAGCTGTACCTGCCCGTTAAAGCCACTGACTCTGGGAAGTTGAGTGCTTTGAACTGTATTGCTGATATCAGAGACTGGATGTTAGAGAATTTCCTGTGTTTGAACGCTGCAAGAACTGAGGTTCTGGTAATCAGGTGCTAGCAGAATTCAAAGCAGTAGTTTTTCTTACTGGACTGCATTACGTCAATGATAAGTCATCTTGGCATCTGATTTGAATTTAATTCAAATTCAAATTTGAGGGTGTTGAGTTTCTATCACCTCAGAAATGCTTCAAAGATTTAATCACTTTTAACTTTTAAAGACAGAGACTTTTTTGCGCAAGACAGTCTGCCTGCAGTTCGCACATTTCTGACTGCTGCTCTCACAAACCGTTCATCAGAGACGCTGTGTCTTTCAGAGTGGAAGCCCCATAATCCAGCAATTACATTCGAGAAATATCCACTTTGCAAACATTACAGACCACGCAACATTTCATAAATAAAACAGAAAACGGTCAGAGGTCTGATCTGGGAATAATTTATATATAGATGACTTTTAGAAGTAGTTACACAAATGGTGGCTTGCTTTAGTTTCATTAGCTTTAGCTGAAGCTAACTTAGCTACGCTAGCTATGTTATTAACATTGCTACATAAGCAAATTTAGCTAAGTTAGCTTTAGCAACATGAGCTTTACTAAACATAGCTAGAGCTAACATAAGCTACCTAGGTAACAAAGCTATGTAGCAAACATAGCTGCTTTGTGAGTCTAGCTTTAGCTACATAGAAACATATCTCCATTATGTATAGCTAAATTAGCTTAAGCAACATGAGCTTTGGCAAAGCTAAAGCTAACTTCACTACATACAGTGCTTAAACAAATTTATTAGACCACCACCCAAAGTCAGGTTTATGCCACAGCTGCCCTAAATTAACAGCATTGGTAATTACCAAAATCATTTTTTATGTTTCTGCAATGGTTAATACGCCAATATGTAGAAGCTTTTTAACCCAAATAATATTTTTAATGCCAAAATATAATTATTATTGTTATCCATGAATTTTCAAATTGACTGCTTTACAAAAAAAACTGAAAAAATAGTAAATCACATCACGATTTTTTTAAATAATAATACGTCAAATTATAGTTATTTACTTGCATTCCTGAAGAGAAAAATGAGTTTGAGTGGTTGAATGTTATGCTTCATTAATTTCTGACTTCTCAGAGAAGCCCAGTGATCCAGCTCAAATTTAGGTATAAAAAGGGGAATTCAGTTTGAAATTCCTCATTCCTGTTCAAAATGGTAAAACATGGAGAGCTCACTAAAATTAAAGAGTCTGCATTAAAGCACCTCATGATGCAGCTGTGGCATAAACCTTACTTTGGATGGTGGTCTAATACATTTGTCAAGTACTGTAAATAACATAGACGTAGTTAACGTAGCTGCTTTGTGAGTTCAGCTTTAGCTACATAGCAACATATCTCCTTTATCTACAGCTAAATTAGCTTTAGCAATGTGCGTTTTGGCAAAGCTAAAGCTATCCTCACTACATAAATAACACAGACATGTGGTTAACGTAGCTGCTTTGTGACCTTAGCTTTAGCTACATAGCAACATATCTCCTTTTTCTACAGCTAAATTAGCTTTAGCAATGTGCGTTTTGGCAAAGCTAAAGCTATCCTCACTACATAAATAACATAGACATGTATTTAAGATAGCTGCTTTGTGACCTTAGCTTTTGCTACATAGCAGCATTATCTATGTAGCTTACAAACCCAGTTGAACTATGAAAGCTACACTTGGAGTGTTACAATGTTTTCATGGAGGATGACCTTTTCTCTTATACATTTAAGAATTTATTTTGCAGGTCAGGCTTTGACTAAACTTTTGGTATCCTAACCATTACCATAGCCCTGAATGGAAGTTTACTCAGATTTTATTTTGAAAGTTTTTGCATGTGTTTCCTTTTTGATATAGACAGTGTGTCAGATGAACGGCCTGCTGCCAGACTGTCTTGATTTTATTGGGTTTCATGCACCAAGCTGGTGCATACACAAATATATATCCCATGGAATTAGCTGATTTAATCAGACCTACTGTGTGTTTTATATTTAGTAAATCACTTTGTAATGTCTGTTTTGAAAAGAAAATATAGCTCTAACAGAGTTTCCTGTAGTTAGAACCAAAAGTTGACTATATTTTTTCTTTGTTTTGAAAAAGAAAACTGTGCTTACAGGGATATAAATTGAAGCTTGTCAGCTTGAAACTAAAGTTTCCCTGTTAACCATGATTCATTCCTGGAATGGTTTGGTATTAATGAACAGAATGCTAATTTGCATACAATAGCTATGCTAACATGCTGCACCCCCAGTACTACCTTACTACTGTCATCAGTGGCACTACGGATAATGAATGGATGTGAAACTAATAGGGAAAAAAGTTAAAAGTAAAGTAAAATCCTCTTTTAAATAAAAGCCTGCTTCCTTTAAATGTATAATTGAAGGTATGAATAACACATAAGGGGAGGTGGAAGAACACCCAGGGGTTTCCAGGTAGACCAGTACATTTTTTGGATTCTGCTCTTGTCCCCTTCATGAAATCTTAAGTGTTTTGAATAAAATCAGGCTCATCATCATCATAATGAGGAAGCATTTAATTTTAAACTGAGATCACATCATAAGAACATGCTGGTTTGATGGTATGTGGAGCTCCTTTGTTGTAACTGTTGACTTCTTAAGCTTTTAATTATCAATGTTATAAAGAAATGTAATATAAAAATACTCTCCTCATGTCTGTGCAGGGATGTGTTAGCATAGGTGTTTCTGTAGAGTAATTGGTTCATCCTAACCAGAGGTTAAAAAGGGCTAACGTGTGAATAATCAGCTTTCCCTCTTTCTCTGTCTCTATTTATCTCTCACTCCCTCCTCTGCGCTATGCTGATATATTATGCTATTTAAGTCTCCCTCTTTCCCTCTTTTAGTTGAGATAAGAGTTCATTTCCACTGCCTCTTCTGCTCCTCTCATTATTGTAAAAGTCCTTCTTTTCATGCCAAGAAGCCTGGCAAAGAAGCAAATTGCTTGTCCTGCTAATGCTTTATTAGAGGCTGCTGGTGTGCATGCGCTCCTTCAAACTCAGTCGGATTCACTCATTCTCTCAATCAATCACACGCTTTCCCTCTCACCTCGCCCTCTGTGCTGACCACTTAGGCTAAAAAGGACCATATGAACACAAAGACTCACACTAGCTCACATTTGAGTGATATTATGCAGCAAAAATTACCATCTTTATAATGCTGCTTTATAGGACTTTATGTGTTTTGTATTTAAATGTAAATTTTCCTTTCATTGTATTAGGGTTATGTGACTTTGACTTCATTTTTATACAAGCGTCTCTAGGTAATGAACTGAGTCTGATCAGGGTTGTCTAACAGTTAAAAAAAAATGCAGTTAAGCGCTGAATTCTGATAGATAATCATAATTAATTACAATTTTATCACATGCTTAAAGGGATACTTCAACATTTTGGCAAATTCGCCCATTGTCATAATTCCTATAGTCTTAGTAATAGGTTTGTTCTCGTTAGTTGTTGGTACAAGCTGTTTCAGGATCTGGGGGGACTGATATACCAGCTGCACAGCTAACGCAATGTAAGCAGATGGTATTTTTGCTTTCCCTCATTAAACTCATCAAATACACAATGCAACAACTCCATAATGCTCTCGTGGACAAGTTGTGACCTGTACATTCACCACGCTATGAAATAATCATGGCACATTATGAGACGGAGATGTTTTAAAGCTAAATGCAAAGCCGGAACTACACTCCAGACATGGCTGCTGCACTGTCACCCCGCCCAGTGGTTTGCTCAAGAAATAGTTCAGAGTATTTGCTACATGTGTTGTAATGTTACATAATTATACGATATTATTTCATAACGTGGTGAATGTGCAGGTGCACAACTTGTCCACAAGAGCATTATGGAGTTATTGCATTGTGTATTTGATGAGTTTGATGAGGGAAAGCAAAAAAATACCGTCTGCTTACATAGCATTAGCTGTGCAGCTGGTATATCAGTCCCCCCAGATCTAAAAACAGCTTGCACCAACAACTAACTGAAACGAACCAATTACTAAGACTATAGGAATTATGGCAATTGGTGAATTTGCCAAAATGTTGAAGTGTCCCTTTAAAATTAATTATGTTGCATTTGAAAGCTCATATTTTTAAGCATAGAGGATGTGAAGGAAATCTTACCAGTTTCTTTATTTTGCAACCAAGTGAAGTCAAAGAGACTTTTTTTTAATAACCATTAGGCTTTTATTATTTAAATGGAGGCACCACTGTGGTCTGAAACCATGACTAAGAGGTAGGAGCAGGGCTGGACTGGTAATCTGGCACATGGGGCATTTTTCCTAGTGGGTCAAGGAACTTTGGGGGAAGTTAGATTATTTTTTTGGTCATAAATGCTTATCATAGATAATTAAGTAGAGCTGGTAAAGAGGACAAAGGAAAACGTATTCACCCCCACCGATGTTTTACTCTTTTACTGATTTTCTAAATCCATCCATGTTTTGACAAATGCCAAAATGTCAAATTAATGTCAATTAAATAAAGATAATATAATGTCAAATAAGTGACTGCATAAATATTCACCCCCTTTGAAGTGACTGACCTACTTCAACAGAGGTCCAGCTAACTGGTGCTAGTAGTCTCATAATCACTGAAATGAGGATCACCTGAGTGCAGTGAATCTTTCTCAAGTTATTATAATGTAAAGAAACCTATGTCTGGAAAGTCCAGCCACTCAGTATTCCAGGCTACCATTACACCATGAAGACAAAAGAACACTTCAAGCAACTCAGAAGCAAGCCAGGAAATGGATACAAAAAAAGTTTCCAAGGCTCTGAACATCCCCCGGAGTTCAGTTAAATCCACTAAGGAGGCTAGTGAAAGAGGCCACCTAGACACCTATGACTACTCTGAAGGAGTTTCAAGCTATAGCAGCTGAGATGGGAGAGACTCTGCATAAAACAACTGTTGTCCAGGTTCTTCACCAGTCAAAGCTTCATGGGAGAGTGGCAAAGAGACAGCCACAGTTGAAGAAAACTCAGATTAAATCCTGACTGGAGGCATGTAGGAAACTCTGGACTTTGGCTACCAAACACTGCACATCACCACAAACACACCATTCCCATTGTGAAGCACAGTGGTGGCAACATCATGCTGTGGGGAAGTATCTCAGCAGCAGTAAAGGTAGAGAGTAGAATGAATGCAGGAAAATATAGGAAAATCCTTTAGGACAATCTTATTCAGTCTGCAAGAGAACTATGGTTCAGGAGAAGATTTATTTTCCAGCAAGACAATGAACTGAAGCATACAGAGAAAGCTACACAGAAATGGTTTAAAGACAACAAGGTGAATGTTCTTGAGTCAAAGTTCAGACCTCAATCTGATAGAGAATGTGTGGCTGGACTTTAAAATCCCTGTTCATACCTGATCCCTGTGCAACCTTCAGAGTTTTAGCAGGTTTGCAAAGAAGAATGGAGTAAAATTTTAGTGTCCAGATGTGCAGGCCTGATTGAGACCTATCCACCCAGACTTAGTGCTGTGATTGCAGCACTGAGTCTGTTACAATTTTGTAGAAATAACAACAACCATCGCTTTAAAAAAATATTTAAAAACTAGAGCCTCTTCCCTGAAAATAAAACCTTAATGAACATCTTTAAGATTCATACTTCCAGTCCTGCAATCATTTCAAGGCTTGATTTGTGCTACAGATCTTCTTATGTCTTGGGTGAAGCAAAAAAAAAAAAAAAAAAAAAAAAAAACCTTTCTCACACATACAGTGTTTAACAAATTTATTAGACCACCACCCAAAGTCAGGTTTATGCCACAGCTGCCCTAAATTAACAGCATTGGTAATTACCAAAATCATTTTTTTATGTTTCTACAATGGTTAATACACCAATATGTAGAAGCTCTTTACTGATTTACAAAAAAACTGAAAAAATAGTAAAGCACATTATTATTTCTTGATTATGTTAAATTATAGTTATTTACTTGCATTCCTAAAGAGAAAAATGAGTTGTAGTGGTTGAATGTTATGCTTGATTAATTTCTGACTTCTCAGAGAAGCCCAGTGAGCCGGCTCAGATTTGGCTTGAAGGTGAACTCAGTTTGAAATTCCTCATTCCTGTTCAAAATGGTAAAACCTGGAGAGCTCACTGAAAACGAAAGAGTCCACATCAAAGCACTTCATGATGCTGGATGGTCTCTGAGACAAATATGACAAATATGAGTGGCCTAGTGCCTAGTAGTGGGTACTCCACTGCTAGGCACTCCAAAATGCAGACACTGTCTTGGACTTGAACTGCGACTGGGGAACATCTCATAGATTAAATGTTACTACTGCTTAACCATGAAAAATAACTTGCTACAGATCATAAATAAAATATGCAAAGCAAACCGTAACAAAAATTTAATGTTTGATATTACAAGCCACACAATGCTCCATCTTTGCCACAGAGGTGTTTTTGAATTAGAATTTTTGCAATTGCGCTTTTATTTTCCATCACTGTAAGAGCAGGAAGATGCTTCAGTGATGTCTGCTTCTCTGTAATGGTAGCTTATTTACAGTGCATCTAAGTGGACATACAGCACATGATCCATTTAACTAAAAACACTGTAATGTTTTAATTTCAGACCCTAATAGCTGCCCTAGTTTAATCTGAGCATTGTATGAGCAAGGTATGATAACAGAACAATGACATTTAATCAATGCATGGAAGTATTTCACTCTTTTTTGTTTTTCCTTGTTGATTTCAAAATGTCCTGGGCAAAATCTGTAGTTTCTTCTCTTTCTTACCGCAAATTTAAGTTTTAGGGAAACAAATTATCAGAGGAGTTTTCAAGAATTTGATTTCTACACTCTTTCTAAATTAAATAGTTTTCTGTTGTAAAAAGGAGAAAGTTTTCATTGCATTATTCACAGTCTGAAACATACTACATGTGTTCCCAGTCAACTAGTCTTTTCCTGCAAATAAATTTCCTAAATAGGAATATTTTATGTGGAAGCTTGGAGGAATGTTGTATAAAATAAAAATCAATCAGTCAATTCCGTTCTATAAATGGCAGACTCAAAAAAAACATGCTTTTTAATTGCCTTCTTCCTTTCTTGCAGGGCTGTATATTAACAGTCCAATTATCTGGTGTTGGTCTGTGTCAGTGCATGTAACCTCTCTTATTTCACTTAATGAGTTGAATTAATTCCTTTACCAATTAACTCCATTTATGCTGAAAGCTGAGGTTATATTTAGAAGATAACTTTCCGGTAACTGGCTGCATGGCGGTGAGTATTTTAAGCCGTCATAAATAGCATGCATATTAACTGTTACTATCTGCAGCGCTTCATCACTCCGGCTCATTCAGGTGTGTCCTTCTCGAGCAGCTCCCTGAGGTGTCGGTGGCACAGTTTCTGCTGAATTCTGGCAGCTGCATTCAGGAGGCCATGACCTTCGCATCTTGTTGAGCTGGAGAGAGATGGGTCACTTTGCAAGCTGTGTTTACAAGCCACACACTGCGGAAATCACCTCGGTATGCATTTAAAACAAGGGAAACATGCCAATAAGAGAGGTTAACCTTACTGCTTTAAACGCAGGGACAAGTATGCTGGGATTTCCTGTCACATATGAAATAACCTTGTCACATTTACAATAAAATACCAACAAAATAACAGGTTTAAATGATTCAGTAATGTGATCCTTTTACTAGGCACGTATGATCGGTTTAAAACATGACATCAAAGTCAGACTCTGCTGGCTCACATTTATGAAGGCCATGTTAGAATGAATCCACCTTTTGGTACATCCATCCTTGTCTCATTTACTCAGCCCTCTTGTTAGGATGCTTCCCATTAAAACGTTTAGGGAGGCAGCTGTTTGCTGCTCAGGTCAAGAAGGTTAATGAGAGGTGCATTTGCCAAACCCACAAGCCAGTCTCCATCCCTTCATTCCTTTATTATGTAACAGAAACAAAAATGTCTGAAAACACTGTGTGAAAAAACTTCTGATGAGGTGTAGCTCATGGTTTTCCAACGTTAAATGGGCTTATTTTTGTCTTCTGGAAAAGGATGGAAGCCCAAGAATGGGGATCATCATATTAGAAATGCTTTCTAAGAATAACTTGTAGTCTGCCTAGCAACAGGCAAAAAGTTGGAGCTGAGGTGGGCTACCAAACACCTTTAATACGTGCCTACTAATGTGAAACTCTTCAGCAAAAAAACACCATCTAACCCATGTCAGGCAGCGCCCCAATATTTTCTATGAACAAACCGACACAAGCGGCGGCACTTTACATCACTGCTTTTATGCAAGACTGGCTGTTAGAGTTTTTCCAGAAGAGACCAGCCATTTTGTCCATCTCAGTTGCTGTAGTAGCAGTTCTGAAAAAGAAATTTAGTGGCATCCTTTGTTGGAGGTGTTGGATAAGTTTGGAGGCCTCGGCTAATGGTGATGTACCATTGCTCCTATCATTCTTCCCTTACACTGTGAGGTGGGGAGGCTAGTCCTAAGCGGGCTTTTGACTCTGGTATCAAGCACCTGGCTATGCAATGTGTGGTGGGGAGTTTTCGTGGCAGAGGGTGGCATGCTTCAGTGCTGTCACGGATCAGTTCAATCCCCCTGGACTGTAAGAGGGAAGCCACCTGTTGCTCTATGGAGCTAGCATCCAAGTCCTCTGGATCACCTTTGATGTCAGCGGTCACTGCACAGACGTATGACCAGGATTTAATATCAGCCTAGTGGTGATAACATTGTTCATCCTGGTGTACTGCCCCAGGTCTACAACCCTGCTTTTGAGGTAAGTGATACACTTATCCTTCTCCACATTCTGGATGTGCATGGCTTTAACCTCCTCAACTGGCTCCAGGATGCCTTGACAGCAGAAAAGGCTTCTTAAAGTTGTCAACCTCCTGTTTGCTGATGATTTCTTCTGACCCAGGTTCTCCTTTTGTTGCAGTAGATGTTTTCAGCCAAGACAAATGTCTGCATGGTCAGCTGTAAACCAGCCACTCAGCTGTTAGCAATGCAGCTAGTAACTAGTCAGCAACTAGCTTTGTTCGCGTAATGCCAGTCCTCATCCAAGATCCACTTCTTTATCAGGCAGGGGTCGAACATGGGATCTCAGCACTAGGGCTGAATGATTTGCAAAAACAACCAAATTGCGATTTTCCCCCAGTATTGCAATTGCGATTTGATATGCATATTATTAGGTTTCTCATGTTGTGCATTTTTTTTTTTTTAACAAATTCAAGCAATAAATTATTCTATATTACAATCTACATTTAGTCAGGAACACTCTCATCATACATTTAAACACTTTATTGCAAAATGGACAGTTTTACTTGGTGGAGAAAGCTCCGCTATAGAGATGCTCTCTGAGTTAGTCAAGCAGCATGCTTTGACTTTCCAGGGAGTGCGTAGCTAGATACCCCCGTATGAATAGATAGATATATGTAAATGTGCATTTAAAACAATGAAATTATTCAGAAGCAATTAATCCATAGTAGTATGAATCTAAATCTAAGGGAGGAACAAGCTTTATGCTATGAAGTAGGCGGCTGGGGTGGAGGAGGTGAAGCTTTGCCAGCAGCAGCATGATGCATCAGCATTAATGCAAGCAGGGATTAGTGAGCAGTACGCCATCTTTAAATGCACGGTGGTGTTGAGAGAAAGCGCTGTGAGAGCTGTGAGGCAATAATTGGTGTCAGTGGGCTATCAGCCAATCAGCTGGGGATATGACTTATGTGAACTAAAGCTTAGCTTTATCATTATTAGATAGCATGAACTAGGGAAGAATAAAAAAAAAAGTATCTAACTGCAATAACTGCAAATTTGATATAAATTGCCTTACTAAATGGGGGTTTCTGTTTTTATGTCACTCTTTTTAGTTAAGAAAAACATACATAAGACATGAAAAGGACAATTTTTGTAAACCATTTTTAAAAATGGCACTTGAATGTTTGCAAAATATGCATCAAATCTCTGCTGCTGCAAAACTTGAATGTTTTAAATTTGTATTTTGACATATTTCAACTTAAAGCAATACTGCAAAGTCTGTGATTTGTAAATTGCAGCATGCCATATTGCAAATAATCTCATTCGTGTTTAATTGCTCAGCCCTAACTTAAACCAATGTCCATGATCCAAAATCAATAGTCCAAAAGGCGAGAAAAAAAGTCAAAAACCCGAGCACCAAGCAGCAGGAACACACAACAAACTGACAGGAAGTGGATGGCCCTGAACAGCTGTGACAACCAATCCCATAAAGAATATGATGTGTTCATTTTCTGATTTCACATTGACCAACCCCAACTGGAATTTCTTGCTTGCATCAAGGGAAAAATTGTCTAACAATGAGTTAGCTGGCTAACAATGACCTAAACTATAGCTTTCCTTCACATGTTTTAAGGGTAACAATTGCTTTGTTATAAATCCATTGTGTAAAAGCATAGAGGAAAAATACTGAGGAGCTGAATTTTTACAATTTGACATGAAAAACCTTGAGGTTTTTGGTGTGCCTTGAGGTTTTGGCCTGATCTTAGGTGTGCCTTGAGCAAATAAAGGTAGAAAACCACTGCTCTAGACAGTATTTGACTTTTTTTTGTCTTTGCAGGTGGTATCTGCTTCTTCAGAAGTCAGATGAACCATAATTAGTCAACATTCTTGGCCTTTTCCCTCTCAGCAAATCCAACCATTCCTGTGATGGGCTTTTCTCGTTATTGTTCTCAGAGATGTCAACAAAGCAGAGAGTTGTGAGAACAAAGAACACTTCAAATAAAAAGGCCTCCATCAGTCGGTCATGTGCTCCACCCTCATTAACTCATTTTGAAACTGCCGTTGTTCATGTTACTGTCTGTCTGGAAGACTTCCTTAGACTCTTTTGCACTCACACCTTGAATCACTCAGACACATCACATAACCTGATTCAGACACAAACACAGAGCAATAGGAAGAGAGAGTCTAGAGGAAGAGGAAGACCTGCCATGACTGCTGGAGGCTTTAATCAGCGTTTGACAGGAGGAGGTGAAGCAGCTCGTCTAATTGACTGTAGACAGAGTCTCTGCATTCAGTGCCGCTGCTGCGGCCTCCAACACGCAGCATTGATCTGAAGGAGAACACTGTCTGTCTCTAACCGAGTCTTTCTTCATCCATCTGTCTTCTGTTCCTCTCGCTTCATTTCCTTTCTTTCTCTTTCATCCAGCACTCCTCCTCCTATCCTCCTTTCACGTTTCTAATCATTCCTGCCCTCCCTCTCTCGCTGTTGTTTCTCCATTCTTGCTAATCAACATATTCCACGATGCAGGATCTGAGCCAAGCCTTTAAGACAGATGGATGATGATGAATGGTGAGGCAAACCCCATCTCTCTCTCGGTCTTGTTGTCTCTCTCCCTCCTCCCTTCTTTCTTTTGCATGGTCCTGACTTTGTTTTCTTTGATACACTTTTGAAGCTAATGAGAAGGCGCCTCTGGGAGGCACATGATGTGCTTTCAAATGATTAGGGCCAAAAGCTACTTCCTTGGCCATCGAACATCAATAGAACAAAGCCAGTCGGACACAAACAGAGTTGAGATTGAAAAGATAGAAAAGATGTTTCACTCAGAAGTCGGTTAAGAACCCTCTTGCAGAAAAACAGTGAGGGGCAGTCGCCAACTTGTTAGAGTTTCCACGCCTTAAGTCTTCTTTCCTTCTTTATGATAATGATCTGATTCTGCTCGTATCTATCGGATTCTGGGGTTGTGGAGGATAAAGATCTGTGAGCGGAGTGACATGAAGCTTTCTTCTTTGAAGAAACAAAGATGAGTCCTTTCAGGGATTCCCCCTTGGACCTAAGATGGACTCCCCTTGGTCTCAATTATACCATCCTCTGCCAGTGCTTCCTCTCCACACTCTTTCTCTCTCTGCATGGCGTCCTGAGGTCTCTTGTAGCACCGCAGGACAGTGCTGTCCTTCACCTTTTGATCTGGGCCCGATCAAACGCCAGCTGTTCTTTGATGATAGCAGAGATGGTAGTAGCGCTAAGCATCCCAGGGCATCAGATCCCCTCCCGGTTTATCACTGGAAAACCTAACAACCTGTAGCAGCAGGCCTGCAGTTACGCTGTTGACAGCTCTTAGCGGGAGGCACTGTAAATAATGGCCGTCTAGCTGTGGTGATGCAAGATGTGGTTGTACATTTTCCCGGCTGTAACGCCTCCAGGGGTGTTGGAGAGGCTCTGCCGGGGTTCACTATGATGGAGGGGGTGGAGACGTGCAGTTTATGATTTTTAATGATCGATCGAGGTTTGGCCAATCCACAAAAACTCGGAGTAAAATTCAGGCCGATGCGGCAGTTCTAAAAAGTCTGATGTGTAGTTCTGGGGAATGTTGACTGCCAAGCTCTGAACACATATTTTGAGATGTGTTTGGCTCTGATACATTACAGTCCAGTGAGGAAAAGAGAGAAATATAAAAACATAGCTTCTTAGTTTCTTCCTTTGAGCCAAACTAGAGTTGGGCACCTGGAGAACATCAGTGTTTGCTGGGCCATAAGCAGACCAATTTACTACAGTTAGGAATATCTTTACAATTGGATTGAGATGAGGTTTATATGCCCATTTATGGTGCCAATAACATCCCGCGGGAAAAATGTGAACTCCATGTAAAACTGTTTGACCATTACACAAACAGGGACTGTAATGACATAGCATTCAAATACATGCACTTTAATATATGGTTGCCCCCCTTTTGCAGCTAAAACAGTCTTCTTGGAAGGCTTGCCAGAAGATTTTGGAGTGTTTCTGTGGGAATTTGTGCACATTCATTCTGTAGAGCACTTATTAGTCTAGGCACTGATGTTGTATGGGAAGGCCTTGCCCGCCATCTTCATTCCACTTCATCCCAAAGGTGCTTAATGGCGTTGAGGTTGCGGGCCAGTCAAGTTCTTTCACACCGAACTCGTATCTTAAAAGTCCTTTCTTTGTTCACTGGGGGTCAGTTATGTTGAAACAGAGAAGGGACTTCCCCAAATTGTTGGCAAAAAAATGGAAGCATAGCGTTGTCCAGATTGTCTTGGTATGCCGAAGCATTTAGATTGGCCTTCCGATAAGGGGTCTAACCCAAACCCTGAAAACCTCCCAAATACCACTATCCCTCCTCTACCAAACTTCACAGTTGACACAATGCAGTTAGGCAGGTAATGTTCTCCCAGCATCCACCAAACCCACACTCACCCAACAGACCGCCAAACAGATAAGTATGATTCGTGGCTCCACAGAACATGTTTCCACAGCTCTACAGTCCAGCATCAGTGTGCTTTACACCACTCTCTCCATTGCTTTGCATTGGAAGTGGTGATGTGAGGCTTGCATGCTGCTGCTCAGTCATGAAAACCCATTGATAAAGCTCCCACCACATGGTTTTTGTGCTGCTATTAATGCCAGTGGAAGATGAGCAATGTGTGCCTTGGCAGTCGTCAACCCACGCTCTGTGATTGTACGTGGCCATCCACTTTGTGGCTGAGTTGCTGTTGTTCCTAAACACTTCCGCTTTCTAATAATACCACTTACAGTTGACTGTGGACTATCCAGCAGGGATGAAACAGCATTCATCACAGTACAACACTTGAATCATAATATAAATGTTGGCAAGCTCAATAAGTGAGCTAATCAACGTCCATTCTGCCAAATTCAATGCAGATTTCAATGCTGGATGAATATTTTCAACTAACATTCTGCAAGGCTGAGGATGCTTTTCATGGACTTTTTAAAGCTAGTGAGATCATGCAACCCCCACAGTCTGAGGTTTTTTTTCATTTCTATTTTTGTTCCTCAAGCTGGTAGTTAAAGTTACTGCGTTTTGGTTAATTGGATTCATAATGCTGATGTGCTTTGAGGTTATGAACTGATTTGTCTAGTGCGAAAGTGATCCTTAAGCCCACTTCCTTCTGTGCACTCAGACAGTGACTGTGAGTGGTGTAGGTAAGAGAGCAGAGGAGAGGAATAGCAATGTTTCGTTATGCTTTCTTTGCCCCCAGGTCCACCTGTGGACATTTTTTTCCCCATTTACCTCAGTTAACAAACCTATGTTGCATGCTGTCTGGACACTACTTACCATGAGCAGATATGATGTGGTCATTGCTAATGGTTTTAATGATATTTAAAATTTGAACAGCATGATCATTCAAACTGGTAACCATTTCATCCCTGCTTTCAACAACAATGTGTTAACAACAGATACCCCACAAAGTCAGGACATTTACTGCTATGTTGTCTGTGTATTTCTCCATTGTGCTGACTCTGCACTTCATGTTAGCTGTCTTTTTCATTCTCAACATGATGATGTATCAGTGCTTAGACCTGGAGAAATGTGAGCGCAGGCTGGTGGGGTACAGGGGAGGGATGACAAACATACTCCAATATTGTACGGGGCAACTGGTCCTAGCGTGAGTGCACCTTTAGTGCAAAATTCAGAGTATATGTGCACTTATGATGCCATTTCTGCCATTTAAAAATAAAAGTTGGCACATAATTTGGTCAGGAGGAAAGACCTATATTAGTATATTAGTGCAACTCCGTGGATTTTATACCCTTGTTGAAACAGTGGTACCCTCTATGTCTTTGCTAGTTTGTGTTTTACATTTGTGAGTAGTGTCGTGTATTTTACCAAAACTTTAACCCAGACAGACAGCCTGCCAGCAGGTTTAGGCAGACAACTCGAGCTGAGCTGATTTCACACCTGACAAACATCCTCCTAATTTGGCAGCCGATTTAAGCTTCGGGATTTCCGGTCTCTCCCTCTGCTTTGCTGTTGCAGTCCCTGCCTTGAATCAGTACTTGGATCTAGTATTCACTTCACCTCCACCACAACATCCACCTGTAGGCTCCAACAGGAGGTTTAAAATGACATCTAATGACTCCTTAATTCTGCATTTAGAATGAATCTGCTGGGAGTAATGAGGTTGAAGAAACATGTTCTGCTGCTACATTAGACTTGTGAGTTCTCAGATTTAACTGCGCGTTTTAGAATTTGTGGAATAAAATAGTCAGCATGCTGGTCTTCCCCTATGGAAGACCCGCACTTTCTTTATCACTGCAACTCATTTTCTGGAAATTTTCTCAGCATCTGAGTGATACTTTTCCATAGATAATTGATTATATAACTATATCAACCATAGGATCCATCCAGCCTATATATATACTGCTCAATATCTGCAAAAATATTTGTAAAGCTTCACTTTCATTCCAGTTCAACTCAAATCTTTTTATTTCTCCAACAGTTTGTTAAAAAAACTAATTGGTGAGGAGGAACCTGAATGTTTGGTACAGCATAATTGAGTGGCTCAAATTATGAATGTTAAATTTCCTCTTGATTGAATTTAATTCAGTAATAATTTCAGCTCTGCTTTTGAGAGCAAGGACATTCAGTGGTAAATACTCAAAGCAAGGACTTTTTCATCTGTTCACCCACACAAGCACAGAAAGGTGTAAAATTTGTGTTTAAAACTTTTTTTTTCTTTGGTTTTTGGGCTCCAATTAGTTGTTTTTCTGAATTGTAATAGGTATCAGGCCAGGTTTATTCATAAAGCCAATTAGCCGACCGCGTCTCAGCGGGCCTTACAGCTGCAGTTCTGAACTTTAAAGAAAGCCAAACACTTGAGAGAAACTGGAACCTAGCACATTTAAAAACAATAAGTTTGAGTTTGTGATTGTAAGATAGTCTTCTTGGAGATCAAGTACACAAAGATTTTGCAAAGGAATGTCAGTTAAACAAAATTATGGAAGGTAAAACAAGTGACTGCATAAATTTCACCCTCTTCAAATCAGTATTTAGCTGCACCTTTGGCTGCAATCACAGCATTGCGTGGAAAGGTCTCAGTCGGGCTTGCACACTTGGACAGTGCAATTTTGCTCCATTCTTCTTTGCAAAACTGCTCAAGCTCTTTCAGGTTGCATGGGGATTGGGTGTTAACAGCCCTTTAGAAGTCTATAAATTGTGTTGCATTTTGAAGTTGACCAGATGCTCTGAAAGTGCTTCCTGCTGTTTGGAGCGATCTGCTCTACATGGATTGATTCGGTTTGGCAGCAACATAAATAGAGATGGCACATATCTGGCGTTTAGGAAAGAGGAGTGCCCATTCTTGGATATGCTGAAGATGGACTGAAGCGCATGCAATAGAGCAGCAAAAATTAACTGGAGGGGGAGAAATTTGCTTTGCATGCAGATCAGACAAATTCTGTGGAATTTGAGGGTTTCTTTCAATTCCTTGCTGCATTAAAAATTGGCCTTAAATCTGCATATTTAACACATCAGTTGTTCTCTTTATGCAAGGGATCTGCTCCACAATTTGATTAGCAGACCACCGGCTCTTCTAGGTGATCTTGGTTTGGCCACACTGGAGTGTGATTGCTTTGTTCAAATTGGACCAAACAAACTGGGTCAAAGGCTGAACGGCGGCACAGGGGATAGCACAGTTGCCTCTCACCGAGAAGGGTCCTAGTTTGTGTGAGTGGGTTCTCTCGAGGTACTCCGGCTTCCTTCACCACCAAAGACATGCTCATTAGGTTAATTGATCACTCTAAATTGGCCATTGGTGAGAATGTGAGTGTGCCTGATTGTCTGTCTCTGTTAGCCCTGACTGGCAACTGGTCCCTGCCTCTCGCTCTGGGATAGGCTCCAGCCCCTCACGACCCCCAACAGGATAATGGGCATAGAAAATGGATGGATGGATGGCAACTGGGCCAAGGTGGAAATGTCCCCTCAAGTTGGAACTTCTTCTCATGATCCAGGTGAGAAAGCACCCTTACATCTTTTGGCTCAGGTGTCTGTACATTATCTCCCTTATAACAGAACTGTATTAAATCTAAGAGCATTACCAGAGGTGATATTTTATACACCAATATCACCTTCAATACTGTGGAAAACTGACCATCAATCTTCCAAATTACAATATATTAAAGCCTCTGACAAATTGAGGAAAAGATTAGAATGAGCAGTTGGGCTGTCTAACACAACACACGAGGAGATTTATGACTATTATCATCATCCATTCAGACCTTTTCATCACCTCGGGTGCTTACCTTCTCAAGCCCTGACTAATACGGCTCTAGACGGTGATATAAAACGATTACAGCTGATGCGGACATTTACGGTGCCCACACTCATACACAGAAGAGACACAGATACCTGAAGGTCAAGCAGAAGGGGAGGGGGGGCCAGTCAATTTCAAAGGACCTTTTGTCAAGTCCTTATTGAAATTCATCAATAAAAATGGGCCGCCCTAAGCCTTTTCAGAAATAAAATTGTCATGCTAATTCATTTTGATTGCCACATTGGAATGGCTAAACAAAATGAATGGTGGGGGCCAGATGCGCCTACCAGAGCGTATCTCTGGATATTTCATAGTGAATTACCCCGATCGACTGCCCCGTGGATCCTGGTGCAAATTCCGATCAAACGCCCATAAGTGTGGAATTCCAATCACCGCTTTGCTAACTCATTGATTTGCATGCCAAAGACGCACACATTATAAACCCCAATGAAAGCTGCACTGCTGACTTGGATGTTTTTTTGTTTTTTAAATCAAAGCACGGAGAGGATTTAAATTTTCATACGGAGCATGCATCCCCTGATAGTAAATGAAAATAATAGTCAGCCATTTGTGAAGCAGACGATAAATATTTCTCCTTATCTTTTGCCGAGACTTGCAAACACTTGCAGGGAGTAAATGTTTCATTATGCTTTTATTAGGCCTGACATTTGTGCACAAATATGATTCAACATATCAACACAGCAAAGATGCTTAATTGCTGTATTCTGTTTGGTGGCAGAAAAACAGCGAGTGACCTGGGTTCAGAGAGAGAAAACATCAAATAAAGGAGGGCTCCTGTAGTTTAAAGGCCACTCACTGTAGTATGGAGGAAGACTGAGTGGATAAAAAGCTCTCTGTGTTGCATGAGAGACAGGACTCTTGTGGACCAAGAGGGGAGGATACTTTCCAATGAGCCATCTGGACATGTCCCCCCCCCTGGGGACACGGAGCAAAACATGCTTGATCTGTCTGCTTCTCTGCCTCTTCTGCTCTCTCTCTCTCATCCTTTCCCCCATCTATCCATTTATCCATATAATCAGCTGTACTGAAGAACAATAGGGGGAAAATTCTCTTTTTGCAACAGCTTTAGTGTCAGATGAAGAGATAATAAAACTAGGAAAGCACTCGGAGAGCGCCATTAACCCTATCTCCTAATAGTAACGGATCCTTTAAAAAATTCCTGGATCTAGACGGTGATCCGGATCAGTCCCAAAATCGAATCAGTTCTTCCTTATGCCGCTTCTGACATTTCAAAATCTGTCTACAACTTTTTGAGTTATGTCACTAACAAACAAACAAACAAACTAGCGGAGGTAATAAATACAACAATAATAATAATGATAATAATAATCGTAATAATGATAACAGTAATAATTTATTGTTATTATATTTAATATTAATTAATATTTTGTTGTTACTTATCACGTTAGTTACTTAGTTACTTTCGGCCAAAATGATATGGAACAATTTTACAGATATCATTGGAGTTCTTGCCATTAGATTAACGCCAGCTTGCAGTTCCTCTATAAGGCCACAGGAGGGCAGTGGTCAGTCAATAGCCTTAATATGACAAAACCAACCTCAACTGTACATTTATGAGAAAAATAGAATTTTACTGATTAGACTCTACGTATAACTAAGGCTAAGTAAAAAAAATGAAATCCCAACCAGTCTTTCTTCTGTCTTGTTATAAGCATGACTCTCTGCTGCCCTCCTGTGGCCAAAGCCAGGAACTGCAACCATATTAAATCTGTCAAGCTGGCGTTAATATAAACCTTACAACAAGAAATACTTCCAATGTGCTTTTACGCAAGAGGTCGTAAAACAAAATTAGCAGTAATGTGGAATTTAGAAAGGAAAAAATGAATGTAAGGCCTAAATAATAATAATAAAAATATATTTTGTTATTATCTTTATTATTTTATTGCTATCCTTTTAATCAAAATAATAAGTAAATTAGAAAAGCACTCAGAGAGCGCAGACCTCTGCCATTAGCCCTATCTTCCAATAGTAAAGAATTCTTTAAAAATTCCTTGATCCAGACAGTGATCCGGATCAGTCCCAAATCTAATCAGTTCTTCCTTATGCCATTTCTGACATTTCCTGAAAATGTCATCAAAATTCGTCAATTACTTTTTGAGTTATGTTGCTCACAAACTAACAAACCCTGCCGATCACATAACCTCTTTGGCGGAGGTAATAAAATAATACATGCAAACATAATGGATGTATAAGACAAAAACATTGTGTGTAGCATTGAATAGGATTTTTTCCCCTATTTTCATTTCACATTTATTTAACCAGGAGTATTTCCTATGAGATATAAATAAAACCTCTCTTTTACAAGGGCATCCTGACTAAACCATCAGCACAGAAGGTCAAACATTTGACAGACATTAACTGACAAATCAGCAGCGTTCATCTGTTAAATGTGCACACTCTGGTCACATGATCCTCAATTCTGGTTTTAAAATCTCCACACTAACACAACACTCAAGTTTAAGGTGACCCTCAAGCTCACCGCTTTAGGAGAATTTCATACATGATGGAACCACAAGATCGAAGGTTAGAGCTACTAACAGGTTTTGGAGTCGATAGAGCATAAATAAAAAGGAAGGTCACGTAAAATGGTCTCATAAAGAAAGCTATAGCAATGTAATGTCCTGTTGCATGACACCAACCAACTTTCTCATACAGCACACAATGATGGCTGCAAAAACCCAGACCTGAGACAAATCACAAAGCAGCATGGAACCGAGTCCAGCATTGTTGTTGAGGATGATAAAGCATGCATCAGTTTCAGACAGAAATGAGCTTCTACCTCACATCACGATGGGATTTTGGATGTCATAAAAATATTGGTAATTATTATTAGAATTATTTATATAAATAAATACAATTATTAATCAACATTAATAAACTACAGGCCAGCCTAACACCCAGAATTAAATTTAAAACAATTATGATTTCTGTTATAACAGGAAATATGATCATTTGAATTTGATATAAAAATGATTTTTTTACACACGTGATAATGTTCCGTACTGTACAGGACTGGCACTGGTAATTCTTTCTGCATTTTATGTCCATTTTTTAAAAGGAAAAAACCTTCATATATTACATACATATATTTTTACTATCTGCTGATCATTCATACTGTAAAAATGCAGTTCATGGAATTTAAATCTTGTATTTGATCATGAAATATCTTACAGTGGCACAGTTAAAAAAAGTACAACAAAATGCATATTTATTATATAATTGAATTTCAATGCATTTTGCTTGATTTCGGATCACTATTATGTCAGCTTAAACATCTTTTTTTTTTGTTTAATTGGCACTGTCTTGGAATACCTCAAATTCCATTTTGTTTTCTGTATACTTAAGTACAAAAGTTATTTTTAACTTGAAAGCTCTATATAAATATGTAATCTGTGTAAATTGTTAATTTCTAGCTTTGTATGTGTAATTTTACAACTGTTATGTGTAAGTTAAAGGGCAACAAAAATATGTGCCCCTGGCCTGTCCAACCCCCCCCCCCCCCCCAAGATTAAGAAAGTGAAAGTTTCAGAAAGAGAGGGAGGAAAGATGGCAGACGTTCTTAAAATGGCTAACCAGAACAAAGGATACAATATGCCTAAGAGAAACTTTAGCTCTAATCTACAAACTCAGTATGGTCTCACACAGAACCCCAGAGGCCAAACTTTGATTCTGATGGTTACACTGATGTTTTAGTACGTGAAGTCACTGTACTGGACATAAATGGACACAGTAAAGTACAATGTCACAATATTACAATGCCATTTAGCAGATGCTTTCATCCAAAGGGACGTACTTTTGAGAACAAGAACAACAAAAGCAAAGATCTAGACAAGAAGAAACAACATCAGTAAGTGCCACAAAGTGTTTCAAGTCCAATTGGATGCAGGTGCTGCCATGCAGTGTTAAAGGCAAACCACATAATGTATTCAAGTTTTTTCTTTTTTTGAATAAACATCATGAAACAATCAATAACCAATGTGAGATCTCTCACCATCACCATTTATCAAATTGTCTTCACAACAGTTAATGACCAAGTACCAAGTGCTGGGTCACTCACAAAGAGCTGGGCATAAAAATCCCCGAAGTAGAGCAGGACAAGTAGATCGAATAAGTTAACAACACTTTAGCAAACAAATGCAGCTTTCAACAAATGCAAATTAAATACCTCCTACAGCTAGTTCTTCCCAGAACAAAGCACCGTATTTCTTATCAATGTGTGATTAGAGTCTTGTGTCCAACTAGATCCAGGGGTGAGCAGTTGTCAGTCCATTAACGTTCCTTCCATGGTTCCGGCAAGTTCAAGTCCAGTGGTGTCAAGATTCAGCTTTAGGACAGGAGGAAGGCTTGTATTGTTCTTCTGAGGCAGAAAGAGATGTTAGTCCTCTTCAGATACTCCTGTCCAGATGCAGTCAAGGGAGGGAAAGAAAACATTCTGTACTCAACCCGCCGGTGGCTGATTGCACCAAACTTTAGGCTGAAGCTGGAACAGTGGAAGCAGCTGCTCTACTGCTTTGCAGGCTGTGGAATGGCCAAGCGGGGTCATGGGGGTTTTTATTACCTGTGGACCTCCTGCAGAGTTTCCTCAGATCTTCTTTTATCTTCTCTTAGGTGCTGCTAAGGATCCTGGGATGATAAGTCCCTCTGCTTATATGGCCCTTGGTCTTAAAGTTTCCCTCCAAACTACGAAAACACGCCATCGCAATTACAAACCAATTATCACACGTCAAACACTCTAATTTCTTTTTTCATGTCTTTAAATATGAACATATAGAATAGATATCAAGAGATTGTATGAAGAGATGATGTGAAAATGAAGCTTTTAACTTTTGAATATTTAACTAAAGCAGCAACATTACTATATTCAAAATAACTCATGTATATTTGAAAAGATTTGGGCAAATTTTGTTTTCAGGAACCTTTGGATGTTATCTGGTCTTTCTTGAGCTTTAAAGATAAAGTACATATGAAAAATACATTTTTAACTCAAAGCTTTTCTCTCGACTTTATGACAGACGTTTTAAATTGACATGCAAAGCCAGTGTCACTTCTAAAAACTGAAAAATAAGTTCAGATGTTGAGGTAGGACAATCTTACTCTCCAAAACAAGATTTTATTGCCTCTCACAACCACAATAACAGGTTTTAATCTACCCACATGGTCAATGTGAATCCAATTTTCCCCGTGTTTAGCTCTGTTTATGCTTCCAGCAACTCCTGAGGGGAAATATCAGACTGTTTGGTTTCTTTTCCTCCATTATTTTCACCAGCTAGTCAATAATTGTGTCTGTCTGGGGCTGAACAGGTGGCGTTCAATGGGTGTTAGGAATAAAGAGCACCTCTCTTTATTCTCACCAAAGCAACCATTGGAGCGTTTAAACCGTCTGTGTTAATTCACCACAAAAAGAGAGTATGGTAATTCCCTGAAGTTTACTGAAAAAGTCTATTTGACTGCAAAATAAAAAGGTTTGATGCAGCAACTTTAACTGACTGTAAGGATGATGTAAATCTTTGGATGTATATCAGGGAGCACTGAGGTTCATTACTGATCTCATGTCCCTACCTCCTCATGTGTGTGATTAAGTTGGCTGGTTAAATCCTTCTTTTTAAGGTTACACTCAGTCTGTTTGCCTCATATTGGTGTGATTTTATTCATGTGAAAAATGCTGGAAGCTACAATCTTCATTCTGTGGCTCATTCAGAAGACATGCTTTTGCTATTTGTCCCAGAAGTGCACAATGAAATGGGCACAAAGATTTCAGGTATGCTGCTCCTGCAGCCTGGAATCTACTACAGAACATTTGTGTTTTGGGGAGCTGGTCTTATTCTTTTACAAAGTAGATTAGAGATGTTGGAAGAAGCTGCATCAGGTTGTAGATGTTTTGATGGATGACTTTCAGATCTGTGTTGCTGATCTGAGTTTGTAAGTTTGTGTTTTAAGTCTGTACCTTTGTTAAATGTGCTGCTTCCTGTCTTAGCGGGGCACTCAGTAAATGAGATTCTTGATCTCATTTCCTCTTTAAATGATTTCGCTGTGTGATTTGTATTTTTCCTCTGTTTATTATTTCCTCTGTACAGGAAAAATAATATTTTAATGGAACCAAAGCCATTATTGGTTATGTTCATCAGAACAACTCTTGATGGAAGCACTTATTGATTCAGGACCATTTTTCATACAAGTACAAGAAGGTTTTCAGTTTAGATTAACCACCTAAACACAGTATAGAATTCAAAACTGCAGCAAGTCTGCTGTCATCCAAAATGGATGAAATATGAACATTAGTACAACCTTATTTCCATTTTTAACAGAGAATATTTACCTCTATAAACAGATGTTCTGCACGGATGTAAAGGATGTCTCATGTGGGTGAGGTGTTAAATTCCTGGCACTCTTACAGAGTAAGACCATGTCGTGAACTGTGTTTAAAGTGATAGTTTGGACACACGACAAAATGCTGAAACCCTTTTCAGCACATTTCTGCCACTTTTTAAACCCTTGCCACGACATTTTGGTCCATTTCTGCCGATCATAAACCCTCGCCATCAGATTTCTGCACATTTCTGCAACTTCTAATGCCTTGCCATTTCACTTCCGCCCATTTCTGCTACTTTTAACCTTTTCCACCACTTTTTCTGCCCATTTTCACCACTAACAACTGCTTTCCACCATTTTTTCTGTCCATTTTTGCCAATTTTTAACTGTTTTCCACCACTTTCTCCCAATTTCAACCACTTTTAAACCCTTGCCACCATATTTCAGCCCATTTCTGTCACTAATAAAAACCATTCCACCACTTTTTTCCCACTTCTGTCACTTTGAAAATCATGTCCACCACTTTCTCTGCACTATTGCCCCTTTGGACCAATATTTCCCCCTTTAAACCCTTTTCTAAACTCTTTTTATCTATTTCTTTTTTTTTTTTTTTTTTGCAAATTCCAACTACATTTCACTACTTTTTCTGATATTTTTCCCCACTGTAAACCCATTTTTCCTGTTTGTAACCCCTTTTCAAAACTCTTTTGTTGGTTTATGCAACATTAAACCAATTTCCCCACCTGTACTGCCATTTTCTGCCACTTCTATGCCATTTCTACTGCTTTTAAGCCCTTTCCACCACTTTACCTGCCCATTGTTTCCACTTTCTGCCTATTTATGCGTCTGTTGACCAGTTTTTGCCACTGTTAACCCCTTTTTACAACTCTCAGCCTGATTTTTTTTCCAACTGCATTTCAGCATTTTTAATGCCCATTTCAAACCCATTTCTCCATCTTTAACCAATTTTATTTCTTTTTTTTTTTTTTAAGATTTATTTTTGGCCTTTTTGCCTTTATTTTGATAGGACAGTGGATAGAGTTGGAAACAGGGAGAGACATGCAGGAAATAGTGCCACGGGCCGGACTCGAACCCGGGTCGCCTGCGTATATGGCATGCGCCTTAACCACTCGACTACCGGCGTGCCAACCAATTTTATATCTGCTCTGTTGTTTTTTCAGACAGGCAATATACTAAGGCATATATAAATAAAAATATCTACTGCTTTGATAAGAATGGTTATTTCTCAGGTAAAATAAGTAAAATAAAGTGTGATTATCACAGCTTAACTGTACAATAGACCATGATTTTGCTCCACATGGGGCCCCAGTTTGGCTGGGCGCCAGAAAGCCCCCCCCCCCCCCATGGATGGCCTTGCCTGTGGTTATTATACTTACCACTGACAAGTACTACACACCAACCCACTTCAGAAATACCAAACTATGACTTTAAAGAAAATGCAGAAGTTGTTTTACTTACATATTTGTTGTTTTGATGAAAATCGTTCAAATTTCTATTTACAGCCAGAATAGATGCTTCAGTTTGACGTCATTGTTGTTCAAAATGCATCCATCAGGAAAACGTTCACTGAAAGGAAATAACAGACCTGGAGACAAATGATTCAGACTCATGGACAATTTGAAACAGTTCCACCTTACCTTGCTCAAATAAGAAGCATCTACAGTGTCAGAGAAGCTGCCTTTTTTCTTAAATTTGCTCAACCCTGCACAAATTTGTCAGTTCACTTTCACTTGTAGGAATCCAATTTCCTTAAGTAAACTGCAGCGTGATTAAATTTGTTTCATCTTTTTAAAAAAGACGAAGCAGAGGAAGTGCAAATGAAAAAGTGAAGTCAGGCATTGGAAGAGAGTAGAAGATGGAGGGGAGCCCAGGACATGCTAGAGCAGCTTCTCTGGTGTTTCTTCACCCCTGACAGCACTGTTAGCATAGCCACAGGGCAGGCCCGCGCCCAGGGTTACAACAGTACCTCCTGCACAAAAAAAGCAACCGCAACCAGGAAAGAAGCTGAGCTCAGAGCTGATACGAGCACAACTCCTGGATGAATTGCTCTGTCACTGAAGATGCAACTTTTCCAGGAACTTTCTGCCGTGTCTGTCTGTTCGGCTTGTTTGTTGAGATGTGAGAGGTGTAGCTCCTCTGTTGTTCTGCCTATGTAATTTTTCTGTCAGTTCTCAGACTTCTCCAAAATTGATTGTTGTCTATTTCTGCATCTGTCTGCGTTCTGTCTGCGCTTCTATGGGCCTGGCTGTGAGCTGAATATAAATTTGATTTCATTTAATATTGCAATTGTTTTGCCGGTGTGTAACTCTTTTAAACATCTTCTTATACAAAGAAAAATAAAGCTGAAATTTTAATGAAATTATCTGGCATAGCCTGTTAAGCAGTGTTGATGCCAGGGTGGTACTGGGCATTTAAATTCAGGATGATTATGAGGGAATCAATCCTTATTGGACCATTTTTCATTTAATACTTGTGATTAATAGATTAGTGTCATTGCTTCTGTTTATAATTCAGTCACCTCTGGTTAATACTGCGTTGTTTGCAGCTGAGTGAGCTTGACTAAAAATCAAGTTAAATCAAGATCAACAAAGACAAAGTCGTAGTAAGCCTTGTCTCATTTACTGTAAACTTGTCCACATTAACATAATGGTGAAAACTGCAAATAAAGAAAAAAATACCTTTGTGTTTGCTATTTAACACAAGAGCTGCATCTTTTAAGCACATGAAAGGAAACTAAAAAAATACACCAACATAATCTAACAAAACCTTATAAAATATACCGTCTAACATCTCTATAATAATTTAAAATACTCACAGCATTGCCTGTCTTTTCCCTCTCAGTGGATGGCAATGGATTGTCCTCATCTCTCTGGCTGACTAATTCCCCTACAAAATAAAGCCTGTCCACGGAAGTTTAGGAATCCAACCCACAAAAGCTAGGAAAGCCAACCCCAGAAAGTGACAAACGCCACTAGGCAACACACTTATGGTTCATACAGGGGTTGTACTACAAGCCAGTGATTCAAATCCAGCATCTTTGACCAGGGTCTGAAGGTCGGTCATCCTGGTCCACCTGAAGCAGCTTTGTTGTGGGTCCTATTTCCTAAAAACAGTAATCATGTGTTGAAATCTGTGTCAATACGGGGGAGTAAAAAACCTTTATCTATCTTATTGAGGTGTCAAAAGTTCATATTAAATTGTGTTTAAAGGGATATTTCAGTATTTTTGAAGTTTAGTTGTCTGAGGTACCTAGCAGTAGAAGTTGCATTAGCATCCAGTGATTTCAGTGAGCATAGCTCCTTTAAGAAGAACTCCCTTGTTGTACCGACCAGGAAGCTAGGCTTTACAGTGTAACAGATGGGTAGAGTTTCGTGGAATTTAAAACATACACACAATCGAGAAGAGTTGTGACGTTCATGAATGATCCGAATCTTTTGATTGGCTCTTTAACATGAACGACAGGAACCGATTCACAGTTGTGAGCCGTTTTTTTTTTTTTTTTATCCCTTTGTTTCACACAGATGCACACATAAGCTCCTCCTTTGTTACTCCACAGAGTGAGAGGACGATACACCCAAGGACAGTTCAGGAGTCCTCTGCAGGGTTTAACGTTTTTACAAGGCAGCTATATGCACTACAATAGGTCACCAGTCCATTGCAGTGTAAATACTAGTAGTAATAGGCTGTATGTTCATTTTTCTTTCATTTATTATAGTTTTATTTGTTTTTCTAATACTTGAAATATTCTTTTTTTTTTAAGTATTGAGTTTTTCTATCAAAATATTCTTGTGTAAAATGTTTGCTCTATAATTTGAACTAAAATCACTCAGGTGTACTACATATATGCATGCAATACTAACAGCACAGAACTACGCAGCATGTGGTTTTATATTTTTCTCTTGTTTACTAAATTTCTTAAAGACATTTTCAGTGATCTTATCAACAATAGAATAGTTATTTGTGGGATGTCTGTTTGAATGATTCTGACCCAAATTTTCCTCTATCATTCCTTCCAATGACTATTTCCTGGATAAAATGAGTTAACCCCTGGCAAGCGTTTTAAAAGGAACAGTTCCATAAGATCCGGCTCCCTTCAAAGAGCCATAAATCCCATCTCTACTGTCAAGACATTTTTAAAGCATTTTTTCTATACCTAACCTTGCAAAGCAGATGGATACGCCCATTTCCGTGTTTCTCACTGGTGAATCCATCTTGCAAAGCTCCCGTCTGAACTGTTTGGGCCCAGTTAGAAAGTGAAAGGACCAATCACTGTTGAAGGGCTGTACTTTCGGGCTAGACAGAGTTGTGACGTAAGGAAGCAGCAACAAGAGGCTGATGCAATTATGGCGGAAGAGATTAGAGTGGATGCAGTTAAAGCGCCAGTTTTATCAGAACTTGAAGACATTTCTTTGTTAAAAGAAGAACAAAAAACAGCAGTGAGTTGTTTTCTTTTCATAAATGACAAGTCGTGTACTGACATGTCTACAGTCGCCATGGTTCGCGCTATGCAGCTCTCTATGGAGTTTACTCCTCGATAGCAGCTCCGACGTCGAGTGTTTTGTTGCTCTGATTGACAAACAGAACGCTTATTCAATCCAATCATCCATTCACCCTCCAAGTTTTCTGGCGTGTCAGGTTACTCTATACCCAGAAAGCCCACTATTTTGCAATGCAAGAGCACATAACCAGTAGCCAAAGCCTACACTGCAAAATAATGACAAAATCACAGAGGCTTTCTGGGTTTAAGAAAAAAAAAAAAAAAAAAAAAACTTAAGTTTTCAATGGTGCACACATTTGAGCCACTACATTTAGTGGCCCATTTTTACCAGAAAAAAAATAAAAAATAAAAAAAAAATAAATAAATAAATAAATTATGTGGAGAAACTGTACCCATCTGTTACACTGTATAGCCTAGCTTCCTGGCTGTTACGACCAGTGAGTCCTCCCAAAAGAAGCAATGCTCACTAAATTCACTGGGGGCTAATACAACTATCACTGCTACTGTATGTACCTCATACGACCCAAAAGTACTGAAATATCCCTCCATGGCTAGAATAAAAACTAAATCAGTTGCAAACACCTCAGCGTCTAAGTTTATGAGTGAAAAGAAGTAGAATGGATGTTGTTTTAAATCCGACCCCTTTATTTCCTGGTTGGTTTCTTTCTTTAATCAATAACCTCCTCTATGAAAATGCAAGACTGAAATCACTTTAACCCCTTAAAACCTGTTGTATCATATTTGATACATACTTTTATGATACCACTATCTAATCAATATGATCATAAATTACAAAAAAACCCTTCTGAATACAATCTGAAAAATGATAAAAATGCCCTCAAATGGATTATCAGCTACCAAAAACACCTAATGTATCAAATGAGATACAAAAAATATATACTAGTATGTTAAATTTTATGGAAATTTTGATTTTTTTGGATTTCAATAGAAAGTGAAATAAACATTTCAGTTCCAAAAAAATAGAATTTTCTGACTATAATTTGTGTTTTCAGGCTTTAAGGGGTTAATGTAGACATGAAGTAATGCAGTTTTATGTAAATTGTAGGTTGTTTGCAGTGACATGATCCATGTGACACGGAAATGCCAGACGGCGGGCAAGTGAATAACAGTCATTATGAATGCTGACGGAGGAAAGTGACTACGTTAAAGCTCTAAATGGATCTATACGCTGCAATTATGATCAGAACATTTCTACATGCACTGACAAAGATCCCTACACTCTACAAAAACGTGATTTTTTTTCCCAAGGCTTAACAGATAAACCTGGCATTGATATGATTAGTATCACAAATTGCTAAGACCTGCAGCTTGAAGAAAGAAAGCCAATCTTATGATAAAACAGCTTTAGCAGATCGCTGATACATTCTATTTCTTCACGATCTGAGATCGTCTTATTGTGTACCCCTACTTAAAGCCCACGTTTTTTCTGAAGAAAAGGATGTTTAGAGTTTGAATGTGCACCACAAGGTTGATACAAGCTTTTTAAGACAAAAAGTTCAGGTGAGAAACCATGGTTAGAAAATAGCATAGGGCTCATACAGTTAACACAGGCTTGTTTTTTCCTTTCTCTTATTATTTGCGATTTGTTTTGTACTATATGAGCTCTAAAATGTACTTTTTTCACTAAATAAATCTGATTTGTGGAAAAAATATCAGTAGATTGGGTTGCAGTTTCTCATGTAGGAGTTGTTGGTGGGTCCTGGGGCTAGGTAAGTTGAGAAACAATGGGCTAAACACAAAGTATGATCAGCATTGGTGTCAGCTGACAACACAAAGCGCCAGCAGCTAAAGACCATAATTGCAGCATCCCTTTGTTAACATTGTGTTGCATTCCTGTGGCTCTCACTCAATAACCCACTCGAGTGATCAGAATTCACAACAGGGTTGAAAGTATGTGCCATTGAGATGTAGAAAACATCACCCTGTATGAGTCCAATCAATGCAAGGACATAAATGATACCAGGGACACTTTAGCAGCAATGTGAAAGTAGCCTTGGACTCAGTGCTCTTATCCATCACTTTACAAGTCATTTCTCCATCACACTCCCTTTGTCTCCCCCTCTCACCCTTTCCCAGTCCCCCTTTGGTGTGTCTGTCTCTCTCTGTGTCGTTCAGTCGGAGGGATTGGAGGCCCTCGGGGTATTGATTGGGCTCGGCTTAATGCTGTCAGACTGATGGGAGACATGTGATTCACAGACGAGATCTTGGCCCTGGTACACTCAGCCTGCAACCACTCACACGCCCAATCAGCCACACATACACTAACACACACGCACTAACAGCATACGTGGGCAGCAAGCACGTAGACACAAATGAGCCGCATTAGATCACGCACCACTGCACAAAGGCACACGCATGCACGCACACTAACATGCAGATCACACACTGGCACGAGTTTGCACGCTCACCCACACACCCTTGGGAGTCCCTCCTGACACCCTCAATCTGTCACAGCTAAAACCCAGAGGAGCTCGTCTTGGAGTCAGGAGGGCCGGGACAGTACACTGAGCTCAGCAGAGTTTGAGCTAATCAAGACTGGCAATGACAGACTGCCTGCAATGACGGACACTTTTTTCTCCAGTGTTTACATTTTTCACAGTCGAGGATATCTGGTTTCTTTGGTTGCAGGCGTGGAACGGGAAGTTTACGCTGGTGGGCGAATATGGATCGTGTTTAATCACCCGTCATGGGACTGAGGCGTAAGTCTAAATGGATAGACGGCTGCAGGTTATTCAGATGTATTTACTGACTATAATTACATGAACAATAATGATCTTTATAATAATTAATTGCATTCTTTCTGGGTCACAGAAAATGCAGGGAAAAGATTTGATTATCATAGCAGGTCAATGCTTTAAGCTAGGAGTAGTTATTGAATGCGGAGAAAAATAAAGGTGAATAATCACTGCTAATCACGGCTAAAGAAGAGCAGAATGAGGGCCAATCATGGGTATTCAGAAAAGCACTCATTCATTTTATCTCTGCCGGATAAAAGAGATTTCCCCATTATAAAACCAACATGACTGTAACAGCAATGAATATGTGATTACGTACAGCTCTCAATTTAAAGCCCATTTTTTCTTCTTAAGAATGAAGAATCACATAAAAAAAGGTCACACAATAGTATTTTAATTACTCATAAAAAAATTACACATGTTATTCTTTAACACTCGAACAGAAGAGAACAAGTTGAGCACTTTATCTGGTTGCTTATCTGGTATCTGGATGCTGCTAAAGCGCCACTTTCATCAGAACTTGACAAAATTTCTTTGTTAAAGGAAGAACAAGGAAGAGCATTGAGTTGTTTACTTTTCAAAATTGACAAAAGTTGTATACTGATATGTTGCCATGGTTTGCGTTATGCAGTTTCCTATGGAGTTTAGTCCTCCATAGCAGTAGCAATGATGTCACGTGTTTGTTTTTTTTTTGCTTTGTTTAGCTCATAAAGATGTGACAGCCAGAACGTTCATGTGTGGTGTGTGAAACACATCCATCTGGCGTGTCAGGTTACAGCGATGATGCACGACTTCCTGTGTGTATCAAAAAAAAAAAACTGTGTATTTCTCTCCTGCCACCTGTTGGCATCTGATGAGTAGTTAGTGGTAATCCCTCTGGGGGCGCCATCATGTAGCACCCACAGAGTTCAAACCTCTTGTATTGAAGAGGAGCAAACACGCATGCACAGCTTGTAACGGCGGTCTATGGAAGGCTGTGGGCGCTCAAGCCAAGCGCCCCAGGGAGGAAATGAGTGGACAGGAAGTAAAAGCAAATGCTTAGAATGTTTGTGATCTACTGATTTATTGCACATTACACATTTAAATCTCTTAATAAATCATATTCATACAGTGCATGATAAATTTGATCTATATTCACAAAAATGTATTGATATTTAAAGCAAATGTTTAAAAATTTACTCACTGAGCTTGAGATCTGTCCGCTCTATGTGGAGAGAGTCATGGGGGGCAGTGCCCTAGCGCCCCATATTGACCAGCCTCCACTGCGTCAACGTGTCCGCCATATTGCCAGAGGCAAGACTGCCTCACAAGCATAACCAAGTATACAAGGGAACTAGAGATTTTCTGGATGAGAAAGCACTCATGTTCACATAAAACGGATTCTGATGAGTCGTTTTTGTGGTCTATATTCATGTATGTAGCAATACTGGCATCCACTGCAACCAAAAAAATGAACGAGGTCTGTAAAATAAAAAACATTTCAGCTGAATAAGCAATGAATATAAAATTACATTGTCAGATTTAAAATGTGTGCTTATTCTGTGTTCTTCTAGGTGTCAAGTTAATGTGTTACATCATTTAAACATGTTAAATAGATGGCAGCATTTTTAAAAAGCCCATCAGTGTTTACACGTGTCTCCATGTGAATCGACGAGTGATAAGCTAAGTTTACATTCCTAGATCCTGTTTGATAATAGATTTGGATTATTATTTCTCATATAACCTCTAATTTGCAGCACTTATGTAACACACCTCCGCAAATTCTCACCTACATTTCTGTCTTCTTCAGTCAGTCATGGTCCCTCCATGACCCATAATAAAGACGCAGATGTTGGTGTCATGATTCCATCTCACAGTACCAACCATATCCTTCTCTGACTGTGTGATTTTCTGTTTATGTGATTTTTGCATTTTCGGACTGATTTGAGCTCTCATTGCCCAATATCAATAATGGAACAAGTCATAGAAGAAAATCCAGCATGATGAACCTGGGAAGCCGTGAAGAACTCAAGATGTGGCTTAGATTTTTGTTCACTGTGAAGTTCCACATGGAATGAAATGATAAATATTGGAGCAGAGGGGCCTAAAACTCTAGGAGTGCTGGCTAGGGTGATAAATATGCACGTAACATATTGTCTGACCTTGGCAAAATGCATTGAAGTGTTTTCGGTCTTAACAGTTTTGCAAAAAAAATAAAAAATAATAATAAAAAACAAATAGTTACATTTCAGAGTGTAAGCATTCCAAAAAACCCTGTAGATTTATCAAAAATTAAAAATAGTGCTAAACTTACTCTTTGAGACTCTCAAACACAAGAACAAGTGCATACATTGAGCAACATTTCATGTTGCAAACAACAGACCTGGTTCTCTAAGGCACAGGCTTTAGAACTTTTCAGCCTGTCACCCCCAAAATAAAGGTACTCAGAGACCCCTGCTGTACCTGAAGGTGGTCGAACACAGCCATGCACAATCAAGAACAGTCATGTGCAGACAAGGCCGCCAATAAGGGGGGATAAAGGTGAGAGCTTCCTGGGGCCCAGCCAAACCGCGGAACCATGAGGTTAGCTTAATCATGGTCCAATGTAAAGTTAAGCTGTGAAGTCCAACATTTTATATTTGACCTTAATAATAACCACTCTTATCAAATAAACAAATAAACAAATACTTTTTTTTATTCTTTTGTGTCACAGTAAATAGCCTTCTTAAAAATGTGAATCCCTTTTCTTACAAACAGAATTAAAATGGGTTAGAAAAAGCAAAAGTTGATGGAAACGGTGATGAAATGGGATTTTGAAAATAGATGAAATGGGTTGAAGATTGCAAAAACGGGCATGGAAAGTGGATTAATAAGTGACAGAAATGGGTTTAAAGTGGCAAAAATGGGTGGAAATTTTGTTGAAAAGGGATGAAACATTGGTTTAAACTGACAAGAATTGGTTAACTGAGGCAGAAAAATAGGCAAAATGGGCAGAAATGTGTTAAATTGGTAATAATGGGCATAACAGTAAAATGTGGTTAATGGGCAATGTGTGTTAAAAGTGGTTATTAATAGCAATAATGGGTCAACAGAGGCAATGATAGGCAGAAAATAGCAAGAATTGCTTTAGAAGTGGCAAAAACAGGCAGAAAAAAGTAGTGGAAAGGGTTTAAAAAGGTAAAAAAAAAAAGGGTTTTTAATGGCAAAAATGTGTTAAAATGTGTTAAAATTGGTGATAAAAAGCAATGAAAACCTGTTAAAATTTTGACAAAATTCATGTAGTGGCAAATAGGTAATTTATAAAATATCTCAAGACCCCCTCTCAGTGTCTCGTGACCCCCCAAGGAGATTCCGACCCCCAGGTTGGGAACCACTGCTCTAAGGAGCATTTAGCACCATGTGGACTGGTATATGCTGGAATCAGAGATCAATAAACTGCAGCTTTGCAGTGCAGAACCATTTTATTATTCTAACGGTGTGGTTCATTAATGTGATTTTAATAATTTTGGGACAACAATGAGGATCAAGGAAACAGAGTATTTATTCAGATAGGGCTTTTCAGCAGAGAAAGCATGTGTTTTTAAAGATCGTGTGTTTTTTTTGTATTTTCAGAGAATTTGTTGACACTCTAGAAATATGGTAGCTATATCATAACCCTGTACCTCTTGAACAAATCATGCAATAACACAATCAGTGTCCTACAGCTCCAGGGCTGTTCATTTCTGTATCCATAATGCCCCTTTTGTGTTTTTCATTTCATCAAAAGCAAAATGACCGAAGGCTGTCCTCGTGTAGTGTTCTGTGATTCTGTTGAGGTCTAATCAGGCTTTGCACTTGACTTGGAGCCTGTTACGTCTCCCAGTTGTCGCTCTAATAAAATGAACATTTGTCCTTTCCCTGACATGAGTACTCGGCGTCCTCTGTGACATCTGGGTGTTCTCTTTGTGTGGCTACAAGAGGAGAGGAGCTGCTGTCGAGTCCAAAGGCAATAATCGTTCAAATAAGCAGTCGCGTCCTCAGCAGTAGGCCTGTTAATTGTCTGCGTGCGGGGCCGGGGATCAGGGGGACAGATGTGGCAGGAAGCAATCGTGTGATGAATTGACCCCGGTGTTAAATGGTGCCATTCAACCTTTTAAAATTCGATAAACAAGTCAGTAGGCCTGCATGGAGATCCATACCCTCATCACAGAGAACTTCCTGCTGCTAAAATGGGTCAATGGTGAAATGTGACCTTTGACTTTTCATGACTGTCTAAGAGGCGGCATGACACGTGAGGGAACAACTCACTGTTAGCTTTATTTATCTGCAGTAACAACAGTTGGTTCTCCAGAAAGAAACATATTTTTAACCCTTGTATTGCATTCAAGTCTGTGGCTTTTTGGGAGTTTTGTCTTGTTCCTGCTGCTCTTTCCCCACAAGGTTGAGATATCGTCACATTTCAAGCACCCTAGCACCTGTTTGCTCCCACCTTCCTGCCCACTTTACACCCTGTCTTAAGGTACCAGCTCACTTCATCACACCATAACAGCTACATCCTGTGGCAGAATACAGCAGAAACAAATAAATAGCTTTGGCTGTGATGGTGGAGCTGTGTTGAAGCTAACAGGGCCGTAGACACCACTGTCTGGGTCGGTAAAAGTACGTTACTGCTGAGTGTTGGAAAAGAACCCTTTCAACCACGATGCAGAGGTTTTATTCTTAAAGTCAAACCGACAAAATCAAACTATTGTTTATTTCTAATATTTAGATTAGTGCTCCAAGATTGGTGCTGTGGTTAGCTCTGCTGCCTCCCCGTGCATGGATGGGATCTCTCCTGGTACTCTGGCTTCCTCCCATGTAACAAATGGTAACTCTAAATTGCCCGTAGGTGTGAGTGTAAGAGGGCCCTATTTTTTGTGCCCGTTTGTCATCGAAAGGCCTTTATAAAACATTTAATAAATGTTTAATGGTTCAGTGTTAATTTTGGCAGCCATTTTCAGATTTAGTCATAAATTAAGTCTTTAGACAAAAATAATTATCGTTTTAGTCACACTGTAGTCCTGTTCACCCTTCATAGTTTACTCTAGTTTAGTCGGTGAAAACAGTGCAGTTTTAGTCGACAAACAGTCCTTACATCTTAGTCTTTGCAGTCCATTTGGGGTAGAAAAATGAAACAATATGTTTTTAACTGAACTCATGCGTTTTTTCTATTTTATATTACTAATTAAATACACATTTCTCCTGCATGTATTCGGATTTCTTGCTAAAAACTAAAATTCCAGTTTCTCCATGCTCCTTTGAACACATCATAATAAGTTGACTTCATCCTTGAATTGTCAAAAGTCTAACCATCTTTAAACACATCATAATGCTATGGTATATTGCCTCCTAATTAGCATTAGCATTAGCATTCATTTTGGATGAATATTTTTAACTATTGAGACCTACTACAAAGTTTGGGGGTTTTGTATGACTGCAACAATGATCATGAGGAGGATAACTACAGCAGCAACAGAAGCTAATATGAGGAGTGGATGCTACTCAACAGTTAATGGAGTTTTTCAACGATTCAAAGGTGGGCTGGCTGCATTTTAGTTTAATTTCTTGTGAAGACTACTGCTAGAATACAGAGAAGAGCTACTTGTTTAATCAACCTTTCAGCTCCTGTCACGCTGCTACACACCAGGACCCACTGCTTCTCCTCTCTCCTCTCTGGTTGTTTAGACAGATAGCAGGTCAGACACACAGTGGAGAAATATCACAGAATTTAAATGTCTGTCAGTCCAGCGCATACATTTTAGACTTGTATCTGTAACAAAAAGTTATCTACCTTCTGTCAGAGTTTTTATCATCAGTAATCTGTTTTTAGCCCGTCCTCGTCCCGTCTTCTTTGTTGAGGTCATTAACAAACATTTTTCTTCAGAGTTTTTGTTAATGAAATTATCACTGGTTTGGTTAATACATGCATATCTAATTTGACTGCCTCAGCGCAGACAAAGCCCCCTTGTTGCTTTATGTCAGTTCCACCTACTCTCTACCAAAACAATCACAGAGGATGACGAACAGCCCCACCTATTCCCGCTGTTCACCTCTTCATTTAACTGACTCTGTTTAACAAAAATGTCTGTCCTTACAGAATATTTACTGAATTATCAATGGTGTTCCAGTATCATTTTTCCTACCCAGTGCAGATTCCGATACCAGATCCTTGGGTATCAGCTGATACTACGTACTTGTCCAGAACCATAGTGAACTTTCTAGACTGTGCTGTGGAAAACTGCTGCATTATTTTAGCTCTACAGTAAACTCAGAACATGGCTCAACAAATAGAACTGTAGTGTACGGACTTTGTGACGCTTAAAGTTGTTTTTTTCCTGCTAATTATTGTGAGTTTTGCTTCTAAATATTAAAATAACAATAACACAGGAGGACACATTACAGGCTTACTGTCTCTCTTTTCTCTCCATTATGTACTATTCAGCCTGCCACTGGTTGTCAGTCCGTCACAAAGCATTGTGGGATAAAATGGCGGTTAGCATCCAAAGCTAGCGGCAGAAATGATTAAAAGTTTAAGGCTTGCTTGAGAAGCTTCTGTATGGGCTATGAAGGCATGGTTTGCATCTAACTAAAGAATTTTTCTAGCCTTGAAAGACGTATGAAATCCTAATGTTCTAAGAACCAAATAATTTATAACATACGATTAGTCATTTTTAAACAATAAAGACATTTCAGTGCAAAGATTTTACACACTGTAGCTTTAACACTAAATTCTGACATACACTAGATTGCCAAAAGTATTTGCTCACCTGCCTTGGCTCGCATATGAACTTAACTGACAACCTATTCTTAATCCATAGGGTTTAATATGATGTCGATCCACCCTTTGCAGCTATAACAGCTTTAACTCTTCTGGGAAGGCTTTCCACAAGGTTTAGGAGTGTGTTTATGGGAATTTTGGACCATTTTTCTGAATTTTTTATTTTTTTCCAGGAGTGCATTTGTGAGGTCACACACTGATGTTAGATGAGAAGGCCTGGCTCTCAGTCTCCATTCCAATTCATCCCAAAAGTGTTCTATCGGGTTGAGGTCAGGACTCTGTGCAGGCCAGTCAAGTTCATCCACACCAAACTCTCTCATCCATGTCTTTATGGACCTTGCTTTGTGCACTGGTGCACAGTCATGTTGGAACAGGAAGTGGCCATCCCCAAACGGTTCTCTCAAAGTTGGGAGCATGGAGCTGTCCAAAATCTCTTGGTATACTGAAGCATTCAGAGTGTCTTTCACTGGAACTAAGGGGCCAAGCCCAGCTCCTGAAAAACAAGCCCACACCATAATCCCCCCTCCACCAAACTTTACACTTGGCACAATGCAGCCAAACTTGTCCACCAGATTGCCAGATGGAGAAGCGCAATTTGTCACTCCAGAGAATGTGTCTCCACTGCTCTAGAGTCCAGTGTTGGTGTGCTTTACACCACTGCATGTGACACTTTGCATTGCACTTGGTGATGTATGGCTTGGATGCAGCTGCTCGGCCATAGAAACCCATTCCATGAAGCTCTCTACGCACTGTTCTTGAGCTAATCTGAAGGCCACATGAAGTTTGGAGGTCTGTAGCGGTTGACTCTTTAGAAAGTTGGCCACCTCTGCACACCATGAGCCTCAGCATCCACTGACCCCGCTCTGTCATTTTACGTGGCCTACCACTTTGTGGCTGAGTTACTGTTGTTCCCAATGGCTTCCACTTTGTAATAATACCTCAACAAGTCCAGTGGAATATTTAGGGGCAAGGAAATTTCACCACTGGACTTGTTGCACAGGTGGCATCCTATCACAGCACCACGCTGGAATTCACTGAGCTCCTGAGAGCGACCCATTCTTTCACAAATGTTTGTAGAAACAGTCTGCATGCCTAGGTGCTGGATTTTACACACCTGTGGCCATGGAAGTGGTTGGAACACCTGATTTCAATGATTTGGATGGGTGAGTGAATACTTTGGGCAATATAGAGTAGTTCTGTAACTTTAAGAGATAAACAGACATTTTTTCCTCTTTATTAAGAGTGAAGGGTCACTCCTAATGATGAGAGAACTTTGAGATTAATAGATTGAAATGTGTATTTTTAACATGTTAAAACAAGAGAAAAAAAAGTACTGTAGAAGTTCATAGAAACAAATACAAAATTTAAAAAATGGCAAAATTAAGGCATATTATTTCTGCCACCATGACATTGAAAATAGATCTGTATTTTGAATGGTTTGGGAATATTTTATTTATTTCGTTGGTTTATTTGGCAGGGACAGATGCAGTATATATATTGAGTGAACTGAATTTTCCATGTACTACAACACAGCATTTCTAGCTAATACTAATTTCCAACGCCTGTCCCTGAGAGAGAATCATATAATTATATAATAAGCTTAGACGAATCATTCAGTGGTCTACATTCGATTAACTCAGTATTGCATGTGTACAACTCATATCTTATGTGCAGAAATCTATGCTTATGGATGTACAAACATACATTTATACAAATGAAAATGAAGAAAAAACTCAAGTAATTATAAAGTATATTTATAAACACCATCTCTGCTAAAACACATGGCTACATGACTGACTCCCTTTTAAAAACTCCTTTAGTTTCAAAAATGTAAAAGTTTGGAGGCTTTGGTTTACTTAAGGTTGGTAGGGAGTGTATTCCATATGTTAGCTCCCTTAGTAGTGCACAGAAGTGCATGACAAGCAAAAATTAGCAGGGGAGCATGTCTCCGGATCCTAATTTATGACTAAGACTGGATATTTAACTCCTCTGTTTGTGTCTTCTTATCACAATCAGTCAAGATGGCAGAAGCTTTTTAGCTCTACTGGCCTTGCAAATTATTTTAGAGGAGGAAGAAGCTTACGAAGATGACGAGAAACATTCAGGCAGTTATTATGAAGAAGAGAATGAGATCTACAGCCAGTATAATGAAGATGGAACCAAGGCCTGCACTAATAGCTGTTTAGGACAGCAAGTCTCTGAACTTTTGATCCAGTGTACTTTGTAAAGTTATCATCAGTTCTTATTTGTAGGGGAGTCGTGCTTCTTAAGAGGCAAGAGGAGGGTGGACAGTTCTCATCCTTGCCAAAGTTTTTAGCTCCAAAGATGAATCCACAGAGTCTCTGTGAACACAGGAACAAGTTTTCCATAAACAATGTGTTTGGAACATTTCCACATTGTTCAGAATCATCCACTTTGATAGCTGAAGCATCAGACTAGCTTGGCAGCAGAAACAAGCTGCTATCAGGAGAGAGTGGGACAAGTGGGTGCACTGGCTCCCCATGTTTTACATCCCCCCTGCTGATGTGGATTTAAAGCTTCTGTTTACTATGTTTACCACCCCTATATGTTTTATTAGCATGCCAGGATCTGCTATTGAGCACTAAAGCATGGGAAACCATTAGCCCCAGTTGTCAGTGATTGACCTGCCTCATATGTTAGAAACATACAGTATTACCCTCCAAATTCACCACAATAACAGTAATGGCTGCACTGCTTTAATACTGTTTTCAGCTCTCACATAGACATTTATCATGCTCTGTCCCGATCATTTTTACCTAAGCCAATAGAATAACATAAAAAATGCAGCATGCATCTGGAATGAAACATTGATTTGTCTGTATGTGTGTCAATCCATCAATGTGTTGTTGTCAAGGCCATTGCTAGCTATGAATCATAGCCTGTCAGTATGCTAATGGTTAGCTGTCAGGATGAAGAGAAAGTCAGTCTTTTCTAAGGAGGTCGAGAAGGTTCGCTCCCGCCTTTGTTAAGAGCACGGTGATGGAAAAGCTGTTTTTATTCTGTAGAGTTCATGGCATTGAAAGGTGCTCTTGGTAGGTGTGCTCAGTGCTGAGGTAATTGTTCTCATTCTGGTGAAAACGCCGTCCTCGTGCATTAGCAAGATGAATGTAAAAAATAGCTGCTAAAGTAAATGTTCAAGGTGGACAAAGAAAAAACGATTATCTAATGATGACATTTCAGTGAGTGATAATGCTCCAGATGTTTCCATAGTCTGATTCTGGCATAATGTTAATACTTAAGGAAAATGAAGGCTTCTTCTTATGGATAATTAGCAGAGCTACACGTCCTTTAATCCAATATTCTGTTAATATGATAACTATTGGAGTTACTTTTTGAAGACTCATTTTTAGTGTGGATGTTTTTAAGAAAAACTATATATGATAAAGAATAAAACATTTCTGATAATGCCATTTTCATAACTCTAATCCATTTGAATTATGGATCATTTCAGCCCTGAAGGAGAGAGAAGGAAAGTCAGAAAAAGATTCCTAATCTTCACATTGTGGCATGAGGGCATCATTGACCTGGTGCAACTGGGTTGACCCGTAGACTAACAGCCTACCTGAGAAGGAAGAGCAACAGGGTACTTCCTGTATTTGGACTAGAGTGTCGTTTAGGGCGTACCCCAGAGCTGTCTGGTATGTTTTCCCGGATAGTCCAGTTTGTTTGGAGTGGTGTTAAAGCTCAAACGAACTCTGGTGCGGGCCAACCAAGCGGGATCTGGTCCGCTTAAAAACGGGGGTCTCGATTCGTTTCCAAACGAACTCTGGTGTGGTTCGTTTGAGGTGTGAAAGCACAGCAAACCAACTTGTTGAACCAAAAGCATGAAGTGGCATAAAGCGTAACAATTTACAGATTCATTTATGTGATTATTTACTCTCAAATACATGTGGGTACCAACTTTGGTGTCTGTGTAGTCATAGCAACACGTCATAGTCTCTTGCTCACATGTAGGCTCGCACTTGTTTTTGGTGCCAATTTATTTCTCTCATGTAAAAAACAAAATACTGGAAAGCTCACTGCCCCGCTGGCTGAATGCCCCAATGCAAAAGCAGAAACTCCAAGACTGCATAGATTCTGTGTTTATGTGAGAAAAAAGACTCTTTGTTTAGGATGACAGTGCCACAAACATATGGGTTGGTTTGTTTGACCAAGGGTAATGTGAATCAAACCATAGGAAAGTGAAATAATGTTGCAATTTGAGTTACAAACCGACGCGAGTCTTCCGGACTATCAGGTGTGAAAACCACGTCTTCAGCCACAATTGACCAGCAGTCCTCAAGAATTCCGGCCACTGACAACAACCCCCTGACAGTTACTTTAGGTAGCCACATGGGACCATTAACCTGCATTTGACTGCAATAAAACATTTAAAACAGAAACACTGACACAGATTCATGTATGGGGACACATTTTTCTTTCCAAACCTGACCCAAGACAGAGACAGTAGAAACCAAGGTAAGTTCAAACGTAGCCTAGTTTGAACGTACATTCATTCTTACTATAGAGTTTACACTCTCCTCACATTTAGGGTTGTACCAGCTGAGATTTCGTCATAGGCTTAAGTTATAACTTAAATCTTACACCTACCTCCTACTAGGTGTAAAGTCCTCGGTAGAGTATGGCCATCATAGTGATAGTGCTGAGAGACGTGATAACTTGGAGGATGTTGAGGAGTTTAGGATTTTTCTGGCAATTTTGTGTCAGCACTGGGTTCTGGACTATCAATAACTCTGTTGTTTTCCATGAGCGGAGATCATTTCCGCCATCCACTGTTAAATGATCTCATGGTATTAGCAATTTCACTACTCAGTGTCAGTACTGTCATTTTATACTGGTTCTTGGTTTAGGCTTCAATACTCACATACGCAAAATGCCTTGTCATATTTTCCATCCATACTGGATGCTGTTTGAAGATTAACTGCAGTTAGCATTATTATTTTTAGCCGTTAGCAACAGTAGCATACACAGGGTTAAAAAATGCTTATCAGTGATTGGTTCATATCTGTGACAGTACTTTTGTTAGTTTGGACATAAACCTCTACTAGTTAAGATCAACCTTACGTCACTGTGGTGGTGCAATGAAACAACCTAAGTTAGAACTTAACTAGTTTCATGTAGGAAAAAATTATAATGCATAAAAATATTTTCTTAAATCCTGTTTTTTTCCATGTGTTTTTATGTTTTTATTTTGAGGTACTGGTAACATTACGACGCCCTCTGCTGGCAGTAAAGGGGTATGCTGCCTCATTTCCACCCCCTCGTCAGTCTGCTCAGAGCTTAGCTGTGAACGGTATGTATTTGCTGTAGCTTGTTCCAACAAGCAAATAAAAAAAATCTACATTTGATTTAACTGCTAAAAACAGTTTGGTTGTTATGAATATCTGAACAGAAGATAGAATGAGTGTCTTTTTCTTGTGTATTTAGTCTGTAAATCACAGTTAGAGAGAGCTAGCTTAACACGCGCTTGCTATGTGTGCTTGTGTGTGAATGCAGGCTGTCACCGCCATTACATCTTCTATGAGACACATTTTGAGCATTTCTTTTTCTCATGTTAGGCGTTTTGTGAAGATAGAACACATGTTGACTGCACTTTGCTCTCTGAATTTACTCAGATTAAAGTCAAGTTCAATGAGACCGGCCTGTATCCTCGTTTCTTTTGAGGACCAGAACACAACGCAGCTTAGCTGGCGTGGGCAGCTCTGTTCTGGCTACATCATCTGAACGGGCAAGGATTGAATTTTTCATAAGCTTTAAAGGATGGCATCATTTTTGGTTTTATTGTTAGTCATCAAAACTTAGTCATTTAGCCACTTTAAGTTAATTATTATAACCTTGGCATTAATTTCTGGTGTAATATCCAGAGATGAGGCTAGTTATGAGTAATGAGACAGACAGCAGCTACATTTTCTTGTTGTTTTGGCGTCTGCAGAAGCCGGTGTTTAGTTAGGAAAATAAAGCCCATACAAAGCTGGAGAGCATCTTGTAGCTTCATTACAGCAGGACACCATCACTTAAGAAAAGTTATGACTACCTCTTGTGAATAATGAGTACCATCATCAAGCACTGATAGTCTGTTTGTGCAGCAAAGATCTCCAGCAAGCACATGAATGACTCCATAACTTTTCCAGCACCGTCCATATTTCACCTGACTTTGTCCTGCTCGAGTAAGAAAATGATGACTCCATTGGTTAATTTTGGCTCCAGCCCGTCTCTCCTTGACTCACTAAATGAGCCGAGTGAAGGATGTTGTGCTCTTCTGCATAAACGCTCGCAGCAAAATAGAGTTTATTAAGACCCATAAAAAACAACATTAAAATTCACAACCAAGGGAGCGTCGCTTGACCCCTGGAGAATGATAAATTAGCTTGTGTTGCTCTAGCAAAACGACCATTTTATACCTTCATCTTCCCCGCCGGAGCTGACTCCCCTTCAGTGTGGAAGCACCGCATAGGGCCCCGGACTGGGAGGCTTTGGCGGAGTGGAAACATTTTCCAGATGACGCTGATATCATTCTGCCAGCTTCTCTCCTCATAGGAATGCACTGAGCGGTGTGAATGACATTTAATTCAGCAGCATGTCTGCTTTTCACATCCATCGGTGTCAAGGAGATATGGGATGATTCTGTGCTTTACATATGCTACCTTCAGCTGAGCAGGCCGAAATCTGACATTGAAGTGTCTGTTGTGATAATAGAGAGGAAGGGCCACGAAAATAAGGCAGACATCTCTGCAGAAATCTCTAAGCTGCTTAGGGATCAGTGCATTGATACCTTTTGATTGTATTCTTCTTTTCACTTATCAGCTGTCGTCTGCAGCCAGTGCTGCTCTGCTTTTCTGGGACGGGTTGTAATTGTTGAGTGCTGCCGCCTCCTCATAGTTAGTTTGAAGGATGGTTCAACAGATTTCATGAGACAGCAGCTCTTTCACTTCCCACAAGCTGAACATGCAGCTGTCTGGGCAGCATTTTTGGACAGTAGTGATGCAGGATTTGTTGTAAACTTTTCAGAAAGGAAATTTCCTACAGCCCAGGCCGTGTTCTCTCCTCATGTCTGCTGCCCTGTAAAGTGCCTACCTTTAATGACGATGCGCTTGCTAACCAAAGTCCCTCGCGTGTCGTCACCAGCAACTCATTAGCACTATGCTAAGCTAATGGATCAGTAAATGGATTTTTATGTGGGCATAAATGCTAATTTGCTACACTGCGGCGCTGTTCAACAACGCAGTGTTTAGCAAGTCAGCCGGAGCCTCGGGGGTGTGTTTGTGTCTCATTAGGCTCGGCCAGGGATCTATTGCTGATGTGGAGAGCTCAGTAGCAAAACTGAGACACAATGTTGAAGGCCTACAGAGCTGCAACATTAGTCCATCCTGCACCTGAAGGTTTTATTGAAGACTGGGAAGATACCACACAAGAGCAGACACAATTACTTTTTTGCCTCTGAGACCAAAATACAGCGCTGTAAAGAAGCTTCCTGGTTAATTTTTCCATATTTGTCCCACTTAAATGTTTTAGATCACCAAATTAATATTAGACAAAATTAAAACAAAATGCAGCATTTAAATAATGATTTCATTTAGTAAGGTGACGAAAAGCCATCCAAACCTACTAGCCCCATGTGGAAAAGTAATTGGCTCCTAAACATAATTACTAGTTGTGCCACCCTTGGTGGCAACAACTGGAGGTGGAGGAGTGTTGGCCCACTCCGCTTTGCAGAAAGCGTCACTCTAAGCACGCTATTTGCTCATTGCTCATGACGCATGTTGCAAACTTTAAACTGCTCTTTCCTGGCTATGCTTTAGCCGCTTTTGCAACCCTCCTCCACCCCAGCTCCTCCTTTATTCTCCATCTGACTTGGTTAATGTCATTCCATCGCAACTGATGCCTGCTTTGTCCTGGGGTTTTTGCTGCTGCTTCCCAAAGTCCCAAAGCCTTAAAAATGGCTTTGCAACTCTTCCTAGACTGATAGATGGCTTTGTTTCTCATCTGCCCCTGAATTTCTTGGCGCCATGGTATGTTGCTTTTTGAGATCCTCACTTTGTCAGACAGGTTCTGTTTAAAGCATTTCTGGATTTAACAGGTCAGGTAAAATCAGGCCGGGGTGTGGCTTGTGAAATTAAACTCAGCTTTCCATAGAATATGCTAATTCAGTTAGTTCATGATTCAACAAGGGAGCAATTACTTTTAACATAAGTCCAGGTTGGTTGGGTTATCTGTCTTATCTTCAAATGTAAACTCTTGTGCCCTTTAAAACAGTTAAATGTTGTACATTTTATGAAACATTTACCCAAAGGCCCAACTAGGAATAGGGCTGAACGATTTGCAAAACAAAAAATGTAATTGTGATTTTTTTCCCCAATATTACGATTGCAATTTAATATGGGGTTCTTATTAGGTTCCTCAACTTCTGCATTTTTCAATAAATACAAGCAATAGATCATTCTATATCACAACCTACAATCAGTCAGCAACACTCATTCATTTAACCATTTTATTGCAAAATGGATCTACATTTTAACTTGAGAGGGCTCTGCTCTAAAGATGCTCCCTGGAGAAGTCAAGCAGCATGCCTTGACTTTTCAGGGATTGCATGGCTAGGAACCCCCATAGGAATAGATACGTAAATGACAATGTGCATTGAAAACAAAGAAATAGTTCACCGCAGATGGGAGTGTGAACAAATGGCAAGCTTCATCAATATTACATAGAATGAACTAGTTATTTCTGCTCATATTGGAAATTTGATACCCATTGCTTTACTAAAGAGGATTATCATTTTTATGCCACTCATTTTGACTAAAACAAAACACACATAAAACATGAAAAGGAGGATTCTTGAAAACATTACAAAAAATTGACACTTGAATTAATGTATGTGCATAAAATCTCTGCTGCAAAAAAATGAACATATTAAGCTGCTATCTCAACACATTTCAAGTTAAAATAGCATTGCAACTTCTGCGATTTGTAAATTGCAGCAGGCCATATTGCGATTTAATCTAATTTGTGATTAATTTCCCAGCCCTACTAGGGCAAGAGTTGGAAATTAGCATTTGCTATAAACTCTCTGTGCAGCACATCAGATTCATGCTGTTATGAAACTGTTAAACTGCATCGTCCCCATCAAATAAATAAACTCAATTCAAAATTTGTTTGTTGAACTAAGACTTTTAAGTGTGACAAATATGCAAATAAAAGAAATAAGGAAGGGCGCAAATACATTTTTGACAGTACTGTAAATCAATCGTCAGGTGTTGTTGTGTTACTTTCAGGGATTGACACTGACACAAACTGGAGACAAAACAGGGCACGATAGGTTGCTGAAAAATAAATCTCTCTTTAAGCAGCAGTGACTTTTTCGCCCCTCCTTATCATCAACTACTGCATATCTGACCATCCACTACTCTAACATAATCCTCAAGCTTTTGCATTCATCTATGAGTTGGCATGTCTCAATTACAAGTGCTAATTTGTGATCATAATCTTATTTTTCTGCTCTAGTCCTCTGATCCTTATCTGTGTTGGGAGGTTGGGAGTTCAAACTTTATATGAAGCCCCTAATTTTGATGTCTAACGCCGATATGCACTAGCGCATTATCATGTTTAATTCAAAACAAGCTTTGATAATTTATAAGGTCATAAGGTATTCAAAGAAAAATATCACAATAATTAAGAGAAGCGTTGCAGCCGCACGTCGGAATCACCTTATTTGCATGAGTGGCAATAATATCGAGGAACATTAGGGAGAACAGAGCATGGTTACAGCTTTTCATATCAGATAGTGCTGTGTATCATAGATGGCAGAGAGCATGATACCACCCTCGTACCATTTGTTGATCCTGACAGCAGCCCACGTTCTGCACCCTTAGACAGCGAGACAGACATTGGAAATGGAAGCAGGCAGCAGCAGGGCCTCATTGAAAGAACATCTCGAGCTGAGTGGGAGGTGAGTGGGAACACTGGCACGGCAGCAAACACAGAGGCCAGTTTCTACAGCCAACTGGAGCACATGCGTAATATTCTTGATGATACTGTATGCTGGGTTGGTATGTTTTCACCTTTTCTACATCAAATATCTCCTTTAATTAGGCTGAAAACAGGGTACAGGACTTTTATCTATCAATAATGGTTAAAGGAGGCAGGGTTGCTTCATTTCACTGTAACAGGATCTTTGTTTCTGATTGTTAAAGGTTGATATTGAGAGAACTGGGAAAAGCTCTGACAGTAACCATTACATATTTTATTCCAGTTATGTTATTAGCATTTTATGGTTTCTAGAAAGATTTATGTGAAAGAGAAAGTGCAAAAAAAATGTCATTCAATCAATCACAGTCCATTTTTATTGGCATAGCACCAGTTCATTACCAAGTTACTGTATATGGACAAAAGTATTTGGCCACACCTGCCAGTTTTCAATCAGATCTATTTCCACAGGTGTATAAAATTAAGCACCTAGCCATGCAGTCTCCCTGTGCAAACGTGTAATACAGAATAGGATATTTTGAAGAGTTCAGTGACTTCAAGTGTGGTACTGTGATGGATGTCACCTTTGCAATAAGACTGCTCAGGAAATCCCTGCTGGATACTCCAGTCACCTGTAATGGATATTGTTAGAAAGTGGAAGTGTTGAGGAACAACAGAAACTCAGCCATGGAGTGGAAGACCACATTTATTCACAGATTTGAGTCAACAACTGCTGAGATGCATAAAAGTCACCAATGCTGGCATTAATGTGAGCACAAAAATATGTGGTGGGAGATTCATTTAATGGGTTTCTATGGCCGACAAGCTGCATGACTGATGCCAGATGTCGGATGGAGTGGTGTAAAGCAGGGGGTCTCAACTGGTTGGGCATCAGATAAAAAAAAAAAAAAAAAAAAAAGATTTATTTCTACTTTTTGTTTCTGACAGACTTTTTGTCCAGTTCTTTTTCCAGGCACACACTCGCAACCACTGAAAACAGGATTGTGACCCATTTTGGGTCTCGACCAACCAATTGAGAACCACTGATGTAAAGCACACCAACACTAGGAGCAGGTGAAATTTATTCTGCGAAGTGACGAATCATGCTTCTCTGTTTGGCAATCAGATGGGTTAGTCTGGGTTTGACTGCAATGTAACACCTGGGAAGTATGGTGGAGAAGGGGTAATAGTATGGGGCTGTTTTTCTGGGTTTGAGCCAGGCCCCTTTTCTCCAGTTGGTAAACCTTAATGCTTCTACATACCAAGACATTCTGGACAATGCTATGCTTCCAATTTTGTGGCAGCAGTTTGGGAAGGTCATTTTCTTTTCCAACATGACTCTAAAGACATTGTTTGATGAGTTTGGTGTGGAAGAACTTGACTGGCCTGCACAGCGCCCAGAACTCAACCCCATCGAGCACCTTTGGAATGAACTAGAATGGAGATTGCAAGCCAGGCTTTTTCTTCCAACATCAGTGCCTGACCTCATAAATGCTCTACATGAATGGCTCAAATTCCCACAGAAACACTCCAGAATCTTGTGAAAGTCTTCCAAGGAGAGTGTAGGCTGTTATAGATGCAAAAGGGGGCCAACTCCAAATTTAAGTACATGAATTTGAATAGAATGTCTTTCCGGTTGCTGTTGGTGTTATCATCAGGTGACCAAAAACTTCTGTCCATATAGTGTATCTCAAGACTAGTGATGATGGATGCGATACTTACCAGTCTGAAATACAACATAGATTTTGCTACCTATTGTCTGTGCTGCCACCCTGATGTGACTCCAGCCACTCCAAAAGAAAGGCATGAAATACATTATAGAATTTGTGCGATTTAAGTGTACTCTCCTTATTTCACTGGAGCGTTGTCTCTGCTCTGCCTACATTTTCCTACCAGCGACACAGTCACACTGACTGACTCATTTACTCCATTATTTGTCCCTGGTGCCGTGTCAGCATCTGAATGTTGTTTGGGCCTCTAAAGAAGTTACATCTGTTCCTTTTCTTATTCCATGTTCTATTGGCATTATTTATCTGAATCATTTACGACAGCTTTTGTTCACGTTTTAGGGACGGTTTAGACAGTTTCAGGCATCGTTTATAGATCAGGACTGTTCAAAAAGTATCAGTTTAACAGTTCAGGTCTAGACTGTACTCTATGATTTATTATTTATAAAGAAAGACTTAGCATTAATCCACCATGAGCTCAGCATCAAGCAATATTTAGCAGAGTTAAGGCCTTTTGCACACTGGGTCCATTTATTTTGTCTGAATTTTTCGCATGTTAAAATATAAAATGGAACTCACGTTGGTCTACTAACGTTTTCACACTTGCGCCAAAATTTTCATCCGTCATATATTCTTTTGGAACAGGCTCAATTTTATGCAAAATTTTGCATTAGTTCATTTAAATGGGTGACTGATGATTCAAAACAGTGCCCCCAGCTTCCTCCTTGCTGGACCCCTCCTCTCTCTCTCTCTCTCTCCCCCTCTCTCTCTCACTGAAGCCTCACTTCAAACACCAGAGTTTGCTCATTTCTTATGTGGATATCATGGAAATATAACAGATAGCTGGGTGATTGATAATTCAGATCAGTGCCTGTTGCTTTATTCTCTCTAGCTCACTAACCCCTGTCCAACCCCTCCCTATTTGTCCCTCTCTTGCACCAAAACCTCACTTCAAACACTGCAGTTTTCCCATGTATTATGTGGCTATCAGCTACAGATATATGACAGATAAAGTCATAAGTTGTAACCTACTCACAGGTCATAACAGAGATTGAATTATAAAGTTGCTCTCCATTCCTCCAACTTGGATCAGCGCTATGATGCATGAGCAGGTGCTGTATGAAGCTCTTTGTCAGGATGGATCAGCAGGATTTTAAAAGAGTGACAGAGACACAGGCTCGCAGTATGAAACAATTTGCCACATTCTATGAATTTTTGCAGTGAAGACAAATACAAACGCATCAGGCCCAGTGTGCAAGGTCTGAATGCGTGACATTTTTTTGGATTATGGATCCGAAAAAAACGCATCTGAAAATAACAAACCCAGTCTGTAAAGACCTTTACAGTGGCAAGAAGAAATAATTCCCTTTACTGAGTGGAAACCTTGAGCAGAACCAGAGTCATGTTGGACAGCCATCTGCTGAAGGTGTTTGTAAAGGGATAGTATGAGATGCAGAAAGAGAAAAGAGGAATGCAGGAAAATGGAAGAGGGAGATGCAGAAGGAAAAAAGAGGAATGCGTAGAAAGAGAGCAAACAGGCAAAACACTGAATGAGGTATACTGTAGCCATGATTCCATAAATATAAATAAACATATATAGCATATATATAAAATATGTGACTTATGAACCACATTTGACCATTTTTATTCTTTAAAACAACTGTTTGTGTGGATTTGTTCCTCCCCCGTGGACACAGTTCAACCTTCTCTTTGCTTCTTTTTGTCCTTAACATTTGTAAGTAGTGTGTTTAAACAAACAAAAAATCTTACACTGCTTTCTTTGAACAAACACATCTCTCAGCTGGAGTCTTTGCTGCAGAAAACATCCTCTTCTCACAGCTTCCCCTCAACAGGACCTCTAAGCATTGGAAAACTGGGCAACTCTCTACAATTGGTTACAAATGTCAAAGTTAATTATGTTGATGTTAATGTACATGCATCAAGCATTTAATCTGAATAAAAGCATTTAGACATGCACAGAGCTGTTCTAGTTTTATCTGTCACAAACAGCAGGAGGATTTGGCCTTTCCTTTCAAAAATTAATGAAAATTGCTCTTTAACTTGTGACAAACTGTTCTGTTCACTATTAAATCAAAAAAGTGGACGGTAGCAGCAGAGCTATCAGAGATAGTTTTGGTATGAATAAAGTTTGACGAGGAGAGTTTGTGTTTCTAATTAGTGGCATTTGTTTACCACAGAGAGAACCAGTTTAATTACAGCTACTGCTGCTTTCAGTCTAGTTTTTCTAAATCGGTGGTTCCCAACCTTTTCCAACTCAGGGCCCACTTTTAAGTTTCAAAAATTTTCGTGGCCCACCTCTGACCCCATATCCTGATACACAATATATATCTCGATATTTTGAAATGGCCTCTCAGCAGCTGTATTAAATTCTGCCCCAAATGGCACTAGTTTGGTGATAAAAATAGACTGTTCTATTTGATTTTTAATAAAATTATATGCAGAAAGTAAAAATCAATATAAAGTCAAATTTAGCTGTTTTACTTTGAAAAGTACTTCATTCGATCTTTCACTAATAAACCAAAAATACATAAATCATGAAGTTCTCTGTCTTTTACAGTGTATGGAAAGTCCTGAAATGTTTTCTGTGTTATGTTTACTATTGATGATCATAAAATGATTATTTTCCTCATTAAGGGTGAAGCAAAACTCACCAATTATGCATGAAGACCAAAACCCTGCAGTCTAGTCCTCCATTCAGGCCCAGCTGTGATTATATTAGTCCGCTATCTGTGCTGATGAACGCTGGAGCAGTTTCTGACAAGTTCATGAGCTGAGAGCATCTTTAGACCTTATTCATGAAGCTCTCCTGTGTGATCATGGGGGAAAAGCTTGTCTGGAGGCAGGAACATTTTAACTTCTCGTTGTCAGTGTTTTGAACTGTAAGGCTGAGATAAGTCTCCGTTGTTGTGGAGAAGTGATCACATTTTTCCGCTGCTGGACGTCTTCTCTCTGACATGTACAACTCTGGCAGGGAGTTTTCAGCAAAATGTTTGCACCCAGGCAAATCTCGTATTCTGGGTGAACTGTCTTTATGAGATTTTTAAAATCCTGGCTTTTCAACAACACTGGGCTCATGTCTTTAGTGACGTGTTGTGTTATTCCCGCCGTTATCTCTGAGTCATCTTGCGGCTTATTTGAACGAATAACGCTTGAGTTCAACCTCTTCCTTTTCAAACTTGAACGACTGCACAACGCTGCAGATCCAGCACTGTTTCTGTCTCTAAAGTCAGCTAACTCCCCGCTAACTAGCCACGCGGCTGCTGTGTTTACCTTCCTCTCCCGGTCCACCACAAATAAATGAATGTATGGGAAACACTGCCATATAATGCATTCTCAGAGCACTTTTTTAAATTGAAGATTGAACATAAAGGACTGAACTGAATAGAGGAGAAACATGTTGGAAGCTCCACAGTTGCTAACACAGCATCTGTAACATGTTGCAACACCTTCAGTATTACAGTTTTCAAGAAGCTGTCAACACAATAACCTCTAGATAACAACAAAAGTTCCTGTCTCTCATTAGCTTGTCACATGTCTAATACTTGAAGGGAAAACAAAACAAAATAATTAAAAGAATATTTGAACATTTCTAATATTCTTTTAAATGTAACTGAGTTTCAACAATAAAACACTTTTCTGTATATTTTTATTTTTATATAATTACACCCCCCCAACAGAAATCATACTATTTTGGAAATGATTTGGAGGCCCACTTGCAATACCTCCACGGCCAGCCAGGGGGCCGCGGCCCACAGGTTGGGAATCACTGTTCTAGATGTTAGTCACCAACTAACCTGACATGACAGATGGATGTGTGAAACATATCCATCTGGAAAAGCTTCAATAGGAAACATTTAAGAAAAGGCAGAGGATTTGAAAAAATCCCGGAGTGTGATTGGATGAAAGTTCTATCATATCTCTATAGGAACAACAAAACACGTGACATAGCTGCTATCAAGCTGCACGTGCGCAGCTACTGAGGAATAACGTGAAACATGGCGACTATAGACATGTAAGTACTTTCCACAAGGTTTAGGAGTGTGTTTATGGGAATTTGGACCATTCTTCCAGAAGCGCGTTTGTGAGGTCACACACTGATGTTGGGCGAGAAGGCCTGGCTCTCAGCCTCCGTTCCAATTCATCCCAAAGGTGTTCTATCGGGTTGAGGTCAGGACTCTGTGCAGGCCAGTCAAGTTCATCCACACCAAACTCTCTCATCCATGTCTTTATGGACCTTGCTTTGTGCGCTGGTGCACAGTCATGTTGGAACAGGAAGTGGCCATCCCCAAACGGTTCCCACAAAGTTGGGAGCATGGAATTGTCCAACATCTCTTGGTATGCTGAAGCATTCAGAGTTCCTTTCACTGGAACTAAGGGGCCAAGCCCAGCTCCTGAAAAAAAAGCCCACACCATAATATCCCCTCCACCAAACTTTACACTTGGCACAATGCAGTCAGACAAGTACCGTTCTCCTGGCAACCGCCAAACCCAGACTCGTCCATCAGATTACCAGATGGAGAAGCGCGATTGGTCACGGAGAACGTGTCTCCACTGCACTTGAGTCCAGCGGCGGCGATTGACTCTGCAGAAAGTTGGCAACCTCTGCGCACTATGCGCCTCAGCATCCATTGATCCTGCTCTGTCATTTTACGTGGCCTACCACTTTGTGGCTGAGTTGCTGTTGTTCCAATTTGGTATAATACCACTGACAGTTGACTGTGGAATATTTAGTAGCGAGGAAATTTCACTACTGGACTTGTTGCACAGGTGGCATCCTATCACAGTACCACACTGGAATTCACTGAGCTCCTGAGAGTGAGCCATTCTTTCACAAATGTTTGTAGAAACAGTCTGCATGCCTAGGTGCTTGATTTGATACACCTGTGGCCATGGAAGTGATTGGAACACCTGATTTCAATTATTTGGATGGGTGAGTGAATACTTTTGGAAATATCGTGTATGTTTGCCACTTTCAAACCATTTTGCTGCTCTCTGCACTGTTTTGCCACCTTTTTCCACTTTTACCCAATTTTTGCCACTTTTCACCCCTTTTTGCCACTTCCTTTTCCACCGTTAACCTATCTTTGCAACTTAAAAAGAATTTTGCTGCTTTCTGCCCTTCAATTCAGTTTTTATCATTCTAGCCCATTTTTGCTGCTTTCTGCCCTGTAGCGCCTCTTTCACCCACTTTCAAACTATTTTTCCACTTCTTTATCCCACTTTAACTTGTTTTTTCCCACCTTAAACCTATTTTGCCACTTTTCGCCCTTTCTATTTGCCATTTCTATTGTCCACTTGAACCCATTTGCCACATTTGGACACTTTTGACCTATTTTTGCCTCTATTCACAGTTATTTAATTATTTTCCATTAAAGTTGTCTCCGTTTCTTCTACTTTATTTTCTGACATTTGTTCACATCATGGCTTTGCTGAAGTCTGACATTACTTTCATGGCCGTTTATATCAGTGTGATCTACATGAAGATAATGTCGGTGTTGTTAACATTGCCAATAAAGCAGTCATTTTGTTTTATGAAAAGGGCTTTACCTTTGAAAAAGTCTTCATCGTACTACAGCAATAAAATTACTATTTTTAAAAGTTCTACCCAGTATCCCCTCTTTTGGCCAGGCTTGCCCTAAGCCATGCTTACTCATGACATCCACCTTTCAACAGGTCATTTTCCCATACCCCTGGTAATATGCAAGGACATCCAGAGCACTACTGGGGTTGTGTCAGTCCTCCTGGTGATGCCCTTAGGTGGGCTTTCTCGCCATCACACGCCTTACTTCAGCCCCAATCTTTGGCCAAACATGCATTAAAGTTCTACACACTGTAACGATACTGAATTTTGAACATCTTATCGCTCAATAACCAAGCAATCATTAGGTACCCTACAAAAATGGATTAGAAGGTACTCACCAACTAGATGTTAACCAAGTCTTCAGCAGTGAATTCCTTGTTTTTCTCTAATTAACAGCAGTTAGTGACTCTTTTATCAGCTAATAACTTCCGTTTTTTGTACCTTAATAATAGTGCTACTTTATTAAGCCATTTTCATCCTTGCTGAATTAGTTGTCTCTTTTGCATGTGTGTTCATCTCAGTCTGTTTTATAATCAGCAAAAAAGAGCTCTATAAACCATTTATGATATAATATGCTGCTTATATGACAGATTACGAATCATTCACATCATAACACGGCAGGTCGGAGGCCCTCATAGAGGGAGTCAGAGTTTCATTTTAGTCGTCAAAACAAAATGTTCTCTTTTTTGGTCCCAGTTCGCCTCGTACAGTTGCGGTGTCATGTTTGGGAAATAATTGGCCTGTAGTTTGGGGTTTTCAACCAAAGCCTCCTTCAAAACAAGGACAGTTTGAACTAGAAGTTTAAATTATTTATAAAAAGACATTTGAGTACCACAAAAGGCATTTATTGTCCTGACAATTTAAGGACACAGCCTGGGGCCTCAGTTGCTCTCTTCTCCATGGTGCACCAGAGTTAACAGCTCAGCGCTACAAAAAGCAGAACTTATTTAGATATGTGCTCGTACCTTCCATCATACTTCGACAGTTTGTAGACCAAAAGAGCGAGGTTCACATATTTATCTTTACTGTTCTTACTGAGATCTGACCCACAGTGCAGATCTGTTGTAGCAGCAGCTCCTCTTTGATAGTGACTCAAATCAAACAGACAGTTTATTTACGGCTAGTGAAAACCAAAGGGGCGATAAATAAAAGTAACATGAAATCAAAAGGTATGGGATCAGCTGGAAATTGGTATTTTCTCACTACATGGATCGCTGTTGACCTGGAAAATATTCACACACACACAGAATACACACTCCACAGCTCCAGGGAGCGGACGCTCTCTTTATATCCTCAAATGCATACATTAAGATGGAGATGTACAGGATTTTTAAGTACAAAGAAATGAAAAAAAAAACAGGTTGTAGACACATTAACAGGAACACCAGCACAAATAAATGTAAACTATTGCAACCAGCAGGCAGCACATTAGCTATACCTCTGTGAACACTTTTGATCCTGCATTAGAGAAATGTTTATTTGTCTCGCAGTGGCCTGCTGAGTTTTTAATGCCTCTGCACTGGCAATCAAGGTTATCCACCTGTCTGCACACATGTCCATGTGTCATTCTGTTCTTGCAATGCAATGTCTGCTTTGAGGGATTTCTTTTTTTTTTTTAATCAAACTTTGCACAAACATCCACTCTGACTTGAAGATGAACAAATTATAATGTTGAGTAAATAGGTCAAAGGTCAAGATAATTGGGTCATATGTTTATCATTTGCTCTTTAATGCAAAATCCCAAGAACACTTAAAGAATTTCCTTCAACCTTTGCAGAAATGTCCACTCTGATCAAGGATGATATTAAAGATTTGGGTTATCAATCAGAGGTTAAGACCACTGGGCCTTATATTTAACCCTTGCATGCCACAATCCAAGAATGCTTAAGGAATTTCCTTCTACCTGTGTAGAAATGTCTGAAGTAATGATGAACCGATATAATTTTGGAAGGGTCAAAGATCAACGTTGTACGGCCTCATGATCATCACTTGGTTCTGATATCCCACAAATTTTCAGGAATTTTCTTTAAACTTTATTGTAATGTCTACTCTGCTATAGGGGTAAATAATTTAAAAATTAAAACTGGATATCCGGATTAGTGTTTTAGCCGTATCTTTATCTGAATAGTGGAACACACGAATTTCTATTTGTTAGAACCGTTAAATGTGCAAAAAATTTTATTTATAGAATGAATGTCTCCTTACTTGGTATTTCGAAAATAAATTCAGTTTGCACTTCCTGTGAAGTGTTGTACTCATTTATGTTTAACTGATTACCGAGTATCATATTTATTTACACTCGCTACTGATTTATCTAGTAAAGACAGGCGATGAACAGGAGATGAGTTCAGAGGGAAATAAGCCCATTGAATCTGCAGTTGGACTTTTTAAAAACATAATTTTCTATATAAATGCAACAAACCCAGTTTCATATCGGACAAAATAAGCGTATATGCCTGCTTGCATGAGGGGGACCTGGATGCAGCCGAGGACCTCCACTTCATGCCGTAAGTCAGACTAACGCCACCATATCTTGTCTTCTAATACAGCAAGTTACTTGAACTGAACGTCTTCTCCATTGTCTTCTTCACGCATCGCCGCCATGTTAATATAAGATCCAAATTCAAGTTTTTCACTTTGCAGTCATAATAGGGGACAGGAAATTGGCTGGCTGGCCAGACACTGATGTTGCTGCCATGTTGCCATGTTACCTACGTCATTCAGTACAGTAGACAAGGATTGCGCATGTTTTAGGAAAAAAAAAAAGCTCAAACGATCAGGTATATATATATATATATATATATATATATATATATATATATATATAAATATTTATATTCAAAATTAAAAAAATATGTACTGTAAACTGTATTATATATAAAATTATGTTAAATCATAGAGTAAATCTTTTCATTTAACAGAAAATACAAGGAAGTGGATTCTGCTTTTATGTTTCACAGTCAGTTATTATTTTGATATGGATCGTTTATTATAAATGATTCATTAAAACTCATGTAATCTAAACATGAGCTTTTTATTCTGACAACATGCACAATCCTTGTCTACTGTATTGAATGACATAGCAGACTTGCCTCTGGCAGCGTCTAGCCCAAGAGAGTTGGGCATTCAGCTGGAGACCTCTACGCTGGGGCGGACCTCTACGCTGGGGCGTGCAGCATGTTAGCTGTTGTTAGCATGACTACACCGCTGTGCTTACTAGACCTTGGCATAGCCCTGTGCGCTGGGGCGTGCAGCAGCACGCGTAGGGGTCTACGTTGCAGTAGCAGACCCCGACCCCAATATAGGGGTCTACGCTGGGCCGTGTAGTAGCTGACCCCGACAGCGTAGGGGTCTATGCTATTAAAACCCGAGTGGTTCAGTTTAGGCATTATAATCCGTGTGGTTCGGTTTAGGCATTAAAACCTGAGTACTTAGATTTAGGGTAGGCCAGTGGGCAAGCGGATAGAGCAAAAAAATTTGTCGCAGGTAATATACGTCATTGCCCCAGTGTGGGGGTCCGCGGGCTCCGGCAATATACGTCACGCCCCAGTGTGCAGGTCTGCGGCTGAACGCCCCAGCGTAGAAGTTTGCTTGAGGTCTGCAGCCAGATGCCTCTTGTCCAGCCAGCCAATGTCCCATCACATATTATGTCTGTGCTCAGTGATACGTAAATTTGGATCATAAATCGATTCATTAAAATTAATGTAACCTTATCGCTGTGCTTATTAACCCGAAAACTCTCGGTAGTTTGGCCTCATGTTCCTTGCATTTGCAAACCATAGCTCAGATGTCCACTCTGACTGAACAATGAATGGATTACAATTTGGGCCTCATGTTCATCCCTTTACTGTAATTTTATGCACCAATAAACCTCTACACAGTTACCTAGCTATTTATTTAAAGTTTATAGCAAAACATGCGCCTACATTATTAAAGAAATAAGATTTCCACCGATCACACTTGCACAAAAGCATTACCCAAACAGGGTTCCTTGACTCACCATTGTACTTTCTCTGCAAAGGCATATAACCATCAGGCTCTGGTATTTTTTTCGATTTTTTATTTACCAAATATCTCACTGGTGTTCTTGTTATTGTGTCTACATCTTGCAGAAGAATGCCACTTGTGCTCCTTCTTTTCTTTATCTTCTCTTGGAATGAGACCCACAGAACATAAAATACATTAATTGAATATATATATAGATATGTACACAATTTCAAATATATCAAGCATCTGAAATCAGCAAATAGCACTTCCAGCTGGCCAAAACATTTCATATCAAAATAGAGTCAATTTAGACAAGTATTCTGAATACATTTAATCACACATGAATTATTTTGTAATTACAGAATTTAACTTATGTGACATACTGTAGATATGTCCCCGGTTTTGATAATAGTTCACCCCCCAATATAAATATCTCTATGTACTAAAGAAAAGACAAGAAAGAAAAGAGAAGGCAAACCCAGGATTCATCCGTGAAGGTTTAAAATGAGATCCAACATCTGTAAAATCACAAATGCTTCTTTTGCCAGATGGTGAGCTCTGGTCTCGGCGTGTCCCAAAACTATACAAGAGTATGAATAATGCATTGGACATGACTTATTTCACAGTGTATCTCAGGATGTGCACACGCTCCCACTCACAAAGCATACACACATGTACCCACACGTGGACAGATGCAAACATGCGCTCGCACACTTATGCACAGGCACGCTAGCGTAAACAGACACCCACACAAAGTATAGATCATTTAAATGAGCCTGGGTCCACATCTGCTAAAAGCTCCTGGTGGTGTGTACAAGATGTGTGAGGTTCATTGACAAAAACTACTCTTCTAGTCTATGTTGGCACCACATACAAAACATAAGTTATAAGCTAAGTTGTCCAAAATGTCCACATTATACCTTTTTCATCCAGTTAAATCTTCTCTGTTGTGGCATTTCATAAAGACTTTCATGCTTTTTCACAATGTCCTTCTGATGAGTATGCAGAGATTTTGGAGGCCTTGTAAAGTTTCAGTCAGCCGAATGAGAGGAAGGTGTGAAGAGCTGGAATCCAGTGGACAGTACACCCTGGCAGTCAAGTCACGACTCTTTAGCAGCGGGCTGTCATTAAAGAAACTTGGCTGAAATAAAACCCTGGAAGGCTTCATAGCAGGGGGTAGTAAAGAAGATGAAGGGGCTGACTTTTGAAGACCTTTTGACAAGTCTAAATCAAGCCGCGAAGGTAAAAATCTTCAAGGAGACGACCCCTGTCGACCTAGCGTTAGATAACATGGACAAGAAAAAGGTTACGTACATGAATGATTATTCCACTGCCCTGGTTATGACTGTTCCTCAGAGAGGTTTTCTTTCTATGATGTGTCTGTGAATGTGGCTGCGATGGAGATTCGATGCCGATGGTGTATCATGCTGCTCACTTGAGACTTCTCACAGTTCTCAGAGGTGTCTGCAGAGAGTCTTTCACTGTAGTGATTGGAAAAGCTCTGGGGTTGTTTTTTATTTTTTATTTTACTGAAGGTCAAGGCTGCTGTAAAGTTCAGTTAGCCTCGGTGCTGCTGTAGTATGGACACAATGTTCTGTTGTAGTGATTGGCCTCAGTTCCTTTTGTAGCATTGATGTCAATGAACCTGCAGGGGAGAGAAAGGAAAAGAACAAGGAGAAGAAAAGATCAGTGGACACCAGAGTTTCAGCATACTTTTTGGACATAAACCATAGCACAGCATTTGAGCTGACTGTTATTTGACATGTAAAATATCTAAATAAAGACAGAACTTCATTTTATTTAAATGACAATGGAAAACTTTTTAGTTAGAGTGCAGTTAACATACAACTAAAACTATAGTTATGTCTTAACTGTATTCAAAAGCTATCAAGTTATATAACAGAAAACCGCAACACAACTTCAAACAGGCAAATCACCCAAGTACCAGAAACCAGCAGAAGTCAGAAGATACACAACAAAACACAGGCAAAACACCTTAATACCAGAAACACAAACAAATGTTGTCTAAAGGTGGTTTCACATTAGGGAACTGGATCAGAGTTCACAAAGTCTGCCTGAAAAGGTGGACTCGGGCATGACTTGTACTACAGCATGGTCTGCAGGGGTTATGAATGTAATGGTACTCAGGTACAGGCTACTTGTCTGTGAGACAAGTAGTTAATGCGACTCTTAAATAGGGGTCAAGTGGTTTTTCAGGGCTGATACCATTACTGATTGTCAGTAGTTCATGCACTGATAACCAATATTTGGAACTGATATGCATTTATTATGACTAGGGATGGGAATCGAGAACTGGTTCTAGCTGAGAACTAGTTCTGATTGGTTCAATCCATTGACATCATTTACATTTAATCATAACAATTCCCTTTTCAGTGCCTTACTTCCATGTGCCTTAAAGGGCACTTTTGAAATGCAAGAGCTCTTAGCTGGTACCCAAGCCTGCATTACAAAATAGCGACAAAAACACAGTGGCTTTCTGGGTGGGGCACTCCCTACATATGCAGGGGGCTTGGGTTTGAATCTGGCCTCTGGCCCTCTCCCCACTCTCTTGTGCCTGTTTCCGCTTCTATCCACTGTCCTCCTCTATCAAATAAAGGCACAAAAAGCCTTAAATACATTTTTAAAAAAGAAAAAAGCTTTCAATAGTGTGTATGTTTGAGCAAAAATTGTTTTGTGCCCCACGTTTCCCAAAAATGTGCTAAATTCTGAGGAGAAACTGTACCCATCCGTGATGCTGTATAGCCTAGCTTCCTGGCTGGTGCAACCAGGTTTTGGGTAGCGGTTCTGTGCTCTTGCATTGCAAATAGTGACAAAAACACAGAGGCTCTCTGGGTATAAGTAAGACACTAGTTTTGCTTGAGCAAACATTGTTTTGCGGCCCATTTTTACCAAAAACTCACTAAATTTGACGGTTAAACTGTACCCATCTGTTACACTGTAAGCCTCCTCACTGAATGCTCACTAAAATCACTGGAGGCTAATGCCACTATTAACGCTAGGTACATTATAGAGTCCAACTTCAAAAATACTGAAATATCCCTTTAAAGGTGCTCACAAACAGAGAAACCTGTGAAGACTGGACCAAAAGAGGCAATCCTCACTATGCAGGCAGTGATCCCTAAGTATTCAAAAGCCTTGATACCGAGCTTTCCACATGAATACGTCATTATTTAGAGTTTCATTAAAAATATGCTCATCAGACCAGAGGAAAAAGCATTTGCAAGAACAATCAATCTGATGTTTTCTTGTGTTAGCCTTAGTTCTTTCAATGTTCCTGTTGCAAACCAGACATGCTTAGTTTTATGCTTCATAAAGCATTGTCAGTATTTGGTCGTCTGTCAGTCTGCATTTGTTTGGTTTGTCTGTATTTTGATGGAAGTATTTTGTTCTGATGTTACTTTAAATCTGGTGCTCTCTCTCTATGGCTGTGTTTTCTGTATTAAGGACTGTCTCCAGTATTCGGTTCTGTATGTTTTTGTACTCATAAGTGTTTCAAGCATTTTCTATGTCTTGTTTTGTTTAATGCATTTGGATGTATGGTTGGTATTAGGTCATGTTGTCTGTATCTGGTTGTTTTAGGGTTTTTTTCTTAATTGCTTGTGTAACAGCTTCTTAAATGGAAGTGAATTAAGCCTTTAAGGCCTACGATTATTAACAGTTGTTAGCTTTAGTAGCATTTAAGCTGCAGCAGCACAAACACAGTGAAGAGGCCTTCTTTAAAAAGGAGTCATAACTGCATCAAATCCCTTCATTACAATTTCTAATACACAAAAACAGCAAAGCTTTTTAACGTTGCACCTCATTACAGAGGATTGCATTTGGTAAATACTAATTGCACCTTTACAACAGGAGCACCAGTGTTTTCATATCACTGCTGAGTCCAAGCAGCACTTCATCATTTGTTTTTCTCATCCAGAATAAACACTGTCATAAACCCACAAACACAAAATAACTTTTTTTAATCTGTTGTGGATGTCATTCTCTTTTTTCCCCCCTCACAGTGCCGGGCCAAAAAATATGAAAATGCACAACCGGAGTGATATTTAGACCAGCACCCCCTCCCAGCATTTTCAATTTTCATCCGTGTCAGCTCCTGCAAAACACTTTACATACAGCATGTGGGCTAATTAGGAATTAAATGAGAGCCCCAAATTAAAGTCTTGTCACTCTATGCTCCTGCAATATTGGATATTAAAAAACAGGCATCAGCCTTTTTTCACACATTTCACCACTTGAATAATTAAGTTTATCTCATAAATGATGGCACTAATGAGAAATATCATGAGGGGCTTCGCTGGGAGAAGGTGCTGGGTGTCCCGTTGAGTGCTCTGGTCATCATGAAAGCTTACAAAACAAACATCCATCAGCGATGGGGAGCAGATGTCTTTGGCACTGTTGGTGCTGTGGCGGTTTGGTTAACGGTCTGATTACAGACAGACTTTTCCTGCACATATTAAGGCTGACAATTGACCACATCTGATAGGAAAATGTACCATGAACTCATCACAGGAGGGGCATGAACTAAAAAACATTTAGTTTAATGTACAAAATGCCATGCACCCTTTCAGCATACATTGTTTTAGCCAATCAGACAGAGCCCTGGAAACACAAGCCAATCATGTGAGTCTTCAGCTAGCACACACACTGAGTAACTGGGGGCAACTACCAGCTGTGGCCATCAGACTGTTCAATCTTTGTCTTTTATACTATCATTCTGATTATTTTGCTTCTAACCACATAGTTTAGGATGTATTTTTATGTTACGGACACTTAGAGAAGCAAAGTTTCTAGCATTGTCTTTAATTGGCAGCACACATGTGCCTGGTATGAAAGCCATGACAGTGCATGCTGAAGTGGACACACGTGGAAGCTGCAAGCAGCAAAACACGCAGCCAGTCTGAAGTGAGCCTAAGGATCAAATCCCAATCCCAGCACTATTTGGTGCATGTCTTCCCCGACACTCTCCCTATATTTCCTGTCCCTCTTCAGTTGTCCCATGAAAAACAAAACCCTGGGCGCCAGTGTAGCTCAGAGGGTAAGCAGAAACTATAGTCTTCATTGCACTGGTTGTGGGATTGACTCCCAGTCTTGGCGTGTATTTGGTGAGGGTCTTCCCACCATCCCTCTCCAATATTACCTGTCTTTGTCCTGTCCTATCAAATAAAGGCAAAATGCCCCAAACTAATGTAAAAAATAAAGCCCTAATAAAATAACCTTCAGAAATATCAGTGCTCAACCAAAAGTGTTTATAGCATAAGCTAGTTATTCTTTAATTACTTTGAAAATTCAGTGTAAATATTTTTCATACTGTACTCTTAAAACCTAACCTGACATGGAAAACCACTCATAGACAGCGTTCAGGAAAGGGCAGAGCCTTTGAAAAAAAACTTGGAGGGTGATTGGATGAACGTTCTGTCTGTCACATCTTTACGTGCCAATCAGAGCAACAAAACAGGTGACGAAGCCGCTTCAGAGCTGCGCCCCTACTGAAGGAGTAAACTCAATGTAGAACTGCATTTCTCGAACCATGGCAACTTCAGACATGTCAGTACACGACTTTTGTCATTTTTGAAAAGAAAACAACTCATTGCTGTTCTTTGTTCTTCTAATTTTTTTTTTTTTTCGATTTTTTTTGGGGCTTTTTCATGCCTGTATTAGATAGAGGAGGACAGTGGATAGACTTGGAAACAGGGAAGAGAGCAGGGAGAGACATGCGGGAAATGGTGCCACAGGCTGGACTTGAACCCGGGCCCGCGTACCCTCTTTGTTCTTCTTTTAACAAAGAAATGTCGTCAAGTCCTGATAAAACGGGCATACATGCTAATGTCTTCCATAACTGCAACGGTCTCTTGCTGCTGCTTGTTTACGTCATGACTCAGCAGCGCACTGCAGAGTCATGACGGGCCCAACCGGGACCAAACAGTTCAGATGGGAGCTTTGCAAGATGGATTCACCGGTGAGAAACAAGGAAACAGGTGTATCCATCAGCTTTGCAAGATTACTTAAACCACTATGGATGTAGAATTCTCTGGGGCTGACAAAGTAAAAGCTGTTCACAAATTTTGGTCAGTTGTTTAAAAATGCATGCCCAAACGTTTCCATTTGGTTTGGATGCTTGCAAACTGTGTGTCTAACCATGCACGCCAGTGCTGTAGCTGACCTGCAGAAGTACAGATACTCTAATTCACTGGTTCTCAAATGGTGTGGCAAGTCTTGGTGTGCCATGGGAATATGTACAACCATAAGTAATTACTACAGCTGTACAAAAGCCTAAGTTCATTCAGGACCACTTTGATGCAAACATGATAAGTGGTTATTAATAGTGTTTCTTTTTTGGGAGTTATGACACTGATAAAGTCAGAGGCAGAATAAAGGAGGAGCTGGGGTGGAGGAGGGCCGAAAAAATCAGCAAAGCATGGCTAGGCAAGAGCAGTTTGAATAAGGGAGCATGAGTGTGATTTGCCAATAGCATGTTGGAATCTGCTTGCCGACAGCTGATGAGGGCTCGTGTGAGATCAGCTGATCTCAGTAATATGGCAGTGCTTGACTCTGTGGTCTGCCTGAACTAATGCTATACACTTGATTTACTGTAGCATGTAAGAGGCCATTTTATATTGATATCATTTTGGCGTACCTTGAAATTTGGGCTTGATCTTAGGTGTTCTTGGGCTCTAATTCATACCCCATATTTTTTAGTGCTCCATTCAACAGAGGATTAATGGCCTGTATTATAGACTACTTTTGCATATTTAGTAAAGCTAAAACAAGGCATTTTGTGTTAACAAGCACAGCTCGTCATGTCTGATTGGCTTACCTTAATATTTCTACCTAACCAGTCAACAAATATGTTCTGTCCAGTGAGAGGCAAAGTAAAGCAAAGTAAGGTGGGGCATGCCTTCTTTACCCTAGCAGAGGGAGATTCAACATTGAACTGAATGATGTGCATCAGAGGGGATTCAGAAGTGGGCATTCTCTATGAGTGCTAAAGAATAAGTGGGTATACTCTGCATGCCTGCATGTAGCCTGCACTGCACCAGTGATGTGCGCAAACCAGTTAAAAGCTGCACTGCAATGTTTGGGGCAGAATTAAGTTGGCACCTAATGAAGCATGAAAACATAGGAACTTTAGAGCTAATATACAAAATTAAGTATTGATCCCAAGTAATCTCACCATCATGGTATTGATCTGTGTTATCACACATCATGTCTTCTTCACATCATGCAGCCTAAAATATACATGTAAAATCAGCGACCTTACATCTTAATTTCTCATCTTTTGGAAGTCTCTCAAGTGTTTTTTCACATGCTTTACCTTTAGCAGAATTCTCTGTGGGGCTCTGTCAAGGAAAGGCCCACACGTGCAGGTATTCATTTATTCTTTTCCACATGGAATACATTTCACCTCCAGTGAAATTCTGCAGTTAATGACTTAATTTAGCCAATCATTTGATCACAAAACCCATTTGAATTATAATAGAACCCTGCCATGAATATGTTATATGGATAAATCCATAAATGTTAATACACAAATGATCCAGGGTGACAGTGGACAAATGTGACACCCAGGACCACCCGTATAAATCATTCAGACACTTAAATATGACTCTGCAATTCCACAAAGAATTGCACAAATTCCCTGGGCATGCAAATAAATATTTATGACGCCCCCAATTCCCCTTTTCTCTCTGTCCTTGGTAATTGCGCGTGATTCATTTTGTTTTCTCTGTGGAAGAGGGAAAATCAATCTTAGAATATTGGCTAGAAGACATAGAGCATGCAGATCCAAATGCCTGTGGTTGTGCAGGTTGTAAAAGCTTCATAGAAAGTCCGTCAGTGTTCTACGGAGAGGAATTCAGTTTAATCTTTTTTTTAAAAAGTGTCCTTGTTCTTAGGAGAATGAAAATGTTTGAGGAAGCAGCGTTAGCCTGCAGCAGAGCTGGAATAATCTGCTCATGGCTCTAGTTTACAATTCACTCCTGAAACATGAATGCTGATTTGGAGGACTGTAAGGCCAGTATTTTAGGAATCTGAGGACTCTGTGTGGCCCAAGTGGATTTCAGAACACCACTTTCTCTTTTTGTGATTGTCCTTTTTTTGTCGAGAATGCTCCTCGGTTGGTGACAATTTTCTACCTCTGTCCTGAAGGAAATCCTGGACACTTGAAGCAGCATCTCTCTTTGATGTAACAACAGTGGTGCTCTCTAGTCCCCCTCCTTTTGCATTTCAAACTTCCAATAACCCCCTTTGATTCCCCCTTTTCTTTTTTTTTCTCCAGATACATCAAAGTGACTGCAATCTGAGAAACGGGGCACTCCATTGTGTCGTCTCCAAGTCCTGGAATATCTTTATTTAAGCCTGATGGTGAGAGCAGAGAGCAGTACCAGAGAGAACAGGATGAATAGAAACTAATGACTGATTCATTCCAGCTCTTAGCTACACCTAACCTTAAAGGGGAATTCTAGTATTTTCTTCACACCTGGGTCCTTTTGTTGCATATTTTGGAGTCTTTTGGGCCCATGTCCACTAACAACCTTTTTTGTTTCCTTTTTGTCCTGGCAGTGCCTGCAACCTCAGTTTCCCTTCGGCATTTACTGTTACTACAGATGATGAAAGGAAATGTCTGCATCCTTCAGGAGCGCCCATTAGGTCTGTTATAACAGCTCTGTGTTCATAACATTGTGCCTTATTTCAGGTACTATGAGCAAGAAAACCTGAGAATAGTGATAAGGAATCCTATCATGGCATTAGCATTTAGCAGCAGCTGTCCACATGGAAAACATACCCTCAAAAAATGAGTCAGATTAGTTTCTGACTGAGACACTTTATTGACATTGAAAGTGCTGCGTTGTTCAAACTGTATTTCACCTGAGGGTGCTGTGACAAAATGCTTGGTGTGTATTGATATGGGGACAGGCAGCACAAATAAAAAGCAGTAATGGACACAGGCCCATATGTTGGTTTGAAAATGTTGAAGGTTTTATCCTGCAGACTGCCTGTAACACCAGATCCACAAAGAATTGGTTGCACCCACTAAAGTCTGTCACGCACTCTGTGATTTTCAGACGATTTTGACACAAATTTAGGGTCACATGACTCACTTGGATGTCAGGCTGACTTTCCATGTAATCGTGGCCTGTTTGTCATGTGGTCAACTGCAGTCCAACCAGCTGCTCCAGACTCTTTGTAGCTACATTATATGGACAAAAGTATTTGGCTGCCTGCCCGTTAAATCAACATGGACTGTAATGACATTTAAATACATGTATAGCCCTCCTTTTGCAGCTTTAACAGCCTCCACTCTTCTTGGAGGGCCTGCCACAACATGGTGTTTTTGTGTGAATTTGTGCTCATTCATGAAGAGCAGCAGTTTTCAAAGTGTGAGGTGGGCCTCCCCTGGGGGGCGCCACAGGATTTCAGGAGAGGCGGGGAACCATAAACCCGGAAAAAAGGAAAAACGTAATTTGCTTTGCTGACATCTGCTGCGCTTGGGGTAAATGAGATAGATTTATATTTACTAAAGACTATACTATACAGTCAACTATTAAAGTTAGGATTTTCCTCTTGTGGTCTTGATGATGATCTACAGCCACAATGTTTAATATGCAAAGATGTACAAGCTAATGACAATATAAGGTAGTGTGATTTCAGTCACTGAAGGAAACACTATAACAGCCTCTACAAGTGCAGGTTTTGGGCACCGGCAATGATCAAAAGTGAGTATAAGGCAAGGCTGAAGGTGGAGGATGATCTCCATACATGGAAACTCATAGATCCCACTAAATAAGGGCATAGTAATCAGGTAGTAAACAGACCAAAATATCAAAAATATAAATGTTAAAATAAAAATGATTAAAGATATGATGTAAATGTTTGAAGATCAGACATAAATGTTTGAAAATATAGTTGTTTAGACTGTGCAGTCTTATTTTTTACATGGGTGGGGGTATATAGAATAAATAATTTCCTCTTAAGGGAGGCTAACTCTCCTACACTTTGAAAACCCCTGATGTAGAGCATGTATGAGGTCAGGCACTAAAATTGGATGAGAAGGTCTGAATTGCAATCAAACATTAAACTGTGTCTTTATAGTCCTCGCTTTACACACTGGAGTACAGTCATGTTGGAAGAGAAAACGGCCTTCCTTTAACTGTTGCCACAAAATTGGAGGCATAGAATTGTTCAAAATGTCTTGGTATGCTAAAGCAGTAAGATTGGCCTTCACTGGAGATAAGGGGCCGAGACCAAACCCTGAAAAACAGCCACATACTATTATCCCTCCTCCACCCAAAAGAAACTTCACCCACATTTGTCACAGTCTGTCCTGACTTCACTCATACAGTGTGAAAAACTGAGTACAATGATTGAGCATCATAACTGATTCAGTCACACAGAGTTTAGGTGGAATTCCACCACAACTGTTATAGAGTCTGCAACAGCTTAACAGCACCTAATTGCACAAAATTGGCACCCACAATCTGCCCAATTTTGCACCCTATACTTTAAAGATTTCCTCTGGAAGCAGCCAGAAATGCTCATTTTAAACAAAAACCTGTGTTTGTAACATGCCATCTCTCTTTAAGCTGAAATAATCCCAAATCACAGAGGTGCTGCTCTAAAGTTGTATCTATGCAGCAAACTCAGGTGGTTGGCTACAGAAGCAGCGAACACAAACACACCCAATATAAAATGCTGATATTCACATATAAACACACTTCCAGGCTGGAGCAGAGACAGTTTTGATTGGCTTAGGTCATGTCTTTATGGACACACATTTTAGGGGAGAGATTTTTTATCTTATCTAATTTGGTTTTAAGGATACAACTTTTAATAATTAGGAGCATGGCTGACATGTCTGCAGACTTGGATGTTGTAGCTGATGTCAAGAAGCTTGAAACTTGTTTCAGCTCCACCTGTTTTTAGTTGATTGATCTAAAATTGGTATGAAACCATTTTTCCAATATGGCAGCTGGCGTGGATTGGCTTCAAAGGCCCCTTCAGTAACCATACAGCTGACGTCACTCAGACTTCGTCCAATATTTTCTACCATCTACGAGTCAGACTTGAAAAGAAAAATGATATTTTCAGACCAAGAACTTTGAGTCCTTATTGACAAGGTGCAGAGCCATGCATCCAAACTTCAATGGAGAAATCTCCCTCTGACAGAGAGAAACTGTACATGGGAACATCTGCACTGATTTATGCTTGCTGTTTGTAATTTTTTAATATTCTCTAATTTACAATCATGCAAATGAGACAGGCCCACCTAGGATGCTGGCTGCTTGGCAGTGCATTTTTTGTGCATTTCACCTTTTGTCTCTATTATTTCAGTGGTCAATAGAATTTAAGGTATTAGGGCTTTAAGGAAAACTACAGATTTTCATCACGTTTGAACCCAGAGAGAGTGAGCACACTTAACTTTGTTAATTTCCGGTATCAAAATGTTTTAGATGTGTTTGTGCAATTTGGATAGTGTGCAATAATTTTAGATAATTTTTATATAAAAAAACAAGATATAATTCAACATGGGTGCCTTAAGCCCACTTCAGATCAAATATTTGCAACCTTTTGGAGCATTGCAGGTGACAGTTGCAGCAGTTTGAACTGAGCTGTTGGGGCTTGACCCTGGGTAGGTGACAGTGTAGACTGTGATTGAGTTTGTCAAATTACCAGCTACTTGTTTTTGGATGTTGCATGCAGATAAATGGGACATTGGAAATGGAAAGCTTGTTTGAAGGCTTAACAGTAGCAAATATTTGTTCAAAGCAGAGTTCATTTTAATATACAATACAACCATGCTGTAAATTTTGGTAATGATTAAACGTTTCTTTTTTAAATAAACATTTATATATGCTATGATTGTGCCACCATCGTTTCATGTTTATGATGAGAAACATGCACGGCAGTATCTTTATTAAAGGGAACTAGCAATGAATAACCCCTGTTTTGGAATCATACAGTCAAATGTTTATTATCATGATGATAAAGATACAGAAAAATAGAAATTAATGACTAAAGTGTAAACTGTCAAACAGAGAGGGATAGAAAAAGCACCACGGTAGGAGCAACTGCTTCTGTGTGCATGTGCACTTCAGTTAATGTGCACTACCTGTAGAGACAGGCTGATTGCACGGTAACTTAAAATATAGATCACTTTAAACTGAGTGCCTGCGAGACACAATACATCATCTCCCCCAGTTTTCAGTGGTGTAATCTGGTAGGCTAGACTTGACAGAGTCATACTTAAGAACCCTGTAAATTGATAAAAAAAAATCTATATGTAGGTTTGTTGTATGACAGACCAGTGTGTTTTAAACCAAATTTCTGTGAAATCTGTAAGTTTAGAAAATAAAGCTTTAAAATCCTGAAAAATGAGGGTGGTGTGGGTGCGTCGGTTGTAACACATCTAGTAAGACAGGGTCGTTAGGCATAAAACTCTGGTATAGTTGAGTGCCTTCTGCCTAGATAGTGGCATATGAGTGGTCCTTGTTGTGGATGGCCCCAAGGTCTAAATCCAACCTGTGGTTTCTTTCCCTTATTTCAATCCCTACTCTCTCCACTAGATTACTGTCTACTCTCCTGTTTCTCCAATAAGGGTAGAATATCCCCCTCCCCCTCCAAAAAAGCCCTGAGCATGAAAACAATTTCCCCAGCACAAGTGCCTGTTTTTAGTCTGAGATCATCTCAACCAGAGACAGCATCAATCTTTTCCAGCAATTAAACCCTCTTGACAAAAACTGTCATTTTACCAAACACAAAACAGGACTTGTTTGTCCATCCCAGTCTCATTTGGTTCCTTTTTTCTGTTTTAGGAATCAGAGTTTCCGATAGTTTTTTTGTGTGTCTCTGGTCAAATGGCAGTCATCAAGATATCTGCCTTTTACAAGAATTACCAGACATTTTCTTTAGATAGACATGCGGCCAATAATCTGCATTAGCAATAAAACATAAAAACACAAACACTGTGAGACAACTGTATGTCTCCATGAAAACTCTTTTCTTCCTGAGCCTGACCCAGGACCAAGACAGTAGAAACAGAGTCTCACATTAAACCTGAGTAACTGTTACCCTGCTATTACAGCCTGCTTGAGATATATTACACATGACCGGACCTTGGAAATGACTGCTGAAATACATTCCTTTCTTTGACTTTGTGTAAGTTGTCAAAAAAAATATGATGAAACCTGTGAGCCTCTCCTCCAGTCAGTTGAACAATATATAAACAACATATAAACAACAACAGCTCTTAGCTTTACATTAGCACCATTAGCTCTAAATTAGCCTGGTAGTACATTAGCTGCTAACATAACTTAGTGGGTTACAACAGTCAAATACCATCATCCAATGAAAACACCAACGAATCATCCAAACACCACCTTAAAACTCCACATTACAGATGTAAATGAGTCTTCCCATCATATACTGATGATCTCAACTGTAACCTCCACTAAAACAGTAAAATCAAACCATCATGGTTCATTTGGAGTAGTCCCTAAAAAAGTCCAAAGTGTTCACTGTAGCGGGTCCAGTACAGTCCTCCTCCTATCAAAGGTTCTTCCCACACTGCTACTGATTAGCCGGGACATCTCGAATATGAACACCCAGCTACAGGGAAGTGATGTTATGCTATCACCATCAGTCCTGAGGAGCTATGCCTTTCTCCGTGAAATGATTCTGTGTTGAATACAGTTCCACTTCATCTGAGAATTGGTCATAAGCAGATTTACACACTCATCGTGGCCCTCTACAACTTTCTGCTCAGTCCAGGCCCACCCTTGTCCCGGTGGCTGCTGCAAAAGTCTTGATGTTGCTCAGGTATCTGCAGTTCACCTTTCCTTGCGACCTGCATCAATGACTAACTCAAAAACCATTCATACTGCTTACTTTCCTGCAAAGTTTTTATAGCTTTGTTTGACATAATCCATGTTGATCATGAGTATTTGCTGCCTAAATTAGCCATGTGCTGTGTCATGTAGATAGACAACCCCAGCACTGAACAGGAGGTAGGTTGTAAAAAAATAACTTTGGGTTTTTATTAAAGGATTCTTGCAACATTTCTTCTGGGTAACACAATTTCTGTTATGTATTTATTCATTATTTACTTATTTGGTAATTGGCATATTTTTCAGCCAGAAATTTTGGCCGGTTATATTTTTATATGCTGGACCGCCACCTGCAAATCCAGCCAAAACCTGGTAAATACTGGCTCACAGAAACTTTGTTTTGACTCTAGTAAATGCCATTTAGTGCTGAACATTTAAAAACGCAATGTCAGATAACCTTATATAAAACCTAGCTGGTCAAGGTGGTAGAGCAGTTACTCCTGTGTTTAAGAGGTAAAAAAGCTGCTTTTGCTGGTGGTAGGTAAAGCATGTTTCTTGGTCAATAAAAGTGTTCTTCATCCCTGCAGTGATCCTCTCTGTAGAATAACTGTCTGAGCTTGTTAGGTGCATTTCTCCCTCCAGGATTACATTGCAGCAATTCAAAAACCCATTAGTCATTGAGACCCCGAAATATTTGAACAAAACAGGGAGCAAGTTTAAAATAAATGAGTTCTTCTTTAAAACATCTTAGAATTGAGGCAAATAACAGAAGCAGGATATTACTCTGTATGCAAATTAAAGAGATGCATAATAGAAACTTACATACTTGCTGGTTCCTCTGCATCCTACGACGGCTCCTTGGGCAAAGGCTGAAAAAGAGAGGGAGAAGGTCAGCGTGGCAGGAACAGAGGGCCAGCCTTCACTAACAGTTTATTCAACTTTTCCTCAGCAGATTGGCCTTGGACGCAGAGCAGCATATGTCCATTTAAAAGCACAGATGGCATGTCTTCCAATTATGTTTAAGGTGGGACGACGGAAGCTGAAGGTTATTTTGTTCTCTCCAGTTTTTATGACCTCCGAGGACCGCTTCTCTCCTCGACCAGAAAATACGAGCGAGTAATGGGCACCTCATCATCCATGTTAACGACTCGGAGACCTTTCCTTTTCTCCATCAATGGCATCGCACAGATAGAACATTTTATCACATTAGCTGTAGGGCAGGGTGATAAACAGGGATACACTTTGTTTCTCTGTGAATAACAACTTCTCGCCTCCCACATCCATCTTTAGGAGAACACAAGAAAACACGCTGTTTTCCCCTTGACCGGGGGACGGAAACAGCTCCCTTGCCTTCTTAATATTGGTGAATGAGCCACTTTTGTGTAGATAATGACTCGGCTAATCATAATCAGGAAGCTAATGATCTGTTTAGCCAATCAGAGCAGCCAAGGCGAGACGCCTGTCTGGGCAAGGCATTGGCATTCCCAGCAGCCGCTGCTCCCCCTTAAGCTGTGCCAGGTGATCTGCAGCAGAGAGGCAGACTTGGTATGCCCGCCCGGCCTGTAGTAGCGCGATCTGTCTGTCCGACGTTGGACTGGCCCCCGATGCTGTCGAAGAAATTCAGTCCTCTGAAGAGGCGCTGATCTATCACACCTCTCCAGCAGCATGTCATCTAAATGCTAAGTACTTCCACTGCATCTTTAAATCAAAACAAGAAAAGAAATGAGCACGGGGGCGAGCGCTGGGGAGGGATAAAAGCTTATAAGGGCACAATAGAATGTGCCTTAGCTTTTTGATTACATTCATTTTCAAGAGAGAGGAAATGTGGGAGAGGAGGGAAGAATGTGCATAAGGATCCCAGAGACCTTGTTACACCTGCAATTGTATGAGGAAAAAAAGCCAGAATGGTTATTGATACACCCGCCCTGTAGGTTTCTTCAGAGAAAATACTTTCTTGTTTGATTTCTCTCCAAAAAAACCACCATGAATGTACCTTAGCTACTCCCCACAATGGAGCCCCCTCCTCTCCCCCGTCTCCAGTCTCAGCCGGACTCTTTGCAATCGATTGGAGGGATTCTTGAAGTCGGAGCAGAGTGCTGAGGCTGCAGAAGCAACCGGCACTATTAACTGCTCTTACTAATTAAAAGGGTAACAAGGTGAGCTCGGCCCCACGGGAGGAACTGTGCAGGAGACAGAGCGGCCTCTTTGCTCGCCATGCACACCGGTAAACACTGCTCACCGCCTGTGGTGTTTACAAGAGCGGATTCCAAGGACAACGAAGACATATTCATCCCCCGCTGGCACCAGGGATGAGGGAGATCCACGGATAAAGAGGAATAGAGAGAGGAATCAGGGAGCACGCACACTAATAAGCGCTTGGCTAATTGCTTGTGTTGCGGTAAAATTGAAACATTTGGACCTCGTCTCTGAGCTCGGGGTGCCCTCGTTTCATCCTCCCTTGTAAACACTGAGCACTGTGCATGAATGATAAAGTTTCACAGTTCAAATGAGGTGCGCAGCCTGGATCTTTGAGAGGGTGCCAGTGGAGATTGGCAAAAATATTAAGGGATTCAATTAACTCTCTTCCTTATCATCAACACAACATATTTGAGGATCAAAGTACTTTTAAGATACAGTACTCCTCGCATTACGCAAAATAAAATCCGCAGCCAAGGTAGTGTTACAGTTCCTGGAAACCTGTGTAGCTGAGAGGCAGAGCCACTGCAGGTACAGCAGACAGCCTGTTTGCTCGCTGCTCAGGGGGAGACAAAGCAGACGCTGCATATTTGGTTGCACTTCAAGCTGCAAAATTCTCACCAGTGAGCCCACCCAGCCAGCCATTATAGAGACAGGCACTGTGCCTTCACCACAGTGACCAAAAAAATCTCTCCCTAGGGGTCTCTTCTAACAAGTGGACTCCTGCTCAAGGCTAGGTTTGTGTTTTTATCAACTGCAGTCCCAGTCATTACTCTCCACGAGACCTGCTGCTGTTATTAAGCTAACAAGAACAGAGAAAGCCTACAGAAGACCCTTGGAGGATGCTCCATGCGAGGAGAGTGATCCTGATGTACAAAAGCATAAGAGCAGAGACCCTGAGCTAAGCTTTAAGTGTAAATTAACCCCCAGACCACTTATTTTCCAAGCTGAAAGCCTGGTCCTGTGGTTATTTAGCAGTGCTATTGAGCTAATCTATCTATCTATCTATCTAATCTATCTAACATAGAGTCAAAATATGCTCTACACAGGTTAAAACCTTCAGAGCATACATCTCTGACAGAAACTCGTGCAGAAAATTCTTCTTAGACAACCACATATCTCAGAGAGGAAGAGCCGGAATTTACTGGTACAATGCATTTCATTCATAAACAAAGTATGGCAGTTAAATACAAGAAATAACAACATTGCAAACATTACAAACTAAGAAACAGTTCAGAAATAAAATAGGGAAAAAAGTCAGCAGTCTAAGTCTAAAGCTAATGTAGCTCTGTAGATAATTACTTAGCTTACATAGCTGCTTTGTGAGCTTAGCTTTAGCTATGCTAGCTTTGTAGTTCTGTATTTCTAGATAAGTTAGCTTTAGCAACATGAGCTTTAGAAAACATGGCTAAAGCTTACCTAGCTACATAGAAAACATAGATATGTAGCTGCTTTTTGGGCTAAGCTTTTGCCATGTCGGCTAACATCACTACATAGCATACTGTGCCAATGAAGCTACATTAGCCAGGATAGCTGTGTAGTTAGGTTAGCTACGTAGCTAACAGAGCAATGTTATTTACATTAACTACATTTGCGACTAAGCTCTGTTAGCTCCGTAGCTAACACAGAAGACAAAAATATGTTAGCTCCAAAGCTATGTTAGCTACATAGCTTACTCAGCTAGCAGAGTTACATAAGCTTCGTTAGATACATAGCTTATTCAGCTAACAGAGCTACATTATCTACACAGCTAACAGAGCCACATTAGCTATATAAGCTATGAAGCTTGTGCGGCTAACAAAGTGCCATTGGCTGTGTTTGCTGTGTTAGAGTTTTTCCAGTAAGCAGACTGTTTACTCAGCTTTGTTAAAGATCTTGTTATCAGGTTTTTGCGGGTCAGGTTTCGAACAGTTAACTTTTGGTATCCTTACCATTGGCCTAACTCTTATCCTAACAGAAATTTACTCTTATTTTATTTCTTAAGTTTTAGCTTGCATCTCCTTCCTGAGCTATATAGTGTCTGAGATTAACCATCTGCAACCAGATTGTATTTTACCTTTTTCCTGTGGTGGGACCAGCTTTAATCATTACAAAGCTTTACAGTTATCACCCAATTTTTCTGCTGCTCTAGTCCTGAAAGTAAATTTACCCATGCAGGTCAACTGTCGTGAGAAATGGCCATTAATTTCAGTGGTAGATGCTGACAGTCAGAGTTATAACAATATGGCTAATAATCAAACGGTATAAAAAACATAACAGGGCTTTCCACTGTGGAACAGCACTGCTAAGTGAAAAAGCCAACTTGATTAATGTTGAATGGACAAATCATGAATTATTGGATCAGCCTTTGTTAACTAAACTAGTTGATACAACACATGATGTTGCATTTCTTTTAATTATGTAAGATATTTATCAAGTGAACACAAAGATTCAAGTTAAGCCAACTTACATATCTGGCACAACTACTTTAGTTTAGCCAGCTGAAATATATATTTGAACTGGAAAAAATTTCACCCAACACTGTGAGCATGTATGTCAACTACATGTCAACTACTATCAGGGGGGCCCTTCAACTGGAAAAAGCTGTTAAACTTGTTAATTACCAATTTCTGTTGGCCCCCATATTTGTTTATAGCTCTACAATATTCAATTCCTCCTGGAGTCATTTTCTACCATCCAGAATTGCCCCCACATCCTCCCTGCTCTCTATCATCTGCCCTACCTGTGCTACTGGTTCAAATAATCAGCCTGGACAGCTGTGGTCATTACCCACAGGAGACTCTGGAGGAGAAAATACCTAATGACATTTCTGTTTCAAAAGTGTCATTGCTGGTGCCCAAGTGGCCACACAGTTAAATAACCTAAAAAAAAAACATGTTTGTTAGTGTACATGGTATTGCACTGATTTGCAGCTGATGGTGCAGAAAATTTAATCCATGCAAAATTACCAGTAGCCCCACCAAAGGTGCAATGCTGCTTTAAAATCAAGTGTATTACAAAAAAAAAAAAAAATAAAAATAAAAAAACCTGAATGGAAATGACACATTGCAGCATTTTTGCAGATTCTAGCTCCTTATAGCTGCATTTACTGATTCTTTTTTTTTCACCTGAGGAGAGGAAACAAGCAACTATCAGTGGCACATTCAGGAAAAATGAAGTTGCCATGGCAAACAATAACTTATTTACAGTTGCTCATTTAAACATCCAGCAGACACAGGACAACACTGGCATTAATTTGGAGCTGGACACCTGGCAAATGGAAGTCCAATATCATTCTGCTTCAGTCTCCAACAAATCCTGAGGGAAATATTGGACTGTGTAGCTGCTAGAGCTCCACTATTTTCAGCATGTAAACTCTGAGTGTTTGACATGTGTCGCCGGGCTGAGAGTTTAGTGGAGATGTTCAACATGCAATCAAACTGAAGAGCTGCAAAAACTCTGATAAATCTTTGAGTTTTCTATTAATAAACCCTCACATAAACTAATCCTCTTGATCCATTATTGTACAAGAGTTTTGAATTAGAGCAGTAAATCATCTTTACTTTACATCTTTGTTGAGCGTTTTCAAATTTCAATTACAGTCTTTCATTGGTTTAAATTAATTTATAGAAAATAATAAGCAGGCCTTTAAGATGTGTGATTAAAACATAAAGTCTGCATGCTTCACAATGTTGAACTATGTCACTGCGTAATCATGCAGTTTAGTCACATTCTGACAAATCATTTACCATAATGACAATAATTAAACTCTTTTAAATATTAAAGCAGACTTTAGGTTTATTTGGATGAATAACTCACAAGTTTCAAAAGCCTGCAAATTAATTTTCATGCCAAAAGAAATAAATGAAGAGAAGAGGATGCCTGTCATGGGAGAAAAAGGAAAGCCTTTCAGATTTAAGAGCAGAGACTGCTAAATGGTGAGCTGAGTGGTGGAAAATAACACAAAATTACATAAATACTGAGACTGTCATTTAAAATCAGAATCAGGATGTTTGTTGGTGCTGCACAGTCGTGTAATGAAATTAGGTGCTAGTGATGCAGCATTAAATATAAGGGCAACATTCTTCAGCAGAGATATTTCAAATACGGACAAAATACAAAGATGTAATAAATATTAAATATTTTGCAGTCCCAATGTTAATTATGCACATTGTTTATATACTGCACATTATTTTAAAACTGCAAATAGTTTCAATATTGCACATTATTTTAATACTGCACATTGTTTAAATACTGCACATTATTTTAATAATGCACATTGTTTTAATACTGCACATTATTTTAATAATGCACATTGTTTTAATACTGCACCTTTTTTAAGACTGCACATTGTTTCAATACTGCACATAATTTTGACACTGCACATTGTTTTAAAAATGGACATTAATTAAATGCTGCAAATTGTTTTAATTCTGCACATTATTTTAATACTGCACCTTTTTTCAATGCTGCACATTGTTTTAACAACTGCACATTTTTGTTAATACTGCACATTGTTTTGATGCTGCACATTATTTAAAAACGCACTTTATCTAAGTACTGCACATTAATGTAATACTGCACACTGTTTTAATGCTTCACCTTTTTTTAATGCTGCACATTGTTTTAAAAATGCACATAAATTAAATGCTGCACATTGTTTTAGAAATGCACATAAATAAAATGCTGAACTTATTTTTAAAAAAATGCACATTGTCTTAATACTGCACATTGTTTTAATACTGCACATTCATTTAATGCTGCACATTATTTCAATATTGCACATTGTCCTAATACTGCACATTATTTTAATACTGCACATTTTTGTTAATACTGCACATTTTTTAAATATTGCACATTATTTTAACAATGCACATTTTTTTAATACTGCACATTGATTTAATGCTGCACATTAATTTTAAAATGCACATTATTTTAAATACTGCACATTATTTAAATGCTTCACATTGTTTTAATAATGAATATTGTTTCAAACCGGAATGACTTCAATTCTCTGATGCATGATGACTGCAGCTGCAAGAGAATCTGGAGAGCAAAGCTACTGCCTACATGCATTTAAATTTTGAAAACAATGTTTGTGAAAAGAATAACTTCGCATCATGTGACAATGACTGTAAAAGGGGGAAATTAAGACAAAACTAAATAAATAAGCATGCAAATGCAGAAAAAAAATGTTAGAATGATGGCTATAACAGTGAGAGTGTAAAGCAGAGCAGAAATAAAAATGTAAAAGTTGATATTGTTCAAGAAGTAGATAAACATATAAATGACAGGTTAAACCTGTTTTTTTCTTCTTATCTGCCTTTAAGACAAGATTACCTTATATTGATCCCTAGTTAGAGCAAATGCAGCTATGCCTGTGACGAGGTGCCAGTGGGCTAACTGCGTATGTCACAGTATGGCACAACATCTCACCACTATTCTGCAATAATATTTTTCACTTCTCTCGCTCTCTTGCTTTTGTGTAGCACACTGCTGTCACGCTTTGTCACACAACTGGAGGTGGCACAAACATGGAGCAAACAATCCATGTGAAATTCCTGGTTAAGTTAGGAAAAGGGCCAAACAGTGGCTGCGAGTTTTTGAGTGGTGCAAACGCTTTGAGAGTGGCTGCAGGGAGGTGGAGGATGACCCCAAGTCAGGATGGCCTTCCATGACAAAGACGGCTGAGAGCACTGACAGAGTGAACCAGCTGGTGCAGAGTGCAGATGATAGCAGAGGAGCTCAGCCTGAACCGGGTCAGTCCGGACCATCTTGGTGCAGGAGCTGGGGATGTGATAGGTGTGTGCCAAGGCAGTGCCTAAGCTTTTGTCGGATGACCAGGAGGAGCACTGGGTCAATGTTCGTCAAGACTTGCTGGAGAAGAATGTTCAGTTGCTGCCTTACCCGGTTTTCCTGGGTTGGCAGTCTGGCCTGATAACATTCATATCAAACATGTTTGATAGTTATGAATCTAGGCCAGGTAGGCTCTGTTCCTCAAATTTGAGGATTACTTGGGCAATTCAGAACACGCCCCTTCAGGGGCCTGAAGTTGGGCTAAAATATAGTGTATGGCCAGCCTTAGGGAGGAGTGTTTAATCAGACAGTGAATGAGACTCAAAAATGTCAGCATAAAACAAAGGAAGTAACATCAAAAAACCCATCTAGCATGTTGGTATTTGTTTGCTAAATTCTGTCTAAAATATTTGTGTCAGTATCAGCTCCTATTTCCAACCACTAAGCTTAAAAAGCAAGGACAGATGGAGCCGTGGCCGGCCGTCAGAGGAGCTGTGACAAGCAAGCCCAACCTGCTGACACCAGCAACACAGCCGGAGCAACCAGAGGTTACAAAGGGAGGGGGGCGCAGCCGGCAGAGAAATCCCCCTTAAATTAAATGTCAACTTAAGGAGCCCAGAGGGGGCAGTTGGTAGCCTTGTGAGGACCCATGCCCCATCCTGCTTTGGTCAACTTCCAGCCTATGCTGAAGCAGTGAGTGAAAATAATTTCATAATGCATTAAGTTATAAATGGGCCTAAACTAAAATAGCAGAAAAATGTCTTTTTGTTCTTGCTGTTTGCAATGCAATGGCCTGCAAGATTCTTCAACCCATATCTCTTTTACAGTGGATGAAAAATAGCATATCAGCTGCTGAAACTGAGACATTTTACCATTTTGTTATATTCTTTTAGGTCATTTTGAATTTAATGGCACCAACTCATCTCAAAAAAGTAGGGACAGGTCAGCAAAAGGCTGGAGAGTAATTGCTTCTGAAAAACAGCTGGAGGAGCATTTTGCAACTCACTAGGTTAATTGGAAACAGGTTTGTAGCCTGATTGGGTATAAAAGGAGCATTTTAGAGAGACAGAGTCTCCCACAGTTTGAGATGGACAGTTGTTCACCACTCTGTGAAAACCTGGGTCTAAAAATTGTTGAGTAATATCAGAAAAAATTCCTCAACTTGAAAATGCAAAGACTTGTACTGTTCTGTACCACAATCTGCAGTACATAAAACCATTAAAAGATTCAAAGAACCTTCAGAAATCTCTGTGCACAAAGGGCAAGGCCAAAGTTTATTAAAGGATGTTTGAGATCTTTGGGCCTGAGGGTGGCACTGCATTAAAAACAGGCATGATTCTGTACTGGGAATCACTGCATATGTCCAGGAACACTTCAAGAATGTGTTGATGTCAGACAGTTTAGTTTGTCATCCAGAAAAGTAAATTAAAGCTGCATCATGCAAAGAAGCAGCTGTATGTGAACATGATCCAGAAATGCCACCGTGTTCTCCGTTCCAAAGCTCATTTAAAATGGACTGAGGCAGCATGGAAAACTATTCTGTGGTCAGATTAATCAAAATTTGAAATTATTTTTTTGGAAACCATGAACAAAGTCCTGTGGACTAAGGGAGAGGAACCATCCAGCTTCTTATCAGCACACAGTTCAAAAGCCGATATCTCTGATGGTCTGGGGGTTGCAGTAGTGCCTATGGCGTGGGAAACGTACACATCTGGAATGGAACAATCATTCCTAAAGAGTAGATAGGGATTTAAGAGCAACATTAGCTCCCATCCAGACGTCTCTTTCAGGCAGTTTTAATTTTGTAGACTAAAACTATGAGTAAAAATGTTTGTCTACAGCTTTTTTTTCCATGATGAAAACTAGACTATCCTAAGATAGATCTTTGATGACTAAAACTGACAAAAAGTAAGTTTAGTTTTCATCAAGGTGACTAAAACTAGACTAAAATGTAATTTAGTTTTTATAGGACATTTAAAATTCATGATATTTCTCCACTGTTGGTAAATCTGTCAATAATCAATGCATCTGTATCTCTTTTGTCTCTCAGCTGTGGAAAGCAGGGACCCCAGGTTTAGCAGGGTGCATAGAACACACTACCATGATTTGGTACCAGATTTGGGCAGGAAAATAAATGCTTGGACAAAAAGGTAAAGACTAAAATGTGAGAGTTTTAATTAGAGCTGAACAATTTGCGAAAATAATCTAATCGCGATTATTTTTTGGGAGATTTAATGTGCGATTATTTTTAAGTTCCACATCTTATGTATTTTCAACAAACACAAGCAGTAAATCCTTCTATATTTCAACCACTGCAACATTAAACAGAAAAAAACTAGGGCTTATAGATTTTGAAAAAAGATTTAATTCCAATTATTTTGACTCATACTACAAATTCAGTATGAATTGCTGTATTGATAGGAATGATCATTTTCATGTCATTTTCATTTTGATTTTTGAGAAACTTAAAAAAAAAGGAAGGTAGGATTTTTGCAAACTATTCTAAAAAAAAGACACTTAGATATTTGCATGATGAGTGGAACATATCTCTGCTGCATAAACATTTTAATAAACTAGTATTTGAACACACTTTTCATTCCAGTGAAACACTGCACCTTTAGCAATTTGATAATTGCAGTAGGACATATTGTGATTTAAGCTAAATTTCAATTAAATGCCCAACCATAGTTTTATGGACTAAAACTAGACTAAAATGTTTTGGAGTTTTTGTCAACTAAAACTAGACTAAACCAAAAAAAGGGTAGAAATGACTAACATGTGTGAGATATGTAATCAAAAGACTAAAACTAAGACTAAAATTAAAAATTGCTGTCAAAATTAACACTGCTTTCAGGGAAGGCCTTGACTATTTCTGCAAGACAGTGCTTAACTACATACAACACAACATCACGGCTTCACAATAGAAGAGTCCGGTTGCTGAACTGGCCAGTCCAGACCTTTTACCAGTAGCAAACAAGCAAGCAATGAAGACCCAGGCCTGCTTAGCAGCTTGAATCCTACATCAGACAAAAATGGGACAACATTCCTCTCCCAGAACTCCAGTAACTGGTTTCCTCGCTACCCAGATGTTCACAGACTGTTGTTAAAAGAAGAGGGGATGCTACACCATGGGAAACTTGGCCCTGTCCATACTTGTTTTAAATCTGTTGCTGCACAGCAAATTCCCAGAGTGAAATAAATGGAAGTTAAACAACAAAAGAGTGAAAGAGTTAGATTATAGAGTAAATTCACACACTTAGACTCCGGCTAGTGTTCAGTGATGCTCCTGTGCAGTGTTTAAAAAAGTAGTTCATTCACACAGTGTTGAGAGCGATGAATCAACACTGTTCCTGAGTTCATTCCCAACAGCTTTGCTGCCACGCTTCCACTGCCACTTAAAATCTGGGGAGTGGAGTTTTTCCATCATGCATTGTGTGTTTAGATGTATTTCAGATGTTTTTAGATGTATTTATATGTGTTTAAATGTGTTTAGATGTGTTTAGATGTTGTCTGTTGTACAGTAATCACTACTGGAATTCATTTGCTCATGTTTCTGGTGGATTATTGTTGATTTTTATGTTATACACATGTGCACCATGAGCGACACTGTCCATTGAGTCCACTTCACACATGTGGCAAAGATCCACTCTTTGCAATGGATGATAAGCTACCTGCCTCTTTGCTTCATCCAAACTAGAGCAAGCCAGCTTAGCCAATACGGATTGGCAGGGTTTGATGGCATAGTGGAGCTTCATCTGCTGATGTTAAAAGTGATCTGAAAGATAATCTCTGTACATGAAAATATATTACACTATAAAGTGTTGACTACTAACACTGAGAAAGAGTTCACGTAAGTTAAACTCAAGATGGAAGTTAATTTTACTATTAGTGAGAGTAGTATTTTAACTCCCAGAAGAGTTTAACTTCTTTTCAGAGTTAAAAATCAACTCCAAGAAAAGATTTATTTTAACTCAACTCTAGAGTTTATTCGATGGTCTCACATGTAAACTCCGTTTGAGTAGATTTTAACTCAGAGTTTATTCCAGTGACCTGAATTTGCTGTGCACCATTAAATTGAAAATGAGCAAGTATTTTTAATGAAATGGTAAAATGTCTCAGTTTCAACATCTGATGAGTTGTTTATGCTCTATTGTGAATAAATTAGCAGTTAATGAGATTTGTAAATCACTGCATTCTGTTTCTCTTTAAATTATACACAGCGCTCTAACTTTTTTGTTACTGGGGCTGTAGTTTAAGTTTAAATAATGCATAATATTCTAAGGCTATCATTAGTTAACCTTTACTTACAAAGGCACTGCTGACTATATGTGTTTAATACATACTGTGAGATTAAAAGGACATATTGGGATAAAACGTTAGACCGTAGTAAAGAGTGAAAATCAATGAAAGTGCATTTCTCAAGGTAGAGTTTTATACCTCAGAATATGACTCTGTTTTATAAGACTGAGTACAGGTCGTGCTTTAAGGGTGTGATCTTAAATGAAAAATAACAAGTCTGCATAAACGGCAGCAGCACTAAACAAATTAATGAGCGCACACATAAGCATTCACTCCAAAGGTCACAGAAAGCATCAGGGCTTGTTAAAACGGATGCTGCTGCACACGCTTGAACGTGTCCAGTCAGTAACTTACTACACAACCCCCCTGTGCTGATGTGGCCTCTGGCTCTGACAATTTCACAGCAGACGAAGCTCTGGAGACAAGCATTGTTCAGGGTAAAACACAAATGGCAGTTCAAAGCCCGGCAATGACAGAACTTCAAATAGAGGAGCGGGGTAAAGTGTGTTGGAAGTGACAGCAGAAGGGACCACATTCTCTGCGGGTCTCAGACAGAGAGAGAGAGAGAGAGGAGGGGGGCATGCCCGTCGAAGGCGAACTGAAAAAATCTCTTTTAATAGAAGATGGCAGAACAGAGGAAAACAAAAACAATGGGATGCTTTTATACACCCTGTGAATGCACACCAAAGGAAACATTAGATGCTGAAAATGTAATCATGTTTCCTGCAATATGTTCCATAACACAACACCTGTGATAACAGAAATGAAAAAAGAGAAATGGAAAGGTTGGCTCGAATTAGCTGTTCCTCTCTTTTTGGAGCATCTCTATCAATCCAACCTATTTCAATATATTTTCTGCATCAGTCCACACGCTATCGGCTCAAGATAGATGATCATGCCACAGCATCCGACAAACAGATGAGTTGAAACTGAAGGAGTGCATTTTTCTTCTCCGCTTGATAAATAGAAGACGTGTAAATGAAACTGAAATAAAAGAGTGTATTTGCTTATCTTGTGTAACCTCGGTGTAGTCTGTGTATGTTCTGCAGAGGTCTGTATGTTTCGTGGACGTCAGTCACTTTATAAAAATGAACATCTGAAGGCAGAGCTGCTTGTTATCGCTGAGGGAGGCTGTCAGATATAATATGACAAGAGCAGCATCACTTCACCAGCAGGAATGTATATGAAAGCCTGGAGGTGAGCCAGGACAACATAAAAGATGGACTGAGGCTCTTTAGTCTGATCTGCACCAGAGAAACAACGGTGGTCCTTTTAAGGCATTAAATATACATTGAATTTAAAATGATAGTCTCAATGGTAACGCCTTACATTAAGGTACAGTAGGGGATGAAAGAGTGACTAACTGTCAGAGAACCAGGCAAACTTAGTTAACCTACATACAATTCTGCATAGTTACACTACAGAAAATGAGTAGCTAAGCTGTCCAGGACACAAATGAGGAAGTAACCAATAGCTAAAATGTTGATGATGAGTAATTCCTAATCACAGTTATTGGGCACTTTAAAACTTCTTGCCCTAATGGAATGCCAGTATCAGACACTGCATCCTGCAGCATCTATGCTTGGCGTCTGGCCCTTTTATTTTGAAAACAGACAAATGGGAGAGTGTCGCTTTGTACTGACGAGCCTTTGACAGCTTTGAGCTGCACAGTTTTGTCTCCATGTTAATGCAAGTCAGAGCATACTATTTCAAACAAGGATATGGATATGGTTGCTGCACAGCTAAACTATATGGACAAAAGTATTTGGCAGGGTTGGGGACTGTTTGAAGGCTTTCTCCAAGATTTTGGAGTGTTTCTGTGGGAATTTGAGCCTATTCATTCTGTAAAGGCCAAGTTCTTTGTGCACCAGGTCACAGTCATGTTGAAATAGAAAAGGGTCTTCCCCAAACTGTTTCCACAAAGTTGGAAGCATAGCATTGTCCAAAATGTGGTGTGCTTAAGCATTAAAGGTCACATATTTTACCCTTTTAAGACAAGTTTATATTGTTCTCAGAGGTCCCCAAAACATGCCTGTGAAGTGTGTTGCTAAAAAACACACACCAGTATAGGATTTTTGTGTGTCTAAAAAACCTCTGTTTCAGCCCTGCTCAGAACGAGCTGTTTCTGTGGCTTTAAATATTAATGAGCGGTTTGACTCCGCCTATGACCACGCCCCTCACAGGAAATGGGTGAGGCTTAATGGGTGTGGCTCTCCTGATTGGAAGATCAGGAAAGGAGTGCAGAACTTTCTTCCAAGCAGGGAGGGCCAACCAAACCTGGGGGCGGGGCTAACTCCCCACATGACATCATTAGGGGAAAATCTGAGAATGACATTTTCTGAAAGTTGAAGAAAGAGAAGGGGGGAGGTAGTGGATTTTTCTGATTCTTGGGGGGATTGTGGACAGGCCAGGGGCACATATTTTTGTTAGAAAAGCCTGAAAAAGTGTATTTTGCACAATATGTGACCTTTAAGAGTGGCCTTCACTGGTGATAAGGGGAATAGCACAAACCCCAAAAACAGCACCATACCGTTTTCCCTTATCCAAACAAACTTCACAGTTGGCACAATGAGCTCCACAGCTCCACAGTCCTGTGTTGGTGCTTTACTCCACTCCATCTGACACTTGGCGTTGGACTTGGTGATGAGAGGCTTACATGCAGCTTCTCATTCCATGAAGCTCCTGCCACACAGTTTTTGTGCTTGCATTAATGCCAGTGGAAGTTCAGAAATCAGGAGAGCGTCGGTGACTTTTATCCACTATGTGCCTTAGCAGTCATCAACCCTTCTCTGTGGTTTGATGTGGTCTTCTGCTTTGTGGCTGAGTTGCTGTTGTTCCCAAACTTCCACTTTCTAATAATATTACTTACAGTTGACTGTGGACTATCCAGAAGGGATGAACTTTCACAGTCACCTAATTGCAAAGGTGTCATCCATCACAGTACCATGTTGAAGTCACTGAGCTCCTCAGAACTGCCTATTTAGCATCACAAATGTTTGCAAATGGAGACTACATGGCCAGGAGCTTGATTTGAATCAAGTTGAAACACCTGAACTCAATAGTTAACAAGCAAAGCCAAATACTTTTGTCCATATCATACATCTCAACTTTGTAAAGCTCTTTTTAGAGATGAAAGTGAAAGAAAATTAAGGAAATATTCCTGCCAGACACTCCTGATGCCTTGCCATCTACCTCTGTCTGAGTCCCTCAGCTCAAAGAGAGGAAAATATGAATGTTTACTTCACACAGAGCTGCATTATTAGCAGGCTAACAGGGAACAGCAATGGGAATCAATGTAGTAAGGCTGACTTGTCACTGACACTCCCGTTGCTAGACAACAACTGTAAGGGTGCACCTACACTTTGCCAAGTTGCCAAGTACCGTGCATGGTCTCCACTCCCCAGCCTCCCTGCTGGCTTGCACTCACATTGTTCCGTGCCCCACTGGGCCTAAATGGACTTGAGCTTGAGCTTGTATAGCACTTAATCATCAGCCTTCTCAAAGCCCTTTTTTACACCCCAGGTTGCACTCACCCTGTCACACCAATGCACTCCACACTCTGAGGGTGAAGACAGCTATGTAAACCGGCCATCAGTATAAGCCATTACCATTCATAGACATTCTAAGACATTTGAGTGTTGCAGCAGAGAGATCAAGTATGTCGACATCTGATTGCAGTAACTTGGACTGAACCACTTTACATACTGTACGTTATCATGCCATAATACTGCTGGGCTCTCAGGACTAATGCATTAACCACAATTTAGTAATCAGTGCATAAATAAGAAGTCATCCCTTTAGAGTGTTTGCCAGTCCTAGGAACCATACAGACAGCTTTACTTACAAGTCATCCGTCCTAGTCAAAAAGACCATGACTGCAGCTTTACTGACTTTTTGGTTCATTTTGAGACGTCTTTGGTCAGATATAACCCTCACACACTCTTGGATTTCTCTTTTATGCAGGGCTGCAAATCCATTCACTTCAATTATACGTCATGTCCGTGCTGCATACCGTAACAGAGATGGAGAGTAAACCCTCATCAGATTCTGTAAATTAACTCATTACTCTCAGTTGATCATCATACTGGGTAATTACTGAAATACTGAATCATTACTTAATGATTACCTATTAGAGATGCTCCTGGATGAATAATTTTACATCAGATTAAATGCAAATTGCAATTGTGTTGACTGCTCTAAAGTGAAGAAAATACCCTTTCAAAACAACAGTCAAAATTGCACAATATTTCTGCAGGACCACAGCAGCAGTTAGTCAGCAGTGTTTTTGGTTTGCAAACAAATGTAGATTTCACAAATAGAAATAGCCACTTAAAAAGAAAAGATTTTGCAGCTTTAGTAAGGAATTGATAGCAAAACAGATGTGGGTTTAGCAGGTCAGTGGCCACTCAATGAAAGCTTTCTGCACTTTGTCCCACTGAGAGTTTTAATAGGCCATGGAGGTGAGCATGGCCAAACAGCATAGTGTCACAGTAATGCACAAGGAGGCCATGTTTGTTTCTTGTGACACACTGACATCAGAAGATGGTAAAAGTGTGGCAAGGATAGCATCATTTATGAAGGCCTAACAGTGCTAAATATACATGTGAACTGTAGCTTTTCATTTAAGAAATTTTCTCTAAAAGACAAAAAAAAAAAAAGGGTTGATTCTGTACAAGCAGCACAGAAGATCCATGAAAAAGAGGGAAGTTGGTGAGTGATGCCTCTCCTTTGGAATCTGAAATCTGTCTTTTTTCATACAACCTTTGATTTTTCTAATTTATTTATTTTTTGGTTTATTAGATCTGTTCTCAGTAGAATCCAGGGACTTTGAAAAATCAATAAGGGGCTTACAGAGAGTTCCAACATAATAATAATATGATAGAATGTGACATTTGTGAATATGGTGTTATTCACCGTCTGTAATAAATGTATCTAAAATTATCCTCAGAGGGAGTACTGAGGTATAATGTTTCCGGTTCGGGCTCCTTTTTGGGAAAAAGAGAGGTTTATTAAAATGAAAATACAACATCAATTTGAGATTTAGTCTGGATGGGATTTGTGGCTTTAAAACCTCCATATAAGTTTCAGCATTGATGGTTCCTTTCCAGATGTGGAAACTGCCTACACCAGACACTAATGCAACCCCATACCATCAGAGATGCAGGGTTTAGAACTGTGCACTGATAACAAGCTGGATGGTCCTTTTCTATTCAGTCTGCTGGACACAATATCCGTGATTTCCGGAAAGAATTTCGAATGTTGATTTATCTGACCACAGAACAGTTTTCCATTTTTTTCCTCAGTCCATCTTAAATGAGCTTTGGCCCAGGGAAGACAGCAGCGTTCCAGGATCACATTACCGTAAGTCTCCTCCTTTGAATGATACAGCTTTAACTTACATGTGTAGATGGCACAGTGAGCTGTGTTAACAGACAGTGATTTCTGGAAGTGATTTCTAGTTTATGTATCATGCTTGTTTTTAATGCAGAAAAGGCCCAGAGATCCAAGCATCCAGTTTTGACTTTCAGCCTTATCTCTTGTGTACCAAGGTTTCTCTGTATTCTCTGAATGTTTTGAAGATACTATAGACTGTAACTTAGGCTGATTAGACTGATTATCAGTCTGGCCAATTACTGAGGCTGATGCCAAATTAATTACATTTTGTACGTCATAATGAGTGCATATCAGTGCAAAATACAGGTTCTCAGTCTCATGAACTACTAATAATCTGTATCAGTATCACCCCTAATAAACACCTTCTGTAGACTGTAGATATTAAAAGTTTTCATGATTTCACATTTTTTTGAATCTGCCATCTAAAAATTCTCCAGATTTACCCACTCGTGAAAGATCTGTTGCAAAATGCTTCCTCCAGCTATTTTCCATTTATACCACTTACTTTGCATCCATTTGTTGCCTCGTCCCTACTTTTTTAAGATGTGTTGCTGCCTTACAATTGAACATAAATATTTTTATTCAATGGTAAAATATTTATGTTCAATTGTGAATAAAATATGGGTTTGTGTGATTTGCAAATCATTGCATTCTGTTTAAATTTACATTTAACACAGTGTCCTAACTTTTTTGGAATTGGGGTTGTAATACAGTTTGGTAAAACTGCACAACAAAATACACTTTTCACCCTAATACACTGCATTCATACCTACATTGTTGCTATGACAATGATGTAGCATTGTCAATGTGGCAACCCTTGTTTACAGAAAATGGCTAATACTAGCAGTGCTAGCACCGCTAACCTTCAGTCGTTTAAAGCCGGGTGTACACTGTGCAATTTTCCTGCGATTCAGCCATGAATTTGGGCATCGTTTCTTGTGCTGTGTACAGGGTCATACGATGGCCGACCACAGCCCGTCACATGACCTTACGATCAGCTCCTGACTGGTCATGAGGATTTGTGGCATGTTTGATATTTTGGTTGTACGACTCCTGACACTTCACAGTCAGAGCAGAAACACAAGCAGAATAAACAACTTTGGAGGATTGTTTTCCTTTGTAAATGGTCAGACAATGTCCTAAATTACCATGAAAACGTCTGGAATTACTTTCTGATGCACCTTGCTATGATAAAGTAAATAAACGAGCAGCAAATACTCCTATCCGCTGCAGCTGCAGACAGATGCTACCTGTCTCACACACACACACACACACCCACACACACACACACACAGGGAGAAGGAGAGAGAGACAGCGCAAGAGAGAGAGAGCAGGAGAGATATGGGGGGAGAGAGAGAGAGAGGATATGACCGCAGACGCTTCACTCTGAATGTGTGAGCCTTTAAAAAAAGGAAACTCTGCAGGTTTCTGTCATAGTCCATCCCAATTTCAGTCGCACAGTGTGACCACTCAGGTCGTGCATGACTGTCTGATTGTACAGTGTGAGGACACAACTCGTGTGCGATGGTCGTTGACGTAAACGATCCAGTCGCAAAGTGTGAGATGACATTCTGCCAGGACGTCCTACGGTCAGCTTAAAATCATACAGTGTACAGTGCTTAACAAATTTATTAGACCACCCTAACCCTGACCAAAGTAAGGTTTATGCCACAGCTGCCCTAAATTAACAGCATTGGTAATTACCAAAATCATTTTTTATGTTTCTGCAATGGTTAATACATCAATATGTTGAAGCTCTTTAACCCAAATGATATTTTTAATGCTAAAATATAATTATTATTGTTATCCATGAATTTTCAAATTTACTGATTTACAAAAAACTGAAAAAATAGTAAAGCACATTAATATTTCTTGATTAATATGTCAAATTATAGTTATTTACTTGCATTCCTGAAGAGAAAAATGAGTTTTAGTGGTTGAATGTTATGCTTGATTAATTTCTGACTTCTCAGAGAAGCCCAGTGAGCCGGCTCAAATTTGGTTGAATCAGTTTGAAATCCCTCATTCCTGTTCAAACTGGTGAAACGTGGAGAGCTGACTGAAAATCAAGAGCCCACATTAAAGCACTTTATGATGCTGGATGGTCTCTGAGACAAATATGACAGGTGGTCTAATAAATTTGTTAAGCACTGTACCCCCGGCTTAAGCAGCTTACTGTTCAGTCCTGTGCTGAAAGTTGTCACTCAGTGCTTCCGTTATGTACTTAACAGAACATGTATAACTTTAGCCCCACTTCTTTGATAAAAACAGTGCTAAACCTCACTGTTCCTATGAGATGCGACCAGTGCTATCAGTTTATCATTGTTTACATCAGATTGAAAAGCATTGTGGCAGTGAGGCAGCAGCCATTTGTCAGAGCTAAAGAGGCAGTGGCGGGCTGCAGTGCAGAGTTGTCAAGTAACTAAGTACAAATACTTTGTTACCTTACTTAAGTAGACATTTTGGGTATCTATCCTTTACTGAAGTATTTATTTTTCAGCCTACTTTTTACTTCTACTCCTTACATTTTCAAGCAATTATCTGTACTTTCTACTCCTTACATTTTAAAAATAGCCTCGTTACTCCTATTTCATTTCAGCTTGTTTTCATTCCGGCTTGTCATCGTTTAAAAAAACACAAATAAAGAACCCAAAAACCTATCCAGATAAATTGCGACATCCGAATAGAGTGAATTTGATTGCGGTTGGATGAGAAGTATAAACATAATATCATTCTGACACCCTATTGGTTTGTATGCAAACCATCGCACCTGCACACGACGCAAATCACAAATCCAGCAAGGAAATAGCAGACATATGTAGCCTAGTACGAAGATGTCCGTGGCAGAGACTCAAGAGAACTTGAGCGAAATGTCCCAACCAAGCACCAGTGAGGAGGTTGGTAGTACACATATATGGTTCTTGAATGTATTTGCATTGTACTAAAATCAGTTCATTTTCAATGGGCATGAATACGGCTGAAACAGGTGCCAAACTTTTCAATTTTTCAACATTAACATTTTAATATAACATTATAGTCATTATGGCCTTTAGAAAAATGTTTTCTGGGGAGGTGGGGTAGTGCACTATAGGCCCCTGTGGCACGGCATAAACTTTTGTCCTTAATGGCATTTTTTCCCCCTTACATTACTTTTACTTTTATTCTTTAAGTAATTTTGAAACCAGTACTTTTACACTTTTACTGGAGTAAAAAGCTTGAGTTGATACTTCAACTTCTGCAAAAGTCTTTTTAAACCCTAGTATCTATACTTCTACCTGAGTAATGAATGTGAATACTTCTGACATCTCTACTGCAGTGTTACAGTATAGACGGCGCATTTGAACTAGAATGTGGGCGTGAACTAATAAAAATAAAAACATTTCCTCTGACTAGTCATTCTGGTGCTGACTACAGAGGAATCCTACTTTAATCGTGCACATGCCTACTACCTATTCATCAGTTACTCATGTTGTATCCTCTAAGGTTGAGCATCTTTGTGTGAAGTTAATCTGTACTAAAGTAGTAATCAGTGGTTAATTACTCATTCATTCTCTGGTGCACAAGCAGTGATTTACTCATGTTTTACCTTGTGACTAAGCCTTTTTCTTTGTACCTTATTGTTGTGTTAACAATAGTCTCTTTTAATTACAGCTTTGCATCCAGTCTGCCAGACACTGCTGCAAAATAACTCCAGTAAAAATAGAGGACTCTATTTTTCCCCAGCCAAACACAGCTGAAATAGATTGTATTAGCAGTGCACAATGGTGGGAATTTACTTGCGGTGCACAGAATTTAATAATTTCTGCAGCAAATGAGACTGAAAGCCAGCAGAGCATTGAAGGACACAGAGCACAGCATGAATTCCTAATATTTGAAAATGCTTTGGCCCGGTTTTTCAAACCATCTTGAAGACACAAATATTCTCTAATAACCCCCAGTCGAGATTTGCTGGCTTGTATTTTCCCCATTTCAGAAACAGGAAGACCTCTTTTCTTTAAAACACATCCTCCTCTTCCCATTTTCACTGTATCTATCCTTCAGAGCTGTCAGTACATGAAACTACCCACTTTACCTCTCTCATTATGCTTTTATTTAGACTAAATGATGCTGCAGGTCATGGCGCCTAGGCACCTAATGATAGCGATAGAGCGCCTTTATCTAAAGATGAGATCCCTCTGAGAATACAAATCTGTTTGCTAGAGGTTCACCTCGGCGACAAATAAAGAGCTGTAAAGGCACAGCAAAAATTTGCATAAAGTTAAAAAAAATATAATCAAATGGCAAAAAAGATAAGAGCGATGAACAGTACACGGTGCAAATTGTGCTGAAAGCCAAAAGAGCAGTGAAGGACCACTTGAAAAATAGATTTTATTCTCAGTGGGATGAGCTGTTTAGATAAAGATCTGCTGGAATCAAAATGGAAAATGTTCCTATAAAAATGAAATCACATTCACAGATAAAAGATGGATGTGACCACCAGCAGGACTCTGGTGGATTTTTCCATCTCTTTTCTGATGTAACTGCAGGATGATCATTTTTAATTAGCAGAGAACAATCGCCGGTCACAGGTTGTCTCCACCGCTGTTGTAATTCATCAGTCAGTCTTAAAGCCTTTTTTTCTGTAGCAGAGGCATGAAGCACACATGAATCACAACATGCAGATCAGTGGTTTAAATATAACATACATACATTGTTTGGGCGACAGAGCAGCTCCTCAGATCATAAATCAGTCGAGCAAAGGCACCTCTGTTTTTTTCTGGTGAATAATGTTTTATTTTGGTCTTAAGTCCTTATATTGCATCAGCAACAAGAAAGCAATATGTATGAGATCTGTGCGAGGGTCCACATCTGGTTTATTTTAGAAGCATATTAAAAAAGGAAAAATCTAAGCATGTAGACCCAGAAAAGGCAGTTTTTTTTTCCAGAGTATGCTCCCTCTCTGCTATCTCCAACAGACTCATATACTGTTTATTTATAAGAAATACTCTATGATCATCTGTCTTAAAAATCAAATAAGCAAAGATGAAGACTGATCTGTCTCTCCAGGATTTTGTTCCCTTTTATGTGATTGCTGCTGTCTCAAGTGCCTGATTTTGTTTTTATGGAAGTGTTTTGGCTTTGTAATACTGGTTGCAATGTTTGTTTTAGGTGGGGGCACCAGGGACTGAACTAGGGATTATGGACTACCATAAAAAAATACACACAATCCCCCTTAGCCTGTTAGCCAAGCCAAAAATGTTGCATTTTTAACCAAATATCTTTGCATTTTTTTTTACACATTCATCTTCTGTCCTCTCCTCCTCTTCACAGCTCACAGAAAAAAGTTTTCCCTGCTTTCTTCTCCTCCATCATCCTAATCTTGCTCTCTGTCCCTGCTTTCTTCATCTCCATCATCCTAATCTTGCTCTCTGTCCCTGCTTTCTTCATCTCCATCATCCTCATCTTGCTCTCTGTCCCTGCTTTCTTCATCTCCATCATCCTCATCTTGCTCTTTGTCCCTGCTTTACCTACATGGCCCTCCTGGTGTACAACTTTACAGAATTTAATACTATTTTCATTCTTTTAACCAATTCATTTAGTCACCTTCAATAAAAAAACTAATTAGCAAGAAAAAAATAAAGCCAATTAAAAACACTCTTTCATTCCAAGGACCCCCACCACTTTGGAGTCGTGAAATCAGTGCCCCCTCCCCCTTCTTTGCTACCTCCATGGTTTTGTCCACGCCCCACCATGCAAAAATGCCAGGGTTTAAACCCTGCCTGTGGCTCCTTTCTTGTGTTATTTCCTGTTCATTCTCATCCCAGTTTCCTACTCGTCCATTGTCTTATCTAAATAAAGGCATAATAGCCTGACAATATATCTTGAAAAAGGAAAAATAAAGGCAATTTTGCCCTCTTTGATTGGACAGTGAAGAGTGACAGTAAATGTTGGGAGCGGAGTGTGGGGAATAATGTGCTTTAGTACTTTAGCCTGTGGGCCATTGATTCCAGCACAGTTGTATTAACTTATTTGTCAGAAAGACAGTAGTGGTACACATTTATATCGCTGAAAACCATTAGGATTTTTCACTGTTCTTATGCCCTTTTTCTATATCTTGATAAAAGACAAAAATCAATTGAAAAAAAGCCTCTATATCCATATCTATCTGACTTTCTTCCCTTGTCTTTGGCCCTGATCCCAGAGTACAATCACTGCTGCTGGAGATCTTTGGAAGACGGTCACAAAAACAGAGTTTCATTTATAACAAAGGCTCAGTCATGTCTTTGAATTCTTTTATTTAAAGACACAATGGGTAAAACACTGCACTGAAATCTAGATACATTTAAAAAGTGACTAATCTTGTGTTTTATATTTTTGTGGTCTTACCATATCTCAAGTATTTCCTAAAGACAGAGGAACTCTCAAGGTCTTGTTATGGAGGCAGCCATAAGTCAAACTCCCCTCTGTTGAATTAGTTTTTACTGTTGGTTTAATAGTTTAGTTTAGTTTTTATTTTGCAAAAATGCTCCATTTCAGTTCAGTATTTATTAGTTTAAGTGTTTTAGTTTTAGTTTTTTGGATAGATGTCGGGGCTGAGTGAACATCATACATTTTTACAAACATATTCCAACAGTGTACTCATGACTTATTTTATTTACTTAAAGTTGATGTTTGAATACAACTCCAGACATAAAACTACCACTGTGTGAATTCTTATCCAATCAAATCAGGCCATTTTACTCTCCCCAGGCTTGGGTGTAGGTGCCAGTCAGTACAGTTGTGTCAAAAACAAAGACTAAGGAGATTTTGTGTCTATTTCTATTTCATTTTAGATAGTTTTGTAAGTGCACTAGTTTTAGTTACTTTTTGTTTTTTTTTTTTGGTAAAGCTTAGTTTTGATTTAGTTCCAGTTAACTAAAATGATTTTAGAATTTTAGTTTAAGTTATTTACTTAGTTTTAGTTAACTATAATAACCTTGGTTCAGACCAGCATTGCTCAGTGAAGCCCACCCCCTTTTTGGGTTACAAACCAACAGAACAAAAACTGAACTAAAGGAAGCGTGAGCAGTGGTTCTCAAATGGTGCGGCAAGTCACATGGGTGTACTCTGAGGCAAATCTAGATGTGCCTCTGGATTTTGTATAACTATCGTATATATTATAGCTACAACTGTACAACAACCTAAGGTACTGCATTATGTCTTATGATGGATATTTTGCATCAATATAAATATGGTGTGCCTTGGGTTTTGTTTTGATGTGAGATGTGCAATGGACAAAAAAAAACTCTGAAAGCCACTGTTCTAGAGCAAACAAGGCCGGAGCAGAGTGCAGGTGAATTTACCCAGCTTGTATCTGCTGTCATGAAACCCAGTCCTTTCTTTCTACTGACTGTCTTGTTTTTCTTTAATATGTTGTGCTGTTATTTATTTACCACCTGTAAAACAAGCTAGAGCACATTTGGGTTGCAGCTGCAGCACAGTTAACATGAACCCAGTCTGAAGGAAATAATAATGCTGACACTGAGGGCCAATTTCAGCGGTCAACACTAGCTGTGTTTCTATTACCCTTAGAAATGTGCAAAATCTAAATAGCATAATTAAAACTCGTAATGGAAACAGATTAATTTCTAAAAACCTCTCAAATATTGCAAGAAGGTTTTTATGCTCTCATGCGGAGCTTTTTCAGACAGTTTGATAAAGAAATATATCGCAAAAGTGTAATGGAAACACTTTTTCCACATTTACAAGTCACAGGACATGATGTACGGTGTCACATGACCAGTTCACATCAAGACAACATGATGCAGTACATGTGGACAGAAGAGGAGATGAGACTTTTCTTAACATCATACTTATACCCTTCTATGTGGCGTTTTCCATACACACGGACTTTTGTTCAAAATTATCAAGGCAACCGCTGTAGATAATCATAACTGTGCTTACAGGCAACAGGTTTTAGCATCCAGCTTCCTTACAGCGGAGTCTCGTGAGGCGAGATTTTACGAGAATTATATGGCTCATGCCAAGAACTCCCTTCAATGGAAACACATTCAAAACACAATTGTAGTCGAAATTTAAGGAATGTTGCTTTCATTTTGCAAAAAATGAAATTGCAATTCTGTGAAATACATGTGTTCACTTTTTTAAAATGCTCAACAATTTCTAAAGCATCTGTTCACTGCGGTTTATGAATAAAAGTGCATATATTTGAGTATGTTTAAATTGAGGATGCATGGACGTATGATATAAGAGCATGTTTTCCAGTGCAACCGTGGATTGCACTGGAAAACAGTGCAATCCACGGAAAAGAAGAATGAAATTAATGTTGGTAATGGTTTAAAAGGATTTATATATGGGAGAAATACATTTTTGAATTAGATTTGATTTGTTTACAGCTGCAAATGTACTAGTAAGACATAAATCAGCCGAAGTAAGTCATAGTATACACTCTGTAGCGGGTATGTTGGATATTTTCTGCTTATTTGTACTCGGACACCATGTCTTTTCCGCCCTTTAACATCAAAGATAAAGATCCAGCCGGCAGAATGTGAACCCTAACAGTAGTGTATCTGACAGAACGAGCGAGTGTGCGGCGTTGCCTTTGAGCAGCAAGCTCATTAGAAGTCAGTCTCTGGTCAGATGGGTTGCCAGTGCAGCAGTGACCATGGAGACACATGACTTGGCTGCCTGCTCGTTTGTTGTAGACATTGAAGCCTTTATAAGTGAGGTGCTAGCAAACGTTACATAACCACGCAGTGGAAATACAAAATCTGTCGGTGTCATTTTCTCACCCCTTTCATAAGAGGTGAGAATTAAATAACTCCTTCAGAAGTAGACCAGAGTTGTCGAAATGTGGTGCAAGCATCCTCTATGCTTTTTCTTCTTTCTGCATCAAATTTGTAACATTTTCTGCAGAGGCATGCTCTCCTTTTCTTTAGCTCTCATAAAGCTGCACCATTTGCCTCTTTTATACCTGTTCAAATCAAGATTCAGAGTCCTTTCAGAGAGCCAGCCGGGCTAAGTGCTTATGATGTCTTCATGTTTACAGCATCACTGGCAGGACTACATACAATCCACCGGCTCCCCGCCCCGGCTGAGGCAGGAACAAAGTGCACATAGCTGGAGGAGGGCCACCAGAGCAGAAAAGAAACAGAAAATGCTAAAATATATGATGCAAACCTCTCTGACCTACTGGGTCGTGCTGTGTGTGTATGTGTGCTGCTCATTTTGCAACCTTCCTTCGTTTGGCGAAAATCGCCCGACAGCAACTGTGCTGTTTCTCTGCAGGCCACACACAAGCAGAGCGGTGGCATTTGTTGTGTGGGTGTAGGAAGGTTTTTTTCTCAGCTGCTGTCGAGTATTGTCTGAAGGAGGAAGAACATGTGAAACCCTCAGTATCAATATGATCACATTCGTTTTAACTGCAACCCCAATTCCAAATAAGCTGGGGCACTGTGTAAAATGTAAATTAACACAAAATGCAATAATTTGCACATCTCATAAACTCATATTTTATTCACAATAGAACATAAACAACATATCAGATGTAGGAAATGACACATTTTATCATTTCATGGAAAACATCAGCTCATTTTGAGTTTTATGGCAGCAACGTAACTCAAATAATTAGGGACAAAACAAAAACATGGAAAAATAAGAAGTGGTACTAATGAAAAACAGGGTATAAAAGGAGCATTTAAGAGAGGCAGAGTGTGCACAAGGGACAAGGCTGAAGGTGGATGCATGTGATCTTGAAGCTTTGTGTTAAAAACAGGTATGACTTTCTACTGGAATCACTTCATGGGCTCAGGATCACTTTTTAGAAATCACTAGTTGTCAACACAGTCCACCGTGCTGTCAAATAAATCAAGTTAAAGCTGTATCATGCAAAGAAGAAGCCATATGTGAACATATCCAGAAATACCACTGTCTTCTCTGAACCAAAGATCATTTAAAATGGACTGAGGCAAAACGGAAAACTATTCTGTGGTCAGATGAATCAAAATTTGTAATTCTTTTAGGAAATCATGGATGCCAAGTCCTGTGGACTAAAGAGGAAAGGGACCATCCAGCTTCTTATCAGTCCAAAAGCCTGCATCTATGATGATCTGGGGTTGCATTAGCGCCTATGGCGTGGGCAGCTTACACATCTGGAAAGACATTATCAATGCTGAAAAGTAGATAGAAGTCTTAGAGCCACAGATGCTCCCATCCAGACTACTTCTCAAATTTGGGTTGTGCTTTCATAGTAATAAACCTCTCCCTTCTTTAAAAGGAGCCCTAAACTGAAAACATAACCCTCTGTAATCCTCTTATTGATCTATTCAAGTCCCTGGATTCTACTTTTAGAGCTGCTCTAATAAACCTAAAAATAAATACTGCAATCTGAAAATCAAAGACAGAGTTTAAACCCAAAAGAGAGGCATCACTCAACAACTTCACGACAAGCCACTATATTGCCAAAAATATTTTTGCTCACCTGCATTGACTTGTATTTGAACTTAGGTGACATCCCATTCTTAAACCATAGGGTTTAATATGACGTCGGTCCACCCTTTGCAGCTAAGGCTTTCCACAAGGTTTAGGAGTGTGTTTATGGGAATTTTTGACCATTCTTCCAGAAGCACATTTGTGAGGTCACACACTGATGTTGGACGAGAAGACCTGGCTCTCAGCCTCCGCTCTAATTCATCCCAAAGGTGTTCTATCGGGTTGAGGTCAGGACTCTGTGCAGGCCAGTCAAGTTCATCCACACCAAACTCTCTCATCCATGTCTTTATGGACCTTGCTTTGTGCGCTGGTGCACAGTCATGTTGGAACAGGAAGGGGCCATCCCCAAACTGTTCCCACAAAGTTGGGAGCATGAAATTGTCCACAATCTCTTGGTATGCTGAAGCATTCACAGTTCCATTCACTGGAACTAAGGGGCCAAGCCCAGCTCCTGAAAAACAAGCCCACACCATAATCCCCCCTCCACCAAACTTTACACTTGGCACAATGCTCTCAGACAAGTACCGTTCTCCTGGCAACCACCAAACCCAGACTCATCCATCAGATTGCCAGATGAAGAAGCCCGATCCGTCACTCCAGAGAACACATCTCCACTGCTCTAGAGTCCAGTGGTGGTGTGCTTTACACCACTGCATCCGACGCTTTGCATTGCACTTGGTGATGTATGGCTTGGATGCAGCTGCTCGGCTATGGAAACCCATTCCATGAAGCTCTCTACGCACTGTTCTTGAGCTAATCTGAAGGCCACATGAAGTTTGGAGGTCTGTAGCGATTGACTCTGCAGAAAGTTGGCAACCTCTGCACTATGCGCCTCAGCATCCACTGACCCGCTCTGTCATTTTACGTGGCCTACCACTTTGTGGCTGAATTGCTGTCTTTCCCAGTTGCTTCCACTTTGTTATAATACCACTGACAGTTGACTGTGGAATATTATGGAGTGAGGAAATTTCACGACTGGACTTGTTGCACAGGTGGCATCCTATCACAGTACCACGCTGGAATTCACTGAGCTCCTGAGAGCGACCCATTCTTTCACAAATGTTTGTAGAAACAGTCTGCATGCCTAGGTGCTTGATTTTATACACCTGTGGCCATGGAAATGATTGGAACACCTGATTTCAATTATTTGGATGACTGAGTGAATACTTTTGGAAATATAGAGTATATAAAGCACCTACATCCTCTCTGTCAGGCCTACATAAATGATGCTTTCCTTGCCACACTTTTACCACCTTCTGATTCCACAAAAGACAAACTGATACCTCGTGGCCTTTTTGCTAACATGGCCTCCTTGTGCATTACTGTGGCAATATGCTGTGTTTGGCGATGCTCACCTCCATGGCCTATTAAAACTCCCAGTGGGACAGAGTGTAGAAAGCTTTCACTGAGTCGCCACTGACCTGATAAACCCACGTCTGTTTTGCCACAAAGTCCTTGCTATAGCTGCAAAATCTTTTCTATTTAAGTGGCTATTTCTATTTGTTAAATCTACATTTGTGTACAAACCAAATAAAACCATCCTTTAATGAAAATGATTTCAGCAGGATTTGTGACATTTGATGCTGGATATCTCACACTGCTGACCAGCTGCTGCTGTGGTCCTGTGTTACAGAAATTTTGGGCAATTTTGACTGTTTTCTGTTTTTTTCCCTTCCCTTTAGAGCAATCAACTAAACACAATTGCAATTTAAATTTAATCTGATGTAAAATTATTCACCCAGGAGCATCTCTAATAGGTAATCATTAAGTAATGATTCAGTATTTCAGTAATTACCCAGTATGATGATCAACTGAGAGTAATGAGTTAATTTACAGAATCTGATGAGGGTTTACTCTCCACCTCTGTTATGGTATGCAGCACGGACATGACGTATAATTGAAGTGAATGGATGTGCAGCCCTGCATGAAAGAGAAATACCAGAGTGCACAAGGGTTATATCTCCCATCCAGACGACATCTCTTTCAGGAAACAATGCTAAACCAAATACTGCATGCAGTAGCAGAGTCAGGGTGTTGAACTAGCCTGCTTGCAGTCAAGACGAAGAAGAAGGGATGCTTCATAGTGGTAAACACAGGCCTGTCCCTAGTTTTTTGAGATTAAAAAAAACTGATAATAAGGTGGATGGTCCCTGTCCTCTTTAGTCTGTAGGATTCAGCATCTGTGGTTTCCAGAAAGAATTAAAAATTGGGATTTTTTCTGACCACAGAACAGTTTTCCATTTTGCCTCAGTGCATTTTTTCGGAGCTAAGGCCCAGGGAAAATGTGTTCATATATGGCTTCTTCTTTGCATGATATTAGGGATAGGAAATTAAATGCAATTAGCTTAAATCGCAATATGGCCTGCTGCAATTTCTAAATCGCAAACAGTGCAATATATTTTTAACCTGAAATGTGTCAAAATACCAATTTGATACAATGTTTTTGCCGTAGAGATTTCATGCTCTACACATTATGCATACATAAAAGTGTCATTTGTTCAGAATAGTTTACTAAAATCCTACTTTTCCTGTTTGTGTATATGATTTTCTTAATCAAAGAGAATATCATAAAAAAAGTATAGCATCCCTTCAGTACAGCAATTGATATCAAATTATCTATGAGAGTAAGAAAATGTCCCTTTTATACTCATTTTACTGACCTATTTAGTTGCCAAGTGCTCCTTAAGCTGTTTTTCATCAGAAACACTTACTTTTCCAGCCTTTGTTTGCCCTGTCCCTACATTTTTGAGATGTGTTGCTGCCATCAAATTCAAAATGAGCTGTTGTTTCTTTATGAATTGGTAAAACGTTCAAACATCTGAGGTTTTTATGTTCTGTTGTGAATAAAATATGGGTTTATGAGATTTTCAAATCATTGCATTCTGTTTTTATCTACATTTTACATCGTGTGCCAGCTTTTTTGGGATTGGGGTGGCACTTGCATTTCATAATTTAAGCTCCCTGCAGCACAGTGTGTAATATTAGGGAAAATAGTCCAGTGTTATCATGCAGTGATGGAGCCGAGTTTCAGTTGGAGCCCATCACTTGATTAGCACAGGCTGATAATGGAGCTCAGAGCTGCTCTCAACAGAGCTCTCACAAAGGGGAGAGAAACTGATGCAATCCCACAGCCCCTCTTGCTCGCCTGAAAGGAGAAAAATCATTTTACTGTCCTGATTCCAGTCCATCTCTCGTGTCAATTTTCCACCTGACGGCCGCTTCCACCTTCCTTACATTCGCCCGACACACATCTGCGCTCCCGTGGTACCCAGCAATTCAAACCCTCTCCCCCCACCTCCGCCAAGAGCATGAAACCGACCTCACACCAACCCGCCCCACCCCTTACAGAATTGCGTTCTCCACCTCAGAGAATATCATATGTAGACCTTTCAGCGGCTCACTAGTGAAGACAAATTGCCAGCTTGTTTGGGGGAGCCTCCAGAGAGTGATTCATATTAATGGCTAGCTGGCAGAGGAGAGCAGGCTGCATATGCAAACTCCATTAGCAGGTTAGGCTGGAGAGAGTGACCTGGCAGTGCCACCAAGAGCAGCACCCACAGTGGGGTGGCTGCAGAGAGGAGGCTGTGTTAAAAAGGGCTGGTTAATCTGGTTTATCACGTCATTATCGATATAGATATACTTCAAAGATATTAAAGTTGTGTGGCTTTATCACACATTTGGTTGATGTTACATATTCAAAGACCTTACCCTGAACTAAACGATCAAACGATTCCACAAAGTTTGTATTAAATATGCAGCTTTGATTTTTTTTTTTTGTTTTATGCTCTTTCAAGAGGTTTTTCCCAGAAGACAAGCACAAAAAAGTCATTATTTTTCCGCATAGAAATGATCTAATTAACCATTTAACACAATGCACCAATTTTAAAACAATGAACTTTTCTTTTATCTCTGCAGCCTTTCAAGCTTGTGAAGTTTTCAAGGATTGTTTGACTGTCAGAGTGCTTTGAAGGTAGGGACTTTTCCATTGTGCACTCCGCCAAACATTGTTTTTGATTTTTTATTTTTTGTAATAGTCTTCTTGAAAACAATGGGAAACAGTGAAAGTGTTATTTATTGACACATTAATCACTAATTCATGTTCATGAAAATTATTAACTGTACCAGCCTTCGTCTAAGCGACTTCTAACAATAATAAATGAGAGAGGAACAGCTTCTTTTTTGGCATTGTTCAGCTAGATTTCACAGAGGTGAGTTCAGAGACATGTGGAGTTTTCAGTGAGGAATGCAGGAGGATGAAGGAGGAAAAATTGAATATTGATTTGATTCTTTTTAAAAGAAATGTACAGTCATGCATTTATAGGAATACAGCAACCTTTAAAATCTCTTCAAAACTTATACAACTTTGCACATGAATGGCACTAGGTTCTCTGTCTACGTGTGGATTCTTGTGTTTCGTTATTTTTTTGGTCTAATGGGGAGAAGGGCTGGGCAATAGCAGCCTAATACATTCATTTTTTGCAGCAGCAGAGATTTTATGCACATCATGCAATAATTCAAGTGCCAATTTTTAAAAAATGGTTTACAAGAATCCTCCTTTTTCATGTTTTATGCATGTTTTGTTTTAATCAAAAAGAGTGATATAAAGAAGATAATCCCCTTCAATAAAGCCATGGGTATCAAATTTGCAAAATGAGCAGAAATAACTTGTTCATTCTATCTAATATTGATGAAGCTTAGCATTAGTTCACACCCCCAGCTGCGGTCAGCTTATAGCCAGCTTCACCTCCCCCACCCCAGCCGCCTCCTCTATAGCTTAAAGCTTGTTGCACCCTCATATTCAGATTCATGCTACTGTGGATAAACTATTTCTAAAATATTTTTTTTTTGTTTTCAGTGCACATTGTCATGTATGTATCTATCCATATGGGGGTTTCTAGCCATGCACTCCCTGAAAAGTCAAAGCAGCTGCTTGACTAACCCAGGGAGCATGTTTAGAGCAGAGCCTTCTCCACCAAGGTAAAACATAGATCCATTTTGCAATAAAATGGTTAAATGTATGATGAGTGTTCCTGACTGATTGTAGGTAATGATATAGAATGATTTATTGTTTGAATTCGTCAAAAAATGCATAAGTTGAGTAACCTAATAACTGCATAGTAAATCGCAATATTGGGGGGAAAAAAATTCCATTTAGATTATTTTTGCAAATCGTTCAGCCCTAATGGGGAGGGGGCTAAATAGGACTACAAAGTCGGTCACATTGCATCATACTATTTATCACCTATCATATATCATATCGTATTGTTTTGTGTTATAATATAAAATAAAAAGCAGATGTTAAGTTGCGCAAATTATATTATAACATATCATATTATATTGTATCATACAGTATAAAATTGTTGTATCATAACATAACATAGCATAACATAACATAACATAACATAACATAACATAACATAACATAACATAACATAACATGTCCTGTGGTACTGTAATCTACATTTAACATAGGAAAAGACATATCTTCTCACATCTTATAGTAGCATTTAATATTATAACATCATGTTGTGTTAGAGCTGGGAGGTTAATAAAAAAAATAATTGAAACTGACTTTTAAAGCTTCTAACTGACAACCTGCTGTGTCAATTATTTAATAGTTTTTCCCTTGTAATTCTCTCTCTACTAATGCACCACCACCTTACAAACAAACTACTGGCTGTGTGGTCACGTGATAGGAAGCAAGGTGTCGTAAGGCATGTAGCCTGCTGTAAACCCCAAGAGAAGAAGAAGTCATGTGCTCATTCCCATCGTGTCCACTAAAACTCAAAAACAGAGCTGACTGTGCAATGTGAGCAGCTGCACTCCTGAAACTCCTTTTTCCCATTTCAAGATAGACCTTGGACACAGAAAGCAAAAGTAAATTTTGTGACTGAGTCACAAAGCAAAGACTGTGGCTTCAGCAATGTTTCACATGAATAAAATCCCACACGTATGATGATGGAAGTAGATTTAGTAAAGCCTTATAAAGAAGGACATGCCAATGGTTTAGCCTATGTGTGGTCAAAGAAACTCGATCATACAAAATACAATAATGGGTTAAGGACTTAAGGTTTGTTATAAATCTCAGCGCACCATGGTTCACAGCATCCAAAGCAGTGTTACTCAACCAAAGAGCCACACTGTTGAAAAATAACTTTACAAGAGCCACAATCTAAGTAGTATAAAGTGGCAAAAATTGGTTTAAGTATTAGTAAAAAATGGGTGAAAAATGGCAAAGTAGCTTTAAAATGGACAAAATTAGGTAAAAAGTGGAAATAAATGGGTGAGAAGAGACCAAAATAATAATTACAGGTGGCAAAAATGGTCAAAAAGTGCCAAAAAGATGGCAACAATGAGTGAAAGGTGACTAAAATGGGCAAAAGGCAGCAAACAGGTGGGGGGGGGGGTTATGGCAAGAAAAGGGAGAAAATGCAGGATAAAAGTGGCAAAAACTGATGAAATGGGAAAAATGGGATAAAAGGGGCAGAAATAGGCTAATAATTGGCTAGAGCAGTAAAAATGGATTGAAACTGGCAAAAAAGTAGAAAAATAAAGGTTGGCAATTAAGTTTAACAATTGAAGGCTGCTGTATATGTGTGGAAAACAAACTTTTTAAGGTTGTCTGGGGGAATAATATTTTAAATTAAGACATAAAAGAGCCACAAATCATCACAAAAGAGCCACATGTGGCTTTAGAGCCACACGTTGAGTATCACTGATCTAAAGATTTAAGGCACTGAGAAGATGCATGTACAGAACATCACCGAAATCAGATGCAGAAAAGTGGTGGCAACAAGCCTTTTCTTTGAAGGAAAAGAAAAACAAGACTTATTTCTGAAGTAAAAGCCCAGTCTCAGCTTGAACTTCTTTACATGTTGCTCAATATGAAGCTTCAAAGTCAAAGAAACTTCAAACAAGAAACTAAGAAATTTATACAAAGATACAGATTCAATCAAATCAACATGAGATCTTAAACCATCTACCATTTCTAACGACCTTTTAAAAGTAGCACTTATCTTCCATGATCAGCCCTGTAAGTCCAGAGTCAAGGTTGGGTAATTGTTAAGCTCACTGTATGAGTGGGTTTGAGCAATAGGACGAGGGTTGCTGATAGCAGGAACACACTCACATGAGATCAGCTGAGCCTAACTGGACGTCATGCCAGAGTATCCATGATGGCAGCAGTGTTAACTATAGTCTGTGTGTGTTTACATACAGGAGACATAGAGACTCTGCATGCACAGTGTTCAGTTCTCTGACTTCTAGCAGTGATAAAAGACAGAATCAGTGTGACTTATTGTGCATACACATGTTGCAGTTTTGACTGAAAAACAATTCGTTCAGCACATCATCTTATTTCTTATAATACTGTATCACAACATATTGTATTGCATTGCATTGTATAGTGTAACACAGTCATATCACATGTGTTGTGTCATTTCCTATCACAGTAGCATTGTATGGTATCATTTTAACATTTTATGGTATTATTTCATATCATATCACAAGGTAATGTATCATATTCTATCACAAAGTATCATATTGTTCAGTTTAGTAGTGTACATCTAAATGTAGCCTCATTCATAATAATGAGTCTGTGAAAGTTATACTATTGTTAAAATGTAAACTTTGGTAATGCTGCCCACAGGAGTAGCTGTAAATATTTGACCAAAGGAAGAAAAATCCTTCCAGCAGAAAGTATCTGATAGACTTAATTACATACAGATAAATTCATACTAAATCTCAGGGGGAATATACCCACTCAATCTAAACGCTCTGTAAACTTCCAACAGTCTGCAGTTTAGAATTTAATATTTTTGTTCACTTTTTGCCCTAATAGTTGCACTAGAGGAAAGGTCAGAGAGTCAGAAACAAAACAGAATACCTCCTAAAGGGCCATGAATATTCACAACTAATTCCATGGAAACTCGGCTTATAGTTTTCAAAGTTCTGTGGAAACCATGAAAAATGGGTGATCAGAGGTCAGAGGAGGAGGCATAGGTGTCCTAACCGGGTTAGATTATAATCTCCATGGTGGATCTCTATCTTTAGGGAAATTTGTCACTGAAGCCTTTTAAGTAAAGCCAACAGCGCTCAGTATTAAAATGTATAGTGTAAACACTGCTGCAAAAAAGATGAACCGAACAAAAGCGTGCTACTTTTGAAAAATAAGAGACGACAACTGAGATTGTTCCCCAGAGGAAGCTGCATATATTTTTTTAGTCACACAACACAGCTGCTGTGAGATGCACCAGTTCAGATTTCCCTCTGACATTACACTGAAATGATGGGAACATTAAATTATTATTGTTAATCTGGATGCTGACTTGTCATTTACCAAGGTGAATTTTGAAAACATGACTGTAAATAATACAACTGCATTATGGTGACATATTGAAGAGGGTACCAGGCTTTAAAGAGTCATAGTGAATCTCTATCCTTGCAAAATACACTCACTGACCACTTCATTAGGTACACCTGTTCAACTGCTCTTTAAAATCTAATCCTCACATGGATGCAATCAATGCACTCAGGCATGGTCAAAAAGATGTGCTGAAGTTCAAACCGAGCATCAGAACAGGGAAGAAAGGTGATGTGAACCGCTTTAACATGCCCTTGTTTTAATAAAGTCATGTTGTCCAGCTCAAACAAAAGCACCACTGTGGCTAAGTCCAAGCTAATCATGCCACTAGCTGCCATTGTATACAACCATTTGCAACCAAAAACCCCTTCCCCTGGTAATTCTCACAAACTCAGCAAGTCAGCGAAAACATCTGTCGCAACATGAAACACTTTTAAGTTTGTTTTTATTCGTTATTTCATACAGAAATGTGGTCCAGTTCTAGTAAACTGATGCTATGCTAAAGCTACTGTACATTCGAAGAAATTCCCACAGTGGAGGCAGCCATTACAGACAACTTTAAGTAAAACTAAACCCCACCCATAGCACAACTCTGTATGTATGGCTCTGAAAGTATCGTCATTCAGGCAGTCAGGCAGTCAGTCACAGACAGAACCATGTGTAGTGCTGACCTTGGCGGTCAGCTAAAAAATTTGAGTCCAGTTTGAGTAAAAGAAACATTTTATTTTTGAACTTATTTTACATGCTGTATTTCAAAAATTATATTAACAAAAACACTCAAATTGCAGCACTATCAATACTTTAATTGCTCTATAACATACTGAAGAAAATACTGACGTACCTTGATTGCTCTTAAGCCAATCACTGCTTATGCTTAACCGATTATTGTGGAGAAGTATTGTTGATTTTGAATGTCTAGCACTAACATTTTAGTCTCTTGACAAGCTAGTCTCCCTCATCAAGAAAACAGTTGACAAACGTTTTAGTGATAGTTTTAGTCGATGAAATTAACACTGCATCACAAACCTCAGGCATGTATTTCAACTGTCAGTGAGTGAAGAATCTGCAAGCAGGCAGACTACAAATCCTGCTGTCACAGAACGTTCGCTGGCTTAAAGTCAGTAGCAGCACAACACCAGTCTCACATTTGACCACTTTACTCCTCTCAAGAGCTCCTTCTTTTGGAGTCCTTCATCAGTTGAAGATAAAAACATGTTACAAATTCATTGAAATGCATGGGTATTTTCTAATCTGCTGCTATTCAGTCTCTAGGCGACTCAAGTGGGGGCATGGTCCTACCTGAGAGCATGAGGTGAAACTGGACTGTTTTCAGAAATATTTAAACAATAAATAACATCAGGTTCTTTAAGTGCAAACACAAGAGACAAAATAGTCCACTGCATATCCTATATAAGAGCTTTATAGACACAGAGATACAGTAAATGTTTGAACCTGTTCAGTCAACAACAGGGAACTCTGTATGTTTTAGTACCGTTGAAATGTCTCTAGTGTGCTGTTCCATGTTGCAAGATTTTCTTATAATTTGTGATGCCACTATTTCATTGGCTGCAAAACAAATCTACCACTGACTATAAAGAAAGAAACCCCAACCTAAATTGGACCTGGACCTGGGCTATAACATGTGGTTATTTGAGTTATTGTTGCCTTTGTACCAGCTTGAACCAGTCTGGTCATACTCATCTGACCTCTGCCATCAACAAGATATTCTGGCCCAGAGACCTGCTGCTCACTGGATGTTTTCTCTTTTAAAGCCATTCTCTGTAAACCTCAGAGACAGCCGTGGAGATCAGCAGTTTCTGAGATATTCAGAGCAGCCAGTCTGGTACCAACAACCACGGCAGGTCGAGTCTCATAAATCATCTTTGTTGATGCACGGTCTTAGCATATGAATGCTGCCATGTGATTGGCTGGTTAGATACTTTTGTTATTGAGCAGTTGAACAGGTGTACCTAATGAAGTGGTCGGTGAGTGTATTTACTGTTTTATGTCATGATGAGAGGAAGTAAGTTATATTTATCAGCATATGTTAAATAAGAAGTGTAAAGAATTAGCATTCATCTTTTGAATGTGCTCAGCTTGACCCTGATATGAGACTTTAAATTGGGAGCCACAGCAGACAAACACTGAGGAATATATCCATTAAAACAAAATAATAAGGTTAGAATGTGGTCAGTTTGACTGGGAACACCTGGGGTAGAGTTCAGAAACATTCCGCTTAATTGCAAATATGAAGAAATATGCATACAGCGATACAAAATCAAGAGGAACATCGATTAAAACAGACAAAATAAATCACAATGATTTTATGAATAACAAATAATAACATCTTAGGGTATAAAACCCCCTCCCGGTCTTTGGCAGATTGAGAGTCAAACATATGAATTTCATATTTCTGTATTAGCTGCTAAAAATAAGGTGTGCACCATCAATTTTATTAGTGTGTCAGAATAATTTCATCAATGTTTCTTATCTTGTGCTGCTCATCTCATGTCAGGCTGCAGCTACAGTTCACATTAGGAGCATTAATTAAGCTGCCACTCAAACTAAACTGTTTCTGCCTTCTTAGGGAAAAGCTGTGAGCTGAGTGTTTAGTTCATTACAGACTTCAGACACCTTAAAAGTGTTTATGTTTTCGAGTAAATGACATTTGATTGGCAATGTGCAATTTTACTGATCCATTAAGCTTATGTGGATATTACTGTTATTTCCACTTCCTGGTGCGATATTAATTTTATTATTATCATTATTGTTGTTGTTCAGATTTATGTAGAAATGTAAGATCTAACAAACGCTGATTTCTAACAAGCTGCTGAAAAAACATGTCAGAGCAGCTACTTGAAGGTTCCCCACTAATGTGGGATAAGGCTCTCAGAAAGAGGACGTTGAAAAGATGCTCTTGTATAACATCACCTTGCAGCAGGCTTTGATACTCAACATTACTGTATGTTCCCTAATCCTCACTAATGTTGTGGCCGACTTCAGCCTTGTAACGTCAGCTCAGCATTTCATCTTTTTAAAGGAGTCTGAGTACCGCTGTCTTTTGTCAATCAGACATCAGTCTAACTGTAGTGGAAGGTTTTATTTAAAGCCCCACAACTAGAAACTAGCTTAACCATAGGGACGTTGTAATTTAGACACAGTCTGTTGCAATAAACCTTCACACTTTACAGAAATACTTTCTATTAATTTTAGCTGAATTGATGAGTTTTGAGTTAAATATGTTTTTTTAATTTAAATTTTAGAGCAATTTTGCTCAAGGATGAAATATGCGTTTAACAGAACTAATATACCCCAACTCAAAAAAGTTGGGATTCTGTGTGAAAGTGAAGAAAATATGAACACAGTGATGAGCAAATCCTTTACAACCTGTGTTCAACTGAGTGAAGCACAAAGCCAAGATATTTACTTTTCAAACTGATCAACTGCATAGCTTTTTAAAAAAATATACACATACTATAAATGTAATCCATGCAATGTGTGGCAAAAAAGTTGGGGACAGAAGAAGGGCTGAACAATTTGGAATTTGATTTAATATATACAAGTACTATTAAGTTCCTTATCCTATGTATTTTGTAATAAATGCAAGTAAAAAATCATTCTATATCATAACCTTCATTCAGATAGGATCACTGTCATTATACATCTGAAAAATGGATCCACAGTTTTACTTGGCAGAGAAGGCTCTGCTCTAGAGATGCTCCCTGGGTTAGCCAAGCAGCATGCTTTGACTTTGCAGGGAGTGCACACCTAATACGGATGGATAAATCTATCTATTCATGTTTAACAAAATGAGCACTGGCATAAATCTGAATATGAGAGTGTACCAAGCTTTAAGCTATAAAGGAGGCTGCTGGGGTGGAGGAGATTAAGCTTTTCCAGCAGCAGCAGTGTGGTAACCTTGCAAAGCAGATGGATACGCCCATTTCCGTGTTTCTGGCGAATCCATCTTGCAAAGCCCCCCCCCCTGAACCCTTTGGGCCGGGTAGAAAGTGACAGGACCAATCAGTGTCGAGGGGCAGTGCTTTCAGGCGATGGAGTCGTGACGTCAGCAAGCAGCAAGAAGAGGCCGGTGCAATTATGGTGGAAGACATTAGCATGGATGCTGCTAAAGCATAAGTTTTATCTGAACTTGATGATATTTCATCGTTAAAAGAAGAACAAAGAACAGCATTGAATTGTTTTCTTTTCAAAAGTCGTGTACTGACATGTCTACATTTGCCATGGTTCTCGTTTTGCACTTCTCTATAGAGTTTACTCATCGAGAGCGGCGCAGCTCAGTTTTGGGCGATGACGTCATGTGTTTTGTTGCTCTGATTGGCCTGTAAAGATGTGACAGACAGACCGTACATCTAATCACCCTCCAAGTTTTTTTCAAAGGCTCTATTCTTTCCCAAACGCTGTCTATGGAAGGTTTACCAGATGGATGTGTGAAACAAATTGATCTGGTGTGTCAGGTTAGCAGTTTGGTGCATCAGCATTAATGCAAGCAAGGATTAGTATGTCTTATTTAAATGGACTGCTGTGCTGAGAGAAAGAGCTGTGATTGGCTGTGGAAGCTGGCTATCACCTAATCATGACCGGTAGTATGACTTCTGTGAATTTACACAAAGCTCCATCAATATCAGACAGGACAAACTAGGGCAAAACAACTAAAAACATATAATTGCAATTATTTTTTGCTTACAATACAAATTTGTTATCCATTGCTTTATTGAAGGGGCTTATTGTTTTATATCACTTGTTTTGATTAAGAAAAAAATACATGAAACAAAAAAGAAGGATTTTTTTAAAACATTCTAAAAACATACACTTGAATGTTTCCATTATGTGCAGAAAATCTCTACTGCTGCTACTAAAATGAATGTATTAAAGTGGCATTTTGACACATTTCAAGTTGAAGAAATATTCTGTGATTTGTAAATTGCAGCAGGCCATATTGCGATTTAATCTAATTTACAATGAATTGCCTGGCCCTAGACAGAAGCATGCTTTCCATTGTATTTCATCACCTTTTCCTCTCAGGACATTCTGGAAGTGACCCAGGACTAAAAACATGAATTGTTGAAATATTGAAAGTGGAAATAATTCCTATTTTTGCTTGACATACATCTGAAGTTGTTTAACACAGGGGGGTGCAGGGTTTTTGTTGTCATATTCTGCACGTCACTACACACTAAAGGCTGTCTACATACAGGGCGGTCTAGTACCCACACTCTTACTATGAACCCATTAGGGTGACACAATCAAAAATTTGATATAATCACAATATGTCATACTATAATACTCAATTGAAAGCTTTTGTTTTTCCATGCACCTATCAGTATTTATTGTGCCTTCAAGGATGTGCAAGTGACCCGTACCTGGTGGACTCTATGGCCATTTTTTACACTCATCAGACCAGAGCACACTTCTTTTTTATTTTTTTACCCCAGGTCAGTCCATCTCAGATGAGCTAAGGCCCAGAGAAGTTGAAAGCACTTTTGGATTCTGCTGATATCTGGCCTTTGGCTTTGCATGGCAGAGTCTTAACTTACATTTGTAGATGCAGCAACATCCTATGTTGACTGAACATGATTATTCGAAGTGTTCCTGAGCCAATGTAGCAATATCCATCACAGAATGACACTGGTTTTTATTGCAGTGAGAGGTCATAGTTCCCATGCATCAAACACACTATATTGCCAAAAGTATTCACTCACCTGCCTTGACTCACATATGAACTTAAGAGATAATCCATTCTTAATCCATAGGGTAACAGGAAGTGGCCATCCCCAAACTGTTCCCACAAAGTTTGGAGCATGGAATTGTTTAAAATCTCTTGGTATGCTGAAATATTCAGAGTTCCATTCACTGGAGCTAACTCCCCCCTCCACCAAACTTTACACTTGGCGCACTGCTCTCAGACAAGTACTGTTCTCCTGGCAACCGCCAAACTCAGACTCATCCGTCTAATAACCAGATAGAGAAGCGTGATTCGTCACTCCAGAGAACACGTCTCCACTGTTCTAGAGTCCAGTGGCGGCAGGCTTTACACCACTGAATCTGACGCTTTGCATTGCACTTGGTGATGTATGGCTTGGATGCAGCTGCTCGGCCATGGAAACCCATTCCATGAAGCTCTCTACACACTGTTCTTGAGCTAATCTGAAGGCCACATGAAGTTTGGAGGTCTGTAGCAATTGACTCTGCAGAAAGTTGGCCACCTCTGCGCACTATGCTCCTCAGCATCCGCTGACCCCGCTCTGTCATTTTACGTGGCCTACCATTTCGTGGCTGAGTTACTATCGTTCCCAATTGCTTCCACTTTGTTATAACACCACTGACAGTTGAGTGGGGAATATTTAGGAGCAAGGAAATTTCACGACTGGACTTGTTGCACCAGTGGCATCCTATCACATTTTACAAATGTTTGTAGAAACAGTCTGCATGCCTAGGTGCTTGATTTTATACACCTGCGGCCATGGAAGTGACTGGAACACCTGATTTAAATTATTTGGATGGGTGAGTGAATACTTTTGGCAATATAGTGTATTTCAAGCTTGAAACTTCCCTGCAGAGGTTTCTCTGGATTTTTTGATGATATTATAGACTGATGAGGTGAAATCTCTAAATTCCTTGCAATTGCATGTTGACGAAAGCTGTTCATAAACTATTGAACAATTGAGCTTTTTATACATAATAATGGCACTATTAGCTGTGACTGATATTCTAGGTATTTCTGAGATTACTGAAACCATCCCCAACTTTCCTTGCACCTGTCCTAACTTATTTAGAATGTGCTGCATGCAACAAATTCAGAATGCATGTATATTACCAAAAAAACAAAAAAAAGTGTTTCTTTCTGAACATTAAATATCTTGTCTTTGTGCTGTATTTGAGTATAAATTGAAACTTGCAAATCATTGTTTTCTGTCTGTTATGCTCACATTTTGCATATCCCAACTTTTTTGAAAAATTGAGATTTTACCACATCTAATGCTATCTTTTCCTGTCTTATCTAACATTAATCATTATATTTATAAAATGCCATCCATCCCCTGCCCTGTATGTTTGCGTTACATAAGCATTAGGATGTACAGTGAATTCTATTAGCACCATCAGGTACATTCGTTGCTTTATTTTAGCATCTCACTCCACCCACATCAAACCTACACAGCACAGTATGAATAACGAGCGCAGCCATTATCAGCTTCCAGAGATGCACATTTTCACACTCTCCCATCCTATGCAACCAACACGTGGAAACACAAACTGCATCCACAATGATTCTCATGGATGTTTGCACACAGATGTGGACAGAGGCAGCCTGGCCAGTGGCCGAGCAACAGCCCACTCCCTCTCTCTCTCTCTCTCTCTCCACACTCCACTCTGATCAATCCCCTGTATAGATTTCTCATTTCCATTTATCTTCCAGAATGCGCTTTCCTCCCATTTCAGGTCTTACAACAAATACCTCTGGATACCTCCTCTCTTCTGTTGCCAAATCCTCCCTATCCCTGCCCCCTCAAAGAAACACCAACATCACTTGTGATTAGCTTCTGCTGTAAAACTCTCCTCAGCAGCGGCTAATTGGGAATATAAAGTGGAGCATAATCTGCATTTTCTCTAAATGTATGTACAAAAGCCAAACAGTAACCTAAGTGTGCTGTCAGGGTGCATTAAGGCACTGTGGGAATGCGTGCGTGAAATGTGACGCAGCTGCCCAGGGCGGCTGGACGGTGCAGACGGTGGGGTAAAAGAGAGAGAGGGAGGAAAAGAGAGAAGGAGGAAGTGAAAAGCAACAGAGCCAGTCACAGATTGACCTTTGGTCTGATGTACCTGACAATGATCAGCAGTCTCTCCTGGTCTGTCCGTCTTGTCATCTCCTGCTGACATCAACATGCTGTATTGTGCTGTTTCACTCGCTCTGTCTCTGTAAGTTACATCGCTCAGCTTCTCCTCTTTCCTCTCTCTCTCTCCCCCCCTCTCTTTATCTTGACATCCCTCGCCCCAGGCAGATATCCATGCGTTTGCTGCTGTTTGAACAGATTTATCCACTTTATATAAACAGAGGTAGAAAATTACTCGAAATGCTTTTTTCAGCGTACTGCACTGCACTTAAGATTTACATATTTCTAGTTTTCCATATGTTTGAGGGAGAGAACGAGCAGTTTGGCCATGTCTTTAGAACCAGATCACGATCAAGACCCACCCACTTTACAAGAAAAACTCTCCAGTGACTCCGTGCTTTCATCTCCTATCAATTTAATAAAAAATTGCAATCCATTTTCTTTCATTGCAGAGTGCAAAAGCCAGCATCTGTGACGGTGGTTGTATTAGTGACATGGGTAACTTACACATCTGTGCAGGCAGCATTAATACTGACTAGTGTGTACAGATTTTGGAGCAACAAATGCTTCCACCAAGATGATGTCTCTTCAGGAACGTCCCGCCTTATTTCAGCAAGACGATGCCATGTTGACTGGGTTATCAACTCATAACATACAAATATTAAGTACATAGCGTACAAAACTACAAAACCTGAAGTTTTACTTTACCGCTTTCAAGATAGCTCATAATCAGGGGTTGAAAGTAACTAATTACATTTACTCAACTTACTGTAATGAAGCAGTTCATATGTGATTTTTAGAGCATTTTTAAATCAGTATCTTTCCTTCAACTTCGGTAAGTTTGAACTAAATTAACTGTACTTTTACTTGAGCACTAGACTCTTGTACTTTTTCCTCCTCTGTTGACTACACAGTAGCACATACAGTGAGAATGATTCCGCATCACATCCCATAACAGCTACTGGGCACACAAAACCTGGAGTGTTGATAACTCAGGGTTAAAACTTTCAGAGTTGATTTTGACTTCCAAAGTGTGATTTTAACTCCATTCTGAGTCAAAGGGTCACTGATGGAGTCATTTGATTTGACAGTGTTGATCCACAAGTTTTAGTTCAACACTGTAGAGCAGGGGTGTCAAACTCAATCACAGCAGTTCTGAATTTGGGTCCAACCTGAGGGCCGAGCAGGGACCACATATAACCATAAACTGTCAACCTCAATTTCACCAGCAATGAATTAGGGGGGAAAAACCTGAGCACTGATGATAAATGAATTTGAGACTGAAAAAAGTCAAAATGTTAAGCTTAAAGGCTCAAAATCTGAAATAAAACTTCAAACTTATTAGCTCAAAAGGTCCAGACATACCATTTAAAGTCAAAATAATGTTTTCAAAAGGCAAATATATGAGATAGAAAGTTGAAATCATAATTAATAGTCAAAATGTGAGATAGACATTTGAAATCATGAATTTTAAAGGCTAAAACATGACATATAATTGAAAATCATCAGTTAAAACCATCAAAGCATGAGAAAAAAAACCCATAAATTTTGAGTTTTAAAGGTCAAAAACAATACTTAAAATTTTAAACTGAGGATCTAAAGGGTCAAGTTATGAGATAAAAGTCAAAGTCAAGAGCTAAAAAATTCAAAACCTGAGAAAAATTTTTAAAAAATGAGTTTAAAAGGTTGAAATATTACTTAGAATTTTAAAATTGAGGATCTGAAAGGTCAAAAAATAAGATAAAAAGTCGAGATTGTGAATTTAAAAGGTCAACAAATGAAATAAAAAGTAAACCAAAAACTTTGGTAATTACCAGTGCTGTTAATTTAGGGCAGCTGTGGCATAAACCTTACTTTGGTTAGGGTTTGGGTGGTCCAGTAAATTTGTTAAGCACTGTATATGCTGTCCCAACATTTTTAGTACATGATGCAGACAACAAATTCAGGGAGGGATGTGGTTTTAAAAAAAAAATCTGCTAGGGCGCTGTCCTTGGTGCTGAAAGTTGAGCATATAGGTTTATGGTTGGAGTGTCCCTACATGGAATTTTGAAAGTATGGTCATCATAACATGGATCAGTTATTGGAATCAGAAATGTGATTTGTGTAATTGAGATTTGTGCATGTTGTTAATTTTAAATGTCATGTCAGAAAGGTGAACATTCTTATTATGTAACTACACTAGCTTAACTTCTAGCTGTTAGCTGCTTGCATAGCCAAGCCCATTGATAACTGATGCTTTCTAAACCTGCACTTGTGCTGGATTTTTTGGTCAGCTTGTTTACCATTGCACTGCTTTGAAGACCCTTAATATGTAATAATAAATATGGATAGTATTTTATGGGTGAAATTAACAAATATGTGAATTATTGGATGTTTATACAACAAATTTTACCAGGTAGACAAATATGCGTATAAGAACCTCTTGCCTATTATTCCATTTAATCATTTTGTAAATATTTTGGTATTTTTGCATACATGTGTCTTTGTGTTTTAGATGTTTAATAGTTATTTGCAGTTTTGAATTGCCCTTCTGTCAGAGTAATACTCTGTACAACTCCTCAGATGTGTTTGTGACATAACAACATATTAAAAAGTCTTTAGAAAGCTTTTATACACCATCAGCCTTGAAGTCGTATTGCCCCAGCTGGGGATGCTCCATGCTGATAACTTGTGTTTTAAGCTATGCATTTTTGAGCTTCTGGCCTCACATTGTTGTGCCAAATTTTTCCACTCCAGTAGGCGTGGTTTCACAGAACATGACTCACATGCTCAGCTGCTTTTAGAAAAACACAGCTAGGGTTCATTTCCTGTTACAGCACAAATCTAGGCTGAAATACTAGGAGAGAATTTGGCATATTTTCTGTAGATTTCGGATCATTGATGATAGTAAATAAGCAATAAAATTTAGACTCTGTCATACTGACAGAGAAGGGTAAATTCTCCTGAGTTCTTCCAGCAGTGCCTACATCTCAAAATATAGAAAGCTGCAATGCATATGTGGGGTTGCAGCCTCATTACGCCTCTGAATTTCTGTTTCTAATTGGCTGTTTTTTCTCTTGATAGTGTAGTTTTGTGGCTGGTTTGCTAAACTAATAAAAGCAGTCAAAAAGTCCCAGCTGTAGTTCTTCCATCCACCAACTGAGTCCAACAAGGGCGCTGGTGCCAGAAGAACAACACATTTTTGCAGCTGTGCCTCACTGAGAGTCACTGAGGACATCTGTAATGACTGCAGGGTCTTTTACATAATGTTTCTAACTCAGATAGATAAAAAAAGTAGTCCAAATGTGTAGAATTTCACTTTCACTTACTTTACAGATACTTAGAGAGCCTTTAAAACAAACCTGATGTTTAGGCTGTGGATATGACATAATTGGGAACATTAGATGGTGTTACCAAAAACTCTAGGAATATTTTAAAGCTGCTCAGCTCAAGACTTAGAGTTACTGGTGTGATACAAAATGAAAGACCAGATGGAAAGATACTGAACCAAAATATCAAGGGATGTCATATTCAGAGTGTGATGGCTAACATCAAGAAAATTAAGAAAAAAAATGTGAAATTTACTTTGGAACTGTGGTTTGCAGTGGATAGGAAAAACAACTCACAGAGGGAGTTTAAAGCCTTAATCTAGAACGATCATTGCTCCATATCACTCAACAGCCACAAGGTCACTCCAATGACAACTCAACAGTCACAAAGTCAATCTGATGACCACTCAACAGTCACAGAGTCACTCTGATGATCACTCAGCAGTCGCAGAGTTATTCTGATGATCTCTCAATAGTCACAGAGTTATTCTGATGATCACTCAGCAGTTGCAGAGTTACTCTGATGACCACTCAACAGTCACAGAATCACTCCGATGATCACTCAGCAGTCGCAGAGTCACTCTGATGACCACTCAACAGTCACAGAGTCACTCTGATGACCACTCAACAGTCACAGAGTCACACTGATGATCACTCAACAGTCACAGAGTTATTCTGATGATCACTCAACAGTCACAGAGTCACTCTGATGATCACTCAGCAGTCGCAGAGTCACTCTGATGACCACTCAACAGTCACAGAGTCACTCTGATGATCACTCAACAGTCACAGAGTCATTCTGATGATCACTCAACAGTCACAGAGTCACTCTGATGACCACTCAACAGTCACATAGTCACTCTGATGATCACTCAACAGTCACAGAGTTATTCTGATGATCAGTCAGCATTCACAGAGTTATTCTGATGATCACTCAGCAGTCACAGAGTTATTCTGATGATCACTCAGCAGTCACAGAGTTATTCTGATGATCACTCGGCAGTCGCAGAGTTATTCTGATGATCACTCAACAGTCGCAGAGTCACTCTGATGATCACTCAACAGTCAGAGAGTTACTCAGATGATCACTCAACAGTCACAGAGTCACTCTGATGATCTCTCAATAGTCACAGAGTTATTCTGATGATCACTCAGCAGTTGCAGAGTTACTCTGATGATCTCTCAGCAGTCACAGAGTTACTCCAATGACCACTCAATAGTCAGAGAGGAGCTTTAGCTTTCAGAAATTAAAGGGGAAATCTCACCTCCCATTAAACTACTCTATAAATATTTTACCAGTATATTTAAGTCTACCAGTCCATAAGACGTGAAATAAGCCAGCCCTAGCCATTTGCTGGTGGTCCACCCATGCCTGAAAACACTAAATCTGAACACCTTTTTATAATTTGCTCTTCATTATAAGTCATTATAATGATACCTGCCCAGCATTTGTCATCTCCATCCATCGCTCTCACCCAATGCCTTGGAAGCACACAGCTACATTTATTCCAGTAATACCCACAGCAGAGTGGGGCTGAGGTGAACAAAAGCCATTTAGAGGTGGTTTATACAGGGTCAAAACCTCCTTTGGCACTTGATCCTTTCTATATTTTGACCAAAGCACAGCACAGGCCTTTCATTAAGACCACAGCGTACTGTGTTAGAGGTGGAAAAGGGCTATAGTATGTCACTTTTACAGAGAGAATATGGCATGGAGAGAGCTGACTTTTGAAAATGACTTAAAACCTGCAAGGTGGCGTAAGGAATAGAAAAGACATTAACAAAGGTAGAGTGATATTAGTGATGCATCGTGGTCTGGTGACCACAGGAGACACTCCTACACACTATATGAGAGAGAATGAGAAAAAGCAGTTAGTGTCACACATGCAAGCAGCTCCAGGCCATGAAGACGTTTTGTGAGAATGGAATAATACTGAAAAGACAGGCTATATGGTTGTAGGTGATTGGTTGAGGTCTTGCTTGTAGCAACAAAGAAAGCAGCCACTAGGAGATGGTGCCAGTAGGATCCTAAGAGACACTGACTGGAAATTTTTGAAGAGATATTGTAAATGTAACTCCCCACAGACCCTTTTTCTACTTATAGTTATGGAGGCAAGTCAACGAGAAGTCCTGAAATATTTAATTCAAAATTTACCTTGAGTATGTCAAAAATATTGAGCTTTTGGGGTGGATTTTTGAGAGACTGTATGACCATGTAATAGCTTTTCCAACAGGCTGCTTAGAACCTAGCTGAATTTCCTTTTCATCTGCTGATGTGTGATTGAAAGGAGCTTGTTGATCTAATTCTACCAACCATGTCATTCTGTTAAAATATAGTTAGTTATACATTACATTACATTATTAATCAGCTTGGTATGAAATAGCCTTCAGCATTATTTATCAGTGGTGCAAAGAGCTTTTTTGTAGATCAGCCAGATTAATCTTTGTAAAAACTACTACTCTACCTTCATTCAAGAACAAAAAAATCAAAGTGAAATTTAGTTACATTTTCAAGTATATTCAACAAGACTAATCTTTAACTATTTTTTCTTTGAAATACATGTAACTTCAATTATTCTCAGCTTGTAAAAATGACTCGCGCTTTCAACACAGTAATTTGAATAATATAATTTGTGATTCCCTCCCACTCGTGGTATTCATTAGAAACACCTGTAACAATGCTTGCAATGGGAGAATCTGCATTTGTCTCCATTGCTTCTTGAGTTTCCATCACAGAAATGATCACATCACAGGAATTATCAGAGAATGGTTACATCTTCGACTACAAAAGTAAGTCAGGCAGTCAAACTCATTTTCAGGAAGTCCACTTTTCACTTGTGGTGCAAAAGTGTTGACCATCAAAATCAACAATAATCCATCAGAAAGATGAAAAAAGGAATCCCAGCTGTGATCTCTGTACAACATTTAACATCTCAACTCACCTGATCACATTTAAACACATCTTAACACACAGAGGCTGTGTCTGCCTGTGAGGATTACAAGACATGAGACCATCGCCTTTATGCAAAAATAAATGATAATACACTCAAAAATATAGACTATTTTGTCTCTAAAGACACACAACTTTTTTTCTTCTAGCAGTATTTTTTTTTTTTGTGAAAATACGTTACCTCAGTATCAGTTTTCAGTGAAATTCTACTGTTAATTTCTATCCTCAGCCACTGTCATGGAAATCTACGAGCCGTTTTTGCTAAAGTTTCAATTGTGAGACGTGTTTTTCAGTTGAGTCCACTATATAATCCACTATATGCTGCTCACTATATAGTGGATAGGGAGTAGAGAATGAGTGTGTGGTTTAGGACACAGCCATAAACACTCTGCCCCAGGGTATCATGGGAAAATTCTGCCTATATATCCCCTGATTTGAATCCTTCCAATCTGATCTATCATCACTGCCATGTCTTCAGTTAGCAGTTCATCTATATAAGCCATTTATCACTAATCTAAAATACCCACAATGCATCACAGGGGGCGTTTATTCATGGATAATGTAGTATTTTGTAGTTTTGAATCACAGAATGAAACTGAGTGAAGGTAACAAAGTCAGGCTAACATTACCTAAATCATTCTTGTTTATGAAAAAATTCAAACTCTCTTGTATTTTTAACAAAAGAAACTAACAATGAAATTAGGTGTACTTATGTAAAGCTAGAAACATGGATTTTTATTGTTGCTATCTCAGATTAAATGAAGTTAAATTAACTTTTGCCCAGATTCCTTTTTCTCAGTGTGAAAACATCACCTAGTGAGGGCCAGCACTGAATAAAAGGAACAAAGATCTCCATTTAACTTGGAGGAAAAAGTAGAATGATCTTAAATTGCCAAGTGTGAAGCGCACAGCGGTGGTGAGACCTGTATCCATGGAGACTCAGCTGCTGACCAGGGGAGAGGGATTGCTGGCCAGACAGAAGGCGCCTATAGAGCTATTTTCTCTCCTGACTTCTCAGACACATGCGTAATGGCACTTTCTTTATAATCATATAAAAGCTAACCCTCATGCAGACTGATACAGTGTGTTGCCTCTGTGTTTTCTCTCACTGCTGAATCAAATGAGCTTTAATCACAGATGAAGCCTCGGTCTGCAGCTCTGCGGCTCAGAGGCGCTGAAAGCATGTTGCACAGCTAGAGCAGCCTACAGAGGAGCAGATGACACCATATTGAAGGCTTTAAATATTTAACATGTTTCTGTTCATTTACATCTCTCACAAAGTCAGTGAGAGGTCATAGACTGTCAGCCATTGTTATTTATAGATCAGCACAGCTCTGATATCTGAAACCTCTGATCTCATATTTGAGAGAATTATTTAATCATCCGCTCAGATTGATATTTCAATCCACACTTTGCGGCATTAGTCACTTTTTCTGCTCGTTCGAGGAAAAATGGGATAAGTTGCCACACAGGTGAATAAGCTTTTAATCAGGAGAGAGGAAAAATGATTCTTCCTGCCCCAAAGTTCTCTATGTTGGTGCGTACCATACAGTAACATCAGCAATCTGCAATACAGCTGCAAGTAGAGATGCCCTGATTGATCAGGAACTGATCATTATTGGTCATTGAAAAACATGTGATCAGTACGTGTGACGTCATAGTCAGAGTGAGTCACTGCAGTTCCAGCCACTAAGTGGCAGAAAGGATGACAGAAATCAGTAGGGAGAAAGCAGGGAGTAGTTTTATTTCAGCTAAGGAGGGCTAAATGTTCAACAATTAAATGTCAATGATATTCACTGCAGGAGGTACAGATCCTCAGCTGAAGGAAAACATTAAATGTTTGGATTTATAAACCAGTATTAATAAAGCCACAAGAAGAAGCTGTGCTATTATACTAGTGGCTATCAACAGAGTTTAGGTGCCTAACCCTAACCCTCTTTGGTTTTTCCTTAGGTCCGGGTGGGTTATTTGTGAATTTATCCCCCTTCTGCTAACTTTTAGAGAGCAGGTTCCTACCCCTAATGCTCTGTTGGTATGTAATTTGTAGATCCACCACCCCCTTCCCTTACTCCACCCTTGATGAGTCGGGTTCCTAACCTTAGCCCTTGAAGGGTTTTTACTTAGTTTATGGTGTGATATTTGTAAATGTGTCTCCCTTCCTGTTCCCATTCCCCTTCCCCTAACCTTTAGGGTTTTGGTGCCTAACCCTAACCCTTGCAGGGGTTTTTCTTAGTTGTGGTATGTTGTTTGTAAAATTTTCCCCCTCCCCTTTTTTCCTTACCCTAACCTTTAGGGTTCTGGTTTTGCAATTGCCAAGTGGACCATTTTTGTCATTTAGAAATTTTATAGCCTCCCCCAGATCTGCACCTTGCAACAATCCTGAGATCTGCAGGCAGTTCCTTTGACCTCATGGATTAGTTATACTCAGGCCTTTTATAGAGAGGTGTGTGCCTTTCTAAATCATGTCCAGACAATTTAATTTGGACTGCAATCAAAGTGTAGAAACATCTCATGGGAGGAGCTAAATTCCAAGTGTTTGCAAAAGGTCTGATTAATTATGTGATATTTCAGTTTTTCATTTGCATACATTTCTAAAATTCTGTTTCACTTTTTCATGTTGAGAGTAGATTAATGAGAATTAAAACTATTTTTTTCGACTGTAGCATCAGACTGCAACATAACAAAATCTAAAAAGTGAAGGGGTTTTGAATACTCTCTGAAAGCACAGCATATAAAGACAGTAACTATAACCCTAACACTGACTCATATTACAGATGATCTGTATCTGCAGGATCAAAATGCGGTAGAGACATCTCCAGTTTTAAGTTTTACTGAGTTTAAACACATACACATGTGAAGCTTAAATATATAAAAGACTCATCTGAATTTTTCAAGGACTTGGAAAGGAAAAAGTCAACAAAATGATCTAAATGATTAAAAACATAAAGATGATAACATATAAGCACAGGGCTCTTCTAAATATTTGGTTACAGCTTCTTGTTTATGCAGAACATTGCTGACAGATGATGATCTGTGGGACTTCATCATATCACTCAATCTGCAAAAAAGCTCCTGTAAATGAAACGTCAGCTCTTTTTGTAATGGAAACCAGCTGATACTGTGGCAAAAAGAGATAAAGAAAACAAGAAACATAAAAAAAAAGAGCTAGATAACAGAAAAAACAGACATAATTGAAGAAGATAAACTCAAATGAGCCATGGCAGCTTTAAAAGTGTGGTTGATCGACCAGAGACTATCAACAGTCTCAATAATAGAGAAGAAAACCACAATCAGGGTCAGTCACCTTCTGTCACTTCATCCTGGATGCAGAGCAGTTAGACGACCACAGAGTCTGATATTTGTATTGATGCAGCAATGGAGAATCTATTCCAACATTTTTAAGTGGAAGAAACCAAATCCTTTTTTAAATCCTTTTCAAATCAATATTCTGTGTCAAATTATTGATTTTGTTGCCACTTAGCCGTGTAATAAGCATAATATGTTCAGTGTGGGGGTCATTATAGCAGAAATAGAGCTCACAAGAGGCTAAAGGACCTTGATGTGAAGCAGAGTTCTGTCTTACCTACATCTGCCTATGTTTCATTAATCATAACAGGGGTTTTGCATTTGTAAATATATTTCATATAGGTCATTCTATATGTCGGCTGAGAAGTGCACACGCTTGGACATGGCTGAAACCACTAAAGTTATGGAAAAGTACTGCAAATGCAGAAACAATGCAAATTAAAATGCAAAGGTCCAAACAAATGCAACAGCTGAAATGAGATGTAAATGAATCAAGCGCACTAATATCAAACACACCTCAATAACACAAAGGATAAAATACATTTACATTTTCAGAAAATATCCTAGAATTAGGCTCTTAGATCATGGCGAAATCAAAGTACTGATAATCTACCAGAGCTGCTGCTTTCTTGCATTATGTAAATGTCACAGTTCTATTCTCCTACCTTCTTGACAGAGGAGGAAATCATGGCTGCAAATGAAAAAACATCTGAAAAAGAGCTACAACTGCGCTGACTGCTTTGTGTTTTTCTTTAACAGTCAGGGTGCAATAAACAGTTATTTGCACAATCTCAGTCTGCAAACTTCTTTGACCATCTCAAGTGTCCCAAATGATCTGCTGAGAGTCAAAACACCACAGTCAGACGACGCCTATCCTGTTGCTTATGTTGTTAAAGCTGATATTACACTGCTGTTTTCTTGTTTCAACAAATATTCAACACCCCATTTCTCCACACAAGGCTTACCTGTCCTAATAACAGAATCTTTTACAGATGGAGGCAGTCGTGTCTTACTTTGCAAAGCTGGTTGACTGTCATCAGGCAAATCCATCTTGCAAAGCCCTAGTCTGTAATATCAGTGCCAGGTCTGAAAAATTACCAGACAAGTCGGCATTGTTTAAGGAGAAGGAGGCAACTATGGGTGTGGTTTAACTGAACTGCAAGCTGGTAAACAAAGGCTGCCAACAGTGAAGAAATTAACCTGGATGCAGCTGTAGCATAACCCTTGCAAAGCAGATGGATACGCCCGTTTCCGTGTTTCTCACGTGTTTGCAAAGCTCCGGTCTGAACCGTTTGGGCCCGGTTAGAAAGTGACAGGTCCAATCAGCGTCAAGGGGCAGTACTTTAAGGTGCGGTGGAGTTGTGACGTAAGCAAGCAGCAACAAGAGGCAGATGCAATTATGGTGGAAGACATTAGCGTTGATGCTGCAAAAGTGTAAGTGTTATCAGAACTTGATGACATTACTTTGTTAAAAGAGGAACAAAGAACAGCAGTGAGTTGTTTCTTTTAAAGAAAAGTCACGTACTGACATGTCTACAGTCGCTGTAGTTCGCATTATGCAGCTCTCTATGGATTTACACCTCGGTAGTGGCTACACCACGTGTTTTGTTGCGCTGATTGGCCCATAAAGGTGTAACAGAAAGTTCATCCAATCACTCTCTGAGGATTTTTTCAAAGCCTTTTCTCAAAGGCTGTGTATGAGAGGTTTTCCAGGTGTCAGGTTAGCTATAGCAGCTGATTTATCAGAACTTTCTAACCCTAACCTATTTTCAATCATTTTGTCTCACCTGGACTTATTGTCTTAAAAAGCTTGTAAAACACCAACCCTGTGGTGCACAGTCAAGCTCCAAACCTCTCTCTTTTCAGGGCAAGCTGGGCTTTAAGAAGATGTGTGCACTTGAATTTCTAAAAAAGTTATGGGGCTGTTTCTGAGACATTATTTTAAGCAGTTCCACATCACAAACTCTATGTCACTCTTTCTCTTCATTATGAGCTATTCAGGTCGTCTTCTCAAGGATCCAAGTAATGACGTGCACAGTTTTGCAAAACATAACACTATAATGGAACAGCCTGCCTTTGGTTTTCACAACCTCAGTGCATTGTTGGAAAACAATATGGTAGCTAACGCTAAGCTAGCGGCATCTTTATGTAATTTTGAAGCATAATTACCACATTTAAGAGCAATATTTTATTTATTTATTTATTTATTTATTTATTATATTAAGCAATATTTTTACTCTGCTCCTCCCTTACCATTTTAGGGGAGGAGCAGAGGCCCACCAGTATTTATTTTACTCTTTTTGATACAAATTTCAGTCTGTTGACTGATTCATTTAGTCGCTTTTGATTCAATAATGACACTTATTACTAAGAAAAATAGATACAAACACACTTTTCATTGCAGGCTCCTCAGGGGCCCCTCCATACTGTAGGCCCTGATAATCAGTACTCCCCCCCATGTTATGCTTCTGGATGTCCAGACTAATCATGATAAATATATATATATAAAAAGCATAGTAGCTGATTTCCATGCATTTATTTTCATGCACGCTGCTAAAAGTGCTCTCAGTCTGCAGCTTTACGTCTTCTTTGTAGGCAGGTGTGAGAGTCATAGAAATGTCACTGCTCTGTTTTTGTTGAAAAAGATTTTCCAGACATTTTATAATTAAAAACTCAAGTTTACATTTAAATGTAATAAAGATCTCTTCTTTACTGCATTGCTATGCATCACAGAAATCAATCAAAGTCTGGATTATGTTCCAATATGCTCATTTTCTCATTATACCGGTGTATAAACATAACTGAAGTAGTAATAGTAGAAAATCTGCTTAAAGTCCACATTTGAAAAGAAATGTCTCTGTAATGAAAATGTGCCTTAAGTAAACTAGAATTAAGAACACAATAGAGGACACACAAGCCAGTTTTGATTTGCTGCAGGATTTTGAAATAATGTATGATTATAATAAAGAAAATACTGAAATTTGCGATCAAGGAAAAGGCAGGGAATAATGATAGTTTTGTATATCTCATCTCAAAATATACATTAAGCTGCTTTTTTATAGTACTGCTTTCAAAATGACTAAATCTTAAAAAAGAAAGTTATTCCTGTTTTTCAATAAAGGTAATTCAATGGGCAACCATGGAACTATTGTAACCTAAAAGGCCTTTCTGCAGGTCTTTTTGTTAACCCTTAAATTACTACTTCATACAAAAATAATTTCAGCCTTTTAAGTGATTATGTAATTGCACTGCCTGACATTGCAATTACAATTAGATTAACTGTGCAACACTATTCTCAAATGGTGCAAAAATGCATACATATAAGAGATTAGAGGGAAGGGAAATGAATGATTGGTGGGAGATCTCCACAACCTCTTTACCTGATGGTGCCAATTATAAAGGTAAATATTTAACTATTTCATGCATTGATTAATAGGTTGTTTCTGGAGACACAGAAAACATTCAAACAGACTTGATTTGCTATCACAGTATTGGTGTTTTTACAAAAGTATAAGGGGGGAAAAAAGCTTTGGTTGTTCTGGTCAGTGGTTTGCAAATTAGTCTTAAAAAATCAGAATGAAAATGGGTTGTGATAATATTCACCCACTTTATTTTTAATCATTTTAGTTCACCTGCAACCATGTGGTGCACTGTTGAGCTCTAAATGTCCTTTTAACTGGCTTTAAGAATATATGTACTGCAGTAGTGTCGCTTGAGTTTCTAAAAAGCTGGGGGACTATAAAGAAAAAAGAAAACTAAATGGAAACTAAAACTCAAATATTTTTTACACAGTAAACAACAAGACTAAGGTGTATTTGCTCAAACGTATTCTCCATCTCTTTTGGACCAAAGAAATGAAAAAATACTACTTTTCTGGCAAATAGTCTTCAAAATATTCACATATTTACAATTTTATTGGCTGATGATGAGCCATTATTCAGGGCAGTTCCTGTCTGCAGTGACACTGAGGGACACATCACAGGCTCTCTGTCTCTCTTTCTCTCCATTATACAATATTTAGACCAAGATCTAAAGGTTGAGACATGCGCAGTTTGACAAAGCATGCTATTGGTTGTCACAGCCCATGTGACAAAACATGGAATAGGAAATGGATAAAAAGATGTCCAATATCTGAGTTACTGGTGTGGATTTAATCTTTAACTGCTCCAGAAAGTCACCCAACTTCAAGGCTCACGAGAAAAGCTTCCATAAGGGCTGCAAAGGCATGGATAGCACCATTAGCTTGGCACAGTGGAGGACTTCCAGAAGAAAGAAACGCAACGGCTTATGGTTCAAAAGCAAGTCAACTAGTGTGTCTCTTCTTGTCATATATTTTAACGTCAGTCTCTAAGGGTTAAAATCATGATCTGGCAATAAAAACTATCTTTATGTGTATCGCCCACCCTTACTGCAAATAGAAAAACACAGCTGAGCTCTTGCACTTCTTGTCCGACAACAGATCTAAAGCCAATTGTAAAGATTCTCTGCAGAGACATTTCAAATGGTTTTTGTCAGGATTTAGTCCCGGTAATATGGGCCAATTCTGAGGTTTTCCATCTAAAAGTATAACAGCAGATGCACTGGTGCAGTTTTGGACCTTTAAAATTTTAAAAGATGAAACTCTCATAAATGTACTTCATGCGTGCAATGACAAACATTTATTTTCTTCTTTCTCTGTAACACACTTTGACAAACCTGATAGCAAGGACAAGGATATGTCTGTATACATAGTTTCATGGTCAAGAGTTGAAATAATGCAGTCATTAGAAACTGTTCTGCTGAATAGTGCATGGTGAATCAAGAGGTGACGTAGGAAGGAAAAGAATGTCTTCTAGATCTTATAAAACTATCTTTGCTGCAGACAACAGCAGTGTGTTGAATGTGTTGGTGTATTTGATGACGGTGAAGAAGCTTGTCCTTGTGATCCTTTACCATCAAAATAATGTGTTACCATGATTGGTTGAGGAGATGTGATTCAACATACCAAGCAATTATGCTGATAAATAGTGTTGATTTGATTTTATTGATTCTGGCTGTGATTCCAGTGCTGCTAAACAATTATTGATTGATTTTTTCATTCTGCATACCTAAACGCTGGCAAAGAGGTGTGAACTCTCATCACAACTCTCATTATCACAGACTGACATCCCTCCTTCTTCACATTTCTCTCATTTGTCTCTAATGTGAGTTCCCTGCAGGGTCTCTTTGCAGGTACTGGAGGTACTGAACACATATGAAGGAAAATTGAACCACAACACAAAGTGGAGTGCATTCCTTCAAATTCACGCTGAGCAGAAGTAAAAGTTTCATCATGCTGGGTGTGCTTCCATACCAGTAAAAAACCAGTTACCTCATTTTGAGATTAAAAGTGTGCAAAACTATTATTTGGTTCTGATGTTGTTATGATTTGTTTATGGTACTTTTAACCATGTTCAACACTTATTTCCATCTGATACTGCCTTATCTGCCTCCTCTTACCCATTTTTGCTGTTTTTTGCCCATTTTTGATCCACTCTGCCCATATTTACATTTTTTTTTTGCCTTTTTTCCACCTTATGCCAATTCCTGCAACATCTTCTTGCCATTTTTGCCCATTTTAGCTGCTTTTGGCAATTTTTTGCCAACTTTTGTCTATTTTATCAACTTTTTACTGCCTTTTGCACATTTTTGACATTCATTATCCATTTGTGCCACTGGTTGCACTTTTGTCCATTGAAAAAAAAGTTTTTGCCACTTTTATCCCATTTTTGACTTTTTCATCCATTTCTGTTGCCATTTTAAACCACTTTTTGCCCCTTTTTTTGTCCATTGCTGGCAAATCTTTTTGCAACCTTTTTCCTTCTTAAGCTGCGTTTTGCCACTTTAAGCCATTTTGCTGCTTTTTGCCAATTTTTACCACTTTCTGACCACTTCTTGACAATTCTTTTTGGCCATTTTTGCCATTTTAAGACCATTTTGCCCATTTATGCAACCTTCAACCCAATGTGCCACTTTTGACCCATTTTTGCCACTTCTTTTCACCACCCTACACAATTTTTGGCACTATTCACCCATTTTGCTGCTTTTAACTATTTTTGCCACTTTTAGCCCACTTATGAAACAGTGGGGCAATCTCAGGAAAAATGTTCCTCAATGAGAAATTCAAAGATTTGGAATATCATACCATCTACAAACCATATTGTCATCAAAAGATTCATAGAATCTCAAGAAATGTCTTTGGGCAAGGGATAAGGCCAAAAGTCAGTATTGGATGCTCGTAATCTTCGGGCCCTCAGATGGCAAACAGGCATGGTTCTGTACTGGAAATCATTGCATGAGCTTAGGAACACATCCACTCATCACTGTCTGTCAAAACAGTTTGCTGTGCCATCCACAAATGCAAGTTAAAGCTGTATCATGCAGAGATGAAGGCATATGGGAATAAGATCCAGAAACACCATCATCTTCCTTGAGCCAAAGCTCATTTAAAATGGACTGAGGCAGAATGGAAAACTGTTCTGTGGTCAGTTGAGTCAAAACTTGAAATTCCTTTTGGAATCACAGACATTGTGTCCTGGGCACTAAAGAGGAGCTTGTTATCCTGGGACAGTTGAAAAGCCTGGGGTATGGGGTTGCATTAGTGCAGGGGTGTCCAAACTATGGCCTGGGGGCCAAATGTGGCCCTTTGTCCATTTTAAATTGGCCCACAGCAAACACGAAAACATAAATGAAAAACGGCCCACATTAGAACATGAATTCGTGCTTGATTGTATATTTTATCTGTGTTTTCTTATTGACATACGAGAATATTTTTGTGTCACCTTGGGGGCTCGTTCAGGAAGGTAATACAAAACTATACTCTTCTGTCAATAAGAAAACACAAAAAAAGTATAGTTTGTGAAGATAGTATGAATTACCTACTGTGCTAATTCTATAAACAAACATTTTGACATGACGATTCATTGATGTGCATCTTTGTGTAACTTAAAATGGTATATGAAAGTGGCCCCACCATCCTTCAGATTTTCTGTATGTGGCCCTCAGTCGAAAAAGTTTGGACACTGCTGCATTAGTGCCTACGGTGTGAGCAGCTTTCACATCTGGAAAGGAACTATCAATGCTGAAATTTATATATAGGTGCTACAGAATGGTAATCATAGTCCTGTCCCTACTTTTTTGAGATGTGTTGCTTCCATCAGATTCAAAATTAGCCAATATTTTTCATAAAATGATGAAATGTCTTATCTTTAACATCTGATCTGTTATTATGTTCTATTGTGAATAAAATAAAAGGTCTTTAAGATTTGCAAATCATTTCATTCTGTTTGTATTTACATTTTACAAAGCGACCCAACTTTTTTGGGACTGGGGTTGTATAATTCAGTAGGACATACTGCAGTTCTCAGTTTTTTCTGACATTTACTGCAAACGTATTCCAGAACATGTGGTGTGTTAGAGACACACTTTTGATTTTGCTTTAAGTTAACTTGAAGGATTAGTGTTGCTGTTAGAAACTGAAAGTGGAGCTGAAATCCACATCTAATTGAATCTATGAGTTTATGAAATTTAGAACCAGGTCCAGGTTGGAAGTGGATCTTAATATCCAAGCCTACAGCTAAATTGCAGCCACATTGAACAGAAGGTAATTTTGGGACACCAGCTCTCTGAAAATGTTAAATGTTAAGAGCACAAAGTTCCATGATTTTAGGAAAAAAGTTATTTTCACATTCAATGGGACATTTAAAGACTAAACTGCATTAATCTTGTATGTTGTGTAAGTCAGAGTCTTAGTAAAAGTAATAGCAGTAAGATGCTTGAGTTTTTATGGGTGTCTCTAAGCTGAGGGAAGGAGAAATAAGGCTTACCTGGAGAAATACTTCCCAGATAATAAAGCAGTAAAGCTTGTTTTGCAGTGTTAATGTAATATTTGCAGTGCAGAGCTAATCTAGCTGCTTTGTCTGCAAAAAAAAACATCAGAGCAAATTTCCAGGTGGGTTAAAAGCAACAATAATTTGAGTGAGCACAGAGAGCAGGTCAGCAGTAGTTTTCAGCCCTTGTGATTCAGCATGTATGCAGCCTTTGAAGCCCGGGAGCTGACCTGCTGTTTAACTGAAGTGTGCAGCCTCCTGCCCCGGGCTGTTACTCCACATCAGCTGCCGGGTTCACAGATGCTGCTGGAAAAGTAGGCTTGATTTTGTTAAGTGCATATGGCGTGTTTTATAATCATATCTTGTAACTTACCGTGACGGTCTTGATGCGTCCGCTGCCCCTGGTGCAGGTCCATCCAGATCGGTTGAACAGGAGGCTGCAGACCTCCCCCTCCAGGCAGGGAGCCATCTCGCACCACTGACGGCTCCGCACGATTCTCGCTAGGAGGGCGAAAAGACAAGACAGCAAATTGGACACGAATCCACAGAAAGAAGCTTCAGAATGTCATCTTTTTCTGGAGCAAAACAACTAAACCGTCCTTATTCTGCTCAGCAGACAAAAACATCTTTGTATGTTGATGTGTCTACGACTGTGTGGTGTTTTTAATGAGCTCTTGTTGAGCCTCCATGTCTGGATTGCCTGTGGTAGTAACCTTTACAGACCAGCTGGCAGTCCATAAATTACTCTGCTGCTAATGCTAGCTTTCACCGCAGCTGCATGAAAAGATCTCTTTCTGACATTTTGTTACTCCTAATTTTCATCCTGTATGGGGGATTCTGGGTCGTTTTAAGTAAAAGCTTGCAAGTAAGATGTAATTTTCTCTTCTTCAAAACATCATAATGTTGGGTTTCTGCTCTCTAGGTGCACTTTTTTTTTCTTTTCTCACATATTTTCAGACAAAACACAACATATTTTCCTTCTGACATTTCGAGTGGTATCATTTCAGCGTGTTTGTGCATCATGAAGGACAGACTTGCTGAATGGTATATAACAAGAATTCTGAGTATCTTTTAAACACAGCAGCCTAAAGTCCTGGGGGAGGGGATGCAATATCCACAAGGTTTTTGAAGAATTTCTCCACAAAATTTGAGCAAGCACGGAAGGGAAACTCTAGTTACTTGTGAAAGAGTAGGACTGTAAAGGGAATGTGCTGAATATGTTTACACAATGATGGCATAAATGCAGAGTTATAAGATAAAAAAGCTTTTATACATTATGTCCCCTTTGCCAGTGGTTCTCAAATGGTGTGGCAAGACACACTAGTGTGCCTTAAGGCAAGTCTAGGTGTGCCGTGGGAATTTGTACCATACATTATTACTACAGCTTTATGGCAAGTACTGTAACCAGGCCTGCCCACAGATCTGGACCCCTGAAAAAATCCCGGAGAATGGGCCCCTCAGTTATGATTTATTGATGATGTCAGTGTATGTGTGTTGGATCATTGGTGCTAGCATCCTGGCTAACAGTTGCCTAATTTAGAGTTAAAAAGTGTGGCAAGCTATTATTGGTTTGAAATTGGTGTTCTACCCCTTTTGTGCCACTTCTTTTGACAACTTGAACCATTTTGCTGCTTTTTAGCATTTTTGCCACTTATTTTACTATGTTGACCAAAATTTTTGACCAAAATTATGTTGACCAATTTTTGCAACCTGTTTGGAACTTTTTGCAACATTTAATCTATTTTGGCTACCTTTTTGCCACTGTTCGCACCCTTTTGCTATTGTCTGGCCTTTTTGAACCATTTTTTCCATCACTTTAATGAGTTTTTACCACCTTCCAGCAACCTTAACCCTTTTTTGCCACTTGTGATCTATTTTGCCACCTTTTTGCCAATTTTTGCCCACTTTTTCCTTTGTTTGGCCACTTCTTTGCTCAATTTTACCCTTTTTTACTGTTCACCTTTTTACAACATTTAACCCTTTTTGACCACTTGTAACTCATGTTTGCTAATATTTTAACTAGGGCTGTCAAAGTTAACACGTTAATATTGCGTTAACTCAAATTACTTTTAACGCCGCTATTTTTTTTGTCGCACGATTAATGCCTGCGCGTTCTGTTTGACCCTCGACCCATCCCATAGTTTGCCAGACTAGGAAGTGGCGCTATCATGATGCGATACAAGTGAGCACAAATGGTAAAGGACAGAGACTTTTGAATGACAGGTTCAGCTTTCAGATCATGTCAGATAAGACTGAAGTTATTTTCTCCTACTGTCGACATGAACGGAGTTACAGGAAGAGAGCTAATGCAGAGACCTGCCCCCCTCGCCATGCTGGATTTGTTTACAATGGAGACACTCAGACAACTCTGCAGGGATGGACTCGCAATCTGGCATACCGGGCATTTCCCGGTGTACCAACGCACTTTTGGGCCAGTATGATTTATTTATTTATTTAGGCTATTATATCTGTCATGAACCAGCACCACAGCTGCGCTGACTAAAGGTCCGCTCCCATCCCCACGCAGCTCCTGCTTGAAAGTGAAAGCATTCGGAAAAAAACGAAACTTACTAAAACGATCAACTGGAACTGTGAATAAATGCCAAATTTAAATAACAGTCAATCAAGATGCTGCAAAACTGTCAAAGACTCTGCAGTCCCTATAGGAGATTGTCTGATGCTGGTGAATGTACAGCTGCATCATGAGGAGGAGGAGGAGGAGGAGACAGAGCAGCAGAGGCTGGTGTGTGACAGGAGAGCAGAGGTTAGTGAATGAGCTCTGTAGAGTATCAGAATATAAGCTGAAAGCATTATTAGACTGTGGGTCTCCTTTATTTAGGAAGAAAAAAGGTTTTAGATTAAATCTGTAGCTCTTCTATGATCTGAAGAATGAAGAGATGGTTAAGTCCTCTTAGTACACCTTAAAAGTTCTCCACTGAGACTTCTTTTACTTTGTGTGTTCATGAGTTTTGAAAAGAGGCTTCACATGTGTGTTTATTGACATCATTCCAGTAAATCTACTGGACTGATGACAGTCATTTCTTGCTGTCAGCATTTATTTTACATTTGGACTACATTTTTTAGTTTGAAAGTAAAAATATGATAAATAATAGCAGACATTTTTTTAAGTAATTACTTGCTTTTTCTCTTGAGCAGGGCAGACGTGTCCACCTTACTCACATCAGAACAGTGAAACACCATTAGATGTGTCTGTGCCTTACTGCTGAGCTCTCAGCAGAGACTTGACTTCTTTATGTCCATGTGTGATGATGAGATCTGTTGTTTGGTGTTCAGCTGCTGAGAACAGAGGAGTTAACTTCTAGAAGTCTAAAGTTTGACTCTACATTGTGGTATTCTTCAGTAATGTTATGTTAAGGTCAGTATCTCCATCTGTTGTGGCTTGAGTTTACCATGTTATGCTCTCAGCATATTTTTGCAGCAGTCAGTATCTTTGAGCTCAGACTAGAGAATTTTCTGGACTATATCTGTTGTTGTTTTGGGTTGTTGACATGAACAAACATTTGCATAAAGAAAGCATTTTTGTCCACTTGTGTTGATAAGGGTATTTAAATCTTGAGAAATAGTGCTGTAAGGTACATTTAGAACAGACAAAAAAGTGCGATTAATTTGAGATTAATCGTGAATTAACTATGGAATTTGTGAGATTAATCGCGATTAAAAATTTTAATCTATTGACAGCCCTAATTTTAACACTTTCAACAAGTCTCTGCCAATTTCAACCCATTGTTTGGCCACTTTGTACCAATTTTCGCCCATTTATGACTTTGTTTTGCCACTTTTTTCCCAATTTAGCCATGTTTTTTCATCACTTTTCACCCATTTTTACCACCTTTTGCCTACTTTTGCCATCTCCATGACCCCCCAGATGGCTGGGCCCCAGAAAGCTCTCCCCTTTATCCCCCCTTGAAGGCCACTTTGACTGTAACATTATTTAAAAAGTCTATTTTGTATTCATATAAATATGGTGTGCCTTGGGATTTTGGATTAACCTTTGGTGTGTCTTGGGTGAAAAAAGTTTGAAAATCACTGCTCTATGCAGTTATTAAGCTATCTCATTGAAATGGTGTGTTGCTTATGTAGTAAGATGGCAGAGAAGACTGCAGAAATTATCCTGCTGTGTTGAATCTGTTTAATTGAAGTAAATTAAATGATATCAGCTCAGAAGTTTGCATTATATTGTTTTTATTGAAACAGTTGTGTCTTGTAATGCATCCCTCTGCATATTAACAGGTACATGTAAAGGTATTCCATCTGTTACCCTGTTACTAGGCTACAGACTTATTATGGGCTGTAAACTAGGCTGTGCAAAGATGCAGAGTTGTTACACTTGAAGGTGGATGTATAGTAGGCAACATTCCATACAGGTGCATATCAATAATTAGAATATCATGCAAGGTCAGGTTGCCAAGTAACCTGACACGCCAGATGGATTTGTTTCATACATCCATCTGGTAAACCTTCCATAGACAGTGATTGGGAAAGGGCAGAGTCTTTAAAAAAAACTGTTCGGGCCTTTAGAGTGAAGCCACAGAACTACTCCTGAACCACAGACAACTGTAATCACATTATGCTTGTCTTTATCACAGTAGTGTAACGTGTTACTGCTGCTAACTTAGAAATCACATCACTTGTCAAATGTTGAAATATGCAAAATAAAAGTCAATCTGTAGGCTTTATGAGATTGATAAGGAGTATCTGTAAGGGTATTGTATCAATAAAAATAAATGTTTCCCATCCCTACTTGTCGTGCTATATTTGATATTTTTCCACTATTATTTTCTGCATTTCTCTGCTGACTGCAGACTCCTCATATTCCACATTCAAGTAAAACTCTGTGCAAAATAAACTGAGAAACTTGTCAGGCCAAGGACAACGAAGCTAAATGAGATTTGAGAAATAACTTGTTTTGATTTTGGAATCCATTTGCACAAATTGTTAATACTAAAGTGCTAATTACTAATATCCCAATACAGATAAGAGGGAGAGGATTACAGATTAGAATAACGTCAAGAAGTCTGCTGGACACATGAAGCTGTCAGAGGAAAATCCAGTGACGCTCCACTTCTCCCTCTGCAGTCTGACTGCATGACATTGAATTAGCATTCGCCTGTAGTCGATGCTGATAAGCACTGATTGTTCTTTACACAGCTTGCTAAAGCAACACTGAAAGGTTATCAGCTCTCTGCGGACCTGGCCAGGGCCGCTGCTCCTGCCTCCCCACGATCCCCCGGGGGGCAGCACATTGTGGAACGAGGTAACATGGCCGGCAAATTGAAAGAGAGGAACTACAATTCATTGAATGTCCACAGGAGAGGCGAGGGAGGGAGTGGCAGAGAGAGGGAGAGTAAGGAGGTGTGGAGAGGGAGGTCTTGTGACATTTTGCTGTGAGGTATCCCTGCTGCAGGCCTTGTTAACAGGCTGAAATTGGTCTTCGGAGTGTCAGAACCCCGGCCGCTGCTCTGCAATAAAGATCTGTCATCTTATGGTATTTATCAAGCCGGCTGAGCTGCACCCTTCTGTATGTAAGGACACACACGAACAAAATTACCCGCTTTGTTGATATAAAGCATTTCTCCTCCAGCAAATAATAGATATTGTTGACACATTGTAAGGAGAGTGGTGCTTTTTCAGGCAGGCAGAGCAGTGGAACAAAGCAAACCAGAAACCTGCTTCTCATTGAGCTGAAAAGGCTTAGAAAATATTTAAAAACCTCAGACAAAATGGTCATTTTGGCTTCACCCTTAGCAGAGATTCCTTCAGTGAGCAGAAGAAAATTTAAAGTGACCTTCTTCCTGACACAGCAACATGCCGTGGTGAATTTTCATTTTCACAGCCATCCGTCAGGCGCAACAAAGCGTAGATTTATCAGTCAGTTGCAGATGTAGTTTTGAGTACATTACAGGGCCAGCAAAACTCAATTTCCAGGGCAGGGAATAAAAGCTGAGCTGGCAAAGCGGGTGGAGTGCTGACTAACCGTGGAGTGTATCAGCCGGGCCAACCCAGAGTCGCGGAGGTTGGCTAAAATAAATGCATTTTTCAGCCGCTGCTACAGTATCCGGGCACTCGATAGCTCGCCCTTGTTACTTTTTCAATGCCATCCATGACGGCGTGACTTGATCTATGATGACTTGATGAATTTTTCCTGGTGCCGTAAGCTGTGGAGAAGACGCACAGTGTTGGTTTGCTGTGATACAGTGCATGTAAAAGTATTCACTCCCTTGGATGTTCAACCCTCTCATTGGTCTCAAAAATCATTCATGGTACACATTTTCTTTTTTTTTTACAAAAAATACACAGAAAACCTTTAACCTTTACCCTCTTTAATGTTAAAGTTACAGATTCCTACAAATTAATATCATTTAAACCAAAATATGTCATGTAAAATAAGTGGCTGCATAAATATTCACCCCCTTTAAAGTGACCGATCTCATTCAGCAGAGGTCCAGCTAATATGGATCACCTGTGACCGGAAGATACAGTCACTGGTTATTCAGTATTCCTGGCTACCATTACACCATGAAGACAAAAGAACACTCCGAGCAACTCAGAAAAAAGATCATTAAAATTATAAGTCAGTAACCAGGCACGTCAGATGGATTTGTTTCACACATCTATCTGGTAAATCTCTCATAGACAGCATTTAGGAAAGGGCAGAGCTTTTGAAAAAAAAACTCGGAGGGTGATTGGATGAACGTTCTGTCTGTCACATCTTTATGAGCCAATCAGAGCAACAAAGCACGTGACATCCTAGCCCCAAACCAAGGCCCGCTGCTTGATGAGTAAACTCCATAGGGAACTGTATAACGCGAACCATGGCGACCATGATATGTGCAAAAATTTGGATTACCTGATGTTCATGTGAACCTGATTTCAAGTACACAATGCAGAGCCTGAAGGCACACATTAGCCTGGTTTATCAGTGATGGATGAGAAACTGAATCATGTAGAAGTTTGTGAATACAAAGCTCTAGATTTAGTGATTATCTGTATTTTTGTTAACCTGTGAAAAGATTGTTCTGTGGTTGTTAAATCTGTTTGTATAACAGCCTGACTCCATGGTCAAGTGGAAGAAAGTTCTTTGGTCTGATGAGACCAAAATGGTGCTTTAGGCCATCAGACAAGACACCAAACACACCATCCCCACTATGAAGCATGGTGGTGGCAGCATCATGCTGGGGGGATGCATCTCAGCAGCCTGACCTGGGAGGCTTCTAAAGGTAGTGGGTTAAATGAATCTAGGAAAATCCTGGAGCACAATTTATTCAATCTGCAAGACAACTCTGGCTTATTTTCCAGCAAAACAATGGCCAGAAGTATACAGCGAAAGCTACACAGAAACGGTTTAAAGACAACAAGGAGAATGTTCTGGAGTGGTCGAGTCAAAGCCCAGACCTCAATCCAATAGAGAATTTGTGAAAATGGCTGTCCAGGCCTGATCCCAGTGCAACCTGACAGAACTTGAGCAGTTTTGAAGAGAAGAATGGTGTAACATTGTAGTGTCCCGATGTGCAAGCCTGACTGAGACCTAAACACACAAACTCAGTGCTGTGATTGCAGGCAGAGGTGCATCTACCAAACACTGACTTGAAGGGGGTGAATATTTATATTTATATTCGTATTTATATTTATTTACACTATTTTACATTACATATTTTGTTTAATTGAAATCACTTTGTAGAAATCTGTTTTCACTTTGGCATTAATGTGTTTTTTAGTAATTTTTTGGGGTCACAAAAGCCAAATTATATTGCCCATGACTGCTTTATGAAACCAATAAAAGGGTAAAACTTCCAAGGGGGGTGAATACATTTTATAGAAACTGTAACTTCATCATCATGAAGAGGTAACAACAGAGGCATCCCTGCAGTCTGGATGCAGCCTGTCTTTATCCATTGGGTTTATCTGTCCGATACGCTGGCACACATTATAGTAGACACATTAAAAACGCTTAGTTGGTACAACCGCCCACATTCACATTAACAGTATCCTGAGCTGACTTGAAGCTCTGGGCTCAAAGTGTCTGAAATATCTGTCGGCTGTTATATTTCATGTGGAAGTATCTTCTACATGCTGCTATTGTAATAAAGCTGCCGTGTTGGATCACTCAACTGGTGCAAATGGAGGAAAATTATTCCCGGTGTTGTGGTTTTATTATGATAGGTATCTGTTTAGTGTTGAGTTTGAGCATTTTCCGGTGTGTGATGGTGGCAGCAGCAAAGGTGAAACAGCTGGAGGAGAGAAAAAGAGCGACAAAGATCGAGAGAGAGAGAGAGTCAGCCTGTCTGGTTAACACCTGGGTGGCCCGTCCTGTTGAAGTCAGTGCTTGAGTCCCACCCAGGGACCGCGGATGTCGGGGCCAGGCTTGTCAGCTGCCAGGGTCCCTGCTGGGGTAGTACGACTCTGGACCTCCAACTAGATCACATGTAAGACCATCTGTCCCCCTGCGCACAGTGCCAAGCCCTGCCCTGCCCAGCACAACACAGCACTGCCAGACGCGACTCAGAGCCGGGCGGGAGGCTGAGCTCTGCAGCACACGCACTGTTATTCTGATGAAACTCTGCCTCTGTAGAAGTAAAAAATAACATGAAATTTTTACTAAAGCCACAGGCAGCTCATTTAAAATGTATTTAGATGAGAAACAAAAAGACACAGTTTTAGTGACAGTATCTCTATGCTAAAAGGAGAAACACAGAAGCGATGTTCGTTGCTCTGAGAGGACATATTGAGGCTCAAATCACCAATACACTTCAGGTTTTTTCAGCTAATTCAGCTAAGATAATACCGATGATTCTTTTGTTAAGTATCCATTGGATTAGCTAACTAGCTTAGCCGGGCACAAGACACACAGTAACAGGTTTTTACAGGCTTTTTGTGTTAATTAAGCTTCAATCATGGATCAATTTGTAGCGGCCAGATTTTCAGCCCTCTGTCGGCCGCACAGCACAACCTGCTACCAGAGCCCTGATGGTCTTTTCATTCCTAATTATGACAACAGAAAAATCTCACATTAAACACATTTTAAATACAGCCAGCAGCCAAGCAACAAATGACTCTATACTTCACAATCAAATGTGGTTAATGTTCAGCAAGCTGGTGCTGTGATTCTCTCATTTTTCTTCTGTTGTATTTTTTGCAGAATGGCGTTACTTGTTTAGTGTTTTTATGGCTGGTTGTCTTTGGCTCAAGCAGTTGGACCACAATTGACTCTAATGAAACAGTCTTAGTGATTACATCATATAAAATTCAGCTTTAGACTAGAGGTACTTAGATTTAAAGTGATGAAATTCTACCAAGTTGTTTCATGCTGGACTTACTGCTGACTTACACTACTTGCATTGCTTTGGGGATAACACCAGAATATTCTCACAAGGGTCCATGCAACCGATATACAGCTAAGCAGATTTTTACACAGAAAACTGTAGACCACAGATGATAAAGTTATATGAAAAATGGTTTTCACAGAAGCTTAGCTTAGAAATGCCTTCCTCTAAAATTACTATTGACATAGGTCATAAAATCCAATTTGATGTGGTGCTGGTTGCCACCATTACATCCATTGCCAGAGATTATGATGCTTTATATTTCAAAGTAATCATTGTTTGGGTCTAGAAACACTTCTGCTGAAATTAATGGTTTTGCTGACTGGTTGAAGTATAAAACATTCAAGCTCCACTCCTAAATACAGTCTGGTGCATTAGTGTAAGGCATGTAAGGAGCTCAGGGTTTACAAGGTCAGGGCACCAAGGTCAAGCTCAACAGCATCTCTTTTGTTTAGGCATTTTGACCCCAGCTAATATGCCTGTAGGCCGCAGGCAGTTTTCAGGCCCTCGGGACAACCACAGGCAAGGGGCTTGTGGTCAACTACCCACCAAGAGAGCACCCTAAGCTATGCTTAATTGCCAAATCTAACCTTAATGTACCCTAAAGTAGCAGACATTGTCATTTTTTGGAGGGGGGTCCAACAGGCCATACATCTCTGACAGCCACTTTAACAGACCGCTCATCTGATACACTTCATATCTCAGACGGGAAGTGTCATAATTTGCCGGTACAACATAGTTCCAGTTGTTTTTATCTTAAAGTGTAAGAGAACCTCCAGCTTAGAGCTAACTCCTCCCACTTCAGGATTTCAAAAAATACACAGAAAGTGAGCAGTTTGGTAGAGTGAAGGGAGAGGGAAAATAACTTTTTTTTTTTCTTTTTTTTTTCTTCTTTTAAAGGACGGGGTTTTCCAGATGAAGCTGGAGTGACAGTAACATCCCCTTGCCAGAAAGTGACACAGAGTCCTGCAGCACTGCTGCCTCAGAGCAATCTCTTGAGGTGGAGGATTTCTCCCCTCCAGAGTCCCCTGAAGCAGGCTATAGTGTGGTGGCGGACCATGGTGGTCCTGAGCACTACCTGTTTTGGCCAATGTCTCAAGCACTGGCGTTACTAAAGCCGGAGTTTTCTGAGCCAAAGCAGTGCAGGTGCAGGAGAGGATGGGAGTGGTCTCTGAATAGTAAAGTCAGTTAGAGGCAGTAACACTCTACATTTTATACCAATAGAAGGATTGTATGTCACATAAGCCCTGCCCTTTCAGAAAAAGATTTTTCAAAGCAAATGTCCGTTTGAGCTAGTTAAAAGTCATAAAATGCAGATTTTTTTTTTTTTTATAATTGCTTGAAAATGTAAGGAGTAGAAATAAAAAGTAGGCTGAAAAATAATTACTCCAGTAAAGTATAGATACCAAAATTTCTACTTAAGTAAGGTAACAAAGTATTTGTACTTAGTTACTTGACAACGCTGGTGCAGTTTCTGTATGAAATACATCCACACAGCTGAGAGAGGAGTGGATATGCTCTTTAGCTCATATACTGACTGTTAGCAACTGCTATCGCTAGCTTATTGAGGACATGATGCAGGCGGAAATTGTCAACAACCATTTGGGAGGAATTAAAAACCAACGTATAGCTTAAAGGTGACAGTATAGATTGATGTTCTGACTTTCTATCAATGTGATTGGATAGTTATTCAATGAACTGATGTACTGATATACACTGATGGATCATTACATCCCCAATAATTCATGATAATATCGGTTTGCCTTTGGAGCTCATGTTTTCTGTCAAGGACAGCGCACATCTACTACCTGACTGGCCTGTTCTGAATGTGACAGATTGTGTGCCCTTCCCAAGCACTGTCTAACCCATCAGCTATCTAATAAGAGGTCTTAAAACAATTTAATTCATTACTAACTTTGAGTTTAAACACTTCTTATTCACTTAAATCTAATCTTTTAATATAATTACTATTTATTATTTTTGAGTAATTGTTCTTATATATTGTATTTGCTTTGAATTTTAATGTCTTCTGCAATCTCTTTTACTGTTTTCCTTTAATCTAATCTCTGTTTATGCTTATTTATGCCTCATGTCAAATTCCTTCCTCTAGATATTTTAATGCCTTAATTTTGCTCAGTGTCATATCTCCTTAAACACTCTTAATGTTTCCAATGTTTGGGTTTTTTATAACTCTGTAAAGCAATTTCACTTGCTCTATTTATAGCACAACTGAGGAGAGACAGGAAATGTGGGGAGGAGAGCGGGTTAGACATCAGTCAGCACTGCATCAGTGTGTGGAGTCCCATCGAATGTGTCGAGGGCTGCAGCCTCTGAATATGCAGGATATTTTTAGATAATAATCTTGATGTCTCATATGGGATCAAAGATCTCATTTTACCACTGAAAAAAGGGAGTCATGATGATAGTATTTACAGGCAGGACTGCAACAGGCAAACATCCTTCCCCACATGTTTGGTATGTGCACAGATGGATTTAAAATGTCTGTTTGGAGCTTTTGGACACCTCTGCATTCTGCAGTCAAACTCTGAGAAAGCAGCCCTACAGGGAGCATAAAATGATGTTTTGAGAATATAACTTTTGAGACCTCGATAGAGGAGTATGAGTGAAATATTCTGACAGTTGAGTCAATACTCCTCCAGCTGTCTGAAGATATCCTGTGTATAAATTTATTTGACAACTTGATGCCTCAGAAAATGAAACCATCTTGGTTACATCCAGCATCAAAACATTACAGGTGGTAGAAATTCAAATTCCCAATGGTTGGAAATCTCTTTTATGTGATGATCAGTGGTACTGAAAAATACCAAAGCTTAAAAGAGAGAACCTATATATCTTCAGTCTAAAATTCAACCAGAAGGTAAAGAGAGAACTGTATAAACTGCACAAACAGGTTCTTTGCAGGTGACGTCATGCAGCAGCAGAAAAATCCCATGGGGGGGCAAGAAGTGATTTCTGCATAGAGAAACTCTACAAAAAGGCCATGTTTGAGCCATTTACAACCATGCCAAACATTCAAAGTGTACAAATATAAATATTCCTGCTCCTTGAGATACCTTTTTGTCCCTAAAACAGTGAAATATTCTGGCAAAAAAATAGTTTTTAAAAAGTCAGAGAAACCGCAGCAGGTAAGAATTTTAGAAAAGCCTCTGTCTAAAGCCTTGACAAGTACTTGTTTATGGTCCGTTTCCACAAAGCGGTCCAGTTTGGCTAATTTTGTCAAATCCGTCTCTTTTCAGAGATCCAGATCATTTGGCTCATCTCAGTAGAGCTGGTTGTTTGGCTTCCAAAAGGCTCTTCATTTGGTACCAGTCAGTGTTCATTTTGTCGACTGAAACTATGACTGAAAATGTTTGTCGACAGCCTTTTTCTTCTCATGACAAAAGCTAGACTCACAAAAATAGATCTGTGATGACTGAAACTGACAAAAAGTAAGTTTAGTTTTCGTCAAAATGACTAAAACTTGACTAAAATGTAAAGTAGTTTTTGTCAGACATTCAAAATCTGTGATATTTTTCTACTGTGGGTAAATTTGTCAACAAAACAATGCAGCTGTATCCCGTCTGTCTCTCAGCTGTAGAAAGCAGGGACTCCAGGTTTGAAAGAGGTTTGGTACCATGACTTCGTACCAGATTTAGGCAAAAGAAAATGCTTGAACTAAAACTAAAGACTAAAAAGTAAGGACTAAAACTAGACTAAAATGTCTTGAGTTTTCATCGACTAAAATTTGACTAAAACTAAGACATTTCGTCTAAAGACAAAGGCCGGCCACACACTACAGGATTTTAAGCCTGATTTGGGGCAAGATTTGCCTCCCCCTACGTTTGATATGTACGATTCTAGGTTGTAGTGCCACTGACGGAGTACCCACAACAACCAATGAGATAAAGCAGACAGGGTAGCTTCACAGCCAGATCATACGTACTTTCACCACTCACAACCATGAACACAACTTTAACTTAATTTCAGCCATGATTTCATCTCGAATCTTTCCTTGTATTATGATTTTTGCTTCACCTGTAACACACGCCAGGACAGCCTGTTGTGGAGAGACAGCAAGACGGTATTGACAGACATACGTGTTTTGTTTTGTTTTGTGTAGTCACGTGATCATGTGAGGTCGTAGGCAGGTCGGCAGGTGTGTGGTCTCCAGTGATCTGACAGTCTGGCTGAGTCGTCTAGTGTGAGCGTTCAGAGGAATAAAGATGAAAAATCTTTGGAAATTGTCCTGAAGTCTGTGGTCTCCCACAGTCTAAAAATCGTTCCAGATTTAAAAAATCATCTAGTGTGTGGCCGGCCTAAGACTAAGACTAGAATTAAAAATAGCTGCCAAAATGAACACTGGTACCATGTAAAAGAGCTGTTTCGTAGAACAGGCTTGTTCGTGAAAGATTCATCATTACCTAGCCACATACCCCGTAAGGTTTATTAACTCAGTACAAGACTCTTCTAGACTTGTCTCCCGTCAGGAAACCTTAACCTGCAGGACTGAGTAATACTGTATGTGTTACTGACCACCACAATGTAAATCATTTAAACTGTGGTAAAAATTACTTTTTTGTAAAGTGTAGGAAACGTTTGCAATGTATGAAATTTTCTAATGATGATTGTGGCATACAGGTCCATTTAGATCTGTTAAGTACTAACTTTCCTCCATTACTTTCCATTCCTTATGGCTGTCCCCCAATACCTGACCCCCAATGGACATTCAGGATCATGTGACTGCAAAACAACGTATACATTGGTAATGTTTAAATTTTGCCAACTTATCTGTGCAATTTAGTGCAGGAGTCTGCTTGCTTTTCTGCTGATTAAAAACAGATGAAAACCCAATACTGGGTGCCTAGGATTTATATTCTTGTAAGCATGGCATCATGCTGTGATGTTGCATTATTTTTTTATATTACAACATCAAACTCTGAAAAATGCTGATTTGTCTTGACAACCGTTGACAGCAGGAAGTTTAAAAGGCATCTCACTAAAACACTCAAGCATTAAGGAAGATGACCACCGAGGTTGACATTTCCTTCCGTTAACATTGCTTTTTCAAGAGGAGTGGAGGGCTTTTCATGCCTTTATTAGAGAGATGGGAGAGTAGATTGTGTTGGAAATTGAGGAGCGAGAGTAGAGAATTACTTTAATTATTTTGATGACTACAGCCTCAGTACATATCCATCACCGAACAATGTCGGTTTTTAAAGTCCCTGTCAAGCAAAATCAAAAATTAATCCCTAAAGACACTGGAGAATTGAAGCAAAGTTGCTTTGAAAAGACTGAGCGCTATGTGGGACTGAATTTTGGTTTTAGACTGTTAGACAGTTTTTCAGCACTTTTGGAGCTAGATTTTTCTTGGCCAGGACAAAATATAGGGCTCAGTGATGTGATCCTTGCATGAATTATCCTGACCCCCAATGCTACAATTATATACAACTTTATCATCTTACTGTCTGTTATTAAGCTGGCTAACTCTGCTTCCACTGAAATCCACCAAAGTCCATATTTCTGTTCAGTGTGGGGTGCATTTGCCCAACTTACTGGGCATGATGGTGGATAGGCTATTATATATATTAACAGCATGATTTGTAACATGCTCTGAGACAGGGGTTCAGGCTATTTGCTGAAGATGTTGTCTAGGTGTCACTTGAGCCCAGCACAGCAGGAACCAACATCTTAAATTTTACCTTGACTGGATTTCATCTGTGGTGAATTAAATTGATTGGACATAATCTAGAAAGATACACACCTCTCTATAGAAGAGTTAAATGGAGCAAAGTACAGAGATATCCTCACTGACTCAGACTGGGCCAAAGTTCATCTTCTAACATTACAGTGACCAGAAGCCAAGACAACACAGGAGTGACTTAGGGACAACTCTGTGAACGTCCTCAAGAGGCCCAGCCAGAGCCTTGACTTGGACCGATTGAGCATCCCTGGATCCACATGAAAATGGCTACCCACTGACGGCCCACATCCAACCTGACTGATTATTTTCTACTGTCTCTTGGGGACCAAAAAGTGGAATAATAATCATTCTGTGACAAAAAAAGTCTTCACAATATCCTCATATTTACAAAAAGCGTCCTTGCTCTTTGTTTGAATTGGCTGTTTTTTGAGCCATTATTCAAAGCATGACGTGACATCAGAATAGTTGTCACATTGGTTGTCACAGCCCATGTGACAACCACTGTAGAGAAACAGTATGGTGGTTAATGCTAAGCCTGCTGGAAAATAGTTGAAAAATGGATTAAAGTATGGACTAAAAGACATTCAATGTCAAAGTTACTGGTGTAGATTTAATCTTTTAAGACCCTGAAAAGTTACCCAATTTCCTTTTCTACTAAAAAAAGTGCTGTAAGGGCTATGAAGGCATGGATAGCATCATTAGAATGGCACAATGGAGAACTTCAAGAGGGGCTTCCTGTCATATACCACAACACCAGTCAAAGAGGGTTAAAGGAAAGGCTTTTCTCACCACTATAATGGGGCTAAATACTGCTACTACTTGGTGATTAATGCTGGTCTTTATTATAGTAGCCAAATCAGAGAGTATGGTCTTGACCTGCCCTCTTTGATATGTGTCTTGAGATTACTTCAGCTATAAATTAAAGGCATACAAACACAGATCAAATGAGTTCAGGATTTTGCAATGGTTAGTCGTATTATAAACTAGAGCTGTGAAAAAATATCGATACGGCAATATATCGTGATACTTTTACATCCGATACAATATCGATACTTCAACTCTTAATATTGATTTTTTGGTAAAAAAATAAAAATTCATATTTTAGCTGAGTTGTTAGTGAAATACGACTTGCTCACACGTTTTTGTGAGCACAAACAGCGAGTTAGAGAAAGGAAATGCCATTTGCAAGCTCTGTCTTGCTGCCGGGAAATATAGCGGGAACACCACCAACGTATTGTGTGATTTACATATACATCATCTCTATATTTTTCTTAGTTAACTGTGTAGAATATCGCAATATATCACAATATCGTGATATCCTGACATATTTGTGATGCGTATCATATCGTGATACTATCATATCGTGACCCAAGTTTTGTGATGCGTATCGTATCGTGAACTTCTTGCCAATACTCACCCCATTATAAACTGCAGCCAGTGAAGCCAATGGCTCGGATGTAGCTCATGGGCAGTTTTAATCAGATCTAGACAGCATTTATCCATTGATAAAAGAACCACACTGAAAGCCTTCCTTGGCAAAGAAGATGTTTTTGCACTTTTCCTAACTGTCCTTGGCTTGAGCTTTATCCACCAACAAACTCCACCTTCACATTAACTACCTAATTTTGTCTTGTCACTCGGATTGGCTATAATGAAAGTGACAGAGCATTTGTCCAATCACCTACTGAAGAGTTTCATGAAAAATCCTGCCCTTACCAAACACTCTGAAGACACTGTGGAGATTTTCTAGATGGATGTGCTGCAGTGAAACAGTCTATCTGGTGTGTTAGGCTACAACTTTCCCAGTCGTTTCATGCCATTTCAACTTTTTTAGAATATGCTACAGGCTTAAAATTCAGAATGTGTTTGTATTGGGAAAAAACATGCATTTTATATTTTGAACATTAACTGTATTGTCTTTGTGCTATAGTTAGTTGAAAATAAGTTGAAAAGGATTTACAATCACTGCAAATTACATTTTTACACAAGTCCCAACTTTTTTGGAATGGGAGCACTGTAGTTGGTATTATTGTTGACTACTGATTCTTGTATGGTCTTTCAGCTGCACACTGAGTCTGTAATAAAGTCTGAATGCATCATGACTGTGCTGATGTGGACTGCTGTGAATGTATATTAGACTTTATTCTTGAACACAACAGGCAAATACAGAGAAAGATGAGAGTTTTCATCACCTTGAAACAGCATTAGGATCTGATTAAAATGGGAGCAGGTCAGCTGTAGTAAATGCTAATATATACTATTTAATATCTCCTATTTAAAAAAAATAAAGCAAGCTTATTTTACAAGAAGGCCTGAGTCTTTCTGCAGAGGAGATATGCAGTGTAATAAATCCTTTGAAATCTGATGAAAGCCTTCCCTTTTCGTAATCTCCTTTTAACATCACCTTCTTGCTCATTTAGTGTCAATAATCATTTCAGTGAGTGTGAAAGCAGGAGCTTGCAGCCGGCATATAAACAGTCTCCCTGCAGCCTGCACGCTCTTATCGCGGAGGCCATCAGGCTTCATACGATTACAGTGTGATGTGGTGGCATGGCAACAACGGGCCGAGCAGAGAGAGGGAGACAGAGCGGGGAGGGAGTCGGGGAGCAGATTAGAGAGAGAGCAGGGAGACAAGCAAGGAAAAAGCACATAATCCTCCTGTGTACAGTGTGCAGACTAAACCTTCACAACAGTGACACACAACAGCACAAAAAGAGGGCAGGAAAGCTTGAAATGTGTCCTGAAAAAGACTAACAAAGGAAGTTATTTTGTGGAAGAATACTCCTCACTTGTCGAATGGCGAGAAATTGTTCCGTGAATTGAAAGAAATAAAGAAAAAGGAGAGAAAACATGTCGCACAGCAGCAGCCATCTGTGCAAGGTGGCACACATCACAAACTTTATTCACCGCAGGGCTTAAAAACGCTTGTCAGTGTGCCATTATGGAAGTAAATGCTGCATGATGCCAAAGAAGATGCAAATATTTCTCCATTTGTTTTCTTTAAACTACCAGCTGCACACAGTTATAAATCTGGAAATGTCCCAAAGGCTGCTTCAAATGTAAGCCTTGGATTTTAGTTTCTATGTGTTACAGGAAACAGCAGAGACTCAAATCCATGAGCTTTTGTTGGTGATTATAGTTGTGCAAATGAGTTTCCCCAACCTTAAATCAGCGAACAAAGTTGCCTGGATGCTTTTGGAAGGTATGCTGCAAACAACATGAAATATTTAACAAAGTTTAAAAAGCAGAATTAGCATAAATCTGTGCACAAAGCTGGTGATCATTTGCAGCAGCTACTGTTCCTCACTAATGGAGTGGGTTTCAAAATAGTGAGGAAAATATTCAGTACGTCAAGAAATTATGCTCTTTGAAGTGTTAGGCAGGTATCTCCATGTATGTGCACTCAATTCCACATCAGTCAAACCTCTGAGTGTTTATTTAAGTTCCAGTCCTGATTTATAATCCCCCCAACCAACCACCAGCACGTCAATCACCATAACTGACAGGAGCGGTGCTTAAATAGCACTTAAAGATGTGTCGTTCCTGTGAGTTCTGTGAGGCACTGGTACCTTATATTGCATGTGAGAAGTTGAGCAAACACACAAGATCAGATAGCGCCCACTCATTTAATCTACGATTCAGAAAGGTCAAGCAGCAGCTGGGGGCAAAGTAAACACTGTGCTCCGAATCACTACTAATACCAAGAAGTATACAGCATGCCATTAACTTTACAATGCACTGTTTCTGCAGCTAAAACATTTAGGTAATTAACTGCTGTGTGCTAACGGGAAATCCTATATATGTGCCAAATGTTGCCAATTAATAGTGGTTAAACTAGGGGGAAGAGAGACACCATGGTTTTTTCCCACTATGACATACACTCACCAGCCACTTTATTAGGTACGCGTAGCTAGTACCAGATTGGATCCCCCTTTGCAGTTTCAACAAGGTGTTGGAAACATTCCTCAGAGATTGTGGTCCTTATTAACATGATAGCATCCCACAGTTTCTGCAGTTTTCTGCATGTTGTGAATCCCCAACTCCACCACATCCCAAAGGTACTCCATTGGATTGAGATCTGGTGACTGTGGAGGCCATCGGAGTACAGTGAACTCACTGTCAGGTTCAAGAAACCAGTTTGAGATGATCTGAGCATTGTGGTATGGTGCATTACCTTGCTGAAAGTAGCCATCTGATGTTGGGTACACTGTGGTCATAAAGGAATTAAAATACTCAGGTAGGCTTTGACATTTAAATGATGCTCAGTTGGTACAAAGGGGCCCAAAGTGTGCCAAGAAAACATCCCCCACACCATTACACCACCACCACCAGCCTGAACCATTCATACAAGGCCACACTTTCATGTTGTTTATGCCAGATTCTAACCCTACCATCTGAATGTTGCAGTCTAAACAGAAACTCATCAGACCAGGCAACTTTTTCCAATCTCCTATTATCCAATTGTGGTGATCTGGGCGAACTATAGTCAGTTTCTTGTTCTTACCAGAGATGGTGTTCTACATACCTTGGTTGTAACAAGTGGTTACTAGCCAGTAGTTAAGCTGATGAGGGCTTGCATAAGATCATCTGATGTAATTTTTAAGGTAGTGCTTGATTCTGTGGCCTTCCTAAACTTACACTATACAGTAAGGGTGTAAAAGTACATGTATTCATACTGCACTCATTCACTACGGGTCTGACGTACAGATCTGTACCAAATGGATACATGTGAAACGAAGCTCAGACAGAAAACCAGCGCACAACTCCCTGCCACACTGTCCTGGCAACCACACAACCACAGCAAACAGCAGCAGCAGCCTGAATATTCCCAGATAATTGTCCTGTTTAGAAACACTTTGTTTCCCAGTAAAATACAACAGTGGACAAAGACAACAACAGTGGCATCCAGCTGATCAATAAAAGCATTTTAAAGGGCACTGCTTGAATAAGAACATCACTGTAACGAGGAGGAACAACTCTGGTCTGGTCTCAGCCCTGGTTTTGTGAATCAAATTAGTTAAAAATGTGGCACCTTCAACTGTCAGCCTCAGAGGAGGGGGGACTCCATTATGTCTGTAGCTAACCTTCTAAAGCAGATGGATACGCCCATTTCCTTGTTTTTCACTGGCTAATCCATATTGCAAAGCTCCCGTCTGAACCGTTTGGGCCTGGTTAGAAAGTGGCAGGACCACTTAGCAACGAGGGGCAGTACTTTCAGGCGCGCCAGAGGCGTCATAGATAAAGTTATCCTCAGATTTCACACAGCTGTAACCTCCTAATCTGCCAAAATGGGCTGTGAAAAGTTAGCCTACACTTTGTAGTAGGTCCCATTGGTTAAAAAAAAAAAAAAAAACAGTGCTGAAGTCTATGTTGAAATCAGCTGGACAGACGTTAATTAGCATACTTAACAAGCTAATTCATGTTCTTATGAGGATGCGTTCAGTTGGCTGGGAAATTTTTGTGTTTAAAGAATGGGTATAAATATGTCAATATATCTGTTAACATAACCTAGTAATTAAAAAATATATTATTTATTTATATTTTTATTAATTGAAGACCTTTAGGAAGGAGGTTGCAGCATTATTAATAATCTAAATGTAATTTATTCAGCCTATTCAACCGAACTACCTCTGAAGTTCGAATGGTGTCCATATATCAGAAGTTAATGGACACCAAGGGAATTTCCAGAGCCAATCAGAATCAAGTATTCACCAAGACCATGGTATAAATGGGATTTATTGTGCAGCCCAAGTCCTAAAAAAATCACAAATCTACAGGTTAGACTGGATCACAGATTTTAGTCATGTCTTGAATCATGTTTTTTATTCATCTTCATGAATCACATCCTTGACTTTCTTCACTATTTACACATTGCTCCAACTACCAGTTTATTTATAATACTGATGCAAGCAAAAAGATAAGTGTGGATTTATTGTTAAATGTATAAAGCTCTTTGAAAAATAAGAGCAGAGCATCTCTTCCCCAATCATAAAATTCATTGACTAAGAATCAGAATTTTGCTGTGAATAATAAGTCATTTTCCAGTATCAGGGCTGACAATGTTTAACACATACACCGCTGATTTAGCAGATGAGTGTGTGTGTACACCAGCTGCACCTGCAGTGCGTGGTGTATGACTCACATTGTACAGCAAACAGGAAGCATGCAATCAGGAACAATATCTTCAGTTGTTGGATTGAACAGCGCTCTAGAACAGATTTTGTTTTTGTTAAATTTACAGCCACAGACTACGGCAGGCAGTAGAGTTACTGGTGTGAAGCGTCTGACTGATGTTGAACTACCTGCATGGTACATAGGTGGCCATATGTCCGGCTTTAGGCCGGACAGTCTGGAATTTCAATGCCTTGTCCGGTGTTGTCAATTTACAACTTTATAACCTAAGCTTCTTGGTTTGAAATTTCTTGAATGTACAACTACGTATACTCAAACAATTTATTTTTTCATGAAAAATTAGCTTGGCCTTTATATTTTCCAGAGTGACCCTAGTAAGCTGTTGTACAAATTTTTATAGTTGTTTTACAAGCTTTCCAAAAAGTTATAATGGCCAATTGTTTAAATAAAGAGTCAATTTGGATCTTTTTTTGGTCGTTGTTTTTACCTTTCCCATTTGTACCTTTCCCTGTGTCATATCTTGATATCCACTCTCCCTTATGTCCTCTTGCCTCTAGGATTTATGGGCAGGAAAAAGAAGCCTCCCATGAACTGTAAAGCCACAGAGGCAGATGTTGGCCACATTTCCCCAGTTGTTTTCAATCTGCAGCTTCACACACCTAAAGACCCCCCCTGTCTGGAGTACACATCGCAAATGTCCGATGTGGTGCTCCCTTTTGGTTGTAGACTTGTCATCCCAAGAAGGTTCCCTCGTCATCGTCTGTCCTCATTCCATAGACTGAAAATTCCCTTGTCGCACTTGAAATTAATCCACTTGGGGCCTGGATGTTTGTGATGTGATGTGTGTGATGTAGACGGGATGGGACAGTGCAATGACTAGATGTCCTTTTTCTCTTGAAAGAGGCCAGCACTGTCCTGGGTGTAGTGATGAATGACCCTGAATCACTGTTCTCATCTTTTTGCTCGAATGCCACCAGTAAAATATTCGATCTCAAAAGATGCCGACATTGTCATGAGGCCAGAAAATGTCAGAGGATCTATACTGGAGTATTCTGGCTCCTCGTGATGTCAGAGCGTTCTCTGTCATGTCCCCTGGAGGAAAGACCATGGAATTCCTTTGCTGACGTGCTCTTATTTACCGCCTGATGTCTTTGAAGGCTGACAAATAAAATAAAAGAATGCTGACAGAATAATTCCAAAAATTAAAAGGAGCAGAAACTTGAACAGGAAACGGCAGAATGTACTTGTGAAACTGCTGCCTGTTACACCATCATTGTTTTTGGGATCGGACAAGTCAATAACTGGAATTCCATTCCAGTTATTTGCAAAATAAAAGTGATATTTCTAAAATGTTGACAAAGTACAATGTCACTTTGTATGTGTTTCCATTGACAAGCGTTTCAGGCGTGAGCCTCATAATTCTCATAAAATCTAAGGATATGCATAATCAGTCTAACCTACACTTAAATCGTGTGCTGGCAAGATTGATATCTAACAATTGTTATCACTGATTATATAAACATAATCATTTTATGAATTTAAGTTCCCCCAAACTCTCCACACCTTTGAATAAATGACAAGGAGAAAACTCTTACATTTGAGAAACACCAACCAAATGATTGTAAAATTAACCAGTAGGCAGGGTCTCTGCACAGGGCTGTTGTGCAGCTCATCAACACTGCCGACTCTGCACTGAGATTCAGCTGCAGTTCATTTATTTCACTCTATGATGATGCATTTTCCACCTATCCATGGATCACATGCAGCCCAAAACATGGAGAGTGATCTGAACGGATCATTGATCGACTGTGATCCATCACACTACTACCAGTTAAACGGTTGACTGTCAAGAGAAAAAAACAGAAAGCTAAGACCCCAAAACCCCTAAAACAGGCTCAATCAAATGTTTGTGAACATATGTGAAATACCCTTGTAGATTTAAATGAAAACAGGAATAAGAACATTGGTTCTAAATGTTTTTAAACTGTAGATGCATGGCTTTTAGAGGCATCGTTTATGAGCCCAGTCCATTGCCATGCCAACCAAACCCTAGTCTGTCATTACATGTACTTTTAGAGGCTCATATTAGCTGTCAGGAAATGCAAGAAAGCACTGCTAAACTGACATTACACAGAACATTTAGTCGAACACTTTTCCCTCTTTTTTCCTTGTTTCAATCTTAAATTTGCATTGAAAATTTTCTCCTCATTCCCACCATCATTCTCTCAACTTTTTTTTCATTATGCCCTCTTTAAAGATGTTCCTGATGCTGTTACACCTTCCATTATTTGTAGTTTTTTGTACGTGTTTAAGGATTATAATCTCCGTGATTGCTACACTCTATATCAGGTCATTTCAGTGCGTTCTTAGCACCTGAATTCTTTCACAGCAGCATCAGCAGCAGGACAGGATCCCTGGCTTTTATGAGTTGTGACAGAATAGTGACCTTTAATAAAAGAGGGGCCACCACTGGCTGATTGTTGTGAGTAGAAAGGGCAAGAACTTCATTCTCACATGAACCTTTCTAATCTGATTATTCCTGGCTTTAAATGCTGGACTTGGACACATTCACATAGCTGCAAGGGATGTAACAGAGAGGTCATGTCCTGCTTCATACCTCTGTTTTTGGACCATGGCTCGGTCCTGGATGTGTATTTCTTGGCTTCTCCGAATCATTTTAAAGTCACAGTACTGCAAATTACAGTTTGTCCTATCTGGAATTGTTTAAAACTACCTCTGATAGACTGTACAGCATTTACGGCATTGATGAAACACTCCAGGATTGTGGGTAGTGTAGTTCTTTTTCTTTTAAGATCACAAATAAAACTTATTCCTCAGGTTTAAAACATGCAAACTATTATAGCACTCTGTAAACCAACTTAACTCTGAAAGGGTAAAACACACTGTAATGCAGCAAAGTTGGTTCGCACAGTGAGGCTAACATTAGCAGTGCTGCCATCCTTTTTGTAGGTTAAGGTTAGTGATGGGAATTTCGGCTCTTTTAAGTGATCCGGATCATTTGGTTTGGATCAGCAAGAAGCTGATTTGACAGGCCAGATTTAGCAATGTCATGACATATGATTGATATTTGTGCTGGTATTTTAGTCCAGTTGTGTTTAGTTTTTTTTTTCCATGAAAATATCATGCTATTATGTTTTCAAATATACTTTACTGTCTCCCCCAGAACCACTTGTGGGTCAAATGAAATCTGCTTACTTGCTGGGCTGTATGAAACACCTGATCAAATTAATATTGTAACATCTAGCTTGTGTCCCTAATGCGAGATGTGCCTGTGGAAGTGTGTGTTGAAAAGATCATTCCTGCTGATCAATCACATATCACATAAACAACACACATAAAAAGAAAAGAAAAAAGATGTTATAATGATATAAAATGGCTCTCAAACAGGATCCTGCTCTTCTCGTTCACATGAAAGAGCCGGCTCATTCACGAACGACCCATCACTATTAAGGTCCACATTCCTGAGCAGAACCCTGTCTCTTACTGACTCAGTTATGTTAGGTTATATAGGAGCATATACCATCATAATTCTATAGAATTTGTCTATACTCACAACTCATATTCCAAAAAAGTTGGGGCACTGTGTAAAATGTAAATGAAAACAGAATTCAATGATTTCTAAACCCCATAAACCCATTTTTTATTCATAATAAAATTTAAAAGCATAACAGATGTAAAAACTGAGACATTTTACCATTTAATGAAAAACAGCTCATTTTGAATTTGATCATCTAAAAAATAGGGACATGGCCACATTTACTGTAGCATCCCTTCTTCTTTTAACAACAGTCTGTAAATATCCAGTTGCTGGAGTTTTAAGGGGAGGAATGCTGTCCCATTCTTGTCTGATGTAGGATTCTAGCTGCTAAACAGTCCTGGGTCTTGTTTGCAATATTTTTTGTTTAGTGAAAGGTCTGGACTGCAGGCAGGCCAGACTCTTTTACTGTGAGGCCATTCTGCTCTGATCGACGTGGTATGTGGTTTAGCATTGTCTTGCTTAAATGTGTGAGGCCTTCCCTGAAAGAGACGTTGTCTGGATGGAGCATATGTGACTGTAAAACCTCTATCCATTGATAGAGCCTTTCCTGATGTTTAGGGTGCCTTTCACAGCTAGGGCCCACTCCCTGGATCCCAGTACACTTGGGCCCCAAGTCTGGGTCCTTTTGGTCAGTGTGAATGCAAACAGAGAGGTGCGTCAGCTATATGACACCATCATCAAAACTTAACTTCTTTCCCTCTTGCAATGCAAGAGTACTAGGGCTGTCAATATTTATCTACAGTCCCATTTGAATTTCATTTATTATTTTTTACAGATTTCGAATTACATTTGAATATTCATGCACATTTTTTAACATGTACGTAGAGCATTCAGTTGCTTTAATCACCATGTAGTTACACATTTGTCCACTAGAGGACCCTCCAATATTACATCAAAGACTGCAATGAAGAAATAATAAGCTAAAAGCAAAAGTAGCTAATGTTAATGTCATGATCCAGGTTCTGATTTGTTTGGTTATGAGTTTTTCTAGTGTATTTCCTGTGTTTAGTTTTGATCCCTCGTATTTTCCTTGTTCTGTGATTTCCATGTTTTTAGTTTTACATTGTACTTAGGTTTTCTGGTTTGTATATTTCTGGTGTTTAGTTCTTAGGTGTTTCTTGTAGTCCTTGTGTTTCTGTGTATTTTGTGCCTTATGTTAGTTCATGTTCATGTTTAGTTACTCCTTGTATTTCATGTCTAGTTTTACTCCTCGTGTTTCATGTTTAGTAATTCCCTGCTTCATGTTAGTTCTACATTCCCTGTGTTTCATGTTTAGTTATTTCCTGTGTCTCATGTTTAGTTTTACTCCTTGTGTTTCATGTGTAGTTTATTCCTGTGCTTCTTGTTTAGTTATTCCATGTTTAGAATTACTCCCTGTGTTTCATGTTCAGTTTTCCTCCCTGTGTTTTAGTTTCCCTCCTTGTGTTTGGTTCTTTGTATCCTCCTGTGTTTCCTTTGTTCAACTTCTAGTATTTAGTTTTGTCATTCAGTCCTCGTGTGCTTCTTGTGTTAGGTTCCTTGTTTCCTGTTTTACTTTGTAGTTTGCCTTCCCTTGTGTGTGATTCTAGTTTTGCTTCCTGCCTGAGTTTCCCTCCACTGTGATTACCTTCACCAGTTCCACCTGTGTCTGATTGTCCACACCTGTCCTCCGTTGTTAATCACTCCCTGTGCATTTAAGCTCTGTGTCTCCCTGTGTCTGTGTCGGTTCATTGTTGATGTCTTTGCCCATGCTACTCCTCGTGATCTCTCCTCGTGCGTCTTTTGGGTTTTTGTTTCGAATATTGATGAGTTTTTAAGTATTCGAATTATATTCAAACCCGAAATTTGTTGCAACAGCCTTAAAGAGCAGTATCCGTAGTCAGAGCCTGCACAGGAGAATTGTGACAGAAACGTAGAGGCTTTCTGGGTCAAAATAAAACGCTCCAAAAGTTTTCAATAGTGTGTTTGTTGAAGCCAACATTGTTTTGTGGCCCATTGTTACCAAAAACTTGCTAAATTCCACAGTGAAACTGTACCCATCTGTGATGCTGTATAGCCTAGCTTCCTGGTTGGTACAAGCTGCAAGTCCTTAAAGGAGCAATGCTCACTTAAATCACTGGAGTCTAATGCCACTACTACTGCTAGTTGAATAAAATATTGTGCATCCCTACACAGTATGACAAAAATAAATCAAATCAGCAAAGCAGCTAAACTGGAGTGAGTTGGCGTGTCTTATCCTGTTTCCCTCCCAGTGCTGTCCACAACTTTCTAAAGCCATTTGATTTAAATCATTGGGTAGATGCACTTCAGCTGAAATGCTGGGGTTTTGTTTCTCTTAAATGTGAAGTTAAGGTGTAATGCAAACCACTTATTTAAACTCCAGCTCAATAGCTTTCTCTCTGCAGTGGCAGAGCTTTTCCTCTACCCAGAAAAAATCAGGTATTTCTGTCTTATCTGTCCTGTACAACAAAAGTACAATCCTTTGTAAGTCGGGATCTTTTATTGTGTCACACACAACAGTAAACAATCTAAAGCAGCGTCTGATTTACTCTTCAAACATATAAAAGTTCCTTTTCAAGGTGGAATAAGGATGTGCCATAAAGGCTATATTCAGATGCAAAAGGCTTTACAGTGCATTAGGGTCATTTATCTGTTGTATAAACACAACATGCTTCAGCTCACATATAATGAGGCTGTTTGCATGCAATTCATTCAGAACTAGGGCACGTCTGAAGCCTGCACACATAAAGCTGTTGTGACCGCTGTCCATGGGGCTGATTCTGGAGCTGGCCTACGTCTTTCTGAACATTTGTGCTGGCAGACATCAATCCCTCTGGCTGAGAGTGATAGCCAATAGGCGGTCTTGAATTATGAGCTTCACCATACATCCACACACAATAAGCTCATTGTGTATCTCTTATTCGTTAGATTCAAGTTTTTGTGAGACTCTCAGTGACCTTTGTCCCACTCAGCCCCGTCCCCCAAAGGAAGATTAATCAGAAAGTATAAGTTTGTTTATCTAATATCTACCTCAAGTTTGCTAATTTATTTACACCCACTCCTGCAGAGGCCTGTTGTTTGTGTGTGTTCAGTCCTACTTTTCTGCACTTGGGTCCTGTTTAAAGTTGTTACAGTGAGAGAATCTCCCCCAGGTTTTTCATCCAAAAAAAGATTCGACGTCAGCCTTTCACAGCGCTGCAAACAAAGACGCAGTATGCAGAACAGATTGTGAGGTTTGTACTGTCTCTGGCATTGTTTTTCACTGCGATTCACAAATTTAGAAAAAAAACTTGTTTGTTAATACAATTTTTTAAAAGATACCTTCCAAGACAAAAAATTAACACAGAGAGTTTTTTTATGCAAATAGAAATGAGAAACTGTGCTGGCAAATCTGACTGATACAACACTCTATCTCATCAGGTGTCTCTTTGCTTTGTTGGTATTTTAGGGCGCATTTTTAATCTATTAGACAGTGACAGTGAAGGCACATTAAAGGGGACATTTTTAATCTATTAGACAGTAACAGTGAAGGCACATTAAAGAGCAGATATTAAAAAAACTCATTTTCAGTGAGAACATTTACATGACCACATTAATCTGATAACTGGGAATAATCAGGTAATGGCAATGATCTGATTTGACACATTTCAATGCACTTTCCCTAAATGCATCATTGAAAAAAAAATCTTGTTTACATGATTCTGTCAATAATTGGATTTGTTTTCACAAGGACATGGCATGAAACAGCAAAACAGCTGCTGGCATTTTTCTTCCGTGCAGCCTGTCCACCTATTTGGCTGGCAAATGCAGCTGGGGGTGTGTCAGTCCTGACTCATTAGGTGTAGAGTTGTCACGATAACAGAAGCTTGATTCAGTACTAGTTAAAATATGATATAAATCAGATTTCCTCTAAATTACTAACAAATCAGAAGACAAGTCTGCAGTGATTTTTTTTTCTATTCTATGGATGTCAAGTGTTTGTGTAAGGCTTTGAAGGCATCATCAGCCTGCAGGTCAGGATGTAAAGGAAAACTTTTAGGGACCAGGAGACGTCTCTACTGCTTTCTGTCTGTCTGTAACAGACACTAACATTACTGCATGCATTTTTCAGAGATGATAAGGAGACTTAGGGTGCTTTCACATTTGGCCCAGTTATTTTGAGCCGAGCCGCGGTGCCATTCCTCCCTCTCTCCCTTCCCCCGTTGGCTTGCTTTCACACTAGCAAAATCGATCTATGCCCGGGCCCACTTGCGTATTTACTCAGTCTGAAACAGCAGGTGATGGTATGCATGTAGCTGGTTTACAAACCCGCCAAGGAGGAGAAAGAAGAAGAAGCTACCATGGCAACAACTGGGGTCATGACCTGAGCGAAGACTGTTTTTGTTTTAACCAGCAAAATAGTCCATTCTGCAGCCATAGATGATTTAAAATCACTTTTAAGATGCCAGCAACTTCGATATTTGTATCTGCACATCTACCAGCAGCTCAGAGGCTTAAATAGACTTGCGCTGTGCAGATACAGTGGTATTTGAGGTGACAGGAGACTTTTATTGCCTTTGCACCTCATCTCACTGACTTCAACTTGTGATCATCTGTAAGGTAAGTCACAACAGACCGTTTATTGACTGGATTCTGATGATTTCTGCCTTTTATTGAGGAAATATGTGAACAAACTGCCGCGCCGTGGAAAGAAGTTTAGTTTTTACGATGACGTCATAAAGCTGATACGACGCTCTGTCCTGTATCCAGACACGATTGCATTCACATCCCATCCGAACTGTGCCAGAGTCCACTTGAATTGAGCCTGAGACCACCTCCCAGAGTGGGCCTGGGCTTGGTGCCTGGGCGCGGTTTGTTTACATTCACACTAACCAAAACGAACTGGACTTCGGGGTCAAGTGCAGTCGGATCCGGGACCAGACCCCAAGTCCGAAAGCCGCCTTAATAAAACATAGTTGCTGACCAGTGACTCAACTATTCAGTGAGGAAAGAGGCTGTAATGGAGAGCAGAGGGCAGAGGCATGCAGCAGACAGAGAGACGCACATCTTCAAATCAAAAAATAATCCTGAATCCCCCTTCATGTTTGTGCAGAGGTGTTGACATGTTTCTAACTTCTTTAAAGTACGTATTACTACTCAACCAAAGTGAAGAGAGGCCACATATCAAAGCACAATATTAATCTGCAAAGAGGAATGAAGGCTGGTAGGGCTAGCTGCGAATGTTAGCTATGCTCTACACAGTATATCAGGTTCACATCACACTAGGGCTGGGAAATTAGATTCAGTTCCAATGTGACCTACTGCAATTTACAAATCGCAGAAGTTGCAGTATTTTTTAACTTGAAATGTGTTGAAATACCAGTTTAATAAATTCATTTTTTGCAGCAGCAGAGGTTTTTGCACATTATACAAACTTTCAAGTGCCCATTTCTTTGAATGTTTTTTCTTAAATCCTCCTTTTCTTGTTTTATTTATGTTTTTCTTAATCAAAAAAGTGACATAAAAATGATAATCCCCTTCACAGAGCAGTTGATAACAAATTTACAGAATGAGCAAGAATAAATGCAGTTATTTATTTTTAATAGTTCCACCCAGGTTTATTCAATCTGATACTGATGATGCTTAGCGTTAGTTCACAGAAGTCATACCCACAGCCACACTCAGCTGATAGCAATTATTGCTTCCCAGCTTACAAAGGCAATCACTGCTTTCTTTCAACCCAGTGGTGTTTTTAAATATGAGGTACTCATCACCAATCCCTGCTTGCATTAACAGTTTTAATTTCTTCGGCTAAAACTAAAAATGTTCATCAACAGCCTTTTTTTCCATAACAAAAAACTTGACTAAGACTAACAAAAATAGATCTATGATGACTAAACTAAGTTTAGTTTTTGTCAAGAAGACAAAAACTAGACTAAAATGTAATGTAGTTTTCATCAGACATTCAAAATCTGTGATATTTCTCCACTGTGGGTAAATCTGTCAACAAAACAATGTAGCTGTAGCCATTCTGTAGAAAGCGGGGACACCAGGTTTGGCAAGGTGCAGAGAACACACTACCATGATTTGGTACCAGATTTAGGCAAAAAATAAATGCTTGGACTAAAAGTAAAGACTAAAATGTGAGAACTTTTTATGAACTAAAACTAGACTAAAATGTTTTGAGTTTTCATCAACTAAAACTAGACTAAAATGTTTTGAGTTTTTGTCAACTAAAACTAGACTAAAATGCATTTCATTTAAAGACTAAAACTAAGACTAAAATTAAAAATGGCTGCCAAAATGAATACTGTGAATAAATGCTGATGCACCATACTGCTGCTGACAGAGCTTAACCTCCTCCACCCCAGCTTCCTCCTTTATAGCGTAAAGCTTGGTGCACCCTCACATTCAGATTTATGCTGCCATGCTTCTGAAAAATGTCATTGTTTTCAATACACATTGTGATAAATGTATCTATACATGTGGGATTTTCTTGCTATGCACTCCCTGAAAAGTCAAAGCATACTGCTTGACCAACCCGGGGAGCATCTTTGGAACAGACCCTTCTCCGCCAAATAAAACTAATTTAGATATCCATTTTGCAATAAAATGGTTAAATGTACGATAAGTTTGTTCCTGACTGAATGGAGGTTATAATATGGATTGATTTATTGTTTGCATTTGTTGAAAAATACACAAGTTGAGGAACCTAATGATAATCGCATAATAAATCACAATCTGGGGAAAAAAACCGCAACTAGATTATTTTTGCAAGTTGTTCAGCCCTACATCACACCCACTAAAACAGTGACCCTGTGATGAATTAGACTGTTTTTAAGTATTTTATTCTCTTCAGACTAGTGCGGTTTAAACCGAATGAGCCTAACGTGAAAGCACCCTTAGACAAACCCTTGCCCCTCACCTGGTGTGTTGGTAGCTTCTGTGGTGAACTTTTGGTAAAGGTCCACTCTTGTTTTTCTTGCATGTGTAGGAGCTGCTAGAGCACCCAGGAGAGCTCAGCATAGAAGCTCCTCTGCAGTATGCTCCAAAGACTAACATGTGACTTTACACGGCAGCCAATCCTCAGAGGACCTCAGAGTAAAGTGGCTGGACTTGTTCTTTCATGGAAACATCCTGCCCATAACTGGGAAAAACTTGTTTGTGTGCAAACAATTTTACACCTCAGTGCTTCATCAACCTTGAAGTGGCCACATTAACGTCTCCTGAAAGACCAGTCAGTGACATGTGAGGTGTTTTCAAATGCCAGTTTGTTGTGTGTCTTTACACTTTAAGAGCAAGCTAGTGACATTAGCAACATTAGCGGCTAGCCTGCATGCAAACTTGCTTTATTCACATGGTCAGATTAGCAACGTTAGCTTTAGGTCTATGTACAATAATACAGATGTGCAACTTCAGCATGTTTCAATAAGAAAAAAATGCCTGTTTTTAATTTCCTTGCACCAGTGTTGCCTTCTGCAGCTATGCTTCTCCAAGGGGCACACATGAAAGCACACATCTTAACTGGTGTGTAAAAACACACACCAAACCCAGAGTTCAGAGAAAGTCTGTTAAGAGCTGGTTTATACAGGGTCTGAAACTCCTTTGGCGTTTAATATGTGTTATAATCTGACCACAGCAGGGCATAGACTTTCATTAAGACCACAGAGGAGTGTTTAAAGGTGTCAAAGGGCTTTAATAAGTCACCTTTATGAAATCAAGAAGAGAGAGAAAGGGCCATACATGCACAATAGAAATAAAGGAACGATGTATTATGTGGTTTTGTCCTGTCTCTGTCAGACACGACTGAAAGTTAAGCTTTGTTCTTCTGTGCCACGTTTGACTGGCTTTGCCAACATCAAAGAGTACATTGCTTAGTATTTTTTGAGGGTAAGGTTCAAGGCAATATCACAAATTGTTCTTTTTCTTGTTGTAGAGGACAAAGAGGACAAAAAACACTTGATTTTCTCAGAGAATAGAAAAACTATGCAGCTGTAGAGAATGCTATTGACTTGGACCTTGAAGAAGTTGCTGGCATAATAACATGAGTGACTTATAAATCAAGAAAAAAAAGGAGAAATGAAAGACAGTTCTGTCCCTTTCCTTGAAAAGCAAAGTCGATTTCATATGTCTACATGCATATTTCACAAAATCCATGTAGTCAGACTCTGCTGAGGGCTGCTGTCTGTGTTTGTGTTTCACCATAGAGAGGCCCTGCCTGCTGTAGAATGAGCATCACTTTGTCTGCAGGAGAAGAATAAAAACATTCTTTAAACCAAGAAAAGCTTTCAGTGCAGTTTTTTGCTCTTTTTTAAATAAAGAAATGTCAGTTTCTGATAAAACTGCTGCTATGGCTGCATTCACATTAACCTCTTCACTAGACGTCACCAGCCTTCCTCCTATTTTTCCTGAAATAACGCCGATCAGGCCGGTCGTTCATTGACCGGGACTAGGCGTATTAGCTCGAAGCAGGATGGATCCACCTGATGACAGAACTGAAATCAGGTGGATCCATGAGTGATGAGTAATGCATGCTTAAAAAGTGGCTGCTATACCAGGGGTGTGACCGTGCTGCAACTCTCTGCTGCCATAGGCCTGTCTTTCATCAAAGTTTTACCTCAATAGGTCCTCCTAAAAGCAACTTCATTCAGTGTATAGCCAGGAAGAATTCAGAATGAAAGCATTCTGTACTAACAAGGTGAGTTTCTCCAATTAAATGCTGAAGCAGACTTTTGCTTTGAAGTTACATGAAGTTACAGACTTACATGAAGTTAGTTGAACAAATTTGTTAAGATTCAAGATTTTTGCATGTTGTACTTTGAAAGATTGTAGACAACTTGTTTTTATCTGTCAGATTTATGAAAAAGGAAACTAAAATTAAAGAGAGAATGTTCTTTAACTGTTCAACCTTGTGGTTTTTTAAATTGAATTTTTTGGTCTTGGTCTTGTCTCGGTCTCGACCTCTATGCTATACTATCCAGCAGCTGTTTGGTCAGATCCATTCTCAGACCTGGCACAATCATGTCAGGTTGGAGCTCTGCAGCATTGATTTGCCTGATGACAGATGCAGAATCTGGCCAATCCATCTGCTTTGTGAGGTTACCATTCCAGCTTATGGCCTTCATATTGCAGACATAGTCCACTAATGAGGATGTGCAAGTTTGCTAAAACAAGGCAAATATGGCTCTCTATTATTTTCCTGTCTTTTTGGCCGAGAGGAGTCAATGGCTTGTGTAAAAAATTGGTAAGCCTTTGATTCTTTAGATTGTCCACCTTTAGAAATGCATATAAGATTCGTGAAATGCAACACTCAGACAGGCAGTCTAATACAGTGGTGCAGGAATGAGTCCTAAAAAGCGGAAGTGAGTTAGCATTTTAGCACTTCCAGTTTCCTCATCTGAAAGTCTATGGGATTTTTGAATGAGTTTTAGGTTAAATGCCTGGAATAATGTCTTTGGTGAACACAAGCTCAAGAGAGTTTAATGTTTTATCCTACAACATAAAATACATCTGAAACATGGCCCACCTCTGAATTGTGCATCTTTTCACGTCTTAATGAAGGCGGTTGCTAAAGGACAGCTAACTAGGACTACAGCGTTTGTTGGGAAGATTATACGTCATCATCCGAAGCACGGCAACTGAGCCTGGCTCTCACTTATATCTGCGGTTGACCGTTGATGAAATTCAGTTAACCATGTTGTAGTTCAATATAGCATGATGTTAGCTTTTTACTTTTGCCAGTAATATAAATGAACCAGATATGATGGTTATATTACCAATTTATGAAAATTATCTTTATGAACAAAATGTGTAAGTTTCATAAACTTTATTGGACACAGATCTTATTTTTAGCATTGATCCAAAAACCCATTTAAAAATCCCATAGGCTCGACGCCGAATGAACGCATGTGCTGCTAATTTGTTGGGTTTGCCCATAAAATGATGTCACAACTGCACCAGTCTATTCTAATAATCACCTTTTTTTTTCTTTTTAAGATTTATTTTTGGGACTTTTCATGCCTTTATTAGATAGGGGAGGACAGTGGATAGACTTGGAAACAGGGATGAGAGTAGGGAGAGACATGCGGCAAAGGGTCACGGACTGGATTCAAACCCGGGCCGCCCGCGAACATGGTGCGTGCCTTAAACCACTCGACCATCTGCACACCTCTAGTGTTAATTTTGACAGCTTTTTTAAAATTTTAGTCTTAGTCTTAATCTTGTGATTACAAGTCTTTTAGTTTTAGTAAAATTTTAGTCATTTCTACCCTTTTTAGTTTTAGTCTAGTTTTAGTCGACGAAAGCTCCAAAACATTTTAGTCTAGTTTTAGTCCATAAAAAGTCCACACATGTTAGTCTTTACTTTCAGTCCAAGCATTTATTTTTTTGCCTAAATCTGGTACCAAATCATGGTAGTGTGTTCTATACTAAACTGGGGTCCCTGCCGAGAGGCAGAAGAGATACAAATGCATTGTTTTCTGACAGATTTACCCACAGTAGAGAAATATCATATTTAGTCATTTCAGTCACCTTGACAACCTTAACTTACTTTTTTCCAGTTTTAGTCATCACAGATATATCTTAGTCTAGTTTTTGTCATGGAAAAAAAGGCTGCTGACAAACAATTTTAGTCATAGTTTTAGTTGACGAAATTGAAACTGAATTCTACTAAACCGATTTTTATATACCTGGTTTTAAAATATAATCTTTCATCCCTCTGATGTGTAAAATACAAAGGAACATCAGACATTGTACTTTTTAGCCAGCAGAAGATAAAAGAGGGATAATATTATAAAAAAAATCGGAGCACTGCATCTGCAAAACTTATACGCGTTGTCCCAGAATATGTTACCCTCATAACTACGTGACTGAAAATATGACTTTTTACTCAAAAGAGAGACTCCATCTGTGAAAACCAGAGCAGGTTTTGCAGCTGCGTATGACTCCAATATGAGAGGCACTGAAAGCAAGGAATCATCAGATTACCAAAGTTCACATGGGGATATGAATCTTGGCCTTTTCAGTCACTACAATCAGCCAGTGGTGGTCCCACTTTCATTAAAGGTCACTATTCTATCAGCACACATCTGAAAAAAGGCGGTGATCTACTCCTGCTGCTGCTGTGAAAGAGTTATATTAAATTGACCCAGAGGACAGTGAGCCCTTGCTGTGTTAATAACAGCTCAGTGAAGAATGCCAAAGCCTCGGTGAGAGATACAAATGAACTTGTTTATGAGTCACTTTATTAGTTTATGTGCTTAGAGGGGCAAAAGGGGCATTTATAGGAATTTATATAAACAGAGAATGTAACTGGATATAAACTCTGAGCTAAAGGTCAGAGAGGATATCTGAACAGTGGCGTTGCATACTCATGCAGAAACTCCACTTTAAAGCCTCATGATGATGGACGCTCTTTCAGCTGACAGCAGAAAGCCTTTAAACGAGGCTGCCAGCAACAGGTCCCATCTTTAATGCACTGGCTATTAATGGAGTGCAGGGTGTGGTGCGGCGGGAAGCCAGTAATAATCAATTTCCTGCTGCTGTAATCATAGTTCTCTGTAAGTTAATTAGCATCTGTTGAGTGTTATGGAGAGGCATCTGCAGAGAGGGAGAGGTGGTTAAAACCAGCGTGGGGAGCGTGACACAGGCAGTGGGACTGCAGTGTCGTGTCAGGGCCATTAGATTAAGGCTAACATGAGTCATTGCGTGATGGAACTAATGGCGCATCTGATGCGTGTGATTGTGATATTGTAAGATCCAATCAGCGTCACAGATGGACTGTGTCTCCCCCCAAAGACCTCTCATCTGTCTTATCAGAGTCCTCGAGATACTGTCCAATAACACAGAGGGCTCTAAAGTATCAAATCTTATCTACAAAGTGGATGAACAAGTTGCAAGTTATCTTCACTCAGCTGGAGTATAAAAAAGGAAAAACGCCAGAGGGACGGGGAAAATTCAATAAGATACAGACTAGAAAAAGCAAAAGACAAAGAGAAGTGGTTTCTAATTTGCTGATACCGCTCTGGCTGACTGAAGAAGGTCCAATGGCAACAACTGAACACATCGTTGGAAGTCAAACAGACTGAAACCATCAAAATACGGAGACACACAAAGTGATTATCGATTTGCTGGTTTAACAACCAAATTACAATGGCAGTTACTTTTAATGGAGAAAGAGGGAAGCCGATACATTGGCTGTGTTTTTGGGTCACACTGTGAAGCTGAGTCTGGCTGGGGGATATCGTCTTAAATAAGTGTTTGTTTTGTGTTTGTGTGCAAGACAGTGTGAGCAATTCTGACAAATAACTCTTTAAGAATTTGCTGGATGAACCAGACAGTGAGAGTGCAATGGTGGGTCAAGAACGAGCGCCTGGGTGGTCTTTGTGGTAGGGTGGCTGGTAGAAATCTCACATCTTTAAAGGGAAAAACACACTTTTTAGTATTTTTGCACATGCAGTTGGGTAGCTAGCACCCAAATGCACCACATAACATGAAATAAGCCAATGCATTCCTTTGTCTGTGACCTTTCTATGTGTGGAAACACAAAATCTGCCTGACTGTTCAGAATCTTGTGATGTCACATGTCATTTTAGTAATACCCTCCGCTCACCTGGTCTCCCCACACTGATCTCCCCTCACAGCCATTGAGGCACACAGCTGTACTCACGTTGGCACACCCCAAAGAAGAGAAGGGTCAGGGTAAGGACTAGCTCATTTGCATTGAAAGAGACAAACACCAAATTCGACCATTCTACAAAGGCTGTTTACAGCTGGTTTATATTCCTCTGGTGCTCCGCCCAATTTATATTTGACCAAAGCAAGGCACAGATTTTTTATTTATACAATAGGGGATTGTTTAAAAGGTAGAACAATGTTATAGTATGACCCCTTTAATGATGAAGGTGCAGGGTTTGTAATAAATTTAGATTACAGAGCTAGTAAGGGTTATTGGGGTCAAATGATGCACTGCAACTTCCCATTATAAGGTTGCATTGACCTTTGACCTTCTTAATCTAATCAATTTACCTTTAAGACCAAGTAGTGGGAGAGTCAAATGGTATTAATACTGTCCCAATATAATTTCTGCTGTTGAATCGATTCTTAGAAAGTGGTTAGAAAGCAACAGGACCAATCAGCGTCGAGGGGCAGTACTTTCAGGTTCAGCGGAGTTGTGACGTAAGCAAGCAGCGACAAGAGGCCGGTGCAATTATGGTGGAAGAGATTAGCGTGGATGCTGCTAGAGTGTCTGTTTTATCAGAACTCGACAGCATTTCTTCGTTGAAAAAAGAACAAAGAACAGTATTGTGATGTTTTCTTTTAAAAAAACGAAAAAAAATCGTGTACTGACATGTCTACAGCCACTGGTTCGCGTTATGCAGTTGTCTACGGACTTTACTCCTTGGTAGCGGCTACGTCATGTGTTTTTTTGATCTGACTGGCCTGCAAAGATCTGACAGACAGAACGTTCATCCAATCACTCTTTTTTTCAAAGGCTTTACCAAACACCATTTACAGGACGGTTTACAGATGGATGTGTGAAACAAATCCATCTGGCATGTCAGGTTACCTTGGGCTATTACGATATCAAAAAATGTAAGTGTGATTAAGAATCAGAATTTTTGTACTGAATCACAATTAATCACATTATTTTTATTGCATTCAAAACAGTTAGTTTTCGAAGGTAGGTGGCTCCCTGTTTGGATACAGAGCTGCTTTATGGGCAGATTGAAGATTTTAACATGAACTTCACAGAAAAAGGAACTTGTGATGGATTGAAAAGAGCCGAAATTCACTCTAAAACTATGGAAATTAAAACTGATTAAAATTCTACAAGCGTTAGGGTAAGGGTTAAGGTTACAGTTAGCATATCAAAAGTTGAAAGTTAAAAACATGAAATCTGAATAAAAAACATTTAATAAAGCTGAAACACACAGTCTAATTACAGGAAAATTGCAATTGCAATTTTAGCTTGTGTAGCTCCACTAGCTGTGAAAGTTATGTAGATGACAGACCTACTTAGCTTATATAGCTAAAGTTAAGCTAACATTGCAGCTACATAAGCTACATCACTTCGTAATCTGGTAGTTTATGCATTAAAAGCTACATCTACTAAAGCTCACATTGCCAAAGCTAATTAAGCTATAGATAACACAGCTAATTAGCTAACAGAACTACATAGCTAACGCACCTAAAACTAAGCTCACAAAGTAGCTATATCAGCTACATTGGACAGTAACCTGGTAATTTAGGCATTAAATGTGACATCTGGTAAAGCTCGCATTGCTAAAGTTAACTTAGCTATATATTACGGATCTATCTAGCTAAGAGAACTACAAAGCTAATGTAGCTAAAGTTAAGCTCACAAAGTAGCTATGTAAGTTACATTACTAAGTTGGTTTTAGCTTTGTTCATGTTTACTAAAGCTTACTCTGCTAAAGCTAACTTAGCTATAGATAATGGAGCTATGCAGCTAATGGAGCATCATAGCTAATACAGCTAGAGCTAAGCTCACAAAGCAGCTATGTAAGTAACATAACTATGTTGGCTATAGCTATTTTTAGGTTTACTATAGCTTACTTTGCTAAAGCCAACTTAGGTATAGATAAAAGAGCTATGTAGCCAATGGAGTGTCATAAGCTCACAAAGCAGTTATGTTAGTAAAGTATCTATGTTGGCTTTATGTTTTTGTTTACTTAAGCTTACTTTGTTTAAGCTAACTTATCTATAGATAACAGAGCCTTGAATCTAATAGAGCTACATAGCTAACGCAGTTAAAGCTAAGCTGACAAAACAGCTGTGTAAGTAACATATCTACATTGGCTTTAGCTATGTTTATGTTTACTAAAGTGCTAACTTAGCTACATCGGCTTATGTAGTAACATTAATTATATAGTCAGCATAACTATGTTAGCTTTAGCTAAAAATAATAAAGCTAAAGGGAGCCACGGTTCATGTACCTACTCCTAAAATGGGTCTATGCATAATTTAATCCCAGATTAGAGCTCTGGCCCTTTTCTTTGTTTTATTTATGAAATGTTTCTTAGTCTGTAATGTTTTCAATGTGCTCATTCCATGAATTAAAACCGCCAGAGTTTGTTTATAATTACAGTTGAATATTTCTGAGATATACAGCATCCCGTGTTGCATCCCCCTCTCAGATCTTGGGCCATACTGCCCAGCTTTAAGTATAAATACAGGTTTGTTCCAAATTTGACAAAAATCTCTCCATGCATCCTTGAACTATTGCCCTTGTTCTTACAATATATTCAGTTAATCCATGAGTCAGAGTGGATATTAGTGCAAAGTTTGGAAAGAATCCTTAAAAACCTTCTTGATATCGAGTTCAAACAAAGGCCCAGACGAGGGAACATTCAAACCCACATAGGTGTAATGCCTCTGACCCTGGTTATTGCCAACACAGACATAACAACCTGTCTCATAATCTGCCAACCTTTAATTAAAGGTCTGTGATTATGTTTCATTGCTTTATGTAAGACTTGTGCTTGATCACCATTATGACATAAATGTATTGACTACACAGTTTGCATGAGTTTTGCTGGTTTAGCCATCTAAACTTTATGAGCCCAAATATGTGCACCATAAAACTTCAATCAATATCCCGGCCTTTAACCTATGAAATCACTCCGACTTCCTTTCCTTATTTTATTATTTTTTTAATAAAATGCTCACAAATCAAATAGGAGAAAGCTTAAAAAATGTAAATTTACACTAGAAAGAAAATGAAACTGTTTATGTGATTACCATATTCATCAGCCAATCTGCAGAGCAGTGAGGAAGAGAGGGAGAGCCCACTGCTAATATAGTCAATAACAACTGCTGGGCTGGAGCTGTGTAAACATCAGCTTGTCTTTAGTTGTTTACAACATATGTTGTAGTATCAAATTTTTACACGAGAGCTGAGAAAATTTCAGTTTTCATGATTGTAACTTTAATTTCAGTCTCCAAAGCCAGCACAAGCAGCCGAGTCCTGCCAGTCTCTCACAGAGGGTCCTATTTCTTTATCTAGATCATCCTGCAGCAGACTCTGAGAGGTAGAGCTCACCTTCTGTGGATGCATGCACGAGTATGAAACTCCATTATTTCTCACACTTTCATAGATTCTACCATTGCTCTTTCTTGGGACTGCTGCTTGAGTTAATCTTTATTTTGGTTTCTGGCTACTTTTTTTTACATTTGAACCAAAACACATTTCAGCACTAAATGCATGGAGGTCACTTTTTCGGACTTGACTTCATTTCTCAAAATGTGTGGAAACACTATTGAGGCTTTTCCCCTATGACTTTTGGCCATGCTGATCCAAACCAAACCATGCTGATTTACCTTTCCATCACCAGCTTGGCCACACCGGGCTACACTGAGAGCGAACACCCCGCCTCCAAGCACACCGTGATGATGTCCCAGTGGTTCATCATCATTCAGGGTTGCCTGCAGATGTGTTTAAGAAGCAACTGATGGCAAACTTTGAAATACCTTGTGGCAGCAGCATGGACAGGCATGATGTGAGTGGACAGCTAAACCAAGCACCTTAGAAAGTGGTGGTGGTGCCACTGATGGGCCTCAAACGTCCTCTTTAACAGGGGTTCTCAACCTTATCAGCCTGCAACCCCCAAAATGAAGGTGCCAGTGACCAGGGACCCCCACTGTACCTGAAGGTGGCTAAACACAGCCACACATTCAAGAATAGTCCTGTGCAGACAAGGCCGCACATTTGGGGGGGAAAAATGGGAGAGATTCCTGGGGGCCCAGCCAAACTGGGGGCCGGCAAAATCATAGTCCATTGTAAAGTTAAGCTTTGGTATTTCATATTTAACCTGAATAATAACCTCTCTTATCAAAGAAACAAATTTTAATTCATTTGTGTAGTAAGTAGCCCTCTTAAAAATGTAAATCCTGTTAAAACAGAATTAAAACACATTAAAAATAGCTAAAATGGGATAATAATGGCAAAAATGCTGGTAAAAGTGGTGAAATTAGATTTAAAAAGAAGCAGAGATGGGTTAGAAATGCCAAAATGTAGATAAAAATGGCAAAAAAATAACCTGAAAATTGCAAAAATGGGTTAAAGTGGCAAAAATGGGCATATAAAGTGGTAAAAGGGGATTCAAAAGTGGCTGAAATGCATTAAAGTGGCCAAAAATAGGTACAAATTTGGTGAAATGTGATGAAAATTTATAAAAACTGGCAAAAAGGGTAAGCTGAGGCAGAAATAGTCAGAATCTGGCAAAAATTGGCATATCAAATTGTGAAATGTGGCTTAAAAAGTGATAAAAGGTGTTACTAGTGGCAATAATGTGTCAACAGAGCAAGTTGCAAGATTTGGTTTAGAAGTGGCAAAAACAGGCAGATAAAAAAGTAGTGGAAAGGGTTTAAAATCGACAAAAAATGGGTTTTAAGGCGCAAAAATTAGTTAAAATGAGGCAAAACTGGTGTAAAGTGGCAACAGTGTTATTCAAAAATGTTCTTAGTTTTTTTTTTGGCATCTGGAGAGCCCCTCTTAGTGTCTCGTGACCCCCAATGTTGAATCACAATATTTTATTTAATGACATTTATTCTACCCATAATAACGTTGTTCCACCAGTGACTTAAGAAAAGAGTTTTTAAAAGAACAAAATGCATTGATAACGGACCTTTTGTTGATATTGTTGAATGTGGCTCTTAATTATGCCACGGTGAAAGGAGCCCAGGACTAATGAAGCATTTTGTGGTTCAGGTAGTGCATTAAGGTAGCGCTAGCATAGACTGATGAGTCTCAGTTGTTTAGCTTTATAAAAGCCTACTGATTCATAGCTGTGTTGCTTAAAAAGCCAATCGTATTCATGCAGGTGTGCTGCGCTGACATTCTAACCCTATAACTCCAACCTCCACAACCTGTTGTTCTGATGTTGATGTCTAATGCAGACCATGTTTTCTGCTGCAGCTCTGCCTGCACTCAGACCTCCTCATTATTATGTGATGTTGATTTAATGTGATAAAATGATCATGTTCAGGTTTAAATAGGAATAAAGAAATGGACAATTCTTTGATCCAAGTGTCTCTGACTGACATCATCTTGACAATGACTACAGTCAGGAGCATGAGATGTAGATAGCACGGTTCTCTGCATTGGGACAAATAATGGAAAGGCGCTATCATTAAGTCACACCTGTGCCTTTCCTCTTATGATTCTTCATGATGTTCTTGTTATGTCAAAGTGTCTGCAGTGGGAAAGGTTCATGAATAATGCTGCAGGAGAGTTAATGACTCAACGTGCTGTTACCTACGTTTATAACATGCTTTTCTTTGTATTAAACACTGGTAAAGGCAGAGGTGTTTAATGAATTATTATTTTGCAGATGAGCGTGTTTCTTTCTAAGGAATGTGTTTTTCTTTGCAGGTATTTTAATTTTGTATGAAGCTGTGACCTTCTATGCTTCAACGAGGAGTGATGCTCTTTGTTTCCTGTTATACAATAAAGGCTGCCAATTCAAGGAATTTTTAATCAATATAATTTAATGGGCTCTATTTTTTATTCTTTCACTTGTTAAATACTTCTTTAAAGTCAATTTCAAGGCTTTTACAAGATGTAGCTATAATGAAGCTGATCACCTCTGTCTGCAGCCTAAAGAAGAAGAAGAAGAATTATAGATGCGTATTAAAATGCCAGCAATTAAGTATTAAGCACATTAGTGTAGGGGATCAAATCAAACTGAAAATCTACAGCTGCTGCAGGTTAGTTTTCATTCACTCAAAAAAAGAAATCAGTGGTTAAGGGCAGCACCTTGTGAAAGTCCAGCATATTTTATATATCTATACTTTTTCTACTCATTTATTTTCCTTTATTGTTTGTTTTTAAAGTATCAAGAGGGTCTCACCTCCATAAGTGCAGAATAGCTGCAGTTGTTATAAAATCCACCTGTTACGGGTTTCATAATCATGATCTCAAAACCAATGGAAAAAAATCCTGATTATGATTTTTACCATAATCTAGCAGTCCTACCTCAAAGTCTGATCTGTCCAGCCCCACTCTTGCCTGGATGGCAAAATGATACATAAACAAATGCCTTTCATTCGTTAGAACATTTGCACTGTTGAGCCCACTGAAAAGGCTTAAGTGTCACATATTATGCAAAATACACTTCTTCAGGCTTTTCTAGCCAAGATATGTGCTCCTCGTTTCCACACTCCCCCCAAAGATCAGAAACCTCTCCTCCTGGAGAGATTTTGTACTGCTCTGTGAAACTAAATAAAAGAAAGCATGTTGTTGAACGAATAAGGATGACTTTAGTGATCCTTTGATCAGGTTACGCCGCCCCCTGTAGGAGATTCCAGTGCAATATAATCAGTATGAGACTATCTCGCTCTGAAATGATCGGCATCAGTGGCAAAAAAAGAAAAAAAAAAAAAAAAAAACATGATTGGGCATCCTCACTGTATGTATGGAAAAATGTTATTGCTTTCTGCTATTTAACTTTGTTAAGAAAGAGAATTCCACAAATGTATTCACCCAACATGAACCTATAAATTCACAATTCATCAATCCTTCAGTGTTCACTTGGTGCACATTAACAGCAAATCTTGCCTCAAACAAAATAAATGTTCAGGGAGTAATTTTGGTTTAAACACACCCCTGCTGAGCGAGTAATAGAGAGTTGTTAGGCTGGGACTCATGCAGTGGACCCCATAAAGACAAATATTACAGGGATCTGACCCGCTGCCAGCATGTTGTTGTTCATTTGAGATGAATTATATGGTTATTACAGGGGAGACAGAGCCGTCTATGATAGGAATAGTAATGGCTGGACTGTCAGCAAATGAAATTACTTCAGGTGAATTAAATTACAGCAAAATTAAACTGTTTGTAATGTTCCTAAGGACCACCTAAGGAACACTAGTCATTAATCCGGTGTTTATTTATCCACAGTGGGTTGCTTCTTTATAGTTTACCCCACTTCACATCACTACACTTTTTTTCTCGCAGTGCTCGAGGGAATAAAAGGGAGAACTTCAGTCTGTAAATATGTCCTCCACAGGATATCCGCACTCCCTATACCAGAAAGGTCATTTAACTCACCATCTACACACGCCGGCCTCGCCCTGGTGGTCCCGGCGATCTGGCCTCTCCTGCAGGCGCAGCGGGCCGTCTGCCTGGCGATGGTCCGTCTGGGAACGCTGCTGTCTCTGTTGAGCATCACTATCTCACAGGTTCCCACCGCCAACTGGCCTGCCAAACACAGCAGCAAGAACAAAGTACATCACATTAGCATAATGAGACTGTAATGAACACATTACAGAGGAGCAACTGGTGTGCGAAGGTACAAACAACTGGCAGCCTGGACACAAGGCTCTTTTTTCTGCTCTGTGTACCACTCAACACTTTAATACTCATTTAAAGCCTCAGATAGAAAATGGAAAACTGAGTTTTGGGCTTTACAAGCAGCAGGTCTGAAAGAGTCTCCTGTATGAATACAGCATGGCTGGCTGCTCTGTTGATAAACTGTCTTATTGTTGGTGTTTGGAAGGAAAAAATCCTCCAAGTATCTGTTAGAAAGAGCAGTTTCTGTTTGGTAACTCATAACAGTACCAGGAAGAAGTACAAGTCCAAACTCTGAAATAGGAAAGTGAACCTAAAGGAAAACCAACAAGGGGACTGCTTGTCTGAGTGCAAAAGAAACCAAATTAGATGGTTCCTTTACTTAAGGTATTAATTCATTCAGAAACTTTCATAATTCAGTTCCATTCATTGTAAAAAGGGGTATACCTCCTCAACTTAATTGTCCATTTACTCCTTAAGAGCATACGTACATATATCAGGCCTGTGCGTTAAGACTTTCCCAGGCCAGGAGCAAACATGCAATTACCTTCCATTGTTTTACCATGGCAATGACTGGAAAAAGAGCCTACTATCAAATAGTTAACGTTGAATTAATCTCAACCACAGCCACGAACAGCTGAGCCCATGAGAGCCCATCAGCTTATGATAGCCGATGAGATCTCACCTTATTGCTTCTCATTTTATTTTTAACAGCCATTTATTGCCAGAGCCTATAATTTGTGGCTTCCAATATAGCCAGGGCACATTCAGATATGTTATATTGAATTTCCAGGCCAATAATTTCTCGATCACTTACCAGTCCAATTAGCGAGACTCAGGAGAACTGAGAATAATGTTGATGCTAAGACCGTGTCTATGGCTGGATTGTTTTCTGACCTCTTCCCGATGTCTTTTTAGTCATTAAGAAAACTTAAAATGTCATTTAATTCATAGCTTTCAGTGATTGCACACTTATGAGCCACCCCTGGAGACAAAAGCTTCATGATGCCTTTAGTTTTAGAGAAATTATCTCTGTTGCCACCTATGTTTTTTTAACCAGTTTTCATTTCTGTTATTTCAATGAAGGAAAGTTGTTTAACTGGATGCACCAACCCAGTGGTTCCCAGCCTTTTTTCTTGAATATAAAGCCACTGATTACTGTCAATAATTCAGATTCAGATTCAGAAAATGTTATAATCTACAACAATGGAAAATTACCATTGATCAAATGATCTTGATCTTAATTTTAACCAATTTTTCCACTCTTTAACCACTTTTCCCCAATGCTTCCACCCATCTTTGACACTCTTTCCACCTATTTTTGCCACTCTTTAACCACTTTTCACCATTGTTTCCACCCAACTTTGCAACTGTTTCCACCCATTTTTGCCTTTTTTAACTGCTCATTAACCACTATTTCAACCCATATTTGCCACTTCTAACCCATTTTTTTTTTTTGCTCATTTTCATTTTTTGTCTCTTTTTGCAGTTATTAACTTGATTTTCCTGTAGTCATTCCAGTTCCCTGTACTCTATTCTCTGGCATCCTGATGTTTGTGCACATCATGGCTTAGCTCTGAAGTTTGGCTTCATACTCCCAGTGGTTTAGTTCCATAGGTCATTCTTTTTTTAGAAAAGGAGTTTACATTTTGAAAAAGGATATACTATTACATTGCAACTTAAATGATTGTCCTCCATAGACCCCTCCATTTGGCAAGACCCAAGAAAGCGTCCCCTTTGTCCCCCCTTATGGACGGCCTTGAAGGTAGCTGCCACTGTCCCAAGCTCTTCTTTGCTCTCCAAGCCTTAGCACTAGTCCTTAGTGACTGAAAGATATGAATGGTAGCAGATCATGGGATTGCACCGCATCCATATAAACTATTCCTACATTTACCAGATGTCTTTGAAATGTGACTGCTCAATAATGCTTTAGCTTGTAAATGGAAAGTACACTGCCCTCAACCCTGCAAATCTTGTGGTTTTGTTAGGACTATGTAGTTGGGAAGGTAAGACCAAGGAGGTGAGTGTTGGTCGGTGGAGGTGTTGTGGGTAATTTGGCAAAAACTCAATTGAAGGGTGGTCCCAACTCAACAATACTGGGATTATCTTTGCTCTTGCTGCCAGTTGGTCTACATAGTTGGGTTTTGGGGACCGCGGGGTAGGGTATTAGCATTGCCACTATCTGGGCCTTGCATGTAGAAGCAGAGTTTGTTTAAGGGGGCAGTGTCATTTGGGTTGCAATTGCACCTAAGAGCCATGTTGTAACTTATAGGTAGCACAAAGCATGGATTAAGCAGTCTGTTCACTGAGCCATTATCCCTAAGCACTATCACTATCTTGAGTTGAATTCAAATTAAAGTTATACTAAATAAAAGAACGTTATTTTAACAAATTTGGAATAGTTTTAAACTGAAATATAACCAGTAAACTTGTAGAAGATGTTCTGCGTGTGAGAGACAGAGGACAACTTGACTTCTGGGTGTCCCTGGTGGAAATCATCCTGTCTTCTGGCACTCAAAGGTATAGAGTAAATGGGCCGAACTTTATAGCACTCTTCTTGTATTAACAAATCTGAGTCTAATTCATATTCTCATACATAATAACCATGTCAGGCTATGATATTAGCTGAAATAAGGGGTTCAGTATCCTGTCCAAAGTATCTTTTTGGGATTATTTTTACAATTAGCTGATGACATGCCCTGCCCCCAGAGCCTCCGCTGCCAAACGTGCTTGGAGAAAACCATGACAATGTGTTCATTAGATTTTCAGATTTGTTGTATCCACTTAGAAAATTTGGCCTGCTGGTGGCACTGGCACGAAGCTCAAGAGGGGCCCAAACTGCAAGACATCCTCTGTATACAATAATTTGCACACAAACCTCGCCAACGGCCATCTAGAAGCCTTGATGTGGGGCAGAAATACACATATAGACAGATGGCTGAATGGACTAATCAAGTTCACAATAATTAGACCCCAACGTTAACAAGCCAAAACATTTTTGGCTATGCTGCTGTGGGAATCCCAATGCCAGTTGGTCAGTCGACCACTTTGGCTGGGACTTGAACTTTCCCAACTATTGGGTGGATTGCCATATTACTTCTAGTATTATTGATGTTGCCTAGATGATGACATTTAATGGCTTTAGATGTTAATGGCTCAGATTCCCATATGTGGGCTCTACTGATGTAGAGGTGGGTGGCAAACTGGTATCAACAGATCATCGGTATCATTGCTGCCACACAATGGCTTTTTGTCTTCACCCTTTGAAATGTTTGCTGAACTGCACACACACATGGCTAAAACAATGCCAACAATAGTTCAACCTTCCAGCTTTGATGATGGGTAAATAAAAGTTATATTAGACAGTGATTTGAGACAAAAAGCACATATTGAGTCCTGGGCTTCGTCATGTTTGGCTCTAACACTTAAGAAGATCCAGGCCAAACCACATACTCTCTGACATACTGGAACTGCTTCCTCTTCATGTTTGAGTGTCTACAGCTCAACAGATTATGGCACAGTAAATGTGTATTCTCTCCTCTTCAAGTTTGATAACTGTACATGACAGCCAAGTGTGTGTGTTATCTGTCCAGGGCTTAAGCTCTTTGAGCTGGAATGGATAGACTCTGTTGATCCTGAGCCCTGCACTACAATGATTTGCATCTCCATTGGCTGTGTTTACACCCATGACTTACTTGTCTTTAGCCCAAGATGATTGAAAAGAAGTAGGCCGTGGCTCTGCCTAGTGGTCAAAGAGGCAGCTGTAAATACTGTAACTCAGTGTATTTGCTATTAACTGTAGCTCCACTCAAGCTTAGTTAATTTAATGACCAATATGAATTTCCAACAAATTCTTCACAATAAAAGACCCAAGTTATTATGTTATTCAACTGCTTTTTTTATGAAAGAGCCATATCAACAACTTGGGTGTTCTCATGAGCAGCTTAACACAACCCAGCAGGAGAGAGACAACATTAAAAATTACATAGATTGGCTAAATGTATTCAGAACTATCCCACAGAGACTCATAAAAGTACATTTTTGAGTTGAGTATTGTATTACAGGCTTAAACGCTCACTGGCCACTTTATTAGGTACACATCTTCAGTTGCTTGTTGAATAAATCAGTCAATCCTGTCCACATACCTAAATGCACTGAGTTGCTGCCAAGTAGACGTGGTCAAGAAGACTTGCTGACGGTCAAACTGAGCATCAGAATGAGGAAGAAAAGTGGCATGGTTGTTGGTGCCTGGCAGGCTGGTCTAAATATTTCAGAAACTGATGAGCTACTGGGATTTTCATGCACAAGGTTTATAAAGAATAGTCTGAAAAAGGGAAAATATCCAATATCCAATATCCAATACTGTGTGGAAGAAAATGTATTGTTGATGTCAGCAGTCAGAGAAGAATGGGCAGACCAAGGTATGCAGAATACCTACCCAGCTAGGAACAGGAAACTGAGGCTTTAAGTCACACAGGCTCACCAGTTTTGACAATAGAAGATTGGAAACATGTTGCCTGGTCTGATCAGTCCAGATTTCAGCTGTGACATTCAGATGGTAGGGTCAGAATTTGGCATAAACAACATGAAAATATGGACCCATCCTGCCTTTTATCAATGGTGTAGGCTGGTGGTCGTGGAGTAATGGTGTCAGCGATATTTTCTTAGCACACTTTGGGCCTCTTAGTATGAACAGAGCATCGTTTAAACGCCAAAGCCTTCCTGAGTATTGTTGCTGACCATGCCCATCCCTTTATGCCCACAGTGTACCCAACTTCTGATAGCTACTTCCAGCAGGATAATGTCCCAAAGCTCAAATCATCTCAAACTGGTTTCTTGAACACTGTACTATGATGGCCTCCACAGTCACAGGATCTCAATCCAATAGAGAACCTCTGGAATGTAGTGGAACGAGGGATTTGCATCATGGATGTGCAGCCGACAAATCTGCAGGAACTGTGTGATGCTATCAGTGTTAATTTTGGCAGCTTTTACCCACGCCGATAAAATCGGCAGGGGGGTTAAGTAAAGGGTTCCGTATCTTTGTTTGTTTGTTTGTTTGTTTGTTTGTGTACAAGATAACTCGAGAACGGAAAGTTGGATCTTCACCAAACTTTCAGGGAATATTGGGATAGTGACAGGGAAAAATTAATTAGATTTTGGTTATGATCACAACTGTTTGGTTTTTCTCGCACTTCGAATTTTGAACACCATAGTGATCAATGTGTGCGTGAGTTCCTCGGTGGCGCTGCTTAGGCGTGGATCTGCTGCCTCAGATGGCCATTCTAGTTTTAATTTTAGTCTTAGTCTTTAGACGAAATGTCTTTAAGTTTTAGTCCCATTTTAGTAATTTCTGTCCTTTTTAGTTTTTAGCCAACGAAAACTCAAAACATTTTAGTCTAGTTTTATACCATAAAAAGTCCTCACATTTTAGTCTTTACTTCAAGTCCAAGCATTTATTTTCTTGCCTGAATCTGGTACCAAATCGTGGTAGTGTGTTCCATGCACCCTGCCAAACCTGGGGTCCCTGCTTTCTACAGCTGAGAGGCAGAATGGCTACAGCGGCATTGTTTTTGACAGATTTACCACCAGTAGAAAAATATAATGGATTTTGAATGTGCGATCAAAACTAAATCACATTTTAGTCAGTTTTAGTCATCTTGATGAAAACTAAACTCATGTTTAATCAGTTTTAGTCATCACAGATCTATTTTTGTTAGTCTTAGTCTAGTTTTTGTCATGAAATGAAAGGGTTGACAAATAGTTGTAGTCATAGTTTCAGTCGATGAAACTTACACTGATACATATAATGTGCCATTTTTACCAAGCTTGCACCGCTATATGCAACTAGATGAAACATTACACACTGCATCTTTAATATAACCTGAAACATCTACAATTCAATCGAAAAACAACCAAAATCTTCCTCAAATTCTCAAAATCTGTCAGATTGCAATGACATGTCCTGTGCACAGCCACCTTTAGTTCACCTCACAGATTTCAGGTCCAGGCTCTGGATAAAGAAGACATCTATCTTCTCCCACTGAGGCCATTTTTTGCACATTAAGACATAAGCTTTCATTGTCATGCTAAAAAGTAAAATTTCCTCTTATATCCAGCTTTTCTAGCAGATACATGGAGGTGTTTTGCCCAAACTGACTGGTATTCTAATTTTAAGGAGTCTTGTGTGGCTTTTGCTGCCACTAAAGGCAACATGATGAAAATAATCATTATGAAAAAAATCATATGAATAATAACCGTAATGTCAAAACCAATCAAACCCATTGCACTGATTATTTTTGCCATAATGGAGCAGCCCTAGTTTCAGCTGCTCTGATGAGAAGACACTAAAATTCAGCTTTCATTTTTTAATCATTAGTTAAACCACTGAACTAGTTACTAAAACATGGTCCACCAGGCAAAATAATGAGTGACTTAGTTGACATGACATTGGCTTCAAGCCGCAGTGCTCATTCAACAGACCAATTTTCAAGCAGGGTTAAGCTCTAGTGAGACGGCAAATGGACAGAATGTCTTATGCTGATGATTACCTTGCTCTGAAATCTCCACGGTGTGTCTGTGTGTGCTATTCTTATACCTCTTTCCAAGCACAGAGAATTACTTTAGAGTTCTCCGGGCATTACAAATTGATGGATGACTCCCGGGGCAGGGGGCCTGTGGTTTTGCAAGTTTTTTAAGTATCAAGTTTGTCAGAACGTAATCTCTAAATTAATTACACAGTGAGGAGAAACATACAATTCACAGGGGTGTTTTAGCTGCAAATGGACTACTTGGGAGGGGAGAGATAATACATAAATAAATGTTCTTCATCTTGACTTTATCACGTCTGGGGAGTTAAAAGAGTTGATAAAACACTTTTCAAACTTTTACTTTGCAGATTGCGTGATGGAATGAGCGAGATTCCAATTTTAATGGGTTTGGATGAATTAATTTAAGATTTGTTTGAATGTCTAGAAGCGAGAGCTGCTCTAAATTATATTAAATAAAAGTAAAACCTGTGTCACAGTGAAGAAATGAGCTTTGTGCTCAGAATTGCAGATGTAGCTGGAGCATGGATCGGATGATAAATTCTAATGAGTCACAATGAAAACTCAGCGAACAAAAGAAGAGATGTGACAATGATGTTTTCAGTGTTTGGATCCATTAAATGAAACCTCTATGTGGCCTTCTGCTGATGACAGTTTGATTGAACACTCATTGTTAAGACAACGGTTTTGTTTGGGTAAATTGTTTATAAAGTGACGGGGACGTACTTAATTGTCTTTTTATTTGGGGTTTCCTGGTGTGTTTGAGGAGAAACTGTTTACTGATAATAGTCACATGCTTAAAAGATAAACAGCCTTTAATAACTGCAAATTGCTTCAGGCTGTCTGCTGGTTTTAAAAACCAATTTGGAAATGCAAACATGGTTGAATATGAAGATGACACTTTTCCCTCGTCACCTTGTCATTTAAATCAAAGAGAGCGTGGTAGAAAGTAGCACCAAAAGACGAATCAGTGACCTGCTGAACAATGCTAATACATGAAAGTAGATCAGAGGTGGCCTGCCACAGAATTAGCTAGGCACCAAGAGAAAGGGCCCCAGTTCTGATTTATTAATGATATTAAAGCATCAGATCAGTAGCAGTGGTGCTAGCGTCCTGGCTAACAGTTTCCTCATTTTGGACCTGAAAAGTGTGCCAAGCTATTATAAGGTTCTGATATTCATATTATTTTTTCATGTCACTTTTTAACTGCTTTTCACCACTGTTTCACCATTAATGCCCCCCCCTTTCCATTTTCTCCATTTTTGAAACATCCTATTTTGCCATTTTTGCCACTTTGAACCCATTTTGCCACCTTTTTTTGTGCTGTAGTAACTAGGGTTGTTTGAAAGTCTCAATACACTAAAATATTGAGCCATTTTATGATGCAATACTGTATTTTAAAAATGTGGTATCAATATTTTATTGATTGGTGCAGTAGTTTTGTGATGATCACATTGTAATATATCACAATAGTAGGCCTGTAGTCAACCAAAGAAAAACTTGGTTGACCAAAATCACACCCAGGCACCAACCAATTGAATGGTCATTCAGGGAAAAAAATAAAAAATAATAATCACCTTGTTGGGGACCAGTTTAATCCATATAGGTTCCTTACCGCACCTGTTTGGTAGTCTAAATGATCCTAAAATGAACATAACAAGCCTTATGAAGCATTAATATATTTTTTAGGCTCATCACATTGTACTAAAAAAATAAATAATTGAGAGACTCACCGACCAGGGTGATTTGGGTTGGACAAAAGCTTTTTGACCAAACAATCAGCCAATCCAATGGAAGCAGTCAGCCCCACACAATATATCAGTATTGGTCCCTCTGCATCTGGGATCATATCGTATCACCAGATTCTTGCCAATTCACAACTAGTAGTCATCAATTTTTGCCACTTTTTATCTAACTTGTGCCTCTTTCTACACATTTAGGTCACTCTCTAGGCCCTTTTCATTTCTTCACCTGGCCATTTTTGCAACATTTTGACACTCGGAACACATTTTTGATACCTTTCCCCCCTGTTTGCCACTTTTAACATTTCAACATTTTTACCACCCATTTGTATTAGCTTTTTTCATTTGAGCCTCTTTTAACTCATTTTGCCACCTGTTTACCCCATTAGCCAAATGTAATTCAACATTTTTTCCATTTTAAATCCATTTGTAACAGTTTTTGCCACTTTTAACCACCTTTCACTTCTTTGTCCTCCCATTTTTGCAACGTTTCTGCAACTAGTTTTTGCCAATCTTAACCCCATTCAAATTTTTTTTACACTCATCTTTATCCAACTTTTTGCATTGTAGAAACCCATTTGTGCCCATTTTAATCCATTTTTGCCTTTCTTTTACCCCTTTTCACAAATGTGATCTAATAATTATGCAATCTGCCACTTTTAACCCATTTATGACTCTATTCACCCTTTTCACTACTTTGTCCACCCATTTTTTTGCAATGAAGTAACCTATTTGTGCCACTTTCATCTCATTTGTGTTTCTCTAAACCGATTTTTGCCACACTTTTACTGCTTTCCCCTCTTTATCTGCCCATTTTCACATTATTTTACCACTTTAACCCATTCTTTAATACCTTTTGCACCTGTACGCCACTTTAAACCCCTATTCATATTTTTCCCACCCATATTCGCCCCCTTTTTTAGCATTTTAGTGACCTATTTTTGCCACTGTATGACCCCTTTCCACCATTTCTCTCACAAATTTTCACTTCTATCCCATGTCAGCCACTTTTGACCCCAATTGCAATTCTGTCATTATTTTCCCCTAAAGTTGTGTCAGTTCCTTCTACTTTATTCTCTTGCATCTTTACATTTGTGTTTAGTGTGGCTTAGCTATGAAATCTGACATAACTTTCCAAGTGGTTTATTCAGTGTGCCGATCCACAGTGTTAACAAAATTATTTTAAGAAAGGGTGTTTTGAAAAAGGTTTTGTTATAATACAGTATAAATAAATAAAATTTGTTTTTTTGTTTTTTGTTGCTTTGACAAGTGCTGCTATACCAGTTCAATATCAATGGACCATGATTACTCATGGGCCCTTCATGAGTAATCATGGTCCTTCAGCCCCTCCCCCACCCCGAGTGCAACTTTGCTTCAGAGCCAACTTAGCTTGAAACCAGCACCTTTAATTATAAGCTCAATATAAATTCCACTTAAAGATCTTTATCAGACTCTAGGTCAAACAATAAAGCACGGAGAAAGTTCTGATAACTTGTTCACTTTCGTTAAGACGTGGAAATAGTAACACCCTTTCTTCCTTTTCTTCTTTATTGAATGGAGAGCTGCCAGTGAGAAAATCACTGAGGCTGGGGCTGAAATAAAATCAGCTCAGTGAAGCTAGATTAGAGGGGAGTCTGCGCTGCAGTACCTGTAAGGTCAATCTCTGGCATTCAGCTACCATCACTCCTTTATACGGCTGTTTCCTGTTCTTCTCCACACCCTCAAAGGCTCATTAAGCGAGCCGCTAACTGCTCGACAGCTTCAAATGGCTGTAATAATGGCAAAGGTTGTAAGGGTTGTTGATCAACACAAATGACTCCTAAAATCACCTTTGTGGGTGCAGAGACTTCCAAGTTTCAAAGTAAGACATCTTGGAAAAATTCCAGATATTAGACATGGGTTTTACTGATGCTTTGACCTTTCTTTAAGCAACATCATTTGGATGAAAAGGGGCCAAGGGCAAAATAAACATTTGCCCCTTTTAATGGAAACTCTGAATATCTGTGCAATAATAATATAACATCATCTTAACACACAGCAGATACAGCGAAGGTCAAACCAGGAGTAGAACCTGTCAGCAGAGGCTAAGGTGGACAGATTTTTCTAGACTTAAATTGACACTCTATCTGCTACTTTAACATCTGACTGCACTAATAGGACCAATGTTATTACAGTACCTAAAAGGTGTTCAACCCCTTGGATGTTTTACCCTTTTACTGATTTTATAAATAAATCATGGTCAATATAATGTGGCTTTTTTGACTAAACAATTTCAAAAAATTCTCTAATGTCAAAGTAAAAACTATGAATAAACAATAAAATAAAAAATGTAAGGTTAAATAAGTGACTACATAGATATTCACCCCCTTTTAAAGTGACCTAATTCAACAGAGGTCCAGCTAGTTGGTGCTAGTAGTCTCATATTTAGTGAAATGGTGATCACCAGAGTGCAGTGAATGTGTCTCAGGTGATTGTAGTATAAAGATACCTGTGTCTGGAAGGTCAAGTCACTGGTTCATAATTATTCATGGCTACCATTACACCATGAAGACAAAGAGACACTCCAAGCAACTCAAAATTTAACTGAAAAGTAGGAGTCAGGGGATGGATACAAAAGGTACTGGACATCCTCCAGAGTTCAGTTAAGAAGGAGACTAGTGAGAGAGGCCACCAAGACACCTATGACTACTCTGAAGGAGCTACAAGCTTCAGCAGCTGAGCTGGGAGAGACTCTGCAGACAACACTAGTGAAAGCTTTATGGGAGAGTGGCAAAGAGAAAGCCACTGTTAAAGAAAACTCGTACTAAATCTCAACTAGAGTTCCACAAAAGGTATGTGGGAGACTCCAGGGTCAAGTAGAAGAAAGTTCTTTTGTCTTAGGAGACACAAAGTGCTTTTTGGTCATCAGACAAGATGCTTTGCTTGGTGGACACCAAACATTGCACATCACTGCAAACACACCATCCCCACTGGGAATCATGGTGATGGCAGCATCATGAAATGGGGATGCTTCTCAGCTCCAGTCCCTGGAAGACTTGTAAAGGTAGAGGGTAAAATAGATCTAGGAAAATCCTAGAGGACAAACTTATTCCATTTGCAAGAGTTCTACAGGCTAGGAGAAGAGCATAAAGAAAAAGCTAAACAGAAATGGTTTAAAGACAACAAGGCGAATGTTCTGGAGTGGCCGAGTCAAAGCCCAGACCTCAATCCAATAGAGAATTTGTAGTTGGACTTGAGAAGGGCTGTTCACACCTCATCTCTGTGCAACCTGACAGGGCTTGATCAGTTTTGCAAAGAAGAATGGAGTAATATTGCAGTGTCCAGATGTGTAAGCCTGATTGAGACCTATCCACACAGACTCAGTGCTGTGATTGCAGCCAAAGGTGATCTACTAAATACTGACTTGAAGGGGAGAAAATAGATGTAGTCACTTATTTTACATTACATTTTTTAATTTGACTTTACCTTGTTAAAATCTGTTTTCACTTTTTACATTAAAGAGTTTTCTTTTGTATCTGTTGTCAGAAAAGCCAAATTGTATCAACCATGACCGATTTATAAAACCAATAAAAAGTAAAACATCCAAGGATGTGAATTCTTTTCATCAAACTGTATTCCTCTGCAAGGTAAAGAATTACTAGATGGGGAAGTGGGTCAAAAAGTAAAGCTCCTTAGAAGCTACAATATGGCAAAAGGTCACTGGGACGTCACAATATGTAAGTTCATACTGACCTTTGACCTTTAAAATCTAACCAATTCATTCTTGAGTCAGAGTGCACATTTGTACAAAATTAAAGAAAATCCCCTGAAGCGTTTTTGAGATATCACAGGAGTTTACAAGAGTAGCCTGGACGGACGGCCAGACAGTATGAAAACATAATGCCTCCGGCCTTGGCTGTCAGTGTTAAAGAGGCACAAAAACTGTGTACTGCCTTATTTTTCTTAGGCAGAGGGAGAGAGAAAGAGGCCATGGATGGGGGTCTTAGACTGGAGATATACTTGCTGTTTTACTTTGCATTTGCATATGGATTATGAGCATTCTTGGAGATATACCTGTGCATACGTTTAACATGTTACTGGAAAAAAACCTCATCAGAGTACACCAGAGTTCAGGCTGGATTCAACTACCTAATGTGTAGGATGTAAACTACAAACATGGCAACACCCAGGAAGGTTACTATAATGTTAAAACTGAGATCAGAAGTCTGCTCATAGTAACATCAATAATCAATAGTAACATCAGATCAGCTCAGACTGAAGACTGGTGGTCAGAACACATCAGTGACACTCCATTTTTTTCACATTTTATTTTAATTAGTAACCATGACAACTGATGACCTTAAGCTGACTATGTTCAAAGATACGATCGTTACAACAGCTGATGAAAGCAGGCAGAGCCCTCAGGAATGCCACTTTGTTTCATTTTACTTTACAATGTCAAAATATTCTCATCAGATATTTAATAAAAAATAAACTTATACAAACACCCAAGGACACACTGAGCTCAGAGTCACCAGTTTACACAGTCACTAATTTAACTCTAAAACAGATTTTATTTTCAGCTTTATAACAGGTTTATATATTGACTTTAAAGCAGACTCTATCTTTCAGCTGGTTTGAAAAACTTTTTATTGTCTCTGTGTAGAACAATGATACATTGTAAAGATGTGAAGAACTGTGAACTCAGGTTATCAGGTGATCTTTAAAACTTTGAGCTGTTGTCGCTGTTGCTGTCACACCTCCTTCGCCTCTGTAACGTGTTTTCTGCATCTTGCATCTGTGTTGCATTGATTTGAGGATGCGCAAAGCATAGGATGACAGAATCAGCCATGATGCCTATGCAAATGCAGCGTTAACAAGTATATCTCCAAGCGACGATGGCATTAAAGGGCAATTTCAGTATTTTTCGAGTTGGGCAGTATGAGGTAACTAGCAGTGGCAGTGGCATTGGCCTCCAGTGATTTCAGTGAGCATTTCTCCTTTAAGGAGGATTGTACCAGCCAGGTAGCTAGTCTATACAGCGTCACAGACGGGTACAGTTTCTCTGCGGAATTTAGTGGGTTTTTGGTAAAAATGGGCCATGAAACAATTTTAGCTCAAACATACACAGAATTGGAAACTTTTGAAGTATATTATTTTTAACCCAGAAGCCTCTGCGTTTTTTGTCACTATTTTACGATACAGGCTTTGGCTAGCAGATATGTGCTCTTGCACTGCAAAATAGTGACAAAAAACACAGAGGCTTTCTGGGTAAAAGATAAAATGCTGATAGTGCGTACATTTGATCCGACATTGTTTTGTGGCCCATTTTTACCACAAACTCACTAAGTACCATGGAGGAACTGCATCCATGTGCTACGCCGTATAACCTAGCTTCCTAGCACAACCAGCGAGTCCTTCTTAAAGGAACAGTGTTCACTGAAATCACTGAAAGCTAACGCCACTACTACTGCTACGTACCTCATACAAATTAACTTCAAAAATACTGAAATATCCCCTTAAGTAGAGAGAGGCAGTGCCACTAGTGGGGTTGGATTTTTTCCAATATGCTAAGCTGATAGATTGAAAACATGCCTGTGTCATAACAGTGCCTGACTTGATTCTTTTAAGATAAAAAAAAGTTTTATTAAAGAGCAGCAGCTGAATAAAAGCTGTCCCAGTACTGTAGTAAGATGGCAACTGAATATCTAAATAAAGGAAACTGTTGTAACATCTTCACATAACACAATACGTCCTTTTCCTTTCAATGTGTGACAGAGTGACAGGGATTGCGTTAGGGTGGTGAGGTACCAAAATGAAGCACTGAAATCTGTCTTCTAAATCAGTACAGTGGGTATCAGTATGATTTTAGGACTGGACTTCAAGACTAATCTCTGGCCAATAGAGCAAAACAAAGCAGTGATTCAGACTTTATCCTCTGATTGTTTCAGTGCGGTAACCCTAGAAACACATCAACACCTCCACACAAACATGCAGGAAGCTGAAAGATTTTGCTTGATTGCTGCTGAAGTGGCACACCTTCCTGCCCCCTTCATGAGTCTGTGCTCCAGCCTCCATCACAGCCCAACTGTGTGATTCAGAGGTCAGTAAATAAGTTCAGCATCTCATAAAGTTGTGTACTTTAACCTCAGTCAGCTGCACAGAGACAGAGTAGAGGAGAGCAACAGTGATATCACCTGATGCCTCAGAGTATTTTTTTTGACTCTCAATCTGTAGGCTGTTGACTCTGAGCTTCACATCACTGCACAAACACAGATGCCAATAAAATGTCTTGAAAAAGAAAAGAGGAAAATAAAGAGAGCTAAATCCCTGCATCCATTTTAATGGATTGTTAAATAAGATTTCAGAGGAAATATTTTAATTTGAGTGTCCATTGTTTAAAAATCTTATTCATTTTGCCTTCATTGCTATTAACAGCCTAAATTTTGGTATGTGCTCAGTAATTCTTTCCAGTGTGCAGGTCAGAAATTAAAAAAATGTAACCACCTTGGGTGCCAAGGAAGTCCATTAGGTATCATACTGAAGTTCAAATCCTGGTTTGTGACAGCTCTAGTAGGAGAGCTGGATTTGGCTGGGGCAAAGGCCAAAGTCCCTCTAATGACTGTCAGACAGAGCTTAATTTTTGAATTAAAGGGCTTTTTCCAGTTTTATCACTGGTTCTGTTTGTCTTCTACCACTTTCTGCACTTAAAAGCCATTACAGCCACTTTTTAAACCCCTATTACCACTTTTTGTACTTGTTTTGCCACTTTAACCAATTTTTGGTATTATTTTGCCACTTTTATCTAATTTTTGCCACTTTTAACCCATTTGTGTTCTTTTAAATTCCAATTTCACCACCTTTTCACCATTTTCCCCATTATTAACCAATTTTAGCTATTTTAAAGCCATTTAAATTCTATTTTTAACAAAAAAAAAATTTTTTTCATCTGAAGAAGGCAAAATCAATAAAGATATTTGTTTCTTTGATAAGAGTAGTTATTATTCAGGTCAGATATAAAACATGGCGTTCACAGAATAACTTCACAATGGACCATGATGTTGCTGACCTCCATGGGCCCCCAATTTGGCTGGGTCCCAGAAACCTTCCCCTTTATCCCTCCTTATGGACAGCCTTGTCTGCACACGACTATTCTTTAATGTTCATGGCTATTAAACCACCTTCAGGTACAGTGAGGGTCCCCTGACTCTGGCACCTTTATTTTGGGGGTCACGGGCTGAAAAGGTTGAGAACCACTGTCTTAGCTCCTCATTAGCTCACAGAAAAAAAGTCATTCTCTCTTAGCTTAATTTCCAGAAAGCACAGAGTAAAATATTCCTGTAACTCTCTAGTGTCTCTGTAACTTTTCATATCAGCTGATACTGAAATACAGTTTGGCCTAGTCCTGAACAAATCAATAAATCAATTGAAGACATTTCAGGTGACTTTCAGGCCCTGTTGCCTGCTTTGCCTGGTCGGTGATCTCAACAAGGTTAAACTTTTTTCATTCTCAGTGCTCCATAAGTTTTACTCCTGCTGTTCTGTTCCAATGTGGCCTTCAGGCATAAATATCAGACATGACTGATATGTGCAACTCCAGATAATGCTGCATCCAGCAAAGAACTCACTTAGCGCCCGTTAGAAAGAGCAGACGGGGAAGCATCATCGACAGGATGTTGAGTACATTTACAGCTCACAAACATGGCAGCAAACATAAACATAACTGTGCCCCGAGCCAAGAGAAATATTGAAAATGAAGACCAGTTTGTGGAATTATGGCAACAACATAAGTGAGTTTATAGTGTCTCATGCAGGATAAATCCCAACAGAGCTGAACAGGTTTGATGGCTCGGGTTTAGAAAAGAAACTGAATTATTCAATCCCTCTTTTGACATTTTGAAAAATCTTTTCATCACATTTTGAATAAGAACCAATTACCTGAATACAAGTCATACATCAGTACAAAAATGGCATTCAAAAACTGAAAAAAATGGCAAAGGTTGCCACAGGTGTACAAATCAAGCACCTAGTCATGCAGTCTCTATTTACAAACATTTGTGATACTAAATAAGTCGCTCTGAAGAGCTAAGTGACTTCAAGTGTGGTACTGTGATGGATGCCACCTTTGCAAAAAGACGGTTTGTGAAATTTCATCCCTGATAAGATATTACACAGTCAGCTGTAAGTGACAGTATTAGAAAGTGGAAGCGTTTAGGAACAACAGCAACTCAAACACAAAGCAAAAGACCACAGAGTGGAATTAATAACTGCTAAGTCCCATGGCAGTTAAAAGTTGCCAACACTCTGCTGGTTCCATAGCTGAAGAGTTCTGAACTTCCACTGGCATGAAAGTAAGCATAAACACTGTTCAGCAGGAGCTTCATGAATGGGTTTCCATGGCTGCACAGCTGCATGCAAGCCTCAAATCACCAAGTCCAATACCGGGCGTCATACGGAGTGGCGTAAAACACACTAACACAGGACTGTGGAGCTGTGGAAATGTATTCTGTGGTGTGATAAATCACACCTTTCTGTTTGACAGTTAAGTGGGTGAGATTTGTGGATGCTGGGAGAATGTTACCTGCCCGACTGTGAAGTTTGGTGGAGGAGGGATGATGGTACGGGGTATTTTTACATGCTATGCTTCCAAGTGAGTGGCAACAGTTTGGGAAAGGCCCTTTTCTATTCCAACACGACTATAAAGACGTTTATGTGAGTTGATGAGGCCCGCACAGGAACTGACCTCAACCCTACTGAGCATCTTTGAGATGAACTGGAACAGAGATCGCGAGTAGAGCTGAACAGTAAATGGCAAATGAGATTAAATCACAATATAACCTGAAGTGTGTCAAAATACCTATATTTATTTATTTATTTATTTATTGCAGCAGCAGCAGCAGAGACTATGCACGTTATGCAAACATCCAAGTGTCTATTATAGCATAGTGAATAAAAATCCTGCTTTTCATGTTTATGGATCCGATCTTCCTAACGACAACAAGAATTACCTAAAAAATGAGCACCCCCCCTTCCAATGCAGCAATCAATATTGAATTTGCAATGTAAGTCATAATAATTGCAATTAGACATTTTTCAAGAATTGTTCAGCCTTATTCTTTGTATGCTATCCAATATTGAGGAGGCTATCATATAGAATGATGTAATGCTTATATTTTTGCTGAAAAATACATAAGATAAGGAAGCTAAAGATAATCACATACTAAATCACAATATTGGGAAAAAAAAACACAATTAGATTATATTTGTAAATCTTTCAGCCCTAATTACAAGCCAAGCTTCCTTGTCTAACATCAGTGCATGACCTTATAAATGCTCAACAGAATGAATGGGCATCAAACACCATAAAAATACATCTCAAAAAAAGCCTTCTCCATATTTAAGTACATGTCTCTGAGTATGATGTCATATCCCTGCTGGTGTAACAGTCAAGCTGCCAAATACTTTTGTCTATATAGTGAAGGTCTTGTAGTCCTGCCCAAAACTTCCCACACATATACACTACTGCTCAAAAGTTTGGGATCACTGGCAAATTTCTTTCTTTTACCAAAGAAAAACATTTTCATGCAATTCACAAAGAGTTATCAGCAACTGCCAGTCCTCTGCATCAACCTCCTGCTAATCCAAGTTAATCATGGTGCACAGTTAAAAATATTTTACTTACAAGGGAGAAAAAGACTGGACACCAGAAGACTGGAAGAAGGTGTTGTACACAGTTTGAGTTCTTTAGATCAAACAAAAGAACATTTGTTGGAAGTAGAACAAATGAAAAGATGCAAGAACAGAGCTTAAAACCATCAGTTGAGGTGGAGGAAGCGTGCTAGTCCAGGGAGCTTTGGAGGTGGTAAAATAGAAGATTTGTAAAGAGTGGATGGGACCTGGGGAAGACAAGTTATCACATGATTTTGCAATGCCATGCCATGCCATACCCTGTGGACAGCACATGCTTGGGGCCAATTTTAACCTACAACAGGATAAAGACCCAAAACACAACTCTCAAAATGTGTCAGAAATATTTAAAGAATAAGCTGTCAGAATTCTGACAGTAATGGAGTGGTCAGCACAGTCTTCAGATCTGAACCCTATTGAGCTGTTGCAGGAGCAGCTTCACCATATGGTACAAAGACAAACTCAATCAAACCAATCCATCTTGTGGGAGATGCTCCAGGAAGCATGGGGTGAAATCTCATAAAACTGACTGATAGAATGCCTAAGGTAAATCAGGCTGTAACTACTGAAAAATGTGTTTTCTTTGAAGGCACAGTTCTTTATTTTCATTAAAAATCACAATTTCTAACTCTGACAATGTCAGCTTGTCCAGTTCATTTGCTGTATTTTCTGTTCAGACTAATTTCATGAGTGTTTCTATGGAATAATAGAAAACTTGCAAGTGATCCCAAACTTTGAGCTGTAGTGTACATGCAGCTGATATATGCCAATATCAAATGTTCATTTAAATGTCTGTAGACATTTTCATATCTGCTGATACTTATATTCTTCAGCTAATGTCTGCCAATGCCAATATCATGGCGATAATGTCATGCATCCCTATTAATAATAAAATCTGCTATGGAGAAAATGAACGGGAGTTGTACTTCTAGAACAACACTGCTTAGTTCAACAGGGCAGACGATGACAACAACCGTGCTCCATATTTATTTTTCTTCTGTAGACACACATTTCTGTGAGATCTTATGTCTGTGGAACAGCAGGTGTTTGGACTCACAGTCTGATTGAATCGTCTAGTTTGTGCAAACAAACATGTGAAACCTCATGTCTGTGGTGTCCCATGTTATTCTACTAGTTATGACTTGAAAATCTAACTGACTGTGCATGTGTAGGGTCAATGTGAGATGAATAATGATTGTTTTGAACTATGAATCATGCAAAGCTACAATAAATGAATCCTGGAATTATTTATAGGGCTGTAAATAAATATTTTATCTCTTTTTTAAGACTTTTACTGTCAGTGATATTGTTTTTCCATGTGAAGGTGAAGTCTGCAGGCAGAGCTGCTCTTTATCATTCAGACTGATATGATTGTGATTCTTTTACATAAGAAAATTACCTAGAGCCTTCTTGTGAGTCATAAAAGGTAATCACCTCCAGGAAGAGCTGCTATGCACATTTTATTTCATACCATCAGACTGCACCCACCCTCCCCCACCCACCTCTCAGCCCACCCTGCTGTCTCTCTTTTTGCAGAGATGAGTCCGTGCACACTTGGTGGTAGCTTGGAGGACAGAGGTGCCATCACATATCAGTGCTCTGTGCCATGTTTCAACACTAAACAGATGAATAGGCTTCATGTTCAGAGCCTGAAGGAGGAGAAGAGTAAGTCGGGTGGGGGAGTTAAAGTGGTGAGTTGCGTGAGCGTGGGTGGGGTGTGTTGGGGTGCTTTGCAAAGCGCCTAAAGCCATGGCCAGTGCTCCATCATACATACAGGAGTTAATTCATGTGACAGGGGGTTTCTGTCACTCAGCTGCGTGAAGACACTTGACCTCGTCTCTATTTCACATGATGAAGTGTGCACACAGCGGTGACGGTGAGCGTGCAGGATGAAGGATGGTGCCAGGTCGCTGTCCAGGCTCTGGATCCCATCAGGAACGACGTTGAGAACAGGAATATGATACAAAGGCGGGAGATAGAGACACTACAGACCTCTCAGTCAGAGAGGGGCAATTTATCTAGATTTGAAATATAATGATGTATTTTTAAATGAGATATAGGCTACAATAATATCATTCATACTGATATAGTTTATGATGTTGATTAAAAAAAATAGATTTCAGGGTTAATGCTGAGGAAGAATCACTAGCAGTAACATGCTTACTGACTACAAGATAATCTATATAAACTGTTTATCCTGAATGAGTAATTATTATTTTATTTATTTTGTTTTTAAGTATTTATCCATCCATCCATCCATCCATTTTCTATACCGCTTATCCTGTTGGGGGGGGGGGGGGTACACCCTGGACTGGTTGCCAGACTATCGCAGGGCTGACATATAGACAACCAGGCACACTCACACCTATGGCCAATTTAGAGTCACCAACTAACCTAATGAGCATGTGTTTGGTGGTGGGAGGAGGTTGGAGAACCTAGAGAGAATCAACACATGCATGGGGAGAACATGCAAACTTGGCAGAGAAAGGCCCTGACCAGGAAGCGAACCAGGAACCTTTGTGCAGCTGCCGGGCAGCCTATAAGTATTTTTATTGTTGGTAAAACCAAATGATATTAAAACCTGTTTGATACCAAAGCAACAGAAACAGGAGTCCCAGAAGCCCAATATTGGGGTGCGCAGATGGTTGAGTGGTTTAAGGTGTGCCCCATGTACGCAGGCGGCCCGGGTGAAATCCGGCATGTAGCCCTTTGCTGCATGTCTCTCCACACTCTCATCCCTGTTTGCAAGTCTATCCACTGTCCTCCTCTATCTAATAAAGGCCCAAAATATATATATATATTTTTTTTTTTTTCAAAAAAGAAGCTCAATATTGGGAATCGGAGGGTCACTGGTTCAAGTCCTGGCCGGACCATATCTTGACTTTGGCCTGGTAGCTGGAGAGGTGCCAGTTAACTTCCTGAGTGCTGCTGAACTGCCCTTGAGCAAGGCACTGAACTCCCAACAGCGCTTCAACAAGAGAATTAAAGGTCACATATCATATCTGACTCCACCCCAGACTCCGCCCCCCTCAGGAAATGGATGTAGCTTAATGGATGTGGCTCAGGACAGATGGTCGGAACTTTCTACCAGGCGAGGAGAGCCAACCAAACCTGGGGGCAGGACTAACTCCCCACGTGACATGATGAGGGGAAAGTCTGAGAACAGCTTGTTTCAGCACACATTTTCTTAAAGGTGGAGATAAGCGGGGGTTACAGAATGGATCTTTCTGATTCTTGGGGGATTGTAGACAGGCCAGGGGCACATAGTTTTGTTAGAAAAGCCTGAAAAAGTGTATTTTGCCTAATATGTGACATTTAAGGCCATCGCTCTGACATCTCTCCATTAGTGCATGTCTATGGGGATCCTTGCGTTTAACTCAGCCTATGTGTGTGTAATACGTTCAACAACAGAGTGTAAACTGTGAATTTCTTTTCAGTAATTAATAAAGTCTGTCTTCTTCCTTTTCTGTAAAATAATACTATGTCATTATAATAAACTTAGCACATAAAGTAAGTTTACTAGATCATTTCTTTTTGTCACAATGAGTCTTGGCAAAAAAAGTTATAAAGCCTGTTTATTTCCCTTTTAAATGGTGCTACATTTGTGAGGAGCATGCATTTGTAGGATGAGCAGCAGAGCTGAGTATGTGAGTTGAAAAAAATGCCAAATCTTCTCTACTAATGCCAAACAGCTTGTTCCGTTAATACCAATACCAACACAAGGTTATGAACAGTGGCTCCCATTCAAGAGGAGGGAATTTTTAAATTTGTTGTTTTATACTGGGTTATTTGTTTATTGTGTTTTTTTCTGTTCCAAAATAAGGCATCAATAAATAACATTTACATTTCTGTATAAGGTTAAAGTAATTTCATACATCCAATTTCAGGCAATAACTCAATGAAGCTTAGCATTAGTTCATGCAGGACATGGTAGAAATTCGCCCCGCTGTGATCAGCTAATCAGCTGATCCCAATTATCATCTCCCAGCCAATCACAGCTCTTTCTCTCAACACAGCAATATATTTAAATACGATATTCTTTTCACTAATCCCTGCATGCATTAATGCATGTACCATGCTGTTGCTTCTGCTGGCAAAGTTTAACCTCCTCCACCCCAGCCTTCTCCCTTATAGCATAAAGCTTGTTGCACTCTCATATTTAGATTCATGCTACTATGGATTTATTGCTTTGAACTAATTTTACTGCATTCAGTATACATTGTCATGAATGTATCTATCTGTAAGGGGGTTTCTAGCCAACCAAAACTTTTTTTCTAACTATAATCACTGAATTAAATTTCAGAATTGTTGCACCTTACACTCTGAAGTTAGATTTCCAAACAGGTGGTCCAGGTTTGAGTCATTTCCACATCAGTCCCTACTCTCTTTCTCTAATTTCCTTCCTTACACACTGACTCATCCTTTACAAGTGCAGGCAAAAAGCCCAAAATGAAATCATCTAATAAGATCTGATTCCTGATCCATGTCAGCAAGCCCTATACTCTAAGTACTGACTGGCAGCCTGCTGACCTTATCACTGCATCACAACATTACACAAGTGCAAGGCGGTGACACAAACACTCACGGGGCCTCGAATACGCAGAGAGAGCGATGATGTGAGTCTGTGTTCAACATATCAGCTCTGAGATCAGACACACAACAGATCAGCACAGTAGAAGAGCACAAATATCTCAATATCAGCCTGAAATCCTCAGTGTGGAGCCAGCACTCGCTCTCAATGTTCCCTTGATTCAGAGTGCGTCACTGCAGGACTGTGTGCATGATGAGGTTATTAAACTCTAGATACGGGTTGACCCTGGCAACGCTCAGGAAACACAGGAAAAACAACCAATTATCATCTTTCCTGTAAACACTGCGATCCCGTCAAACCATTCAGAGGGTTATAATTATCAATAAACCGCTCACTTCACTCAAGCATCTCTTTTGTCTTGTTGGTGTCTTTAATTATGAGGGTGCAGATACATAGTAGTTACTCCTATCTGACAAAAAAAATCAGATTCACCAGACACACCCGGCGCTGCCGCCATACAGGCTCTGTCTCTCCTCAGGGAATTCGCCATAAAATTATATGATGGGCTGCAATGACAAGGATCCATTTCCATATTAAAACAATCTTCCTTTATAGATTGCAATTACTCGCAGGCTGCTAAAGATGGGAGCGAGGTTTTACAGTGTTTTATTGCAGAGATCACCCCTGCAAACTGTAGTATTTATTAAAAATTCCACTTCTTATGAAGCCGGTTCTGTTAATTATTCACAACAATATGCATTGTCTTCAGTATAATTCCCATAAAGCTGCAGCTATAGCGCAGCACTGTTCCATGCTGGCTTTACTTCCTGGCGTTGAACCTCGCCGAGAGCGCCAATCACACTCTAATCACGACACTGGCAAACAATAATAAGTCAGACTGATTATCTCCTTTCCTTTGTATGCTCCTGTCTTGAAAGAAGTGGCGTTATCGAGGAAGAAAATGGGGCTGCCAGTTTAGAGAGCATGACAATCATATTAACATGCATCAAATCAGATATGTGCTCGACCGATCATTCATGGAAGATTTAAAACATTGTGTGAGACGACATAAATATTAATAGCACAGGTAATCAGTCAAAATTGATTCATAGAGGCAGCGGTTATCAATTTTTAAAGTGTAATGAGCATTCACTGACCTCCATACAGTCCCACCACAAATCTTAAATCCATACAGCTCTCTCATGCTGCTCAGATTTATGCTTTTCTCTTGAAAGCCTTGTGTTTACAACAACAAATAATAATTACTATCATTATCGATTCAGGGGTAATTGAATGGTTCAAAAGGACTCCATTTAAACACATGCCAACTGTGAAAAATTTAGCAACCTCCCTAAAGAGGTTTAAAGCATGAAAGGAGCGAGAATCAAATAACAAGCTTGCATTTTATTGGTGGACCTCTACCCATTAGCCTGCCTGCTTTCTACTCACATGCAAGAACAAATGTAAAATTTAACATGGTGGAATAAAATGGTTTGTTGCTTTGTTTAACCAACAAAACAAATATTGAATTATTCCTTATTTAAACACAGAAAAGCAGCAAATTCTCACATTTCAAAAGTGACAGGCAGAGAATGAGCTTCATTTAAGAAGCACACAAATAAACATCATCGTCTTTAGAAGTAAGAGCTTTAAAAAGACTTGTTACATTCACTACATTTCTCTTCTAAGGGACAAACAAAAATCAAGTGCTTCGCATATCGTAGCAGGCATCCTTTTTAAGCAAACCCTTGGTTCTCAACTGGTGGATCGGGACCCAAAAGTGGGTCGTGGATGTTTGCCAGGAAAAAAAGTTGTGGTAGAAAGTCCATGCTCGTTGTTTTGTCACTTTATGGTTCCATTTCTTCACCACACTGACTCTCTTTACATCAACAAAAAAAAAAATCCATTATGACTTAAATGATTCATAAATTTGGGTCCCAACTGGTCATTAAAGGGATGGTGGCGGGTCCCGACATCATGCCAATTGAGAACCACTGATCTAAACCACTGGTTCTACACTGGTGGATCTGGACCCAAAGTGGGTCACGAATCTCAACCTCGTCGTCTCAGTATCCTGGGGTAACAAAGCTGCTTTTCCCATAATAAGGTGTAATTTTCACATGAGCTGTAGACACAAATGTTGAATGAAATTAAACTTCCACCACTCCACAATCATAAGAAAGTATCTTTCATCAAACAGCTTAGTTTGTTTTTATGAAATTAAAAAACTCATTAATGCCAAAGTGAAAACAGATTTCTGCAAAGTAATGCCAATTTTAAAAAATATACAATATAAAATAAGTGACTTCAATATTCATCCTCTTAAAAGTGACTGACCTAATTCAAAAGAGGTCCAGCCAACTAGGGCTAGTAGTCTCACAATTATTGAAATGGGAATCACCTGAGTGCAGTGAATGTGTCTCATGTCATTGTAGGCACCTGTGGCTGGGAGGTCCAGTCACAGGTTAATATGTATTCCTGGCTACCATTACACCATAAAGACAGGGGAACACCCTAAGCTTCTCAAAGAAAAAGTTATCCATCACTAAGAGAAAGAATATGGCACATGTGTAAATCTGCATAGATCAGGCCGTCCTCACAATTTGAGCATGCAAGAGGGAGACTAGTGAGAGAGGCCACCAAGACACCGATGATTACTCTGAAGGAGACACAAGCTTCAGCGGCTGAGATTGGATAGACTCTGCATACAACAACAGCTGTTGGACGGGTTCTTCACCAGTCAAAGCTTTTTGGGAGAATGGCAAAGAGAAAACTGTTGATGAAAACTCAGATTAAATCTGGACTAGTGTTAGCCAAATGGCAGACTCCCAAATGGGAAACTCCATGGTCAAGTTGGTCTGATAAGACCAAAATGTTTTGGGGTTATTTTGGCTTCAGACTATGTTAGGTGGTCATCACCACAAACACATCACCCCCACTGCGAAGCACATCGGTGGCAGCATCATGCTGTCGGGATGCTTCTCATCAGCCGGACATGGAGGGCAATCTTATTCAGTCTGCAAGAGATCTACAACTTGGGAGAAGATTAATTTTCCAGCAAGACAATGAGCCGAAGCATACAGTGAAAGATTCACAAAAATGGTTTAAAGACAACAGGGGAATTTTCTTGAGTGGCAGAGTCAAAACCGGGACCTCAATCCAATAGAGGATTTGTGACTAGACCCATGCAACCTGCATCCCCATATTTGACAATAAATATTATTCCTTTAATCTAAATAAATCTGGTGTTTAAATATGTAAATGAAATAAGTAAATAATAAATGAAATCTTAATTAATAGCATTTAATCTGCTTGCTTTATGCTGTGATGTGCTTACTTTGTAATTATAGATGATCTTAAATCTACAGTATCACAGCCTGTAATTAAATGTTTTTCCTCTCTTCTGTCTACACGTTGTGTCTGTCTCACTCCATTAACCGTCTTTTATCTCAACCGGGAAATACTGACTCAGAAAATGTTTTGGTTTTTAAACCGTTACATATTTTTTAGCGTCTTCCTCCATGCCAAAGCATTCTCTCTTTCTTTCAGTCAGAGTAACAGCTCTGCAGGGACATCGCAGTGACAGCCAATGCTTTTCGGTCTCTAAATTCAACTAGTGACTCCACTGTATTTGTAATGTTTTAATCTGTGGTTGTCTAATAGCAGGAGCTCAAGCTCTGCAGTACAACGTTTCCATTTGAACTTTTTCTGTGAATGAAATTTTCCTGCAGAAAGACAAGAGAGAGGCTTTTAGGGAGGTTTTTAAAGAGGATCAAATGCTCATTAGCAGGTGGTTTTCATCAGGTGGTAACAAGTGGTTAAAGAGTGTCCAAAATCAGCCTCTACTCACCAGAGCACTTTCCTGTAAATATGACATTCTGCAGAGCTGTCAAGGTCTGAGTGAGCGTTGTTATACCCTATGGAGTGCACTCTTTGTATCCCATAATGCATTGTAAATAGTATGTATTTCCGATGGTCGTGCATGACTGTGATAGTTTTCACAAGTGGAAAGTGTAACTGCTCTCAGACATGACTGAGGGTTAAGAGGAGCTTGGCCTGCATGAATACAGAAAACAAAAACCCAGAAGAGTTCAGACTTGGAGGTTTTTTTATTTAAATCTGTTTTGAGTAAGGGTTAAAGGACTTATATGGAGCAGAGATGATACAAGGAATGAGACCATGTACATACCCTTGTACATGAGCAGTCCGGGTTCAAGTCTGGCCTGCAGCTTCTTTCCTGCATCCGTATGTCTCTCCCCACTCTCTCAACCCTGTTACCAACTCTGTCCACTTTCCTCCTCTCTATATAAAGGCATAAAACGCTCCCCAAAATATCTTTAATAAAAAAGTCAGTGGGGACAGCAAACATACTGTAAATGAATCCATCCTTGATTAAAAGTTTTTTCCGCTGTCTTCTTTACTAATTTCCCTGACCAACTCTGATATCTGTCTGCAGAAAGTACTCTGTAGACTCCTGAGCAATTCCATGTTCACACTCCAACCTAGTCTCAATTAAATAACTGATTGGTTGAATAGCGTTTTGTGTGGCTAGAGCTATTGTAAAGACAAGAAAAGCAGCACAATTTAAAAAACGAGAACCCTGAAATGCATTGAAAGCAGCCCTCTTTGAATGGGAAACAGGTTATAATGTGTATTTAGGATCGGTCCAGCTGTAGGGGAAAATAAACAAGCAATGCCAGAATGCATCAATAATGTTCTGCCTCTGCAGAATTGTCCATACCTGTATCTCAATGCATTGTGGAAATGATTTTTTTTCAGCACCACTACCACACAGTCCACTACAGAGAGCTCCCTATGTAGGGATCAGGGAGTGAGAAACAAGTGTGTGATTTCAGACTCAACCTCTGACAGGGAAATTCAAGAAAACAGAAGAAAAACTAAAGAGGTCAGGTCTGAAACCAAGTTTACAAGACACTGACTTCTTCCAAAAACAGAAACCTTTTTTGTTTTTCTGCTCTTCTTTTCAGCAACAACAGCTGTTTGGGGACCTAAAAAAAATGAAGTTTTTAAAACCAGTTTACCATTCTCAGTCAGGGAATGCTTCGGCTTTGCAAGTTTCAAGGGTCATCTGAAAGCGTGGCTGAGGACAAACCAGAACTGTGATCATGTTTAACCATGTCTTTACCTCTATGCCTACATACATACATACAGAAATACATGCATCTTCTGTGCAATACAACATACATAAATTACTTATGCATGCCATTCTTGTGCAAAGATGCACACATAAGCGTATCTGCATATGCAGATTATGTGCAATAGGGCTATGTGCAATCATATTAGCACTGTAACTAACCAGGCCAAGGGCAAATGTGCAATTTCCTTAAGCAAACTTATGATCATGTGCAATATTTCAGCACTTTAGCACTGCAGCGCTTTACCATCTGCCTTATGCACTTTAAGTACAGCGGTCATGTTGTTCCTGCTCAGTCTTAAGCAAAGTCACACAGCCACTTCCTGTATTGTTGGATTTGGGTCTTTCTATTTTATTGTAATGTGTTTTTTTCTTTTTTAATTATGTGCATCTTTAATGTACTCTTTTCTACATTTACCATCAATCTGACAGGGACTATAGAAATTAGCCCATGGCAACAATCTGGCACATTAACATGTAAATGTTCATTAATGTGCTCTGTCCCTTGAAATAAATAAGTAAATTCCAGATTGAAGACTTTTGAAAATGCCACCATTTTTACCATCATGTAAAAAGATTTCCCTCTGAAGAAGGAGACTTTTTGCACATGAATTTGCACATTACAGATCTAGTCAAAAGCCATGCATGAGTTAAGCGGACTGACACACCAAGAGTGGACTGAGTTCTATTTCAGATCCTTCAGATTTATAACCTGACACGCCAGATGGATTTGTTTCACACATCCATCTGGAAAAGCTTCAATAGGAAACATTTGAGAAAAGGCAGAGGCTTTGAAAAAAACTCAGCGTGTGACTGGATGAACGTTCTGTCTGTCATATCTCTACGGGCCAATAAAAGCAACAAAACACATGACGCAGCAGCGTGGGCAGCTACGGGGAATAACGCGAAACATGGCGACTATGGACATGTAAGTACTCGACTTTTGTCGTTTTGAATAGAAAACTCACTGCTTTTCTTTGTTCTTCTTTTAACAAAGAAATGTCGTCAAGTTCTGATAAAACTTACACTTTAGCAGCGTCCACACTAAGCTCTTCTGCTATAATTGTCCCCCCTCTTGCTGCTGCTTGTTTACATCACGACTCTGCCATGGCTTAAAGAACTGCCCCTCGTAGCTGATTGGTCCTGTCACTTTCTAACCGGACCCATGATGGATTCACCAGTTGAAAAAACAAGGAAATGGGCATATCCATCTGCTTTGCAAGGTTATCAGATTTACTCACTTTGCGTAAATTAAGGGTCATCATCCATTCATTCTAGCATGTTTGCACCTCGTCACTGTGAGCCAGCTACCAGCCTGTCATGTTTGCTGCAGCATTAACAGCAATTCTTCAGCCACATATGCTCTTTTGTTCTCATTGTTGATTTTTGGGTCTGAACTTTGTTAATTGTGCTGCTTTCTTTCTGCCTTGGCCAAGAATGTAAATTAATCTCCATGAGGAATTTCCTGCTTTAATGACTTTAATTAAATAAATAAAAAATGCGTACACTGGTGTTTACCAAAATGTCAGAATATTAAAGTGTTATGAAAACTATTATTTATTATTATTGGATTGTTTCCATGTTAAAATGGCCTTCAAAATTCAGCCTGAAACTACTGATTTTTTTTTCTTAAATAATTGTTTCATTATCTGACCACTAATTCTCTGTTTGTGGTTCAAACTGTTAATTTCACTTACTCAGGCTCTCAGAACAATTAGCTGACTGGCATCAGTGACAGTTAAAGAGTTTAAGAGTCTAATCCTCATCATTTAAAAGAATTCTAAATCTCTAAAGAGAGATTGTTTTCCTCTCAGAGTTTGATCTTTAATTATTCACTGAAATGTTCCTATGTTGTTTCTCTGCAGACAAACTTCACAGTTAATTTGAAAATACTCCATTTAATTTTTATACACTTGCTTTTATTTTATTTTTTTTTTTTTTCATTTGGTCTGTTTTTGAAAAATAACCTAAAACAAAACAAATATTTCATTACATCAGCAATACATTGGAGAATAACTTTTCCATTAAATCAGACTTGTTCCACTTAAAAAGTCTGAAGTCTCCGAAAAATGTCTTCTTTAATTTTGCAATTACAAAATTATGAGTTTTGCATTTCATCCTCTAAACTCTGTTGAACTCTTGAATTTTTTAGGACTCGGGTGAAAGAATGGCACAATAAACAGAAACATCATTAACTATTCAGGTGAATAGTTCAGAGACCTTTAGAGGGAAGATCAGAGACTCCTAGGTTAGATGTAAGGATGTTTTATTTGACTTTTACACTCATGTTTAATTACTGGCAGAATAAACACAGGTAGTATGGTCGTTAGTATGTTAATCATTGGTGCCAAACATGAACGTTTTTACCTGGTTCATAGAAGAACCCAAGAGAGAAGAACACCACAGATGCAAAGAGTAAAGTTATAATCTGTACACCACTTCTCTGATCACGTGCACACAAATGAAATCACTTACTACTGTGGATGGCAGAAATACCTGAGCTGACATTTGGCTTGTGTGCAATTTAACAAATAATTACACTCCAGGTGTGTTTAAAGCCATCAAAGTAGCCTGAAGTAGCACAACAGGAAGTCTACTTCACACAACATCAGTGAATCTGTAGTCACCACAAGACCTCTCACAGAGAAACTGGTCAAGAGCGGATCTTAAAAACGGGGTTTTCCAAACACAGGCAGCGATCTTAGCGTGCAAAAGCCTTGAGGCCTTCATAGCAAAACATCAAATATCTACACCTGGGCTTCCCACAGTGTGGGCGGAGCTACTGCAGGTGGGATGCAGTAGCTCTTTCCGCATATTAAAACCATTAACAGGATTTTAAAAATAAAATCAGGTTTTAACTGATCAGAAAATATTCAATTACATAATAAAATGCCCTTTTTAATGGTCCAAGAAGAAACGAAACACAGCTGAAAGATTTAACTGACATGTCAACGTGTGTAATGGTTTGACTGGAGCTAAATTAAACATTCTACTATAGAGCATAAACATAACTAAGAAAGAGTTCATGGAGCAAAAATGCACATGTAAAAATTAGAAAAAATATAGGTGACTTTGCAGATGTCTGTTGATACCAAATAAATGCTGGTGCTCATTATTGTCCTTAATGACTATGCATATAGTTTCTTATGGCATTAATATCTTTTAGACTATCTTTGAGGCATTTGTGTTAAAATCTGTGAAATAAGAAAAGGAGGTACATGCTTTAAGTCTCATGTTACCATTGATTGAAGGTTTTAGTGGCCCCTAGATGATTTTCAGGTCTCGAATTGGGCCACAGTGCACTAAAGTATCATACCAACTTTTATTATACTGAAGTAATTTGAACCAAAGTATCTCATTTCTACTTGAGTACAAAAGTCTGAGACTCACTCTAAAGTAAGAGGTACAAAAATGCGCTAAGTGTAGACTTTAGGCCCAGATAGCAGGCAATGCCAATTATCAGTCAACCCCTACTTGCAGAAGTGTATTGAGAACTGTTGGGAGCATTTCTTCAGTTTTTATTTGGATTAAATTCACCAGTAAATGGGGACACATTTCCACCTGCATTTGCTAGCATGACAGTTTGCCCATTCACTGCTTCTGTTGCACATTAGATGTTAGGAAATGCCATGTGTTAAAGTCCCAGTTAAGTGAAATCCAAACTTTATGTCTAGACGGGTAGATTTGTTGGAATATGGTTGCTGCTAACATGGAAACACTGAGATCTATGAGTGACTGAATTTTGGATTTCAGCTGTTAGAGAGTTTTTCATCTCTTTCATGGCTGGGTTTAATTTCGGCGGGGCAAATATGGGAGCTCAAAAGTCAACGGTCTTGACAGAAAACTACCTCACCCCTCTAATGCTTCAATGATATAAAATCATCTCAGTACAGGCTGTTGTTAGCTGATGTCACTGCCTTTACTGAAAGTTAACAGCTGTGTTTTTGTTCATTGTGAGGTTAATTTGCCAAATCTATCAGCCACAGTGGCCTACCAATTATTTAAAGCATCATAACAGAGAGATTTAGGCCAGAAAACAGACTTCTGTCTCTCTGCTCTGGCAGGGGGCAGGCTAATTGCTGGAGTGCTTGTCTATTGTTCACTTGGACCACATCTTACCTGCAGGAGGTGTGTTGGAATCCATGAATTTCACTTCCCTTTAGTCCTGAATGATTTAAAAAGAAAGCAGACTGTGGCGTTGTCTCTCTCAAAGCAGCCACAGTTGTATCCCTCCTGTCTGTTAGCCTTGTGATGCTAAGGTTTAGTAAAATATCTGATCACAGACATGTTCTGTTCCTGCTAAGCTTGTCACAATAAAGGCCTCTTAAACTAATCATAATTGAAGACTTTTACTTTGAAGAGCAACATCAGGAAATGGAGTTTTTTCAGGAGCAACTTAACAACAAAGGCATCTCATAAACATGAGAGAGAAACAGAACTTAACAGAACTCATAAAATTAGATAATAGGAGTAAAATAAGGAGTTAAATACAGGATGAAAAACTGAGACTTTTTAGCTCTGAACTGTCTGTCATGCAAGTGTTTCTTGAATGGTTTGAAAAAGTTGTAAAAAAGTAGCATAACAGACAGATGATTGCTCCGATCAGGTTAGCATTTTTAGTTTTTATTTGAAAGGATCGTATTTCTTGTGATTGGGTGTGGCTTTGGCACACCCAACACACCCACATCATCCCAGAGCAGATGCCTCGTTTTTCATGATTTTTAAGCTTATTTCATAAACTTTGAGATTTTTTTGATGACTTAAATTTGTCCTGCTGGTTCCTAACACAGTTACCTGTCATACAACAAACCTAAAATACAGATTTTATATTATCACTTTACAGGGACTTTAAGCTTTTTTTGTATGAAATAGTGCAGCATAATTAATCAATGACTATCATCATAATGTCAGGCTGTGCAATTACATCATCCCATAAAAGGCTGCAATTACTTTTGTGTAAAGTAGTGCTTGAAAGGTTCATCAACACTGCCACTACTGCACTTTGTAGAAATGTCTTTAACTTCAAAGAAGGAAAAACTTTATTTTTTTGGAAAATGTTCTGAACTAGTGCTGCAAAATGAGTGCAATTACAATGGCAATCGTGATGTCTGGCTGTGCAATTGCATAATTGCATAAATGGCTTCAATTTCTTAAAATTTTCTTTCATAGTTTTTTTTTTTTAGACAGAACAAAATAGCAGGTACTGTGAAGTAAAAAGAAGAAGGAAAACAAAAAACAACATTGAATTACAAAAGACAAATAATCATGATGTCCAGGATTGGTCTAAGCTTGAGGGCAACAAAATTGCCTCATTCAAATGAGATGTTACACAAAAGCCTTTATTTACCATACACACATACACGTATATATATGCATACACACACACCTATATAAATACTCACACCTACATACATGCATACATGATGGTTATAAAAGAACAAGAATACATTAATTAGCTAAATAAATATTCTATCTTTCCCTCCATTTCTCTCCTAGATCTTTTGAGAGTCATGTAGAATCAGGGTCAATCCCATTTCTACCCCTTAGCCCTTATCTTAGCCCTTCCCCTTAGTTGTGCACGTTCACATCAGGTGAAGTAGTATCCCAATTCTCTGTTGACTCGAGGGCTAAAGGCTAAACGGTCTTTAAAAGGCTGCAGTTATTTTGTTTTACAATGATGTACTGTTGTTTCACAAAAAGGAAATGCTTGAATTATTATGAAAGCAGTGCAGTAAAAACTGCAGGTTTTGATGCTACTTAATATTTTTAAGTTAAGTAGATTAAGTAGATTCATGATGTCATTTATGTTTTATATCATCATGACAATTGTGATTCACAATATTGTCCAGTATTACAGTCATGGATGAAAGTATTGGCACCTCTAGAATTTTTCCTGAAAATACACCATTTCTCCCAGAAATTGTTGCAATTACAAATGTTTTTGGTATACATGTGTTTATTTCCTTTATGTGCATTGGAACAACACAAAATAACAGAAGAAACAGCCCAAATTGACATAATTTTTGACAAAACTCAAAAATGGGCCAGACAAAATTAGTGGCACCCTTTTAAAACTGTGGGTAAATCATTTTATTTCAAGCATGTGAAGCCCAATTAAACTCACCTGTGGCAGTAACAGGTGCTGGCAATCTAGAAATCACACCTGAAGCCAGTTAGAATGTCTAAAAGTTGACTCAACCTCAAATTGTCTGAGGACTTAAGAAGCAATATTGGTGAAAAATATGAACAATCTCAAGGTTACAAGACCATCTCCAGAGATCTTGAAATTCCTTTGTCCACTGTGTGTAATATAATCAAGAAGTTTATAACTCATGGAACTGTGGCTAATCTCCCTGGACGTGGATGGAAGAGAAAAACTGACAAAAGAATGCAACGCAGGATAGTTGGAATGGTGGATAAACATCCTCAGTCAACTTCCACACAAATTCAGGCTGTCCTGCAGACTCAGGGTGCAAAAGTGTCAGCTCCGACCACATGGTATCATCTGAATGAGATAAAGCACTATGGCAAAAATGTACCTGAGTAAGCCTAAGTCCTTCTGGGAGAACATTTTGTGGACAGATGAGACTAAGACAGAGCTTTTTGGAAAAGCACGTCATTCTACTGTTTACAGAAAACAGAATGAGGCCTACAAAGAAAAGAACACAGTACCTACAGTCAAACATGGTGGATGTTCGAGGATGTTGTGGGGTTATTTTGCTGCCTCTGGCACTGGGTGCCTTGACTGGGTGCAAGGAATCATGAAATCTGGAGACTATCAAAAGATTTTGGGCTGCAATGTAGGGCCTAGTGTCAGAAAGCTGGCTCTGCATCAGAGGTCACAGGTGTTCCAACAACGACCCAAAACATACCTCAAAAAGCACCAAGAAATGGTTGGACACAAGTCACCAGCAATGAGTCGGAATCTAAATCCCATTGAACACGTATGGAGAGATCTTAAAATTGCTTTGGCAAGAAGGCACGCTTCAAATCACAGAGACCTAGAGCAGTGTGAGGTTGAGGCAGTTAAGAGGTGTAAGAAGCCTGTTGATGGTTATAGGAAGTGATTGGTTGCAGTTATTTTTTCCCAAGGGCGTGCAACCAGATATTAGGTTGAGGGTGCCAACAATTTTGTCTGGACCATTTCTTGAGTTTTGTGTAAAATTATGTCAATTTTGACTTTTTTCCTCTGCTTTTTGTGTCGTTCCCATGTGCACAAAGGAAATAAACATGTGTATACCAAAAACATTTGTGATTGCAACAATTTCTGGGAGAAATAATGTATTTTCTGGAAAAATTCCAGAGGTGCCAATAATTTCATCCATGACTGCATCACAATTGCATATTATTATGAAAATGTGCACTACAAAGATTGTTGCATGTAATTTGTGGACAAGAGTTAGCACTGGCATCCAGTGAGTAAAACGTCCCTTTTACCATCGATCTGGGTCGGGACAGACATTATGATGATGTGGCAACACATGCAAAATGTTTAAGGAGGATACACCTTAACTGTGCAGCAATTTATATACCATATTTTCTCAAGATCCAAAGATTTAATCAAATATTCTGTAGATCTGCGCCTCTCTCTTCAGAAGGTTTGGACCTTTTACAGAACATTGTAATTCAGGATTACATTATCTAACCAGGAGGCTACTCATTTCAATCCTGCAAATAAAGAGCTAATCTAAACGAGTTAATCTGAATTTTCTGCAGCTTGTTTTCATGGCTGCTCTCATACCTCATCTCCCCATCCTTCCCATGCTGATCTCACAGCTCTCCCCGTGTTATTAACGACTCAGGACATCAAACAGCAATCTTATTGGACTGAGCATATGCTAGCCAAGGCGTGCACAGCCAAGTGCTTCTCATTACCTTAACACCATTTGACGCGTGCACTGCAGCAGGTAGCATGTAATAGGACGCCAGGTGAGAGAGGCAGATGTTTGACTGACCCCATGCTATATGCTTCCTGACACCGCCGTGATCTTCTGCAGCTAAACAAGTAGGGCAGCAGAGCAGTGGAGCGAGGCATGCGCTTTATATTAATGTGGCTGCTTTAAAAGGAATCTGGCTGCTTGATTTCACATGCTATTTGAATACTCGACGGTAGTACGATCAATATTTATGCTGGTGAACTACTCTCCGCTGAAGTCCAAGGACCTGTAATGGTGCTTAAGTATGCAATTTAATCTGAAGCCGCCAGAAATGAATCAGGAACGATGGAAAAGGGAAGTGCAGGAGCAGCCAGAGCAGCTTCTGAAGATGATCGCTGTGTTCTGCTATTACTGGATGAGGCTCATTTATCTAAGAAAGCAGAGTCAGTCAACGTTTTAATGTTCAAAAGAGCCGCTCTTATATCCTGATGACAATACAGGTCGGACTTTCTGCTCTAAAAAGCTCTTCATGTTCTCAAAACTGTACCTGCGTTGTTTCCAAATGCAGTGGGGATTTTTCAGATGGCACTGTGCTTGATTTTCATGCAATCCTGAGCACCCAGTGGGGCTGCAGGGAAAGACAGAAAGAAGCATAGCATCCCCACCAACTGAGAAGCCAGAGATGTGCTCTATTTGCCCAAATTTAATTCCTGTGTCAGGTGTGTGCACTACTTCGCCCACAGGGAATGACAAATTGAAACTTCTCGTTGCAGCAGTAGGATGGCGCTCCCTTGGGAGGAAGCCTGACATAACACTGTTAGATTGTCTCCATTCTCATTGAAAAGCAGGAGCGGCTACATACAGAGTTTGCTTACAACACTTCACAGGACTTCTAGGTCTTTGCAGTTCAATTTTTCTAAAAGTTACCGCTCTCTAACAATCAGCTCTGCCATTGTTTGACATTGCCAAAGGCTGCTTTAAAATAGAAAATATTCCCCTTACATGCATCCACCGCTGTAATTTGGGTCTTTCCTGCAACATGCGGTGTACTGCACACATGATGGAGGTGGCTTATGATGGATTTCTGTTGCAGTGATGCAGCACGGTCTGGGCTGCAGAGATATTATAATGTGGAGTACTCTCAGACAATTGGTTGTGGATGAACACAGGCTCCAGGCATAAAGAGTGATTGTGCAATATGCCTTGCAAAAGCAAACAGTAGCTCTGCTGAATGTAATGCAGAAAGGACAGTAAAGCCACGGTGACTCACTTTACATCTCACTCAGATGGCCCTCCAGGATGCCCTCTTTTAATGCAAACACGGAAAATGGTTGGCATCAGAGGACGATTATGACCCCGCGTGCGCTGTACAGTACTGCATGTTTGTCTGAACTGCGGCTTTAATATTCAAGAGGAGCCTTCTCAAAAAATCATCGTCACGGCATCAGGCAGAAAATAGAACAGGACACAAGACTGAAGGCATATTACTCCAATCGTTTACACCACTCTGCCAATGATGAAGCAGTTTCAAGCCCGGAGCTTACCGTAGAGAAAATAACAATGCAGAAATACACTGAGCAGTGCACTACACTCAACCACAAGGGAGGTCAAAGCTGACGCCAAGGAAGAATTCATATTCAGGGAGCTATGAAATATGAGCATTGTGTGCTGCCAAATTGATTTAGCTGTAAAAATTCTTTTCATTTTGTTCCATAAAGATGCTCATACTTTTACGGCTCCGCTGCCTATAGAAGCAGGCCTCGATGATTTGCTTAGAATTTACAACCAAGGTCATAATCAAAGTGGGGCTCCCTTTGCATGCGTAATGCCGCCTTGAAGAAGACCGGAATGGAAATCATCCTTTTCACTTCAAAAAGTCGGTAATTCTCTGCTCCTCTGATTAGTTTAATGCTTGGATGGATAGGCCCTGCTCCCCGAGTTAAAAGAGAATACCAACTAAAGATTTTTAAATTCATCATTCTGGTGCCCCATGAAGATTTGCCATCTCCCACGGATTTGTTAAAGATGGATAAAGTAGTCGTTACAGCATGCAGAATACTTTCAGAGAGTTTGAGAATGAAATTTGGATAAAGAAGAGGCATAAAGAGCAGCTGCCTGTGTTAGATCGTCATCAATGGAGCTCTGTTTTGATTGTAGAGCGGGAGTGAATCATTTCAGAATTTAGTGGCACTGCCTGTAGACGTATCTCATGAAATGTGTCCTGTCATTCCCATCGACAGCTTGTACTGCCGAGCAGATTGTAGTTTCTGCCTCTCAGCTCGGGGACACTGTTATTTGTGTGCAGAAGCACTGATTGAATAATTCAAACAAATCAAAGTGACACGCTCATTATGACATGTGTCAAGTGCTGTAAAAGCAACGTCGCTGTCTGTCGGACTAATATGACACCACGTTAAGGACACAGCAATGCAGACTAATTTTAGTCTGATGATTTATACAATCTGTCTTGGTTTATTTATGGCATTAGTCCTCTTCCTGAATTGTTAATAGACATTTTTCAGGCGGAGATATTCAATAACTTACAACACAATGAAATAAAAGGAATAGCTTTGCAAAGGATATGGCAGCTTAGCAGACAAGCATCAGATGCTGAAAACAGCATTGGATAAGTTTGGCAACTTTAGTCTGTACGACTTTTCCTTTACAGCACCCGAGCATTGGGTATCAGCCGATACCAAGCACCGATCTGAAACTAGTGGACTGTGGGAAACTGGCACATTTTTTTAGCCTTACAGTAAACTCAGAACTTAGGATCTTCCTAAGCGTCTATTGCCATATTTGGCTAAACGCTCATTTAAATTTCGTTTAGCCGACTAGTCTAAAGAGGAGAAAGTCCTTAGAAAACGGTCAAATTCCTCACCGGGTCATAGTGTCGGTGGGTGTGACCTTAGCCTGATATACTCTCTACAGCGTGGCTGACATTACAAGCTAGCGCTGTCAGCCTTTGTTCCACTTTGCAGATTAATATCGTGCTTTGATATGTGACCTCTTTTCACTTTGGGTGGAAGCTATACGTGAGATTAACCCTCAACAGTCAACATACCATTTTATTTTCATTTATTACTTTAAAAACGGTTAAACCGCGCTGTTCCTACTACATGCAAACTGCTAAGCCACCACTGAGCTTCTGATGTTTACATCTGTGAGTGCCAGACAGGAAGGCAGCAGCCATTAACTGAAGCTACAGCTACCTCTAGTGTCTGGAGGTTTGTTACAATTAAAAAGAGCATTATAGACTGGGATTTCAAGCCTGTGTTTCTAAAAAATGATAGGTAATTAGTTTAATGGACTTGTAAATCCTGAGCAGGCTAATTTGATAAACTCATTTAGCCATTTTAGCGATCAACCACACGCATCCCTCACCCAGAACATGGCTCAGCAAATATTACGTACAGGCTGTCATTGACAAAATGGTTTTCCCTGCATATTATTGTGAATTTTACCACTAAATATTAAACTAAGAGTGACAGAGGCAGACACATCACAGGCTCTCTGTCTGTCTTTCTCTCCATAATGCTTTAATAAGGCCATCTATAATAATCTGAGTGTTTAAGCATGCACAGTTTGGCACAGCGTGGGACAGCCTGTCATTGGTTGACAGCCCCTCGCATAGCATTCTGGTAAACAATATGGCAGCTAGCATTCCAGCTAGCGTCAATAATGAACGTAAAAATGGATAGAATGATGTTTATTATCAGATCTAACAGTCTGGATTAAATCTTTAAAGTCCCCGAAAAGTCACCCAGGTTCCGGGCTTGCAAAAAACACTTCCATACAGGATTCAAAGGCATGGATAGCATCACTGGAATGGCACAACGGCTGGCATCAAGTAAGTAAGAGGCTATGATTTCTGGTTCAAATAGGGGTGCAGATCTCAGATCTTGAAGAAATAGAACGTATCTGTGATCTGCTAAAGCTGTTTGATTGTAAAATCGTCTTAGTTACTTTTAGCTCTCTGCGCCCGGTGCAGCGGCAATGCATGGCTGCAAATAAGGGTGAAACTTAAGATTTAGTCCTTAAGAAGATTTGTAACTGACCTACACAGAGCTATCGTTCTATAAACCATCAATTTACAAACAACATTTATTTGCACTGTTTGCAAACTTTTTCAATGAATCCAGAGAGCCTACTTAGCCAATGCCTGTAGTTTTCTGATCCAGTGTGGAGCTGAGGGATTTTGAGATTACAGTGTTATTCAGTCCTGGATGTGATAAAACAAAAAGGTCTGCTGCAGTGAGCCTGGCAGTTTTTGCTAGCTGCTAATAAGCCTGGTGTCTTGTCTTGCATAAGTAAAAGTGTTGCTGCTGTATTTTACCTTGTTTTTCCACTACTTGCCCACTGCATGACTCGTGTCCAACTTCCGAATTTCTGGTGTTTGCAGGAACCCGAAATAATCCTGAAATCTGCTTTCTGTCTTGCTGGCAGCTGAGAAACTTGCTCATCCATGTTACCCAGATCTTGTTTTGATCTGAAGCATGCACTGTATCGTGCAGTTTAGCATCTGCTGCTGCCTGTTGGCTTTTTTTCTTAACTGCACTGTAGAAGATGTATATTTAAACACTGCTGTGGCAGTGTTTGCAGCTATATTGCTTCGGTAACATCTATACCAGCAAAAAGCATTAGGGAATAAATTGCAATATCATTTTTGGGTGCAGGCCTAGTCTGAATTACAGCTAGTATATTTTTTTACACTCGAGAGGATTGTTTTTGTTTTGTTTCAGCTCTATAGGATTGTCTCAGGAAACCCCCCAAATAAATGGGAGACTTGGTATACACTACAATTAAAAATGTAAGGCTATATCAGTGTCAGTATAGGCAAAAATGGGTTTGGAAATATCGGTATATGTAATATCACCAAAATCCCAATATCATGCATCACCTATGCATCGTTTAATATTCATACAGATGCTTCTATTTCCAACAGCTACAGAGACAACATCTGACTATTTGGTAGCGTGGCATTATACTTTCATAGGAAGCATACGCTGTAAGATGACACCTTAGTGGTTTGGGGACTACCCTTTAAAGCCTTGAGTTTTGCTTTTTGGCTAGGACCTAATAGGCGCAATCCACTATCAATGCTATCCCTGGTGTTACTTCTGCAATACAGTCATCCCTGATTTAAGCACACACACTTGGTTGTAGGGCACACCCAAGGCCACAGCAGTAGCTCATTCTCCCAGCCACAGTGACAGGTAAATAAAAGACGGGAATAACAGAGTGATCGGAGACAGAAACAACTCTAATTGAGTCCAAGTCTTTTGCATGTTTCTCTGTCAGTAGAGCAAAGAGTCAGGCGAGCCTGCATGCTCACTGACCAAAATGGCACAGACTCCAGCTCATGTCAGAGCGGATGCCAGTGTTTACAGTGAAACAGGATAGCAGCAGAGCAAGCAGGTGAATGTGTGTTCTCTCCGCAAAGTGTGATGTCTGTAAATAACAGCAGTATTGAATGAGTGTGCCCACTTTACACAGCATCACTCTATCAGTCTGTCTGGGGCTTTAACAAAGGCTGTGTGCTGGAATGGGTGGACTTGGTTGAGCAAAAGCTCAGCTCAGCCACAGTTTACAAACCCCTCAGGATCTGCTGAAAGGTTTTTCAACTCATGACTCGCTTGTGTGAATCCAAAGATGACTCCAAGAATCAGCTGTGACTCTGATGGTGGTCAAAGAATTGTCTGTAACTAAATACTATAACTCCTTACACTTACCACTAGCTGTCACACCACTACAGCTCAGTTCATTCAATGCTTTTTTTATTTCAAGAAAGTTCTTCACAAAAAAAAAAAAAAAAAAATCTCTTCAGTTGTTTTGCTGTTCAAATGCTTTTGCTATGAAACAGCTAAATCAGGATATGGTGAGTTTTTGATACCAGTTTTAAAAATTTGGCAGAAGAGAAATGAAACATAAAGCCACAAAGTACTAAGAAGTAAATACAAAGAGATGTATAAAAGCATTTGTCTGTGATCTAATGCATACATAAATACAAAGGCTTGTTTGACGAACATCACTTGAACATGTCGGTAAATGCTGTGATACAACATGGTTGCAGCAAAGAGCTAAAAATACCATGATATAGATTTCAGGCCATATTGCTCACCTGTTTTATGTCCATATTCTAACAACTGCATAAATATTCGCCCCCTTTAAAGTGACTGACCTAATTTAACAGAGGTCCAGCAAATCAGAGCTACTAGTCTCACAATTAGAGAAACTGGGATCACTTCAGTGCAGTGCATGTGTCTCAAGTGATTGTAGCATAAAGACACCTGTGTCTGGTAGGTCCACTCACTGGTTAATCAGTAGTCATCGCTACCATTGCACCATGAAGACAAAAGAACACACCAAGCAACTCAGAGAAAATGTTATTGAAAAGTATAAGTCAGGAGATGGATACAAAAAAATTTCCATCCCTTGCAGTTCAGTTAACTCCATTATCATTGACTTATGAGAGAGGCCACCAAGACACCAATGACTACTCTGGAGTTACAAGCTTCAGCAGCTGAGATGGGAGAGACTCTGCAGACAACAACTGTTGCCCGGATTCTTCATCAGTCAAGCTTTATGGGAGAGGGGCAAAGAGAAAGCCACTGTTGAAGAAAACTCAGATTAAATCATGACTAGAGTTCAACAAAAGGCATGTGGGAGACTCCATGGTCAAGTGGAACAAAGTTCTTTGGCCTGATGAGACCAAAATGGTGCTTTTTAGCCGCCAAACAGGACTCTGTGTTTGGTGGACACCAAACACTGCACATCACTACAAACACACCATCCCCACTGTGAAGCATGGTGGTGGCAGCATCATGCTGTTGGGGTGCTTCTTGGCAGCCGGCCCTGGAAGGCCTGAAAAGGTAGAGGGAAGAGTGAATGTTCAAAATATAGGAAAATCCTGGAGGATAACCTTGTGCAAACTGCAACTACGGCTTGGGAGAAGATTTATTTTCCAGCATGACAATGATCTGAAGCACAGGGTGAAAGCTCAGTGCTGTGATTGCAGCCAAAGTTGCATCTATATACACAGGTTTTTATGCTGTCATTCATTTTACATCACAAACTTTTTGTTTTATTGATATTACTTTGTAGAAAGCTGCTGTCACTTGGGCATTAAAGGTGTTTATTGTATTTTTTTATGCCAAATTATATTAACCATGATTGATTTATTAAATCGGTAAAACCTCGAAGGGGTGAATACTCTTACAGGCACGGTAGATTTCTTCTAGGACTTTCTTGCTGATGAAAACTGTTTGTTGCAACTTGAAATAAAATTTGACATTAAAGGTTTCTGGGCTTTCTACAAAAAAGAAGAAAGATCCAAAAGAGGCCTCTAAAACCGAGCTAAACTGAGGTGAACTGCACAGATGGTTATAACAAATTCCTTACTAAAAACTTTCATGAACTTTTACCCAAGACTTGATGAATAAATATATTTTAGATCTTACCCTTCTTTAGTTGGAAAGCAGATTTCAATGTCTTACTAATACTTCAATACAAACTGTTGGGTTGAAATGCCTCAGCAATTACAGCTGGAATTACCAACAAAGATGAGCTAATGAGAAGTGTGGCTCCCAAGATGCACAACAAACTAAGAAGTAAACATTTGAGAAGAAAGAATATTTATGTTTTCTTTCTCTTGTTTTACATTCTGAGGGCGTTTGCACACCTGAACTGTTTGTCAAGGTGGTGCAAGTTTGTTTGAAACTGGTGTGGAAGCTTATACTGGACCCTGGTGAGGACCAAACAATGGTACCAAGACTACTAGAGAAGTGGTTGGTCTAGGTCAGGGGTGGGTTTTTTTTTTTCAGTCTTTCACGGCAGCACTACCTGACTTTGATCCGATCCAAGCATTGCACTTGTTTGGGTTAAACCAGCTTCTTTAACTCGTGGAGTTTAGGTTTAAGACCACAGCCGTCTCTGACAGGACTATTTGGATGGTCATTCTTCAGTAGGATTAGTATGCACCTTCTCCTTAACTGTCTTGATAAGTGCCTTCAGCATCTCCAGAACATCAACTTTATACTTTTGAGCCACATTTGCACCTAATTTCAAAATTTACTGTTTGTCTACAGAGATAAATGCCAACAAGTGTGTGCAGTTTCCTGACCATTTGAGAACTGGGACCAGTCTTTGGAGAAGCCTCAGCCAGTCATTTTAGTCTTTGCTTTCTTCTGGGATATTTACCACATAAATTCCAACCAATTAGAGAGCATTTTTCTCCTGCATTATTTGGTCTGCTTGTAAATGTCCATGTGCAAAATAAGCAAGCAGCAACCTCTGGTCCTTAAAAATGAAGCCAATGCAGAAGTGCAAAAAAATGCAATACTGCGAGTGTCGACTTGAGGCTGGCTGCAGCAACACCGGAAGTCACGTGTACAACACATGTTAAAAGCAATTTTTTACACTAGAAATAAACTGGATTACAGCCTGGCTCAAAAACCAAACATGTCTCATTAGCTAATGTCATCATGTCCTCTCTCTGCATGGGTTTTTTTAACGAAAAAACTCACTGCGCACTGATTGGCACATCTCATTTGATTGACAGATAGCTTGAGCTGCAGATGCTACCTCCAGGAAACTAGCTTCAGCGCTAGCTTAGATGACAGGACTTTGAGCTCAGTGGCTGGGCTCTTGTCTGCTGTTAGGTTGATCCAAAGTTCGGTTGAGACAGCTATTTCAATATGGAGGCCACCATGGACTGGCTTCAAAAGCTGTTTGAGTCTGCCTATTGTAATTAAACGACTGACGTCACACAGGCTTTAACCAATTCTTTCTAGAGTCTATGGAAATAGATTTGGTTGGTAATACAATACCCAAGGATATTTAAAAACAGCCACAGGATCCACTTAACAACCATCACTTAAAAATCAGCTGTCTCACAGGCACCTTCATAATAAATGCCTCAAGAGTGTTGGTCTGTTTCCAGCAGCAGCACCACTACCTTTTTTGGATGCTGTAAATTTATGGCAGAACTCCTGGTAATGATGTCGGTCTAACTTATCAAAAAAGGAACCTGTCAAAGAAAGAGTGCACTCAAAAGCAGCTATGCACACTTCACCTCTGGTCAAACTGTGACACACTGCCTGTTGTAAAATGACCCACAGTAATGCATGGTGAAAAGTGCTTTAATTCTTCTTTCCAAGGTTAAATAAGTGATAAGAAAGCTAAACTAACAGCAGCACAGAAGTGCCATCGTTGAGGACATATCCTGCTGTCTCACAGGCCTTATGCATGTTTCAGGCTGACATACCAGGCACAAGTTTGCTGCACATTTGCCTCTCCGTGCCATCAAATCCCTGTCTCTTCATAAATTTAAATTTAAAAAACTCCATCAAGTGATGTGATTCATTGAAAAAAATTAGAATTAAAACATTCTGTTCTAACAACATGAGTTTCTCCAAGCTAATCTGGGCTTTTATTTTTGAAAAGCACTAACATAAAGCCTAACCATGCTGTTTATCTTGCCTGTAACACATTCTACCAGTACGGGAACAGAAAGCTTCACTAATAGTAAAAGTTTACAGTACAGCTTTATCAAATGGATGCATTTCAGCTTGCAGCCTTCTTCAGGGTCACCAAGGCACATAGCAAATATATTCTTCCAAAGTGGAAGACAACAGGGTAAATATGGCCTCCAGTTATCATTTCCTGTTTGTTTTGACCAAGAGCCATGCACAGCTCATGGAAAAAATAGGTCAGCCCTCTTTTCTCTAGATTCTCCACATTAGCAGTCTGAAAGCCCTGCCTTTTAGCATGCACATAAAATAAGAATCAAGCTGTGTCAATACAAGACATGTATCTCACATACGCAGTCTGAAACGGGCTTTAAGCAAAATACACAATGATGTGTTATCATTCTTTCAGACAGATCAGAGACATATTAATAAAAACACACTGGATTCAGTCATGTTCATTTAACACACCATATCAGAGTGTGGTTATTGTGATCAAGAGGAAAACAGTAGGGAAATAAACATTTTATGGGTGCATGATACTTGTTTTTTTGCTGATATTCAATGTGCCGATATTTCTGAATTCATCTAAGCTAAAACCAGTATGAACAAAACTCTCCTTGGGAAGAACACAAAGAGAGGCTAGGTCAAGCAGAGGAGCAGGGAAGTAGATGTCTGGTAGATGTTTCATATTCGGGGCTTCGCTCAAAATCTTCAGGACCTATGATGGGCCCTGTTTGGCTCAAACCTGATGGTAGGTGTATATTTTCCTGATATATATGGACTATATTGGTTGTAAAGCCAACTATATTGGTTGTAAGGCCAGAAACATTCAAATTGGCCGGTATCAATATTAAAGCAAGTATCAGCTAATACTAATATTATGCTGAGTAATACCGTGCATTCAGGGGTGCAGATGGCCTCACGGTTAGGTTCTATCCCATGTAGGTGGACAGCCCAGGTTCAAGTCCAGTCTTCGTCTCTCATGCCTCTTTTCAAGTCTATCCACTGCCTTCCTCTGTGGATAAAGGCATGAAACCTCCCCCCCAAATCTTAAAAAATATATTTTGCATTTGTAAATTATCTATACCCAAACTTTATCTGATTTATAGCATATGAACCATCTTTTCATTATGTCAGATCTTGTTTAATAACAGTAATTGATTGAATATTTTAAAATAATTTTGGAGCCTGAGAGGAAAAGAGAGCACATGTGCACTATTTCATCACTTCCAGCATCCCAATAATAAACACTTTTTGTGTTTATGGGTCTTTAGTAGGGCTTAACGATTTGGGAAAATATTTTAATTGTGATTTTTTTTTTTCAAATAACGCAATTCAGATTTAATATTTGATTATTTATATTTGATTTATTCTTTTAAAGTTCAGACACAAAAAGACTCAGGCCAAAAAGCATTCTTTATTATAAGCAACATAATATTAGATAGATTACAATTAAACTGTTCTGTCCTGTAAGCCAGGCCTCTATGTAGAGATAAAATTATGATGCATTGGATGCATGAAGGATTTTGAAAAACTATCTGATTATTTTGACTCATGTTGCAGATCTTGCTGTATTAAATGGTTTTTAGGTCTTTCTTATTTCTAAGTGAGACACAAATAAGAAAAAAAATGATTTGTTTGCATGATGTGTAGAGCTGGCATCTCTGCTGCAAAGTAAAGCTGGATTCAACTGGTATTTTGACTCACATTTAACGAATGTTGCACCTTCTGTGATTTGAAAAGTACAGAAGGAAAAATGCAATTTAATAAGATTTTGTTTTTTTGTTGTTTTTTTTGACTGCATGACAGCACAGGGGTTAGCACTGTTGCCTCACAGCAAGAAAGTTCCTGGTTTGCTTCCTGATCAGGGCCTTTCTGTGCAGAGTTTGCATGTTCTCCCTGTGCATGCTTGGGTTTCTCTGTGGGTACTCCGGCTTCCTCCAACCACCAAAAACATGCTCATTAGGTTGACTGATCACTTTAAATTGGCCGTAGGTGTGAATGTGAATGTATCTTGCTGTCTGTCTCTATCTGCCAGCCCTGTGATCGATTGGTGACCAGTCCAGGGTGTATCCAGCCTCTCACCCAATGACAGCTGGGATAGGCTCAAGCACCCCTGCGACCCCCATCAGGATAGGCGGTATAGAAAAAAAAACATGGATAAGAATTTAGATTATTTGCTCAGCCTTTCTTTTTTCGACCCAGTAAAAGAAACATTTTCTCCACAGATCAAACAAAACTCCTGTAGAAGTGTGTTCTGCTCCACAGTTGTATGCTATGCACTTCAGCACATGCTTGGTCCGAGCTGTTTCTTGTTTAATGTGGTTTTTAATCATGTGATTTTGATACTGATGACCCTGCAAAAATCAGGAGAAGGTTTGAGGGTATTATGAAGGAGATACCAGGAGTCTGCATCTTGACTGGTCTACAAATTGATTCAATATCGGGACTCATCGTTGCATCAAAGCACCATTTTCCATTTAACTGTGCATGACTGCTGTCTGATAAACTCCATATGTCAATGTCAATTTCTTTACAAATCAATCTTCACTCGTATGATTAACAAACTGAATTAATTTGAATAAAAACCCTAAAAAAATAGATTAAAAATGTTCTCTTATTTAAAGTAAAAAATTTGCCTGAAAAATAACAGCGTTAGGAGAATAAATATTGAAATAGCCTTAATAATAGAAAGTATGATTGGAGCTTTAGTAAGCCCCTTACCTTTTTTCTTCATTTATAGGTTCACTTTTCTAAGGCATTTAAAAACATAATGCTGCATATTGAAATTAAACAGCGTTATCACCTGCTTCTCTCTCCTGTCCTCACTCTCGTACATCTCTGATTTAATGAGAGAATAAACTTCAGATCGCTGTGTTAAGACTTTAAATCTGAGCTGAAAATGTGACAGGCAGCCTCCTGTGTCAGTAAAAGGGTTTTATATAGACTCAGACTAAGGTGACTTTAAGGGAACATTGTTGGCAGGGTGCTGGGCAGAGTTTAGTTGTGTAAGGATTGTGGGAAATCGATTATATTGGGCTTGTAGTTCTTTTATTTCCTGTGTTATCATGTGGTACATTTGCTCTACAGATGTGAGTTTTGTGACCACATGTAACGACACATGCTGGTTTGAAACTGTTGGTAGATACAATGAACATAACAAGTGTGCATTCATCCTCGATTTAAACATCTTTTTGCTGTAGTCTTGTCTAATCCTCCCTGACTTGCTCCATATCTCTGCAATCTATAGAGTATTTCCAGGTTGACGCGCCAGCGCACTCATAATAAAGGCGCTGATTGGTTTAGTAGTGCCATGTGTGACTACTGCTGAAGCAAAGTCAAGAAAAGCTGCTCCTTTTAAACAGACTACTGTTAAAATGCATTGAAAGTGTAGAAAGGAAGCTCATCATAGTTTGGGTACTTGCAGTGGGTCCGACTTCGGCGAGAAAATTCCCACGCAGCATCCGTCTGCACTGATTATGAGCTGAATTATCCACGTCTGCATCATGATGCATCGTGGATTATTTTCAACACCACCCAATCGTAGTGTGACCCCCGACCAAACTTGAGGTATTTGTTCAATAATGTAACACACCGGTCCATGATTTAGACCAGAGCAAACACACTTTGGATGATAAAACATCCCTGAAATGATTCCCAGCATTTAAATTCCTCCAGCTGAGTTGGAATAAAGGCCAACTGTCAGTCCACCTCCAACTTACAAATGTGGTTAAAAAAGCTCCACCTCTCGCCCTCTTTCCCTCTCTCTCTCTCACATACACACCATCCCAAAGGTTTGAGGTTGACAAAGCGGGGAGGAGTTGCCATCGCTCTCTGACTGCACCACTGAACCGGAATGCGGTCCAGTGAGGAAATCCAGACATTTCCAAATTTATCGTTGAATAAACTGGCAACGTTGAGAGCGGCTGACAGGCCATTCATCGTGGCTGCCGCTGGCCCAATGGCGTGCGCGGACAGGGCCGCTGCACTTTGATTTCCTGTCCTGACCGCCATGACAGATGGGTTACAGAGTGGGTGGAGGTGATGCAGCCTCTCACCACCACAAGGCTTCACCTCTCTGCCCACCGGTTCAAAAAACACTGGTTGCTGCTTTCAAGGCCCCCAGGGGCCGTGGAGTGGAAGTGGTAAAGGGCTGGCCAATGACAGTGATGGCTGATCTGACTTTCAACATTGGATAGTGGTCATAAATATTCTAGAAATACAAGAGAGTAATTCAGTCTGATGAAATAACATAAAATCAGTGGTGGTCAGGGCTGCTTTAACAGTCGTGCCTGGTCAAAGCAGCCACTTTCACAGTGGATTTTCGTGGGATTTGAAGATTACAAGTACGGATTAAAAGTACTCCATTCTCCATTCTTAAAATTCTGCTCAGAGCTGGAACGAGGAGTGAGCGACGTACGGAGAATGTCAAAGCTCAAATCTCATCCAGGGATTTCTAGCATCAGAAGCCTCTGTTTACTCCAGGAACATCAAGGGGAGTAAAGTTCACAGCAGACCGAACGGTTTTGTACTATAACACACTAATGAGATCATTTTCATAGAAAATGAGTCAATAATAAATAGCTGAAGGGGAAGGGGAGGGTTGCTGCTTCTCCTCGGATAAGATGCGGTTCACGGTGCAGCAATAAGAGCACGGTGACAGCAGCATTTTGGGAGAAAACACTGCAAATGAGAGGCAAAGGGAGCACATTTCAGCACACAGGCAGTTCATTTTTCACATCAGTGTCTACTTTTGTTCTCGGCAAGCTGCCAAACACATTGATGTAGGCACTATCCCTCCTCCACAGCAGTAATTACGCTGCTGGCCAATGCTTGATTAAAAGATCTAATCTGCAAACTTTGTGTTCAACATCTCCCAACAAGATCCAGTGCTTTAAGCCTGTTTCTCTGTGTCGTCCAACACCGGAATCCTTTTTTTTTTCATCATGGACAACAGCCAATGAAGTGCAGGGAAACATCCTTTTGCTTTCTATTCTGTGTCAGGGTGAAGGTGTAATTGCACCAGTGGATGTATTATTCAAGAGGAAAGCATGCCATGGATGAATATAGCCTTAACCCCACTGAATTTAGAAAGCTCAGAAGACACAAGTCAGGCCTTTTTTTTTTCCGTCTACGCTTGGATCTAAAACCAGCAGACCTTGTTGCTTTTCCATCTGAAGCTTCGTTAGAGCTTCTCAAATTATCATTCCACAGGAGAGTGAGGAGCTAAGATCAGAATACTGAAAATCACAAGCTTAGTTTAGCAGCAAGGCTGGAAATAATGATGCACATTGTCTTTTTTAACTTTAAGGGTGCTTTCAAAGGCTGCTTTTCAGTTGCAGAAATGTGGATTTTAATTGTGCTGTGATGTAAAATAGAGGTTAGGCTTTGCCAGGCTGTTTGGTGACATGCACTCACATGGGAATATGATCATAAATCTCCTAAATCAGATTACAAAAATACCATAAGGTGCAGCAAGGTCACTGTAAATTGACAAGTGATGAGTCCAGACACATGAGGACCCTGCAGGGGAGAGATAGTGGAGGATTTTGACCACACCATGTGCAGCTGCATCACATTAAACAGCCCTTTGAGACAATGATGCTGCTGACAAAGTAATAAATAGCTCTAAGTGTCCTTACCCTCTCTGAGCAGATGGGAGTAGATGAGCCAGAGGAGCAGCAGGCAGCAGAGTGACGCACCTCCACCTGCGGAGAGCGTCTTCACTCCAGACTGCATCCTACACCTTCAGCCTTCTTTAGATTATCCAAACTTTGAACCCCTGGTGTCGCTCAGATGTCAAGCAGATCAGTGGATGAAGAGTGGCTAATCCAGTGGCGTCTCCACAGCCTGTCGTCGGCATCCATTTTGAGGTTACAATAAAAGAGGGACTGATAGAAATCCCCCCTGTGCTTTTCAAAGACGCATATCCATCCAGGGCTGATCGGCGCACAAACAGAGGGTACAGTGTCACCAGATCTGGCCAAGTTTACGCAGCTGCTGCTTCAGGGGGGCTTCCAATTCACAGACTGGCTTCTGCAAGAGCTGGAAGTGTGTCGAGGAAGAGGAGTGAGCGGCAGCAGACCCCCGCAGTTTGGATGCTGATGATGCTGGTAGTAAATTTAGCCGCTAAACATCACCTCTTTCCATTCTTGTTATTGTTATTCCCAGCCAACTTGTGCGCCGAGCAGAGCCCGGATCAGGTCTGCGTGTGACTCTACAGAGAAACGCGCAAGTTAACCCGCGCAGACATGACGAACATACCAATCAGCGCGGAAACTTGTCCTCAAAAACGCTTCTTCACTCCAGCTTCCAAAAAAAAAAAAAAAAAAAACAAGCGTTAGGAAAACAGCTCAAGGCGCAGATGCGTCATATGTGGCCACATATGCACAGCAGCGCGAGCGAAATGTCACGTCAAAACAACAACAACAAAAAAAAAGACGGCGGGTCTCACGCAGCGCAAGTGCCGCTGGACAAAGCGCGCAGAGAGCGCGTCAATCCGGGCGGTGCAGGGAAGTTAGACACACTTGTCACCTGTGTGAGCCTTTGTGGAGGATCTGGAAAAATTGTCAGTGCTGAAGCCTGGGCACCTCGGGCTTCAGTGAGAAGAGCTCCCCTCCTCTCAGAGTCAGGTCGTGGGTACAGATGAGTGCGTTAAAGCAGCCTTATTCTGTCCCGCTCGGCTTCATTTGCATGCAGGCGATGCCGAGGAAGAGGATTTCCCTCCTCTTCAGTCCGTGGAAAGAAACGCTGCTGCTGCTGCCTCTGCTGCTGCTGCACCCTCACTTGCCTTGAGTTACAATGTTTCCATCTGCTCTCTCTCCCTCTCTCTTCCACACACACACCGCCACAAACACACACTGCCCTAATTCCTTCCGCAAAGTGAGACAAAACTTTGAGCTCCCAGGCGACGAATCCAAACTGGAGATGAAGATGAGGATGACTTTGCTTACACAGTCGTACGTCCCATCTTAGAGGAGAGATTCTCCTTTTTTTTCTGCCTGGCTTCCCTTTGACAGATAAAAATACTCCCTATCCCCTGTCCATTCCCACAGACATCAGCACACACACACACATTTACCCAGAAACACACAAACACTGTCTCTGGATAAGAGCAAAACTGTGGCTCTGTTCTAGTACCTGTTTTTAAAGTGAGCTCAAACATGACTCCTCATATTTTCATGTTTTTTGAGTCTGTTTTAGACTCAGTGCTGGACCCACATTTCCCAGGACGTCCTCTAACAAGAACTGCCATGCTTTACAGAAGTGCATGCTTCTTATTGAGTCTTGCCCCCTCTTCACAGCCTCTGGCTCCCCCTAGAACCACCGCCTTAGTCTGAGGGTAAATGCTAAATTAAGTTGAGCTTGTTTGGCCCTTTGGCTACACAACAGGCAGTAAAACACTGTAAAAAAAAAAGCCAGCTTACATTTTTGGCCTGAAACAGTGACTTTTATGAGAATTATAAGAAAGGTTTTATTCCATTCCACATATTTCAACCTTTATTCCTAACAGGTAAATAAACATCGCTGTGATTTATTCTATTTTAGAGTCAAATTAAACACCTAAACCGGGGGGGGGGGGCAAACTCAATCAAAGCAGGGGCCAGATTCTGGATTCAGGTCTAACCTGAGAGCCTAACAGGGTCACCTTTTTAACCATAACCAGTAATAAAATATGAAAAAAGACCTTAGCACTGATTATAAAGGATTCTGACATTTAAAAAGATGAAACAATAAGTTTAAAGCTCTCAATCTGAAAAAAAGTAAATTTATTAGTTCAAAAAGGTCAAAACATGAAATTAAAAAATGTTTGTTAAAGGCAAATATATGAGAAAGAAAGTCAAAATCATGAGTTTAAAAGGGAAAAATATGAAATAAAATTTGTCAGCATGAAATTAAAGTGAAAATTTCAAAAGTTTAAATTTTGAGTCTAAAGGGCAAACTATGGGATTATGAAGTCAAAGTTTGGAATTGAAAACAGAGATAAAATAAAAAAGAACTGGTTAAAGAGGTCAAAATATCACTTAAAATTTTGAATTACAAATCTTAAAGCTCAAAATATTATATGAAAAGTCAAAAAATGAGTTTAAATGGTCAAAGTATGAAATTAAAAGTCAAAATCCTAAGTTTGAGTCCTAACTGGGAGATGCAGAATTGAAAATGTGAGCTTAAGACATAAAGTAATTTCTTTTCCCACATTCCTGACTTCTCATCTAAATATTTTTACTTCTTACTTTATCAGATTTTCTGACTTAACAAAGATATCTTAAATCATCAAGAATAAAATCACATCTTTATACTTGAGGAAATCTGTAGACCTCACACTGATGGGCCAGTTATAACAGAAATATGAGATCATCTTGTGGGCCGGATTTAACTGTTCCAGGGGCCGGATTTGGCCCCCAGGCCCTGAGTTTGACACCTATGACCTAAACAAATGAGACTGTGTTCATAAAGGTTCAGTCAGTAGGTGGTAGCATGTTTCTTTTCCTTGTCAGACGGTTCAACAAAAGAAGAGAAGTGTGTGAGATTTTAAAATATTTATTTGGAAAAAGTCTTCATGCAAAAAAACTTTAAAATAACAAATGAATATTTAAATAAAATATAAGTGTAAGTTGATAATGCTGCCTCCAAGAAGATCCTCAGTGAAACAAAAGCCCAAGTTTCTCACTAAAATTTAAACTTTTGAATGATATTTTCACTTTAATTTCATGATGACAAATTTTATTTCATATTTTGACCTTTTAATCTCATGATTTTGACTTTCTTTCTCATATATTTGCCTTTAACAAAAGATTTTTAATTTCATGTTTTGACGTTTTTGAACTAATACATTTTCTCAGATTGTGAGGCTTTAAATGTATCTTTTTATCTTTTTAAATGTCAGAATCCTTTATAATCAGTGCTAAATTCTTTTTTCATATTTTATTACTGGTGAAATAAGGTTGACTTTATGGTTTAAAAGGTGACCCTGTTAGGCCCTCAGGCTAGACCTGAATCCGGAATCCGGCCCCTGCTGTGATTGAGTTTAACACTCCTGACATGGAAGTACAAGGATTAGAAAATTAACAGGAAACTCAAAGAGAACAGGGAACAAATGCCAACATATGCTTTCTAATGACTAAAATTAAACCAGGTCATTTTTGACTTGCAAGGACAAGGGTGATTATTTTGAAAATTGAACATTTATTCATGGTGTCCAAAAAAACTAAAACTGAATATATACCTGCCTCTATTCATGAAATGTTCTTTTAAACATGAGAAAAGTTTTTAAAAACATCAAAATATTGTTAAATTTTAGATTCAAAAATGAGGAATAATCCTGTGTACATGAGGGAGTTGTTCCTGAGCTCAGGCAAATCGCATCAGGGTTTCCTGGGTGTTCGCTTAGCTTGCAAAGTTTTGCCAGAATGCATTTGAATATCACGCACTTTTGCACCATGAGTGAAGTAACTGACTCAGTTAGAAAAGTCCCACCTGTGGGGGGCAACCAGACCATTCTAAGTACTAGCCACATTTAGCCTGTCTACTGTTTAGTTTGATTGTGCTAGATTCGAGAGCGGCGATTCTGGTTGTTGGTGAATGAATCTGTTGTTCATTGTGCAGGTTGATCATTTCCTCCATGCACTTTCAAAACAAAACCGTTAAATCTGTCATCATATGTCATGTTGTATGGGGTCGCTCACAATTAAAAATCAGTGAAGATTGATGCAGCAGTGGACACAGTCTGGTTTAAGTGTCTTACCCAAGGACACATCGCCATTTGACTGCAGGGGCAGGGGATCAAACCCCCAACTTTTCAGCTGAGGAAGGACCGACTCTACCCTCTGCTCCACAGTTGGTGGGTTATTTTTTCGATAATGTCAAAAAACTAAATTCTTTTGCTGCACAAATTTTATTTTCTGGAGAAGAAAACAAAAGACTAAAACCTCCCTGTATCCCAGCCTGCTCCAGATCCTCTCACACAGGGAGTCTTACAAAAGGGATTAAATCAGAATGGAATAAAAAGTAGTACAAACAAAACAAAGCATACCTGGCAAAGAAAACAAGAAGCTAAAACCTTTATGTAACTTCCCAGGCTGCTCCTGATCCTGTAGAGGCTGGGTCTGAAATAGCATCCATGCTGTCATTACTGCACATCCAAACAGTATACCTACTGCATGGACTACATAAACAGCTGACATCCTGCCCTACTTGACAATAAAACTTGATTCTGTTTCTGATACGACAAAATAAATTAATGATACCACACTTGAAAGCCTGTCATCCATTTATGCGGCTTCAGTTTGTCATAGTTTCAGTACAGGATTTGTTGGCTGAGGCTGGCCACACTGCATGATTTTAATCCCAACCTTTGGCCAGATATGCCCCCTCTGACAGCTGGGGCTGGGGGGGAATGTCTTAAATTAAGGTCTGTTGCAAACAGTTTGTCAAAATACTCCTCAAGTTTGTGGGATTATTATACTGCTTCCTGCCATGTCAGAGCCTCCCAGCATCCAAACATAAATATTTGATATTTACCTTCTTGGTCTGACTGTCTCTGACAGAATACCCACAACAGCCATTGAAGTGAGCATCGCCATACGGATGTTATAAACTTTTATGGCTCACAAACATAAACACAACTCTTGTGGACACTTGGTTGAAAGGAGGAGCTGAGCGATATATATCCCATCCCACCCGAGAGCACCTTTGAATCCCTCAGGAGGAACTGGAAAATGTTGCTAGGGAGAAGGATGTCTGGGCTGACTTACTTCGCCTGCTGCCATTGGGACATGAACCTGGATATAAGGATGGATGGATGGATGGATGGATGGATGAAAGGATGGATGGATGGATGGATGGACGGAAGGCTGGACAGATGGACTGATGGCAAATGGAGGGATGGATGGATAGATAGATGGGTGGTGATGATAGAGGTCATTGTCTTGCTGGGAAACAATTCTTCTCCCAAGTTGTAGTTCTCTTGCAGAATGGATAAGATTGTCCTCCAGGGCTTTCCTATATTTTCCTGCATTCATTTTACTCTCTGCCTTTACAAGCCTTCCAGAGCAAGCTGCTTAGATGAATCCCCTCAACATGATGCTGCCACCACCATGCTTCACAGTGGGGATGGTGTGTTTTAGAGTGTTTGGTGTCTACCAAACATCTTGTCTGATGGCCAGAGAGCTCCATTTTGGTTTCATCCGACCAAAGAACTTTCTTCCACTTGACCACCGGGTCTTCCACATGCTTTTTGGTGAACTATAATAACTTTTCTTCAGCAGTGACCTTCTCTTTCTCCCATAAAGCTTTGACTGATGAAGACCCCGGCCAACAGGTGTTGAATGCAGAGTCTCTCCCATCTCTCTCACTAGTCTCCTTCTTGCACGCTCACTCAGTTTGTGAGGACGGACAGATCTAGGCAGATTTACACATGTGCCGTATTCCTTCCATTTCGTGATGATGGATTTAACTGAACTTATGGGGATGTTCAGTGCCTTGGAATTTTTTGTATCCATCCCCTGACTTATACTTCTTGATAACATTTTCTTTGAGTTGCTCAGAGTGTTCTTTTGTCTTCATGGTGTAATGGTAGCCAGGTATACTAATTAACTAATGACTGGACCTTCCAGACACAGGTGTTTTTATTCTATAATCCTTTCAGACACATTCACTGCATTCACTGATCTCCATTTCACTAAATGTGAGTCGACTAGCACCAACTGACTGGGCCTCTGTTGAATTCAGTCAGTCACTTTAAACAGGATGAGTAATTATGCAGTCATTTATTTTACATGATATGTTCTTATTAGGGCTGTCAAAGTTAACGCGGTAATATTGCGTTAATTCAAATTACTTTTAATGCCGCTATTTTTTTTGTCGCATGATAAACACATGCACGTTCTGTATGACCCTCGACCCATCCGTAGTTTGCCAGACCAGGAAGTGGCGCCGTTATGATGCGGTACAAGCGAGCAGAAATGGTAAAGGACAGAGACTTTTGAAAGACAGGTTCAGCTTTCAGATCATGTCAGATAAGACTGAAGTTATTTTCTCCTACTGTCGACATGAACGGAGTTACAGGAAGTTCGTAGAGTCTTATATAGCCCGCACCACTCGCTGGCCATGCACACCATGCACACCGCTAATGCGGAGAGCCGCCCCCCTCACCATGCTGGATTTGTTTACAATGGAGACACTCAGACAACTCTGCAGGGATGGACTCGCTATCTGGCATACCGGGTATTTCCTGGTGTACCGACGCACTTTTGGGCCAGTATGATTTATTTATTTATGTAGGCTATTATATCTGCCATGAACTGGCAACACAGCTGTGCTGACTAAAGGTCCATTTATCCCCGCTCCCATCCCCACGCAGCTCCTGCTTGAAAGTGAAAGTATTCAGAAAAAAACAAAACTTACTAAAACGATCAACTGGAACTGTGAATAAACGCCAAATTTAAATAACAGTCAATCAAGATGCTGCAAAACTTTCAAAGACTCTGCAGTCCCTATAGGAGATTGTCTGATGCTGGTGAATGTACAGCTGCATCATGAGGAGGAGGAGGAGACAGAGCAGCAGAGGCTGGTGTGTGACAGGAGAGCAGAGGTTAGTGAATGAGCTCTGTAGAGTATCAGAATATAAGCTGAAAGCATTATTAGACTGTGGGTCTCCTTTATTTAGGAAGAAAAAATGGTTTTAGATTAAATCTGTAGCTCTTCTATGATCTGAAGAATGAAGAGATGGTTAAGTCCTCTTAGTACACCTTAAAAGTTCTCCACTGAGACTTCTTTTACTTTGTGTGTTCATGAGTTTTGAAAAGAGGCTTCACATGTGTGTTTATTGACATCATTCCAGTAAATCTACTGGACTGATGACAGTCATTTCTTACTGTCAGCATATTTTACATTTGGACTACATTTTTTAGTTTGAAAGTAAAAATATGATAAATAATAGCAGACATTTTTTAAGTAATTACTTGCTTTTTCTCTTGAGCAGGGCAGACGTGTCCACCTTACTCACATCAGAACAGTGAAACACCATTAGATGTGTCTGTGCCTTACTGCTGAGCTCTCAGCAGAGACTTGACTTCTTTATGTCCATGTGTGATGATGAGATCTGTTGTTTGGTATTCAGCTGCTGAGAACAGAGGAGTTAACTTCTAGAAGTCTAAAGTTTGACTCTACATTGTGGTATTATTCAGTAATGTTACGTTAAGGTCAGTATCTCCATCTGTTGTGGCTTGAGTTTACCATGTTATGCTCTCAGCAGATTTTTGCAGCATTCAGTATCTTTGAGCTCAGACTAGAGAATTTTCTGGACTTTTTCTGTTGTTGATTTGGGTTGTTGACATGAACAAACATTTGCATAAAGAAAGCATTTTTGTCCACTTGTGTTGATAAGGGTATTTAAATCTTGAGAAATAGTGCTGTAAGGTACATTTAGAACAGACAAAAAAGTGCACTGTGTTAACTATGGAATTTGTGAGATTAATCAAGATTAAAAATTTCAATCTATTGACAGCCCTAGTTCTTATTCATTTGGCTTTACTAATAAAATCAATAAAAGGGCAAAGCATCCAAGGGGACAACTTTTCATAGGCACTCATGGAGACTCAAAGATCTCTAAAACTGACAAAAACAGACAATCACTTGTGTAATTATAACAAACAGAACTGAAAGATGCAGGGGCATATTTGACCCTGCTACATTCAGACACAAATAGCCATAATTTCTTTCACAAAGTAAGAAAAGACTTCAAGCTCCCAGGCTATGACTCCAAACTGTAGATGATGATGATGATGGCTCTTGTTTACACAGTTACACGTCCCATCTCAGCCTACAGCCAGACACAAAGCAGCACCTGCCCCCCTCTCTCCCTCCTTCATAACGACTTCCCTCCGTGTCTTTATGTCCTCTTTCAAAGGTGGAAAACGCCCTTCAGGGCTGCATGGTATACTGTTAACATTTAGCAGCGCCGCATTGCTACTGCATTCTGGGAAATGTGAGGGGTCTGTTCGTTCACAGGACTGACAGGTATAGCATGAGCACAGCCTCAGAGCTCTTCTAAGTTATATTATTATTTACAGCCTAATATCACATCAGATCTCAAGTGTACGCAGTCTCAGGGTCCCCAGTTTCTGTGTGTCTATGTGTGAGCTAAAGCCCTGCAGATGCCAGTCTATCTTCTAAAAGAGGACCATTTAAGAGTCCCCTGCCACTCGAGGACCATTACTATAACTCAGCCCCCCTCTCACGCACACACAGACACACACACACTAAATTCCATGACCAGTGAATGTGCACTTTATTAGCAGATGGAGAAAGTCCCACAGTGTGCTGCTGTGCTATCAGCCTTTCACTGACTGGCTTTTATGATGACGTATTGGCTTGTCACATCACCACTGTAATGTATGAGAAATGGCTGAGCCTCACGCTGCATAGGCGATGCATGCGTCGAGCTTTAAAGGGATGTTTTTGCAGATTTACCCCCGTGGAACCAGAGGTGTTTTCTCCTGGTAGTCAAGGGACGTCAGGCTGTCCCAGTTTTTTTGGACTGATGCTGTCATTTTCATAAAACTCTCAGATAAGGTCATTCTTCTCTGCTGTTGCTGCCGTCTCTAATCTTCCCATTTCTCATTTTACAGTGAGTGAAACAGCGCCCTTCTGCACAAGGCTGCCCATACAGTGGAAAAAAAGGGGGGCTTTAAGGGGCCTGAGAACCTAGGGGGCCCACTGAGGACAGCAAAAACATAGTCCATTATAAAGATAAGCTATGACAACTGCATTTTACATTTAAACCAAATAAATATCACCTTATCAAAGCAGCATAATTGCTGATCAAGTTTAATGTAGCCTGTTTGAAATACGAACTCATTTATTTTTTAAGCTTTTTTTTAATGTCAACAATTTAGATTGACCAATAATGTAGGATTCACAGCTAAGCCATGACCTGCCCAAACCTCAGAAAAAAATTGTTAAACAGTCTAAAGAAACTTTAAACCCAACAACAAAATTTTAATATGCAACTCCAATTCCCAAAAAGTTGGTACACTGAATAAAATGCAAATTAAAAAAGAATGCAATGATTTGCAAATCACAGAAACCCATGTTCTGTATACAATTAAAGATAAACAGCATATCAGGTAATTTGCCATTTCAGGAAAAATGTTAGCATATCTTGAATTTGATGGCAGCAACACATCCCAGAAAAGTAGGGACAGGGCAATGCCTACTATTGTGTAGCATCCTCTCTTCTTTTAACATCTGTCTGTAAATTTTTGGGAAGTGAGGGGGCCAGTTACTAGAGTTTTGGAGAGGAATGTTGTCCCATTCTTGTCCAGTGAAGGATTCAAGCTACTCAACAGTCCTGGGTCTTCTTTTGGTGAAAGGTCTGGACTGGCCAGTTCAGCAGCTGGACTCTTCATCCGTGAAGCCATGCTGTTGTGACAGATGAGGTATGTGGTTTAGCATTGTCTTGCTGAAATATGCAAGGCCTGAAATTTTGGTTCAACTGACCACAGAACAGTTTTCCATTTTGCCTTTTAATGAGCTTTGGCCCCGAGAGTGTTTTTTTGGATTGTTCTCACATATGGCTTCTTCTTTGCATGACCCAGCTTTAACTGTCAATTGTGGATGGGATGGCCAACTGTGTTGATGGACAATGATTTCTGGAAGTGTTCCTGAGCCCATGCAGTGACTTCCAGTACAGAATCATACCTGTTTTTAATGCAGTTCTGCTTGAAAGCTTGAAGATCACTAACTTCCAATACTGACCTTTGACCTCATCTCTTTCATACAGAAATTTTTCCACATTCTCTGACTCTTCTGATGATGAAATGTTGATGTTGGGAAATTCAAAGTCTTTGCAATTGAGGGATATTTTTATGAAATTGCTGCACAATTTTTTGACCGTTTTTCACAGACTGGTGAGCCTGCGCTGATCTTTACTACTGAGACACTCTTCCTCTCTGAAATGCTTCCTTTATGCCTTTTAAAAACTAACCTAATTGTTGTAAATGCAAAATGCTCCTCCAGCTGTTTTCTTTAGCATTTTTGCAGCCTTTTGATGCCCCATCCCCACTTTTTTGAGTTATGTTGCAGCCATCAAATTCAGAATGAGGTAATAGTTTTCATGAAATGGTAAAATATCTCACTTTCAACATCTGATATGTTGTTTTTGTTCTTTTGTGAATAAAGTATGGGTTTTAGAGATTTGCAGATCATTGCATTCTGTTTTCCATTTGACATCGCGCCCCAACTTTTTTGAAATTTGAGGTTGTATGTGAGAAGCACTATTAAAAATCAAGCTCATTTACCTTACACACAGAGACATTCTACAAAAGTGCACACAGATTAGAGTCTCACACTTGGCACACACTAAAATTACCCCCTGCGCCACGCCACATCATCTTAGTGCCACATCAGAGGGTCGTATCTCTAAACCTTCATCCCTGTAACCAGCTGCAGCAGTTTACTTTACAAGACCGGTGGTGAAATAACTACAGCGAGAGTTTCTTGGTTTGTTTTCTTGTCTCGTCTACAGCCGGGCTCAGCCAGTTATCAGAGTTGAGAACCACAATTTCAGACTGTCACGCTGACGTCCCAGTTGGGGTTGCGGTGTAATTAATCATCATAAATCACTGTGACTGGCAGGATTGTAAAAATTCTGCCACTTTATTTTCACCCATCATATTTATCTCAATGTTTACCAATAATACACAGACTTATTTGTAATTGCATTTGTGCATTTGTGCACTGGAATGTTAGTAATGCTGCTGACACAGTTCTGCATGCATTACAAGAAAAAGCAATGTTTGACAAAAAAATGAAGGAGTAAAATTAGTTATTTATCCATGCTGGATGCTTGAGCACACATATTATAACTGTCTATGTGATTATTGTGTTTGCTGTGTCAGTCATGCAAGTGTGTTATTTGGCTGCCATCTTTGATCAGCACTAAAATATCCTCAGTTTGTCACAGTGAGTGTGTGTTTGCTGCAGAGAAGCATATTTATAATAAATATACTGAAGTGTAAAAGGCTCCTGAATATTTCCATAATACACTTCTTTATGCTTCTCCTCTTATCCTAAGGTTTGAATTAATAGAATATAACAGTGCTACACAATAAAACATTTATTCAGTCTCTTGAAATAATCATGGTTATAATTTGGAGCGAACAACACTGATTTTTAACTTTCTTTCAACTCATTAAATGAATAAAGCAATGCTTTCATCAACCAGAGAATAAACCATTTAATCATTAGGAATGTAGTAAGCACTCATGATCTAAATGCATGACGATATTCCTTGACAGAGTGCGAAACTAACCCACAATATCAGTACAGAAGCAGATAACAGTACGACGGTGTCTTATTCTAACTGGCCGTAGACAAGGCCCCCGGCACTGTTAAATAATTTGTGTGCCAGCCAGTGGAGATATGGCTCCATGGTACGTTCCACTCAGGATCTGCAGATCAATGTATCATTATGGCTTAAAACAGCTGCTAAACCTCTGGGCAGAGTCTCAGAGAATCAGTGCATGCATGTAAGACGTGTTCTGTAGAAATAGGAGGACATTGCAATCTAATGATTTTAGGCAATAGACAGCTTGTAATGATGATGTTTTGGCATGTATGCTTACTTTGGTAAAATGCAGCTTGGACTTTCTTTTGTTTATCATGAATGTGTCAGCTGGTGGCTGTGTGTTAACCTTGCAGAGCAGATGGATACGCCTGTTTTTCACTGGTGTATCCATCTTGCAAAGTTCCCGTCTGAACTGTTTGGGCCGTTAGAAAGTGACAGGACCAATCAGTGACGAGGGGCAGTACTCAGGCATGGCAGAGTCGTGATGTAAGCAAGCAGCAACAAGGGGCCGGTGCAATTATGGTGGAAGACATTAGTGTGGATGCTGAAGTGCCAGTTTTATCAGAACTTGACGAAATTTCTTCATTAAAAGAAGAACAAAGAACAGCATAGAGTTGTTTTGTCAAACTGCAGTCTTTGGCTCTTCTGCTTTGGCTTAGTTTTTCAACCATAGCGGTTGTTGATAAATTTGTCCATGCATACGCTGAAATCATATACATCATTTATTTAGCGATCTCTGTCATATTCTGCTTCACTTGTGAATCAGGTTAAAATGGCATAAATGCAAATATCTTTTAATCTGACTATAAAGAATCAGCTTTCTTTAGATTCAAGGATGTTGAGATGCTGATGTTTAAGAATACAGGATGCAAAATAAAGTTGTTCTGGAAGTGCTCAGTGAGTAGGAAAGTGTTTGCTAAAAAGTTTGAAATATCAGCCAAAGGCAAAACCATTCCAATATATTTACAGCATGTTTTTATTTTTTTCTGTGCCAAAAGAGGCCAGAAATCAGCCTGTGGGACTAATTAAGATGATCAATTTAGTCTTTTATTTTCTGTGAGATGTTATTCCACTCCAGTAAACCATATTTGGTCATGTGCTGTGATCTTTTACTCTTAGTTTGAACTCTTTGGTTGTTATTTAACTATGTTAAGCTTTTGGCACGGATCAGCATCACCAATCAGCATAAAGCCCAGTGGTAATTAAAGAAGAAGAAATGTATTTAAGCTGCTGTGCAGCTGTTTATAAAGTCATGCCTTGCTACTTTGCCAGCCTGCTTGTTTTCTGGAGTGTTTTGGTGATTATACAATTTGAGAGTTGATGAGATCCCACAGAAAGAATAAATCAGGTGTAAATTATGAGTTTTATAATAACTGAAGAAGTAGTGCCAATAGAGTTGCTGAGAGTGCTATTTCACAAGTTAAGGTATCAGAGATGGGTGCTCTGAGGATAGATGATTCAGCCAAAGACAGGAGAGGAGAGGTTCCACCTGTGGTCTGTTTCTGGTCAGAAGGTCAAATAATCTGAGACTAACCTCTTTTCAGAAAAAAATAAAAGCATTTGGACCTTTCTAATCCCTGTGATCCCCCTTCTTTTTTGGGGGGATAAACTCCAGTGAAGCCTATCAAAGGTGTTTTTTGTTGTTTTTTTCCATAGCTGTTTTCAGGTTGTCCAAGCTTGTGAACACAACATCTTTAGAACACTTTGAGGGATTTTCCATAGAATTTGCAGGAATATTCATCATGACTCAAGGATAACTTGATTACATTTTGGAGGCCAAAGGTCAAAGGTCAAGGTCATGAGACCTGTGCACATCACTTGATTGTAAACATGGTATCTCAAGAACACTTAGGGAACATCTCTGAAAATTTGTGATTAGATTTAGGTGGTCTATGTGAGAGGCAAGGGTCATTAGGCTTCATTGTAGTGCCCTGCATGGGCCTATTATCTGGGCCCCAGTCCGGCCCTGGCCCGAGGGGGTGGAGCCCCAACCCGTATCAAGCCCGACTTTTTTTTGCGCACACAATGCAGCAGCACACAGCAACAGCTGACCCGCACATCGCAGCAATTGTAGGTCTATTAACAAATAAACACTTCTATTCTATTCTATTCTATAGTAGAACCATAAATCAAGTCTGAACGTGGTGACGTCCAATTCAACAACAGTGAGCTGCTTAACATGGCAAACTCTGTCTTTTAAACACCACAAGAAGAACAGTCTGCTCACTTGGCATCATGCAGAAAAAGAATAGCATCCACAGTTCCAGGGGAAAGTCCAGTCCTCTTTTCTTCTATCACTCTTCCAGGTGCACTGAAAGCGCGCTGGCAGCTGCTACTGCTAGCCGGGACACGTAGAGCGGGAAGGGAGGGGGCAGAGCAGCTGCTGCATTCAAGTGTTGCCATTTAAATTGGTTAAACACAAACATCACTGTAATTGGCAGGTTAAAAACAAAAGAGCCCGAGCCCAGCCCGTGTCCGAGGTAATGATATGTTCATTTGCCCGAAGCCCGGCCCTCGGGCTGTCGGGCTCCTCGGGCCTAGGGCTCCAGTGCAGGGCTCTACTTCATTGTCAGCCCTTGCTATTAACATTCGTACAACAGGTCACCTTTTTGGTGACCAACCACTGTACTTTCACCCAGACGTGCCCACAGACTTGCCTAGGTCCCTGAAAAACCCAGTGAATGGGCCCCAGTTGTTTTTTGTTGACATTTTCAATGCTTGTGTGATGGATCAGTACCATTGGTGCTAGCATCCTGGCTAATTGTTGCCTCATTTTGGAGCTGAAAAGTGTGTCAAACTATCCTTGGGTTTGGATGTTCTTAACGATAAAATTGGCCATAAGCTTCAATGGTAAACATATCGACAACCAAAACAGCCATGCCTTAATTATACAGAACTTGTCCATCCATCCATCCATCCATCCATCCGTCCATCTCTCCATACATCCATCCATCTTCTTCCACTTATCAGAGGTTGAGTTGCAGTTACAGAAGGCTTTGGCTACCTGTTACATGCTCTTGCATTGCAAAATAGTGACAAAATACAGGGGCTTTCTGGGTAAAAAATAAAATGTCTGAGTCCTTCTCTCTAAAACGAGTCCTTCTTAAAGTAGCAATGCTCCCTGAAATCCCTGAAGGATTAATCCTCAGGGGGACCCAACAGGTCTTTTTTTAAATAAAAAAAAGTACTGATTAGGACTTTAGCTAATTGAATATTTAAGCTTTAAAAGAAAAAAAACTAATGTGAATTTATATGACTTTTATTTAGCACATTTTCTGCAGGGACCCATTTTGGTTCCGAGGGTCCTAAGTATGAGTTTTTGATATAAACCTGTACAGCTAAAAAATAATAATGCAACAACATCAGTGTTGTTATGAACTGGCATATACAAGGGTCTAAAAACATCACCCAAACATTCCACTCTGCAATTCATAAAAAAATATTTTGCATTTTTCTTGTTAAAATGGGAGGTGCTATTATCACAAAAACAACATAAGAATTTAATATACATTTTTAAAATGAAAAAAAAAAAATCCACATTATTGTTATGATAAGGGCTGAAGCTGATTTAAAGATTTGAAAGAGGAAAAATAAGGTTAATTCATATGACTTTTATTTAGGCACTTTTATGACATATTTTCTGCAGGGACCCGTTCTGGTTCCAAGAGTCCTAAGTGTGAGTTTTTGAAATAAACCTGTAAATAATAATGCAACAACATCACTGTTGTTATAAATTATTGACAAACATTCCACTCTGCAATTCATAATATATATTTTGCATTTTTCTTGTTAAAATGGGAGGTGCTATAATCACAGAAATGACATAAGAATTTAAGATATATTTTAAAAATGAATAAAAACATTATTGTTATGATTAGGGCTGAAGCTGATTTAAAGATTTAAGCTTTGAAAGTGGAAAAAATATTAAATGATTTTTATAGCAATTTTTGATGGCAATTTGCTGAAGAGACCCGTTTGGGTCCCAAGGGTCCTAAATGTGAGTTTTTCTGGAGGGTTAATCCACCAACTACAGCTACTTCATCAGCTCAGCTTCAGAAATACTGAAATATCCCTTTAACATGGGTGTGTATGTCAATTCCAGTACTGCTGCAGCCAGCCTCTAGTGGACACTTGAGGAACTGCAGTTATTTTTTGCATTAGGTTCATTTTTCAACATACGAGGAGGCAGCTTGTTTTAAACACAATGCCAGGAGGGGAAAGCAGTGATTTGGAGTCCATGTTGTATGTTGCACTACAGTTACCACTTTGAACACCATGCCTTCCTGCACAGCCTCACATAAAACATGCCACCTGTAAGCTCCATAAAGAGGCTGAGATTTAGTCACTGCTGGTGTTTATATGTGGGAGAAGGCCATAGATTTTAAAATGCTTTGATAAAGAATTGTAAGTTTAAACACATAGACATTCAAGGCCATACATTTAAAGCTTTTTTATTCATCACAGTGCAGTGTACCTTGGACATTTTTTACATGACTTCTTGACCACAAAGCAGAGCTTTAGTCTTACCTCTCCTCTCCTGTTTGTTGGCTTCATGATGACTGAATTCAATTTAGCTGCTTAAAATGCAGGTGGAATATGCCTATTGTGTAGAATACAATCTAAATTGGACCAATACTTTCAAGCTTTGAATAATAACATTATATGTGCCTCTATAAAGAGCTGCATACACACAGACATCATTACACACTGCAAGGAATTGTAAAAGCCAATGCAAATTTGTAAGAACCTATTGAAACCTCGCTGAGTTTGAGGTTCGGGTAGCAGCAGCATTTTGCATTTACTTTGTGACACTTCTGTCCAATTCCAGCCCAAATGAAAAGGCACAAAGAATGAGTATTTCAGCAGTAAATTCTATGTTTCAGCTCATTCAGCTACCACAAGGCTGCAGATTTATGGAGAGATATGATAAGAGAGAATCAAGTTAAACGGTGATGCTCAGTGTTTGAGTCTTTCAAGGGACATTTCTAAGTCAAAAATAAAAATGACTGCCTTATGTTGACTTTTCCATGTGTAACAGAGCAGGAGTAGTTTCCATTTTAAGCAGATATATTTGCTGTTAAGGGCAGCAGAGAAGTGAGTGTTTGCACCTTGAGTGGGAAGGGGTCAGAGGTTCAGGTCAATAACACAGCAGCAGCCATAGATCTGATGGTCTTCGGTGTCTTGCTGATGGGCACATCAACAGGGTAACAGCGGTTTGAACTCAGACTTAAACATTAGAAGGAAAACTCCATGTAAGTGTTTTTATATCCCCACTTCCCACCATCCATTTCTGCACACTGCAGCTCAGACTTTGTTTGGCTAATTATTCCTGTTCACTAGTTTTCACATTAACATGGCTCTAATGGAACAGGTGGAGAATTTGTTACAGCAAATTTGAAACATTTGTCATTTCATTTGGTGACAAAAAAAACAATTTAAAAGTATGAGCATAAGCAGAAGGATGTGCAGGCAAACACACGACTCAAATCGTTTCCAGTCGCCGCCTGTTCACAGGCTTTGCTTACATGCTGGAGAGGAGCATATGGTGCCTCAAAGCATCTGTTCAAATGGACCTTTCTTCTGCTAAATATTGAAACAGTGGGCGGATGCTGCAACTGCTAAACATACTGTCCTGTGTAGTTTTCAAAAGATTTAAAACCAACTAGGGCTACAAGCAGCACTGAAGGGCCGGTGCATCCTGGGGTGTGTCTCATGTAAAATGAAGTAAAAAACCCAGAACATTATATGTTAGAGATGCTTCTGCTTTGTGCAGGAGGTGGTGCATTAACAAACACATGTAAAAAATATTTGAATAAACACTTATATATGGAGAGGGGCAGATCCTAATCATGTGAAATATGATGCAAATCAGAAGTTTCATTTAAGAGTTATAGTGACTTCTTGTGTAACAGGCCAATTGTGTCACTTCCTATTTCCAAAAGTGGGGCCCTATGATGAGATGTTTGCATGTGGGTGCAAGAATGCAAGAATGAGCAGAAGATCTCATACAGTATTACTGTATACCAGTGGTCATCATCTGGCAGCCCGGAAGCCACATCTGGCCCCCAGAAGATTTTTAAAATCAGTAATTGTGCAGAGAAAAATATGTTGTTGTATTTAGGATATGGAAGGCTTTAATGTTGGCTTAATGTTGTTGAGAGTTTACTTTGTCCTGCCACAGAATCCCCACAATAGAGTTGTTTCCCGACTGCTTTCCCCACCAATCACAACACAGCATTTTAGCATCAAACCCAGTGATGACAACATGCCAGCCCCAGGAATATATAGTCAAAATATCACAGTCGCCCCCTGTAAAAACTGGCCCTTCTAAAAATCTAGTTGATGACCCATGTTGTATACGTAAGTTAAAATAGGTTAAATTCATTTGGCACAAAAATGTCTTATTTTGAAACTGAGATGAAGCTGGTTGACTTCCTGTTGGGATTAGGGCATGGGTCCAAGAGGCTTTTTTGTAGGTCTTATGATGACCCATATGCAGACCAAAAATCATAAGCCTAGGCTGAATGGTGTGCAGGGGCTGAATATTTCAAGGGAAATTTAAAAAACAAAAACATACACAGAGGGCAGAAATGTTCAGTTGCCACAAGGGGGCACTGCACAAAAGGAAAGATATTGAGGTATAAACGTGTTCGGGATCAATGTATGATCTATGAAGTTGATGAAGTTTTAATGCATGTTTTGTGTCAGTTTTATGTGGGACATCAGATGGAAATTAGTGACTCGCTAAATCTGGTGCAACCGTTTTTTCATTTACTTTGTATGAATGATCAATGTCATTGCACACTGTTCTTTGATAAATAAATACACTAAACTATCATCCCTGTGATGATTAACATAAGCTTTGAAAAGTTCTAAGGCATTATTGGTGGTTTTTCACTGCAAAAAATGTGCAAAAAGTAGTTCAAGTTTTTAGCTGCAGCCACAGTGCTGTCCTATGGTGAAAACTCACAGTTAGCACAACTTTAGATCTCCAGGTTGTCTCGTATGAGCAAATGAATTCTGGAGTCAGTCAGATGAAATTCCTTTGAGAAGTTCCTTAAACTATGAAACTTGTGAGTCAACCAAAAAAGCCAAAACTTGACACTTAGCAGTTTGTAGCGTGATTCCAGTGCATTTTAGAGGATGAACCCAAGAGACTTTTGTTGTCTAATCATGATACATATGTGCACTGATGTTCATGCATGTAGCTCTCACCCAGTCCCCTATCTCATGTTTGGGGCCCCTGCTTGATGGACTTTTACAATTCGACCAAAATACCAAAATAATCTTCCAGGGGACACTTTTCTGTAAAGTTTGGGCTTTGTTAAAGCCCCCAAATTAGCAGTTCTTCCGCCAGAACAATGATGCATACAGATACAATAGGGGCCTCGCCGACCATAGGACTCTAGGGGCCCTGAAAAGCATTAAGTTGGGCTTAAAGCAGAATCTTTTAGTACTTATCAATGGTGCTGCAAACCGTGATTCTGTCTGCAATGTGGGCCTGATCCATTAAGAACAGCACAGCTCATGTATGTGCCAAAACCTGTGCAACCTGCGGAAAAGAATAGTGTGTTATCCATAGAGCAAAGGTAGTGTGCAAATTGTTCGCAAGCAGCTCAGCCAAGCAAACAGTGCCCTGGGTGCACATGAACCATAAGTATGAATGTAATTTAGAGCTTTATCCTTTTTTTCACAAATTTGCCTCTGTGCAAACAGAAGCTAGTTCTCAGAGGCCTGTGCTAATTGGTGCAATTTTACACCACCCAAACTCGTGTGTAAAATCAGTGCTCTCTCTCTCTGTCAGTATAATGGCTGAACTAGCTGTATCAAAGCTAAACATCATACTATGCATTTCTCTGTAATAGCTTTAATCATTTATAATACTACAGTGCATTGCTTCCAATATCTAGCTGGCAGTTCTTGTTTTACACCAGATGTCTGGCTGCTGGTTCATCCAGGCTTTGGTGCTGTATGGGCAGTGCAAGTGCATCAGCTCTCTCTCTCTCTCTTAGACATTGAAATTATGCATGTGTACATAGTTAAAGGTGCCCTACATGCTCTGAAATGGTTGGGTAAACTGTGAAAACAAATCTTGGCAGTAAACTCTTAAAACAGTTTGAAAAAGCTATAAAAAAGAGTTCTAGTCTGCGGAGGAAGTCTGCAGAAACACCTCTCTCCTCCCTTGAGGGACCTTGATTTTTGACTGTCAAAGTGTCACTTTACCAGAGTCAGCTACACAGACATTTTATTTTTTCTCTGCAGGTTTAGTCTGGAATATTGCTTTGGATTAAAGCGATGTATTGTGTAAATCAGTGGTGGTGCATAAGTAAATATTAATATTTCTGGAAACAAACACAAAATACATCAAGTTGTTTTGTATCATTGTTTAAGAATGCATGTTCTCATGGTTTTAGAAATGAATGTATATTCTCATATTTTTTAGTGCTATGACACTGTCTGAGTCTTAAAATCCACATACTCTGTGTGAGGCTGGTTGGTGAGGGTAATGTCATGCATGAATTAGTGGGTTACTCTGGAAATCTCATTGCTTTCTAGACACCCCACAGCTTTTGAAGGGGCGAGTATCACACAACCAATAAAATATGTACCTGAAAGCGTGATCAAACTGCAAATGCACGATAGGTGAATTTTGCTGCCAGTTTTTCATTCAGAATAATTCAATTCAAAGATGTGATCATCACAGAAACTCTGTGACTGTTGAATGGTTATCAGAGTAACCTACGGAGACTGAGCTGGGATCCACCACATACTGTAGAGCACATCAATCAATTCCCGTCAATCAGAAAGCTCCAAACAGGAAGTCACACGCGTAGAATATCCAGTTCTTTCAAAATACAAAACAACACATGAATTTGACTTAAAATTACAGATCCTTTAAGCAAACATTAACCTTTTTAATTTCCTAATGTACTCAATAATGGAATATGGAAGCAATAATATCAATGATTTATACCTGAAGCAGTGTTATTCAACCCAGCTCAACCAAACAGCCAAATTGCAGGAGCCACAATCTAAATGGTGAAAAGTGACTAAAATGGGCAAAAAAGCTGTGGGAAAATGAGGTAAAAGTGGCTTTTAATGGCAAAAAGCGGCTGAAAAATTGCAAAAAAGCAGGATAAAAGTGGTTAAAACTCATGAAAAAGGGCAAAAATGGGATAAATGTGGCAAAAAATGGCCAAAAAGTGGCTAAAAGATGTGGTAAAAATACGCCAAAGGCAGCAGAAATGGATTAAAAGTGGGAAAATGAGAGAAAAGGGGGCAAATAGGCATACAATGAAGAAAACTGGGTGAAAAGTGGCAAAATTGGTGTAAAGTCATAAAAAATTGAGCTACAGGTGGTCAAAAAGCAGCAAAAAATGAGTGAAAAGTGACTTGAATGGGCAAAAAAGCTGTAAAAGGTGGAACAATGGGGAGAAAGTGGCATTTAATAGCGAAAGGCAGTTTAAATGGGCAAAAAATTGCAAAGAAGCAGGATAAAGTGGCTAAAACTGCTGAAAATGTGCAAAACAGTGGCAAAAGGAGTGGTAAAAATGGGCTAAAAGCAGCAGAAATGGATTAAAAGTGGCAAAAAAATGTAAAAACAAAAAGAAAAGGGGCAATGGAAAGATACAGAGAAAAAATAAAGGTTGACAACTAAGTTTGACCATTAAAACCTACTGTCCAAGTGTGGGAATGGATCATTTCTGAGGTCAAATTTTAAAAGAATAATATTACAAATGAAGACATCAAAGAGCCACAAATCATCACAAAAGAGCCACATGTGGCTCAAGAGCCACACGTTGAGTATCACTGCCATAAAGGATGACAAACTGACCCCAAAAGATTAAACAGTCCACTGCTGACATATTACTCCTGCATGAGCTCACAGTTCTCCCGTGATCTCTGCCCACCAATCAGGGCTGCTTGCCACAGCGCAGCGCTCTAGACACACTTCCAGTGGGCGAGGTTGCTCGCCTTCAGTCAGAGCAAACCTTTGGTGCACGGTGCCATGGACGTAGCAAAGGGAGGAAAAAGGGTGCTGATTACCCGGGCCCACAGTAGGGATTGGCCCTTGGGAAGCCTGCAATGAAAAGAATGTTTTTATTTATTTTTTCTAAGTAATTAGTGTCATTATTGAAAAAAAGCAACTAAATGGATTGAGTAACAGACTGAAACATGAATCAAATAGAGAGAAATAAAATACTGGAGGGCCCCTGCTCCTCCCTTAAAAATATCCAAATGGTATAGTCTAACCCTGCCAAATAACGCAAGTAAATTAGATTTAATCATAGTAAAAATATTGCTCAACATCGGGAAATTATGGTTCAGGAATACATTTAAATTAAAAAATGACGCAACTTTTGTTGCTTGGCTTGCTGGCTAAGGAGGCCCTGTGTAATATTATTTCTGGGGGCCCAAAATCCCTAACCACGCCCCTGCATGGCCCTGTCGTCCTATGTGGAAATTGCGGGTAACTCTGTGACTATTGACTGATAATCAGAGTAACTTTGACTGATGAAAGAGTTTTTCTAATATAAGACAGATCTGTAAGCTGTCTCTAAAAGGGAAGTAGTTATATTGTAAACAAAAACAAAAGATAGGGAATCATGGGAGTCATTAAATGCCACTCCATTACCCCATCCCTGGATAAAAATGAACTCTAATGCATCATAATCAAGACGGACCACAGTCAAGTAAACAGCACAAAACATGAATAAAATACAGCAACAGAAGGGAGAGCTCTGAGTAGCAGTTTAAGCATCCTTATTTAGCCATCTATGGCATAACATCTGGTGTTTCCAAAGCAACATTAAACATGTCATATCAGTCATGGCAGAGTAGAGGAAAAACTGATGTAATGCAAGTAACCAAACAAGAATAAGTATAACAGAGGTTTAGTCATTCTTTAATTATTTCAGACATTTGAGAGTGAAAATTCCTTCAAAGACAAGTGAACTTTTGCTCACATTATACGTGACTTGCTGTTTGCAGAAGAAGAGGAAGACACCTCGACAAAGGGAAAGGTCTTTTTTACGGATCATGCACAGCAAAAACTAAAAATACAAATATGCACAAACAGAATTCTATGGACATGATCTTATTGAAAATCAGAGTGAGCGGCTGCACATGACAGCGTCCACATGGTTGGGCGATCTGTGTCCTCCTTGAGAGCACCTCTGCAGTACTCTGAAGGGGAATTGGCACCCATTCCCAAATGTCTGTCCACACAGAGACTTGAACTGATCTTCCTCATGGTTCCCTATCTCCTAAGCTAGTGCTGCCTCATTCAGTGCAGCCATTCTACTGACTGAACAGATTTCAAGTTGAAGGTATGTAACGAGAACACTGTGAGTCTGTGGGAGTCTGACAGTACGTTTGAGCTGATCTCATCCTCTGACTGAACTCAAAACTTAACAAAAACTCTGCTTCCCTTCAGTCTCCTCTCTTCTAACGCTTTATTCTGTGCATTTATATAGCAGAAGCCTACAAAGTGGAACATTTTTGATTTTCAGCAGATGCATCATCTCAGCAGGTCATGCTGGGGTGAATTTAAGTGTTATCGTTCTTCTTGAATGCCTCTGAATCACCATTCACCGTACCTACTATAAACATCCCTCATGTTATATCTAAAGAGACATTATTGAAGCTCCTGTTGGGAGTTTGAAGCCAGTTAGGATATAGACTGATGCCTTTCAAGGCCTTTGAAACCAACAGAGACCATAAATAACTTTACTGGTTATTTCTATAAAGTAAACCCCACCTATCACCAAGATAGAAATATTCAAAACAAAATAAATCATATTTTCAAGAATAGGGAATGTGGGAAAATCTATAATAGTGCCTGTTAAATCTGACACAGTATTATTGTAAATATGCAGCACAGTTTGTAAGAATTTGTGTTTTAAAATTTCAGGCACTTTCACCCTTGTGACTGCAATTTCCTTGCTCAAAGCCAAACTGAGAGTTACTTTTGTCCCAGCCACTCCTGCCTTTTTCCCTTTCCCTTAACCTTCTCTGCTGGTCTCTTTGCCTCTTTTGTTATAGGTAGAAAAGGTAGTTCAAAATGGCAAAGGGACCTGTTTCCTTTAGGACTTTCCATCAAACCATCTGTGCCTCCCCCGGGAGATCTGACTTGTTCAACCTTGGTTGGAGCATGAGGAGGTATTCAGAGTTAGGAGTGGGGGTAAAACAGGAACTATGACCTCTTATTAAGAATAAATGAACCAAAATTATTCTCAACCTGTCATTTAAAGGTAAAAATGGGTACGCAGTTCTGATATAGCTGTTTTCCACACAAGCAGTCCTGAACATTTCTGTAAAGTGTCAGGACTGTCTCTGAAATGCACCTCAAAGTGGGAGTCTATCCCTGAGGGACAGGAGTGGGACGGGTGGGTGGGTGGTCTGAGGCAGCGGTGATGTAAAGAGAACAATCTATAAGAGGAGGATGAAGTTACACAGTCTGTTATAAGATAATATTGAGGCATTATTTGTCTTTGTATCAGTGCTTTCTGTAGTGAGGCAATTCACTCTTTTTTCAGCATTTTTAACATCACAGTAACATGTGACATGTAGATACAGATATAGACTGATACATTTGGCAGCTACATCCCTGAGTCTCTCATGTATAAGCTCATGTAGCACCAAATGTCCTGCTTACATGCACAGCACATCTATCCAAATATTTGACTTTGTTGGCATTTATAGCCTTTCAAAACACAATTTTCATTTCCCATTTATCTGACAGCTGACGGTGATCCTTATACCAATGTTGAGTAACATGCACTAGCCAATGTTAGCTAATTAGCACTCACCTTTAATGATGAAGAATTTCTTGCCCTCCACTTCTAAAAAGGCAGCTTTATTGAAACCCAACACATCATAAATACATAAAATTATTGAAACTTGTGTAAACTTTAAAATTACATGATGGTGTAAGGCAGGGTTCCCCAATTAGATTTTCCTGGGGGCTAAAATTTTTCAAGGACAGAAAGCCGAGGGACAGACATGGATTTTTTTATTTTTATTCTTTTCATTTTGACACCATTAAAATTACTTGGATGTTCGTACACACATACACACACCCCCACCCCCCCACACACACAGAGTATGGCTTAATTAGTTAGTTCTTCTGCATGTCCATTCTCTCTGAATCCCCCTGACATCCCTGCCCACGTCATGAGGTGGCGGGTCTCTGTGTGTAATTGTGTCTTTTAGCGCTGCACCAAGACCAAAAATGCCAATCTCTCATGTCGTAGGACAGCCTATGTCCCAGTTAGGATTAAATTTTCAGTTATAAACAATTTGTTTTACTGTTATGAGAGTAATTTTTACCATTTGAAGAGACCTGGAGTCAAATATGCGTAAGATTTATAAACTATGGCCCATTTAAACATAAGTGATCAAGACCATAATTGCACGTCTTGTAGACATAAAATGAAATTGTATGTAAATAAATGTAGTTGATGCTGTTCCTCCCTGCTCTAAAGAGAGTTCAATGTACCATAAATTATCTAACTCATTTATTGCATAGTAGTATGACCTTTCCTTGCTATAATTATAGAAAGATCATGATAAATTAGTGAAAATTTGTATTTAAAACACATCTTTTTTCCCAAATGTCTCGCGGGCCAGATGACACCTGCTGGCGGGCTGGAAATGGCCCGCGGTCCCCCATTTGGGGATTTGGGGATTTGGGACAGGGACTCTTTTTTTGTCTTTTTTAAAGATTTTTTGTGGCTTTTTACACCTTTATTTTGCTGCCTGTGTACATGGGGCATGACCTGTCTGTCTAGGCCAGGGGTCATCAACTACATTTGTACAATGGCCAGCTTTTTCCTAAACAGGCTGAAATTTCAAATAAACTAAAGAAATGTTCAAAATAGTCTAATTAACATATTGTTAAAGTTGTTATTGTTAAAGTTTCCATAGAAAATGGCAGCTTTAATCAAAAATGAACCGAACTGGCCCTGGAGTTCAGTTAAATCCATCATAACGGAATGCAAAGAATAAGGCTCATGTGTGATAACAGATCACCCTCAAAAACAATGAGCGTTCAAGAAGGAGAAAAGTGAGAGAGGCCACCTATGACTACTCTGAAGGAGTTACTAGCGTCAGCAGCTGAGATGGGACTCTGCATACAACTGTTGAAAAAAAGTCATTGAATCTGGACTAGAGATCACCAAAAGGCATGTGAGAGACTCAGCGGTCAACTGGGAAAAAGTTCTTTTTGGCCATCAGACCAGATGGCACCAAATTCTGCGAGTCACTGCAAACACATCATCCCCACTGTGAAGCCTGGTGGTGGCAGCATCATGCTGTGGGGATGCTCAGCAGCTGGCCCAGGAAGGCTTGTAAAGGTAGAGGGTAAAATGAATCTAGGAAAATCCTGGAGGACAGTCATATTCAGTCTGCAGGAGAACTACAGCCTGGGAGAAGATTTATTTTCCTGCAAGACAATGACCCGAAGCATACAGAAGAAAGCTGCACAGAACTGGTTTGAAAACAACAAGGTGAATGTTCTGGAGTGGCAGAGTCAAAGCCCAAATACATATTTAATATGCATTATATTTGCTAATGATGGCTTACAGGTGGATTTCTAAAAAATGGATGAAACATAAAGCCAGGGGGCCTCATGTGGCCCCCAGGCCATGCATTGATGATCACTGCACTAGGCCATCTGCCCCCTATAGAGAAGGATTCTCTACGACTGCAGACACACCAAAGCTCAGTTCTGGCTCAGAGTTAGCTGATTGTTGTGATTTATATAGTTTTTCCTGTGCTATTTAACAATCAAACATGGCAAAAGACACAACTGAAATTAATATCTCCATTTTTCTGCGGTTGCCAGGCGATGCAAAGATGTTTTGTTTTCCACAGATGGAGAACAAAATCCCCAGTGCTGCAGTAGTATTCAGAGAAAGCTGCCACTGTTCCACAATAGTTTAGCCCTCTAGGCTTCCACGCGGTCATGTGACTGAAAGCTATGAACTGAGAAGAGGATTCTAAGGGGTCAAAATAACGCTAAAGTAATTATTACCACTATTTCTTTTCTAAAATGACAAAATGAAACGACCCTGATCTTGTAAAAAACACTTTAGTGATTCTCCTGTCATTAATGATTGTGTGAAAAAAAAATTGCATGATTTTTCAGAATAAAAGAGCCCCTCTTCCTTTCTCTATGGTGGCTACAGGCCTGTTTTTGCATTAAAGGAAATCCTTATTTAACACGATGATATCAGTGTCTGACATTTCTCTCGTTAGCTCCCATGTACAGTTGAAAGTCATCAATATTTCCAAGTGTGCAAATCAGGTGAGCCCTGAGAGTGCCATTGGTATTATACAAGTTTGACCTACTGCTGCAGTCAACTCTGTCTTCTGAAATAACTCTCCGTGTTCCACATGGATTTCTGCTTGGATTTTACAAGCATAACTCCCTTCTTGCTCTTTCCGTGCGGACACTGCAAGCCGCATGCCAGTCAGACGGGACACGGACTGGACCCCTTTTTCTGCTCTGCTGGACAGCGAGTCATGTTGACAAGCTGCTGCAGAAAGGCAAAGCAGCGTCTGTCCTTTTGAGGCGCAGCGGACCTTGAAAGAACAACACAAACAAATTCAAGTGCAACATCGAGGTCCCTCACGTAATTACTGGAGATGCAACGTGCTCCTCATAATGATTCAGACTGAGGAGTTTTCCCTCTTTATAGCTCCTTCCTATGGATCATCAGTGCCTGATCGCAGAGAGACTCCTCTCTGCTGCAGCTTTCACACTCAGCTCTGTCCATACCTAATGAGACAATCACAAGGTTAATTAAAAACAGCATTTTCACATGAATAAATCTCTTTTTCTGATCTCACGTACTGACACTACCATTCTGCTGAAGTTTGTGAGGGCGTTTAGATTTCCTGTTTCAATCACCCTAGGCCAATAATCCTTTCAGCACACCATAAAAGCCTAATAGGTCTCCATAGATTTGCATATAACAACATTTGCATGCATTAACATACTTATTGTAGTAAAGTGGGAATAGGGATAACACACTCATCAATTAAACATGCTCATGTGATGAATTAATCAGATATGATGGTTAACAGCGGCATAAACTTGTGTAACAGCTGTCTGATTGCTTTACACACATGAACAAAACACTGTCACATGACCACAACCCTCTGATTCTTAACGACCTTCAACATGACAAACCGAGGGTCTGTGAGCAGAGGGAAGAAACCAAGCTGCTGATCTTACAGTCAGTCAGACCAGCCTACAGGATGTCCCTGAAAACCCCATAGAATGGACCCCCAGCAGTGATTTGTTGATGATATTAGTACATGTGTGTGATCATTAGCATTGGTGCTAGCATCCTGGCTAACACTTATCTCAAGTGTGTCAACCTTACTGGGCTTTAATGTTGGAATTATTTATTTGTACTACTTTATAACCACTTTTCAACACAATCTCCACCCAGTTTTGCTAGTTATTTTACCACTTTTAACCCATTTCTTTGCTTGTTTTTACAACTATGGACACTTTTTTTCCCCACATATTTTTGCCACTCTATGTCCATTTTGGCCACTGATGGGTCACATTTAACCTATTTTTTTTTCATCTGACAGCGTTTTTGCCACCTTTTTGCATCTTCTTTTGCAATTAAACATCCATTTGGGCCACTGTTTGGCTACTCTTCATAACTTTTCCCACTTTTTTTGAATGTTTTTAACACATTTTTGCCCCTCTGTCGATTTTGGCATCTGACTGGCCACTGTTAACCAGTTTTTACTATTTGTCTCCTGTTTTTACCACATTTTTGCATCTTTTTTACCACTCTATGTCCATTTGGGCCATGGTTTGGCCCCTATAACTTTTTTTGTGCTGTTTGTCACCATTTTTGCCACCTTTAACCACTTTTTTGCAATTTTTTTCACACGATTTGCCTTTTTTGCATAATTTTTGCCATACTATGTCCTTTTGGGTAAATAATTGGCCACATTGAACCCTTCTTTTTTGGTCTAACACCCTGTTTTGCCACCTCCCTGCATCTTTTTTGCCACTCTACATCCATTTGGGCCATTTTTTGGCCACCTTCAACCTCTTTTTGTTGCATATTACCCATTTCTGCCACATTTTGCCACTTTTTTGCATTTTTATTGCCACACTACATCATGAGGGCCACTGTTTGACCTTTTTTACTGTTAGTCACTCTTTTTGACACCTTTTGCCATGTGCATCTTTTTTAACACATTTTTGCTACTCTGTCCATTTCATCCACCAATTGGCCACTATCAACCAATTTTTGCTATTTTTCACCCGTTTATGCCACATTTTTGCTTTTTTTTTTGCCACTCTATGTCCATTTCTGCAGCTGTTTGGCCAATTTTAACCCTTCTTTGCTGTTTGTCACAATTTTGCTACCTTTTACCACTTTTAGGGGTTTCTTTTTTTTTTTTGCCCTTTTTTTTTTTTTTTTTTTTTTGCCTTTTTTTAATACGTTTTTGCACCCTACATCCACTTTGGCCTCTGTTTGGCCAGTTTGAACCCTTTTTGCTGTTTGTCATCATTTTTGCCGCCCTTTTGCATCTTTTTGCACCTCTATATCCATTTTGGCCACTCTTTGACCACTTTGAACATATTTTTGTTGTATTTCACCTATTTCTGCCACAATTTGCCCAGTTTTTGCATCTTTTTTGCCACTTTACATCAATTTTGGGCACCGTTTGGCCACTATTAACCCTTCTTTGCTGGTTGTCAACCTTTTCTGCCATCTTTTACCACTTTTTTGCATCTTTTTTATGACATATTTTTTATCTTTATCAATTTAGTGATTTTGTAACTGTGGGACAGGAACATTAAAGTCTATCTTATCTTATTGTCTGCATGACAGTCAGACGGGCAAGTCTCGGTTTGGCAGATAAATGGAGAGTGTTACTGGCCTGACTGCATTGTGCCAATTTTAAAATTCAGTGGAGGGGGGGCTTTTTTTTTTAAGGATTTGGACCCTCCATAATAAAGTACATGCATTTGAATACATCATTACATTGTTGCCAGCAATATTGCAACGTTTGATCCATATCTGTAAGCTTCGAGTAAAAGGAAAAAATATGGAAGAAATGAATGCAGAGTATGGTTTTAGTTCAGTTGTGTCCCAAATGTGAAATAAGGTGTAGACAGAAAAGAACAGTACAGACGGCTTTCTGAGGGCTACATCTGACTTTTACACTTCCAACACATCTAGGGCCTCCTCTCTTCACTTCTACTTCCGAAAACAACTTGAATCAACACCTCCACTTTTTTACTTTTGTTTTTAAACTTCATAAAGACTGCGTGAACCTTTTGCCACCCGTGTCTCTAGAAGTTGAATAAACTCTCCAAAAAAGCTCAAAGATATGAAGATCACATGAATCGAGGCTTGAGCATGCTTGGCTAACTCCACATTTTACTTCACAGAAACAAAGCTCAAGCAGAGGCCACACAGGGTTGAGTGTCAAACCACAATATTGATTCCCAGACTTCATGAGTTGTGTTGATGCAGAAATCAGATCAATCGTGCAGGGTCAATACAGGGGCTTTGATTTCCAACAGCACACAGTGGTCACTGCTAGTGATTCACTGACCTGTTTGCATGTGGGACGAAGCCTCCAAGAACGTTTCAATTACGGTGTTTTTCTTATTTGTCCCCCATCAGCTGCTTGGATCAAAATACTAACTTGGGAAATTCAATATGGGTCCATGCCCCAAGAAATTCAGCCTATTTTCTGGCCTGTCACATTCTGAACTGTTGGTACAGATAGCCAAATAAAAAAAACCACAATCCCCGTAGACAAGGATACACAGAGAGCCCTTTTATTCTAGCTTTCCACAAACATGCCTCAGTTGTTGTTGCATCTTATTGTTCTGCAGGAACCATGGCTTTGGAGTGTTTGTTTTTGATTAGAAATGTTTAATGGCCTCCACACATTCAATTATCAGCAGCCTGCTCCGCAAGTCGATAGTCATCCTCACATTAATGGCCCAGAACTGATTACCAGGGACAGAGAGAGAAATGGCTGAAATGTTATTCATTCAAGGCACTAATTAAATCCTCCTAGGTGGGACTTTCAATCCTTTTAGAAACTTTGCCAGCATTCTTCAAAAGTAGCACTCATAGCAGTAATAGTAATAGTGCAGCTAAAAATAATGCATCTATTTTGTTGTGGCCTTCTGGTCTTGTTACAGTCTTTACAGGATTTTTTTAAGGATTTCATTGAAGTGTCGCTATTTAGCATAAAATCTCATACAATATCTAATGAAAGAGCCATCTGGGGCTTCTAAAAATCTGGGTAAAAATACAAGCTCAGAACTATCAGAAAAAATTCCTATTTAGTAATTCAGATCAAAGGTGGAGGTTTAAAAGTCACCTATTACCCACAGCATCTGTGTCCGTAGTGCTCCACCTGTGCCTTAGTTTTGCTCCGTCTGGCGACGTTGGCCCTCTCCACTCAGTCCATTTCTGAAGAATGCAGGAGAGCAGATGGATCATGAGATCACTTCTTCTCACATGCAAATTAAAAGAGCACACAGTTGGATTTGCTGCTCATTTGCTGCCTGTTTTTATGTAATGTTGGCACTGATGGGATAAATAAATGGCAGGCTTCACCTGCAGCCTGCTGCACTAGCTATACAAAGCTTCTGTCTTAAGTCATGGCATAAGAGCCACATTAATGCCTTATTTCCTCAGACCTTTCATCTGATTTTGATGCCATCTTAACTGGGATTTTTTTAATCTGTCCCTGATGCTTTTTCAGCCTGAGACTCTTCATCCAAATAACTTTTTGTCCATAGTCCTTTTAGTCTAAGGCTGATGCCTTTTTCTTGAGACCTTTTTGTCTAAGTCTAAATCTTTTGTCCTAAGACCCTTAGGTACGGTGTTGCCTCCTTACACCAGCACTTTCTTGGTCAGAGTTTGACACTCTTTTGTCTTGAGACCTTTTCATCTTAGTCCGATGTTGTTTTCCTTAGATCTTTTTGTCTGAGTCTGGTGCTGGTTTCCTAAGACCTATTAATCCCGGTCTGATGTAGATTTCCTCAGATCTTTTTATCTGAGTCTGTGACTGATGTGGTTCTCTTGGGATCTTTTCTTCTGAGTCTGATGCGTTTTTCCTGAGACCTTTTCTTCTGAGTCCGACAAGGCTTTCCTGAGACCATTTCCCCTGTGTCCAATGCAGTTTTTCAGAGACCTTTTCATTGAAGGCCAATGTGGTTTCCTGAGACCTTTCAGGCTTATTTTGATGCTGTTTTTCTGAGACCTTTTCATCTGAGTCTGATAGCATTTTTCCTGAGACCATTTTTTTCTTAGTTTGATGCCTTTTTTTCTGAGACCTGTTCGTCAAAGTCAGACACTCTTTTGTCCTGAGACTTTTTGGTATAAGCCTGATTTCTTTTTCCCTGAGACCTTTTGGTCTGAATCAGACACTTTTTTTCCTGAGACCTTTTCATCTGAGTCTGGTGCCTTTTTTCTGGGACCTTTTTGTTTGAATTGGATTCTTTTTTTTTTTTTTCCTGAGACCTTTCTGTCAAAAGTCCAACAGGTGACACAGGCTTTCCTGAGACCTAATGCTTTTTCATCTAAAGTTTGTCACTTGACTCCGAGTCCAGAGGATATCCTTAAATGGACACCATAATCTCATTTGTTGTTTCCTTTCAATCCTGTTTTCACAAGAACAACGTTTCATTTACTTAGTGGAATCATCCCAGTTGATTTATTTTCGGAAGATGGGACAAAAACAACTTCAAGAAAGATGACTTTAAGATCTCTTGCTGTATCATTTTCACTTACAATACTATGACTAACACTATATGCTCCTGCAGACTTCACAATCTGATTGGTTGCATTTTAAAGAGCTGTAAAGGTGGTCACATCTGTTATTCCAGTCATTAGGCTTTAGTTACAGATCATGAACATAAACTCACTTGTAGAATGAGAAGAGTCGACACATTCAGAGATAGATGAACAGTTTGCTAAGTGCCATCAGAACAATATCAGTGATGTGTTAATGGATGCAGAGTTTTAGGTTTTGGTAATGAAAAAGCATCCCAACAAGTAACTTTCCTCAGTATGTAATGCTTTTTTTAATGGCGGCTATCTCTTAACATACTAATACTATTGAAATGAACAGTAGCCAATGCTGGATTTAAGTACTGATACTATGGATATATGGCAAAATCAAGTATATTATCAATACAGAGTCTAAGAAAACATTTATAAAAAATCAAGGTGAAACTAAATGCTCAAAATCACCAAAAAGGCATGGATAATAATGCAGCTTTTTCATCTTTTGAGTATATTTTGATTCAGATTGATATCTGCATGGCTCATCTGTGCAGCAGTGGTGCTTGTGACAGTCAGAGCGGTGCAACCCTAAACACTATGAGTCATCTAGGTCAGAATCAGAGGAGGAAACGAAAGCCGTGTGATCTGTAAATAATTCATTTTAGCTGGTGACTGGATGGGAATTACAAACTGTTTGCAGTCAAAATCACAGTTAACACAGAACATTCAGACACACTCTTCACTGATTGGCCCCTATATGTTCTCAATGCTATGATTGCATTGCTAACAATGCAATTTTACCAGGGACCCCATCATTACAGAACTAAACCCTGCACTGATGCAAAACACTCCACACCAAAATTAGATCATCAATGCATGCACAAGTGGCCACAAGGGACGAGTGTGGTTCAGTAGGTCAGCTCTCAACAAGCAGGTCAGGGATGCAATCCCCAGCTCTTGCAGCAAAATGAAGAAGTGTCTTTGCACAGGACAGTTAACTCCTGCTGCTTGGTTTTGATTGCGTATGACAAGATTAGTTTAAAACTGATGGACTCTTTACATGACTCTGAGTGAGTGTGCTAATGTGGTGTGAAAGGGCAAATTAGACCCAGAAGTGCTTTGTGATGTCAAAAGGCACACAAGCCCCACTCCATTTACTTTTACAAACTGACAGCCACCTAATTTGTCAGAATTTTTGCTTTTGAGTGCCCTTAAAAAATTATTCCTTCCTTTAATGTTTTACCTTTAACTGATTTCATAAATCAATCAAGAATTTGACTTTATTTGAAAAGAAAAACCTCTTAAATGTCAAAGTAAAAACAGATTTCTACAAATAATGTCAATTAAAAAAAAATATGTAATGTCAAATAAGTGGCTGCATAAATTTTCACCCCCTTCAAGTCAGTATTTAGTAGATCACCTTTGGCTGCAATCACAGCACTGAGTCTGTGTGGATAGGTCTCAATCAAGCTTACACATCTGACACTGAAATTATACACCATTTTTCTTTGCAAAACTGCTTAAGCTCTGTCAGGTTGCACTGGGTTCAGGAGTGAACAGCCCTTTTCAAGTCTGGCCACAAATTCTCTTTTGGATTGAGGTCTAGGCTTTGACTCAGCCACTCCAGAACATTCACCTTTTTGTCTTTAAACCATTTCTGTGAAACTTTTGCTGTAAGAGTTCGGTCATTGTCTTGCAGGAAAATAAATCTTCTCCCATGGTGTAGGTCTCTTGCAGACTAAATAAGATTGTCCTCCAGGACTTTCATATATTTAGCAGCATTCATTTTACCCTGTACCTTTATAAGCCTTCCAGGGTCCACTGCTGAGAAGCATCCCCACAGCATGATGCTACCACCACCAGGCTTCACAGTCAGGATGATGTATTTGTGGTCATGTGGAATGTTTGGTGTCTGCCAAACACCAGCATTTGCCAAAAAGCACCAAAGAACTTTTGTCACTTGACCACTGACTCTCCCACATGCCTTTTGTTGAACTCCAGTCCAGATTTCATCTGATTTTCACCAACAGTGGCTTCCTCTTTGCCACTCTCCCATAAAGTTTTGACTGGTGAAGAACCTGGGCAACAGTTGCTGTCTGCAGAGTCTCTCCTATCTCAGCTACAGAAGCTTGTAACTCCAGATTAGTCATAGTTGACTAGTCACCTTCTTGCACACTCACTCACTTTGTGAGGAAGACAGATTAACACATGTGCCATATTTCTTCCATTTGTTGATGATGGATTTAACTGAACTCCTGGGAATGTTCAGTGTCTTGGATAATTTTTGTATCCATCCCTGACTTATACTTTTCAATAACTTTTACTTTGAGTTGCTTGGAGTGTTCTTTTGTCTTCCTGGAGTAATGGCAGCCAGAAATACTGATTAACCAGTAACTGGACAATCTTTTTAACCCCCCAAAAAGCCAAGTTATATTGACCATCAGCGATTTATAAAATCAATAAAAGGCTAAAACATCCAAGGTGCTGAGTACTTTTTACAGACACAATATTGACCATTTTTGTGCACATACAAGATTATGTTTTTGTGGGCGGAGCCAAATTGGCAGCAAAAGTAAGTTAGCAGTGGCTTGTTGCCGATTCTAGATGAGCGTCTGATTGTTAGGCAGCAGAAGTCAATTTGTCTTAAACCCAGTTCAGGTTAACAGCGAACAGCAGTGAACCGAGCTACTGCATCTTGAATCAGGCTCTCTGATGGGGCTTGATTTGTACGTAGCTCGTTCTTGGACACTGCAAACAGGGAAATTTGAATTGTAAATCTTGTTCCGATAGGCTACAAATGATCATAATTATCTTAAAGTGTTTCCTAAGATAAAACCATGCTATCAAATGTTGAAACTTCAGCCTGATACACACTCCATCAGCTGTGTGTGTAAGCAGGATGTGCTGTGCTAATGCATGAGAAATTCAAGGCTGTAACCAAATTTATTTCTGAGGAAAGAAGTGCTGCTTTCAGCAGACATCTTAGTTATTCTGGCTAAACAATTTTGGAAAATAATCTCATTTCGATTTTTTTTCCCCAATATTGCAACTGGATTTGTGATTATTCCTTAAGTTTCTTTTATTCCCAAACAAGGACTGAACAGTTCTTTAGAAATATCTAATTTTGATGATTTTGACTCCTATTGCAAATTGGATATGAGTTGTTGCATTGAAGGGTTTTTGTCATTCTTATATTCAATAAGAAAAAAAGTACAAAAATGAAGAAGGTAGGATTTTTTGTAGTCTATTCTAAAAATTGGACTTTAATGATTGCGTGATATGTCACGCATAACATCTCCGTTGCAAAATAATATTAAAACTGGTGTTTTGACTCAAATTTGGGGTCAAAGAAATAATGCACCTGCTGCAATTTGAAAATTGCAGGAGGCCATATTGCGATTTAATTTAATTTTCGATTAATTGTCCAGCCCTATTAGTTATATCAAGAAAGAGCTAGCAAAGCATTTTTGTTTTGCATTTCCTGCTCCTTAACTGACTTTTGTGCATCATGGGAATCACTTTACTTGCAAACAACCTATAGGTTCTTTGCAAATGATATCATCTCACAGCAAAGCACCCAGGAAGTGATTTGGCATTGAGAAGCGCTATCAAATTTCCCACAAATGAGTCTATTTTGGACAAAAATTAAGCAACACATTGCTAAAAGATAACATACATTTGGGTTTCTTTTAGCTGTTATTATCTCTGTTCTTTCAGAATTATGCAGTAATGTCATCCAGACTGTACGGCTCAAATTTAAACTAGGCTACAAGAGAGCAGTCTCTAATGGACATCTTCTCACATCTTTTAGTTGAGCCAAGCTTGGAGTAACAAAAAAAAAACACCAGACAATATTGTCTGGTTTTTTGGCATTCAAGGGTGTAGCTCTCCTTCACTCTTCTCTTCACACTAAGAGGAAATAATGAACTCACTTGTTAACAAACTGAAGGACTTCCTCTTGATGGAACACTTTCCTCGATAGCCGGGATCAAATGATAGCCTTCACACCGTCACAGAGGATTGTCAGAGCTGAGAGGAACAGTTCAGTTAAACACTTTGACAGGCCAGGCACGCTGCCAACCAGTCATTGTTCCTCTACTGGGCCTCTTGGTTGGAGCTCTCAGGCCAACGCTAGGAGGAGAGGATTCACATGATTACATGTGCAAAGTTTTTGTGTCAGAATTAATTCTACTGGAAATGTCAGCCATGAACAGGGATTTCTATTCCACGTCCAGAGGCTCCCAACCTCAATTCGCCTTGCTGCCTGACACACCAGCAGCATCAACTATGGCAGGCAATAAAAGGATTTCTTCTCCCTGCTTCATTTTCCCTCCCCCTTGGACCGCCTCCTCATTTTCTCTGCTCATTCATTTTGCCTCCTTCATTTCCTGTCGTCGAAGCTCCTCTGTCCATTAGGATATAAGACGAACGATTCTTTGTTTGTTTCATTGGATTAATTGGAAATAATTCTCTGTCCACACCCTGTTGTGCTCGAGCTGTCTGTTGTTAAATATTCACCATTTTCTTTTGTGCTAAGGTTGGATAAGCAAGACAATCAGAGTAACTTCTCCAAAGGTTAAACTAATAAATAAATGTTAAACAGAAGGAGACTAAGTGACACACGTAAATGCTTATTAAAGGTCTAAACAGCCGTTCTCTCTTGGGAATTCTTTGTGTCATTGTGCATAGGTGACTACTTAAGTTTAAAAAGGGAACAAGGATGCATGCTGAATGTATGCTGAGTACACTCAGCTCTTTTGTCCACATTTGGCAGAAACAGCATAATGGCTCACTGAATGGCCCTCAGATTCCCAAGAGGCTCTTGAATCCTCAAAGAACTTAATTGAAGACTTTAATTCTTGTCACCAATGACAACACTGTTTGTAGCTGAGAGCAGGAGGGTTTAACATTCTTAACACGGTGATGAGTCAGCACTGAGGTAAATCCAAACTCCCTCAAGACCAAAGAAGACATGGTCGTCATCTGAAACTTGGAGCTGAAACTGCATAGTGGTGCAGTGGTCAGTGCTGTTGCTTCACATCAAGGAGGTTCCTAGCTCAGATCAGTGTTGGATTATGTGGAGTTTGTGTGGATTTTTCTCAGGGTACTGCAGCTCCAGACATGCTCATTAGGATGAGTGGTGATTCTGAATTGCCCATAAGTGTGAGTGTGAGCATGGCAGTCTTTTGATTGAGTGGCGATCAATCCAAGGTGTAACCCCCTGTCTCAGCCAATGACTGCTGGGGTCGGCACCAGTGTTAATTTCATTGACTAAATCTATGTGATGTCTAAAACTTACCAAAAGAAAGTTTAGTTTTCATCAAGGTGACTAAAACTAGACTCAAATGTTATGTTGTATTCGTCAGACATTCAAAATCTTCAAAATCTCCAAATCTGTCAAAAAACAATGCAGCTGCAGCTATTCTGTAGAAAGCAGGGACCTTAGGTTTGGTGCATAGAACATACTACCACGACTTGGTACCAGATTTAGGCAAGAGAAAAATGCTTGGACTAAAAGTAAAGACTAAAATATGAGGCCTTTTTACGGACTTAAACTAGACTAAAATGTTTTCATCGACTAAAACTAGACTAAAACTAATAAGGGTAGAAATGACTAAAATGGGACGAAAATTTAAAAGACATTTCATCTTAAGACTAAGACTAAAATTGAAAAACGCTGGTCGGCACCAGCCCTCTGTGACCCTTAACAAGGTTCAACAGTGTGGTTCTGGAAGCAAAAATCCCCTTTATTTTCCATGTAGTCAATTTGGTTATTATCCATATTATCTGAAGAATCCAAGCTGGGTGAAATGATGGTTTATGCTCCTGTAGAGAAGAAGGAAAATCATTGTTTATTCACAACCTCAGCCAAAAATACAACAATACCCACAATCCTTGACTGTCACATTGATGTCGCTGATTGGTGGGGTCTCCGGTTACCATGGAAATGTCTAACAAGCCTGCAAACAAACTGTTGACTGTTGATGCCAAAAGTACATGCCACTGCACAAACGCTCAAACTATGACATAACTAAATGTTAAAACTACACTAAACAGTAGTGCACATACATATACATATATGCTTTGAGAGCTTGAAAAGCTATCATTAACAATGAATAAAATGAATCACAAGAATTGTGGGGCTTGTAGTTTCTTCTTCTTTGTAGAGAAATATATACACAATCATGTACCTTTGATTTTTTTTTTGTTTGTTTTGTTTTGTTTTGTTTTGTTTTCCAGTTCTGATTTTGCGCCAAATCAAATGTTCCATAGTCATGAGTACTCAGCCAGCTTGGTTCATGCATTGAAAGCACTGTAATTAGGATTTTAATTAATGTCGACTGTATCGTCCTGCAAACCTTGACTGAAAATCTGTAGAAGATAGTCTTCAGAGGTGCCAATTTATTCAACTTTTTATGACTTTTTTCAAAGGCTCTGCCCTTTCCCAAACACTGTCTATGGGAGGTTTATCTGACGTGTCAGGTTACATTACACTACTAGTTACCATAAAAAGTAAGAGTTACTGTAACGTGTTACATAGTAAGGCGTTACTCCCAACACTGGTTGTCTTGGGTCACCAGCTTCACGGCCTGTCTCTGACATGCCCTGTTATATGGAGCTTAGCCCTCAGTGTGGACATGGTACTCGGTACATGGTACACATGCAACTTGTTTTTGCGGAACACAAGCATGAAGTTGCCCTATCACACAGTATCTATCCAGATCAGTCAAATGAGGTATGCTGATTCTTGGTGCAGACACGTACTGACCACTGCAGCAGGACCCATGCTCACAGGTGCTGACAATCAGGTGTAAATCAGGCACCTAATTGTCAGCACCTTTGGGTACCAGAGGCTTAAAACAAGAGTCAACAGCAAAATAAGCTGGTGAGAAGATTTGGCAACCCCCATACTCAGCTCTGCTACTCATTCCACAAATGCATACTCCTTACAAATGTGGCACCATTTAAAAGGAAATTAAGCTGAAGAACAGCAATCATCTCCATGTAAACACTGAGCTGATATCAACAAACCCAAAAGCATTTGACTTCAGTCTCTTTTTGTTAGGTCATTATTTCACTATTTATTCATGTAGGATACATGTGATTTTTTGCTCAATACTAATATTTGACTTATTTCCTTCAAACTAGAATCTCTAATTATGTGAAGCCATCCTCTCCAGTGTTTGTTGAATTTCCACACAGGTACACCTTTATTTACTCTAGGCAAGCCATCAAATAAAGACAGGCTGCTTGAGTTTTTCTGCCAAGAGTGGAAAACCGTCACCAAATAGTTTAGTGAGGGACCTGAGAAGAGCCTGCTATGATGCATTAAGGCAGTTTTTAAAATTAAGAGATTATTCCACCTACCAAATATTGATTTCTGACTTTCCTCATAAATTAAATCATTAGTATTCTGCTGTCTAAAAATAATCAAGAACTTGTTTTCAGGGCACTTTCTGCAGTCTGACAAACTCTGAATCATTTGTTTTCATAACCAGTTTTTATTTTCGACAAATAAAAAACTGAAATGAGAGCATTTTGTTTTTAAGATAGGAGCGTAGGAGAAATATGTAAACCATAAACTAAAAAAGCGTCTTTTATTAAAAACCTCTAAAAGCAGAACCAGGAAAACATAATTTTGTAGGGGTCTCTTAATTGCTTCCCAGAGCTGTATATGAGGATGAAGGATTGTTGTCTGATGAGAAGATGTTTTGCTTTCTGCAGCAGACTAAGAGAAACTGTCCATAAAGGTCTGAAAACTACTCCATGTAGGGCCCTAACTCTTCTCACTACTCAATATATGCATTGGGCGTGTATGCTGAGGTGCAGAATCATCACATTTTAAGGTATCACCAGGGACACTGCCGACCTGCTGAACCACACATCAAAGTCTGGGAGTTCATAACGGGGACAGTTGGAGCGGCTGTATTTATGTCTGGACTTGTCGACTTAACAGGCGTGTTCCAGGGAAATCCTAAAGCACTGAGGGATGTTCAAATCCACAATTCATCCAGTCAGCAGGGTCCTACCTCAGCCAAGTTGGCTACCTTCAAATGAACTGCCAACTGACCTCTAGAGTCCCCTTAAAGTGGAGACTTCACCACCACACTTCACTGGGCCGAGGGCTGCAACTGTAAAAGAAATATGAGCAGGAGGAAAAGCTGATTAATGAACATTTAACATGTATTACAATTGCCATTGTTGATACTGAACATTATCTATTCCAACGGCCCAGGAACTATGGATGGTAGGGCTGCAGAGCTGAATGTGTTTTATTTTGAGACAGTTTGGTGTGGATGAACTTAACTGGCCTGTACAGAGTCCTGACCTCAACCCAATAGAACACCTTTGGGATGAATTAGAGTGGAGACTTAGAGCCAGGCCTTCTCGTCTAACATCAGTGTGTGACCTCACAAATGTGCTTCTGGAAGAATGGTCAAAAATTCCCATAAACACACTCCTAAACCTTGTGGAAAGCCTTCCCAGAAGAGTTGAAGCTGTTATAGCTGCAGAGGGTGGACCAACGTCATACTAAACCCTATGGATTAGGAATGGGATGTCACTTAAGTTCACATGCGAGTCACGGCAGGTGAACGAATACTTTTGGCAATATAGTGTATGTGGAAATCTGTGACAACAAGAAGGTGGATAGTCCAGGACACCTTTGAGAGAAAGAACAGGAAATTTTCATTAAGAAAAACACAAAAGGATGAAAAAGAAGACCTCAGTCTCAACTACAACTCCTGGCTTGCTTAAAAGCTAACAACTGCCAGTAACTGCCACAGAACACTGCCTGATCAACAGGAGACTACTGAATGCTATCTACTGAGGTAGCATGGGGTGGCACATTCAAACGCAGCGGCCCAGCACTCCATCACTAGAAGCAAAACAAAGCCCTACACTGTGTGAAGTATCAGCACCCATCATGTGCCGACTCCTCCTCTTTTTAGTACTGAATGACAACTAGATGGAGATTTATTGTCATTTCCATATAACGGTCAATAGGCTGAGTTAAAAAGAGAGCAAATCCTCATTCAGCCCTGTATTTAAACATCTTTAAAGCAGACATAAATGTGTACAGTTTGGTACATTATAAAATAACCAAAGAGGAGAAAGAGACCCCATCCTAAACTATAAATGCATCACAGTAGAGAGTGCCGTCTTTTTCTGGTGTTGTGATTGTTCTAGAAGAACTGCAATGACACTGAGCAGCACTTCCTACTAAAAATGCCCCACTATCACTGCAGCTCAACTGCAGAACATTTACTGCCTTATGTCTACAAGGCGTTCGTGAACGCATCCTCTGCCTGTCTCTACCCCAAAGAGACATGCCGCTCTGGATTTCCATCAAGACTGCTTTTAATGGGTGCTGTTGTAATCAGTGCCTGTAGGCCTAAGGGCGTCTCTGGTTTAATCTTGGTTCCAAACTCCCCCGGCCACGGGCCCTCTCATGTGTCAGCCCTGCTTTCATCACACAAGACAATCCAAACATGGAGAAATACCTACAAAACACTGAAATATACACAGGTGCAACCTGAAACCCTCTAAAAGTGCTCCGTTTGTGCTGGTTGAGTGGATGACGAGGGTAGCTTGAATTTCAGCACGGCGTCGCAGCAGCTAGACACCGTTTTCTGCTTTGGTCTTCACCTCCAACAGACGGGGAAAGAGATGTGTGACAGGGCTTACTGTCACTGCCGAGAAAAGCAACAGGGACAATCAAGAGTGCAACAGTAGAGTAACAAAGTATATCTGGCTTGTTTTTTCTCCTTCTCTCTCAGTTTCTGTCTATCTTTCAGCTCCTTTGATGCGTTTCCATGAGAACAGCGAGACAGAGCAGGTAGGTGTTGTTGCCCCTGGTGTAGGAACAACCAAACTGAGAAGAGACACAGCAGTGCTGGAAGATTATTGTTATCTATGTCTCTCCAGCTCAAGCACTGCGAGGCAATTGAAGACGGCTTGATTTGTGCATGCATGTGGTCTTGCACATGTGCAGACACTCACCTTTAACATGCAAACTTTGAAAAACATGCACACCAAGGTCAGGCTTTAGGTAGAAATGAAGCAGTTTTCCATAATTATTGCGTGCATGATTTTCAAAGTAATGAAAGTGCATTGAGCTTGGCATGTTGCCGTACAAATCCAGCTTGTATTCTAAACAAGCAAGAGAACCCACAGGAGGTTTTTAAATCTCCTGGGAATGCTTGAATCAGACAAGTTTAAAGATTCAGGCTGTTCTGTGCATACAAGGTTACCCACGGCTGCAGAGATCCTATTTGTAAGAGCCTGAGAGTCTCTCAATGCCATTTAGAGCCTTCTTGGACACCATGACAAAGTGGAGTGGTGCAGCACTATTCATCTTCCAGCTGTGGCCAGGAGCCTCTGACACCCCAGCAGACAGAGGGAAATGAAAAGAGGGTGCAGCAGCCAATGGCGCCGTACTTTATCTGCCGAGAGACTTGGCTTATCCTCCAGCTGTGTGGGCACTGCCTTTGAATGCAAACAATATGGCTGCAGAATGTAGGGCAGGCGAGAAAAGAAGCTTGCATGGCAGCAAAAGCTATAGACTAACTTTCTCTGCAGGGGATTTAAAAGTTGGGACGTCTTGAAACGGGAAGTATTTGCATGAACTTATTTAGTGTCAGGAAGTCAAAGGATGAATGTGGTTCATACAACTCCAGTCTTATTTTTAAGCCACCGCCGTCATTCCCATGGGCAGTTTTAACGTCACTGTACTCAGCACTAAGATCCTGGAACATGGCGACATACAACAAAGTTCACTAGGGCGTGAAACAAAGGCAGGGGGACAATCAGGGCGATTGTTAACCCCGCAGATTATGGAAATCACAGTACTGGGCTGTAAAATTATCAGCGAGTTCATCCAAGTGTCACCATGAAAAAATATGAAATGAGGGATTTGTTCAGTATTGTAGCATTTGATGTAAGCATTTAGCTCGAAGGGCTGCCATGGTCTCATAGTCTTAGATCAGAAGACTTTTTGAAGTTTTTTCACAGAAAAAGCAGATGGTATTAAAAAGAAAAGAAAAATCTCAGCCCCTACCAGGCACATCTCCGCCTCTTCAACTGCTCTACCCAGTTAAACTGTTTGGAGCCGGTCACCTCAGCCTCACTAAGAGAGAGACGCTTTCTAAAATGAAGTCTGTCACCTGTCCCATTGATATAGTCCTCACCAAGCTCATAAAAGACACCTTTGATGTTTCGGCCCTATTATCTCCTTCATTATAAACAGCTCTATGCCAACTGGCAGTGCTTCTTTCTGTTTTAAACATGCTTTAGTGCAGGCCTTCTTTGAAAAAAGGTTAGTCTTTAGAAACTGGTACCCTTCCTTCATCATTAAAGCAGAAGACAAACTTCAGTCAGGTTTAAAAGCAACCCATAGTTCACAACAGATCTCCTTGTAAAGGACTCAGGGTGTGCTACACTGATCTGAGAGGACAGTAAGCCTGGTTTAGATTGGGTGCGTGTTTGCTGCATGCAGCTGCTGCAAGAATAAGGCCCTGTTCACATGGAAACGAAAACGCTATACTGCCGTTTCATTTTGGAAAAGTTTTCTTTAAAGATGGGATCGTTTCAGGAAATATCCACGTAAACACGGAACCACTGAAATGACTGAAAACACTGTAGTACATATGCCAAGCCTATATGTGGCACTGTAACGCTGCCACGGAAATGCACCAGAGTAGAAGAAGAATATCACAGAAAACTAACACAAACTTCCATTTAGTTGCCCTTCTGGTTGTTCTCTGCGTTGGATTTAAGAACATATGGTGTGTGCGTTTCGCGGTGGTGGTAAAGGAGCATTAGATTTCTGTAAAAGCCACAACAAGCTCTGTAGCTTCTGCAGCACGAACACAACCGTGTAGTCCGCTATTATTGTTTTGGCCAAACCCGCACAAGCGCCTTAAGGGCGCTACGCTGTGTGTGACGTAATCGTTTCAAGAAAGATGCGGATAACAGTCCACACGGAGATGAAACGGTATTCGTTTACGGATTTATGCACTCTGGGACCCGGCTTCAGAAAGTATCGTTTACAGTCACTCGAAACGTTGTTTACGTGTGGATGAAACGCCGATCCGACAAAAAACTTTTGTGTATCACCTGAATTTGTTTCCGTGTGAACGGGGCCTAAAAGCACTCTGTACAAACAAGAGGAGTTTTGCCATGCTTGATGCTTTCATTTTAAAAAGAAAACACTAGCGTTGTAATACTCAGGAACGGTCTTGGTCTTGAGACTGGTCTTAAGACCACATTTTGAATGTCCTGGTCCTATCTCAGACTCAAGAGCATTTTTCCTTGGTCTTGTCTCGATCTCGCACCAGCCAGACTCTGGATTTGTCATCAAGACGGGTTGAGACCAGCAGTGATCTGCTATTCTTGGACTTCATTAATGTGATAATAAGGAGAAGCACTTGCTAAAACAACAAATAGCATCACCTGCAAAAACTCGGACGTCAGTCCATCTCATTTTTGGGCAGAAATACATCTGAACACTTGTTTTAGGCCTCATTTAACTGACAAATGTAGATAAACATCTCATTTTCAGATATTTTAAATGATTCTGGACCTGTCAGTAGCTTTTAAATACATACAAGGATTTATTTTTTTACAAGAAGTTCATTAACAAATTTGTTAAGATTTGAGATTTTGCATGTTGTGCTTTGAAGGAGTTGGAGACACCTTGTTTTTGTCTGTCAAATTTATTCAAAAGAAAATTAAAATTATTGTCATGATTTTTTACAATTGATTTTTACGGTCTTGGTCTTGTCTCTGTCTCTGCTTTTGTCTCGGTCTCAGTCTTGACTTGGGCTTGACCCCCAAAAGTCTTGGTCTTGTCTTGGTCTTGGGGCACTCTGGTCTCGGACAGTGGTAAGGGGAGGGGTGAAAACCTTCCCTTAGGAAACGAGATGCTACTTGATTGCAGTTCATCATCACACATTGCCAATAAACAGCTGCGTCATCGGAGGTAACAATAAAGCTTCGACCATCTCTTTCATACTGCGTTGATCTTCTCCACTTATTTATACAATTAATAACCTTTGTTTACACGTGTAGATACCAAAAATACAAATACAAAATACAAAATACAAAAATCTGCAGTTTCCTACGAAAAATTCTCTGAAGTCATATCTATTCATATCCTCACTCTCTTTCTCTTCTCTCTCTCTATCCCACACCGAGCGGAAACCTCTGGTCCTGAAAAATGAAGCCAATGTGGAAGTGCAATACAGCAAGTGTCTAGGTGAGGCTCACTGCAGGAACACCTGAAGTCACGTACACAACACATCATAAAAAGTTGTTAAAAAGCCATTATAAAGGTTACAGTAGCTTCATTTTTCACACCTATTCTGATGAGCTGAATGGGCTTTCAAGCTTTCTCATGGCCATAATCATCTGATGGCTTTGACATCATTACTTAAAGCTCAGACGCATCTTTATCTAGGCCTTTATTTCAACATTTGTTTGTCTACGATTTCCAAGGTCAAGAGTTGCTTCCATGCCGAAGAGGTGAGGTATAATTAACCTGATGTATCTCTGAGATGGCTGTGTTGAGCAAAAACATCCTCCTCTAAATGGTTGGATCATCACTTTTCCACACTCTCTCAGTTTTTCTGCTAAAGTCACCTTTTTTTAAGGAGTCCAACTCTAATATTCTCCAGCCAAAGACAGGACCATATTTCCTCCACAGCAGGAGTAGCCGCCAGGTAAGCGCCGACTCCTCCAGACTACTTGTAACAAGCCAGATTTATCGGCCACGCTGTGTCATTTCTCCAGTAAAAAGTATGAATTACAAGGAACGCTTTTGATGATCTCTTTGATTTTCTACAGCAATTTAAAAGCTATCTGTCTATGTAAGAGCTGTTGAAATGATGGGCGGTAATTTAATCTGTGCTCCTGAAATTGCACTTTGAGAGAGACAGACAGTCTGAGGGGGAGAAGTATGGAGCGAGAAGTCTCTGGGGGTCATCTTTTTTGGGCTGACATGAGATGAGTCACAGCTGCCAAACACACTACTCCAGTTTGTTGTAGTCAAATATTGATATCATAAAACAAGGAAAGAAGGGAATCTGTTCAACACCCTGCAGCACTCAATCCTCTGCACAGCAGTGCTACAGCTCAGGCTGGAGACATAGGAGGTGGAACAAAGTGGCCTAATGACACATTTAAATGCACATGTACACCAGCTTTGAACAGAAATATTTGTCTTTGACAAACTCTTGTGTCCATTTACTGCTGCTATCTGACTATTAACACTGTATTGTACTGCTCAGCGCCCACTCCACACCAAGCACTCTCTCCTCTACAACTGGCTTCAACACCGCTCAACAATATTTTATAATAGTCTTGTTTTAAAAGCAGACAAAATACAAGTCACACTGTTTTCAAATGCTAAGTCTAAATCACTGAACCTGCCCCCAGTCCTCACTTCTCAGGGTGCACAGATCGAGTCTGTTTGGAGCGGCAGATATCTTGGTATTTTAATCAATGAATCTCTCTTTTACTCCTCACTTTCAGCAGCTGGTAAAAAGGTTATGAGTGAAACAGGGTTGTTATTTCAGAATCAAATCCTGAATTTCTTTTCCAGTTAAAAAGAGACTTACTGGTGCTACTTTGATGTCTGTGTTAAGGCTCTGGAGATGTTTTCATGCACACCCCATCTTAAAGCTTATATACCCTAGGCAGGCCTATTCAGTTAGCGGCCCAGGGGCCACATGCAGCCCAGAACCAACCCCCAAGTGGCCCAGGCTGTGGTCAAGCCAGGGATGCAGAGGGCAACCTGTTTCACAAGTTTTCATAAATTCCCACAGTATTTCAGACCATACATGCAACACTCCGCATAGCCTAGCAACAGTCTACTTACAATGCACTGCGTTGTTTTGAAGCATGGCTAGCGAATCTGACAGAAGTAGCCCCAAGCCCCAAACATGTCCTTTTCAACTGTAGCTACAACTGTGCAAATTTAGTTTTGTCTTAGTGTTATATGCACCTTAAGATATGCTTGGATAAGATTGACCAAAATTATTATTTACAGAATTTCATTTTATTTTTTTATTCTATTTATTTTATTTGTATTCAAGTGAAAAAAGATTTCTACTACCTCAGGTTATGTTCAAATACAGCTCTGTTGTTGTGTTTTTATGCACTTTTGATGTGCTTTTGTCATGCTGCCAAAGTTAAAAGGGAGACTATGATATAAAGTGCATAGTTTTTTATCAAATTTATCTGTATTGGTTCAAAATTTGACATTACCAGCTGCTTACTGGGCACCGAATATGTCTGGCCCAGCTACATTTCTTGATTTTAAGATTTGGCCCAGTTGAATTTGTAATTGAATAGCCCTGCCCTAGACACTTTATATAAGTTGTTTGCGATTATGTGATGACACGTGAATACCAGACCGGGCCAGGAAGTGAAGAGCAGCCATTTGAAATGAGTGGGGATCATAAGGGCTTAAAACTGAGAACGTCAGCATTAAAAAAGTGTCCTTTTAAAGCAGTTTTATTTGGGTAAGGCACAACGGACAAGTTTCGACTTCTGGACCACAAGATTTGAAACAACGCTGAGGAAGACCATGAGTAAGGGGTGGACGAGGCAAGTAAGCACGGCCTAGGGTGGGTAGTAGGGTTGCTACGGGGCTCCTGGTTGGTTGTTTAAGGCCCAGGGGCCCAAAAACTGTCAGTAGTCTCTGGGCGTATTATCGGGGTGAAAATGCCCAGACAAAAGAGATGATGTTGAGCTTGACTTTGGCTGCCAAGCAACATACATGTCTATTGATTTGTACACTTGACTGGTGCCAACCAAGCCCTGGGTTGTTGTACATTGGGCCCATGATGTATCACAAAAAGTAAAAAGACAGACACGTTTCCACTTATGGTCTTCTTCAGTGTCATTTCGACTCTCATGGTCTACAAGTCAAAGTGCGTCCATTGTGTCTTACCCTAATAAAACAGCTTAGGACATTTTTCAGTGCTGAAGTTCTCAGTTTTAAATAGGTCATGCACCATTTAGAAGTTTATTTTTTGGGAGGCAGCTCCTTTTGCTTTTTTATACTACATCATTGGGACCAATGTACCACAACCCAGGGCTTGATTTGCAGCAGAGTCAAGCATCCAAGTCAACAGACACCAGTCGCTTGGAAGCCAAGGTCAAGCTCGACGGCATCTCTTTTGTCCAGGGATTTTCACCCTTGGCAATACGCCCAGAGACCATTGGCAGTTTTGGTGGGCCTTCCACAGCACAACCAGGAGTTTCATAGCAACCCTGCTACCCACCATAGGCCGTGCTTACTCACCTCATCCGCCCCTTACCCCGCCCTAAAGTTGTGGACTTTATTTTTCAAAGATTATTTTTCCATGCTTCTGGTAATATGCAAGGATATCCAGAGCATGACCAGGGTTGTGTCAATCCTCTTTCCAGTCTGATGGTACTCTTAGGCAGCTAGGTACTCTTCTGGACCAAACAAGCCTGAAAGTTCTGGACAGTGCTTTGTCTGTCTGGTATTTGGAACAGTTCACAATTCACTCCACCTTAGCTGAGTGAAAAAAAATCCCCAAATCATAATACTATCCCTGCCATGCTTTGCTGTGTGAGGATGTTTTGTTTTGTACCAGTATTCATGTATTCTTCATATGTTTTGCTGTGGGATGCAGCTGCAAGATGGAAGCCTTGTCATCTGAAGAGAAACATCTAAACCTGGCTAGCTTTTGCAAAAACATACTTCAAGTCTCCTAAAAGCATGAGAGAGAATGTGTTATTGTCTAAAGAGACCAAAACAACACAGCACATCACCTTAACATTTTTGAGATTATAAAGTCAAAAATTGTGCGGAAGAAATTTAATCAAACTATACTGCTTAGTGGTAATGATCAATAGCATTAGCATTATCACCTGGACTTAGAAGAGATATTTCTATTAACTGGGGTTAACCAATGGCTGTTGTCAGTTTGGTTTCTTTTATATTTTTGACATTCAATGTTATAAATTTATGGCTCTAAAAATGTAAAAATGTTGAAGTTAGGATGCCAAATTCTGACATTTCTAAAACAATATCTACTTTTTTCTCCAAAAATAGAAGATCCTCTTTATTTTCAGTCTTTTAGGGTGGCCCACATGCACTGTCGTACTTTTCTTTTTTTAATCATGATTTAAAAGAAATAAATGCACACCAAATTTGACAACATCAGAGTGGGCAGAGACCCATGCCCACGCACCGAGTGTGCAAACCCCAGGTTAGGAACTGCAATCCTAGACAATGCTAGATTTTTTGAGGCATCTAGCTGAATCCTCAGCACCATACATGTCTTAAAGATCCTGTAAAGTCAAATCCAAAGTTTTGTCTTAACACACTAGATATGTTGGAATATGGTTGCTGTAAAAATGTGAGAACAATGAGATCTACATGTGACTGAATTCTGGTTGGGTTTAATTTGGGCGGGGCAAATATGTGGACTCATGATGTCACGATCCCACAGGTGGGAATGACCCTGCCCCTCTAACGCTACAATATAAAATCACAGAGCAGTTCATCTCAGTACAGACTACTGTTAGCTGATGTCACTGCCTTTATTGAAAGTTAACAGTCAGTTAAAAGCTGTTTTTCTGTTCATTGTGAGGTTAATTTGCCTAATCTATCAGCCACAGTGGTCTATGGATCATTTAAAGCATGATTTGAGCCAGAAAAAGAAGTTTGCCACTTATTCTGAGGTCAACAAAAGGTCAAGAGGCAGGATAATGGCGTCAGTGCTGTCCTCCATGAAGATGGTAACAATTTTAAAACCTGAGAGAACTGTATTTCTCCTGAGTGGGCGTGGCTTCGTCTCATCCTGGAGCAGATTTTATTGCCTCATTTTCCATGAATTTTATGCTTGATTTTATAAACTTAGACATGTTTATTTGACTGAGATTTGACCTGGAGGTTCATACACAGTGACCTGTCATACAACAAACCTAAATACAGATTTGTTTTCATATTACAGGGACTTTAAGCACATGAGTGTACCTACAGGGATCTCTGTGAAAGCTAAAGATAGAGAGGTATTTTACCTTTCAGAGTGACAATGACCCAAAGCATGCGTCCAGATCTACCAAAGACTGGTTTCTCTTTATGCTGATAAAAACATGGACTGGACTTAAAATCTGTGGGGTGACCTGAAGAGGGCTGCACACAGAAAACGTCCTGACAGATACATATGTAGCATTTTGCAACAGTGAGTGGGCAACTTTTGCAAAGTCAAGATATGCAATGCTGATAGACGCCTACCCAAAAAACTAAAGCCTGTAACGAGATCAAAAGGTGCATCGGCAGAGTTTTAGTCTGGGGGTGTGCATGTTTATGCAATGAAGTTTCTCCTATTTTTTATTTAATTGATCCCTCCTGAAAGAATTTGGTTGTTTTCAGTTGAATTGTAATGATAATAATAATAATAACTTTATTTCTAAAGCACTTTTAAAAACAAAGGTTTACAAAGTGCTTTGACATGCAGAAAAACAAAGCAGCAGAACCCAACAAGAGATAAAGACAGTGAAACAACAACAAGAGAACACTCAAGGGAAGAGGACCTAAACAAGACCAAAACCCAGACTGCATGTTCAGCCCAAACAACATTATTACTGAGACATTATTAGAGCTAAAAGTCCAAGGAAGTCATAAGAGCAGAGATATTCCATGATGTCACCAGAGCTGAGACAACCTGAGACGTCATTAAAACAAAGACATCATACGAACCCACAAGTACCCGGCCAACACAGGAACCCAAACCTGACACCAAGGGGACTGACGTTTTAAAAGACAAGTAAGAGAGAAGTAAGAACTAAAAACATTAAGAGAAGTAAAATCATAAAGGAAAACATAAATGTTAAAGAATAAGTATGAGGAAGAGGCTAAATGATACAAGCATCAAGAGGGTAAAAGCAAAAACCAGCAAGAACTGCCTAAATGAAAACTCAAGATCATGGATAAAGAAAATCAAAACAATAAGAGGATTAAGGGATATTAAAACATGAATAAGAGGAGTAAAAGGTATTAAAAGAAGCTAAGAATCAGAAGTAGTAAAGAATTACTGGTAACAATAATAATAACAGTAAAATAGCAAAAGTAGCAGTAATGTAATAATAAAAGTGGAGATTAAAAAGGTAGAACAATTATTAAAGGAATAAGAATGAGTAAGAAGAGGACATCACATAAAAGAAGTCTATAAAAATGAGTTTTAAGAAGTGATTTAAAAGCAGTGGCTGTTTCTGCACACCTTATCTCCAAAGTCGGGGGGGCCCCTGATAGAAAAGGCCCTGTCACCTTGAGTTACAAGTCTGGACTTTGGAACGACCAGGAGGCCCCACCCAAGGATCTCAGAGTGCCAGCTGGCTTATAGGGGGTTAAAAGTTCTGTTACACATATTGGAGCCAGACACTTAGGTGCTTTAAAAGTCATGAGTAAAATCTCTAAATCAATTCTAAAACCAACAGGAAGTCCATGTAAAGACGCTAGAATAGGGGTGATGTGATGTCGTCTGTTTTAACCAGTTAGAAGCCAAGCTGCTGCATTCTGGACAGGCAGGAAAGAGATTTCTGGGTAATTCCGAAAAGAAGTGTGTTGCAATAATCTAGACGGGAGAAAATGAGGGCGTGAATGACTTTTTCCATGTCTGACTGGGAGAGGATGGAATTTAATTTGGAGACACTGCGTAAGTGAAAGAAGCATGACTGTGATTTTATTGATATGTGCTGCAAAGGTGAGGTTAGAATCAAACTGAACTGATTATTGATTATGTTTAAGGAATTTTGGAAGTTGAAGAGAATTAGTTCAGATTTGCAGATGTTTAGTTGTAGAAAGTTCTGTGTTTATCATTGGTTATAATATAAGAGGAAAAATGTATCTTGGTCTATTTTTTACATCACAAAAATGAGGCATTTTAACAGGACTGTGTAACTTTTCATACACTTTACATGGAGGTATTGTTTTATTCTTATTAGGGCAAATATTCATTTTATTAGTGTCAGTATAACATGGGTTTTTTGGAGTTAAAATAGTTGTGCACAGTCAGTTTAGGCCATTGTGGAGGAGCTGCAAGACGTCGTTTTCAGATGTTTTTAAAGGAAGCATAAAGCTAAGAAGAGGTAAACAGTATAAGAGATAAAGGTTGTGGTCAAAGTGCGAACAACAATTTAAAATTACTTTCACCTCTGCAAATATCAAATAGAAATACGCATCAAATCACACTTTCATAATGACATTTGAGTTATCTGCAAAAACCAAATCAAACCGCAAATAAATCTATGCCAGGGCAAATAAGAGGTGCACAGGGTATTCTCTTCATTTTCATCTTCATATGCTGGCAGTTTCCTTATAAAAGAAGAATAAAAGGTCTTTCTTTTCCTCGTATTACTGCTGGGATTCTTTTCTTGCAAGAAGTCGGGTCAACGTCTGCCTGAATATTTCTCTCACACTACTTTCATTTCAGTAAAAATGTTAGAAGATGTGTTTTTTTAACAAACATCCCTCCCCAAAGCCCACTGTAATTATTTTGTTGATTTTCAGCAGGAGTTAAACCGTAATGTGGCAGCCAGCCAAGCACGCAGCCACAGCAGGAAGTTTGAGTGTGCTTGTCAAGCAGTCGGAGGCAAAGTGACTCCGCGGTCCTGGAACAGCAGTCTTGTCTCTGCAGCTTCCCCTCATGTTGTCATGCTCTCAGCAGCACACATTAACATTTAATGAAGGAGCAGTCAATGCATCTACCAAAGAAAAATTTAATTGGAATTTGTGGTGGAAGATTTCGCCGTGGTGACATTGGCCATTCATGTTCATTTCACCTCCCTGCGGAGCTCCTGCTCCATTGTTGCTGGAATCACAGAGCTGTCCACTTAAATGCCAAATGGCGGCTTCCTTTACTTTGCATAGAGATTATTATTATGACTCATCCTCTTACAGAAGAGCTAATCTTAGCATCCATTTAGCAAAGAAGTGTTCCACCATTATGACAAGTGACCCCCATTTCTTTTCATGGAAACGGCTGCTTCCTGCTTGAATCAGAGAATGGCCAACAGGCACATAATTCAAATACTGTCCAGAAAAGTGCTGTGCCTGCAGATTACAAAGAAGGCCTTGAACCGCATGAAATATTAAAGCATTAAGACCACATAAGGAAGCAAGCCACAAGATCTGGCCAGTGTCTAGACGTGGATGAGAGGATGAGAATTTCAACTTGGTGACATTGTGAGAAATGTCTGGCCTCTTGCCCCATCGTAAGCAATGAATAAACTGCAGAAAAGTGGATGTTCCATTCAGAGATCTGGAGGCCAACCAAAGCAAAAAGCTGGCAGAAATGTTGCAAGGGTGGCTGTACAAAAGCAAAGAATTCTGTGAAAAAATCAAAGGTGTCAGTGCATTAAAGGAGCTACTAGAGGTGTTGGAAAACATCAATTCATATTGGAATTGAAGATATTAAGTTCTACAACTCTGAACCCATATAAAGATTCATACTTTATTTAATCCTCACTGCATTTTCAACAGAAGCCAATTTTAGCTTCACAAATACCACTGCTGGTTTTTTCCTCTGTGAACTATCGCTGTCGTCCCTGTTACACACACAGCTGCTGAAGGACGTTCATAAACTTGCCTTGTTAGCTGTGGTGTTAGCTTTAGCAGCACTAGAACCCACCATTCCTATTGTTTAATTCAACAGAGGTCCAGCCAACTGGTGCTTTAGTCTCACAATTAGTGAAATGGGGATGATCACCTGAGTGCAGTGAATATGTCTTAAGTGATTGTAGTATAAAGACACCTGTGTCTGGAAGGTCCATTCACTAGTTCATTCGTCTTCCTGGCTGCCATTACACCATGAAGACAAAAGAACACCCCAAGTAACTCAGAGAAAAGGTGATTGAAACATGTATGTCAGGGGATTGGACACAAGACATTTCAAAGCCACTGAGTTCAGCTAAATCCATCATGAAGAAATGGAAGGAATACAGCACATGTGTAAATCTGCTTGGATAAGGCCGGCCTCACAAACTGAGTGACTGTGCAAAAAGAGACTAGAGAGAGAGAGGCCACCAAGACACCTATGACTACTCTGAAGGACTTACAAGCTTCAGCAGAGAAGATGAGAGAGACTCTGAATACAACAACTGTTGTCGGGGTTCTTCACCAGTCAAAGCTTTATGGGAGAGTGGCAAAGAGTTTGACAAAAGGCATGTGGGAGACTCCATGGTCAAGTGGAAGTACTTTTTTGGTCTGATGAGACCAAAATGGAGCTTTTTAGCCATCAGACAAGATGCTATGTTTGGTGGGCACCAAACACGCCACATCACCACAAACACACCATCCCCGCTGTGAAGCACAGTGGTGGCAGCGTCATGCTGTGGGGATGCTTCTCAGCAACCAGCCCTGGGAGGCTTGTAAAAATAGAGGGTAAAATGAATGCAGCCAAATATAGGAAAATCCTGGAGGACAGTCTGCAGGAGAACTACGGCTTGAGAGAAGATTTATTTTTCTGCAATACAATGACTTAAAGAAATTAGTGTTAATTTGACAGCTTTTTTTTTCATTTTAGTTTAAGTCTTATTCTTTATATTAAATGTCTTTTAGTTTTAGTCACATTTTAGTTATTTCTACCCTTTCTAGTTTTAGTCTAGTTTTTTAATGAAAACTGGAAAACATTTAAGTCTAGCTTTAGTCAATAAAAAGTCTTCACAGTTTAGTCTTGCCTAAATCTGGTCCCAAGTCATGGTTATGTGCTCCATGCACTCTGCTAAACCTGGGGTTCCTGCTTTCTACAGTTAAGAGGCAAGAGGAGATACAGATACATTGTGTTTTGACAGATTGATGGATTTTGAATGTCTGACAAAAACAAAACTACATTTTAGTCTAGTTTTAGTCATCTTGATGAAAACTAAACTTGGTTTTAGTCTGTTTAAGTTATCCACATTTTTGGCAAGTCTCAGTCTAGTTTTTCTCATGGAAAGTAGGCTGTCAATGAACATTTCTGGTGTCTTTGATTTAGTCAACGAAATAAACACTGTGTAACATACAGCGAAAGCTACACAGAAATGCTTAAAAGACAACAAGGTGAATGAGTCAAAGCCCAGACCTCAATCCAGTAGATCCAAGGCTGATAAAGTGGCAACTGGACTGGTTCCAAGTTCTTAAAATGTTTTGCCTTTTCTCCAGTAGGCTTCTTCAGTTTCAGTAGAGAATTTGTGGCTGGACTTAGAAAGGTTTTTTTTCATGTCTGCAACTTGACAGAGCTTGAAGGCTGTGAGGGCTTCTAAAGAGAGGTGTGTGCCTTTTCAAATCATGTCCAGTCAATTTAATTTACCAGGTAGACTTCAGTCAAGGTCTAGAAATATCTCAGCAAAAGATAAAGAGAAATGGGAGGAACCTGAGCTAAATTTAAAGTGTCTTTGCAAAGGGTCTGAATACTTGTACTAAAGGGGGGGGGGCATAAATTTGCAAAAATGTATGTATAGTGTTATCTTTGATTCAGCTTCTCTGCTGTGGTTTTACACTGTTGCAATCAACCGATGAAATGCAACAAACACTAGCTGAAAGTTTGATTATTTAAACTCTTAATGTCCTTTTTATTATCAAATAATAATTGACAGCTCCATAGTGCACATCAGAATGGAGCAGATACTGGAATAAGGCCCTGGTTGTCACAAACAGGGAGTATGTTGTGAATCAAGAATCAGTCTGAATTGGAAATAGATTCGTAATTGAATCGAGAACCCCAGAATCAGAATCTAATCAAATCATGAGATACTGAAAGATTTATGCTGGTAGCTACCTCCTCTAAGAGTGATGAATTAATGCATATTTACTTGTTAAATTTTGTCAAACAAACAAAACATAAAAAGAGGTTGTAAATCTGCAAAGGCTGAAAACACAGGACACAAATAAAGAGAGAAACAATAACCAAGAGCACAGAGAAGACAAAGAGAGATATAAAGCAAAACAGACAAAATGAAAGGCGGCACAAAGAGCAGCAATGAAAAAGGAAAAGCGAAAACTCGGATCGGGGATAATCAAGCGTGAGGCAGTTGTGCAAAATTTACAGCTGTAATTTGGAATCCCACGGCTCCGGCATCTGGATGAAGAGGGAGGCACAACAGATTCTCATTTGCCAGAAACAGTCCATGCTTGGTGGGCGTTTCTGTCACTGCCCCCCTCTCTCCCTCCTCTGTCTCCTTGTCTCTCTCTCCCCCTCTGTCTCTGGAGTGCTTCTCCATTCTGCTCGCTGCACAAATGAAACCTGCGTCACAAGACAGGCAGCCTATCTCTACTATACCTGGGCAGCCAGCCTTGAAGACACAACACCGTGAGGGATCATTTCAATTGTGGAGGGCAAAAAGGAAAATGTGAATTGATAGACTCTGCAGACAAAGAGAAGGACATATTTCTTCTAGGGCATGTTAAGCCTCCTCCAAACTGCTGTGCATTTTGCTCCTGGAGAAACAGTTTTTGACATCTTTATATCCATGCAAATGTTCTCCAGGGAATATTTTACCCATTTCTAGGCCCCAGCTTGTCCATGTTGTTGCCAGGGATTATAGATATGCACTATTTCAGGGCCTCAGGAGAGCAGTTTCCACTGGGCCCAGAGTTAGCCACAGCCTCCCAGTAGGGAGAGACCACAATCCAGACAAAGGCGGAGACCACAGCAGGTATTTATTGTTCTATTTATTTCCCAGGAGAGCCCTAAGGAAAGCAGAGATAAAGTCCATCTACTCTACATGTATTTGCAAATTTAATTGGCTAATGAACTCTCCTAGCTGATGACATTTACCTGCACTCTAGCAGAATGATCCAGTCAGGCTTTTTCAGAGGTTTGCACAGGTCTGAGTCAGTCCTCTAGAGACTTACTAAAGGGTTTCTAGGTCAGATGGGAAATAAAGATTCCTCCAGTGAGTTCAGCTTATACTTTGGCCCTCCTCCCAGGTGAGAAGTTCCCAGAATTCAAAGGGAGTATTCCCATGGAGCTCCCTGTAAATGTCTAAACCAATGCCACAACCTCCTTTACTATGAGCAGAGGTTTGGGCTTTACTCTCAAGGAACCATCATTTTTACTCATAATGTAAAAAAGAAAGGACATTTGTGTTTGGTTATTTCTTTGTTGTAAAAATGTTTCTTGGCAATAGATTATACTGCAGGAAAGCCTGTTTATTCCCCTTTTAAATGGCACCATATTTGTAAGGAACATGCATTTGTAGGATGAGCAGCAGAGCTGAGTATGTGGGTTGCACCAATTGGTGGATTGGATGATTGAAGTGTAAAGAAACTGGACATATTGATAATTTAACGATCAATTCTTGTAACAAACAGGAGCCTCGGTAGTGTGTGGAAGAACCATGCACAGCCACAACAGCCTGGTACCTCCTCCTCCCGCTGGTCACCAGCTGGTCACACACTGCTGAGGGGTGGCATCCCATTCTTCAACCACAACCACAGTCAGCCAATGTGGTTGAATTGGTCACTCTTGCACTAACAGCTAACCCAAGCTGATCCCACGCATGTTCAATGGGTTTGAGGTCAGAACTGCTGGCAGGCCATTCCACCCTCTCCACTCCTAAATTGGACTGGAAGCAGTCTCTGATAGACCCCGCTCTGCGAGGGCGAGTGTTGTCACGTTGGAGGAGAGTTGCGTCCCAGACTGTGGAGATATGGGATTGCCACTGGTTGCAGAATCTCATCTCTGCATTGAGATTGCCTCCAAGCCTTGTTTTTCTAGTGAGGGAGATGCCACCCCACACCATCACACTGCCTCCACCAAAAGATGTTACTCTATCTGTGCAGAAATCAGTATAGCGCTCCTCACATCTTCTCTACATTTTGACCCTACAATCCAACTGCCGGTGATAGAATCTGGACTCATCACTGAACATGATGACACCAGCACAACGGCCCTGATGATGAAGGGCAGTCATGGCAGGCAGCCTGGCAGACCAGAGATCGACTGTGTACAGTCTGTTCTGGATTGTCTGGGCAGAAAGTTGTCGACCATATCTTCCTGCAAACCTTGACTGCAAACCTGTAGAAGATGGCCTACCTTTCCTAAGTGCTGACAGGGTGTAGAGAACGGTCTTCTTGGGGCGCTGTCTTCTTGGTAGCCAACTTCCCAGCTTGTCTCTGACATCCCTGGTTATATGGAACTTGGCTTTCAATTTCAATCGGTACCAGGGCTCACTCCGAGTAATGCTGCAACTTGGTTTTGTGGAACACCATCTTGAAGTTCCCCCAATGCACAGACCTTATCCTGTTCAGGCCTGATTGTCACCAGCTGGGTGTACCAGAAGCTCAAAACAGATTTGGATTTGGCAGAACAGAGTTGGCACATTTTTCAATGGCGCTACCCACGTACTCAGCTCTGCAGCTCATCCCATAAATGCATGTTCCTCAAAAATCTGACACCATTGAGAAGGAAATAAACAGGCTTTCCTTTGGTACTAGAAGCATTGTTACAACACAGAAACTACCAAACACACATTTCCTTACTTTTTGCCAGCCCAAGGCATAAGCAACATAAGCGGCCACTTAGGGCCCCGCCCCAACCAGGACAATTGTTTTGGCCTTACGTTCATCTTTTCCTTTTTAAATTCCACATTAATACTAATTTTGTTTAATGGCCTGTTTGGTTGCAGTTCCTGGCTTTGGCCACAGGAGGGCAGCAGGGAGTCATGCTTACCGTTACACAGAGCAACTCGCAATTCAAGCACCAAACGGTGTGTAAACCCCTCAGCTATAACAACACAGAAGAAAGACTGGTTAGGATTTAATTTTTCTTTAACTTAGCCTTAGCTATACGTAGAGTCTAAGCAATAAAATTCTATTATTTTTACAAATGTACAGTTGAGGATGGTTTTGTCACATTAAGGCTAATGACTGACCACTGCCCTCCTGTGGCCTTATAGAGGAACTGCAAGCTGACCTAATGGCAAGAACTCCAATGATATCTGTAAAGTTGTTCCAAATTATTTTGTCCAAAATGAAATTTATTAAAACACATTATTTGTCAAATTTTGGAAGGTTTTAACTAATAAAGATATGTTAGAAGCCAGTATGGAGCTTCTAATCTTCATGTACTTATAATTATACATTTTTTTCTAAGGATTTTGACTTATTTACTTGTTATTTTCATTAAAATGATAACAATAAGAAAACAATGATAATAATAAAATAAATTAATATTATTATTATTAGCATAATTGATATTATTGATATTATTATTATTATTATTATTATTACCTCCAACAAGAAGGTTATGTGATCATCAGGGTTAGTTAGTTTGTTAGTTAGTTTGTTTGTTAGTAACATAACTCAAAAAGTTATGGACGGATTTTGATGAAATTTTCAGAAAATGTCAGAAATGGCATAAGGAAGAACTGATTAAATTTTGGGAGTGATCTAGATCACCATCTGGATCCAGGAATTTTTTAAAGGATTCATTACTATTGGAAGATAGCGCTAATGGCAGAGGTCTGCTCTCCGAGTGCTTTTCCAGTTGTACATGTGCAGACTATCTAGCATTGACTGCATCAGTTACAGGGATCAGCGGTTGTGGGGCCCTCAGTCAAACTTTGCTTAGGGCCCTGGCTAAGTTTATAGCAGATTGTTTATAAAATTAGACATGGTAAGCTAGAAATGGTGGATAATAGTGCTAAAAAACATATATCCTTTTCAATGTTTTTAAGTGTTCAGTCTTTCATATACAGCGATGTGAAAAGTATTTGCCCCCCCTTCTGATATCCTTTAAAAATTTAAAGCACTCTGTTGTATGTTATTTGAAGAATAATTTTCTCTTTTATTTCTGTGTAAGGCAAAGAAGGATAAACCCTTCTAACCCATTTATAAAAGCTGTCCTAACATAGACACTCGTGAATTCTGAGATCTCATGTGCTTTCTGAGGTCCTCAGTTTGTTTCTAACAGCAGCTCCCTGAGGCTTATTTCAGACAGACTTTAGCACTTTAAAAACACAGCAGCATCATACGACTGAAGGAGGCTCGACCAGATTTGTAGAGAGGATGCTGACACAGAGGGCTGTTGTGAAAACTCCTGAATTCTCCAGGGGTTAAAAAAGAAAAAAAAAAATAGAGTGGGGAATCATACAAAGTGGCATTTGGTAAGAAGTCAAAATCAGACCTGTAGTCAGAGAAGTGAAAGAGGCAGGGAGGGTCCTTTTCTCAGAAAAAGTTGTCCTTTGTGCAGTTTCGTCCTTCAAACATAATCAGCATGCTGCAGTGTCATACATTTAGTCGCATTCAAGTTTTTAACACCACTACTAATAGAAAGAGAATCACAAAAAGGTGATTTTAATAAGGTCAGGGCTGATAATGACTGTCAGAATCCTGAAGATTTTAAATTGCAATTAATCACTGAATTTCTGTACTCACATGCAAAGTATATAAAGTTTAACCACCAGGGGGCTCTCAACCAAAACAATAACACAACAACACATCCTCAGCAGTCCCTATGGGGATTGACCCCACCCCCCTAAAGCCACAATGATATAAAATCACAGAGCAGTTCATCTCAATGCAGTCTGTTGTGATGTCATTCCTTCACTGAAAGTTAACAACCAGCTACATGCTGTGTTTTTGTTCAGTGTGCAGCCACTGTAGCCTAGGGATCATTATAAGTATCATAATGAAGAGATTTGTGCCAGAAAACAGTAGCTTATATCCCCAGCTTCTGTCTGCTCAGATACAGAGCCAGGCAGCTGCTCTTGCCATAGCTCACCGTACAGTTAGGGGGAGGGCTAACTGCTGGAATGCTTGTCTACTTTTCACTTGAACCACATGCAGCAGGAACAAACATCTTACCTGCTGCTTTCACTTCTCTTTAGTCCTGCCTGATTAAAAAAGTAGACTGTGGCTTTGTCTCTCTCAAAGCAGAAACAGTTCATTCCCTCCTGCCTGTCAGCATCAAGATGTTAAAGTTTAGAAAAGTATCTGATGATAGACAAGTTCTATTCCTGCCAAGCCTGTCCAGTGAAAGCCTCCAGTGCTCATCATCATTAAAGACTTTTATTTTGAAGAGCAACAGCAGGAAGTTGGGTGTTTTCAGCAGCAACCTCACAACCAAGATGTCTCATAAATGGAGAGACGTAACTCAACGTAACTAAGAAAAATGAGATATAAAGCCCTAATTAAGATGTTTGTTAGTTTAGTTTTGAACTGGCCATTGCTATTTTAAAAAGGGGGAACATTTGTATACTAAAGAAGAAAATAGAAGACTTAAATTCTGGACTTTCTTGACCCTCTGAGCCCCCCATCCCTACAGGCTTGACAATGCAAGAAATAATTCTAATGATTTATTTCACTCCTTCCACCTTCTGTCTGCATGGCTGCTTCTTCTGATATTTCAAGTATTAATAGTTCTATTTTAAGTTTGACTTAAATTTAATAAGCTAATTGTATAAAACCTATAAAGCTAGGACCACATATAGAACCAAGCCCCCCATAATAAGATGATCTGGTCTACGGAGGATTTCCTAATTGCATCACCAGCTGTTCTCGCCCTCAACCTTATTTCATAAAGCTCCACACCAGTTGCCTCACATTTTCAATAGTAAAAGTAGACAATAGTGGCAGAGGGTGCTTTAATTTTACCTCTACACCTCTCTTTATCCTTTATAAGAAGGATGAGGATGTGTAAAAGCTGCCCACTAAAATCCAAACAAATTAAAGGAAAAGAGATTACTGAGTTTCTCTGCAACAGTATGAAGAGGCTTTATTTAACAGCCTTGTTGGCCACTAGACCAGCTCCTTCCTCAAACCGCCTCTGAAGGATTTGGCCTTTAAGAGGGTTCACTGAAACCCTAGAAACTACAGGCCACGGCCACTCCCAGAGAGCTTGCACTTTACTGAAGAAGTGATTATTCCACCTTCTACATCAATAGAGTAACACTAAACATACACCCAGATATATAGCAGTCTTGTAACTGCATAATAAAGAAGAAAAAGCACAGCCTGTGTGGGTGGTACATGTGAAAGAAAAGTGGTTGTAGCAGGAAAAAAAAAAGTTTAAGAAAAATGGAGACGTCGTGTCCTCATAGTCGCTCTGTCTATCTTGCCTGGATGCCCACAGTGAGAGGAGACGGAGAGACTCTTCAGTACTGCCAGAAGAACAGGATTACTCATAGCAGGCTATATGGAAATTCATTGTGATTAAGTGGATTTGTGTATTTTTCGCTTTCCTCCTGATGGTTTGAGAGTTGTTAATAATATATTTTGTTAGAAATAAAGTTTTCAAGAGGGTCTTGTACCCGAGGGAGTAGAGAGTGTGAGGAACAAAGCGTGCCAAAAGGATCCAGTGTTTGCATGAGCTTGTAACATTTTGGCAGAAACATAACCTAGCATAAGGATAATAAACAGCACAAAAGCTATGGCCCTCATTATGCTCCATCTTTGTTGAGAAGGTCTGAAATGCAGACTCAGAAAGTGCAGACTCAGGCTTTATCTGCCAACTAGGGATGTACCCAGCTGACTGATTTCTTTATCAGCTGAATGAAAATCTAAATTCAGACTAACCAATGAGTCTAAAGCTAGACAAAAACCCTCACAGAAAATAAGATTTAGCACACTTTCTTTAAAACCGTCTGTTTTTAAGTGATGTAATTTGTGCAGCTCACATTAGCAATGCTAGAACCATCAGCTGTTGATGATTCCTGCAGGTTAGCTTTTAAATGTCTGTGGATGTGCTCAAACATCGCACTGACAATATGCCAGTTTAACCTGTCACAGCTGTTACATTTAAATGTTCTAATCCCACATAAAAATGCTGCCAGACTGCTCTGCTCCTATGGGATTTGATCTGTTTACTGTGCTTGTTTACATCTGGATAAAATGAGGCTCATATACTGGAGCTTTAGCCAGTCTACTCCTCAGATAATTGAAGTCGGCTGCATTGCAGTTTGAGTGTAACATTTGACTGTCATTGTGGGCAAACATGTAAAGATAAAAGTAATCTGTGGGGCTCTGGTGGCTTGCATGCCTCTCCAGAGGCTGAAGCACTGGGAGAGGGAAGCCTGGCTCTGAATCCAACCTGTGGCTCCTTTCCTGCATGTCATCCCCTACTCTCTAGGCCTATGATAACCAACTGGAGGCCACATCAGGCCTCCCACAGCACCCCATCCAGCCCCCTGACAATTATTAAATTCAGAAAATTTGAGAGGGCAAAAATATGGCATGCTATTGTTTAACTTTTTTCCTGAAGTCTAAAAGAAAAACCCTTAACCTAGCACACAGTGTGTTAGCATCAGACTCAGTGATAGACATCACTGAGTGGCTGGCTGCAGAAAAGGTGATTGGGCCTGATCTCATTGTTAAAAGCTTAAAGTTCCAGTAATTTGGGAGGAAAATACAGTTTTTACAAGGATATTTTAATTAGACAAAAATATAGATATTATTTCAGTTTATTTCAATGTACGGCCCTTCAGCATCAGTCAAGAAAAAGCTGGCCCTTGTGAAAATGGAGCTGATGACCCCTGCTCTAGGCTCTATTGTACGCCCAATGCAAAGTGTTGTGCAGCACCAGTCTCTGTCCTGTTTTCCACCTTATGTGCATGCAATTGAATAGCAAATAAACTCGTGCTTGGTGCGTTTACCTAGGAATAAGGCTTGGTCTGTTGCAAAGCTAGCAGGCTCCCATAGTTGAAATGCAGAAGATCACCTAAAACCAGGTCTCAAGTCTGGAGTCTGTGGATGCGTTTGAACGATGGCCGTTTATCTGCAAGTTCACAAGAAACTACAGAGGTTGTTCCACTCACACAGGACAACAGCACACTTAATCCACAGTGTAAACTAAAATCTGCAGCTGGCATGCATGCTCAGTTCTTAAACTCTCTGTTATCTGTGCCAGGGTTCCTGCTCCGAAAATGCACCTTAAAGATAGAAAAAATGTAGAGGGATGCATGAATTTTGGAAATAAAAATCAATTGTGCATTTTCATTGCTGTGGCCATGCAGCACACTTGTGTTTTCATTCAGAATTGTCCGTAAATTTGACATTACAGACTTTGCTTATCCTGTGCAACAAAAACTGACTTGTTCTGTACAAACAGGGCATAAGTCTCCTTTTGTCCTTTACAACGTCAGTCTCAGATGCATGACAGTTGAATTTGAAAATGCAATCAAAAGGATGCAATTGGATTGAAAAACTAATCTTTTGACAACCCAGTCAGAACATTCAAAGCAGGAAGCATTAACATGCACAAATAAAATGTAGGTAACAGATCACTGAGGTACGGCAGTTACCTCTACTGGTGAACTGTTACGTTGGGAGTAGGTGTTAAAAGTGAATCCACTTGAAGTCGCTGTCTCACACGGAGCTCAACAACTCCATCGCTGCTCCAGCCATTCTGGTTTAGCGGTCTCTGTGCCCAGGTGAGCTAACCTTTGTAGTTTCTAGACGCTCACACCAAGAGATCAGTCTTTGAGAAAAAGTATGCATTTGAAATGTAGAGCAAAAATAACCTGCAGTTAAAGAAAAAGAAGAAACCTGCAGAGACATTACCTATTCTATCTGCAGACAGTTAAAGTACAAATTAAAAAGAACCTTTAGCTAAGAACTGTTAAATGTTACAGGCTGATTTACTCTCACATCGCTCAACAGAACAGAAAAGCAACAATTAAAGAGTGATCTCTGCCTTCACAGCTGCAAGCCACCAATGAAATTAAAAGAGGCTGAGCTTCACGAAACAAAGTTTCATGCCAAGAAAGTCTGCATGGCACCCCACCGTGTGGCCTTTGTCATTGAACAAATTTGAGTATTACAGAAACCAGTAATCATGGCATGCTCTCACTTCTAATCTGTGTAAGCATTTGATCATGGCCCATTACTTCCAGGACATTTTTTCTCTTGTACTTCATGAATTTAACAGCGAGGTAATTTGTTAAGTACAACAACAATCTACACAGGGACAAAGTCCACTGTCGATAACGTTTTTTAAAAAAAGCTAAAGTAGGGGCATGTTTCAGCACCACTCACTGATATTCATTTAAATTAATGGCCAAGTAGTGCATATTCACTTCACAGCTTTCAAACTCCGGCTCCCCACAAGAACAGCCTGCAGTTTAATTAGAAAGCTCTTGGCTCCATTGTAAGGGGGGGAAGGAGAGTGAAGGAGGAGGAGGTGGTAGTAGTCACTGATTGAGCACTCTGTCTTCAAACACATTTAGCAGAATCGAGCAGAGGAAGAAACCTTAAGAAGGAGGAGGAAGAAAGGCAGAGGAGTGTGAGATGGTGTGATTGTTTCAGAATCCTAACGAGGGAGAGGCTGAGATTACTTCCTGTAAGGTATGAGGGAGCGCTTGGTCTGCAGGCAGAGCGCCCTAAATATGATTTTTTACATGTTTATGAGCTCAATAAACTGGTGAATGTAAAATCCATCGGGATGATGCAAGTATTTGGAGCCTTCTGAATTCAATTTGCTGTCTGAGTAGTATTGACCAATCACATTTGAGTGGGTGTAAACAAAAAAACAGCCTGTGTGGAGAGAAAAGAGGCTGCATGTATTTGCCAGAATGCAATCCTATAACCAATCAGCTATCATTGAATTACCATTAAGCTTTTATTAATCTCTATAAACATGTAATTGCAAATCAATGTGGATATCAGTCCAGTCATGGATGTCATTTCTCGTTTTTAATTTCTCTCTGTTGTCTTAAGTTGCCGGTTGCACTACAATAAATGAGAACTGCATGAAAGAGAAAGCCTTAAATAGAAGATCTGATATTACTAATGCGAGTTTTAGCAACAAACCTCACAATACTGATCATCAACCTCAAAGGTTTTATCAGGTAAGAGCAAATGAGGTGCTTTATTTGCTCCAAATAAAGCAAAATATTAAATCTGAATTAAAAGTCACATTTATAAAAGCTGCAGTCTGGTTTTTGGAGGTTCTGTAAGTGGGAAATGTTTTTTTAACAGTATTCCTTTGGGATAATTTCATTTTCATTCAGAAAAGTCCATAGTGGGCAGATAGTGTGACGATGTGTTGTTGTTTTAGTACCATCTGTTTTTGCTGTGTGGAGTTTGTGCATGTGCTAATTATAGTATAGTGGTCAACAGTGATGGGAACTAAGGCTCTTTTTAGTGACGCAGATATTCTGCACAACTCAGCAAGAAGAGACCTTTCAGCTTTCAGCTTTTTTATTTTAGAGATGTTCTTATAACAAAGTGTTGGGTATCAGCAGATACTGAGTGCCGCTCTTATACCAGTGTGAACTTTCTGGACTGACTGTGCAGACTAGCAAATTATTTTAGACCTGTATTTGACTCAGAACATGACTCAACAAATAGAATCATAATGTACAGCATCTCTGTGACCCTGAAGTTGTTTTTCTGTTGATTATTGAGTTTTACTGCTAAATAAAAAAAAAAACAAAACAATAATACAGGGGGCTCCATCACAGGCTCTCTCTATCTCTCTATTATGCTCTATTCAGGCTGAATCACCTGATTTCAAACCAGCCTGCCATTGGCTAATAGACCCTCACAAAGGGTAAACAATATGACAGTTAGCAATCAAGCTAGCGGTTATAAATGATCATAATTGGAGTAAAATGCATAAAAAGATGTTCAATATCAGGCTTTCTGGTGTGGATTTAATCATCAAAACCCTGAAAAGTCACACGAGTTCCAGACCCCCTGAAAATGCTGCTGCAAAGAATTTAAAGGCATCAAAAAAGTCAAAGGGAAGGCACAACCGCTAGCTTCAAGAGGTAAAATGAGTAAGAGGGAGCAATTTATGCTTGAAATTTTACTTAACTTCAATAAACTGTGTCACTTCTCGTTGTGTATGACAGCGCTGGTGTGGAAGGCGTTTTAACGATCACGTTTTGGGAAAAAATGTCCCGCAGCCACCATTCTTTGCTGCTGCAGTAGGTCCTTTGGTTCTTTCGCTGCTCTAAAAACGGTAGGCAGTGCATGCAGTGTTTTCCAGCAGCAAAGTTTATAGCACTAGCATTTAGCGTGGCTAAACGAAGCAAAATATAGAGCTAAAACAAACTGTACCAGATTGGTGCCTAAACTCGTGTACTCGCCAATACCAGTAACTGCATTTAAGCAGCATCAGACATATTTTGGATACTGATATCGGAAACAGAACAACTCTTTTTTTTTGGTATAATTTTGGCTTAATTAGATCCTTACATATGACTAACGATTTTACAGGGATTAACTCATATAGCGCCTATTTTTTTTATTAGAAAATATTATATATTATGTAATGTTACATATAGAATTATAGTCTGTAATATTCTGTCAGTCTGAAACCTGTCGATAAACTCTACTCACTGGCTAAAACTTTGATGCCACACCATCAAGCACCAGTCCTAGTGTCCAGTGTACCTGTAGTAGAGCTCTCTTTTCTGTCAGACACAAAACAAAGTGATCTTAAATGAGATCTGGATCCTATCATTCACCTAAAGAGCTGGCTTGTTCATGATCAACACACCACCAGTAGTTGAGCTCTCCCCTGCAAATCCCACATACTTTATGAGTGCCATGATTTTGCTCCAACCGTCGGCACACTCCCTCGCCCACTGGATCTGTTTCTGGAGCACAGCACAGTGGAGCGCCGCTCTGAGCAGCTGGAGAGGGGAAATCACGAGACCTCAGGAGAACTATTAGTTCATACAGGGAATTTCTAGATCACGTGATAAAAAATGAGTCCAACATGAGAGCAGCAGGTAAACAACAGAATACTCTGCCTTTCTGAGGTTGATGTGCTGTTTACTTTCATATCATTCCATGGCTGTCTTTTTCTCTACCATGGGTGAGTACAATAGGATAAATATAAGGGTTACATTTTCCTAAAAGAAAGATTGTTAAATTATATCCAGGGTTGTTTTTTTTTATTCAACTTCATTCATGCACAAAGTCTGGCAGTTACATTCATGAAATAGCCGCATTACAAACATTACACAAAGCAACATTTCATAAATAAAGAGAAATAAAGGTCAGAGGTCTAATCTGACCATCTAATCCTGCTAATCTGAGAACTAGTTTTGCTGAAGCTAACGTAGCTAAAGCGGGTCACCGTTCACTTCACTATTTCTTAACCAGTTCTAGCTTTAGCAGATATAGCATAAGCTAATGTAGCTTCATTAGCTTTCACAGAAGTGGTCTGCTAGGGGGGTTGTCTGAGATCTGTGTTCTGCAGCCAAACTGTCTTATCTGCTCTCCATCCTTCATGTCTGTGACCCTCTGACCCATTATGGAACTTCAGCTTCTGAGATGAGTTTTACAGGTCCATGCATTGTGTTGTATTTTGAAACTCTGCTGAAAATTGCCTCCACACCAGAGAGTATGCTGTGGAACCGCAAATACAGGCTGCTTTGGCACGCATTTTGCTTGCAGATTGCTGTGAAGATGTAGTATGTGGAATTTTAGGGTCAGCTTGTAGCTAATGTTGTGAGACAGACATTTTAGACTGGGTATATGTTTGCTGCCTGCAGCTGCAGCAGAAGTCTGCCTAGAACCTCCATTTAATAAGATACCTGCCTATGTGTGGGCCAGGCCTAGGTTTGAAACGTCAGCAATGGAACAACGCCTTCGAGGGACCCCTAAACTCCCCCGGATGTCGTAGAAAAAAACATGAAAATCTCTTGAGCTTGTGTTCACCACAGACCTTACTTCAGACATTTAACTGAAATCTCATTGACTTTCAGACGAGGTGCTAAAATGTTAACTCATTTCCACATTTTAGGACTGATTCCTGCACCACTTTACTGCAGACGTGAGCTGACTGACTGATATGCCTTTAAAGTTTTCCAATTACATCAAAAGTCTGTCCACAGTTGGTCTGGTGCTGCTTGAGCATTCTGCCTGTTAAAAGGAAGTTGTCACTGTTGTCACATATGCTTGTTAGTGAGTTGAGCTGTGTCTCTAAAAATGATAAAATAAGTCCAGTCTAGGCCAGCGGTTTATGTGAAGTCAAATGGGGAAGCATTTTTGTTGAGATTTGGCTCCATGTGAATAGAATTAACTGATTGATGCAATTTTTTCATCACCCTACATCCACATTTATACTATTTCTGTGTAGGCTGAAGCAAGACAGTGAATAAAGGCATTAAACACAGCACTGCACACCAACTTATAAATAAAAATGTGCATGCTGACCTGAGCGGCCTCTTCCTTTCACCCTGCAATGTGCTTAGTTTGATAACTTGATAACTCTTTTGCAGTTGTAGGGTCAGTTCAGGACTGTGACTACAGCACTCTGAAAACGGATCCTGTTTAGCAGTGGAAAGATGATACAAGCAGGAAAACAAGGGCGCAGATTTGAGCCTTGGCTGCAGAGTTTTAAGCCTTAATGTGCAGGTCTCCATTCGAGCATGATGTGTGGATTCAAGCTTGAGGAGAGGAAGGAGCTGGTCAGTGACATCGGTTGGCACAGTCTTAGGTGACATGAAAATCTGCACCAGCCTCATGCGGTTTCATATGCAGGCCAACCTGCCAACACATTGTCAAAGCCTGGCTGGCAGAGATCTAAACAGGCTAAATATGTTTGCTGTACAGCACGTAGCTGTGTTGCCCTGTGGATAACAAGCCCACCAATGGCACCAACAGCACCAGCGGCCTTACTGGACCCACAGCAGTATCGAGTAAATGCCATAATGCTCCCATGATGTCTTCCTATGGAGGGAGTGGGCCACCGCTGCCTGCTCGCCTGTGGTTTCGCTGTGTAATGAAATATGTCTCCCTTGATGTATGGCTGCAGGAGAAGCCCAAATCGAAAATTGAATCACACTAACTTAATTTGTGGTCGGGGCAATCAAATTACTTGTTTTGGCTGCAGTGCTGACGATGAATTCATCTTTGTGACAAAGCTGTCACGGCAGCGTAAAGGGGGCGGGGGAGACAGAGTGTATATAGTCTATATGTATGTGTGCGTGTGTATTGAATAATGGTGAGAAGACGTTAGCAGAGGAATTTGCCGTCATGTCTTTTGTATGCTGTATTGTGCTGGTATAGTGGCTGCCTTTGGCTGTGGATTTCCTGTCAGTAGAAAGCAGGCAGTCCTTCAGAGCTTCATAATAACAACAATATATGTGTGGTATTTCTTTTTTTTACAGCAGCCAATAGAGAGCTACAAATGTAAGCAGCTTACACAGGCTTGGGCTGCCCTGTGGAGTAGTTTGGAGGAAATGTGTCAGAAAGTGTCGGCATCTACACTACAAGTTCACTTCTGCTGCAGCTGAACAGCTTGACATCAGCGCCTGGAGAGCAGAAGCTTTATATGGCTGAGGCCGAGCTGAAACTCATTAAAGGGTCAGCTCATCCAAATGGCAAAAAAAACAGACTTTCACACTAAAGTCTGCAGTATTTAATCATACCCACTACCTAGACTTAGAGACACCCATCTAGGATAAATCTGCTTTTATTACTAAACACTGGAGGTCAGAGAATATACAGCTGTAACATCTGAAGTCACCCTGCAAGGCCCTTTGCAGTAAATGCTTAAAAAGCCCACATTTTTCATTGGTTACTCAGTAAAGGTTCTACTGTAGCTCACCTTTATGCCCTTTTTCCTTTGTAGAATAAAAAAACATGCTGTAACTGAAGCAGAAAGTACTTTCTTTTGCATCATGCGATGAACCAACCTTTTGCACCAGCATGCCAAATGTGTTCCCAGGGGGTGGCCAGAGGTGTCATGACCATTGCCTATAAAAAGTTTTCCCCCCCTTGATGTTTTACCCTTTTATTGATTGTATAAATCAGCCATGCTCAATATAGTTTGGCCTTTTTAACCAAAAAGCTCTTTAATGTCACAGTGAAGACAGATTTCTACAAACTAATTTCATTTAAACAAAAACATATGAAACAGGTGACTGACCTGATTAAACAGAGGTTCAGGCAACTGGTGCCAGTAGTCTCACAATTAGTGAATGGGGATCGCCTGAGCGCAGTGAATGTGTCTCATGTGATAGTAGTATAAAGACACCTGTGTCTAGAAGATCCAGTTTATCGGTATTCCTGGCTACCATTACACCATGAAGGCAAAAGAACACCCCAAGCAACTCAAAAAAAAGATTATTGAAAGTATAAGTCAGTGGATGGATACAAAAAATATGCCAAGGCACTGAACATCCCCTGGAGTTCAGTTAAATCCATCATCAAGAAATGAAGGAATAATAATAATCTGCATAGATCAGGCCGTCCTCACAAAGTGAGTGGCCGTGCAAGATGGAGGCTAGTGAGAGAGGCCACTGACACACCCATGACTCCTCTGAAGGACTTACAAGCTTCAGCAGCTGAGATAGGAGAGGCTCTGCATACACTATAACAACTGTTGGCCGGGTTCTTCACCAGTCAAATCTTTATGGGAGAGTGGCAAAGAGAAAGCCATTGTTGAATAAAAATCCGATTAAATCTCATAGAGTTTGCCAATAAGCATGTGGGAGACTCCATGGTCAAGTGGAAGACACAGACCAAAATGGTGCTGTTTGGCCATCAGACAAGATGCTATGCTTGGTGGACACCAAACACTGCACATTACCACAAACACATCATTCTTACTGGTGGTGGCAGCATCATGCTGTGGGGATACTCTTTAGCTGCCAGCTCTGAAAGGCTTGTAAAGGTAGAGGGTAAAATTAATGTGGCAATATAGCAATATATAAGAAAACCCAGGAGGGCAATTTTATTCTGTCTTTAAGAGAACTATGGCTTGGGAGAATTGTTTATTTTCCAGCAAGACAATGACCTGAAGCATACAGCGAAAGCTACACAGAAATAATTTAGAGACAACAAGGTGAATGTACTGGAGTAGCTGAGTCAAAGGCCAGACTTCAAACCAGTAGAGAATTTGTGGCCAGACTTGAAAAGGGCTTTTCACCTTCAATCCCCGTGCAAACCTGACAGAGCTTGAGCATTTTTGCAAAGAAGAACAGAGTAATTTCAGGGTCCAGATGTGCAAGCCTGATTGAGACCTATCCACACAGACTCAGTGCTGTGATTACAGCCAAAGGTACATCTACTAAATACTGATTTAAGTGGTTGGATATTTAAGCAGTTACTTATTTAATCCTACAAATTTTTATGTAATTGACATTACGTTGTTGAAAACTGTTTTCACTTTGACTTTAAAGAGGTATTTTTGTGAAAACCGCCAAATTATATTGACCATGATTGATTTATAAAATCAATAAAATGGGGTGAATACTTTTAAATGTACTGAAACTCTCTGCTCCATAGAGCACATTCTGTCTGACCACAACAATGACTCTCTCTTTGCCTTGTCTTCTATTAATGGAAAGCTGTGATGGAGGATGTTTTTTTTCCTATAAGAAAATCCAATTACTGAGCATATTTTCACCAACATTGGATCGGTTCTACTGACTTTAATACACTAAGAGGTACTGTTTCAAAGTAGCCCAGTCATCCTTTTATTTTTCTGTGTGTGGCCCTCAGTGAGAAAAGTTTAGACCCCCCTGAGTCAAACCAAAGCCTTCATCCCAAAGTTTGGTCACCCTCTTTAAGCTCTCTCACAGCCTCACAGTGCATGTGTCAAAACAGAGCCAAGAAAATGAAAACAACAGCCCTCCATATTCCCAGAGAGAGACTGCAGTAAAACTGACGTACTGTACCTTCAGCGGGTCATGCCATGGGCCCACTGCATGGAGTAAGTGTTGCAGGGTCACACTCATCTTTGGACTCTCGGAAATGATGCTGATAGGAGGAGACAGAGAGGGTGGGGGCAGCATTTGTGTGTCACTCCTTTTTCCTTTCTTTCACTTCTCACATTGTAAAGACCAATGCCGCGGGCATGGAATAGTTATGTGCAGAATAAATCCCATAAAAGCAGAAATAATAGAGTTTTTATACACTGAAAAGAACATGCCAAGCAGAATTAACAAGTTGCGAGACTTGTCCCCTGTTCAACCAATTTCCCCAATTGAGAGTAAGGGTGTGATGGGCCATCGCAAAATAAAGCCTGTCCATGCATACACACGCGTACTTCACATCCGCAGACGTCTCACTCTGATTGATGCGGCACACATAAAGCGCATTAGGGCTGGATACCCCTCCTTTTTCAAGATTTAGGGAGCACAAAGCCAAGAAGAGGAGATAAAGAAATGACTCAGTGGCTGAATTCATAGGGCACAATGGATACACATCATTATATCAAACAGTTTCAGATGCTCAAACACAATTCAGTGGGCAAAAATAATGACTGTGGGTCCAAAAACCACGGTTTGAATGTTGTTTTTGGTGAGCTTGGGTGGTTTTGATGAGAAATCTTTCTCTGAATCAAGGATATGAAAAAAGAAAGGATATAAAACAACCTTCAGTATATCAGAAATGTATTTGTTTTTCCACCCTGATGGTATTATTCATGAGCAGAATAAATGTTATGATGTCAGTGTTTTCAACAAAAGAAGGAGACAGGGTCACTGAGTAGGATGGGGAAATAATCAGACAACATTTCCAGAGTGCTTATACCATGAAAAATGTTTGCTGTTTGCTTGTTCTCTGGGGTTACATCCAGCTCTTTCCTCTGTCAGGGGTTAAATGCTGTTGTAAAACATGTATGGATATGTGCTCAAATGCTTAACATTTTATGTATTTTTTCCATAATTCCAGGCAGACCACGGTTTTGATTCAATGGTGTAAAAGTCATGACATCAACATAAGACTAAAGAGCTTTATCACACATATGCTTCTGGAAATTTCCTGTAAATTCCATATCATGCTGCCTCTGATAGCTTTTTGACCTGCCTGTGTGCATACAGTATGTACTTCACAGAGCAGAGGGGCGTATCTGACGGGTGTGGGGTTGGTGGGAGGAAGACATGACGTTAAAAGAGCAGCACAGTAAAAGAGAACAAAGCAGCAGTCCAGCACTGATGCTGCATGGCTTTATATCAGAGCTCTCCACTGAAGGACTGAGGGTTCAGTCCTCAGCTGCAGTCAGATGTTGGGGTCCTTGGGGAAGACTCAATGATTGCATCACTGAAACTCACTGCAGTGTTAATTTCATCTACAAACGCTGTAACTAAAAGTGTGCATCCTCAAGACACTTTGTTAGGTGGACACCACAAACTCACAATCCCACTGTGAAGCACGTTGGTGGCAGCATCATGCTGTGGTGATGCTTCTTGGCAGCCGGACCTGGAGGCTTGTAAAGGTGTTTTTACATACAGAATGTTCTTCACAGAGCAGAGGGACATATCTGATGAGTGTGGGGGGAGTAAGACGTGGTGTTTAAAGAGCCGTACAGTAAAAGAGAACAAAGCAACAGTCCAGCACTGATGTTGCATGGCTTCATATCAGTGCTCTCTGCAGTCACATGTTGAAGTGTCCTTAGGGAAGACACTAAACCTCAGATCATGGATAGCATTACTGAAACTAATTGTAACATTAATTTGATTGACTAAAAGGTTGACTAAAAATGTCAATTAATTTAACATGAGGAAGGCAAGACTAAGACTGGCTGAAAATATCATTTTGGTGGTATTTCGACATAGAAATATATCGCTAAAGTGCAATGAAACCACTTTTTCCATATCCACAAGTCACAGGACATAGCGTACGGTGTCACACGACCAGTTCACTCCGAGACATGATGCGGTACATGTAAACAGAAGAGGAGACCGAGATTTTTCATACATGAAATTATACTCTTATATGTGGCTTTTGCAATAAGTACAGACTTTGCCTCTGAACTATCATCCGTTGCTTTCGTCTTTTGTTCTGAATTGTCAAGGCAGCCGCTGTAGATGTAATCAGAACCGTACCAACAGGTTTTGAGTGTCCAGCTTCCTTGCAGCAGAGTCCTGCCAATTGAGATTTTCTGGGAATTGCAAGGCTCATGCCAAAAACTCCCTCCAATGGAAACACATTCAAAGTGCAATTGTACTTACAAAATTTAAGAAATATGGCTTTTATTTTGCAAAACACTGTCATGGAAACACAGCTACTATACTGTCCAAAGATAAAGGCATAGAAAACCCACCACCTCCCCACCCCACAAAACTATTTGTTCCCTGCTCCTACCCTAACACTCTGATTTTAAAAGGTGACAAGCAGGAAAGCAGCAGGTTAATGTCAGATTGGACTCCTTAGTTAAACTTCCACACGTACACTTCACAGTAAAGGTCATTATCTGCTCTGTATTAGGACCTTTAAAATATGTCATTTGTTTGTAAATTACTCAGAATGGGGGATAAATGAAGGTTAGTTTCAGTATTTGAGACCTGAGCTCATTTTTTAAATAAATTTTGGGTCTAAGTGACTCAAAGGTTAAAAAAGTTTTGAATTGCTGGAGTAAATTGCTGTGGCTGGCAGCTGTGAAATGGCTGTAATGGCTCCCTGGGGTCAAATGCCCCCAGTTTAAGCATGTCCTCTAACAGTGCTTGTTTTGCCACTGAAAGGCTCACATTGTTAGTGCCGGGAAACCCAGACATTTTAGTTTGCTCTTTGCAAAACTATCAGACATCCTTGACATAAATAGTAATATTACCTTGCAGAAAATGAGACATTCTGGTGTACAGATGCTTTGATCATTGACTTTGTTAGTACCATAAATGTGTGAAAACACGGCCCAGGTTTAAATTCAGCTTTGATACAACATAGAGATGAAAACAGAATAGTGATACAGACACAGAAATAGCACCAGACTTCCCCACTTATTCCTTTGCAAAACTCCCAAAACTTCATACAATCTATGCTGCTTCTCAGATTTGATTATTAGCAATAATGTTTTAACCATTCAAGATAGACTGAGGATCTACCAGAGCATGGGACGATGATATGCTACTGTAAAAGACTCCAAATCAAATGCTATCAACCTCCTTATTTTAAAAAAACACCCTTTGTTTATTTGCAATCTCAAGGCTGGGAGAACAAAACCCACTATTACCAGCAACATTACAAATGCTGGCTGCACATATGACACCTGCCCCAGATCAGTCAATAGGAAAGGACGACTTTATTTGTAGAGCATCATGTCTATTTGTAGAGCAGTTACAGCAACTGCTGACACAACTAAAAGAAGAATGGGGTCCCTTGCCTCCCGAGCCCTGGGGCACAGGGGTAGTACTCCTGACGCTGCAGCCGTTAGACAAGCTGCACCTCACATGAAGCCGGTGGGGCAAAGCCCTTGGGACCCTCACGGCCAGATGAGGAGGAAATCCTTGTGCAACAACCATCCATCAGGGAGGCTGACCCTTGCTGCTGGCGCGAAGGTGCTGACGGGTACTCAACCTGGACTGGGACTTCTCTTCAGAAGAACTCTTGTCTGCTATGTCAAGGGAGGTGGCCAAGCTTTAGACTGCCATTATTGCCTTGTCTGAGGTGAGGCCCCCCTGGCACTGGTGAGACTGGTTTAGGTATATACAGATGGACACCACACAGAAGAGGTGTTGCTGGTGTTTGTGAGCTGAATGGCCCCCTGATATTGGAGGAGAGGCCTGTCAATGAGTGCTTACTCTATGCCAGACTGACCCATTCCTGAGGTGTTTGGTCCCCAGAGTAGATACCTTGGTCATTCTTAGTATCTTCAATGCTACTACTGGCACAAACAGGGTGGGTTACAAGGCATGTGTTGGCCCGCACGACTCAGACAACGAGATGAAAGTTCTTTAATGCTCCTTGACTTTGCCAGCAGTCGAGCTTGAAGATTGCTGGACTTTGGCTTCAGAGACCTGATTTGCAGCATTGGACTTGTTTTGGTATTCCAATGAAGGCATCACAAAGGAAGAGATCAACCATGTACCTGTAGGAGGACACTGGAGGCTGCTCAGGGACTGCAGAGTTTTCAGGAGTGCCCAGTTCTTTAGTAGTGACCTTCAGCTTCTGGTTGCAACCCTGAAATTGCGGCTGAGTTGCCCCAGGAAGGCTGACTCTAGTCAAATCTGATTGGATGTTGCCTGGGGAGTCAGGCGTTGCACAGGCGTATGCAGCTGGGCTCGTGGCCACTCTTGGACCACCAGATGCCTGAGTCTCTCTGGACTTCAAGTCTGGTACCCTTGTTGCTTCCAGTGAATACAAACCAAAGTTGGCAAAGACGAAGGGGGGGCCTCATCTCTGAAGAAACCATTGATATCATTGAGGCAAGTCACAGAGCAAGACTTGATGGCAAAGCCAAACTAGGCAGGAGACTGAGGCGTGAGGCTGCAAGGGTAGGGACCAGGGACCTTATTTCTAACCATTGCACCAACTTGCAGCATTCTAACATGATATAGAGGATTAAAGACTTTGTGCTTAAATGTCAAAATTAAGACACAACTTAATCAACAACATAAGAAATTCACATACACGTGTTTTCATGAAACCATGACATTTACCCCCTCTACACTGTAAAACTACTACTACAACCTAGTAATTCAAATTGAGGTTACAATTTGCACTCAGTTTGACTACAATATACCCAGATAAATTGGATGATCAGTATTATATTTATTCTTTATTGTTACATAAGGTTCAACTCATGTATGTTTTACTCATTGGTTTCACTGTGTAGTATTTCTTACACTTTTTTACAACTCAGAAGTGCCCCTCAGTGAAGTTCAGCACATTGCTCATCTATAACTTGCATGCATCCTCATTGACAATAAGCAACTAACTGAATAGGTAGCTTCACTCATGGTGCAAAATTGCAAAAGGGACATCTAGTGATGGGAATTACAGCTCTTTCCAGTGATCCGGCTCATTTGACTTGGCTCAGCAAAAAGAGTCGGCTCTTTTGGCTCCAAACGGCTCTTCATTGGGGTACCAGTTTGGCTTCATTTGACCTGCCAATTTTATCAATTTCATAACATATGACTGATAGGTATTTTACTCCAACTATGCTCAATTTTTAAAATTGATGAAAATATTGCGTAATTATTTTTCAAAATGTGCTGTCTCCCCAAAACACCTTGTGGGACAGATGAAATCTGCTCATTGGCACACCTGAAATAAAACATTAATGTTACACATCAAACACGAGTCGTTAATGCATGGTGCCCCTGTGGCAGAGGACAAAAGATCATCCTTACTTATGAATTAAATAACACACAGCCACACGCAATCTATATAAAATAAAACTGGTAATAGTGATATTGATATGAAACAGCTCTCAAACAGGATCCAGCTCTTATCATTCAAGTAGAAGAGCTGGCTTCGTTAACCGGCTCATTCACGAACGACCCATCACTAGTGACATCATCATCGGAAATGTGGGTGGAAAATTATGGTTCCTTAAAATAACAACAGCAAAGTGCTAACTTTAAATGATCCAAGTGTATTAAAGGAATAACATGATCACCATGAAAATCAACAATAAAAGAGGCATAAATGAAGTGTCAACTTACCTTTTGGCCCTGATGATAAACTACTTTGGGAATGCTGCTCGAATGAAATTCTAGCTAGTTTGCAAAACTGTGTTAACTGCTTAACTGTTTTGAAACCATAGAAACTGATATGCAATCAGCTTTTAATTTCATTTATTTAACCTGGTGCTTTGAGAGAGAAAACAGGACAGATGGGCTGCAAACTACAGCAGGAGGACATCTCAGTCACTTTCCTGGTATTTTTGTATTTTCAAAAATTTAGGTAGTACGTTTGGTTAAATAATGTCAAAATTCAGTGTCTACATATTCAGTGTTCCTCGTGTATAACATGCAGACACTGGAGGTAAAGACATGAGACTAGCTGTGGGCAGTTTTCTTACTAACAACCATAAAGCTAATAATGAATTTTTACCTGGTACTGTTGAGAGCTGGGGGGGTCCATGAACCCTGGCCCTCTGCTGTTAGAGCGTGACTGAAAAGCTGCTGCATGCACTCACTGGGGTACCTGAAAGAAAAGTGACAAGCAAGAAATGAGTAATTTATTATCATTTCCAACCTACAAGCCCAACACCAAATGTAAAAAATCAGTCATTTGCTATAAATGTTGTAAACAAGCCAAAAACCCTCTTCTAGTGTGGTCCCTCATTTAAATAAATTCAGTCAGTGACCGGGGGCCTCAGCTGTCCTGCTTAAACTGGAATTATGCATCTGTAGTTACACGCAAACATATGCAAAGACGGGTGTTATGGGTAACCTTAAGTCACAGAGGCTTGAAGGGAGATGACAAACTCACCTCCGCAGTGTCAGCAACAGTAGTGTGAACAGGAAGCACGCGGATGTTGGAGGGAAGTTTTCTGTCTTTCTTTTGTCAGTTTTATCCCTGCACAGGTGAGCTTTAAGAGACGTCTGGATGGGAACATACGCAGCTCTAAAACCTCTGTTTACTTTATGGCATTGATAGCACCTTTCCAGATGTGTAAGCTGCTCACGTCATAGACACTAATGCAACCCCATACCATCAGAAATGCAGGTTTCTTCAACAAAAACAAGCTGGATGGTCCCTCTCCTCTTTAGTCTGCAGGACACAGCGTCTGTGGTTTCTTAAAAGACTCCAAATTTTGATTCAACCAACCTCAGAACAGTTTTCCATTTTGCCTCAGTCCATTTCAGACGAGTTTTCGCTCAAAGAAGACGGCGCTGTTTCTGGATCGTGTCCACATATGCCTTCCTCTTTGCATGATACAGCCTCCACTTGCATTTGTGGATGGCAACTGTGTTAACAATGATTCCTGGAAGAGTTCCTGAGCCCATGCAATAATTTCCAATACAAAATCATGATTGTTTTAATACAGTGCAGCCTGAGGGCCAGAATATCACATGCATCCAATACTGACCTTGGGCCTTGTCTTTTGTGCACTCAGAGTTCTCTAGACTCACTGAAGCTTTTGATATGTGCTGTAGGTGGTGTGATATTCAAAGTTTTCAAAATGTTATTTAGAGGAACAATTTTCCAAAAGTGTTTCAAACTGGCCTGTTGCCAATTAAAATAATTAGTTTCCAAATGCTCTTCCATGTGTTTTTCATTAGCACTTTTTTGCCCTGTCCCTGCTTTTTTGAGATGTGTTGCAGCCATCAAAACTTTTCATGAAATGGTAAAATGACTCAGTTTCAACCTCTGATATTTTGTTTATTGCAAATAAAATATGGGTTTATGAGATTTGCAAATCATTGCATTTCGTTTTTTATTTACATTTTACACAGAACTCCAACTTTTTGGTATTGGGGTTGCAAATTTAAGAAGATACTGACATACCTTATACACACAGCATAAGTCTGCTTGACAAAAACTAAACATATCTTTTGTTAGTTTTTATCAGCAAAGATCTTTTTTTTTCAGCTATTCTTACCATCCAGTCATAAGAAAAAGGAAGATGATACATTTTTTGTCATAGTTTTAGTAAATGAACACTTAGGCCCATAGTTTGCTCCATCTGTGTTGACACAACTCTGCACTGCCCTGGTGGAAAAACCCACCCTTTTCTTAGATATTTATGTCTAGATGTTCGCAGGACTGGATCTCGATGCACAGGTCTAGGGGGGGAGGGTTTCCGGTTTAGGACCTCAGAATTTCATCTCTGCTTTTTGCCAGATGAGGTGGGGACTTCCAGCAGGGATTGAGACGGTTTGCAGCTAAGTGCGAAGAGGTCGGGTGAGGGTCAGCACTTCCAAGTCTGCTGGAAAACTGTAGATTGCACCCTCTGGATGGGGAGTGAGTACTTGCCTCAAGAGACGGAGTTCAAGTATCTTGGGGTCGTCTTCATGAGTGAATGTAGCAGGCTGATTGTTGCAGAGTCTGCAGTTCTGCAGAGATCGCACTGAACCGTTGTGGTGAAGAGGGAGGTGATCCGGAAGTTAAAGCTCTTAATTTACCAGTCGATCTTCCTCCCGACCCTCACCTGTGGTCATGAACTCTGGTTATTGATGGAAAGAATTAGATTAGAATTAGTTCAAGCAGTCGAAATGAGATCCATCAGGAAGGTGTCGGGGCTCTTTCCTCCAGGAAAGAGCGTGAGGAGCTCAGACATCCAGATGCAGCTCAGAGTAGAGCTGCTGCTACTTTGCATCAGATTGAGCCAGTTGAGGTGGTTCGAGCGTCTGTTCAGGATACTTTCTTGACGTCTCCCTCTGGAGGCCTTCCAGGTGCATCCAACAAGGAGGAGACCCCATGGTGGACCCAGGACAGGAATTGCTTGAGGAATTCTATATCCCATCTGGAGCGGGAGTACCCTGGAATCCCACAGGAGGTACTGGGTTGATGTGCTTGCCCTGCTGCCACTATGATCCGGCCCTGGAAAAGCTAAAGAAAAATGACAAATGTATTTTTTTTTAGCATTTTTTATTGCTTTTATTTTTTTTTCAAACTATCTAGTTCATGTATACATGTCTATTAGCAGAGGAAATTCACTTGCCATCATTGAATCAATTTCCTTGCAGGTATGCTTCACTAATGTAGAGGTTTGTTTACACTCACAATCAGAGGAAATTGATTTCCTTTCCTAATTCTCTTTACATTATGTGAACTTGAATATAACATATTGCCTTAATAGGCACATCTGGTGCACCTTCAAGCCTTACAAGGATAAAAATGCCTTCATAAGACTCTCATATGCTCACATTAATGCAGCAGGAGACGCATTAATTCACCTTTTGAGCATCTTCAGCACTGGTCGTAACACCTGATACACAAGTATACGTGATAGATAATTGGCTTCCTGCAGAGCACACTTTCATCCAATCCGTCCCGTGTCTCATTAACACTCCAGCATAATGAATCTGCTCCTCTGGTATTTTGATTTTACAGTCATACACAGAAACCTCACTGCTTCTTGCTTCTTAAGGACAGTCGACAGCGTCCTAAAAATAGTTCCTGTTTACCCTCCTGTGTTTTGTTGGGCCTGCGTCCTGCTGTGACTCCCCGTGCCAGCTCACTGCTTCTTTTTTTTCTGTTGCATTTCCAGTGTCACCTTCCATTTCCTTGAGAAGAGAGTGAACAGATGAGCAGATGAGTTAGAGCTGGAGAGAAAAAGGTGGACACGATACAAAGACATGAGATGGGTGATATTCAAAGATGGAAAGATGTAAAAGGAAAAAGGAGGGGAGGGAAGATGGGGCTGCAGAGTCAGAGATGAAAGAGGGGGAATTTGGAGGGGTGAGGGGAGCTTTAGAAAGAGACAGCTTTTAAGAAAGTGAGGCGGATGGAGGGGGAGATTGGAAAGAGGGGGGAAAAAAGCTGCAGGGAGGGTTGCAGTTTTTAAAAAAGAGGGAGTGAATGAGAACTGCTGGGGAGAAAGTAGGAAGTAAGGACGCAAAGGGGAGGAAAATTGTGTCAAAGAGAGCGGCTGCTCTTTTGAGAGCTCTCCTCGTGTCCTAGCGGGGCACCACTCTGCTGTCAGGTCCACCTTCCCCCGGACAAGAACGGCTTGTCACGTTAATGGCCTGGAAGGAAAACCATGTCACTTTATCACCTTGCCGCGACGCCAACATGGCCGTGGCTTTTGTCTCTTCGGCTCCCTCTCCGCTCGACAACTCCCTGGAAGTGACTAATTGATCCTGGGAGACGAGGCTTTTTTGTGTCTCGGGGGCTGATGAACAATGTGAGAAAAAGCAGCTGATAAAGGCGGGAAAAAAAAAGGAAAGAAAGAAAGAGAGCAGGATGTGCGCCCGGCTCGGGATAATGTAGCCTACTGTCTGCTGCAGTGCTATCTCATTTCCCCACACAAAAGTAACATCGCCACTTTGTAAATGAAAGTCAGTCAGGCGAAAGATGCCCCTCACGCTCTGGCGGCCCCTTCTTGAGATAATGGGCGCATGCACATTATTTCTGTAGACACAAGATCGACTCAAAAAAAGCAGTGTGTGGGAAGTAAATGAAATTCATTCAAGTGTGTGCGTGGCTCCTGAAGCTAACCCTCCAAGCATTCCTAAGTATTCACACAGGAGCGCAGAGAATGATCGGTGGGCTTATATCCTATAACACACATCCATTTGGTTCACAGCACGACTCCATATCGCCTTTCATCGCTACAGGATTTAGTCCCTTCTAGTCTGGACTTCCTGGAGCTGTCATTGTTTACTCATCTGCCTGTTGATGCTAAATGCCCCAGCATGCAAATGAAGGGGGTAACAGGCAACGTTTGAGCACACAGTACGCAAAATAAATCTGTAATATTTCAAGAAAGGGAGGTGGTTTCGGCTGCAAAGTGCCACTGGAAAATCGCCAAGAGAGCAGAAGGCTGGGAAGCTATGTAACAGAGGCGAGAATCTCCCCCTCCTTCAATAGCTCTGGCCTTGTCAGATATGGTTATGCTTATTGGAGACACAGGCGAGGAGGGTCACTGCACCAGCATGCCTCAGAACATCACCGCGCCTGGGTTATGATAAGAATAGTGCACTGAATCATAGCTTACAGTGCAGTTATGTGTATGGATGATGCATGGTGAATGAATCGAAGATTAGGCCAGGGAACTGGATGGGGCTGGACATAGCTACACTTCTCCTCGACGCAGGGGGCGTGTATGTTTGCATGCCTGTGGATATATGTGTGTGCAGATCTATTTTGGCTCATGAACCACAATTCTCATGGCCTGGGGATTCCTGGATGGCTGAATTACACGAAAGAGGGGTTTAAGTATCCTTTATTTATCCCCTCGTTTCTCCTTCTCCAGGATTTATGTCCTCTTGGAGGAAAATGGTGGACAAATGAAAATGTTTCCAAAGCTCTTGGGTTAAATGTGGCTGTGAAGAGCTGAGGGAGGCAAAAATATGCTAATGCTTCAAGTAAGTGCATTGTTTTGCCCATTAAACATCAGAAAATTGAGAAATATACCCGTAATCAGAGCCTACAGTGATAAATCCAAACTCTTTGTCCGGCTAAGGCCAAATATAATCAAGCTACAATAATAGAAAACAGAGAAAAGAAGCAGCTCCTTGCACTTTCTAAGATACAACTGCAATTCCAAAAAAGCTGGGGCGCTGTGTAAAGCATAAAAAAGAGAATGCAAGAATCAAAATAAAGAAATGTCACCAGGTTCTGATAAAACTGGCACTTTAGCAGCATCCACTCTAATCTCTTCCACCTTAATTGCACCGGCCTCTTGTCGCTGCTTGCATATGTCACATCTCCGCCATGCCTGAATGCACTGCCTCTTACTCCTGACTGGTCCTGTCACTTTCTTACAGGGCCCAATCTGGTCAGATGGGAGATTTGCTAGATGTATCTGCCAGTGACAAACACGGAAAATGGCAAACCCATCTGCTTTGCAAGGTTTGCCAACAGTGACAATGACATCAGCAGGACCAGGACAGCTAAAGAGCCTCGACAAAACCAGATCACAGTGGAAGGGTGGGCTTAGCGCAGGAAGTAAGCGGACCACAAAGGCAAGTTAGCCACGTCAAGAGACGGACAATGAGAAAAAGCACTGGATCTTTCATCTGGCAGTGGTTTAGGCAGTAAGACAGCACATCTCCAAAGACATGACCCCAGTGATGTTGAAAAGCCAGGATTTAAAATCTCATAATGACACCAGACCCAAAGTATGATTTGCCGGGGTGTGAACATTTTAAAACTTGGCAGAAACTGGTCCAGGGTGCATCAGAACAGATAACAGGACTGCTATAGTCAAAGCTGTGAGCCTCTATGGGTAGACTAGACCAAGGGTGACTCGAGACCGAAGCGCTGCTTTGTGTCTCCTGGAGGAAAGACCATGGATGGAGGATGAGGAAGGCACCTTCTTACAACCAAGAGGGAGCACCACATCACATATGAGCTGATAAGGCTCCAAATGAGCAATCTGGTGAGCGATACTTCTCTACTATGAGATAAATCCCTCACCAGCCATGTATGCTCCCATCCAGACAGCATCTCTGTCAGGGAAGACCTTGTATAACAATTACATCAAGGCTTCATGGTAGAAGAGTCTACAAGTAGAAAACATTTGCAGCATCATAACAGGAAAAGAAGACCCAGGACTGTTGCACGACTAGAATCCTACATCAGACAAGAATGGGACAACATTTCTCTCTTAAAACTTCTGCAAAGTTCTTCCTCAATTCCCAGTGAAGATGTTTACAAACTGTTTTCAAATGAAGAGGTTATGCTTCCCAATGGTAAACATGGCTCTTGAGGTGTGTTAGAGCCATCAAATTTAAAATGAGCTACTTTTTTCATAAAATGCTAAACCGCTCAGTTGCAGCACTTGGTATGTTGTTTATTTTTTAATAAAATATAGGTGTATTAGATCTGCAATCATTGCATTCTGCTTTTACAATCTACACAGTGCCCCAACTTTTCTGGAAATGCAGTCTTAGAACATGTTATATCCGGATATGAGACCAATAAATACTGTGCATTTTCTTCCACACAAACACAGAGAAAAGGTCTACAGGCGCCTCTTATTGGATGCATACAGTAGACTATATATGGAGCTTCTTTCATTTTTATAAGCATTCAAATTTGTGCAGCGCCATCAAGGATTGCAACAATGCAATAAAAAAAGTATTTATTTACAAGAGGCTCTCGATGCCACTGGAAGCATTTGAAGAGCGCTCTGATGACAGAAAGCACACACACTCGTGTGCTTTGTAAATGTGTGCCTCAATGTAGATAAATCTGCTGTGAGCTTTTTGTTTATGATTTTATCCTCAGGGGAGTCAGAAAGATCACAATGGATAATAACAATAGGGTTCAGACTTCCTTACCCAATGCAGACCTTGGTACAAAAATGAGGCCTGAGCTCAAAAAGTTCATATTGCACTATATGGTCGTGTACTCCTTAACAGATTGTACAGAATGGATTTGGCTGCAAATGCTGTGATGACAGGGCCGTCCATAAGGGAGGAATGGGGGGAGCTCTCTGGGGCCCAGCAGAAGGAAGGGGCCTAGATATTTCAGTGAAACATGGCCCATCCAAAATTTAGGCAATACAGACCAAATTTTATTCCAAAATATGAACATTAAGCTTAACTTATTAAAACAATGAAAAACAGCTCTGATTTTCTTGTTTCCTGTTTTACAAAAAGTAAACCAAATCACTTTGTAAAGTGGTTTGAGTCTTTATATATTTATACTGAATGTGCGCATTGCATGCAAGTGTTAGTCCAGCGACGTCAGATTATTATCTTTAGAGGACTTGTTGAGTGTGCCCAAATGGTAAAGACAATAAAATTTTAAGCCTAGGCATGGGACCCCAACAATGACTTTTGAAGATGAGACAAATTTGTAAACCTGTTTACTGCTACCCAAAAGTTGATCAGGGTAAGGGCGAAGTGTCAAATGCTAGCTAGGAGTTTAGTGCTAAAACAGCTGATAGATTGATATAAGTAAGTCATCTACCAAAGGCCACAATTACCAGGCTTTTAGGGGCCTTGCCATTTCTGTGGTTTGGCCAAATGGAAGTTGTAATTCTGTGTTGTCTATGCTGCATTTCACAGCAAAAAAAATAAAAAATAAAAAATAATAGATGTCACCAGACACTAATCTCCATGATGCAGCAAACACTTCTGATCAAAACAAACCAGCATGCAGAGGAAGTCAAGGAATGAATGAAAGCAAAAGCTGCTAGATTATTTTAGGTTTTTTAAAACAGGAAAAATTTTGGAGTTAGATAAGGGTCATGCAAGATGCATGCTGTGCAAAAACAAGGTAAAATACTGCAGCAACACCACCAACAAAGATAAAGTGTGGCACTTTCATGCTTTGTTTGTACAGATTGCCCATTTAACATAGCTGATATCAAATGCAGCTAATCATGGGGGGGATATGCAGAAGTACAGCATATGACAATATTATATATATATATATCCTTGGAGGACAGTGAGTCCAGGGTGGGACTGCTGGGTAAGACATTATTTCAGCCATGTGAGCACCTCTGAAGGATAAAATGGACCCAGACTCAGCCGCACTTCTGTAGGTTTTTGGCTTTCCACTGCAAATACAAAGCAGCAATTCTCTCAGTGAAGTCAAGCTCAGCTGTGTTTGTGGACAACTGACTGAAGCGACAGATGTGGGGGAAGGAAGCCCCTCCCCTCTCACGATTTTTGGGCACTCTCGTACTTTGACATGCGAGTGGAGCAAGTTATTTGTTAAAATTAAAAATGAAAAGCAAGCACACTCCCTATAAAAGTTCAGATATGTGCGAGTAAGTGATCATTAGCATCTGGTGTAAACACAACACGAGGACCGGAATTTTACATGCTTTAAGTTATAGAATCAGTAAAACTTTACCTTTCCTGTTAATTTCTACAATAAGAAACCACTGTTGTTGTGAAATGTGTTTTATTAACCAAAATCAATTCAGTATCACATCATGAGGCTGTGGAGACAACCCGGCTATACTGAGAACATCTGTATAAGAAATTAAAGCTTAGTCTTTTTACTGGATTTGAGACTAAAGAAATCACAGTTAAAATTACTATTCTTAAACCTCCTGTGAGAGTTTTTCTGTTGATAAAGATGCAGTCTGAATAAATTCTGATGCTCTTAGGCAGCTGACTGAAACAATCCAGACCATCACATGAATACTGACCTTTTCTATGTAGTTATTTTTCATGGCTGCTGCCACCATTACCCAGTCAGATTCAGATGAAGCAATTTAGAGTTAAGTGTTGAAAGAGCTTTTGTTTACATTTTCCCAAGAAGAGATTTACAGTGAGTGATTCATTTGATTGTTATAAGACAGCAGGGGGACTCTATAGTTACAGAACACTACGCATGTATAGGAAAGAATCAGAAGAGAGATGAGAGGCAACGCTTAGTCCACAGGGGTCGCAAGGATTTACTCAGAATGTGAATAAAAACACTGCAGATCAGTCAACGTCTCAAAGAGGAGTCCTTTTTGCCTGCTTGTTTGGGACTATTTCCGGTTGCAGATCATTTCTGTACATGCTAGTATACACAACAATATGACATTTTATGTCAGCTTTGCCTGAAATATAACGTAGTGTCCATGTATTAAAAGAATCTGTCTCTCAGTGCACAGTGATGCCCCACTAAGACAAAAAAAGGATCACATGTGTAAAACAAAGAGGTTTGGATGCATACATGATACATTCAAAAAGCATTTATTTGTCCATGGTTTTGATATTCTAATGGGATTTTGACCCCCAAAAATGTAGCACATTAAAAGCCGTAATATTTAAAGTACTTGCACATGTACCAAGGATTTCTAATGTCCTCAAATTAATCAGCCCTAAATGTAACTAGCGCCAAATGTAGTTTTTCCTGAAGGTTATTGCTCTGAAGGCTAAGCTCATTCTCAAGCCATCAAATACCGACACTTTGAAACGCTCCACCGTCTTTAACACCTTCAAGGTACCTTTTCTTTTCTGCAAGAGACAAACCTGAGTTCAAAAGGTACATATTATAAAACACCCCACTTGTTCAGTACTTTTGTCGACATATTTGGGTATCAAGTGAACACAGAATATGAAATAAGCCAACCCAGTCTCTTGGTTGTCGTCCGCCTATGAAACCATGAAATTTGGCAGTCTGGACAGAATCTGCTCTCATTGTGACCAGTGTAATGGAGTAAGTCAAGTCAGTAGTGCAAGGAGAGGGCTCACTTTACTTGTTTGTTGTAAGAAGTAACATGATACATTTGGATTTTTCCCCATTGCATGGATATATTTCACATTTCTGCAAAGAATGTTGACTGTGTATACCTACCATCCCTTATTTAATTCTTTTCTTAGCTTTTGTTTAGTTATATCATTCAATTATATTGTATTTTTACCTCCTTTTTCTTGTGTTATGTTGCTGCAATGCCAGAATTTCCCCTCTGGGGATCAATAAAGTCTTATCTTATCTTATCTTGTCTTATCTTATCTTATCTTATCTTGGAAACCAAAGGCCTTTGCACATGGACTCAAGTTATTTGCCATAGACTTTTTCGGATGTAAAAAAAAAAAATTAATCTCAGGTTATTCTATTTATGTTTGCACACTGACACTGAAACTTTCGTCCGTCATTTTTTTTCAGAAGGGGATCGATTTTATGGGAATTTTCACATTAGTCCAACTCATTTTAATGGGAAATTGATGATTCAGATCAGCGCCCGCAGCTTCCTTCTCTCTCTCTCTTTCTCTTTTGCACCGAAACCTCACTTTAAAAATTGTAGTTTGCCTGTGTACTATGTGGATATCAACCATGACAATAAAACTTAAAGACATCACTTTGTTCTCACAGCCACCTAACAAGATGAATTAAAAAGTTGCTCTCCACGTCTTCAACTCAGCACAGCTGGGATGTACAAGTCGGTGCTGAATGAAGATCTCTGCCAGGTTGGATGGATCCAGAGTGATTTTAGAGGACAGACAGAGCCCCAGGCTCATGCTGACTGTTTATTTACATTGCTGTATGGAACAATTTGCCACATTGTACGAATTTTTGCGGTGGATACAAATAAAATACAACGACTCAGTGTTGGTTGGAGTGTGTGACGTATTTTTCAGATTAGGGATGCGAAAAATTCTATCTGAAAATAATGGACTCAGTGTGCAAAGAAATTACAGGAAGATGACCGGACAAAGTTCTGTCACATTTATGATGGGCCAATCAGCTTGACAAGACAAACTGAGGTAGTAGACATGTGCAGCGCTGGTAGTATCCTGAGCTGCACAGGAGGCATGTGAGGCTAATCAGAAGCAGGGCCGTGACCTTGGGCCCTGCTCCAGAGCAGGACCATTCTGGGCTCAGCTTGGTGTATCCCGGTGCGGCAAAACTGGTGATTAAATCAGCACGGCTTGGTTTGGATTGTCAAAAATCATAGTGGAAAAGCCCCATTACTGATAAGAGATGGTTTCCCCACTCCAGGTCGCTACCACTCTGGTTTCCACCATCAAACCAGCATCATCAGACACCAATCAGCCATCAGTCCACTGCACCAACCCAACTTCAATCTGCTCCTCCTCTCAAACCCTCCAGTTTACTCACATTTTGCAATCACCAGCTCACACCAGCAGATCATCCATCTCATAAACCTTTTCAGCTTCAACCAGCTTTATCATCCTAATTTTCTCACATTCTACCAGAACTAGCTGTCAAACATGGTGTGCATCCATGCGTCCTTGATTACAAGTTCAACCATAATCTGCATCCATCCCTCCAACATAAAAAAATTCTCTCCACATCCCTCGACCCCTGCCTTCAACCCTCATCTCTTGGTTCAGACTTCTCTAGCCATCAATAATAATAAAAACTGTTTTCAATCGAGGTGTGGTCTTTTGTGAGATATAAAAGGTTAAAAACCTCCTCTGGTGCTTATTGCATTTATATTTTGATCAAAGCATGGTACAGGTGTTTCATTTAGACCATGATTTGGGTAGCATGATGTGCTAAAAGACCAAGAAATATGATTTCAAACCATACTATGATGTCTTTTCCCCCTAGCTTAATGATGTCGTATTTCCTTTGCTCTAGGCTGAACCAAAGAGACATCTTACATTAACTTCTTGTTAAAAGGAGCATGCTGAAGCTCATGCTTATGGCAGGAAAAGCTCAGCTGTAACAGACTGTTCCAGTAAGTCATGTCAGTGATCCAGCATGCAGAGTACAGGGCACTGAAAATGTGACAGCTGACTGGAGCAGAGCCTTTATTAGGGTTATTAATTACACCTTTGCTGCACTTGCTGGGGACATAAACATCTGCTGTGAAAACAGTCTATTCATCGACTTCGACCTTTGCTGCTGAATGTTTTAGTTCACATTTCATGCTGAGCAGAAAGTCCTGCTTTTGCGAAACACTGATTGCAACAGCTTGCACAAACCCCCTAGAGCGAGTCCACCATGATTTAAGAGTGAAGAAAAAAGAGCAAAGGGCAGCGCAACAGTTATGAACCCCTCTTGCAAACATTAGCTTTACCTCCATTTTCTCACTGAAACCTACCCAACCCATCCCACTCCCATCCCCCCTCACTCCCCCTTTCACACCCTAATCGTTGAGACTTACAGAAAAATCAATTTCCACTAGCCGGTGGAGAGGCCCAATGTTTCACCACTGTGTCTGATTGATGACGTGCAGACGCCATCTCACACCCCGCTGCTTTTTATAGCATCTCCGAGTTGGTCGCCATTCAGTGCATTTTTATGGCAAATAATAACAGGAGATGTAATAGCTATTCCCCTTCGGTGAGTAAATCTGAGCAGGGAGACAAGAGGATGGCCCACCAAGACAGCTGGAGGACAGTCCCATGTCAACAAGTTACTTAGGCTGAATGATTGGGTACATGGCTCCGAAGAGCTTGGGGCAATTCAACAATCAGACCTGAAGGCTGTTTCTGAGGTAACCTGCTGCTAACCTTAGCTTTAATACAACTAATAAACCCACTGCTTTAGACCGGGATGGGGGCAGCAAAGAATGGCTGCAACAGGTTTGATTTTATTCATCACTCAGACTGCACATGCTCAGTCCCATCAGACAGATTGCTACAATTGGATTTTTTCTCTTCGAAACACCCACATATATTTATATCAAATAACATCACACATGAATGGATGAATGTTCTCCTGTGGTTGAGCTAACCACTGAGGCAGGATCCCTGAGGGGAGCACAGTTTCTCTCTTTGCAACAGCTTGTGAAGACCCCCTGGAGCAGGCCCACCATGATTTAGGAGTAAAGAAAAAAAGAGCAAAGGCCAGTGCAACAGTTCTGAACCTCACTTTAAGATATTAGCTTTTATTTCCATCTACTTTCCACACTGAACACCATCTCATCCCACTCACCTAGATGAACTGGTTTTTACTTCTTAGTTTGCTAGTTTGATGCATAAACCCAGTGGCAAACTGTCATTACAGCAATGGGTTAACAGTTTGTGTACTGTAAATGCAATGACTTTAATGTTAGTGAAGAGAGGATGAGGAAATGCAACCCTTCTTATGGAGTCTAGAGACTGGCAGTGGCGGAGAAAAAGGATGCAGGACATGACATGAGATAGGCATTTGAAGATGTGGACAATGACACTGATAGTTTTGACCTGGGTACTAAAGATCTAGATCTGGATGCTGATGAAATTGGCCCAGACATTAAAGATCTGGACTGACCTGGACACTGAAGATCTAGACCTGGATGCTGATGATATTGGCCTGAACAGTAATGACCTGGCCAAAACCTGGACCCTGAAGACCTGGGCCATGACACTGATGATTTGGGGCTGACCTGGACACTGATTATATTGACCTGGACTTTAATGACCTGGACCCTACCTGGATACTGATGATCTGGACCAATACACTGATGTCCTGGACTTGACCTCGCCATAGGTGATTCTTACCTACAAAATTATGACATGGACCTGACCTGGACACATATGATCTGGACCCAAACATTGATGATCTGGACCCTGACACTAATGATCTAAACTAACCAGGACAGTGATATTCTGGTCCAAGAAACTGATGATCTGGATCTTACCTGGAACTGATAATCTGGTTCTGGACACAGATGGCCTGGACTCAACCCTGACACTAATGAGGTGCCCCCTGACAGTGATGACCTGGACCCAGACAATGAAGACCTGGGCCTGATCTGGACATTGACTGAGTGTACCAAACAATAAAAATCTAGGCAAAACACTGATGATCTGGACCTACACAATGATGATTTGGATCTGGACACTGATGATCTGTACCTAAACAATGATAATTTGGATGTGGACACTAACGATCTTGGCCAAAACACCAATGATCTGGACCAAACACAAATGATCTGGACCATAAGGCTAACAATCTGGACCAAACACTGATGGTCTGGGCCCTAACAGTGAAGATTTGTACCTTCACACTGACGATCTGGACCCAGACCATGATGATCTGGGTATGAATACTGATGAACTTGGTCTGGACACTGAAGATCAAGACTAAAAAGCTGATGATCTGGACCCAGAAACTGATGATTTGGACCAAATACTGATTATCTGGGCCTCACTTTGGCCAGGTGCAGACCTGCTTTCACCCCTGATTCTACTCTTACTTGTTCAGACAAAATTTAAAAGTTAATAACATGAAAACTGTGCCTTTCATACTTCTCAAAAGTCAGAAGTTGCATTTGTTCCCAAGGTTGGAGGGAAATCTGACTACGTGATGGCCTTCCTTGGCCTGCTCTTTTTGGTTTCCCTTTTCTGTTTGTTTTTCAGGCTTTTCATCTCAGGTGGCCAATCTCCTAGGTGCATTAATGATCTGGCAGGTAACTGTGCTCTCAGTTCTCCCCATGACTCCATTATCCTCTGTGTGTGTGGCCATGGCTTTGTGAAGTTGTTAAGTTCTGCTCTGTACTGACGACAATTCAAATAACAAACTTTGATTCAGTTCTGTGACATTCAACAAAACTTCTCTAATATATGACATGTTTTATGAGAACTATATATAAAACGATATTGTAAGTGGACTTTAATGTAATCATCTTCACATTACTCTGAGAATTAGCCGGTCCAACAGCTCTAAGTTTCATAAATATAAATTTTATTCTGTATGAATTTGAATGGTCTTATCTAAATGGTGTCTTTGTGAAATGGTATTGCCACTTCCCTCACTGACCTTTTTCAATCCTGGCTCAGATGCCAGTAGACCTCAGCTGCCTCCACACACCTGATCACACAGCTGCCACTCATTAAATACAGTAGAGCATGCAGACGCTTCTTAGGTCGACTGCTACATGACCACACATGGACGGGACACGTGATCTCAGTGCGTGCTTGTAGCCCGGTTAACTTGGCCTGTCAGAGAAGCCCTCCTGAGATATTCACACGTTTTCAGAAAATGGTGTGAACAAACAAGTATGCCCACACTGGCAGCTCTGTGGGAGAAAACACCTCGTCTGTGAAACGGGTCAGAGGATGACCAGAGACTTGTTCAAAGCAACAGGAAGGCCGAGCTAACAGCTCAGAGTGATGCTGGCATGCAGAGGGACGTCTGTAAATAATAAACCCATCACATTGCTGCTGAACTTGGAAGCTGGAGGTGTGCCACCTTAAAAGAAGAACAAGAAGAGGAGGCAGTTTAATGATGAGCAGAGCGCTGATCTGAAGGTTAAACATGCAGTGGCTGTAATTAATTCTGTACGAGCAAAAACTTGATCTTGAACTCTATTTAAAACTTTGGAACTTTTAGAGTAGATAACCCTCTTTGGGAACTCTCCCATACCAAAACAGTGCTATGCCTAAGTGCCTCCCCCCACCACCAAATTTTCTGACAAAGTGAAGATTTTTTAAGACTGATATATCTTCAGAAATGAAGCCCACAGCTGATTCCATCTTATTTTACTTACTTATTCTATTCCCCTTGTGGCAGAGCTGATAATGAAATGGAAAGGGTGAACAAGGCGAGTGAAGCAGAGTCCCACTGGCGTGAACAGAGAGCTGAGAACAACAAACCCAGAGGAGTTTGACTTGACTCTAACTTTAGAAATCCATTAAGTCTTGAGTCCACAAGAGAACACAGAAAATATCTGTCCATTCGTGCAGCCTAATTATTATCAAGCTCATATCAATAAACCTTTTTTTACCCAGCAATGACCCCTAATCTGATATAATGTACTACAGACTTCCACCCCAGATTAATTTTTGATATTTTGATTACCAAAAAAAAAGGAACAAGGGCTAAAAGTGCCCAATTTTATCACTGTTATAAGTTAAAAATGTAGTATCCCATCGGCGTGAACAGAGAACTGAGAATAACAAACCTAAAGGGAGTTTGATGTCACATGTAAACAAAGGAATCCTGTCCTGACATTAACAGCAGCTGTAGACCTGGAAACTTTACCCACAGAAAGATGAGGATCTGGATCTGGATCTGTTTTTCTTCCACTATTGCAGTAGGCAAACTTGGTATTATAAGTCCTGCCGCTTCCTAATTCTGATTGGCCTATAAGGGAGAAGTGAAATTGACAAGCATGGCACTGTTCCAAACGTTGAGCTGTTTTCAAGAGTGCTGCAGTATGGTAGCTACAGACACAGACCCTTATTTATCAGTTAGCATATTTGATACCTACCATATTAATTGAAAAATATTATACTTTAAAGGGTTAAACAAGTGCCAGAATTTGTATTTTATAAGACTGATAAGAGGCATGTCCCATAAAGGGTTTTGTTTAATTTGAGATTTTAATCTTGTTAAGTGTTAATTCTTAACTTATCTCAAAACCTATATGTCCCAGTTCCAGAGTTTACGCTCAGACCCCCATATCTAAAACAGTCAAACATGATTTTACGATAAACGAGATAAACGTTGCTAAATGTTTGCTACCTGTTATATTCTGCACTAGCAATTTCAGTGTAACTTTTCTCTCGGTCAGTTTGATTGTGGTATGTTATACCAATCATGTAGTATTACCAACAAGCTGGTTCAACATTTCTGAAGTCCATATAACTTGATGCTCAACATTTGGTATTATTACCATGGCTGTGTTTGTTGTGCTTCCTCCTTTGGTCAGCTTGCTCTTTGATTGTCTGCTCCGCTGTCAATCAATCAGTCAATCAATCTTTGTTTGTATAGTGCCAATTCATTTCTGAAGTTATCTAAAGACATTTTACTAAGGCAGGTCTAGACTGTACTCTGTACAGTATTTAGCCTCATTATAGCGGTGAGGAAAACGTTCCCCTTAATGGGCAGGAACCTCAGAGAAAACCAGACTAATGCTGACAGCCATCTGCTAAGGCCACACTGGGGTTTGAAAGGGGTGAGGAGGAAGCAGAAGGAGGGACAAGAGAAACAACAAAACAACATACAGAAGACAGATTTATGGTTATCATGGTAAAAATGTATCTCCCATTTTGTAGGATAAGGTCCCAGCTGTCACAGTGTTCCCCTCACCTAAAGAGCACATTTAACATTCACTATTTCAAATTGAGGCCACTTTGATTGTTTTCCCAAATCTGTCAAGATAACTTTGAGAAACATCAGATAATCAGGCTCTTGCTGAGATTGGCTGGAAGGGGGAGGAATCTGAACCAAAACAGCATGATCTTGTAGTGTACACCCCACTTAATGAAGCTGCCAAGCCCAAACTGATGAAGTTAAAAAGGAAACAATTCACAAGCGCCAAAACTGCATTTCTTCAATGCTACTGAAAGATGGCTACAAATCTGAGTCAAAGACCCATTTAGAGGCTGGTGATCTCTATAGGTCCATATTACATGGACAACTGTCCTGCTGTGAGTAAGTATTAAACTTCTCAGTTCAAATAATTATGATTGAGCATTAATCACGTTCTGTTTGAGGATGTTTTCTGGCTAGCTTTATCTAAATGCCACCTCACTATAAGGTGGATAAACAAGCCTAATTTAAACACTAATTAGCATGTATGATGGACATAGCCACCACCTGGCTTGTTAGCTATTCATAATCAACAGTTGAGGCTATATTTTTGCATATACTATGATGAAGTAAGATGTTTGTCTGAACTTGTCTGGTGAATGTGGCTTTTAAGTGTATTTTCTGACAGAAACACTTGCTGTGATTTGAGTTTCTGCAGTGTGGATGTATTTGTGACCCATGCTGCTAAGTCAGCATTTCCTCACAGAGATGACGGCCGGTCAGAGTGACAGGCAGGCGAATGTTTTCAGTAAAGACCTCCCGAAGGCTGCCACCACAGATTACTTCTTCACTCTTTGAAGAAAAAAATGTCATTAGTGAGCCAATTAGCCTGCTAAAGGCAAAGCTCAGGGTGTGAACTTTATAACTTTGATAGCTTAACATTTTCCAACCCCTCACCTCTCTGCAGCTTCTCACTCTTGTACAAACACGGTAACTTTGGGCTTTGATAAAGCAAAGGTGACGTCAGTTTTAATGCCAATTCCAAAGCTTGAAAATACCAGCTTACAAACTGACATATGCAAGTCCGTACATACAGTCCCCAAAACTGAAAACAGGAAGAGTCTGGCTCTTCTTGAGGCTTCTGCTTGTTAAAAGAAAGGCAGAACTAAATTGATTTTTCCCTAGCAGGACACCCCACGTCTCATATATTGATGTCACTTCTTTGTAATCACCAGATGACACTTCACTGATCCTTGATCAGATCATCTGACATGACCGGCAGTATCGTGCACGGATCATGTCCATCAAGTGACACCTTTCATCCAATCGCAGCCCCCTCATGTGCAACAGATACACCAACAGCATTAAAAGCAATGAAATAAGTTGTTTTGGCTGCCTCATGGCACAAGTGTGGCTAAAAACGTGGATAAATCATCAGAAAAGGGAAAACCTTGCAGCAACAATAAGAAATATTTAATATGGCAGATGGATATTAAGCTTTCTGTACTTTATGCTGTCAGGAATTGTAACAGTCCTAACACTGCATGCTGCTAGAGACATGCACAAAGAGGCCACACAAACCAAAGGTGCAAACAGTATCAGGGCTTGAAGTTATCAAGGGCAGTGGGACATATCAGTACAGAATTTAACTTAGCCTCATTTTTAGATTTAATCTAATTTCTCTCTTTTATTATAAGGCTCCAACCTGTGATTTATCTTATCATGTATCTTAGAGTTCATTAGAAGGGTTCTCATATTGGGGTCCAAGGATGGTAAGAGGTCAATAAGGAGGTAACACAAGGTCCCAAGCTAAGAGTGGCATAATTTATTCCCACATTGATTATCATCTTTAAGTAGGAGAGAGAAAGAATATGGCACTTTTGGTAATAGTTTCATTCTCTGTTTATCAAAATATCACAGACAGTAAAAGGGTCATTTTGGGGGTGGGGTGGTGGGAGGGTACTATTATAAGCTTCCTAATTAAAGGGGCTGCATGACGGTGCAGTGGTTAGCACTGTTGCCTCACAGAAGGAAGGTTCCTGGTATAAATCCCTGTTAGATAGCACCTTTCTGTGCTGTAGTGTGAATGATTATTTAATGTACACTGCCTATGAAGATATCCACTTATTTGGATGTTTAACCCTTTTACTGATTTCACCCCCTCAAGTCAGTACTCAGTAGATCACCTTTGGCTACAACCACAGCACTGAGTCTGTGTGGATATGACTCTATCATGCTTGAGCATCTGGACCAGTGTTAATTTTGGCAGCTATTTTTAATTTTAATTTTAGTGTTAGTTACCTCCGCCAGGGAGGTTATGTTATCTGCAGGGTTAGTTAGTTTGTTTGTTAATTTGTTAGCAACATAACTCAAAAAGTTATGGATGGATTTTCATGACATTTTCAGGAAATGTCAGAAATGGCATAGGGAAGAACTGATTAGATTTTGGGAGTGATCGGGATCACTGTCTGGATCCAGAAATTTTTTAAATGATCCTTTACTTTTGGGAGGTAGGGCTAATGGTGGAGGTCTGTGCTCTCCAAGTGCTTTTCTAGTTTTAAATGAAATGTATTTTAGTTTTAGTCCCATTTTAGTCATTTTTACCCTTTTTAGTTTTAGTCTAGTCTTAGTCAACGAAAACACAAAACACTTTAGTCTTTACTTTTAGTCCAAGCATTTATTCTCTTGCCAAATCTGGTACCAAGTCATGCTAGTGTGTTTTATGCACCCTGCCAAACCCGGGGTCCCTGCTTTCTCCTGCTGAGAGCCAGAATGTGAATCATGAATGTCAAATGAAAACCAAATTACTTTTCAGTCTAATTTTACTCATTTTGACAAAAACTAAACTTAGTTTTTGTCAGTTTTGGTTGTCACAGATCTATTTTTGTTAGTGTTAGTCTAGTTTTCGACATGGAAAAAAAAAAGCTTTCGATGAATATTGTTAGTCATAGTTTTAGTCGATGAAATTAACACTGATCTGGACACTGAAATTTTACTCCATCAGGCATTAACAGCCTCTATATTAGATCGAGGTCTGAGCGTTGACTCAGCAGCTCCAGATCATTCACCTTGTTGTCCTTTAAACATTTCTGTGTAGCTCTTGCTGTATGCTTCGGGTCATTGTCTTGCTGGAAAATAAATCTTCTCACAAGCTGTGGTTTTCTTTCAGACTGAATAAGACTCTCCTCCATTTCCATCTGTTTTTATGTGTTCATTTTACCCTCTATCTTTACAAGCCTTCCAGGGCTGGCTGCTGAGAAGTATGATGTTGCCACCACTGTGCAGAGTTAAGCATCTTGTCTCATGACCATTTTGGTCTCATCAGACCAAAGAACTTTCTTCAACTTGACCATGGAGTCTCCCATATGCCTTTAGCAAACTCTTTTTCATAAGAGTTTTCTTCAGCAGTGGCTTTCTCTTTGCCACTGTCCCATAAAGCTTTGACTGGTGAAGAACCTGGCCAGCAGTTGTTGCATTCACAGTCTCTCTCATCTCAGCTGCTGAAGCTTGTAACTCCTTCAGAGTAGTCATAGGTGTCTTGGTGGCCTCTCTCACTAGTCTTCTTCTTGCACGCTCACTCAGTTTGTGAGGACGCCCTGATCCAGGCAGATTCACACATGTGCAGTATTTCTTCCATTTTCTTGATGATGAACTTAACCTGGGATGTTCTGTGCCTTTTTTGTATCCCTCCCCTGTCTTAAACTTTTCTGTAACTTTTTCTCTGAGTTGCTTGGAGTGTTCTTTGTCTTCATGGTGTAATGGCGGCCTGGAAAACTGATTAACCAGTGACTTCACTTTGCAGACACAAGTGTTTTATATATTACAATCACATGAGACACCTTCACTGCACTCAGGTGATCCCCATTCCACTAACTGTGAGACTACTCGCACCAGTTGGCTGGACCATAATACTGTTTATTGTTTATTTTGTAGAAATGTGATTTCCTTTTACATTTAAGAAGTTCATTTTTATTTTTTGTAGAAAGAAAGAAAGAAAGAAAGAAAGAAAGAAAAAAGCCAAATTGTACTGACCAAAAGCACTGAGCTGTAAACAAAATATTTAGTCCCTTACTTTCTACTGCAAAAATCCAAACCCTAGTTAAAAGGCAGTGTCTTCTTGTTAAGATTACTGTGCTTAATGCTGCTTGGTGCTGAGCTCATGGTGGATTAGGGTTGGGTCTTACAAATATGAGTGTTTTGAGGATGATTAGTTTGAATCGGCATCTGTTCAAATAAAAACGGACTGGTTGATGTGGGTGGCAGAGTGAAACGACGATCCAACATGAGACCAAACTACATCAGCTAACCTCCACTTCCACCCATAATTTAGCCATGCCTCTCTCCTGTGTCCCTGCTTCATTTGTTTGAGTAGGAAATATTTGGACGGAGAAAATGGAGGAGCAGAGGCTACCCCTCCCTCGCTGCCCAGTGACGGTGAAGCTACCCTGCTTAATAAACTAGATTACTGAAGAAGGAAAATGTTTTTCTTGGCTCTACAAATCTCAATTTGTGTTGCAGCAGGCTGGTGGCTGTGTGTCAGAGGTTTAGCCTGGTAGACAGAGTGTAATGGTGTGGGCAGTGCTTTCTTGGCACACATGATGGCCATTAATAGCATCGTTGGAACGCTGCAGTGTACCAGAGTCCTGATGATCAGGTGCAACCACTTCTGTCCAACAGATTTTTGTCTCAAAAGAGGAAGACAGGAGGCATTTATGGATGACAATCTCTGCACATCAGCACATCCAATTAGCTAAAACTATGCAGAAATGACTGTTTTTATTAATTATTTTTGCTTTTCATACTATAAATGTATGGTTTAAAAACTGGTGAGGCTTTTTTATGGGCTTACGACAAAAAAAGAATCACAGCTCATGCACAGTGCAGTAGTTTTTGATGATTCTGTTCATTGTGCCTGAAAATTAGAAAATAAGAAGATTGGAACCCGCCTGCACATGTACGCTCACACAAACACAGGCACATATTTTAGGACATAATAGTGAAAGTCAGCGATCAGTTAAGCTGAAAATGTGCCCTTACTGTAGGGTTGAATTATTGTCCCAGAGCTTTCTGATGAGATCCAGTCTTATCTGCTGAGTTCTACTGTTTAGACGGTGTGTGAAAATGTGTTGGAGAAGTGTCAGTGAAGGCATCTGTCTCCTATCTCTCTCTGCAATCCAATAAAGCCCAAATGTAATAGAAATGTCAAACTGAATAGCGTCAGTCGCTGCGACCAGCGCCCGCCACTGCATCTGCAGTAAGCAGTGAGACAAACAACATTTTAACAATCTTTATTCATCCAGGGGAGGATTGTGCTGAGCGTGCAGCCTCTCTGAGCACATTCATACAGGCCTATAAAGTCACACCTGGGAGTTGTCACAGAGCCGCAGACAGCCCCCACACACTGTACCACAAGCTGCCCAACAGCTTAGGTGAAGGGAATACAAAGGTAAGGTCACTTCTGGTCAGACAATCCAATAAGAGCATCACGTTTGGAATAATATTAACAGCCACACAGCACTGTACTATCTCTGCTTAACAGTAACACGGCTTCCTCTGCTCTACTATGTTACTACAGTGTTAGTCTGATACATTGATGAGTCAACTGTCCCTTTGCTGGCTCTGTGATTGGTCCACTAACCACCAAATAAAAAAGAAAACCCTCTCACATAGCAGTTGTTGCTGGGCTACTTCTGGTTGGACACACTTTTGTACATGCCAAATCTTTTCACTGCATTGCAGTGAAATTGTGCTAATTTCAATCTTAAACATGTCTGCAAGAGTGACCCAGCATGTCCGGATCACAAGCTGGATGTTTTTCCACCATGTATTCTAAACCAAAGGTTAAATATGAAAAATATGTTCTGTGGATTTGACTGAGCAACAACTAAGGTAATTCAGCCAACACAGTCTGCAGACCGTACAACTCTGACAGCTACTGTCAAAGACTGCTCATCTGAGACGTCATTTTTCTCAAAATACAAGGTAAAACTTTCTAAACAGAATCAGATTAAACTTCCATTTATGATTAACGTAAGTTTAAGGTAATGCTAGGTTAAAAGTTTAAAACCTGAAAAACCTGATTAAAAACATTTCAAAAAGCCAAGTAACAGACGGCTAACAGGATAAAAGCTCGTCTTCACTGAAAACATTCTAATGTAGCTTATTTAGCTTTGTTAGCTGCTTAAGCTATGGGGATATCTGAGCTACAAAGCTAACATAACTACAAAGCTAACAAAGCCATGTAGTTAACACAGCTAAAGCTAAGCTCACAAAGCAGCTTTTTAACCTACGCATCTATGTTATCAGTGTAGCTAGCTTTGGTAACATTTGCTAAAGCTCACTTTGCTAAAGCTAACTTAGATCTAGACAAAGGATCTATGCAGCTTACACAGCTATGCAGCTAACATAGCTCAAGTTAAGCTCATAAAGTAGCTTTGTAAGCTACATAGATACATTACCTTTGTAGCTACATTTTCTTTAGCTATGCCTTTGCTAAAGATCATGCTGCTGAAGCTAAATTAGCTATAGATATAGGAGCTACATAGTTAGGGAACTTAGCTCAAGCTAAGCTCACAAAGCAGCTACCTAGCTACCTAGATGTTCTTGTGTTTCAAATCCATGGGCCAGATGTGTCCATCAAACAGGCCTGATGGATCTGGCACCGTGTAGTTGAACATAGATTCATTAGCTTTAGCGACATTTGCAAAATTTCACATGCTAAAGCAAACTTAGTGATAGATATAGGAGCTACATAGCTAGCACAGCTAACCTAGCCAAAGCTTAGCTCACAAAACAGCTATGTAAGCGATGTACAGTGCTTAACAAATTTATTAGACCACCTGTCATATTTGTCTCAAAGACCATCCAGCATCATGAAGTGCTTTGATGCGGACTCAGTGAGCTCTCCACGTTTTACCATTTTGAACAGGAATGAGGGATTTCAAACTAAATTCACCCAAATTTGAGCTGGCTCACTGGGCTTCTCTGAGAAGTCAGAAATTAATCAGGCATAACATCCAACCACTAAACTACTTTTTCTGTTCAAAAATGACAGTAAATAACTTTAATTTGACATCAAGAAATATTAATGTGCTTTACTATTTTTTCAGGTTTTTCTTTTTTTTTTTTTTTTGTAAATCAGTGAATTTGAAAATTCATGGATAACAATAATAATTATATTTTAACATTAAAAATGTCATTTGGGTTAAAGAGCTTCTACATATTGGTGTATTAACCATTGCAGAAACATAAAAAATGAGTTTGGTAATTACCAGTGCTGTCGATTTAGGGCAGCTGCCGTGGCATAAACCTTACTTTGGTTAGGGTTAGGGTGGTCTAATAAATTTGTTAAGCACTGTAGGTAAGTCATCTATGTAGCTTCATTATCATCAGTTGTGTTTGCCAAAGCTAACGTAGCTAAAGCTATCTTAGCTACATTGACTTATGAAGTTAGAACTAATCATGTAGCCAATATTCCATATTTACTTACTTAGATAAATAGAGAGACATTTACCATTTCATTTAAAGTAATAGATCATTTTGAATTTGATGGCAGCAACTCATCTCAAAAAAGTAGGGACAGGGCCATGTTTACTATTTGTAGGAGTAGCTATAATGTTACTAAATAAACATAAAACTTTCTAGTCATCACAAAAGATAGAACACAAAAGATGGACCCATGCGAAGAAATTTTTAAAAAAGCAATTACAGAAAAAGTTCTTAGCAAGAGAACAGAGCTCATGAAACTATTTAACTAAAAAAATGCATGAGTAGAAAGAAAACAAAAGGAGAAACCACAAGAAAGTAAATCACAGAAAAAGGAGAGAGCAAAGATATGAAACAAACGTACCCAGAAGGTCAGGAGCACAGAGACTAGAGTCTAGTCCACATGGAGGCGGGTATTTTTAAATATGGAGGTTTTCTTACCTGTTTTGGTCTTTCATAAACAAAGGCAGCATTCTAGGTCACTGAAATGCACCTTTAGTTTTAAGATGAATCACAGCTCATGAGGATTTGTAGAAACTCTGTTTACAGAGTTGATGTGAAGACATGGAAAACTTTGATTTGGGCTTGTAACATCACACTGTGGTCCAGGTAATCCTGTTTGATGTGACGTAACGACACTGACAGAGGCTAAATGTATGCTTGTTTAAATGTTTCTAACTGGACTTTTTACCTGCCTACACATTCAGACACACCCGCTCTCCCACTATGACGATGAACAGACTGAATAAGGAGAAAACCATGAGTAAACAGTAAATCCACAAATCTAGAATTACAAATTGGTAATGTTTTAACAATTTCAACAAGTTTTTAGAGATTTACAGTAATCCTCACACATCAAGTTTATAAAAGAATCAAATTAAATAAACTTAAAGTTAGACAAATTGCTTTTTAGTTTCAAATTGACTGAGGACAAGAGATTTATTCTAACAGTAACCCAAGATGGCAGAGCTTGACAAAGGGTCAATAATGTTTTTCAATAATTAACAAACTCAATGAAAAGATTAAACACCCTTAAACGCTCCACCGTGAGCTCCAGACAGTCTCAAATACCACCACAAACCCTCTCCCTCCATTAGGAAGACATGCTTTATTCATGTTTATGTTTCTGTCTGCCACCAGTCTGGATCACAGAACTCAACGATGCCGTTAAAGCAGTGAGAGAGGAGGAGAACAAAATATAATTCCTATTACATAAAATGACCCAGCAGTGACCCCTAAAAAAATCATATCAGCTATTTTAGTCCACAGAATGAGTTAGTATTAAAAGTTCACTGTGGGGTTAGTGGGTTATCAGGAGAAACTCTGACACGCAGAACAACGCTGCTGCTGGTTTCCGTTTAAAGAGAAAGAGGCTGATTATCCACAGATGTCTCACTTTATGTGTGTATAAAAGGACTGTTTACATAAGTGACATATTTAATAATTCATGGTACGCTTACGATAAATGCATTTATTCATTAAGAGGAAAATCAAAAAGAGTATCGAAGGGGTTACGTCTTTAAAATGTCTCTTTAATTGTAGCAGCAGAACAAGGCCATAAAGACATACCACCAGTACTTAAAGATACAGCAGCCTATTACCATACTGTATATATGTTTCATGCATTCTGCACTGTTAGGACTGAATTTAAATGGATAATGTGATATTTTGATATTGGGCATGTCACCACATGTTTGCACCAATTTATTTCAGCAGCTCAGCGTTAGTTCATTCAGGACACGGTGGTCATACGCTCAGCCATTTTCAGCCGACAGCCAGCTAATCCTAATAATCGGCAATCACCCTCACAGCCAATCACAGCTCTTCCTCTCAACACAGCGGTGTATTTAGTTAAATATGTCGTACCTCTCACTAATCCCTGCTTGCATTAATGCTGATGCACCATGCTGCTGCTGGGAAATCTTAACCTCCTCCACCCCAGCCTCCTCCTTTGTAGCATAAAGCTTGTTGCACCCTCATATTTAAGCTTTGCTTTAAGCAGAGCCTTCTCCACTAAGTAAAACTATAGCTCCATTTTGCAGTGAAATGGTTAAATGTATGAGAGAGTTCCTGACTGAGAAAGTTTTTGAGAATGTGTTTTTCAGGCCTAATAAAGCTCACCACATACTGAGAGCCCAGGACCTGGTGGGCTGCTCCAGATGCAAGCTCAAGCCCTACATCAGAGGCCTGGAGTCTTCTTCTCAGTTTGGGGGTTGCAGTGAGAGCTCCAGTCATCACTGGTACCACACCAAAGCCCAGCCTAGCTTCTCTGCCTGAGGGTCTGAGCTGACCAGTGTCTCGTGTGGCTAACATATTTACTACTGGCAAGCATCAAAATGCAAGATTTCTTTAAAAAGTGAAGAAGTACTCACCAGTCAGGTCTACTTTCTCTTGTTTTTTTGTGTTACTTGGTGAAGTCGTTCCTAACTAGAGTCAATACAAATAGGAGCATACTGTGCAGCAGTAGCTGATGTCACTCGGTGTTTAAACTGTAATTTTTCAACCAATTTACCTCCTCACGCTGCCGTTTAGGGCCCAGAACATGCAGTCTCCTTTAAAAGTTTTGAATGGCCACACTTTTCTCACCTTGTACACGTCCACTCATGTTTACCGCTCAAACACTGTATTCAAAAACATTTCATGTTATTCAACGAAGCTTTTTAGCGTGCAGTTTTAACTCAAACAGATGATCACATAAAGAGAAAATCTTTTCACATATTTGTGACGTACCAGCTCTGCTGATCATCCACAGACAGAGTAAACAAGGGGAAAGCTGGCAGGAGAGCATGTTTGAAGCGTCCTTAGAGAGCAGCACATCTCGGGCGGGCTAAACTGCTGTCAAGTCCATCGATACGAGCTTTACAGCACAGTGCACAAAGACAGCCTGAGTCCTGGCTGCGGGTTCCTGCTTTAAACGACTCCAGAGCTCACAATCGAACTCCTCTGTTTAGTCGTCAATACAGCCTCTGACTCCGTCTCTCTCTTCACAGCTGTTAGCCAAGCCGGAGAGAGAGGTGGTTGGAGGGAGGCTGTGTGGTCAGAGGCACTAAGTTCTCTCATAGCCATTGGGAGGCTGAGGAGGGGGTTCTTCTCTGAACATTTCCAAGGGGAGAGAGCGAGGAGGGAGAGAGACTCCAGCCAGCTCTCTGCATGTTTCCTTGAGTTGTACATGGATCTTTCTAACTAAACTAAGGCCAGGCAAGTTTCTTCTCCTCCAGCTCTGCTTCTTCACCCCTGATCTCCTCACGTATACACACCTTTTACAGGAGCTATACATTCTCATGACACCTTAATTAGAGCAGCCGTCTAGCCGGAGCAGCACGTCTTCCAACATCGCCTTGGATCCCTGTAGAGGAAATTAATTGTGTCCCTCATTTAGAGGTTGCCTCGCCTGTTCTTGCTTAAATCCTTCTGTTTCTTTGAATTTCCTCAAAGCCTCGGCCTTGAAAGAAAACATCACAGTTCAGTTTACTTTTTCTGACGACTCCTCAGCCTCTGAAAATGGCTCCAAAATGACTCCTGCTGCTTTGACAAAGCTTTGTTGAGCTGACTGAGGGAATTTTATTTTTCATTTGAGCTTTGAGGATAAAATCTTATCATGGGAACTTAGTATTTTCACATTGGGAATAGAGTTTTGACAACTTGATTCCTCAGACAGTTTGGATGTTGTGAAAAGTCAAAAATAAAATAAAACTAAAAGCCTTAAATGTGACAGAGGAGATCCTGAATTGTTGGACAGCTAAAATTCACACATTCCTTAGGCCTATCTGCCTTATAAACATCATCATCACTGTGATATTAATTTGCCAAATAAAGGTCTCTGGGCCAAGTCATCACATGGGTAACGGGTTGCATTCCCAGTATCTGAACATGCAGACAAAAGTCTTTTCAGTCCTTGGTCCTCCTGGTCTTACTGTACTCTTGTGAGGCCTGGATGCTGACTGATGACCAAAGGTGCCAACTGAAATCCTTTGAGACAACTTCTCTTTGCTGGATTTTTGGGTATCATTGGCAAGACTGTGAGTCTAATGCAGATGTGCTCAGGAGAGTGGGGATGGAAAGGGTACAAAAGGTGTCTAGGGGCACCTGGCACAATTTTCCTAGGCTTGATCCAGCTCTCTGCATACTGGGTTCCCAGGACCTGGTGGACTGGGCCAGGCAACAGGCGGTGACCATGTGAAAGGGCACTCCTTTAGAGATGGGGCGTGGGCCTGGACAATGGGCATTAGGACTCCAGAGCAGTGCAGGACTGCGGTTGACACGGTTAAGTGTTGAACCAGCATACTCCCACCTCCTTTACAGTGTTAATTTTGGCAGCTATTTTTAATTTAAGTCATTTCTACCCTTTTTAGTTTAAGTCTAGCTTTAGTCGACAAAAACTCAAAAACATTTTAGTCTAGTTTAAGTCCATAAAAAGTCCTCACATTTTAGTCTTTACTTTAAGTCCAAGCATTTATTTTCTTACCTAAATCTGGTACCAAGTCATGGTTCTGTGTTCTATGCACTCTCAACTTACTTTATCTCAGTTTTAGTCATCACAGATCTATTTCTGTTAGTCTAGTTTTTGTCATGAGAAAAAAAAGGCTGTCGATGAACATTTTTGGTCGTAGTTTTAGTCGACAACACTGATCCTTTTCTAGCCAACACAGACCTTTGTCATAATCTTGTTCAAAGAGTAAAATAATGTGAGTCTTACCTATTTTGCTTACCTTTTAAACATAAACCTTATTTATGATCCTCACTGTTGACAGATACTTCACACAAGTCCTCTTCTCAAACACTGAAATATCCCTTTAAGGCATTACAAGCAGAAAATAAGACTTTAAAAGAGAATAAAAGTGACTGCCAAAGCAGTTTCTTAAACTAAGACATTACAGCTCGTTTCAAGAAACTCAGGGACTTTTTGCCAAGTGTTATTAGATATTTTTGGCTTGAAATTAGACAAATATACTTGCTGGGATTTGAGTTTTCTGCAGTGTATTCTCATTAATCTCCAAACCACTTTTTCTTATCACTTTGTTAAGCATCTGAACTTCCTTGTCTCTTTTATCCTCTCAGAAATAAGTCATCAAATGTTCAAAAATCCCCAAGAAATTTTCTGCAACTCCTGCTGAATATCATTCTGTTACACAACCATGCATGCCCATGGTGGCCTAAGATAAGTGGGAAATAGTGTTAAAAAAGAACACGTAATAGATATAACAACTAAAAATGTTTTAATACCCTGATCAAAGGCATGGCACTAGGATTTCCATGTTGGCTTGGTCTGTTAGTATAAAATGTTACTCTATGTTCTATAAATTTTCCCTTTAAAGAAATGCTGGTTTGGTTCCTCTTTAATATTTAGCCTACGATAGAGACAGCCTTTTGTTTACGTACTCATGAGTCATGTATTAATTTATTAGCCTAATTGGCTCAAGTAACGCATGAATCTCTTATTGCCCAATGCAAAAAATAGGATACGGCTTATTTTCTGATATGCTAAAGACCCATAAATCCATTTTTGTAACACTATTCTTTACCCTCTATGTAAGAAAATCCTCTCTTTTTGACAACAGAGATGAATTATGTATTTACACTAAGAGTGAGAAGAAGGAGAGTCAATGGCAGGAGTGCAACACGCCATGTGTCTGGGCTTATATCAGAAAAAGTGCTTATTTTTATTGCTTTGGTGAGGTTTGTTGCATTGTCATCACAAGACGTTAATCCAGGCATAAAATCAGACACCCCTCTCTCAGCAGAAGCAGTGGAAGTCACAGTGGAAATATTGAAAATTACTGACTTTTATCAGGGTAAAAGGTGATTGCCCTTAAAATGTAACTCTCTTTCCGTCCCTCATGTATCTTCTGTTGCTGAGCTGAGAAACATGCCAGGAGCACGCCTGTGCGAGATTTACAAGAAGCCTTAAATAGCCTAATAGCTTTTGACTTGACACACAGGTGAATCTCATTAAATTTGAATATATACAGTGCTTAACAAATTTATTAGACCACCTGTCATATTTGTCTCAGAGACCATCCAGCATCATGAAGTGCTTTAATGCGGACTCTTTCATTTTCAGTCAGCTCTCCACGTTTTACCATTTTGAACAGGAATGAGGGATTTCAAACTGAATTCACACAAATTTGAGCCAGCTCACTGGGCTTCTCTGAGAAGTCAGAAATTAATCAAGCATAACATTCAACCACTAAAACTAGTTTTTCTGTTCAGGAATGCAAGTAAATAACAATAATTTGACATAATCAAGAAAGATTAATGTGTTTTAGTATTTTTTTTTTTCATTTTTTTTGTAAATCAGTAGATTTGAAAATTCATGGATAATAATAATAATAATATTTTAGCATTAAAAATATCATTTGGGTTAAAGAGCTTCTACATATTGGTGTATTAACCATTGCAGAAACAAAAAAAATGAGTTTGGTAATTACCAATGCCGTTAATTTAGGGCAGCTGTGTAATAAACCTTACTTTGGTTAGGGTTAGGGTGGTCTAATAAATTTGTTAAGCACTGTATATCGAACATATAGTTGATATATTACAGTAGTTCAGTTCAAAAAGGGAAACTCATATCATAAAGATTTATTCCATATTTCAAGTGTTTATTTCTTTCAGTTTTGATGATTATGTCTTACAGCTAATGGAAACCCAAAATTCAGTATCTCAGAAAATTAGACAACAGACATACAGAGACAGACAACCAGGCACACTCACATCTACAGCCAATTTTAGAGTCACCAATTAACATAAAAAGCATGTTTTTTTGGTGGTGGGAGGAAGCCAGAGAGAGAACATGCAAACTCCGCACAGAAGGGCCCTGACCGGAAAGTGAACCAGGGACCTTCTTGCTCTTCAGTGTTGTTGGGTCTGGTTTCTCTCATCTTCCTCTTCACAGTACTCCATAGATTCTCTATGGGTTTTAGGTCAGGTGAGTTTTCTTGCCAATCAAGCACAGAGAGAGGTCCTTAAACCAGGTATTGTTACTTTGGCAGTGTGGGCAGGTACCAAGTCCTACTGGAGAATGAAATCAACATCTCTATAAAGCTGGTCAGCAGGAGCATGATTTGCTCTGAAATTTCCTGGTAAACTGCTGTATTGACTTTTGAAATCACAGTGGACCAACACCAGCAGATGACATGGCTCCTCAAACCACCACTGACTGGGGAAACTTGACACTGGACTACAAGTACCTTGGATCCTGTGCCTCTCTGATCCTCCTCCAGACTCCAGGGCCTTGATTTCCAATTGAATGCAGAAATTACTTTCATCTGAAAAGGGGACTTTGGTATAAGGATGTTCCTACGTGTCTATTTCCCTATTTACACTTCGACTAGTCTGAAGAGAAGAAAATTCCTAGAAAACAGTCAAATTCCTCACAGGATCACTGTGTCAGCAGGTGTGATGTTAGCCTGATTTGATCTGTACTGAGTTCAACCCTCTACAGCCTACATACCACTTTATTTCCATTTATCACTTTAAAAAACTGTCATACTACACTGTTCCTGCTACACACAAACCGCTAAGCCACTGATCCGTCTGTGCATGGTGGCTCTTGAGGCAGTTCACTCCTTCTGAAATTCTAAAATTGCAGTAAAACAGTAGTAAAACAATTCTTGAATTGTTTTTGCTTGACAACCCTCTCAAGGCTGCAGTTATCCCCATTGCTTGTGAATCTTTTTTCCAACACAGTTTTTCCTTCCAGTCAGCTTTCTGTCAATATGTTCTGGTGCACACTCAATGAACAACCAGCTTCTTTAGCAATGACCTTCTGTGGCTTACCCTCCTTGTGGAGGGTGTCGATGATCGTCTTCTGGATGTCTGTCAAGTCTGCAGTCTTCCCCATGATAAAGTACGCCACTGATCCAGACTGAGAGACCATTTAAAGGCTCAGGAAACCTGTGCAGGTCTTTCAAGTTAATATGCTGATTAGAGTGTGACACCATGAGTCTCTAATATTCAACTTTTCATAACATTGTAACTTAACCAGGTACTTAATCTTGGGTTTTTATTAGCTGAAAGCCATAATCATCACAATTAAAAGAAATAAACAGTAAAATGTTCACTCTGTGTGGAATGGATTTATAATATCTCAGTTTCTTTTTTTAAATTGAACTATTGAAATTAATTAACTTCTCTACAATATCCTAATTTAAGGAAATAAATCCATATAAGGGCAGATTTACAATGCCTTTACAATTTCAAAGGGAAAACTGTAATATTTGCACAAATTTGATAAAAAATGTGTTTTGCATTTATCTGTAGCTAAAGCCCTAGAATTCAACATTAGCATTTTAATATAAAAAATCCATTTGACTTTATGTGCTTTTACTAGCAATGAGATTTAGCTTCTGTAAGAAAGGAAAGAATCTCAGGAAGTCAGATTTCTGTGCAAACTTCATGTAGAAGTCAACCCCCCCACCCCCCCACCCTGAGCACCTGTTCCTGCTCCGTGTAACTTTAGCTGAGAAGTACAATCTCCTGGGATCAACAGCACGGCTTTCTGGCAGAAAGCCCTGAAGGCAAACTCTTCCTGTTACCATTCTTGGCTCAGTGTTTTTCAGCATGGTCTTCATGGAGCAGGTGAAGAGACCGAAGATGATGTTGATGCTGAGGAGGAGAAGAGACGGTGACTTTGGAAGATGACATGAAAGAGTTGAATCTGAGGACGGTGTGAGCCAAGGTTATTGATGATAAAAAACTCACCAAATAATGAAAACTTCATACGTCTGTTAACGGGAATGAAAACTTAAAACCAGCCTTCACAGAAAAATTTCAAAAACATACTAAAACTGCGTTGTGTGTTTCCATAAGTACAAAAGACAGAACAAACTAGAAAGAAAATGTCCTTAGCTGTACAGGTAGACATCTTTAATTGTTAATCTCAGGTGTAGCGATTTTCAATTTTGAATGACCTTGCTATTAGAATAGTTTTCTTAATAATACTTCAGCATTCATGTAAGGCTACTGCTAAAAACAACTGTTGCACCAGCTTGTTCAAGGTTGGATTAAAGTTGGTGCATGACTGAACGCATTTCTATTATCTATCTCCAGTAATTGTTTTTAATCTAGGAGAGGCTAGCTCTGTAAGATCTGAGGCCATATAACCCTGACCCTGACCACCCAAGCCCTCAGGCTGGTGTCAAATGGCTGGATTTAATTATTTCTTCATGAATAAGGGCTTCCTCATGACATTAAAACCTAGACATTTTAATCAAAAGACGAAGACTAAACCTAGAACAGAAATTTACACTGAACCAGCAGCTGCCCTGCTACAGTAGCTTGACTACAGCACACAACCCCAGTGGAAACTTTGGTATTTTGGTGGAATCAAGAAAGTCCATCAAGCAGGAGATGGGGGACTGGGTAAAAGTTATGTTCATAAAAATAGGTACACATATGTGTCGTGATTTGATGGGAAAAAAAAGTCCCTTTGGGCCATCCTCTAAACTGTACAGCAAATTTACTGCAAATAGCTAAAGCTCAAACTTAGGTGTTTTAGGGCAGTTCAAAAGTTACATTTTTTTTAACAAACTTGTCTGAGAAATTTCATCCGATTGACTCCAGAATTCATTCGCTTAGACTGGACAACCTGGAGATCTGAAGTTGTGCAAACTGAGTTTTAACCAGAGGGCAGCGCCGTGGCTGCAGCCCAAACTTAAAACTATGTTTATGTACCTGCAGTGAAAAATCACCAATAATGCCTTTTAACTTGTTAATGCTTATGCCAATCATCACCAAATTTCACATGGATGATCACATTGGATTGATCCTGAAAACATTTATACATCAATATCATTACTTTGGCATGATGCTCCCTTCTGGGAATTGAACATTTCCGCATTGGATTTTTTGAATTTTTCCTTTAAATATTCAGCCTAGGCTTATGATTTTTGTCGTGCATATGGGTCATCATAAGACCTACAAAAAAGCCTTTTGGACTCATGCCCAAATCCCAACAGGAAGTCAACCAGCTTAATCTCAATTTCCAAATAGAGCATTTGTAATGGTGCCAAATGACTTTACCCTATTATAACTATAGCTAACAATATTCTGTGATCTTCTGCTCTTTCCTGCAAAACAATGTTGTCATACTGAACACGCTCACATGCAAGCATCTTATCTAAGCGCCTCCTAGAGGCACCAGGAGTGACACAAATGGGTTTTATCTTCATTCCTCTGATTTTGAAAGAAAGGCCTCGATAACTGGCCACAACACAGATATTTTCATTTAAGGATGTCTCTCTGGCGGTGGAGAGCATTTCAATATCTTGCCAATTTAACAAGAAGTATGTGCAACTCTCATACCGAACATCTGATTGTCTTCAAATTTCAAGTGTGATCAAGGTCTGCCTGTCTGCCTGGTTTCTTTTTTTTTTTTTTTTAATGCAGCACCACTATCTGCAACAAGAAGTGACACAATTGGGCCATTTCTTTATTGGCGAGCAATTCATTATCTTGTCGTTTCACAGGAAGTCACTGTAACTTTTATCTGAAACTTCTGATTTGCAACAAATCTCTACATATTCAATTGTGTACTTAAATGTGCATTACATGTTTTTGCAAGTGCAACATGTACGTACTGTAAGAAAGCTGTAGCATCTCTTGCATATAATGTCCTGTTTATTCTCATTTCACATGATAAATAAAAGTCCTAGGAGGATCAACATGCCTTCTGTGCTCTGCTGCAGCACACAGCAAGGGGTTGCTTACATCCAATTATTTACGTACCGGGGTGCGAGGGCCCTTCAGCACTGCTCATAGCCCTTGTTCTTTTTGCAATTTAATCATTGACCTTGACACGTACGTCTTCTTACAAATAAAAATTAAGCATTTTCAGAAACTAAAACCACAATAACACTCAGCCCAGCATCAAAAGCTTATTATAAAACTAAACTGAGATTGAAAACAAGTCAAAGGGTAATGAAAATGTAAAACTAAAGTAAAATCCACAACTATAATGACCTTGGTTTGAACTCACAAAGAGAGAATGAATTGAATTGCAAACTAAAGGTGAACCAAACCCCCCCAAAACACTTTTTGCATAATGGTGCTTTAAGGAAATGGGATGTGTAAACTTGAAATTTGAATATTCTCCATCCTCAGAGCAAGCTTTGGTTTGTGTGACTACACTCAAGAAATGGTGAGAGTTGGAGAGAGCACTTATGAAATCTCTAGAGGTCGAGGGAAGCTAAAGAGAGTGCAAAGAAGTGGAATAACATCCAGAGGGGAGCTCTTGTGGTGGAATACAAGCTCGAAGACGGAGGAAACACGAACAGGCAACAGGAGCCGGCTCTGGTCCCAGCAGTGAGGGGGCGTATAGTTGTGAATCTGTTGCAGTAGCCCATCGTTCCTTGCATCTTGGCCCAAGGTGCTGGACAGCGATGGCTACATGTGACAACCTTAAAGGCTGATGAAGCATGGCCTGCTGCATCGGCTGCCACTGCAGCCAAGCCCTTCACCTCCTCTCATTTAGGAGCATTGTCCCCCAATGAGATCATTTGTCACCATTGACTTACTCCATACAAGCACCCATAGTGTTTTTTTCTGAGGCTGGAGCCCATTTCCACAGTTGGTAAACAGCTAAATCCCTCTCCAAATCAATGCAACCTATTTAACTTGAGCTATTGACTTGCTGAACCCCTCCACAGACTTGAGAAGCAGAAAAATACAAACAAATTAGACGAGCGAGGAAGAACAACAGAAGTGGTGGCACGGACTATGAAAAGTCACATTTTCAATAATGAGCTTTTGGCAGCAGGAGGAAAGAAAGTGACAGAGCAGAGGTAAGGGAAGCGAGAAGAGGAGAAGAAAAGCGAGGGAAAACAGAGGAGGAATGGATCGATATGAACAGATAATCACCAGGCCTCTGTCCCGGTGTGTAAAGAGTGTGACATTGCAGAGGTGGGCACGGCAGGGAAGAGATCAATGGGCTGCATTTTGTTGATCCGTAATCCTTAACTATCTATAAGTAATTAACCTTCAGAGGAGAATGCAGGGAAGAAACAAATGGAGGAATAAGAAGGTGAATAGCAATGAGTAAAACAGAAGCTACCTTGCATTGACTAGATAACAGCACAGGAAACCAAATTAACAGTTTGTCTCTACTGCTGCCTCTGCAATCTGCTACATCTGATTCGCTTTTCTTTCTGTCAGTGGTCGCATTCGCTGTAAATGACTACATCTCCCTGTGGTGTAAAGAGGAGGATAAATATAGAGCAGCTGCTGTTAGAACGAGCAACCGTGCCAATTTGAGAGGATTTTTTTTTCCAGAATCCAAAGTATGTGTGTTTTCTTGTTCTGATTTTATGGAAGAATGCAGTGTGGTTTTGATCATCTCCCGGCTGATGAGTGCATCCTCTCCCAGTCTTTCCTGAGATGGAGGATCTTATTAGGAGTCAGAGTGCCCTCTGTGGGCACTTGAGGAAAAACAAGGGAAGAAGAGCCGGCCTGCCTTATAATAGAAAAACCTGCCTGATGCCAGAAAGATACGACTTTCATTTTTACTGCATACTTTTGCCTCTTTCTATTTCTGGCTCCAGCAGGTACTGCAAAATGAACATCCTGCATCATAAAAAGAACAGAAAGCAGTCATGGTGTTATCTGTACATGATTTAATGGCACACATTCCCAAACAGCACATCAAATAAATTCTGACTTCTATCCTGTCTTTAGGAAGCTGTAAAGAACTTTTAAGTTAGTTAAAGGTAGGCAATGTTCTTCAAAATTTTCACATTAATATACAATAATGTATCAGACTGGTGGGTTTATAAGCAAATGTGTCAAGTAAGAAATGTCTCTACTAATGACAGTATGGCCGCTGTAGAAAGCTTTTATCAAACATGACGTTAAAAGCAAAGAACATTTTTCAAGCAATGGCAATGTTCTGAGTTAAATTATAATCTTCAGGTAAAAACAGCTTTTAAGACACCTTCTCATGAACCTCTCACAGAAGATAATTCTACAACAAAACAAAGAAAATCTTTCTCAAAGGCTCAGCAGTGGCATAAGCACATTTTCAGTGGACACCTGTGGAGTTGAGTGCTTCTTCTTCTTCTTATGTGTTCACTGGAGAAATGTAACCTTGGCTGCTGATTCTTTACCAAAATGGGCACCTGGAAGACAAGAAAAAGAATTCATTAAGTCTGAATATATCACCGGTCTCATTGTGCTTCATTTGCAGTGCACAGGCTGTGTATTATCACATTAAAACTATGCAAACATTCCACCTCTTCATGATTAAAAAAGAGGATTTAGGCAGGGTGCACACTCTGATTTCAAGCTGATTCGTTAAGTCGTGCATCAATGTCAGCTTACACTGTACCACTGAAGTGTTTACGATGCACGCTTACAGTTTATGTGCTTGGGTGTGTTTATGTGGTTGGGTATGACCTAAGTGCTCCCACTGTACAAATGAAGCCAAATGCCAATAAAGTTTCCTTGAAAAAGAAAGCGGTTGAAGTCAGATCTATGTGTAATTTTTGTCTCATTTGCACGGTTCAGATATAAACACAGATGAACAGGCCCTTGCCATCTTACAGCATCACCAGCAAACACAACCAGCAGCTAAATTTGTCACGAATATTCTCTCAGCTAGGGATGGGAATTCTAGTTCTTTTTATAGTTCCAGATCACTGGTTCAGTACAGCAACTAGAGCCGACTCTTTGGGTCCCCAAGTCTCGCTACTCTTTTGGCTTTAAATGTTGTTGGCAGTGACATGATCCCAGGGATTCACAAACGTTAGATGGTGAGAGGAAATGATGAACACTGGTTTGTTAATGGGAATGAGGAAAAGTTAGTATAAAACGGCTCTAAATGGACCTGCAGGCTGCAGAAAATGTTTACATAAATCAGACATTATCTCTACACTTCCCAAAAAAAGGATTTTCTCCACAGGTTGACCAGTTTACCTGGCGTGGAAGTGATCAGTAACACAAATGACTAAACCCTCAGCTGCATACCCAGTTAGATGAAGAGAGACATGAGTCTTGAGAAGCCATGTACTAAGCTAAGAGGCCAGCTATGCCTTTTTAACAATTTTGCACAAATTTTTTTTTTTTTTTTTTTTTTTTTAGGTTTATTTTGGGCATTTTTGTGCCTTATTTGATAGAGGAGGACAGTGGATGGAGTCAGAAACAGGGACAAGAGCGGGGGAGAGACATGTGGCAAAGGGCCCCAGGCTGGATTCGAACCCGGACCGTCCGCGCACACGGGGCGCGCCCCAACCACTCGGCCACCTGCACCTCTTTGTCACAAACTTTTAATTGAAAACTCATCTTGAAATGGGTGAAAGGAGTTTCAAGTAAGCTGCTCCTGCAGCTTGGAATCTGCCACAAGCAACCTTATGTCTTGAGGAGCTGGTCTCTTTAAATCTTTTTAAAGGTAGATTGAAGGTATTAGTGGAAGATGCTTCAGGTTGTAGGTGATTTGACTGATGACTTTCTGATCTGTGAATCCAGATTTGGTATCTCTGTGATTTTTAAAGCTCTGTTTTTTTAAGTCTGTGTCTTTGTTAAATGTGCTGCTGTCGTCTGTCTTGGCCAGGACACTCTTGTAAATAAGGATTTTTAATCTCGGTGAGGTTTTTCTGGTTAAGTAAAGTCAGATAAAATCGAAACTGTACCAATTGTCCAAATAACCTTGTGGGATAGGAGACCGAGTTATGAAGTGCCGTTCACAAATAAGCAAGTTCTTCAAGCAGACTCCCTCATATGAACCACAAGAGAAGGCTCCCATTTGAGAGCCAGATTCCTTTCTTTTATTTTTGTCATTTATTTTCAATACTCATTTAAAAAGGTGAACTGGTACCAAATGAGGAGCAAGACCCCTGAGTGAAAAAACAATCATTCATAAGCACTGTCTCACTCTTTCCTCCAGGCCTTATATGGAGGCTTTTAATCCACGTCTTGCAGTCATTTCTCTGAGATTTTTAAAATATTTGTCACTACTTCCTGGACTCAAAAGTAACTGGAATTGGCTTTTTTCTTTTATCAGCAATTTGAACTGTTGGCAGAGCCATAAACAGCGCAAAACTCTTGCATTTTGATTCCGCTTTTCAAAGCAAAAATAACTTTGTGCCTCCAATTTGGAGTTCTTGGCTGTGACAAAACACCATCTGCAAATAACCAAGAAAATCAGGCAGATTTAGAGATGTTTTGACCTGTGACTGACAGTTATACATTTGTTTTACTGAAATCAGTCATGAAAATTTAAACTGAGTCACAGGATTTCCAGAGCAGAACAACTTTGCATCAGATCTGAAACATGTTTTAGTACTGAGCAGTAGGTGTGTTTACAGATCATCCCTTTGTTCTGCAATCCAATAACAACAAAACCCTCTTGGACTTACACCCTTTAGACACAGTCTATCACTCAGCCTTTAGATTTATTACTGGTAAAAGATCTAAGAATCAGCTTTGTGTCTTCTTAAAGGGTTTTCCCTTAAAGAGAGGTTCAACAAACATTGGTTTTATACATTTTTAAGGTAGAAAACTACCACCTTGTTGGAGTGGTGCCTCAGAGGCTACATAACTCGCTCTGCTGATTTGTTACTTCTTAAAGTCCCTGGAGCTTGTACTGAACTCAGTAAAACAGCATTTTACTTTGATGCCCTAAGCTCATGGAGCGCCCTCCAACAAACTCCACTGAAGTTCTTACCTCTGCGGCAGAGTTTAGGACTTTGATTTCTAGACATAAGCTTCATGTTGAAACTCAATCTCCACTTCTGTGTTTCTGTGACTGACTGCTCTTTATGATTGTTACTATTTATTTTTCTTCATTTTGCCCTTGTATTAATGGGCTTGTAATCTCAACAGCAATGAAAAGAAGGAAACCTCAGTGTGCTTTTAAGAACAAAGGTTTGATTTAAACTGAATTAACATTTGGATTAAAGAGCCAACTCTTTGAACCGAACTGTTCATTAACACATCACTTCTGTTGAAGGTCTACTGATATTTCCTGCTAATTCAGTTTCATGACAAACCCTTTAAGCCCTTCATGCTATTTTTCAAACAGTTTTGTCCCGACTGGACTTATTGTCTTAATAAGCTTGTAAACATCAATACTGTGGTGCACAGACAGGCTCTAATATCCTGTTTTCAGGACAACCTGAACTTTAAGAATATGTGTGCTGCAGTAATGTCACAGGAATTTTAAAAAGGTAAGGGACAAAAAAGACAAAAGAAAAAACACTAAAAGGATATTAAAACTCAAACATCTATTCATTTTAATACATTTTAACTATAATTTCCCAACATTAATGAGCAATACTTTCACTATGGTTAAATTAAAATTACTTGTATTATTTGGCATTTCCATTTCAAATAGCACTTTGTAGGGGGATTGCTTTCCTCATTTTTTTCTGTACAACTTTTGGCATTTGATTTTCACTACTTTTAATCCATCCTTGTTGTTCAGTGCACTTTTGGATAGCTTTGACACCTCATGAGTGAACAGAAAGCATGGGATACAGGGACCCTACACTCACCAGAAATAAGCCAATCTCTTCTTGTTTTCTCACACTCCTTGGCTGACTTTGAATATTAAAGGTAATTTAGAAATGGCTTGCCTTCCTTATCTTTAGGTGCCGTTTTAGGTCTGTCTGCATCCTTGCAGGCCAGTCTGCAAACGACTGTCTCTCTCTCGTTATCAGTGAGCTTCTCTGGCCATAATCCTGGTTCACCTGGCAAAATTCATCTGCATTGCCTGAACTTTCTTCCCCTTCCTCCCCTCCTCTTCACAGCCTACAGAAAAACCTTCATTTTCGCACTTTCCTCCCTCCCAACATCCTCTTCATCTTGCTCTCTGTTCCTGCTTTGCTTCCCCTGCAGGGAACCCACATTATTATATTTCACTCTATCTTTAAACAAATTTCAGTCCACTGACTGATTCATTTAGTTACTTTATATTCAAAAACGAAACAAATGACTAGGAAAAAATATAAAACAAAGTAAAAACACATTTTTCTTTCTAGGCTTCCCAAGGCCTTGTTCTCCCATCTTTTGGGGACCAAAAAGTGACAAAAGAATAATTCATTGACAAAAGTCTCCAAAATACACACATATTTACAAGTCCTTGTGATCCTTTGTACTGGCTCTATTTGAGTCATTATTCAAAGCAGTTCCTGTCTACAGTGACGCAGGCTCTCGCTTTCTCTCTACTATGAGCTATTCAGGCCGTCTGCTCTAGGACACAACTGCAGTTTGACAAAGAATGACATGACACTGGAACCACCTGCCACTAGTTATCACAACCCAGTCACTTTGCACTGTGGGATGACAGCTGCAGAAACAATTGAAAAGTGGATACAAAGATGTTCAATATCGGAGCTACTGGTGTGGATTTAATCTTTAAAGACCCATAAAGTCACACAAGTTCTCTGTAAGGGCTATGAAGGCGTGGATAGCTTCATTGGAACAGCAGAATTGAGGGTCTCCAGTGGAAAAAAACTAAGTGGCTACAATTCAGGGCACAAAAGTCATTCAACTTTTTATAATCTGCTCCTGTAAAACACCTATGTACAAACTTAAAACAGGGTATTGGTGCTACTCTATAAAAAAAAAAAAAAAAAATCTGTTAAATTTCAAGACCCCCCCCCCCCCCCCCAAAATTCTCAAGTTAAAGAAAAAAAGATTTAAAAAAATAGATATTTTACTTTAACAGTTGCAATTGTGCATGAACCAAAACTTTTAATTTCTGAGATTATAAAGTCTAAAAGTGAAAAATCCAACCACTGTTTTAAGTTTGGTCCCTTGTAGATTATTTACTTCATAATGTTATAAATTTAGGATTTTAAAAACTTGAAATATTTGAATTTTGAATAGCAAAATGTATGACTTTTTAACCTTTGGAATTTCTAGTTTTCTTTTTCTTTTTTTTGTAAAATGTTCAACTTCTTCAACTTGGAAATTCTAAATTTGTTATCTTTTACAAAATAAAGCTTTTTAATCTCAATTTTGTTTTTTTAATCTCAAAAAGTTCTATTTTTCTCTGAAAAAAAAAAAAAAAAACCTCTTATATTTTCTATCTTTTAGGGTGGCCAATAGACCTTGGTAAATAATGTTTGTCATCATGATTTAAAAAAAATGATCTATGCACATCTCATTTGGACAACCTCAGAGCAGACCGGGTCCCGTGCTCCCCCTGAAATTTTTGGTCCCCTTGGGATGCCCAGATCCCAGGCTGGGAGCCACTGGAGTATATGTTAGTCAGTATGCTGCTGTCAAAGACTAAAACTAAGGAGACTTTGCTCCTAACTTTGTTCTATTTTATTTAGTTTTTAAAGCAAAGATTTAAGTTAGTTTTTATTTTTTTGTAATGCTTAGGTTTTAGTTAGCTAAAATGAGTTTTAAAAGTTTTAGTTATTCAGTTAGTTTTGGTTAACTATAATAACCTCAGGTCTTTTATTCTATTGTTTCATGCTAATAAAGACATAAAACCCAAAACAAAATCTTCACCAAAAAAAAAAATCTCAGCCATAAATGTCATGTAAAAAAATCAAGCAAAAGTAAACATGAGCTCGGGCTCAGTTCTCACCATCCGATGTAGCATTGGCAGAGGTTTTCATGTGATGTGGCTTGCTTGATGAGGAGTTCCACTTGTGTTGGCACATCCAGTGTCTCGTCATGAGAAAAGTCTCGACCTGCGAGAAACAAACTCATCAGAAAACTGAGCCCTTCTCTGGGAAAGTCAGTGTGTCAAAAGTGAGTAGTATAGGCTGAATTCAACTTGAAATGCTCATCCTGCTTTAAAGATTGTTTCCATTGTTTAAAAATATATCTGAAGAAGGAAGAAGTGTCAAACATTCAAGCTCTTCAATTTTTTTCTGAAGACATCTTTGCCCTTCACTGTGGCACCTTTGCGTGCCTCTGAAAAAGCAGTGAATACATCTTTTACCATGAACAAGACATTCGCTTTTATCAACGCTGTAATTAACGGGTGGTTAAAGATGATACTTCGATTAAAACCTCTCTTCTGAAGTGAGATTTCTATCATGAGTTACTTGAGGAAAAGAAGTGTCACAAAAACTGCTATTTTATTTCAGAGTTCTGACCCTTTTTGCAAATCTAGGTTGCCTTTTGAGTGCTGCTTACTTACCTGTAAGCTTGTCTCTCACTCTGTTGATAATCTGAATGGCTTTCTTGTTGAGTGCCTCGGGTTGCACCAAGCCGTCTCCAACTAAGAAAAACATCAACAGTGTGTCATCAGCTTAAGAAAAGGCAGATTCAAGTGCTCTCTCTTCCCCTCTCTCTCTCCTTTTTTTACAGCTCAAGAAAATCAAAGCACTGCCTTGAAACAGCACAGCAGTTGCACCAATCACTTATGACAGCTAGAGAGCTTGGTATTGTTAACAAGCAGAGAAAAACCAAAGGGGTCTGCGACAATCAGTAATCTGTAGAATGACAGAGCGAGATGGGAACTCACTGAACGAGTGAATGGATTCAGGCACGGTGGTCCCTGGTTTCTTGTGTGTGGTCTCTCCAAGGTCTATTCCCTCAAGTGCTTCTGCAAGGACACATTGCAATAACAGGTTCACACATGTTCTTACATTATTGAATAGACAACAGGAAGCTTTTATGGCCACAGTTTGTACTTCAGACTCACCCACTGACTGCCCAGCAGTGTACGAGTCGGTCCTGGTGCGGGAACGCTTGTTGCCTTTGGTGTTAGCTGTGGGTCAAACAGGCGAGGTGTGTGAAAACAAGGGCTTTTTCCTGGACATGACAGTTACTATGTTATACCAGCACTGCTGGAGTCTCTACCCTATTTTTATATATCAGACAGAGAGCAGCTGAACAGTTCTGACCTTTTCTAATGTAGAGAAGTATTTCTTTTCATCCTTTCAAGTAGTTAAAGCAACGGTATTTATGAAAAATAGATTTAACATGAAAGAGCACAGTGTGTCCATTGTTAACGTGTTACCTTAGTTTTATACATAAAGAGAGTTATTTCTCCTTCTACAAGAACAAACTGTTCTGCTCTTTACAATAACTAAGCTCCTCCTGTGATATGAAGCATGAAACTAGCCCAACCTGCAGCCCCTCTAAGTCGGTACAAAACCACAAATGTTATTCTTTAAATGACATAAAAACTCAAAAAAGCCCAACTGGAAATTTTTCTTTCTTTTCCTTAAATAAAAGCTCAGAATAATGACCCTCATTTACAACAAATGAAATGATTTATTCTGTTGTGGATTAAAATGTCATGTTTAAAGCAGCCTTGACAGAATTAGATGTGGTGTGCCAAAGATAATAATTCACCTTGTTCTCTTCAAGGTAACCAATGACCTTTTGATGCCGCCACTAACTCTGTAAGCATTTGGTCAATTTCTCTCCAGGACATGAGCCAAATAGATTTCCACTTTACTTCTAGGACAGCAGGTTTTTTCCTCCTTACAGACCAATCTGATTTAATTTAATTCTCAACCTGCTCAAAAAAGAGTCTGAACAAAAAGTAAGGCACTTTTTGCTGAGTTTTCTTCTCTGCTGAACTTTTTCACATTCAGCAGTTGTTTCTATTGTTACACCGTGTTCTAACAGCATGCGAGCGTCAGACATTGCTTCACTTATTGTCCATGTTGCATCCATTTAAACTGCCAATTCTTCAGACTCTCCTTAGGAACATAATGACATCTTGTGCTTCGGTTCGTAATGTGGACAAACGAAAGTGTGGTGCTTTGTATTGATGAGTCTGACTGCTTTGAGCTGGAAGGTTCTGCCTCTGTGATGACACAAACGTGACCAAAACTAATTGTGTATTGGACTGGAGCTGATATAGGCATTTTTTTCATTGATTGAAGATCTCCAATATGATCTGATGTGGTTGTAAACAGAGCACAACTTGTGGGTAGCTGTAAATGCGTGAATAAGACAACAGGAGGAGCAGTAGCAGCATTAGCAGTCCTGCCACAAGTATGGAAATACTTCAAGCTTGAGAGTGAAAACAGTCAAATGACCCCTTGCAGCATCTGTGATACGACTGTTTGGAGAGGCATTAGCTTAGGCAATAAGCTCTACACGTTATTCTGTTTACTTGTGTTTTTTTTTGTCAACAAAAAACACTGAAACTCTAATCTAGGCCAATATGAGTGTCGGATCAGGACTCGGAATCAGTAGATAGTCAAAATTAAAAATCAGATAAGGATCAGAGGCCAAAAATTTTGATTGGGACATCCCTAATTTCAGTTATCCCTGAAATGTTTATTTATGCAAAACAAATACAGGCTAAAAAAGCTCTGTGAGTGAACTAAGATCAAGAACTTCATGGAAAATTCCTGTCACTCCTTATGCCTGGTCATCTACCACTCTCCTCGTTCCTCAAACATCTCGACACAGACAAAGAGAGGAAAATAGGAAAAGGCAATGACAGAGAAGCATGCTGAATTGCTAGCATGGTTTCAGGATAAAACAACAGCTGATGCTTGTCATGCCACGTGTACACTGTTACATTGTTGTGGTTATTTTAGTCTGCAACATTTTCCTGTGCTCTTTTACTGAATTTTATAACCTGGCATGCCAGATTGATTGATTCAAGTATCCATGCCATGGGATATTTGTCACATCAATTTTGGAAACACACCGTCAGGGATCAGGGATCTATAACGGGCAGCCTGAGGGCCACATCAGGCCTCCCAAATTGTCCCCCAAATGATTATATTCAGAAAATGTAAGAAGGAAAAAGAGAGGTTGTGGTTTTTTGGGTATCTTTTGTCTTGAAATCCCTAAAGCTATAAAACTAACCCTAAAATCAACGAACATTGAAACAGTGATGAGATAATGTTTGATTAGTTTGAACATTTATATAATGCACGATAAACACATACTTATCAGTCAAGTCCAGATTAAATCTACAGTTTTCTGTGTCAACTTTCTACTTCAGCCTCCTGAAGAGTGAAATTTCCCATCTGAGAATCAAAACAAAAAGCCTGTTTCCTGCAAATGTTTTTACCAATCATGACAAAGCATATTAGTGTCAAACCAAGCATGGACTACCTGACAGCCCAAGAAATATGTAGCTAAAATATCTCAGGCGCCCTCTTGGTCACGGCCGTAATGTAGATGATAGGGGCTGATTCATGGCAAAAAACCACATACATCTGAAAGAAATTACAAATAGAATTATATGTTTATTGGACTAAAATATTAATTTTCTTTAAATTTATTAAGAGTTTGTTTTTTTAAAGTCTGGCCCCTACAAAGTCAAGACAAACACGGGCCCTTGTACACATGTAGTTGATAACCCCTGCCATAAGACGGTATTTGCAAAGGGAAGAGCCTTTAAAAAAAACGTAGACTATGATTGAGACTTTCAGCTTTCACCTCTTTCTGCTCAAATGTTGCTGACTGGTCTGATCATTCTCTGACAAGGCACAAGTAAATCAGCTTTAAGCTTTGAAAGATTAATTTTTCCTGATGAAAGACATTAAATCTGGACAATCCATCGGCAACAGAAAGCTAGAACTTCAGAAGAGCACACTAAATGTACTGAACAAGAACATATTGTGACTCTTACTGTCCATGAGCCTCCAGTTGAGCAGCGGGTCGTAGACGAAGGCCTCCAGCACAGCCATGACACTGTCCCTGTGCTCCCTCAGCACCTCCATCACCGTGTGGCAGGTGATCCGATAGTTTCCATCCAATCCTGTCACCTGGGGCACATGAAGAGGAAAGTTTTGTTAAAATGTGAAAACAGAGCAAAAGGTGATACAGCTCCTGGAGCTGAGAGCACCGGATGGGTCAGTAATATTTCCAGCGTCCAACTTATTGTCAGATTCAAATTTTCACATGAGTGCACCAAGCCTCACTGAGAACGGTAATGAATGCACCCAATGTTATCAAGAACCTTCATATAAACAGAACAAGAGTTGATAAGTAAGAAGCTTCCATTCTGACTACCTTGTTTTGTCAAAGTACGGACAGAAGATCTAATTAAAAAAAAACTAAGGATAAATATGGCTTTATTTGTACAAACACTTTGAATGACTCAGCATGCTGTCAGACAAATTTGAACCATGTTTCTACTGGGTTTAAAATGCCTATCATGTTCTCCTGCCCTAAATTACAAACTCAAGTTATCCAAATTAGCATCCAACACAGTTTATCTACTTAATAGTACATTATTTTCTTTATCACATTTAGACCTGAAACTGCCTAAAAACCATAGCACTGCCTGAGCACAATCTCCAAAAATCGAAGGGTTGCATGAAAAAAACTGCACAAAATCTCAACTGTCCCTAAATTATTTGTCAGCCTTTATATAAGGCTTATATAAAGATGAGATGCAGACATTTCCTTCAAAATAAAAGCATATCATAAACTTTTTGCAGGCACACATCCATGACCCACTGAAAATGGTTCTGAGACTCACTTTTGGGTCTTAACCAAGCAGCTGAGAACCAAGGGTCTAAAATACTATAGCAGTCTGCACATGTGTCACTCTTTAGTCAGATCATCATTGATTTCTACATGTGGAGGCCAATCTAATCTAATCTGCATTCCAACTGTGTATTTTAGAAAATCAGGTTGCATTTCTGGTCAGATACCTTAAAACTAATGAAATTATCCAAATTGTGCAAACATTGCACCCATTTTCATATGATTCACATGATCCTGAATGTCCATTGGGGTCAGAGCGACAGCCATTAGGAATTAATGGGAACAGAGGAAAGTTTGTATTTAACAGCTCTGAAGGGATGCTGCAGTTTGCATCAGAAACTTTCTACATACACTGAATACGATTCCTACACTTTACAAAACAATGATCTTTACCACAGTTTGACAGATTTTCCTGGCATGGAGGCGATCAATATAACAATTTACTCAGTCCTGCAATCCTCTAGCTTCATGTAGCCAGATGACGGGGGGCTGGAGTCTTGTATTGAGCTTATGGGCTAGCTGAGACCCTTCAACATACAAAAAAAATTCCTAATTTGTCAAAAACATGCTGCAGTGATCTACTATCAACTGAATAAACCTTGTGGGGTGAGCTACCGAGTAAAGATGTGCCATTAAGAAACAAGCCTGCACTATGAAACACCTCTTTAATGTTAGCTACTGAAGCTAGCACCTGTTTGAGTGCCAGTTTCCTTTCCTTTATCCTTGCCGTCATTTAATTTACACTGGGAGCCAAACAACCAGCTCTACCGAGCCGAGCCAAATGATCTGGACCTTTAAAAAGAGACGGATTCCCATCACAACAAGGGGGACAGGAGGTTGGTGAGAGGGACCTCAGCTAAGGAAATATGGGTTAAGATCAGAGTTTAATGAGCTAAACCATGGAAAAACTGCACTGAACCAAACCAGGCTGCTTTGTGGAAACAGAACATTCACAAGTGGCTCATCCAGGCTTTTAAAAATTCCTGCCTGCTGCCAATGCTCTGTGACTTTTAATGAACTTTTGGAAATTTTTGCCTGAATATTTCACTACTTTCAGGACACAAAGAAGCTTAAGAATTAACAATGTTTCTACTTTTGCACTTTGAACATTTGACATGGTCATAAACAGCTCAAAACATGGCCTTTTTGGTAGTGTTTCTCTATGTAGAATCATTTCTTGCCCCCACAAGGGGGTCCTTTGCTGTGTCATCTGCAAAGAACCTATAAGTTCTCTAGGGTCTCATCAGGTTTTAAACGTATACACATGCAAACACTGCATCCATTTAAAATGGGCTAAATGGATGATTTTGATGTAATGAGAGAGGGAAGTTCTTAAAAAGTGGGCACATACTCTGCAATCTGCAGGGCGGGGGACAGCTCAACTTTCTGTGCGCGGTGGTGTCAAGGGGGAAAATTAACCTGTTAACTCAGACAGGGCTTGTCTGCATCAACAAAGCTTTCGGATCAGCTCGTCAGAGTTAACCTACAGTAGTTTTATTATCTAAGGATGACCATGTCTCCTGTCTTCCTTCATTTAAATCCTTCATTCTTCTAGACGAGGCATCGCGTTTTACTTAAAAGTTAGATTCAGGTGCAATTCAAGCAAGGTGAGGCCCAGCTGGTGCAGCCAGACGGATGCCATCAGTGCTCTTAAAGACTAAAATAAAGCAGAAGTGAAGCCACAGAGCTGTCGTCAGAGAACATTTTGTTGATGGACACAAACTAAATACAACTTTGGAGCATTTGTCCCCTGAAGTGAGGTGTGTGTTTGGTATTCAAGAGCAGGATCAGATTTTCTGTTCTCAGGTTTGGTTGTTAGATGCTATCGAAAGCTTTTTAAACATATTCTAATCTTGAAAATGTTATTTCAAAGTTGATATAACTTGAAACTCCTTTGATGTATTATTAAGTCTTTGCTTTGTTTTTGTACTTCCTTGAGTTCTCTTACTTTTAAAACAAAGCCACAGGGAGCCATGGCTGGTGATAAAACACTGCACACTTAGAAAAGATTCAGGATTTCTGTAGTTTCAGTAAAAAAGCAGAGGAAACCTCAACAGAAATCTGGTTAACCAGTAGAGAGGTAATGTAAAAGGTACAAGCAGCACTTGAATAACTCTGAAAAGTCAAAACTTCCTGCAAGAGTGACTTTTAAAGCTGAACCAATCTGGCCCCGAGGCTATTTTAAACTCATCCATACACTTGAGTACATACGCTTAAATTGAAGATACCAGAGTTACTTACCTCCATGGCATTTGTCAGCATCCTTGTCAGTCTAAAAGGAATTTTTTCAGGGAACTTCTCCCTGGTCATGGCAACCTGTTAAAGGTTAAAATTAGAGTCGATTTAGTATATAAAATATGTGAATATAAGGTAATGAAAAAAGTCTCCTCTCACCTCGAAACAGTCCCCAAAGTCAATGTGGAGGATCTTGCCACTCAGTCGGTCCAGCATCAGGTTGGATGGATGTCTGCAGAACAAAAGACATGATCTCTTAATTAAGAATGGTCTCCTGGTTTTATCATCCTACTTAAATTAATGCAAAATATTCAGCTAAGAGACTCACCTGTCACCCAGTCCCAGGATGTAGCCCACCATGGACATCACAGCCAGGGAGCGGGTGTAATTGGTCCTCCTGTCAAACCACACCTGAACATGGGAAAAATATCTGCATTATGAGAGCTCTTCTGGTTCACAGTATTAGTATCATTAGCAGAAAAAGAGATGGAAATGGCACAGAGATCTCAGGCAGGCTGTTTGAAACATATTTCCAGACACTTCAACATGCAGAACATCAGGTACACAATGTACTAATGTTCCTAAAAATGGATTCAATTTGAAGGTCTCTTTGTAAGTCCTGCTAAGTCAGTGATTTGAAAGTAGGACGCACAACCTAGAAAGTGGATTCTTCAGGGGAAACAACAGCTTATTTCTCTCCTGCCGTATTAACTAAGTAATTAGAAAACTGAAAGACTTGAGATATTGAAAAACTTTTATTGTGCAGGAAAAGAAAGCCTAACCCAAATGACCAGCCTCACTGAAAGTGTTACTTTATACATCTGTATGCTATCTTTGCTACGGCTGACCACTCTTAACTTTTTACCCCAGAGACACCAGATCGTGATGATGGATGCTGAAGAGGTGAAGTGCACTCCATCATTCTCCCCTGTGCTGACAGATAAACAAGCAGCGCGTCTCACCTCAGAGCTGGGGCTCTTGAGCCACAAGAGTTTGGCCAGGTCGTCTCCGGCCGTGTTGTTGACAGCGTGCTCGAACACCTCAACCTTCTCCATCAGCGTCAGGTGGTCGTAGTCTGGAGCCATCTGTAACACAAAGAGCACACCACAAAGGGACATAAAAATACAGCCGAAAGTTTATACAATTTCAACCCAAGGCTTCTTTTTCAATGCCATTTATAAGAGGTTGTTTTCAACCATTGCATCTGAAATAACAAGGAAAAATCAAAACGGTTCTTTGAGCACAAAGGAAGCATTCAAAAGCCACCAGAGACAACTGAAAAGCAGCCAAATGTAATGAATCCTTTAACTTAATGACAGATAAATAAATGAATCAAAAGCACAGTCATTCTTATTTAAAGCATGCACCTCCCTTAAATGGACGACTGTGATATCTATATTAAAAGCTGCGCCAGTATTTTAGTCACAACCTGTTTTTGGGTTTCTTACAGAGGAGGAAAAAAAGGTTCAAACTGTCTCTTTGAGCAACAATTTTGATTTTCAGCAGAGACCACAATGTGAAGTTTCTGTGCAGCTCTGCAGCTCTTTTAGTTCCATCCATTTTCCCAAAAAGAACTCGTACTCCTGCTGGCTATAATACCAGAGCTGAGCTATCAGTCTACAGTGATTGTTGCAAACTACTGACTCACAGACAAGTTGCTCTACCCTTCTCTTATTGTCACTTGTCTTTTACTGAAGAGTTGTTTCAATCTTCAATCAATTTATTTACTTAACTTTATACCACTGTTTTCTTTATATGCAGGACTATGATCTAATGGAGGAGAAAATCTCTTAACAAATGGTACCAGCCCACTGCTGGCCAAATCTGACATGCCAGATGGACTTGTTTCACATATATATCTGGTAAACCTCTCACAGATGGTGTTTTGGATAGGACAGAGCCTTTGAAAGCAACAAACACGTGACGTAGCTGCTACCGAGGAGTAAACTCCATGGAGAACTGCATAAAGCGAACCATGGCGACTGTAGAAATGTCAGTACACAACTTTCGTCATTTTTGAAAAGAAAAAAACTCACTGCTGTTCTTTTGCTCTTCTTTTAATGAAGAAATGTCATCAAGTTCTGATAAAATGTACACTTTAGCAGCATCCACGCTAAGCTCTTCCGCCATAATTGCACCAGTCTCTTGTTGCTGCTTGCTTACATCACGACTCTGCTGTGCCCGAAAGTACTGCCCCTTGATTGGTCCTGTCATTTTCTCACCGGGCCCAGACTGTTCAGATGGGAGCTTTGCAAGATAGATTCACCAGTGAGAAGCACGGAAACAGGCGAATCCATCTGCTTTGCAAGGTTACTGCTGGCCTGCATTTGCTATGCATCCTACTACATTGTGAGCAGTGACAACAGCCACTAGACTAGCAATACTCAAGGAAAGATGGGCAAGTATTTTATAGCGCCCTTCTTGTGAAAAGTGTGACTCCATCAGCTACACCTGCAATCAAGGCCGCTAATAAGCGGAGAGAAAGGGTAACGCTTTCTGGAGCCCACGGAGGTTAACAATCTTAAATTTAAGAAATTATTACCTTTAATTCAAAAGCTAAACTGTAGTTAGCTAGTTTTTGTTGCCAGTTTCAAAGTGTACACCCCCCCATCTTTGTAAAATGTGTTTTTTTTTTTTTTCCGTAATATTCACACTGTGGTGGGCTTCTTGGATGAGCTCAATAATATCAGTGTGAATAGCCAATGATGAGGCCTGCCACAATTTTTTTTTTTCTGCGCCAAAGCAGACTGAAGCCAGGCCGAGGAGGTAAATGTTGACCAGGACACGAGTCCCCAGTGTGGGGTCTGGAACCCTGATGAGGCTCTAGAGATCTCAGGGAAGTATAAAACTTTCTCTTCTCTAAGACAGTCAAAGTCAGACTTGTTAGTATTGACTAGAATCATGATAAAAACATGAACATAATAACTACCTCAAAGAAAAGTCTTTTGGTAAGTATAGTGTTTGCAGATATTTGGGTGATATTAATGAAACTATCACAGCTTTTTTGATTCTGGGCGCTTCAAGGAAAAAAAGTTTGGGAACTACTGGACCAGAGGCCTGGAGCTAATGCTACAGCTCCAATGTGCATGTGTTGGTGTTATTAAATAGCATCTGGGAAAGGTCCATTTACTCGGCCTTTCAGGGACCTATGGGCAGTCCTGCTTGCAGTCATGACAGCACATTGTTGCCTTTATTTACTTTTCTTTTGATCGTTTTTTTTATCTGTCCTTGTTTTAATCTTGTTTTATTCAATGTGCTTTGTAACTCTGTTTTGATCACGACTATATCATAAATGTTAATATTATTATTCTTATTATGTCTCAGCACTCTCCGCTTGTATGTTGGTTGCACTGGTTTAGAAGATGCAGAAAACTTTTACATTGATCGCTGAGAGTGATCCCACAGTGCTTTGTGAGAAACTCACAGCACAAACCAGGAGTGCCAATATGAACAGGTTTTCTCCTTCAATGGGTCCTTCAGACTACATGATTTTTTTGGTTGTTCTCAACAGCACCATTTCAGACTATGCAGCTAAAATCTTGACCTGTCTTGGGATACTACAGGTGTGATCCCAACCGCTCATCGCATGCTGACATCACCACCATCTCTGCGTCTGTGTGTTGGTTCATAGGTTGTCAGGGGGCTGGGGGTGCTCAAAGACTATGAACCATAGCTAGAACAGAAGCTCTGTGTGGGATTCTAGCGGTCTTTTGCTCCAAAAAGAAGAAAAAACCCCAAACAAACAAAAAAATAATTATGGACTTGATCTGATGTATCAAAGAGAGGATAGTACGAACTTGAATCAGGGATGTTATAACATATAAAGAAAAAATAAGCCCACTTAACATCGCCAGTACAAACAGCTTCACTGTATTTACACATTAATCCCTGGGGGAAGAAAAAAGAGGACTTGTTGATGTCACTCTGGTGAGTGATAAAACAAAGATGAGGAGAAAATGCTCTCCTATTGTTAGGTGACAGGACACAAGTCATTAACGTCAGGTCAGGGTGTCAAACTAGATGACAATGACAATTCTGACATGATAGTCTTGTCAAACCGTGGTCGTTGGATGTCTTGGAAGCTTCATTGATTAGGTCAGACTACAAGCACGCTTGATGTTTCTGATGCTCATAACCTGGCACGATGCTTGATGATGAGCTGCAACCATGGAGTCCAAAAGGAGGCCAAAATCAGACTTTCAGACAGAATTTGTGCAGTCCGAGCCAGCCTTTACCTTAAATCTTTTATCTTTCCAAACGTACTTTCAAAATAAAAGCAGGTCTGTATCCAAACAGGAAGTCATTTACTCTTAGTGTAAGATACAAAAACAGTTTAAAATGTAAATTATGGAGTTTCAAAATGCAAAAAGGGAGATTAACCGTAATTAACTTTAGAATATTTTACATTTATCACTTATAAAAAATAGAATTTTTCATAACCCCAGGTGTGTGTCTTAGGCACAAGATTTTACACTGACTGTATTTCAAATGCTGTTGCTTTATTTTGTCTGATATCTTTAGTCTCTAGGAGGTCTGTTGTGAAATACACAAACCTCAGGGGGGAGGCAATTTCCAAAAGGTGGTTTAAAGATTTCTTCTGTGTCAGCAATTCTTTTGCCAGCCTGGACTCTTTGTGCTCATAGTTTTCAGTCTATGTTGACACTTACTACTGGAAAAAAAAACACTGAATTCGAATGATAGATAAATTGTCAGAAACACATTTCCTCATGTTTATCTAATTACAACTAGAGGGCTGTAATTAAACTAAAATATAAGCCTGTTTCAGGCCATGGAGAATTAAACTGGGTGTAAAGAGTTCTCATTACAGTAAGGGTGTTAATTATTTTGAGAGTCAATGCTTTAATAACTGTTTGGGTTTCAGTGTCTGTGACTGTGTTTGGCCTGCAGGGGTACAGGACTGAAAATAACCAAAATAATAATTTAACTTTAATGACAGTTGAGTTCAGGGATTTAAAAAAGAAACACAAACAATCCAAAACACCACCATTTATCAGCGTCTCCCTCTTCTTCTTCTTCGTCTGTAACCTGAAGCTGATTAATGGCCAGACTGATCGGTTGGTCAGCTTAATATCTTTCCATTTACTGATTTTAATCTGAATGTTACACTTCATTTATGACTCAAATACCATTAGGCACTTAAAAAAATAAATTCAGGGTCTTGTTCAAAACATGCCAGCAAAAGCAAAAATGCTCACATGATTTTGGTTGATCTGAGTGTAAGAACCTGAATGTCTGAATTGTGCAGATTTAATCAGCTGTTCCACATCAACTATTTAACAGGCTTTTTTAAATATCCCCAGTTGTTAAGAAGAAAACATCTGTATTTCTTTATTTTCATTAAATGACAGATCCAATTTAATTTATTCTGTGATTCAAGGACAACTGGCAGAGGAGTTAGGAGTGACATTTCATTCTTGTCTACTCACTGTCTGACAAGGTCAGCTGTTTGTTTTTTTTTTATATCTGTTGAGCGGTGAATCATGGTTTGACATGATGTCATCATCCTATTGTGCACCAATGAGACTTGAACCTCTGCCCTGTCATCTCCTGCAGCCCTGATGTGCCTGTAGATGGCTATGATGTCTTTTTCTTTCCTTTTTTTAGGTGAGCTCTTTAAACGTCAGAGGATGTGAGGTCCCTAACCTTTCTCTGTCTCCATGGAAAGCTCTCACTCTGCTGTGACATTTCAGTAAGGACCGTTATGAGTGTGCGTTCTCTCTTTGGATTAATTGGACATTTTGAGGTTGGGATTTGTGGTTAATTTGGGACTATTAAGGCTACGTGAATGTGTTTTCATTAGAAAGATTGGCCTTCGTCGATATAATCACAGAAAACAGATGCTCCCCTTTCCTGGTGATTCTTTTAGTGCCAAATAAAGATGTTTTACATGAAATGTACAAATTCACAAACATTTCATGATTGAGACCACCTGTTGTTACAAAAACAAACAAAGAAAAAAAAACTTTCACACAAAAACAAAAATAATATAGTATAATATGATCAAAATCCTTCCAGAGAGTGTAATTTTTCACATGGCCTTATTGCTCAGTGGGTTGCTTTGCTCTATAAACAAACATGAAGGAGAATGCTTGTTCAGTGTGTTGTTTGGCTATTAAATTACAGAAAGCAGACACTTTGGTTCCTCACCCGGAGCATAATGCGATGTTCAATGTTGAGTAAAATCTTCTTCTTCTCTCTGTAGTCTCTGATGAGAGCATGCAGGGTGTCACAGTGGGGCACCCAGCCAATCAGGCCTGAGTTGGTGGACAGAGGGATCACTGCGTACCGCTGAATGCTGTTTATGAGACACAACAAAGACAAACAAAGGCACAACTCATTGTCTGAGAATCTGTAGTTTTCTTTAACTTTATGCATACAATACTGAGAGGAAATGTGTGTTCAGTGAAACCTATATTTAGGACTATACTTGTGTACATGTTGTGATAACAGCTAAATAAGGCCGATGTTCATAGTTTATGTTGCATAACTGGTGCAGAAGCTTGAAGGAAGTAGAGAGTTTATGAAAGAAGGGATCACCAGTGAACACTTTGTGGTGCAAATGCCCAAAACTGCTAGATTTGAGCATTTGTGACCCTTAAAAAGCACCAGCAAGAGTATTTAGATCTACAAAAAAACATCAAAGACCTCACTGAAACTTCCCTTCAGTAACGTTTGTAAAGCTTTTACATATAAATTGTACAGCCCTTCCCTTTGTACAGCTGCCAGGATGAAAGTCTACTTAAGTACAGGCAGCTCTACGCATTTTTTAAGCAACCAAGTCATCATCAGCCAGAGATTCCAACTGAACAACAACTGTCTTTTCTCATTAATAAAAACAGGTTTAAACAGTGGTTTAAATGAAACTGACAGCTTCTTTCTACTGTAGATTTCCAGCCAGGTGAGCATTTCTGTAAGTCTGTAAATTCAAGTTAAAGCTATAAATAGCCACAAAAAAATGTCTTACAACATCCCATAGTGCTAGTAAAGGAAAAGTAGATGCATGCATTTTGCCATCAGTGGTTCATGATATATTTTCACCATGACACTGGCATCAGCAGATACACCATATGGACAAATGTATCAACTCAACTCAACTGTTTGTTACTGAATTCAGGTATTTCTATGAGACATGTTGCAACAGATGTATAAAATCAAGCACCTAGACATGCAGTGTCCATCTGCAAATATTTGTGACACAAAAAGGGTCGTTCTCAAGAGCTCAGAGACGGATGGATGCCACCTTTGTAATAAGACTGTTCGTGAAATTTCATCCCTGCTGGATATTCCACAATTAGCTGTAAGTGATATATGCTGTTAAGGAAGAGCATCAGCTCAGTCATGTAAAATCACAGAGCTGGGTCAACAACTACAGCGGCACATGGTGCATAAAAGTCACCAACGCTTTGCTGATTCCATGGCTGAAGAGTTCTGAATTACACTTGATGAAGAGTTACCTGGGGTCTCCAGTGCTGCTCAGAAGCTTATCTGAGCTGGAAATCTGGTCTCCCAAGAAGGTAAGTCCATCACCCACTTAGTAAGACCAGGATGTAGTTGCATGTCCCTGAGTATTTGCACATGTGCATATGACTGTGTGGTACTCAAGGTCTGCAATTCAACCCAATAGTCATTCTGTTGTTTCAAATCCAGTGTATATAACTTTCTTAGATTCTTAAAACACAAAATGTAGAACTCTGGACTGAAAATGAACATATATATTACATTATCTGTCAAGTATTACATTATCAGTTTTGAAAAAAAAGAAAAATGACCAAATAATGTAATAAGGTACTACATTGTCAGTAAAAACGATATTACAATATCAGTCAGGATATTTCATTATTGGTGGAGTGATTACATTATTGGGTTTTATTACATTTTCGATCAAGTGCAAATTTTATTACATTTTCAGGCGTTATTACATTTTCAGGAAATTATTACATTATAGGGTGCTACAAGGACCTTGTCTTTTCCAACATGACTGTGCCGCAGTGCAAAAAGCAAGGACTAAAAAGACATGGTTTGATATGGAAAAACTTGACAGACTCGCTCAGAGCCCTGACTTCAACCCAATCAAGAACCTTTGGGAGGAACTGCAACAATGCTTGCGAGCCAGGCTTTCTTGTCCAACATCAATGCTTGACCTCATAAATGCTCTACAGAATGACTGGGCACAAATTCCCACAGGAAACACTCCAACAACAAAATCTTGTGGAAAGCCTTCCAAGAATTGTGTAATAGTCTGGTGGCCAAATATTTTTGTCCGTATAGTATAGAGAAAAGTTGTCTATCAGTATATGAACGTTTCTGCTGATTTCATAACTAATACTGGCTGTATACATCGCTCTATGCTGGTTGTGAATATCGCTGATATTGGTATTGGTTAGAATTAATTTGTAAATATTGGATATCTGCAAGAATCCCAATTAACAATTTTCGATGTCTATGTCAATCAAAGATTAAATGACAAAGTTATTCCCAGAAAAAAAATGTCGCTCTTTCCTCAAGTGTTGTCTTGATTGCTTGTCCAGTTTTTTTTTCCATGCTTGCATCACATCTCAGGGATTAAACTTTCTCTCTTTTAATTGCTGTTATATATTTACATTAATGATGTAAAAGAAATGCAGATTGTATCATTTTACAAATCAGTCAGTAGCAAAATATGTATGCGTTTAACATAGGCAAAAGTAGGCAAATTGCCTGGAGCCTTGTGCACCAAAGGGCCTCAGGCACAGGCCAAATAGGTGAGCATTTAATGTGAGGTATGCATCAAAAATGATTTCAGTAATTGTGATGCTTATTTAGAATGTATATGAGATGGCTTGAGTATAAATAATACAATTAAAATCCTTGGGAAGGGCCCTTTGGCTGCCTACTGAGGTTCAAGCCACTCAAAATGCCCCAGGATGTTTTCATATAAAGCAAATCATAGAGTTAAATCTGGATAATTTTTGTTAAAATCACATAAAACAAATAAAAGCATCCAATGTGCCAACTGTAGTGATTGTGTATGATTCATTTTAATAAGTGAAACCTTGTCCAAAGACATGTAAAACTATATTTATGCAGAGAAACTTTCAGTCATGTCGTAACTCAAATAGTGATGAATCATTCTTGAGGACTGTTGCTGTGCTGCTCCCTGAATAGAGATGCTTTAAAATATTGTCCCTCACTAGCCATAACTTTAAACAAAATGAAGAGAGGCCTTCTACCACTCTTTGCCTGGGGCCTCAAAATTACTCAGACTGCCTTTAGTGCTGACTCTTTCCCAACCCCAGCATGTGTGATGGTCATGCGAGGGTAAATGTGACTGTGTGTACCTGAGGTTTTTACGTAAGGACGCCGGGTCATTGGCCAGCAGCGTGTTGACCAAACCAAACAGCTGCATGACTCTCTCATCCTGCCGCAGGTCCTCGTGACCCTTCAGGAGGAACATGAACTCATGGCCGTTACTACCTGCAGAGGGCGATAAAAACACAACATTTACTCAAAAAGGCATTATGTAAGAAGAATTATCTGGCTGGATTTAGCTGTTCTCTCCAGGGATGCTCCCCTGCTGCTCTGCAGCTGCATCTCCATTACCTCGCCTGATGCAATGTCTAGTGAGCTTTTGCAGCCAATAAATGATTTCATATGAACCTCATCACGCTTACAGTAGGCTTCATTACAATGATCCCTCATTTTATGGTCACCCTCGGCTTGGAATGGTACTTGAATATGACAGATGCGAGATACTGTGGTAAGAAAACCTACTTATAATTTGCAGCAGAGCAAAGCGAGGTCTTACCAAGTACCATACTCAATGTGATGTACATTATATATTAAATAGTATATGATGACAGTGCTCAAGGCATTTTGGTAGATAGTCTCACATGGTGTGGAAAATCTACCCAATGGATGAACTGTGACATCTTCCCACTCCTCTGATGCAGAGTGAAGAATTCGACATGACATGATGGAAAAAGAGCACATGATGTCACTTATTCTATAGTTCCATGATCTTATAATGTCTTCAGTATTCTCTTAAGACCTCTCAATGAACTCACAAAAGCTCTAATTGTCATGCTACCTTTAATGGAGTTAACTGATACTTCCACTGGAACGTGCAAGCCAGAGTCCCCTCTATATCCCTGGTCTGCTGCTAATGACAATCCCAGTAAGAATGTATAGAGAGTCAATGCGGGGACAGAGTGTTGGCAGTAAATCTTCACAGCCTGTAGAGGGGGACAGGTCTTAATCTGAAGTCTTGCTCCAGAGGTCAGTTGATTTATAAGCCGTCATCTTTTACAGGGAATGTAACACTGATGGGAGACACGAGAGCAAAGAGGAGGTAAAGACTGAAGTACAGTGAACCATTTGTGATTGATAATGTGAGAATTTGGCGGCATGACAAGGTGACTTTATAGTGCTGGAGCATTTTAGAAGCACTTTGTTGTTGTACTTCAGATCAAAAAGCAAAGTGAGGGTTAAGATGTCAAAAATTGTTTACTTTGGTATTAAAATCACCTCAAGTGGAGTGGGGATGCATGCAGTTGAATGGTTGAAGTAAGATCCCTCTTTAATAGTGATGAAGATTGTTAATATTTATTGGAGATTTTTTACAGCACTGTTATTTCATCTATTCTACATTTATTTCTCTATTTTTATTTTTATTCATAGTATTTTATCTTATTTTATTTATCTACTCTTATTTTTCATATGTATAAGGGTGTTTTGTGTACAGTGTACATTCCTTGTGTGTTTTGGTAATACAACTTTATTAATATCACAAGTCTTCTTGTTATATTTCATATTTTTTTTTACTTTTTAGTCTTTTGTAGAGCTGACTCAAGAAGCAACGCACAAAAATTCCAATGTACCTGTACTGTCCTGTACCTTTGCAAATGGCAATAAACATCTTTTCTATTCTGTTCTATTCTAATGACACCCTTATTAATACCACTAATGATGAATTTCTATTGTTTGCTGAAAAGACAAAATAATGAAAGTATATTTAAACCAGAAGTGTAATAAGCTGAGTAGAGATAGGGTTAAAATGTAAAGGTTATGGTTAAATCTATTGTAACTATTCTATATCCCTGAAATACAAACACATTCTCCTCTTCACAGCTGTATTTATAGCTGTTTTTATTTGCTGTTTCTAATTCGCTTTGTGACCCTAAAAGCATTATACAAAACCGTCTTTTAGTCTGTGAGGTCCACTAGTTAACTTGAATTGTGCAAAAATTCCCCATGAATTTTTACACCGGATTAATATTTTCAACTAGTGGGACTAGCAGAGTTTGGGAGCACTTTTCAGTGTTATTCTGAGCAGATGGAGAGGAAAATTGTCTTCTAGCAGCTGAGGCCAGTGATATGATTGCATGCAACTCCCAGCACACCTGGAGTCTTTTAAAAATTTCTCTTCAAACCAACAACTGAAGGAACCATATTTTGGCTTCACTGATGTGCAGTACTGATGTGCTTTAAGCTTGTTTTCCATACATGAGCTGATATTTTAAACCAGTTTTCACACCAGTGATATAAACTAATACAATTCCTACAAAGCAGATTTAAGACTTTTAAGATCTGAACTGAGAAGAATTAATGCCACTTTTTCACAGGAAACAGTCCAACATAAAAGACGTGAGATTTCTTGGTACACCAGACCAGGGCTGAATTTTTTTATTTAATGTACTGTTTATGAAATGTCAAGTGGTGTAGGACAAAGTAATTGTTTGGGATATAAGTGCCCAAATTTTTTATTATTTCAAGCACATTCAGTGCCTCAACTTTATCTATATGCTGTATAGTAATACCCATCATAACAAATTTTAGCAGGTGTGCTGAACGGATTCAAAACAGTTGTACTATTAAAAAGCAGTATTTTACTTTGTCAGGAAACACCTGTCAAAATGAGGGTGACTGCACACACTTTTACAACAGTACAAGGCATGTTTATAAATAAAATAGCATAAGAAGGGTTCACTGAGTAACGGTCCACTCCATTGCTCAGTGGTCCAAATGGCTCTGTTCCGTTGAAAGTGAATTTAGCATTGAATTTTGAAATGCCTGTCCTAGCTACTTGAAGTCCTGTGTGAATTTCAAGAGTTGTTGATGACTTGCTGTACCATGTCATCTGCTAGTGTTGGTCCACCGTGTTTTATCAGAGTCAACACTGATGTCTACCAGAGGATTTTAGGGCACTTCATATTTCCATCTGCAGACAAACTTTATGGAGATGTTCATTTTCTTTGGCAGCAAGACTTAGCATCTGCCCACAGTGCCAAAACTACAGGAAACTGGCTTGCTTACCATGGTTTTACTGTGCTTGACTAGTCGGCCAACTGCCTGACCTGAACCTCATAGAGTCGCTTGCCCTAAGGTTAGGGTCTCGACTTGGGCCACGGACTAGTCTTTAGTTGGCTTGCTGATTTCTTCAGTGCAGTAATTCATGCGAAAGAAGCCCTGACTAAAGTACTGAGTGCATAAATGAACATACTTTTCAAAAACTTGATTTTTCTGTTTTATAAATCCTTTTTATTAGCCTAATGCAAGATTTTAGTAGTGTGAAATACTAGATTTTTCATTTTTATGGGCTGTAAGTCTCAATATAAAAAAAACCTTGAAACATTTCACATTAAATGTATTGAATCGTACACGTATGCACGTTTCTCTAACCTAATTTTTGAGATGCAACTCTTTTTCTCTTAGACAAAAGAAAAACAAAGAAATAACCTATGTTCCCTCATGCCACCAAGTTAAAATAAACAAGAGCTTTGTTTTTCCTCCTCAAAAAAAAAGATTATTCTTTTGGGTTTTATTCCAAACACAGGACTTTGCCATGACAGATGAATTCACAATAAAAAGTGGCCTTGAAGCTGTGTTTTTGTTTTGGTGAAGTTGTTTTAATATTGAATTTTCTCTAATGCAATGGCCCACATCAGCTGAAAGCATGACTCTGACTACAGCCATTCTTTAATCTATTTTCCTAATATAATGGGTTCAGAGCCACAAGGCCTGTGCAATTTTCTGCTAATCTTACCCATGATGGTGAGTTTGCGTGGGCGCTGCTTGGAGGTGATGACCTGCAGGGAGGGGGCGATGGACTGGATGCGGATGATAGGCTGGTTGGGGTCATAAGTGCCTGGTACAGCCAGCTCCAGGTCCCGGCACATCAGCAGCTTTGGAGACACATATTGTAGCTCCAGGGAGGTCAGCTGAGAGGCGGGTTGATGAGGTGGGGAAAAAGAATAGGAAAAAACAATCATTTTTTTAGTCTGCTGTGTATAAAAAACAGCCAAGCTCCTGCCAAGAGTGCCTCAGTCAATATACTGAGTGTTACAGACATTGGAGCTTACCCAAGTTAAGGTCTTAAAAGTTGTTTATGCACAACCTTTAATAAATAACTCCAGAACATTTTAATTTCAATGTGTCTGTCAATATGCATTCTATGCTTCTCTGCATTCAGCCATCAGTGATATAGACTGTAACAAATCTGGCTCTGGAAGTCTATTTAAATGCTTTTACGGTTAAATTCTCATTGCTAATGTTTGGTTACTTTATCATAGCGACAACCTGCTGCGGATCTGCTGTTTGGATGCCTCCTGGAGAGGGTTTATTTCTATGTTAATGCCCAGAGGGGCAATATTTGCAATATAACCCCCATGTTATTATGTTAAAGTGTATTTCATGCTGCTTGCATTAATGTCCCAGCAGGGAGCATCCCTAAGAGCAGGTCTACGCCACAGTGTCAAATAAAATTACTGTCACCATTTGGCTATATGAAGTGAGAGTTTGTAACTGAACCAGCATTTATGTTTTATCTCCTTTAACCTTTACTCGAGAAGCATCAAGACCCACCGCAGATGATGTTCAAGCTGCAACACATACCTAATACACATTTATTAAAATGTATGACACCACTGAGCTTCTGCAGCACAGTGTTTTATGTGTAAGCTCATAGAGGGAATATCTGGTATGATATAATTTTGCTGGGAAAGTTTATGTCCTCGATTAAAATTCCCACTCTCATATGTAGATTTTTCCAATGATGCTGACATCAGAGTACAAATACATAGGCCAGCAACCAAAAAGTACTCAAATGAGGGTATTCAACAATAACAGGTACATTTTTGACCATTTAATACCACTGCAGAGCTGAAAATTATTCCGAAAGTCTGCTTCACTTTCATTAGATGCTCCTCACCACTACTCTTGGCAATTTAGGGGTGTTAGGCTTGAATTCTGCTTTAATTTAATTCATCCTCATTTTAGGTTAAAAGATCACCAAACTGCAGACATTGCAACTTCACCTGCCTGTTCAAATAATGAGAGGCCAACATTATACAGTAAAATTAAACTGAGTACAGTATCGGCTATTTTCTATGAGAATGGTTACAAGAACTTAAGCTTAGTATGGGTGCTGATACCTGAGCGTATGCATGGTTGCAAGGTGCTTTGCTGATAACAGAGCTTTTGTATCCCTTATTCCTAGCCCCCATGATACATTCTGGTGCCTTCTGTCAAACTTCCATTTTCCATAGCATAGCAAAGGCACACTAATAATGATTCATCATGAATCATGATCCTCTGCCATCTACTACTGAGGCCAATATGAAGAAATAATCGAGAATAGTGTTCATAAGTATGGTCTATTCAAACACCCTTCATTTTTTTCAGTGATATTATGTTGAAGCCCAATGTTACAGTTGTTTAAAGTAATTTTAAATCTGTCAATTGTCCTTGTTGAATGTTATATGTATGTCTGTGTATATCGTCCCTTGAATTGTGTATAATGGAGCTGCTGTTTTAATGCAAAACAAATTTCAGATCTTGCATCTGACAATAAAGTATTATCAAATCAAATCAAATCAAATTAAATCAATCTACACTCAGAACCCATCATGACAAATCAAAAACAGAAATTAAAAAGTTTTCAATCAAGAAATTAAAAGAGTGAAACATTTTCACAAGTTTTCAGACTCTTTGCAAAAAACACTTGAAAATTATCTCAGGTTTCTTCCACTTCTTTTGATCTTTGTTGAGACTGGAGTCCACCTGTGTTGAATCAAGCTGATTGGACTTGAATTGGAAAGAGACACACCTCAATGCACATCAGAGCAAAAACCAAGCCATGAGGTCAGCAGAAGTGCCGTCAGAGCTCAGAGACAGAAATGCTGCAAGGCACAGATTCCTACAAAAAGACTCATGAATCTCTTTTATGTTGATAATAATTAATCTCTTGAAAAGGGTCTGAAATACAACACAGTGTGGCAGGCTTTAGGAGGTTAGACTGTGTACTCTCATTTCACACTGGCACATTGGAACGTGCACCGTAACTAGTGCTGCTAGTAGCGAAAGTTATATTTAGGCTGTTCTTTATTTAAACCAAGAATGAGATGATAAACCTTTGCATAACATTGTTAATCCACTGTATTTATCTATCTATATTAATCTAGCAACCAAAATATGAATGCATGACTTTGTATGCATATGTTGCTAAAAAAGTGTTGCGCTAACTCTATGAGAATTCTTGATACAGAAATAAGTTGAAATCCCAAGATCAACAGCTGTTCTTTTACACTTTGGCAGTTTGACTGTGATTTTGTAAATTTTGAGAAACTGAGAATAAAGAAACAGGCTGAAACTACAACAACAAGCAGCACAAACAAGCTAATAGCTGTGCCAAACATTTAACAAAACCATCAGCATCAAAAACACCCAAGCAAAAATCAGCTACAACTCAACGAAACCATTTCCCAAAAGAATTTAGGCCTTTGTGGATTTGACTTGTTCTCTATTAAACTTCTGTTTGTATGATATTTAGAGGAGCAATGCTTTCCCATGATGTTCTGCCATTCCTCTTTGGCTTCTATCATCCCTTTATCTCATCACCTCCTGCAATCCTTTGACATCTTTCACCACTATTTTTGGCGTCTCGTTCAATGGCTTCACCCAGAGAAAAAGGAATGAAAGGAAGCCCTGGTGTCTCTGTTATTTTGTTCCAAACACTGCTGAAACTCGCTGCTTTTTTTGTTCCGTTTCACATGTCAAACAGACAGCATGCACAGATTAAGCTGTCATCATACCAAAGAAGTAATCAGGGCATGAAAGACATAATACATCTCATCACAGCTGATAAAAGATTTGTATGAACATAGGAATGCAGCACGGGTTGGAAGCCAGATTTAATTTCCCCAGGAGCCTTAGCCTCACTGCTACAGGAGGCTATTGTCTGATTTAATTTACTGTGTAGTTGTTTCAATGGCAGAGGGTTATGACCATAATGAAGCATGCTTGTATGATATCAGACAGTGGTTCACAAGAAAAACTCCATGTTTTCACTTACCTGTGGCAGCTGTTTGGAGATGCGTCTGAATACATGGTAATAAAGATCCCAGGCCTGGGTCAGATCTTTGACGTTTCCAGAGCGCATGTACTTCCTGCACCAGTCCTGAGCCTCCATCAGGTCCCTGCCATAGGCCTGTAGCAATAAGACAAATATACTATGAGCCTGCGCAATGACTAATTCAGTTAAATTGCACATTTTTACTACATACGCCTTAGTCTAGATTAAGGTTAGAAACCAGTATGGCCCAAGTCTATAAATACCATTGTGTATTCCTAGATTATTATGGTGAATAATATTTACTATGAACTGAACATTGCCTACAAAGACATTTACCAATAAAGTTTATTTAGAAAACTTCAAGTTGCAGCACTTTAATCAAGCTTCTTTTTGGCTTATCAACAGAAAAGGCTATTGTAGAAATTAAAAAAAAAACATATCTCCACCAGTTTTTCACCCTAAATACATGAAATTTAACAATACTGCACTTTTATTTTGGTTTCAACTTAATATCAAACCCCTAGCTTAATTCTTTCAGTATAATTTCACAAAAAAAGACAATAAAGTTCAAAATCTATGCTGGGGAGAAGACACTCCAAGCTACAGTTCATGTTGTAGACAGAACAAGACATCTCCAAATCAAATCCTTATCTAAGATAACCCACCTGGTTAAAAGAGGTCTCTTTGAGGGTCTGAGGTCCTCTCTCCATCATGGCGTGTAGAGGCTCAAGCACTGCAAACATGCCCTTGACATTGCGCTCACCGAAGTAAAGACGTGAAGCCTCTTCAAGGCCCTCGTGCCACATCTCATGCCACAAGATGGCCACTCGGATGAGCTCCTCGCTCACCTTGAAGTCAAAAACAGAGATGAAAAGGTCAAAATGTACTCTGGCATTGGTCCTTAAACTCAGAAGTATAAAATATCAGGCTTTGGTATAGGTTTAAAGGTTTATAAAGTACAACTGATGTGTCTGCCTCGAGGGACCAGGGGGATCTCTTTTACTGCTGACAACATAATTTCAATGCCAGAGAGGAGCACGGCCAGTATTGATACCTGCTCTGAACAGCTGGAGGAGTCATTTTCTTCTCAGAGATTTTTTATATGTAGAGTATATTAATACTTTGACATTTTTTTTCTGTTTTATGGGACCAAAAACTGCATTCAAATGTTATAAAAAAGAAAAGTAGAAGAAACTTTCACTCCTCAGGTCATGCTCAAATGCAAATTCACCATTTTCCAACCAGCTGTACATTGCTAGAAAATTGATATAACATGCAAATTAACAATATTTCACTGCCCTCACTTACTGCCTAATTGTAAGGAAATCTCTGCCCTCATACACCCCCAAAAGAGTTTCTCAAGGTAGGCCCCTCTGACCTCAGAATTTCCCATTTTTGTTCAATATGGTGTCAATATGTGAAATTTATCCATGAAAAACAAACAAATACCTGCACCCTAAGAAATTTAGTTTTTAATGAAAAGATTCCTCAATTATAAAAAGACAGAAGGCCAACAGAGCTTGGTGCAGCACTCAGTTGGCTTGCCGAATTCAGTGGGACTGTACCCTCAGACATTTGCTACAAGCTGCTTTTCTGCATTTTGTCTGTGCCAGTCTGGTGCCAGTCCAGGCACTGCCCATGGAGAGTTGAGTCACCAAAAGGGCGGCACCACATCAACACACACACTGCAACCATGAAGAAACAAACACAACAGAAAGCAAAGAATGGTCATGGATTAAAAGGATTTAAAAACAGTAAAGTTGGGGACAGTAATGCAGGTCCAAGGAAACAAGTCACTATACCAGGGGTAATCAATTAAAATTCAAAGAGGTCCAGTCAGAGAAAGTATATTAAACCAAAGGTCTGGAACATCATAATGTCTAACTTGAGTTAGTGTGATATGCGGATCTGTGTGCGATTTCAGGGACTTGTTGCGCAGATAAAATATGAAAATGTTCTTTGCCTACAGCTCACCCGTTTCTCCATCTGTGAATCTCTCCTTTAGGGCCCTATGAAATACATTTTATTTTTTGCCAAATTCCGTTTTAATATTTTGGAATTCCTTTTTTTAACCTTTCCACTAATTTTACCATAAAAAAGAGTGTCATGTTTATGCAAATGAATAAAATGTTCACCAGTTAAATAGAAACAACCTTAAGTTTATTGAAAAAGGGCCACAGTTGGCCAATGAGCCACAGTTTTGATTACCCTGACATAAAATAACTATGTAACAGTCAGATATTTCCAACATAAGACACATCCATAAGCACATCCTGACTGAAGTTTCTAATGTAAATGAAGAAATCCTTCTGTTCTCTCAAACAGAGGGTGATAGTAACTTAATAAGAAGGTACCATTAAAGTTAAATGGTTTAAAGTAAACCTGTTACCTAAACTTTTCTTTACTCTCTCAATATGTAACAGTCCAAGCAGTTTGATGCTGCATCGTGTTTTACTACTGACTGTAACTTTTCTCTCCTCACCTCCCTCCATCCTCGCTGTCTGTCTGTCTGCTTCATATTAGACTGCGTTACTGCAGACACGTAGTTCCCAAAGGGAACTACAGTATCTACAGGAGGAATTATTAAGCTAATTGATACTCGAATGGAACATCATTTAGACTGCGGGACTTTGAGTCCATCCAACTCGAGTTTGAAGCCCTGGAGGGGTGAGTAGGTGAGAGGTGTGTCTGTGCCTCACGCAGAGTCTCTCCGTGACTCTCAGATGTGGTGAGGTAAAATAACTCATAGCACGGATGAGTTTTCTTGAAGGTTCAACACTATGTCGTCCTGTACTGTTCCGTGTTGAGCTAATGTTTGCCAGTGTTCCATGCAGCTGCTTTGACATGCTTTGCTGTTATTGTCTAGGAGGGGTTGGGGTGCGTGTTTGTTATGTGAGGCACAAGTTGTGCCACGCTTTAGTGTACCCCCAGGAACATATTCCTCAGATATACATTCCTCTTAAAAAAAACCCCAGCATTTCAGTCAAATTCATTCAAATTTTCGCGATGTCCACGTTAAATGGTAGATTCCTTTTTTCTTGGCCAATTCCGCAATTCTTTTAACGCGGAAGCAATAGGGCCCTAGACTCCTTGTCTCAGCTTGTCTTTCCAATAATTGTAGGTCCGCATCAGATGGCGTCTAGGTCCGGACCCAGACCGGGGTCCGCCATTTGTTGACCCCTGCACTACACAGAGTGAGGGATAATGGCTCAAACTGCATGGATGTGTAATATCATTGTTTTTAGGCTACTTAGAAGCACATAAGGCATCTCTGATAAAGTTTAGAAAAATAATGATAAATTTCTATCACAGAGCACAGAGCAGGCACAAACTTTTCAGTGTCTCATGTCCTTCTAAAGTGTTAGTTTTCAGCCTGGGGTCTTGGATTTTATTTGTTAAAGACTATAAAGAATAACATTTATGCTAATTTTGAAAGCAGTGCATCACTTTCTGTGTGGGAGGCTAAGCTTTTCTTAAACACCAAAGAGGCCCAATGGAAAAAATGTTGGGAAGCACTGAATTAAACCAATGTTGCTGTGTATGGAAGGTGTGCATGAAGAAAGGGGCACATAATATATCAGAGTTTTTGATATTTGATCCCTTAACAAAGTAGTAGTTAAATACAGTATCCACTGAGTGCTGATGAATATAAAGGTTTAAATACCATGATGGCCTGCTGAACGAGAGTGTTGCAGTGTTCACACATGTTCTTCAGGATCTTGTTAGCAGCGTTGTGGCGGGCAGTGGTGGTGGATTTGGAGGCCACAGTCAGCGGGTAGATCAGAGCCTGGAGGAGAGAAAATCCCCAATCACTGACAGAGCTGCTTCAAGTTTCTAGGAGAAATGTGTAACTGGTTTTGAGTTTTATAGCGAAACAACATCAGCAGAAATGACAGCAGACTTACTTGAGGGTGATACCGTCCAATGTCTGTCAGCAGCTGGTGGATGAGGCGACCCACCAGAGCTCGAGGAGTGTCAATTCGAGCTATGAGCTGAGGGATCACCTGGACAGGCAGAGAAATAACAGAATAAAAAAACACATTCAATTAAATTCAACTGTGGATATATATACCTCAAAAAAACTTCAATATAAAGGGAACTGCAATAAGAATAAAAATGCATTACAGTTCTTTTGAATCTAATTTTAAGGACATCTCTGAGCCTAAATCCTCACAGTTTCCAAGAGATGCATCTAATTAACTGATTAATTGAATTATTCATCTGATATAAATCCTCCACACAGCTTATCTATCTATTATTTTTACCTTTAAATGTGTATTAATGTATGCATATTACCTGCAGCCAGGTGTCTATTTGAATCGTCTTGATGCCTTCCACTAAAGCTTCATTTACTTCTGGCCAATGGCCGTAGTCAAACCACAGAGTCAGAACCCTGAAAAGTACAAAAAAATAAGGATATGAATAAAATCAGAGCATTTTCTTATCTGATTTAAATAATTACATTCTCCATTGACCACTAGATGTCCTCGTATCCCCACCTTCCTTGTAGAGAGTTCATGAATATGGGTGCATGTGCTTACTTAGACTGCACAGCCAGTGTATCAATAACTTACCTGAGTGTATCTTGCAGGTTATTTCCTCTCGACAGAGAAATGGAGCGGAAGAAACCTTGAACAGCAGGAACTGTGTACAGGAGCAACGTTTTTGAGAGGTCCTTTGGAAAGATAGACAAGAGTAAAAGATGTATCAGGCATGATAAAAAAAAAGCCTTTAAAGCAGGACGCACTGTACTGAAGGAGTGTTTCTGGGAAGTCAAAATACTTTAGTATCTAAAAGCCTTAATTCTGTCCTTACAAAGGACTTCAAAGGTACAAAAAGTAACAGGTGAACAGTACTGATAGGGGAAGGCATGCACTAGAGTACTTTGGAATCTGAAATCAGCTAGAAGCTTTAGAATTTGTTGCTGGTATCTGATTAAATAAGCCCTCACATTAACTCAATGAATAAGGTATATCCCTTATTACACTGAAACACTGCATACAGGTGCATAGAGCATACATACATGTCAGAATTTTAACTAATATGTCTACAATGGCTTGACTTGGGTTGCAGAAAGAGTACAGCTGCTTTCAAATATGCAAGTTTTTTTAGGGGGACAGCTCCAGAAATCCTTTAATGATGGTCATTTGTACTTGCACCTCATTGCAATTAGTGACGCTAACCCTGTCGGATGGATTAATACGTGGGCGATTTGAGGAGGCAAAACATTAGAGGTCGACCAATATTGTTTTACCTGGGCCGATACCAATTATAAGACAGATAACTAATATTTGGACCCGATACAAAATGTTCCTTACATGACAAAAGTAAAACCGCATAACCATAAGAAAGAGATTTAATTATTCAGCTAGAACTAGCGACACAAGAAATGGCACAGTAGAGGCAGGAAAACAAGAAATGATGCCATACGCTCATGCTGCCAGTGGCACCCATGCCTCAGTGTTGACTGGCTAGTACTTGTTAAGGTCTATCCAGTTACATAGTCTTATGGGCAGGACATTTGGTGAGACCTTGGAGAATGAGGACAAATTTAGAGTAGAAAGTAGGATCCTTTATTGATTAATTAGCCTTGTTAGCTATGTGTAAAGCTAATATCAGACATCAACTTTGATAACTGGCTGGTCCAAAAATCAGTTGACCCCTACAAAACATGATATAAAAAGAATAACACCAAGATTCCTATACAGTTTTGAAAGTCAAATTTAAGATAATTTAAGACCTTTTTTAATCTTGAACTGAGAAAAAATAAAACCACTTTTTGTTGTGCAGCAAACAGTCAAAAATTAAAGGCATTTGAGATTTCTGGGTACACAGGGCCAGGGCTGAATTTTCTGATTTAATGTACTGTTTATGAAATGTCAAATGCTAAAGGACAAAGAAATTCGGTGAGGCCCTAAATGCCAAAATTTTATTATTTCCGGCAGGAAAAATTTCAGCATCTGAAAGTGAACTCTCTGAAGTCGGATGCATATTCATGCAACAACTTGTGGAGGAAATTCAGTTCAAAATGCAAAATGATTGATTATTAACCAAAAAAGAACATTATTTCTTTTATATTTCTTTAAATCATGTCCTAAAACTCATTTTTATTCTTTGGCTTTTAATTCAGCATGATAGTTGTGTGATGTCTGTCCTTTTAATGTCTTTTATGGCCCTAATCCCTGTGTTTGTATGGCTTTTATTTGTTTTTATCTCATTTTAAAGGTTTTATGATGTTCTTGCCTGTTTTTATTTCTTTCCTCTAAATTTTTTTCACTTCTGCAGTGTTTGTGATCAATTTCTGTGTTTTCACTGTGCAGCACTTTGATAAACTTGAATGTTTTTCAAATGTGCTGTATAAATAAAGTGGACTGGATTGGATGATTTGTGATTTTTCACATTGTCATCACAAAACTAAGTAGTTTCAAATAAAACAAATCAAACTGCTGCATTCCTGCTGTGTAAGTGTGTATGGATGCATTTGAATATTGTTAGTTTATACTGGTGAATGCTCTATATAGCAGAGTGGGCATCAGTGTGTGAATGTAGAGTGAATGGGTAAAAAGTGCTTTGAGTTGTCAGACAACTAGAAACTATGTAAATGAGTTCAATGACTAATGAAAATGGGTTTAAACTCCTCCTAACTGACTTGGACTCTCACCTCATTGACCTTTTTCTGGCCTGGTGAGGGCACAGGACTGTGGTCATTGCTGTCCACTTCACTGTCACTGTTGCTGGCTTCACTATTAGCGCTGGCGCCGCTTGCATGTCGCAGCTTTTTCTTCTCATCCCGTCCTTGGTTCTGGTGTTTGTAGTGCAGCACTGCCTCAAAATTCATCACCGCCCAGGCATGCCACGCCTGTAGACAGATGGAACAAACTGAGTTAAAATGGATCTTTGAGAAGTGCTAACTGCAATTGGCTTTCATGTTATTTGATGGTTTTACTCCACCCTTTTACTGAGGCTCAGTCACTGAGCATACCAGTCGACTGCAGCGCTTTTCTTAACTAAATGCAAGCGTTTGATGTAAGCTGTGTTCAACAACCAGCTATTTAAGGGTGAGAGCTTAAGGGAGTTGTTGAAGATGACTGGGGAAAGAGGTTGTGAGGAAAGTGACATCTTTTTATCCTGCAGCGTATCCTCTCGGCTCTGCCATCAGTTTGTAACTTTGATGCCTCACAAGAGGCACTACAAGTAAAAACAATCTAATGAGCAAAATAAATAAACCGTGAAAAGAGGGGGGAAAGGAACGACTAAACAAACAACATTTTATGAGATGTTTGGCTAAAGGGCAATACCAAACAGTCTTTATAGAGTCGTTCACAGTGAAATATCAGCGTCATGGGAATCTCCTGCAGACACAGCTGGGATTTTACTAAGGCCAGAGAGAAGTCAGAAGTGAGAGGTTAGAGTTGAGAGGGACAAACTGACCTTGTACCAGTTGCGGTCATGCTCTGTAGAATGGCTGTAATACTGCAGGACTTTGGGGATGGTGCTCTCGTTGATGCCCTGCAGACTGAGCTGCCACTCCCCAAGCTTCAAGAAACATCTGAATGGAAGAAACAGATACAAAAAAAACAAAGGAATTGGAGAATATTTCTATATCACTTGCATATTCAATAGTGTACTTATTAGTTTTAAGCTTCTTTGATCAGTTATTTTTGCAATATACTAGTAGCTTTTGTATAAAAAATTAGTCCTAAATTTACAACGAAGCATCATGCTATCAGTTCCCCATTGATCTTGCCAGATCAAGACAAAACCGCCTTGACATCAATGTGAATGTCAAAGAGGAGTTTTGGTAAGGCAAAGTTGTATAGGTTATAGTATAGGTTCTTTTCTTTGGTTAATTCTTTCTCCTTTTTTTCTGTTTTTGGCAGTTTAAAAATGTCTTCTTTTTTTAACCATTCTGAATAAGAAATGGGTTTCTTCAAGCTTCGAGCTAGCTGTGAGAAAAACTAAACTTTGAGGCCCCACCGTTTAACAGTTAAAGACTTCAAAAACAAATGATTATCAAACAAAGATGTTTTATATAATTATTTAAACATTTATTGAATGTACAAGATACAGCATGCTTATTTAAGAAAGAAACTTAAGCTAGAAATAGGGGTGGGAATCACTAGTGGCTCCACGATACAATATTATCACAGTACTGAGGACACGATTAGATATTATGGCAATTTGAAACATTTTGCAATACACTGACTATTGTGGTACTATAAATAGCAATAATATGCTATCTATACCATTTAACCATCTGTTCAGCATTAGACTTGCCCCCATGGTTGTTTTATTTCTGCAATATTTTATTTTCATGTGGCACTCCTTGCAAACCCAATGAGTCATGTCCATCTCATTCATGCCCTGCGTGCATTTCGAATGCCCTCTCCCTGGTGCTGCCATATTTGTTGTACAAACTCTCTACTGCTCTATAACCATCACCTCTGCAACAATGAGGGAGAGGAAAGTTCTGGCAACAACATCCCTGACTTTATGATGTATTGTTGAGGGACTACCACAACAGTGAAATAAGAGAAATAAAGGCAAGAAAAATTACTCTGGCAAACCATTCCTTTTGTGTTAGCACTAAGCTAGTATGTCATGTACCATAACAATTTGGCTATACAAAAATAAAAAAAACGAATAGTACAGTGAATACAGTGTGTATTGTTTTTTACATTCTTCTTTCCCAGTGTCGTCTAGCCCAGCCCTCTTCCTTCTGATGTTGCAATTGCTGATCGCATAAATCCATGTAGTCTGTCATGTCAGTCAAGTCATGTCAGTCAAGTCATGGAACCAATTTATGACTCTGAGATCCCCTAATCTAGCATATAGACCCTCATAACAGGCAAAAACTTAATGCAACCTGACCTCGGCTTTAGGGCATGTCAATAGGATTGTGTTCATGCATGTTGTGCTTATTTCTGGGCCATGTATATTCAGCATGACTGAAAAACAATGTGTGAAAATCGAAAATTCTTTCATAAAAAAGTATGTCTTCTGCTTATATAACTGCATATTAATAATGGGCTGGCTCTTAGCCAGTAAAGCGTCTATGATTATTCTTTCAGTTTATTCTTTTAAAGTTAAAAACACTTAGAGCTTTTTGAAGCAACAGAAAATCCATCTTAGAACTATTTCGAGGCTATAAAAGACAGTGATGTCAGATGATGATGTTGTAATACAAGCTCTGCAGTAATTCAATGATTTAAAAGACTAAATGACAACATAAGAGAGGGAAACACAGGCACCTTATCATGAGTTTATAACCAGGCTTATGTTGTCACTGCTTACAAAGGAGCTGGCAGTGGCACTCAGTACACCCAGGGGTAGTCTTTTTTATAAGACGTGAGATAATCACAGAAGACTTGAAAAGCACACAGACATTTATTAAAAGTACCACTGCTTTTGGCATTTATCTGCTAAGAAGTTCTGGCATTAAATCAGCAAGTTGTAGCCTGACTGTGAGCTCCATGGCATCCCTGAGGAAGACTTAGCTGTATCTGTCTCCCTCATAAACACAGATGGAGACAGAAGATGGTTGAGGTAGTTGTGTTTTGCTAGGCCAAGACATATAATTCACATATAAGTGAGTGACTGGCAAGTGCCGCATTGTCAACCCATGTATCAGCAGTCTGAATACTGTTTGCAAAGCATTTCCAATAAATTGTTTTTCAGAGTTATGTCATGTCCTCTGAGTGCTTTTCCATGCGTGCGTACAGTTCAAGTTCAGCCATGCCAAAGGGTTTCTGTAAACTGTTAACAGGTAGGACTGAAAGGAAAGAAGCAGGCGGAGGATGAGGTGTTCAGGGACGTTAGAACAACATGTTTATTTCCACAGGAGACGCCAGGGTTATAGATCTCCCTTTAAGTAGCTGTAAAACTACTCTGGGTTCTTTTGGGAGAGAGTGGAGGCATCCATGTGATTGTGTGGACGTGAGTGCCTGACTGTGCAGTCCAGGTGTGCTCCATACCTTGCAGTCGACCTGTATTCAAGAAAGTGTGTCAGCACGTCTGGAGAGAACCCGTCCTGACTTACATTTTACAGGTGTTTTCCCTGACATGCATTCCTTTAGGCAGCCACTTCTGGGAAGATGCAAAAATGAACAAAGCCCTGTCTTTCTGTTGTCACTCTTGTGGTTTTTATGTATGATTTATGAAATGGGAGGATGTAAAATGACTGGTGTGTGTCTGTAGATGAAGCAAGATGACACTGCTGTATGATTTACTGTGCAATGATCATACCTCTCTGCTCCTGAGTCACGCTTCCTGCTTGTTTTGAATTGTTTTACCAACACAATATACTGCAGCATGGTTGGAAATTAACGTTCTTGGCCTAGTTATTAATGCAGTGGGTAGATTCAAAAATCTACCATCTAATCCATTTGTTTTTTTTCCCAGGCCACTTTATTCTAACCAGCTGCATCAGGCAATGATGTGTAACATATTCAAGTTTAGTTTATCATTTTGAAGCCAGTTAGAGTCTCTGCTGCAACCACTCTAATGCTAAATCAACTGATTTAGCACTAACATCCACTGCAAAACATGCCCTTTTTGCTACCCAGGTTGGGGCGAGGCTAGGGGAAGCACAATACATGCGTTCTGATGCAAAAGATCAATATGTTTTCGCTAGGAAGTGTGTGTATCATTTTGTGATTCTCTTCTATGTATTTGCAGAATTCTGAATCGCATGATGTTGCTGCTGAAAACACCCATTTCCTGGCATGGATGTAATCATAATAGAAGCTTTTTTTGAGAAGAACTTGTCAGAAATAAAGGATGTTTATCCTCAAACTAACTTGGCTAAAGCAGCGCTACAAGTTGCAGTGATTTCTAATCATGCTGTCGGGAGGTCCAAATTTTACAGCTGCTCCTTTGACCCAATCACAGCCCCAACCTGCTTCTTTTGATCATCTTTGACAAGACAGACACTGATTTAGACACACTTTCAGCTGTTATACCTGTTGTAATGGATGTGAAAATCCATACTACACTGGGTTTAAGAGACACCGATACAAGCCAATTCAACACATAGTCTGTCATTTTTAACATTGACACCAGCTCCAACAGGAGGATCAGGGCAGGGTGGACACCTTGCTCTTTGTTAAGTTGCTGTTATTTACTTGCCACTCTGCGTGGTAGGTTGAGTGAATTCCCCTTAAGCTGCACAAAAGCACCCACATTAGACAGGTGCTAATTTACAACCCTGTATTACTGCTACGTTGCCTTAAATGTTCTCATTCTCTCAAATTTCTGGCATCAGCTAACAAGTCAAAGAAGGTACCTTAGGTATCCTACTCAAAGGTTTCCATTAAATGACAGGATGATGCAAAGACTCTCTGTAAGACCTTGAAGTCACTCCAGGCAATTATTGGGAAACTTTCCATTTTCTAATCACCTTAATCATTGCCTGAAAACACATGATAGTTATTAAAATGTCAGAACTTTCAAAAATGGATGTTGTCGTGACAACTGTTTAAAACAGACAGCATACTGCATCTTTTCCTACAGTCAGTTAAAGTGATGATAGTGGAAAAGTGCCAGAGCCGTGCCACGGCTGTCAGATGGAGAGCACAACACCCAGTGGGAGAGGTGTGTGGTTACAAACCACTTCACAGTGTCAGGTTTGTGATAAGGAGCTGTTCGGGACAAATTGTCACAAGGGGCCACTTTAGTGCGAAGTTTGAGGTGAGACATCAAAGAATCTGGCCAGCGCTAAAAACGAAAACAGGGCGCCGAGGGACAAGGAAAAAGGTGCTGTGCCAGACTTTGGTCATGCTCATGGAAAAGAAGCAGAACGCACTGTACATGACCTTGTGCGTTCACAGCATGAGGCACAGAGGCACATGAGGTTACTTTTTCCTTATTTTAGCATGCTGCTTTGAGTTTCTCCATTGTGCTGGATTTATTCTAAGTATGACACAGCTGATAGTATCAATCCACATCATAAAGCGTAATGGCATACTGACAATCTGTTTGGCTGATTTCTTTTAAGAACTTAGTGGTTTGTCTCACGGGAGCCAAATCCCTCCATTGCTTGTACTGAGTAATGAATTCAGAGCCCAAATAATCGCTACATGAAAAAGAAAACCCAATACAGTATTTTACTTTCAGCACTTAAGTTTTGCTCCTTTCATCCTTCTCTTTTTTCAGACTAATTTTCGGGCTTTTATTGCCTTTATTTATAGAGGAGGTCAGGGGATAGGGGAGGAAAAAGGAACAAGAGAGTGGATAATGGCAAAGGAGCCACTGGCCCTACTTGAACCTGGGCTGCCTGTGTGTATGGGGCATACCTGACCACAAGGCCATTGCCTTCTCCATCTTTAATAGAATTTTTAACATGTTGCTGACTTGTAATCCAATAAAAGTTCATGGTTGAAGTTTTAGGTGTTATACATAGTCCACAATCTAAAAAAAACATTTGAAGTCGTGTATTCTCCATAGCTTTCCTGATTTACTTTAACCTTGACAGCAGATGGCTCGGCCAAATGCCATGTCTGTCATCAGGCAAATCCAGCTTGAAAAGCTCCAAACCACATTGTTTGTGCTGAACCGAAAACTGCATCATTTGAGGATAACAGGGTGGTACCCACAGGCGAAGTTTTTTTTGTACTGTGGGCCGATAGAAATGGCTGCCACCAATGAAGCGGTTAGCTTGGATGAAGCTTAATATAGAAGCAGTTTTATCAGAACTGGACCACATTTCTTTATGAAATAAAGAGCAAAGAACATCACTGAAAGCTTTTAAGATGGAAAAGATGTTTTCGCTTAAGCATGAGTATGGGATCGTTTTGGGGGGTAGTGTGGCTGCTGGTATTACCTTTAGTAGCTTTAGGTTGGATGTAACTTTAGTATAATGGAGGGTTTTTTAGAGCTGGGCCACATTCTTCTCTAAATCAAGAGCAGAGCCACACTGAAAGGTTTTCATGACAGAAGAGATGTTTTTGCTCTTCTGATGACCTGCTTTGGCGTGAGTTTGCAAACATTTTGAGAGAGTTGAGTTGTACTGTAAGCCAGTAGCCATTAGCTTGGATGTAGCTGTAGAAAAGCAGCAATTAAATCCCACTTCGACCAGTTTTATTTGCTTTCACATGTCTCCTGTTTGGTGTCAGCATGAATTTTAGCCAGTAAAAAGCTCTGCTGTTTAAATACTAGGGCAGGGCTATCCTGTATAGCTGAATTTAGCTACAGAGCAACACATGTCCACTAGCTCATTTCGTCGTGTCACTCTGATAGGCCTGTCATGAATGTTACAATACTTTTTTCCTCAGAGAATGTGAAAGTCCTGTCCTTCTCAAATGCTTTGTATGGGAGCTTTCCCAAAACTTTATGACACTTTATTATCCCCTTTCAGATGTGTTGTCTAACAGTAAGGATGTGCAGGCTCTCCTGATCAGTCTTTTTAGTAATACACAGTATAATTACAGGATGACTGTAACAGAAAATACCTCTTTTCATACTTTTATACAGATACAGAACTTGAATCAGTAAACAGACCTGGCCATCAGTTTGTGGAGCTCCAGTTTATGTTGCTGGTCCTCTGCTGCGATGGCATGCTGGGCCTGCTGCTGCATCCCCTGAACAAAGTGCTGCATGTGCTGGAAAGCATCAATCTGTGGAGAAACAACAAAAAACAACGGTAGGTTAAGCTCTGTGTTCACTTTAAAGGATTAAAAATAGATCCTGCAACATGATGAACTGGGATTAGAGTGGACATAATAAGAGAAATCACCTTCTTCAGTATTTTTGCATATGTATTTGAGTATCTGGAACATTTATCACCCTTTCTAAAATTTGAAATAAGCCAACCTAACTATGCATGAAAAAACAAAATCTGATGGTCTGTTCACAATCTGCCTTTCTTTGTGATGTCACATTGTGTCTATGTATCATACTCCAGCCACAGAGGACCCAGGAGTGAAGTGGCCGGCTTTTGAATGGGAAAACATTTTGACATTTTGAATGGAAACGTCCCACTCATAGTTGGGAAAAACTTGTGTGTTTCAACTATTTTACGCTCGACTGCTTCAGAAGTGACTGCCAAATTCCTACGAAACGACGGGTCAGTAAACAACTGTCCATGGCAAATGTGCTGATGAAGGAAGTGTAAATATTTTGGAATACCAGTATGTTTCGTGTTTCTTTGGAAGTTACCAGGTGGCCTGCACACAAACATGTTTCATTCATGTGGTCGCGCAAGTGACGTTAACTTTTGGTCTGCATCAAAGTTAAAGTTGTGCTGTTTCATTCATGCGGCAGGGTTAACAACTGAAGCCTGCTTTGAAAGGAGAAAGTGCTTTATCTTTCTCTACAATGCTGACAGGTTGCCATGGAGGCACAAAGACACTGATGGGCCATTTACTTTTCAAGAGACCGACACCAAAACAGACTATTTGTTTCATACAGGGTCAAAAACCCCTTTGGTGCTTCATCCAGATTATAATTTGATCAAAGCATGTCAGACTTTCATGAGAGCACAGCGGACTATGTTTACAGGTGGGAAAAGGCAATATTATGTCACATTTAATATCGTTTCAACAGATAGCAATTATTAGAAATATTTTTTTACAAATTTACTTGCAAAAAATGCAGAACGCTGTATACTGAAATATGCACGTTTTTTAAACTACAAGTGATTGGGCTTAAAAATTAAATGATATTTCATAGAAAAGTTAGAGATGCATCAGTATAATTTAAGAATCAGCTATTATCTGCCTTTTAAAAAAATAAATAGATTAATAAATAAACCCTTACAAATTCAAGGGTCATAATAATATTCCAACAAAAACAGTTCTGCAGCACTATAGAGTCAACATAATCTAAATCCAGTCAGCTTTGTCCAAAAGCCGGGTTACATCCATAAAGATCCATGGACTGGCTTTGTATAATTTCAGATTTGCCATTGTTGTACTCAATAGTCCATTGTATTGGCTGTAACAATACCTTTGACTTTCTTTGAGTTTCAAGTCTTAAAACACCTGAACTTTTCCACAGAAAGAAGTGGTGTAAAATCTTCTTTTTCTGTTCTATTGTTATCACCTTTGGACCCAAACCAACTAAGGCTTCATGCTTTGGTCCAGTTGACTTTTTCAGCTAATAACTCCCGGCTACAGTCATCTACGGGCCTTCAAAGGGGAGAAAATTATTTTGGTTTTTGCTGTATTACTCAGTACCAGTAGCAGTCTGACAGAGAAGAAACTTCAGTGTTAACTTTCTTAAAATGCCATGTTTGTGCTTATACTCCAGATGGCTCAAAAAAAGCATTCAATTTAATTTGGGTATTTGGGTATAGCATTTTTGACTGACAGTTTTTGAACTTCTCAGGGGTTAAACAAACATCAACCATCAGCAAATAATGTGGGCATGAAATGATGTCAGTAGCCAATGTTTATCGTTGTTTCATATCAACGTAGTGCTGGCATTTGGCACACTAACAGCTGCTTCATACAGAGATTTATTATTAGGCATAAGATGATGGAAAAACTCAGACCTGTTTTTATGGTCAGACATGAGAGAAAATGTTCTATTATAAGAGTATTATTTCTCAGGAAGTAAAAAAAATAGCACTGCATTGGTTTACGCCATTGGCTAACTGTTATTTCAAACATTGGTACTGGCATCTGTACTGATGCTCTTTATTTAAAAAAAAAAAAAAAAAAAAAAAAAAAAAAAAAGGATATTTTTCAGGTATTACATACCCCATGTTGTGCTTAAATATTTCACAAGTTAAAACAATGCTACCAGTGCCTTCTGCACAGCTTTAGTTAAACTACCTACCAAATTTGATTGTCAACTTGCAGCTTCTTATAAGCCAACAATCTGGTCTTGTGTAGAGAAACAAAAGAAATTCTTCATTGTTTATATCAGTGTTTTTGAATTCACAAGAGGGCGAATAGTTGAAAAACTGCTGTTATGGTAACACTGTTTGATGACGGCGTCATGAAGCAGACAGGCTACGACTCTGAATCTCTGACTTACCTATAAATTAATGATCCCCAAGTGAGGACTCATAACTGCATAGCTTTAGCTCAGTAAGTGAAATACCAAGCTGATCTGTGTGCTTTCATATTCTGATATGACCAGTGAGCACTGCAGCTGGCCCTAGCAACAGCAAAGCTTTCACTCACACTTACCTAATTCCCCTAATGAGACCTGCAAACACTAGTCAACACCTGGCAATAAATGTGGCTCTGTTTATGTGAGCCTGGGGGCATATATATTGTTTTTGAATTAGTGTGTATGTGTGAGTGGTGGACAAATGGCACAGAGCAGATCCCACGCTGCTCTGTTGACATGTAATTTGAACCACACGGTATAAAAATGTCAGGCCAACATTGCTGGAAGTTTGGCAGGCCGTGTTGTGTTGGATGCTCAACACATAAAGTACAAATGTTTATGAATAAATACGAACATTTATTAGTAACCTTTTAACTGGGGCTTACTTCATCCACAGTCACCAAGGGTGTGATGGATTAATAAGAAAGCATAAATCTAAATTTAACTGTTGGGTTTGTTTCACTGATGAACTCAGACTCTTTATAGGGGGATATCCAAACCTTTGAGGATTTACTAAAAACTGAGTTATGTGAATAGATCCTTCAATGTTAAATTAAAAGAGCAAAAAAAAATTTGGGGGGATTCTGGACAGGGGCACATATTTTTGCAAGAAAAGCCTAAAAAGTGTATTTTGCATAATATCTGGCCTTTGACTTGTCTATTTAAGTGTCCTAATATCAGACTCTCTTCTAGTTTTTATTGTTTTTAATTCTCTGTATTTGTTTGTTTGCGGTTGCCTCAACATTTCAAATAAGAGTTGCTTTCTTCAACGATTTCTCAAGTATAAATAAAGGTTAAGTAATTGATTGCTTTATTGATTGACTGACTGACAATTTGGTCTCAAGCCTAGTTGTTGACTTTTAAAAACTAAAAATATATGTATTTATAAGCTCAATATTTTCTTTCTTTCTTGACCTTTCTTTTTACCCCTGAACAGTTGTTTCTGTTGTTTTTCAAGATCAGTAACTAACTTTAATTACAAAAACACTTTAAGGTCCTGGTGGGAATGATTATTCAGCCTTGACTTTACAGTCACCAGATTGATATTTAATAGTCATCCTGTTTCCTTTTTTACAGATGTGGCTTGCTGGTGTTAATGTTTCTCAGGCTGTTTCTCTCACAACATTAATTTAATTAGCTGTTTATGTCACTGAAATGGCGGTAATTCAAGCTCCCCCTTTCTGGCATATTTTAAACTGATTGCTGCCTCATGTTGCACTAAAGCGTGCACATAAATGCAAGACCGAAAACAAGTCTTAAAAAGCCGAGATCCTCTGTTTTTATTCAACAAGCACTCCTTGAACTTTTGTTGAATTAAAAACTTGAACAAAAGAGAAAAAAACAAATTAATCCAAACTATATGCCCTTAACTTGACAAAAGTTTGCTCCTACCTTGCGGGCACTCTTCCACATGTACTTCATATATGCGTAGGTGACGTGTGGGTGGGCTGTGGGCAGAGGGTGATCAAGCTGCTTGGAGGGGTCGACACCAAGGAGGAGCACCAGGGTCTTGTGGGCCAGTGCCTGTTGGGATTCAGAGGGCAAAGTAATAATGAAAACAAATGAACCCCTACAAGGTTTCTGATTTAATAAGAGAGTCAGAAAGTTTTTAGTGACCTAAAGACACTTAGACAATTTCTACCTGGATACTGTTTTTAGTGAGTATTAAGTAGGAAAGTTTAACAAGGAATAAGTACATAAGATTGTGAGAGTCTATAAAACATTTCAAGACGAAGAAAAGAAGGTGTCAGTCTTTCCAACCCCTTCAAATCACATTTCCTGCTATGTTGACCAATCAGATTCAGCTTTTCAGTGACATCATAGTTTAACATAGCGGGGTTTAGTGTGGATGTATGTGTGCTTAAATGCAAAAGGAGTGTCAAGGGAAAAAGGATGATTATCTGCCACCCCATGCAATCAATTAAAACAACAGTGAAGTAAAGATGGAAAATTGCATCAATTAAATTATGCAGATATGCAGGCTCAGGTTTCTAAACAGTGTGATTGAGGAAACTGTGCTACTTTCATCAACGCCAGCTGAGAACAGGTTGAAGTGAAGTTGAATTTCATGGCTGGAGTTCATGGTTGCACTTAAGTCTGTCAGAGCTCAACTTCCCTTTTCCGTTTCACAGGACTGATTTAATCACCGCTGATTTATTCCTTCTGAATGTTATGGGATTATGAATGGATATGCATGATCAGAGGGCAGATTAGAGAATACTGAGAGGCTTTGTTCATATATGTCAGTACACTGACCAGGCGGCCGCTTTTCCCGCAGAGGCTGGCATACTTCAACCAAGTCCTCATGTCCTCGTGTGGGCTGATGACGAGCGATCGGACCATCAGGATTCTCTGCCAGTCCTCTACAATGCGCTGACAACCCTGGAGGGAAAACACACAAAATAACAAGGGAAAGATGGGTTAAATGCATGACTCTTCTCTTACTCCCTTCAAAGAGGAGAACCTGCTTGTTAAAGTCAAGAGTGAAAGAACGCACGTGAGAGGGGGGTACAGATGAAACCCAGGGGGGCTACTATTACTACCAGTGGTCCCTGTCTTACACATGTCCACGTGAGAGTAGATTCACGTGCCAGGAAGACACAAAGCACACGTCTGTTTTCATATATTTCAGAGTACATCTTGCTGACTTCCTCTATTAAATATTCTCCTAACCCCAACTTTAATGACCTCACCATTGTGATATAACACAGTGCTGCAGAGGCAGGGAGACAAGACACTGAAGTAATCCAACTTGATGAAATATTGTATGTTCTGTATGATCCACTATGTATGTTTCAGATGAAAGACAAACCTAAAGAGGGTGGACTAAATTTAATAAACATTTCATAAAGAAGACCTCTTATGTATCTTTCATATAACAACAACTCTGCTACATGAAAAGATCATGCATTAAACAGCAACTAAGGGTAGCAAAGTAGGTCCCTACAATAAAGCTTGGCTCAATATTTTTATGGAAATACAGCACACCTTGTCAGCAGGGATGCTTTGGTTACATCTATGTTAAATCCTTTTCATTAAGCTTTATCTGCAACATTTTCCTAACATGGCAAAAATATGCAGGAGTGACCCTTTCATAAGAAGCTGAAAAATCAGGCTAAAATTAAATATAATATCTAAAGTAGGCTTAACATAATGGGATAAAGAGCTGAGTGCAGTGGAGGCTGAAAGAAACTTTAAGAGAGTAAAATAGTTCTGTGTAGATTGAACTGAAAGAAATTACTGGCGTTGCTCTGCAACCGTCTGTATGTGAGGGAGTAATGGTGGACAAGTGGTCTGAAGTGTGCACCATTTAACCAAAACACCCCTGATTTGACTCTGACAGTGAAACATTGTTTGACGTTGTCTTCTGCTCCACCAAACCAATGAACTCTCTGCCTCTTCAATGTTGACTATAGAATAAGCACTATAATGGCATATCAACCAACACAGTAGTAGCCCAAAGCCTTGTTCTAAAAAACTATGACACCAGATTGACTGTTTCATATGGCATTGAGTATATTTCAGATCCATACATGCAACACTCCGTAGACAGTGTTTGGGAAGGGAAGACTGTACAAATGTTCTGTCTGTTGCATACATCACAGACCAATCAAAGTAACAAAACATAAGACATAGCTGGAGTGTGCTGACCTGTGGCAGCTGTTATCATTATCATAAGTCAGTTTGTAAATAAACTCTTGCCCAAGCCATTCATGAGAGGAACAAAAGGTTAGGTCACGCCTAAGCGATTCCCATAGTGAAACACCGAACAGTTAGAAAAAGAACATCTTTTCCATCAATAAAAGCGTTAAGTGCGGTTCTTTGCTCTTCTTTTTATAAAGAAATATTGTCCAGTTCTGATGAAGCCACTGCCATTGGTCTGGTGGTTCTGTGGCTGAACCAATTACCATCAACAAGCATTTATGAGGCTCTGCAAGGCTTTGGGTTATCCTGGTGAAGGACATGGAAGATGACCAATCCATCAGCCTTTGCAAGGGTAATTCACACCTGCAGAAAGAAAAACTATATGCAGACTCCTAATATGATACTGCAAACAATGTAAATTTGGCTACACTGCACTTTTTAGTTAGAATTCTTAGTATCCTCATTGAAATCTGATCTCTGTTCTGAAGTGGGAGACCTGCAGTCAGAGGGCAAATCTGGAGAATGAAGTAGGATAACCTAAGTACATAAGATCTAAAGACAGCATCAAATTAATCTGATAACTGGAAATAATTGAGCATCGTATACTTAAAAAAAAAAAAGAAAAAAAAAAAAGTTGTTTAAATGAAAACCGACAAGTAGATTTCTTTATCCAGGTGTGATGTACAACATTAAAACCACTGTTGACTTTTTTCTTCCATGCTAACTGTTTTTGGCTCCATGATGCAGCAGGGGGCGTGTCAGTCCTAACTTTTTATCTGAGCTTAATTATCTGTGCTGCTAATATTAGCAGTGCTAGCTTTCAGTGTCAATAGTGTACAGTGCAGCCTGATCGTTTTGTACCATAGTTTCAAAACTTTCTTAAATATTTCACCAATTCTATATTTCTGCTAATCAAGGAGATGAAGTAAACCAATATCCTACATTTAACTGAGCCTGAAATTAGTTTCAGCTTCTTCCCAAAAATGCTGCTTTCTAAAACTCTTGCTGCTGCTCGCCATGTTTGCTTTCTTCTTCTTGCTGTGCTCCAGTACTTCACTCATGCAGAGATTAACTGAATGAAAGAAACCATGTCAACTGGTATACCTGCACTGAATAAAATTGATGATTGGGCAAAAGGCTACATGTGTTAATCAGATTTTTCAAAATTGGACAGTGGCCTTCATCAGAAGGTAATTTAAATTATTCCAAACACCAAAAATCAGAGAGTAATTGGTTTACTGGTGTAAGCGTAAATGTCTTCAATGTGAGCCAAAGCCTGCAGTTGTGATAAGCCAGATCTGCCCATATATTGAGAATTTTTCCTCACAGATACAGATAGCTCTTTACCAGATGAAAATAGCATCTTACAGCCACCACATTTCATTTTAAAAGTTTCAAAAGCCTAAAAATAGTCTCCCTTTGACTATGTATAAGGATGTAATTACATACTAAACTCATGATGTGACAAGATTTTATCACAATGTTTTCTAATCTTTATAAAACATCAAAGTTTACGAGCAATGCAGTTCTTTCACTTCAATTCTTCGACAATCAAATATAAAATATACTTTTTCTTAATTCATAAATTAAACTCTTAATTGTGAGGGTGTGTGGTCATTTAGAAAACAACATACACAGCAAAAACTGGAGTGTTGAATTCTCAGTGTTAAATATTTCAGTGTTGATTTTAACACTCAGTGTAATTTTAACTCCATTCAGAGTAAACAGCCTTCAGTGATGGAGTAATTTGACAGTGTTAATGCACCAGTGTTAGTCCAACACTGTAGAGAGTCAGTCGATACAAGCCCTGCCTACTGCAATTTCAAATCTGGGGGGCAGAGTTTTTCCATATGCCTTTGTGCAGGGTGTTTAGATGTGTTTTAGATATTTTAGATGTATTCAGATGTTTTGCTGTGTTTAGATGTTGCCTATTGTACAGGGATCACTGCTGGGATTTACTTGCACATGTTTCTTGAATTATCTTGAGTTCTTAAGTCTTTGACATTTAACACTTTGCACCATGAGTGTAGTTGTCTGCTAGATTGGTCACTTCTTGACTATGGCAATGGCTTCCTCACAGCAAATTCAGGTCACTGGAATAAACTCTGTGTGAGTTAAAATCAACTCAATCTGAGTGTACATGTTAGACCATTGAATAAACTCTAGAGCCGAGTTAAAGTAACTCTTTTCTGGGAGTTGATTCTTAACTCTTATCAGGAGTTAATATAAACTCTTATGGGAGTTAAAATACTACTCTCACTAAGAGTAAAATTAACTCCCATCTTGAGTTACATGAACTCATTCTCAGTGTTTGTAGTTAATATTTTACAGATATATTTTCCTGTACTGAGGTTATATTTCAGACAACTTTAAACACCACCAGATGGGAATCTACCATGCCATTAAAACCTACCAATTTTCATTGGTCATTGTGGCTAAGTTGCTGTGCTCTCATCAGGATGAGCAAAGTGGCAGACAACTTGTGGTCCCTCACAACAGACCAGCACTTGCCGTGTGGGAAGTGTTTAACTCAGTGGATAGTGTCACTCATGGTGCAGACGTATCTAATATCAAATCAACAACAATTCACTAGAAACATGAGCAAATGAAAAACAGCAATAGTAACTGTACAACAGGCAACATCTCAGCACATATAAATACATCTAAAAACATCTAAAATACATCTAAACACACAATGCATGATGGGAAAACTCTACTCCCTTGATTTGAAGTGGCAGTAGGGGCATGGCAACAAAGCTGTTGGGAATGAACTCAGGAACAGTGTTGATTCACTGCTCTCAACACCGTGTGAATGAACTACTTTTTCTAACACTGCTCAGGAGCATCACTAAACACTAGCTGGAGTCTAAGTGCGTGAATGTACTCTGAAAATCTAACTCCTTCACTCTTTTTTGTTTAACTCCCAATTTTTTCACTCTGGGAATTTGCTGTGCTTAAAGCAATGGAGAGATTGCAGTCTGTCAACTCAGAGCATGATCCAGCTCTGAGTATGCCTCTTTGCTCCATGATTGTCATAAAACACCTCACGTTGCAACAGTTATACAATGTGAGGAAGCAATTAAAGGAATCAGGTGTACCTGATTTTCAATATACATTTTTGTGAAACTTGCATGTCTTGTTTCTTGTAATTAATAGATAATATTCTACACCCACTGGAGTTAATCGTAATACAGTCATTAGTGTTTTTACACCAGAGTTACGTGTAGTCCGGTAGAGTTGATTTTTTTAACACTGACACCAGTTTAGAGTACTATCAACACTAATCAGTGTTCATTGTGTAAATTTTTAACACCATACAGTGTTGGAGTAACACTTGTTCAGTGTAAAAAAAAGTAACACTTTGAAGAGTGTTAAATTAACACTCAAAAGAGTGGACTAGTGTTAGATTTAACACTCTCAGTGTTAATCTAACACTGGCGTTTTTGCTGTGTATATTTTTAACACTGATATGTTACAAATTGCCCCTTTAAATCCGTTGTAATTAACCGAGGACGACAAGAAGCCAAACACAGATAGCACAATCTGCTAGATGAGTTAAATTATTCCAAATTATTTTTGTCTTATTAACTTAAGTTGTTCAGGTTGAATATATCTTTAATTGAACCAAAAGGTATGGTTTAATCCTTCATAACAGTATGTTCTGCAAAACTATGTGGGAGCCATTTTGATTAACTAGCTAACAGTTTGTATAACCAGTCTAAATAAGTGAGACTGAATCTACCTTGTTAAAAGTGCTGGGAACTGGCTCTCTTTTGAAATAAGTTCATTTCAGGTGTGAGCTAAATTGTTTAAATTGTGAGTTATTGAGCACAGAGGAAAATTCGACCCATGTCCTCGACTTTACAAGGAAGAAGGTTAAAAATGTTCTTCAATTTGCATTAAAAGAGGAAAGACAAAAGATCGAGTACAGAGCAAATGAAGGCCTGCAGTTTCAAAGAAAAACCTGCACCTTAGAGACCTAAAGTTGATCAGGTTCTCACAGTGATGGAAATGAAAGAAGTCACTCATTTACCCAAGATCAGTGGGAGGTGGCGTTATCATTCACTCTTAACTATACCTCAAATCCTTTGATCAGGGAGAGACTGGTAAAGAGACAGAGAGTGTAACAGAGCAGGATAGGGACTCCCTGACAGATGTGTGAGGTCAGCCTCCCATAAATCACTAAAGAGAGGAGAAACCTGTCAGGCGCTGCAGTCCCTGCCCCAGAGCTGCTATTATGAACTCTGTCTGTTTGGTCAGGAAGACCCCTCCTGATCTGGAACGCCTCCGCCTACCAACCCCTTCTGTAACGAGTGGAAAAAGTGAAAATGATCATCAGTATCTTTGTTTCACTGCACAGGGACTGTACGTGTTTGTAGTTTCCACTCAAAAGTAGAGAGTCTAAGAGATGTTGCAATAACATCCACTGACATTAGAGAAAATTTCAAAAAACAATATGATACTAGCAGAATTAAAAGTTTTCTTGCAAGCCATCCATGCATCAACATCTACTGATTGATTATTGATTGATTTCTATGCAAAATTTAAAGATACAGTGCTCTTCAGTTTCACATTGACTGTGTTGACATGGACTTGAGTATCCCAGTTATGAGTCATATCCTAGTTTTTATCATATTTGGGATACTGTCTTTACATGTGGACAGGGAAACCTGGTTATCCATATCCCTGTATACATTAGAAATACAAGTTTCCCGGTTTCTGATCACTGAGTTATACCTGTGCGGGCATCTGTGATGTTATTTTTACAACACAAAATAGGTAAGTTTGAAGTTAGAGAAAAATTAGACCATTGTAGATTATTTTTGGCTCAACACAATAAATGCCAACTCCACGTCGCAGAAACGGTTTCTGCCTTGTTCAAAGAACAGGAGAAAACAAAATTAATCCCACCAATATCAAGAACTTCTTCCTACAGTTAATAAAGTATCTGCAGAAAAGCAACAGAGAGGATGGCAAGGAGCCAAAAAGATAGCTCAAATGAATAGGCTTAATGTTACTTGATATTTTTAATCATTAACTAACTTATTAGGCAATTATTATTACTATTAATAATCACTATAAAAGTTTGTCAAAGACACCAAAAAAAGAGCAAAGTAATCTTGCACTTTCTTCGCTAAATAACTGTCTTGAAAACAACTTCAAAATAAAAGCATGTGAAAACACGGGCAGCTCAAAGTGGGCGTGAAAAAGAGTGTGCTTTTACTTTGAAAGTAAGCCAGAAGAGTCATCGTTTCTAAATTTCAGGCTTGGAAGGCGTTGACAGAGTGTGCTGGAGGCTTTCTAAGTGCTGCCTTTCCATCTTCAGCTCACAGAGCTCTAATTCCTGTTAACTCATGCTGTGAGCGGCCTCTATCTCCGCACTAAACTTTGCTCATGTTTCATTCAAAAAAAAAATTAAACTGTTACTTTCTGAAAAATGAGTGCGTTTTGACACAAAACTGCCATCAGTTCACAGACTGACCCACTGCAGACCCAGCGGACCAATTGTCACTCTCTCTGGGCAAAGCAGATCAGCTGTTCCTCTGTCCATGTAAACACGGTCTTTGTTTCTGGTACAGGAAAGAATTTTTTTAATGCTTTTTTTTTTTTGCCCTCACACATATTTTCCATCCCTGGGCAGATAATGTTTCAATATTTACAACTTCATCTATTTCACTGTCTACCTGCTAATGTGGACAGACCTTTGGTTAAGTAAGCAACTGCCTTTTACAGTACATTATATTTTATATCAAAAAGTCTCAGCGGGACCCTCTGAGCAGGCCAAATCACATAGTATTCAATATTGGAAATCTTTTTGGGCAAAAGGTAAAAACCAGAAAAGAATAGTGCATGTTTCTTTATGTCTAGACGAAGAGGGTTTATTCCAATATGATGGTGAGATCACATTTGAGCAAGACATGAAGGGCAGGGAGCTTACATGGAAAAGAGGTGTGCACAATTATACATGCTGTACAGGCTCAGTTATGAAGTCAAAGGTCAGAAATTGTACTTCATTGATCAGTGGCTTAGATTTTATCTACCTGACTCACATTAAACATGTCAATCAGCATGCACACAAAAGGCTGGGCTATTTCAGAGGCTTCATCTGTAGAAAGGTCAAAATGGAAAAGACAAACTCTTAGATTATCATAGATTATATGGCATTTCCTTAAACTCTAAAGGATTGGCAGGCAGCAATTATTTCCTGACTGCTCGTGGATCAGTGGTTTTCAACTCATCTTTAATAATGATAATAACAGTAATCATAATCAGTTTAAGGAAGAAGGAGGAAGCAGATTTGGTTACAGTTTGGGTTGAACAAAATTATCCACACTGTCTTTGTAAATGTCTGCCAGGATCATTAGATGAGGGCTAGCACACAAGGGCACAGTTTGCCATGACCTTCAGTTTTTGGCTGAATTAAAAACACTTATTATTTTAGGGGAGTTTTTAGCAGCTTGGCACAAGTGTGGTATCATTTTATTAACATGCAACCAAGTCTATCCTGCAGTTTCATAAGCCATGCAAATTACATAAGGCCTCTCTGGCAGTCATGCTGTCTTTAATAAACTATCAGCAGCATGACCAGAAGCATTAATCAAAGGCATTTTGGGTGGTTACTATGGAACTGTCCACTGCATTCAATAGGTAACATTAAACTTTAAGATATTAAAGAAGAACTATCGCTATTGTTATAAGAAAAGCCTTATTAACCTTGCTTTAAAACAATTAGGGATTCTTTATAATAGCCATCTTTTTGATTGTTTACCGAAAATGATCACAGATTAATACTCTTTTTTAGCATCACAATAAAACCCATTGTTCTGAAATTATCAGATTCTAGCTCTAATTGATTATTTCTATCTTACACATTTTAATTACAAAAAATCCTTACTATTTTTCAGCATTTTTCAAAAACATTTACATCCGACATCTCAGATGTTGTTTATAACTTGCACTAAACCTATCAAAGATGATTTGATGTATCCTAAATCAAGACTATAAAATCTTTGCAGCCATTTTAGCTAAGCAATTGGAAGAAATTATGCCCTTACTGATAGATGAAGATCAGTCAGGCTTTATTCGTGGAAGGCAGACCCAGGATAACATAAGACGTACTCTCCACACCATCGAATATATAAAAAGAGGAGAATTTGGAGCCATTTTGCTGAGCTTGGATGCAGAAAAAGCGTTTGACTCTGTGGGGTGGATGTTTCTCTTTAAGGTAATGGAGAGGTTTGGGTTTCATGAGAAATTTATTAATAGCATCAAAACACTATATACATTCCCTACTGCCAGAATTAAGGTTAATGGAAGCTTGTCCAGGACTATAAATTTACAGCGAGGCTGCCGTCAAGGCTGCCCAGCCAGTCCTGGACTCTTTAACTTATTTATTGAGCCACTTGCCCAGGCCATAAGACAAAATACAAACTTAGAAGGTGTTACCATAAAAGACACAGAGTACAAAATATGCCTTTATGCGGATGATGTTTTGGTCAGTCTAAAGAATCCAGAGAGTGGTATTCCTATACTGATGAATATGTTGCAGGAATATGGAGCCCTGTCAGGCTACACGCTAAATATTGATAAAACACAAGCACTGGTGTTCCATTTTATCCCGTCACCGGAACTTAAAAATATGTATAAGTTCAACTGGGACTCTACATGTAAGAAAAACTTAGGTGTGAAATTAACAAAGGATTTATCCCAACTTTATTCTGAAAATTATTTACAAATATCAACAAAAATAAAACAGGACCTGAATAGATGGACATCTTTACCTCTGGATTTTGGAAATAGAACAATGGTGATAAAAACTAATATTTTACCTAGATTACTCTACCTGTTTCAGTCCTTACCTATTCAGGTTCCTGATAATCAATTTGGAGACTGGGATAAGGTGATATCCCGATTCATGTGGAACGGTAAGCCCCCTCGGGTAAGATATAAAACCCTTCAGCTGCCAAGAGGTAGCGGAGGGGTTGCCTTGCCTTGCCTTAAAGACTATTATCTGGCAGGACAGATAAGACCACTGGTTCTCTGGTGTGACCAAACATATATTGCAAAATTGAAAATCATGGAGTTGTCATTGTCAGACAGACCCCTACAGAGTTTGCTAGGACAGCCATCTGCAATCAAACAATATGATATCCAGAGTCAGTGGACTGGCTTTTCGTTAGATACTTGGTCTAGTTTAGTGAAGCAACTTAACATTCAAAAAGAAATTAAAATCTTGACATGGCCAATCCATGATCCAGGTTTCATATCTGCTGCCAAGGATGGAGGGTTCAGTCAGTGGGAGAGACAGGGAGTCACAGCCCTGTGTCTGTTGGTTGAGGATCAGGAGTTACTGGATTTTCAAACTATGTCAGGAAAATACGGCCTAATTCGACAGGACTTTTATAGATACCTCCAACTCCGGCATTATTTTGACAAGAGTGTTAAAGGGTCCATACCAAGGAATTTCACAGGTATTACACAAACCTTCATTAAAGCCTACAAAACAAAAGGTTCAAGAAAGGTTATAGGTGAATTATACAGGTATATAAATGAACTAAGAGGGAACTCTACAGAATATGTAAAAGCCAGATGGGAAAAGGAACTGGGGGTGGCTATTCCCCCTGAGGACTGGACAAATATGATCAACACACAAATTACCACCACAGCCTCACAGTCATGGAGGGATTTTTCATGGAAGAACCTTATCAGATACTTTATAACACCAAAACAAAAATCCAGACACTCCAGTCCTCGATTCAGCTGTTGGAGAGAATGTGGTCATTCTTTGGCAGATCATTCACACATATTCTGGCACTGCCCTGTTCTCAAACCCTTTTTGGAAAATGTTTACACTGTTGTTAGAAAGGTCCTCTGCTTTGGTTTTGAATTTACTTGTTTATTTTTTTACTTAGGAAATATAGACACAAAACTCTCTAGTAATGACAGATACCTCCTCAGAATATTTATGGTAGCAAGCAAAAAGGCCGTAACAAGGCGTTGGCTCTGTAGGGATCCACCCACGATTAGTCAGTGGGCAGGTATAGTAAAAAATATCCAGTGCATGGAAAGCCTGACCTTTTCTCTAAGACTGCAGAAAGAAAAATATGATGCTCTCTGGAAGAAATGGGAAACATACCTATCACAAAGTGGTGATAACCTATGCTAATTCTGAAACACATTTTTCAACTGAAACAATGCTGATAATGGGAAAATTTGGGCTGACCCACTTGTGTCCCCTTAAGTTTCTATAGTTCCTACTGTTTCGCTGAAAAATTTGTGTGCATAATGTGTTTGTAAGCTTAACAGATTTGTGTGGCTTGACATTCAGTTGTATTTTCTTTTCTTCCCTGTTTAAATCTGTCTCCGACAGAGTTGTTTTGTACTCTTTCATCTTAAAAACTAAAAATAAAGTTATAAAAAAAAAAAAAAGATGATTTGATAACAAGTGGTAAGGCTTAAAAAAGGTGCAAAAACATCTCAATGTGCATGATGACAGACTGAGATGTAAGAGCTCAGACTACATACAGAGACGGCCTTAGAGGCATTTGTCCACATTTATGTGGTAGTGTAAATGCTGGTGTGTGATGGTCAACATTAAGGATGCTCCTGACCCCCAACTGGGAGAGCAATAGTACCTTTTTCTAGGTGATGTATTTAGTCTTTTTAACACTCTGAGTTGTTGTATACGTTAAGAAGAGACACTGGTTATAAAAAGCTAAACAACTTTAAAACCATAAATCGTAGCCACTTACTTTATCTATCCTCTTGCAGCATGCCGTTTTGCCGTTCTTATGCACTATCCATGCACCAAAACTACGAACACATTGTCTCATGAAGAATAGTTACGATGTAGAGTCAGAGAGACAGAGATCATTATGTGCACAGTTGCGCTCAGGAACTTTACCCCTTGCCATAGAGACTGGCAGATTTAATGCCATTCCAGAGGAAGACAGAGTGTGTTTGTTGTGTAACTTTGGTGAAACTGAGAATGAGATACATTTTCTGTTTTACTGTCCAATTTATGACGACTTAAGGAATTACTTTTTAGGAAAATGTCCTTGATTAATTCTGACTTTTTCTGGTTTGATGACTATGAAAAACTTGATTTCTGTTTCAGAAAAGGAACCTTAACTATACTGTAGAAGATTTTATCTGCAAAGCTTGGGAGAGAAGGCTGAGTGTATTGTTCACTACTGAACTGGGGAAAGATCATGCAACTTTGTAATTGTTATGAATTTATCTTTTTGTAAAACACTGCAACTGGATTTCTGGTGTCTTATAAACCCATGAGGGTTGGGCACTTTTTGTGCATGACATGTAAATAAAGTACAATCAATCAATCTATCTATCTATGTCTGTGTAGCCCTTTTGGAGGTTTTTTAGAAACTCGGGTGACTTTCTGGAGTCTTGAAGATTAAATCCACACCAGTAACTGATACTGAATGCATTTTAGCTGTTTTTAAAATCAATTTTAAATAATTTCTGCTGCTAGCTTAGCATGCTAACCCACCATATTGTTTTTCAAGAATGCTTTGTGAAAGGCTGTGACAACCAATGGCAAGAGAGCCTGTGATGTGACCCTTTGTGTCACCGCAGACAGGAACTGCTTTAAATAATGGCTCAAAAATCAGCCAATTAAAAAAAAAAATACAAGGAATTTTTAAGTAAATATGTCCAAATTCTGCTGACTGTCAGACACAGGATGTAAACGCAGAGTGTAAACACCCATTATCAAGTGCTGTCCACTTATAACCAGATCATCCAGGATAGATGTCAAGGTGTAAGGAGCCTCAATATCATAGCTCAGAAAGGTCAGTAAATACTGCACTGTAAGTACCAGATTACAAGTCTCCAAAGGAAGAAGAAGAGGTTCATTTGGGTTCTGAAGTTGTGAGCTGGCACTTAGGATTAGAATAGGCCTTTGGTATTTAGGTCCAAAACCAAATGATTTCTTTAAGTTTGTTGCTGAGTGAAAGTATGATTATCACTGAGAGGATGTGGAAAATATCTTTACTCCGACCCTATCTAACATATTCTCAGAAGCTCAGTAAATAACAGTGGTTGATGTAATCCTTCCTATACAAACCATTGTTATTTTCTTACTGCATCCTGTAAAAAATGGCTGTATCATCCTCTCTCTCTCCCAGAGATTTGCATACATACTTGTTCCTTTATGAAGTACTTATTGAGATGCTATCTCCTTATATTTGCTCCATACTCATCTGGTCCTCTGGAGCACATTACAGCCGCTCTTATGTTTGGCCTACGCTTAATGCTGAGCTCAGAAGATCCTCTCTTGGCTTCTTTGCCTCCTCTGCTTGGAATTCACTACAAAGCACTTGAAAAATCAATGCACTGCTTCCTTATGGTTCTTTAAAAGCCTTAATCGTTAAGTTTGTAACTGACAATTGCACCTCTTTTGATCAATTTTTACGTTAACATAACTTATTTAGTGGCATGTCTGTGTTAACTGGTCCCTTATATTTCACATTATTCTTCCTTTTATTTATCCTGCACTTTATTATTTCTATCTGCTCTGTAAATAGGGGGCCTCGTTGACTTTCCAGTCCGAATAAAGACATAACAATAATGTTGAAATCAACATAAAAACTCTACAGGATGGTGAATCATTACCCACTGAGGTATTAGTGTTTCTCCACAGGTATGCATGGTGATGGTCCTGTAATGTTTCCTATTAGTAACAGTAGCCTTTCCAACATCTGCTTCACATTGGCCGTTGCACACGTGAGAGAGGGCGAGTGAGAGAAAGGAGATTGTATTTTTGTGTACAATCCACTGTAGTTACCTGAAGCCTCTCCCACCATGTTTCCCTAATGATGTCCCTCCTTTCAGGCACCAGCTTGTACTGAATCACTTCTTCCAGCTCTGATAGCATCTGGCAAGAAACCATGGCCTAGGAATAAACAAACACATTTTAATCAACACATGACTAATAATTATAGAAGTATATTACCAAGCCAGGCAAAGAAAGTTCATTAAGGCCTGTAATAAATCAGAACCTGCATTTTTATGGATTTGGCTGATCCAGAGGTGTCCAAACTTTTTCCACTGAGTGCCACATACAGAAAAAAATAAGGATGGTTGGGCCATTTTCATATGCCTCACCTTGAGAATATTCAAGTTAGTAAAACCAAATGGATGCAGGTAAAGATATGTCAAATATCTCTCACAAGTCAGACCTTAAGAATTATTTTTGTGCTTTTGTGTGCAGTAACATTTTGCTTCTACACTAATGATGATGACAATTGCCCTCATGCAGCCATTATAAAGCCTAATGTTATGTATAGTTAAGATAATTTGAATACAGGGGAGGGGGGGCACTTTGTGTGCAGTACTGTCTTTGCAGAGACTGATTTTTTTGTGCACTACCTTATGAAATCAACCACTTTAAATTGAGTGAATGCAAGACAGCGCAAGAGTTGCTGCAATGGAAATAATACATCGTCTCTACCAGTTGCATTACCATCAACTGATAGTCTTTTAGAATGTTGCAGAGCAGCCCATCTCATTGCAAATCTTTGGTCTGATCTGAGCTTAAGAGAAGGCCAGTAATCTCTTTGTTACAGCTTCTTTTGTAATTGTAATTTGTGGCATCTTACATGACCTAGACCTTCTCCTTAATTGCTTGCTTGATCTTCTTGTTGAAAAGCTAAAGCAACTGCATCAAAATCTATAAGAAACAATTTGGTCATAATGTATTTTTTCTGAATGAAATACTCTAGGGATAATACTTTATAATTCAAAATAATGCAGGAGCACAGAGTGCTTCTAGAAAATATGTTATGTAGATCATGAAACCAATACTTTTAAAACGTTTTTGTTAAAGCAGAATAACTCTTCATGCATGTGAATGCTTTGAAAAATGAAACTGTCAACTGAAGCCAGGTGTTGAATATTTTGGGAGTCTCAGAGGAGCACTTACCCCATAGGCCCGACTGTAGCTCTCCCCAGCCATGGCCGTCAGCTCAGCATCCAGGAGGTCTCTTGCTTTGTCAATGCACTGTTTAGAAAAAGAAAAAACGCAGTACGTGTTTTCACTCCACCCTTACTCTGCACATTCATTCCTAACCATCTGTCTCTTCCACGTTGTAATGTATTCAGCATAAATGGTGCAGTGATAGTTTTAATTTTGCTACCTCAGTAACAGAAAGTGGTTTTATCCATGGCTTGTCTTGGATGCTTTCTAAATGTCTTGCAAAACTAACAAATAATAATGTAAACATAGCATGACAAGCAAATGCACCATGACACAATATTCCACTCCCCTAAAAATCCTCGCATCAGGACCAGCTTGGATTGGACTTCACCCAGGGAATAAAAACACTTTGTACAGATGAATGGAGGCATGTTATTGCTTGCTGCTCACACCCTTTTCAGTTAAAGAGCAGCCAACAGTGACACATTAGTGCAACTAGGACTAGAACGCCTGCTTGTATAACAAAATGGTTTGATGCACAGTGGAGTGCCAAGTGTTTTATGAGAAGAGTTAAATGGGCTGCAACAGTGTGAGGTTATATAACCGTGGCTGTGGATGTCAAATGTGTTTAAAAAAAAAAAAAAAAAAAAAAAAAAAAAAAATAGCCCAGATTTGTGGGCACATTAGGAGGAAGTGTGAAGAATTAAAGGATGGAGAAGAAGAATCCAAAATGAGGCTGTTAGTCATAGTTCTTGTCATTTCTGTGACTCCAATTTCTAAAACCTGATGTTCAACCAACTGTCAAAGCACATTCATGCTTTAAAAATGTTTTTCTTCCTATTTTATAGTGGATTACTGTATAAAAGTGAGTCATTTGTTAAAATTCCAGTTGCCTGACTTTCCGTACGGGTTAACACTTGTCCAAATTCAAGGATGCTGCAGACGTTCCATTACCAGCGAGAAGCTTGAGGAACGGAAAAACAGCGACTGATCCAGAGCAGCAAAAGGGACAAACAAGGACACAACTATTGTGGCCGATTTCTTCGGCTTCTTCAGCCAGTCTTACTGGGAGCTGTTATTAGTGGAAAGATAAAATGAGGGAGGATGACTAAGGAAGTTCTCTCAGGCAAGGACGCACAGCTGTTTCACACTGACTCCCACCAATTATTATTTTCTTGTGGGGAGGGAAATGAGGAATGGCGTGCACCAACACCTCTTCAGGCATGTACAACAAGAGGAGGGTTGAGGGAGGGTGGTTGAGATGAGGTGACAATGAGACTGCTTCTTTACAGCCTTCACGCAGTTAGGGTCCTGTTTACTTCTGAATTACTGCGCTGGGGCCACGTTGAAAATGTGCAGTCCAGACGACTCCTGATAAATGCAGTGTCTGGCTTCTAGCAGCACAAACAAACCCTGGCCCAATCTCCCAATCTCTTACATAAAAGGTTGCACTTGTGTACTTGTGACTAACTGTTGAGTAAAGTCTGGGTTTTCAGAATACTTTATCACCAAGTTATGGCAAAACACAACAATCAAAGGTTAGCTCTAGCAGACATGCTCTTAGTCTAACTAACAAACAGAGGAACAAAAGACAAAGAAGTAATGTTCAGTTTCTCCCACCAGCATTTTTGTTTACCCCTGGGAGACACAATATAGTGCAATCTGAGAAGACAAGGGAAACTTTACCTGATACATGGAGTGTTTAAGCATGTAATGATTTATCGTAAAGACTAACAATTCAATCAACTGTGCATCTTTTAAGTCTATTCCCCAAGTAAACCTCTTCCTACTTCTGCATTACTTTGATGAGTGCGCTGCAAAAAGGACAATAGAATATATGAAAAGAAAAAGCTACAATAAAGACAGAAGAAGCTGTTGATAACACTAACAAACATGTGCTGTCAAAGCTGCCTCCGGGTCCAAGGATATGCACGCCCATATCTGCTGCTCTGTGTCAGCAGCTGCATTGTGTGCATGATTACGGGTAGGTGGTAATCAGACTCATCATTCACAGTAGCATGTTTCTCTGCAAGTTGGTTAAGGAGTGCCCTTTTGAGATTTATTTTGGCTTTTCATGCCTTTATGATAGACGATGACAATGACTATCCAGAAAAAGGGAAAAGAGAGAAGGGGATGAAATGTGGGAATGGGGCCACAGGCTGGACTCAAACACAGGAAGCACACTTGGAGGACAGCAGCCTCCACAAATTGAGTGCGACCCAGAACTAGCTAGTATAAAGAATTTTTAAAGATAACAAAATGTATGGTAAGACAATAGTGATAATATCAGTAAAGTTTATGTTGCATTAAAAACTATCACTCTCTCCTTATTCCAAAGTGTTCCTACAGTGTGGAATTTTGGGGTCCATCTTTAAAATGACCATAAAACAAATTATCGAGCTCCAAAAACAGACCAAGCACATTATTAACAAGGCTAATCATTAGCTCACACAGCTCCCCTGGTAAGTTTGAAGTTTTATGACTACCTTTAAATCAAATAATGTTCAGAACAAAATGAAAAACACTCACAGGTTCCATTCACACTGCAGTTTAAAGTGAACTGAATCTGATTTTTTTGCTCACATGTGACTCATATCAATTTTTTTCTGACAGTGTGAACACCGCAGGTCACATTAAATCTGACCTTTTCGAATTAGATTGAGGCCACTTCCATATGTGGTTCTAAATCAGATATCTGATCTTTTGGAAAATGACTGCATTGTGAACAGGCAAAGAAAAAAAAATAGATCTCAGAAAAGATCAGAGTTGAGCTTTAAGGCCTGCAGTGTGAACATAGCCACAGACTCTATGCAAAAGCTCTTTTCAATTGAGGAGAGCCAAATACAGTTTGAGAGGTATTATTATAAGTTTACTGTATTAAAGCTAAAAAGGTATGAAAGGAGATGTGTTTCTATTTTTGGAGTTCAACTCTGGAATGATGCCAATATAAATGTAAAAATGGTTTGTTTTCAAATAAAAGGGTTTGTAAAGCTTTTTTATCTTGTGTTTTCATTGCACTTCTGAATGCTGGTAGCATGAATATGAAAAGAAAATATTTTTGGTTTGATGAGCATTTCATGCCTTTTTAGACACTGCTCAATGCATGACTGTTGGCGTTGTTAAACTTTCTATACTCTAATTTTTGGGCTTGTGTGATGACTGGATATAACTCTAACACTACTGATCCTATAATGGCTGGATGTGTTTTTTAGATTTGTATTTTTTCACATGTATGAATAAAGCTTATACAACTGTGTGGGTAAAAGCTTTTGTGTATGAGATTTGCAAACTGACAAGTTTTGAAACAATAAATGTCAATCAAATGAAACACAGAGGTAACCCTATCCAAGTATGCCAAGTTCCTTTTAACAATCAAGTAAAAGACTTTTTAAGACTTTTTTAAAACCTGAGGCATGAAAAATTATCTGAAGCTGCATTATCTGGTTTTACGCTCCATTAATGAAACATAAATTAATATAGGACAAAGACATTTTTTTGGTCCCAAATTGGATTACTTCTGGCCCATTTTATGCCTCTTGCCTATTAACATACGGTACAGTAATATGTCAAACAACAAGCATATTCTCAAAAAAGAATGATTAAAATTGAATACATGTAAGTAGAAAACAAAGATTGGAAAGAGACACATCAAAGTCAGCACCTCAGACAATTTATACCACTCTTCAAGAAACCTAAGACTTTTAAAACATTTTTAAGGCATACATTCAAAAAGTCCAATTAAGACTTTTTTATGGAACTGAAAGGAAAGAGTTTATTTTCTATAACCCCTTTCTGGGAGAGGCATTGGAAATCATTATTAGCTATTAATGTGGTCCAGTGCATTAAAAAATGTTGTTCAACTCTATGTGCATGCTGCCTAAGTCCCCGCCAAATAAACCTATTAAAACAGGAAGGATACATTTTCTCAGCCTTCATCCGGTCATTGATGACTGAAATGCTGCACGACTGGATTTGGGCAAAAAGAAAAAAAATACAAAATGCTTCAAGAAAAAGAGTTTTTACAGTAAGAACCAATGACAGCAATGGGATTATTAACCACGAGATAATCTTTTCAAAATATTAAGATTAAATGGGATTTTTTTAAATTTAATTTACTTCAGTTCATTTAAGGAGACAATTTTATCAATATTTGTATTTTTTTATGACACAAACTGGTGGTTTTTAAATTTCTTTTTAATGGAAAAGTTTATATTGTGCAGCTGCCTGTTAAAAAGGCGTCTGTGTATCATTTAGTTCATGTAGTTTAGGCTTAGCTAACGTTTTTTTTTGACGTTTCTTATCAACATATATTGTGTAAGGTCATTCAGCTGCAAAACTATTGAGTTATGATTTCTGGACCATAACGTCTGGCCCTGGCGTGACCTATTTACAAGGCTGCTGGTGTTTCAAAAGTCTGCACTTTTAAGTTGACACCACAAACTTTTCTTGTGGACCAGTCAGAAAAAAATCTGTGTTTAGGAATTTTAACTCAGACAGGCAGGCATAAATTGTAGTATGATGTGTTTGCCATTGCAGCTTCTGCAATATTACTTGCCGTTAATGGTGAAGGAATTTGTCTTACAGCCCTAATTCTTTTGCTTATCCCTTTATTTTCTTTCTCAGAGAGGGTGTCTAACCTAGATATCTTATGCAACTATTTATTTGAAGCCTTTTTAAAGGACATATTTACAAAATTTTTAACCCTATAAAAATGCCAGTCTATACTAATCAACAGTCTCCTAAAATGAAAGTCTTTGCTTCAATCTGTGCACACGTTTCAGTGTAAAATGTTGTATTTATATTGAAGTGCAACAATCTTAAGCTTCGACACTAAACGAGGTAAAGGTCCAGTAATATTACATCATCGTTACACTGAGGCATGTAGGACTTTATGTAAATGACTGAAGCCAAGTCAACCACAAGGGAAAAAATGAAGCCAAGCACTCAACTTTGAAGTCAAAACGAGGACTTTGGTTGAGAAAACCATGACACAATTTACAAATTAAATGCACACCGGAGGACTGGGACTGATCTACTGGGGGAGACCATGACTGCCGTGTGTACACATCATCACCAGGGTAAACCAAACAAGGGAGATTTATAAAGCAAAGTAAGCTGAAACCTTCCACACAGAGGGACACTGAGACTCCTGGAGCACGTCTGGTTGTTGGGGGTACAGTGGGAGGAAAGAACAGCTATGAAATCAAAAGAACCTAAGTGCGAGGATTATAAACCACATCCGGAAGACTAGACTGATCTCATGTTTACATTTAAGCTTTAACCCTCTCTCCATCTGCTTTTCATTCCTTTCCATTCATTCTGAGCATATTCATTGTTGCAGAGAAGCAAAAGTCTGCTTTCCCTATTCGACTCATGAACAATCCTATAGGCCACACCTGGATCTAATCATCAAATTAAAGGAAAGAGGGGAGCTGGTTATGGAGGGATGACGGGGCAAAGGGAGCAGGTCTCCTAGGATTTGTGGTAAAAAAGTGACTTGGAAGATGAGTCCGGGGAAATTGAGGGAGCAGGTGTTTACTGGTGTCAGTGCTCGTGTTCGTTAGACTTGCTGGCATCCAGCTTCAACAAATCCATCTCTAGGGAGTATGAGCTCATCTAATATCCCAACCTCAATCAAATGGGGAAAACACCACCCTAACCTCCAGCAGAGCTTGTTGACAGGCTGATAGGAGGAGTAATGAGCTCCTTTATTTGTTGGAGACTGTAGACCATGATGATTTATAATTAAAAGTTACATAACGTGTCCACACTAGGGAGGTACCACATCGTAAAAGAAAAACAAATAAATGTTGTACATTTTATTCCTCTAAACGAAAAGTCTGAGCTGATGAGGGAATTGGATCCTGTCTGGAAAAGCTGTAGGCCACCTTTTATGTTTTTTTAACAGTGTCGGTTTCCAATGATTTTTACTTTTCATAACACACTATAAAGAGTGATGAAAATTCCAGAAACCATAATGCTAGGCAAATTCCCATGTGGCTCGTCTTTATGAGAGGTTTTCCAAAAATATAGAATTTAAATGTACACTGAAAAGGAGGAAATCTTATCCTTGGACTGCATGTGAGCTGTGATGTAACCCACCTGCTGTGCCAATGAGAAGAGGTCCTGATGCAGCGCTAGCACTGCTCTGTAAAATGCACCATCATGCGTGTCTCTTGGGATCATACATGTGTACTCCTCCATGCTGTCCCAGTGCCCTGAAGAGAAAAGAACAAGATTAAAGCAAAGCACACAAACAGGACTGAAACACTGACTGAAATGTCAGTGACCCAAGTTAACAAGACTTAAACAGATCGAACTTCAGCAGCCAGTCAATGCTGTACTACACCAGACTGCAATGTCAACACTCTGCATCCCACGACAATAATAAAAAAAGTGTCTGGGTCTTCAGATGGAGCGGCCTGGTCTCAGGGTTTACCATTAAATTTGCAAAGTCAAAGCCACAGACCGCAAACCTCAAAGGGTGCCTTTGCAGTGTGGTCCATGCTTTTCTCCACTATTGCACGTTACGATATGTCAATGTTATGACTGGATACTATTCCCATCTGGTTGTGTGAGGCGGCCTTGGCAAGAGCTGTTTTCTTTGCTGCTCGGTTTGATTGCATTGTTGCAGACAGAGCAGTGACTCCATGCTACACACAAGACTGATGATATTGTTCTTTTATATCTGATATGGGTATTTAAGTGTTTACCTAGTCCCCAGGCGGCAGCAGCAGCCATTCGAGCCATCTTGGCTTGGGTTTCCTCGCTCACCAGTGTCCACTCCTCACAGCACTGCTGGTGCAACTGGCCCCTGGAAAAAATTAACCACAATCTTCAGACGGCAGAAAGACTCGCATTGAAATTTTCAATCCCAGACTCACAGTGGTAACATCAGTCAATCAGAAAATTTAATCAGGTTTATTAAGGCGGTTCACACATACAGTTGGTTTGCTCTGGTAAAAATCCTGCACCAGTTTGATACATAGTTTCATAATTACCTCAAGTTTGGTCTGTGTTCACACAGAGACATTTTAAAACCAAAATATGTGATAAACAAAGGAAATGTGCTCTAATTGGTTCGATTTTCTTGCAGGAAAAATCCCTGATGTAAACGAAAAGTATTTGAATCCTTAAATCCTGTGGTTGCTTTACGGATACCTTTCAATTTCAAAATGGACTGACAACTTTACAAACTGATGTTCTTTCTGGTCAGTGTTTTTTAATGTTGTTTGAATTCGTCACTGCAGGCAAATGATTGAAAATCAAGCTGCTGCAGCTTAAAAATAATAAGCTGGTGAGTTGCCAAAGGTCTTTATCAAAACAGCTCAAATGGCACACACAGTGTTTTGTTGCTACTAATCAACAAGTTTCACCTCCATTTCTGGCAGCCATATAACTTTGTGCTTCCCATTTACCAACACTGTGTATGGTGCTACCATTTACTATTGTTGCCATGGCTTTTTTTTGCTTTACTTCCTTCTTCAGTCAGCATGCCTCCTGATTGGCTATTCCTCCAGCTATTGTCACAAGTCTGCTTGTGTCTGCTCGCACACAACTGGATCTCTGGTCATAAACATTGAACACGTTTAATAGCTACAATCTCAGGTTGGAGCGCCTTTGAATTAATGTGACAGAAAAAGCATTTTTCAGATATGTTTTTTTTTGTCAAAGGTTCTGCCTTTCCTAAACAGAGATTACGAGCAGCTGCCAGAATGGATGGAAAGACGGAGGATATACTTCCCATTCCTGAAATAGTCTATTTGGCGGGGCAGGTTAGAGAGGTAAATAATCTCACTACTAGCAAATCCCATTAGAACTCCTCCTTCCCCACCACAAAACCACAAAAAAGGTACCAAGTACCAGTTTCAACATTTCAGCCTTGGTAAATGTCTTTCCACACCAGGGTTTGAATGCGGTTTATTTGTTTTGTAAAATACCAGTGTTAATGAGGCACATGAACTTGGCAAACAGACTGGAGTTCATTCTAACTCAATCAAACAAGTTAGATGCATAATCCCCCTTAGTCAGTCAGGAAATTACTTTCATTTAGTCCATTATGCGCCACAGTATGGCTGCATGGATTGCTTATGCGGTACCTGAAAGAAAAGGGGAAAGTTGTTTGTATATTGAAGCTAAATATGGATTAAACTGGTTCAACATTTCTCTGCAGAATGGCATTGATTCCAGACTAAACCTGACTACCAGATGAGCGTTGGTTAAAAAACTTAACAGACACAAGCTTTTAAAGCCTCCAGCCTAATGAGCATCCATGGGGTCAAGGCAAAAATGTCCCTTTCCTGCACCTATCAACAATGGAAAACTCCATCCCCAGAACAGCCAAGCACTTCTGGCTCAGGATAAGACAGAGATAAGAGTTGTTTTTTATTACGTCTGCCATTATTTATTTCTTCATGTGTTCTTAAAGATGAACATCTTACACCAGAGCACCATCCCGCCACAGTCTGGTAGAATCCAGTATCGCGGCAAACAGATGGAGGTTTGTTCCTCCTGAGGTCAGGTGCATCTAACCAAGACTAATTCGTCATTAACAACAATCAGTGCAGCACCGTCCAGAAGGAGATCAAACCCAATGCACGTGTTTTACAGGCAGGATGCTGGAGCTAGCTCATATGAGGCAGAGAAAGGGGGGGGACTGGTTTGGACAGGGGTCAGTCAAGTGAAGCCGTTCTCCAGCTGTCTGGCGATCAGATAACATGAAAGCTATGGGAATAAAACTGGTAAACTAAAAGCTCTAATTCCAATGCTTAAACAAAGTCATTATTATTACCTAGAAGACCTTTATCTTTGAAACGTATTACAAGACATTAGTTTGTAAAAGTACATGTTGTGTTTACAGCTTTTTAAAGTCTGGAGGAAAAAAACATGTTTCTGTAGCTGAAAATACTTCTTCTCATAACTGCACAGGACAAAAAGACCTTTTCTGAAGGAGACATTTTTGAAGATTTGTATCTGGGCTTTTATGTTTTAATTCAGATAGGACAGCTGATAAAGACAGAAACTGGGGAGAGAGAGAAAGTGTAGGACGTAAGGTGCATAAGGAGGACAACAGCCTATACACATGGGGGGCGCTGACACAACCACGAGGCCATTGGCGCCCCTTTAGTAAAAAATTTAGTCAGCAATGACTCAGTTCCTTTTAGTATCTGAGGGTAAGTGGAAACATATGGTGGGCAGACTCCCGTCATTTCTTCTCCTCAGGATCCCTCAGCTTTTATGAAGAATATTTTATTTCCTGCAAGAAAAGGGGCTTCAACTTTGAAATGCCAAAGGCCAGTATTTAAAGAAGCCAAAAGACTTCCAGTTCAACTGCATTTTGAATCTTGGGCTTATGATTTGACTCAAAATCAATTCTAGATTCAAACATATTTGATTGACAATATATTAAAGAGGTAGTGAACACTTTAACATTTTTTTTAAGTGTACACTGAGGTATCTGACTGAACTATGATTAAACACATCAGTGTTGGTGTTATAGGTGAAGTTTGCACCAAACTGATAAAAATCTGGATTTTACAGCTTTTAATTAGCTCAAACGGACATCTTCCTTGAAAAATCTTTTCTGAAAAGGTGGGGCTTATGTGACATAGAAACCGACCATCGGTAGGTTTGTACATCACAAACTCTATATAAAAGGTAGAGAGTTACCGCCTCTAACTGACCACTCCCATCCTCTCCTGCCTGCACCTGCACTGTCTCGGCTCTGAGAGCGCCGGCTATAGTAACACCGCTGCTGGAGCCAATGGACCGAACAGGTCGTGCTCAGAACCACCACGGTCCACCACGACACTATAGGGGGACTCTAGAGGGGAAAACTCCTCCACTTTAAAAGATCTCTACGAGGCAGCAGTGCTGTGGGACTCTGTCTGTGTCTCTCTCTGACAAGGGGACATCACTATCCCTCCTGCCTCATCTGGAAAGCCCCGTCCTTTACCTCTCCCTCCTCTCAGAGCCAAACTGCCCACTTTCTGTGCATTTTTTTAATTACGGAGGTGGGTGGAGTTGGCTCTGAGCCGGGGGTTCACTTACACTTTAATATGTAAGAAAAGGGATTCTTAGTTCAAAAAAAGGCTCCAATCTGCTTTGCCCTGAGTAGATGCAAATTCTCTGTTGACATTACAAAGCTCAATAAAACATGTTAGATGATGGTGCTAGCATTAATCATGATTAATTAAGATCCATAATCAGTGCACTGTTTTTTTTAAACTGCAATTAACTGCATGCTTTATTAACCCTCATGTATAACACTTTCATATGAATAAAACTAGTAGGTTTATCCCAAATAAAAATGTTTTTATTTATTTATTTATTTATTTTAAATCAGAAACTTCCCAGTTAAAAATGGTGTGATCATAAATCTAAGGTCTTCATTGACCATTCATTGTTGCGTATGTATGTTGGTTAGTAGTTACTGACTTCTGTTAGACTTATTTTAACTCTGGGTAGTAGTGTGTGGTGTGAGCTCGGGCATGAATCACTCCTGAACTGCTCTGCTTTCATTTTGCAGACATTGCATATTGAATACGTCTGTTCAGGCCTCAATCACAGATGCAAAGAATGCCCTAATGCCTTAAAAGGAAACAAGAAAGGCAAAATGTGTTGCTGCTTCAAAGAAAGTGCAGGCAGTATGCTAGTGCTGGACACAGCCATACATTACTGTGCAGAAGGCAGCATTACTGAGGATCCAGGACTGTCACACCCCTGCAGCACTGGTTTATCTGAAAAGGTGGAATGAGTGCACAAGTAACAAATACCAGCAGTGGATGAATTAAGGATCTTCTTAGGAAAAATAATGTAAAAATATCATGTAATAAATTATATGTTTTTAAAAATCTCTTGCCAACCAAGAAAACTAGGTCCACCAACTTGCAGCTCTGTTCTGCAGTGCACAAGGATGTGCTACATCCTCAGACGATTTGCAAATACAGCTGAATACTCAAGGCAGCAGTGTGTCCTTGTGCATAAAACCCTACCTATTCCTATGATGGAATGCAATTTTTGTGGTTTGTAGCTTGTTGATACAGTTAGTATAAAGCAAAGGCAAACACTAAAAACTCAAGCAGAAACAGCTGGTATTTCTTCCAGGCCACTGAAGAAGTCAAATGATTGTGATGGTGCAACAAAAATGACATTGCAGGGCTGCACTTCAGAGAAAAACCAAATGCATTTTTCAAACTTAATTTCTAACAAAAATATGCTGAGAAACGGTTGAATATCAGCAATTTTCCTCTTGATAAAATCAAGATACAAAATCAGAATCTGAGAGAAAATCTGAATATAATCAGACAGTCTTTTATCATATAAACAACCTGGCTGCATAATAAGATTGATCCTGTATTCCCAGAATCTCAGATGGAAAAGACCAGTTCTCTCAATATGAAACAAACATGTTTAATACAGAGACAGAAAACCGGTAAAGACGTTAAAATTGTTCCTAAAACTGGTACAGACCCATGAACTCACAATTACTGCTAACATTGACAATTCCAACAAAATCCAGGTCATAGATTTTCCTGGTATATAAGCCAGTCTGTTTTAGGAGTCTAAGAATAAAAGGTTTCAACTGTTTTTCTGTGCAACACTTTCTGTTGCGTTCAGCAAAGTCCACAATTTGTTTTTTTCTGTGCAGCTGTCTAGCTCTTAAGCATCTGCTATTGCCATCTTGAACTTGCATCTAGTTGAGCTATCCGCCTATGGTGCCTATAGTCCCTTGCGAATCACTGTGCCCACCTCTGCCGGTCACTGACTTTGATTGTAAAATCGTTTTAATCAAACCAATATTCAACACGGTTTGTTAACAGTGTGTCCCTGTTTGCTATTTTTCTTGCAATATAAAGTGAAATGTAATTATAAAATAGGATGTGTCATGAAGCATCCACAAAAGTCAGATAATTAATATTTCTCACTGTGAGAAGTGCTTGTTCAAAAACTGCCCATCTTGAGAATTAGACCATTTCTCAGGACTGCTGTGTGTGAAGTATCACTCAGATTAGATTTTAATTGGCAGTTGGTCATGGTATGCTGAGTTGCAAAATCATTGTAATGACCTGGATATATGACCAATATATTTTAGATTCACCTGAAACATTTCATCAATTGAGTTCTAATTTCCACACAAACCTAATCCCTCTCACCTATAAATACACACAGTGGTGTGTCTTTGACTTTTCACCCCCTTGTTTGTGCCGAAACATCTCAAGCTCTAAAAGGTTTTACTTGTGGTTCCACTGTGCCATATCTCATGTAATTTAAAAATTTACACCCCAAATAAAACAGCTGCATTCTTTATCAAGTATTTCAAGAGAAACTCTCTGATCTATTGTAGGCCAGTCTGGTATTTTATGGAAAGGCTGAAGTACTGTGAGCAAGTCTGCTCAGGGTAAAAGGCAAAGCTATTTGGCACAGCCTGGAGCTCTCTGGGCAAAATTGGTGAATTAGTTTTGGGGGAAATGGCTGCAGCATATGCAGAAGTGCTTTTGAGGAACTATGCAACAATTTACCAAAGCACGGCCCACTGTTTATCTAAAACCACCGCAGTTAGAAAAGAATGACAAGCTTTCATCTTCACTAATGCATGCGGAGAGTGAAGATACAAATAAGCAAAACAGAGCAGAGAGAAAAGGGGGAAAAAACAGATCACTAGATTGGATGGATGGATGGATGGATGGATGGATGGATGGATGGATGGATGGATGGATGCATGATGGATGGATGGCTGGATGGCTGGATGGATATATGGGTGGATGGATGGATGGATGTGTGGATGGATGGATGGATGGATGGATGGATGGATGGATGGATGGATGGATGCATGGATGGATGGCTGGATGGATGATGGATGGAAAAATGGATGGATGATGGATGGGTTGATGGCTGGCTGGCTGGCTGGCTGGCTGGCTGGCTGGCTGGCTGGCTGGCTGGCTGGCTGGATGGATGGATGGATGGATGCATGGATGGATGGATGCATGGATGGATGCATGGATGGATGGATGGATGGATGGGTGGATGGATGGATAGATAGATGCATGGATGGAACACGCCCATTTTATACTCAATTTTAGGGATGTTTCAAAATTTAACTGATAATATTTGAAAAAAGGACTGTGTTCACTCCTGATATTTGGTGGGTTAATAGCATGTGCATTTAATCATAAATATCATAGTTAGAATTTTGTGGGTTACTTAAGAGTCTAATGCCAAAAATATGAACCAATGAAAGGGAACAGATGTTAGAAAAAAAAGTCTAACCCTGCAAAGCTGCTCCAACATCCCTAAGTATTCCAGAAAGTTGCATTGTCCACAATGAATTGGGGAAAATCATTAGTTGCATCAGGGTGCATGCCATGTATGATGGTAGCGTCTGTCTTTGCAGTCATGACAAAGTTTGTCTCAGCATTTTGCACAGGTACACTGGCTGCATTGATATACAGGCCAGAGCAATCATTTAAATAAAACATAGGTTTCAAAAGTGTGTCTTGTTCCCTGGATTTTACAGTAGCTTACTATGGATCATATTTAAGTGTTTAAACTCTTCTGTCAATCCTCTAGATTAAGTTTTAATCGATTTAATTTCATAACTGCATTTTGGCTCACAGTTGCTTCAGAGCTGTCCAGTTCTGAACTCTGGTCTGAGTTTTGAGTGTCAGAGGCATTTAGTGACTAAAAAAGCACAATATCCTCTTACCTATCAGGGGACATTTTGTTCTTTAAAGTTTGATCTCTTTTGACTCCTGCCTCAGTCAATTGTTACATAATCTCCCAGCCTTAACTGTGCACACACAAACATTAAAACAAAGCCCCTATTCAGCTGAAAAATTTTCTTGCAAAACTATTGAATCATTTCTTGTGAAATGAATCACAGTCACAGTATACAACAATAGCACAAGGACGGCATGTTACATAAGCAAATTAACATCTGTTTAGCTTCATGACGATCCACATATTTGGATCCCTCTGACATCTTGTGACTTTCTTTTTCCCTAAAAACGCTCTTTGAAGGTGGGCGGTCATTCTGAATTCGAACCTCAGCTGTGGTGAGGTTTCTTAGGAGTGGCAGCGCCTCTTGCTAGCAAAGGATGCCTGTTCATGCATTTCCCAGAAAAAATACCTATGTCAATTTAAAGGAAAGTTTTCTCTCTCTTTTTCTGTCCTGTCATCAAAGGCATAATGTCAGAATTCATTAGGGAAAAGGCTTCCTACATAACCTGGGTAAATAAAAAAGTAGGCGTTGGGAGAACTACCAGAATGCATACAACCTCTGATGCTGTCTATACTCATCAGGTTTAAACCTCGAGAAAGTGTTTTCTCTAATTCACCTCGCTGACATTTATATCAAAAAGCCCAAGGCAGAGTTTCCAAGAGAAAACACATATGTAATAAATTGAATGCAGACAGCTGCCTTAACAAATACTCTGACTAAAGTGTATACATTTCAAAGAATCTGTGACCAGAAGGCTGGAACATTGATTTAAACAAACTGTTGCAGCCCTACTGAACTCACAACATCATATATATCTCTTGACATACCATTCTCCCAGGGCCTCCAAGCAGCGCATTCTGCCCAGGATGAGCTCAGGGTCCTCTTTGTTCATGTCGATTTTCTTGTCGTATGCTACCAGAGCATCCTCCCACTCATGGAGCTTCTCATACCAGGTGGCTTGGATTTCCTGCCAGAAAAAGAAGACAGAAGTGTTCATATGAAACTTATGAATGTCCGTGTTTTGTAAAATCTCCAAAATGAGTTTCATATCCGAAGTATTTGAACATTTCATAAATCATTCTTTGTGAAATAAGAAGTTTTAGAACCAAACCGCCTGGTTGATTACACTTAAATTTGTGTTTATGATGTCAAGAAGAGAGACACCAGACTCAACAATACAGAGGAGCTGAAAGCTGCTATCAGAGCAACCTGGGCTTCAAAACACCCCAGCAGACTAATTCACTCCATGCCGCATTGCATAGATGCAGTCATACACCCAAATCTCTTAACTGGTTGCAACAGGCATGTAGTACAACTGAACCACAACAATAGTTAGCATGTAATTCCCCTCAAATGATGCAGATTGGTTCAGCCATTGTCTGACCGGAAAGAAACGTTTCATCTTGAAGCTTTGCAAGATGAACCCACCTGACAATAGACATTGAACCTGGCCAATCCATTAGTTTTGCAAGGTTAGCTCACAGATTAGCAAATAGTTAACTGGTTGTAAGGTTATTTAAAAAAAAACATGAACGTCTTTACAGAGTGTATTTCATCAACCAGTCTAGGCTTCATTCTAGATGTTATACAGATTTTGAGAAATACATTTTAGCATGATTTCAGTCAGCTTTATATGTTCACATGTACTTTGAAAAAACTGTTTTAGTCCGTTAGCCTCATAGCATAATTGCCTTAGTCATGTTTTAGCCAAATTGTGATATCTGCCCAACCATACTCTCCTAACACTGCTGACTCATTGTACTTTATTTTTCTGAAAACCTTAAAATATGAATTATGCTATGAAGCTAGTGAGTTGGACTAGCTCTCACCTTATATACATGTTTACACTATTCAATGTAAATTGTCTAATCTACCTCATGTTAATCTGCCACATCATTACATATCTTATCTTTTCAACCATGTTTATTTAGCATCCTTACACTTTGCAACTGTATCATTAATGCACACTGATTTGTAAATAGTAGCTAAATAGCTAGAGCTTGTAAACATTTTCATTTAGAATTTATATCATTTTTACTATTTTTTAGTTTTATACTAAAGGTTTAATTCCTGTATGTTGACAGAGAAGCTAACCAGAGACAAATTTCTTGTCAGTGTAAGCATACGTGTCCAATAAAGCTGATTCTGATTGTGACACTGATTTGACTGCAAGTAAATGTACTGATTGACCTCCTGTTGAAGTGACTTTTGGTTTTGACTGTTTCTGAAGGGCATGCAGAGATCTCTTTGAAGTGTCTCTGTACAGATGAATAGTGACTGGTATACTAAACAGAGGAACATCACATCCTCCCACAGTAAAGCTTTCCAAATGGTCACCTCATAAACAAAGTTCCTGGAAATGCACAGTGAACCTGTTTTTAATGAGTCTTTTCACTTTTACCATGCTTTCAAAGACAAATATAAATGCAGTTCACAAAGGCAGATGGAAAGACCTTTTTCCATAGGAGCCCTCATGGCTGGAAGAAATAAAGATTTTACTTGACTTGGCATTTACAATGACCGGTTCATGAAAACATGTGAAAGCATCTCAGAACTGTTGTTTCAATGAGTCTTCCAACCACATCCACACATGAAGATGTCACCAGTGTCCCACACAACCCAAGCTACTGAGGTGGATTTTTTTTCACTGTACTGTAAAAATAACAGCATGCCTGTTACCCTGCTTGCTTTTAACTTTTTGATATAAACTCTCTGATCACTTTATTAGGTATACCTGTTCAATGGTTCAAAAGTGCAAATACGTAATAAAGAAAGTACATAGAAGCAAGTGCAGTGCATTTAGTCATGAAAGTTAAAACTCAGCATCAGAATGGGTAAGAAAAGATATTTGAGTGACTTTGAATGTGTCATGGTTGTTGGTGGTCTTGCAGGCTTTCCTGTGGTTTCCCCCAAATTCTGACCCCACCATCAGAATGTCACAGCAGAGCAGGAAACATTTTTCCAATCTTCTATTGTCCAATTTTTCTGAGACTGTGTGAACTGTAGCTTCAGTTTGCTGCGCTGAGCTGGCAGCAGTGGCCCCTGGTGTGTAGCCCTTCATGTTCTATCAGCTCAAACCAGTCAGGTCATTATCTGTAGACTCTGCCATCAACGTGACATTTTGGCCCAAAGAACTGCTGTTCACTGGACATTTTCTCTTTTTCTCAACATTTTCTGTAAACTATAGATGAGGGTTGTGGGAAAAAATAACAGGTCAGCAGTTTGTGAAATACTGAGACCAGCCCGTCTAGCACCAACAATCATGACCCAAACCTAATCACTCAAACCACATTTCTTCTTCTTAATTCTTTCATTCTTTCTCATTGGACACTTAAGAGAAAGTTGAAAGACTTGGAGGCAGACACATCTGGCTGCAGATGCTTTGATTAATTCACAATTATGGCTGATTCTGGTAAATAGTTGCTGCTTAAATTGTTGTGTATGTACCTGTGCTGTGCTGCATATGGACTACATATCTTGTATTATGTTTTTTGTGTATGACTGTTTAATTTTGTCTGTCTGAAACTCTATTCACTGCTGCCACAGCTGCTGTCTTGGCCAAGACACTCTTGAAAAAAAGATTTTTAATCTCAATGAGGTTTACTTCTGGTTAAATAAAGGTTAAATAAATAAATACATTCTGATGTTTAATTTCAGCATTTTATCTTGACCATGTCTGCATGCCTAAATGCATTGGCTGCTGCCTTTTTTTCCTTTAATTTGACATTCTTGATCTCAACAATATTTTCCTGGATAAATACCTTTAAATCAGTGAGTAAAAATGTGCTTGACTGATTACATATTTGCATTCAGGAGAACTTGAATGTCTGAATCACATGAACCGCTCAGGCATATTTATGTTACATACTTTTTCTACTTGGTAAAATTATGTTGCAAAGTTTTAAGTATTACCTCTCTTTCTCATGTCTGGCGCTTTCATACCATATCTCTTTTATTTCACGTCATGTTTGTATACAGGTGCATTGCAAAACTTAGAATATCATGTAAAAGTTATTTTGATTTTATTCCAGCAGTGAAACCTCCATGTATTCTAGATTTGTCTTAACAAAGTGAAAGGTATCAAGACTTTTTGTTTTAATCTTGATGTCAAAATCCACTATCTTAAAATATTTGAATAGTACACCACTACAAAAAAGGATAAATACAGCATTGTTGACCAGGTGAGATGCTTATAAAGTTGTCCGTGGTTCAGGAGTGGCTAAACACTTGGAACACAGCACTTGTAAAGCAGGTCTAGATCAACTGGAACTCCCTGAAACTCCCTTAAGTTCTGTAATCTTCTATGTTTCACAGTCCTCTGACTGCTGAGCTCATCCCTGTTGCTTGTGCACCTTTTTCTTACCACACCTTTCCCTTCCAGTCAACTTTCCATGAGTATGCTTTGATACAGCCTCTGAGAACAGCCTGCTCTATCCCTCTGTGGCTTAATCTCCTTATGGAGGGAGTCAATGTCTGTCTTCTGGACAAAAGTTGAGTCAGCAGTCTTCCCCATGATTGTGGTTGTGTGAATGAACTAGAGTGAGAGAATGAAGGCTCAGGAAATCTTTGCACACTGAACTGAGATGGCAGATTTTTGATTTACATGAACTGTGGGCTGTAATCATCAAGATTAAAACAAAAATAGTGTTAGGATATTTTACTTTGTATGAGATGAATCAAGAATTTATGGAAGTTTTGAAGTCAATCACTAGAAAAAAATGAACTTCTACATAATATTCTAATTTTTATGGGCTGCACCTGTATATCAAAGTGTTTTGGCATATACCTTGTTAGTTGCATTAAAATTGACACCATAAATTACTTTCTTGCTACATCTTTTAAAAAATACTTTAAGCATAGAAGAGGAAAGAGGGCTTATTATCAAGTTAGTGCTAATAAAAAAGATGCTTTAGTCATTGGCTTCGTCTCACTGAAAAATTTAAACAAAGTACAACCCCAGTCTAATCAGGAGTTAAAAATCTGCACTTTTAGAAACAGGGAGAAAGTGAAAAACAAATCTGTATTTCTACAATGTAACCTATTATCAAAACTGTGAATATGTCTACTAAATAGAATGTCCAGGTTCATGTAAAAGTGAACATGAAACAGTCTTTGGAAATATATGAGAGCACTACATGAACAAAACCTGCAGATGTAAAGATACACCAGTAGTTTAGTTCAAAGAGAACAGAAATAGGTTTCATTATAGCAAATATAAAGGAACATAAAAGTCCAGGCATTAAACTCAATATAAACACAAATACCAAATTTAGGGGGTGATACATTATGTGACTTGCAGCTTCAAAGTCGCAGAGAGAGTTCAAGTGAATGAAGCTCTTTAGAGGCCTTACAAACCACTGACCATTTAAAAATAATTACTGTTTGTATTTTTGGTTCTAAACACCAGATCCATTCACTACTGCAGAAAAGCACCAAGTATTCCCTGTAGTTTTTGAAAAATGCACAGAAGAGTGGCATAAGGGTTAACAAACATAGGGAAAGTTAAACATCTTGTCAGATGGACACAAAGTCCATTATTGTACTTTTTGCCCTTTACTACTGATCAGAATAGCAGATGGTTTCTCCACGTGCCGCACGTTAAGAACAGGGTGTTCTGGGGGTTGTATCTCTGGTGTTGCTAAATCCCATGTTACAGTGTGTATAGGGAGAGAATACAGTTGGATGAGGTTCAGCCAGACAAGAGATCACATCTAACAAGACAATAGATCACATTGAACAAGACAAGAGATCCCAGAACAAGACAAGAGATCACACCAAATAAGACAAGAGATAAGAGATCACATCAAATAAGATATCACATATCACACATCTATAATGGGCGTCATATTTCTGGAGTTCAAGGCAGGACCAAGAGACCTGATTTACATTACAACTGGAACCTGACAGTTTTGCATGTGCAAAAACAAGTAAATACGGAGAAAGTCAGAGAGAGATGTAAAGAATAAGAGGGGATTACACAAGAAGAATTATTGTATTCAATCTTAAATTGTATTATTAACATAGCATGTAAAAATGGTTGATGTTAGGTCCATGTTTTGGACAGGAAATCCAAGAAAAAATCTGCAAGCCACTTCACTAAAATAACTAACAAACCAACTCACTAACTGGTTAAATAAATAAATAAATAAGTAAGTAAGTAAGTAATAAAATAATAGGGAGAGATCGGGCTTTAAATTCAAGTACACTCAAAGGGTTTTTGACTTTACGTTTTATACCAACAGGACTTTAAAGCTCTTGGAAAATCTCAGTACCTTGTGAAAAAGAGCAATCAATCACAGGCTTCAGAGTGAACTATGCCCATGTCATCACTCAAGACTTTAACGGTTCAGTTCACCATGTTGATATAGTGAATTCAGGCTCAACAATGAGTGCATGGACTGTCAATATGGACTACAATTGTACAAGGCAGTGTTTTAAAACATCAGTAGGTTATAACTGCAGAAATAAATCATAAAATTGAAATAGTTGAAAACCAGCTATTATTTCAGCAAGATTAAATGTCTTGTGGTTCTAATCTAGAAACAAAATATGTTTTGAGATGAAGCAGAGATGGAAAAACATTGGTCAGCTCTTCTTAAAAGAAAAGAAATGTACATTTTTGGTAAGACGACAAAAATATTGACCCTTAGAAAAAGAAAAAAAAAACTCACCAGTTCACCAAAGTGTTTCATGGCATATTCCAACACTCCTGATGCTGCTTCTGGCTGCTGCAATTTGTTGTTGATGCTGCAAGACACAGGAAAACAAAATGCACGTTATTAGACTCCTTAACACAACGTTCAGAAACATTTTTGGCTTATTCGTGACAAGGAGTAAATGTAGGTATACTGGTTATTATTGTTATTAAAGTGTAGTTAATGCTTAAGGCAAAACATTTAGGAGGTTCAGCTGGCTCTCACTGCATAAATCAGAAACGACCAACTGTTCAATCAAATTTCCTCATTTCAGAAAAGCAATTTTTATTTCTCTCAATGTGCTTCCAAAAAGCTAACATTAAGAGAATAAAATGTCACTTTTTTTCTCCTAAATGCTTAATGTCATTTCACCTGTAGAAGAAAGGTACAAGTGCACTTTATTGCAGCAGGAAATACTAAAGAAACAAAGTTGATATTCCACAGTGACATTTTACTAAAAAACACCACTGAACTGATCAATGACAGCCGAATCGTGGCCAGACACTGACCCAAGCTCCTCCAATGGTTAATGAGACTTGTCTCTGCAGCGTTAAGGTCAAAAGTAAGTAAGTAAAATCAATAAAAATAGTATTTGACAATAGTTTGGTCCTTTTATTGTCAACAAGTCAACTAACAAACATGCCTTAACTGTGTAAAATAAATATTGACTCTTCCTACAAGGTGTTTACGAGCAAAGAAAATGAACCTTCAGACATGTGCTATGCTTTTAGAACAAATGATACGCTATCTGTCAGGACAACACAATTCCCAAGGGAACACCCTCCACTCACCCACACCACCACCACATCTGGAAACACTTGTAGAAACCTTAAGTCTATTATATTTCCTCTGCTGCTAAACCCGTGTGCAGCCACGGCCAATACATCTGTAAAATGTAGCGTTTGAAGAGCACAGGTATGCAGTGGTGTTCCTGAGGACAGCAGGAGAAAGCTGATGAAGGACACTTAAGCTTATGTGTCAGAAACTTGGTTTGACAAAGGTTAAAGGCCAAAAACTGTGATGAAACTACACAGCAAGTGGCCGTGCTGAAGCTTCGAGAGCTGCTGGTGAAGTCCAGCATGATGACAGGTGAAATAACAAACCAACACAACAGGAGCCGTCAAGTACAATGGTGGAAACAGAAGGCAAACTGACCAATGAAAGTAACTTTCAAGAAGCATTCTTTTAAGCAGTGTTCTGTGACAATCAGCCAATGTGTGTCCGAAGAATGAATTTACATAACTAAAGGATGCAATAGTTCTTTCCTGGTACTGATTCTGGCTGAAGAATCTTTAACTAACTGAAGATGAAGCCTGATACTAGTGCAGTTTTTAATTTTAGTATTCCAGCTCTCTGTAAATCTCATCAGTCTCTGGAGTAACATTATTGTTCATGTGAGTGTCCAACTCCCAAACCAAACATTAGACAAATACAACCCAAACACTGCACAACAATAGCTGATAATAAACAGAGCACATATGGTTTTAGATATGACTGTATTGCCTAAGATCTGTTTCTATTCATGCAAGCAAAGCAGTTTTGGCTATTTGTGGTGGCTTTTATTATTTACTGTAATCTTTTTACATATCCAGACTTTAACACAATTCTCCTTTAGGCTCTTGTTTTTGTCCAATATGTGCATTGACTGCAGACATACAGCTTTCTTCTGAGGGGAGTGACTGCAAATGTGGGCAAACTGAGACAGACTTTGGAAACAGCAATAACAGTTAGGTATAGTAAGGCATCCTAATTAAAACATAAAACAAATCAAGATGGATAACGGATGTACTCTAAAATTGGTGAAGGCAATATTTTTGTGATACCTCTAAAATTCAATCCCAAACTCTACACTTCAGTTACATCTTGATAAGGAAGGTAGGATATTTGATTTTTACCAATATCTGATTTAGGCCAGTACTTACAGCTCATGCACTGGTCGTAAATACCAGCAGAAACATTCCTATCTGCATATAATTAAATTTTCAGGCTCATATCTGCAGATTCGACAGCCAATGCCATGCATCCCTGGTCTTTACTGTTTAAAATCCATTGTGATGTTAAAGGCAAAGTGATTTTAAAAAAATGTGCCACTGTCCAAGTAAGAATAAACCTAATTTTAGATTTATCATATTATTTCTGTAAAGCTGCAGGGATTTAACTCTGAAGTAATTTGATTGCATTTGCTATTGGACTCGGGTCAAGTGAACATTTGACTTTTGCTTTTGAAAGTCATTAGTTTATGTGTTAATTTTATGTAACTGTCCTGCTGCAGTATGAAGACATCAAAACACAATGGGTGAAATCCGAGCAGATAGGATTGCTCTGCACATCTCAGAGTTCATGCCGCTTCTTTGGACTTCATATTACCTCCACCAGACAGGGTGGTGGTATGCATAGGATTATGTGCTGTTCTTTTTCTCAGACACTCTCCTCTTTCTACCTCTCTGGTAGAAGTTCATCTGTGTCTCATCAGACTATAAGATCTTGTTTCAGAACTCTACAGAGTTTTTGAAGTATTTCTCTGGGAACTGTAACCTGGCCTTTGGTTTCATAAGATTTATACGGAGGTTTCATCTTGTGGTAAACCCACTGCAGTTATTTTGGTAAAGTTGTCTCCCTATTGTGGTTTTTCACTAAAATATGCCTGTGCAGTGAAGTGGTTTGCTTTGGAAAAAAGATTCTTCTATCATCCACCTCAGTAGTCTTTCTTGGCCTACCATGATGATCGTAGTGGCCGTATCCACAGGCTGTTTATAAAAGGTAGCCACAGTGATGCCAACCATTGGCTTGATGATGACGATTTTGACCATCCTTTTCTCTGTGCCTGAGGATATCCTATGGTCTAAATAGGATATTTTTCAAGATGAACAACAAGCTGTGAGCTTCAGTCCTCTTTGCGAGTTAACCTAGCAGCCTCTGTACAACTTTGTCCTCATTTTTAGATCAAAATAGTGCTAAACCACTGTTCCTATGAGATGCTATCCATGCCATCAGTTTACAGTTGTTTACATCAGAATAAAGAGAAGAGTTGCAGCAAAGCAGTGATCAACAGGAAAAGCTCTTGGGCTACCAGTGGTGGGTAGCTGCGTTACAGTTCAGACAAAAGATGTGATCAAGCTTATGGGTCCGAACTGTTAGAAATATTAAGAACTAGTTTAACAGACTTGTAATTCTGTTGCTGGTGACTGACAGATCTGACTCTTAACTGATAAGCAAGCTAATTTCATGCATCTCTAACAATTAGATTTCTTTCTTGCAGCCAATTAAGTTCACCCTGATGGCCATTAGAAGGAATGCAGACTTGAGGCTCAACCTCAGTGGTTTTACAAGATCATGAGGCTAAAGCCTGGTTATTCTTTGGCTTTGAATCTATACTGGTACTACACTTTAGAGCAGTGATCATCAACTGGTGGCCTGAGGGCCACAGCAGGCCCCTCACACCCCAGAAAATGATCAAGTTCAGAAATATGCAGAAGAAAAAAATATGTTTATGCATATCTCATCTGTCTTAAATTCCCCATAGCTATTAAAATAAACCCAAAACAATTGTGATTGAAGCAATTTTATCCAGATTGGTCTGATATTCGATCCATTTTACAGAAATCCACCAGTCAGCCAGGATTAACAAATATAATGCATAATAAACAGAGTTCATTCTTGATTAATTAAACTGTGGTTTTCTCTCCACTTCAGGAGAAGGCTAAGAAACAATAATCAATAAAGAACCCATTTCTTGCATGGTTTTTCATCAATCACGATGCAGTGTATTAGCATCAAACTCAGTATTAGGGAATATAAAAATCCCAGAAATATTCAGCTAAAATATCTCAAGTGCCTGCTTGTGGCTGGCTAAGGTACCATAAAACACCAAATAATAGCCCGGGCGTTTATTTGTCTCAATCCCTGAGCAGACCAGGCGTTTATCAGGGACCAGGCGGCTATTTGGAACAGGCGTTTAATTCCTTTCTCACAAAAATCTTGCTTAGCAAAAATTGGACAAATATGGTAAATTTAATCAAACTATTTATTTACACCAGTATGAATATCACTTTTACATTTTTAAGACAAGATTACAGTACCATAGTTATACTTTTGTCTTCTTCTGTCAACTCAACACTCTCTAAACACTTTAAACACTGGTAAGGAACTAAACAAACAAAGCTGACGACAGACAGTCTAAAGTTAATGTCATACTTTTTATTTTTTGGCTGCACCGGGGCATGGCGCTGCTATCTCACTTGAGAAAACGAGCAAGGAACAGGGGTGCCCCAGCCAATGAGGAGGCTCGTACACGCAGCCAATCAGGCTCAGGTCAGAGGGAGCATTCCTATTGGCCGCTGTAGCTTCCGTATCTCAGCTCAGTGAGAAGTTGATTCAATGGCGGAATTCGCGGTGTTCAGTCCTGTGTAGAATTTGTTCATGATGAGATGAAGTGTTTTCTTGCCTGTGATTCGGCCATTGATTTCAGTGGAAAAGCAGAGCAAAATCACTCCACGAGCACTTTGCCAGCGGACATTCTCACCCATGAGGAGGCACCACAGACTGTAGAAGGGAGGCACGTAAAGAGAGGGGCGGAGCTACGGAGCTCAAACAGGGTGAAGAACAGGAATGAAGGGGGAGATGTGAGTTGATTCTATACGGTCCTCATCTCATCTTAGTCACATATCGGAGCTGTAAATAAATTACACCCGGCATTTATTTGGAACAGGCGTTTATTTGTCAAAATGTACTGCCACACCCGGTGGTTAATTGGGACCCTGCAGTTATTTGGTGTTTTACAGTATAGGGACTGAACTCACTTCTAGAAGCTACAAAAAAGTATACATTTTTAAAAAATGTGTTAATAAGACCAAAATGTCTCTTTGTTTTGGTTTATTTGAAAGTCTGGCCACCAAAGCATCAACGAGGAAAAAGCTGGCCCTTGTAAAAAGGTAGCTGATGACCCCTGCTTTAGAAGCCTATGCCAATAAGAGGTCTACATACTTCTGTGATGAGTTTGTCAGTGTTGCTCTGCAACACCTCACCTCCTCTCTGCTTATTTGTGTGCAGGAAACATGGCAACTGAAACCAAGCTTGTTATGTTGGAATTTGGAGCTTTTAAATATTAACAAGCACTTGATTATACTGCAATTACAGCAAAGAAGAAAAGAGGAGAGACATCACTGAATCGATTGCAACAAGGAAAGGGGGATTCCTTGCACTTGTTCGGCCACTGAGAGGAAATGCAGGAAATCATCATCATGGGCCTTGGAGCCTGTGCAATTTTAATGGGTAATAACTATCTATTGCATGAGAGTTGCACATCAGGCAGCATATGTAGGCCTCCAAGTATGTACAGGGCTGTGAAAAACCGCTGTAAGAATAATGTATGCTATGACACAGATCTGATGAAGAAAAATATAGCAGGTTTTAGTCCAGGTCTGATGTTCTGTCTCTGTTAAATTCAAAATTGCAGACCAAGCATGTGTTTTCCCTTCAGTGTGTATCAGATATGGATCAAATTAAGGATTAAAATGAGCACTTGAACCACATTTTGAACATTTAGTTTCAAATGTAATATGGTGGTGCACTGATCCAAACAAACAAAAAGAGCATGACGGTCCAACAATTATGAAACTGCCTGAGCTCTAAAAAATTAGTTTTACATCACTGAAGCTTCATATCTTTTGGTTTCTTCTTCATAATATGTGCACATACACCCTGAAACATCCTCATACTCAATATCCTAAAACTGCTAATCCATTCATGGGGAACGCTGTAAACCAGTCACAGAGCGAAAGACGACCATTCATGCTCTGGTGATTTAAAATTACCACTTAACCAAGAAACCTAATCTACTTCTTGCTATGGGAGGAATTTGGAGCTGTGCAGAACACTTGCTGTGAGGCGACAGTGCTAACCACCGCCAACATTGAGCTGCCCAACACATTACAAATTATGAAACAAAATCTAAGTTATTTCCCTGAAGGACAAAAAACCCCAGAGTGCTCTTAAAACTGCAACACTCTTCAGAATTGATTTACACACAACAATCTGACGCAAACATGACAAAAATCAAACTTTACTTTCATCCTGCATTGCCATCAATATATCCTCTCATAATAATAATAATAAGAATAATAAATTTTATTTATAGAGCGCTTTTCAAGAACTCAAAGACACTGTACAAAAACAATAAAATGCATTGCAAAGAAGCCAAGAACAGGACAGTGACCCGATCAAGCAAACAAGTAAACAAACAGACAAACATGCAGACAAAGTGACGAGACAACAACAACAGAGTCAAACATTAAAAGCCATTGAGTCATACACCCCAGCATTTCCAGTGATTTTCAAAATACACTGCTTTAAACAGATGATCAAGGGTGCAAAACTTCAAGACCTGAAGGAAATCAGATTGGACTGAATGTGATTGCATAAGAGAAAATGAGATCATTTCAGTAAATAGACATTTTCTATGACTCCTTTGGGGCTCAATAATTCCATGAACGGTTTCAGCATCCCATTAAATAACAATCCCACAGCCTTCAATAAACACATCCAGTACAAGAACTAACATTGACGATATCACAAGGGCATGCTGTCTGACTTCAATCAAACCATAAGTTGACTACTTGTAGTCAAATAATCCACTTTTAAGCACCAAAAGAACTGAACAGCTTCAGAGTCTCAACACACACAAGCAGTAGAGGTATGCTAAAGCTGCCCAGATGTGGTTTCTTCTGAGGAGACAAATCAGAATAAGGCCCTTCTCTCTTCATACCCTGGAGATTTCATTGTCCCTCAGCTAAAGCCATCTGGCTGCCAGTTCCAAGCACACGCAGTCTAAACACATCCAGATGACACAGAGAGAAAAAACTCTATCAAACTATGAGCAAGCAGAAAGCTTCTCAAAACCCCTGTCATATCTTGCTCTCATCCAGAGCCACAGCACTGCTTCCTGACGGGAACTGAGACATGGACCAGTGACTAAAAAAGAAAAAAAGCTTGAGCTTAACCTGCAAAACTGTCATGATTTATTCTTTCTTATGACATAGTTCAGACACTTTGCTGTGTACCCTGAATCAGATTTCTTTGAGGTTAAATTCTAAACCTTGAATGAGGTTAGCATGCGACTCTTTCCCCATTCAGGTCCAAAAGGCTGGATGCTAAATAGCACAGTCTAAATGCCCAAGGCCAGTATGTTAGGTTTGTGGTATAAACAGTATGTAACTGCTTCAGAGTGAATTAAAGAATACAGGCTATTTTAAAAGACAAATGCAGATCCAGTAACCACAACTGACCATATCCTTGGCCAAATGCAAAACAAGAGGTTCACTCTGTCATCTCTCTGTCTGGCCTTTTTAGCGACTGTACTCATAAAAACAGAGTACAGCTATGTTATTCATATCTGTTGAGAGAAGATAAAACACCTGTAACAGTATCCTGCCATTTATTAATTCATGTTACTTAAAGAAGATGCCCCTTGATTAGCAACTGATCATTATTAGTCATTCATTTTTATTTTTTAATGAGTGTGTGTAGATCGGAATGAATGCTTCTAGTCACTGATCACCACAATTGATCATTTTGGATAATACACAGCCATCTGTGGCTGAAAGAAGTCAAGGTGAATCAATTATTGGTATCAAAATAATGATGTGGCTGATAATCTGTATTGTAAAACTATTAACAAGCGAGCTACTTGCAAAGTGTGATTTCCACTCTGGTTTTCTCTCCACAGTCTCATCCACAACACTATCTGACAGAGCAGTGTTTCCCAACCATTTTTCCTTGGAGACCCCCCTACATGTTCCTAAGAAAAGCGGGCCCCCCAGGACCCAAGAGAGAGGAAAAAGTGACACACTGCTGTCAAAAATCAACATACATTTTAATTGTTTTACTAATAAAACCCTAAAAAAGGCCTATGCATGGCAGACTGGCAGACTCAGAGCAGATAAAGCCTCACACCCCCTCTAAGATCTATGGCACCCCCCTTTGTGTTATGAGGCTGATCACCTTTATATTTTCTGGTGACGCCCAAAGATACAACTGTTTTCGAAAATATCTATACAAATATCTAACAGATTCTTGGGCAGTCTGTTCCTTTTAACTTTAACCTCGCTTTATTTGTGTGATCTGCCAGAAAAAAACAGGATGTGACAGATACCTGCTGAAAATATTAACAGTAGCAGCAGAAAGGTTATCACCTACAAATGGTTTCAGATGGATCCCCCAAAATAAACAATTGAGTAGAAATTATAAGAGAAATGTATGAGTTGGAAAGACTGACTTTCTTGCTGAGACCAATAAGGATTGGGGTATCCCTGGCTTTACTTTTAAAATATAGACAGAGATGGCCAATGTTATTGAAATATTTAAAGGGAATCCTTGAAAACTCAGCGAGAGAAACAAATCGTGTTCAGCTTCTGTGTCTCTGGAGTGTAACACAATGATTTATGCCACCGCATGCTTTAAACCACTTTGTATACATGTGATGTTGTAATATATATCCACCAGCGATTACCTTTGGTCAGACAGAACCAAGAGGGAGCCAAAATATAAATATCATTTTCAAATAAAAATCTAAAAATAAAATTCAGTTTAAATGTGGTTTGGCGTATTCATTGAGAAGAGAAATAAGATCCCTGGGGAAATTGCAGATGTTTCCCCCCACAGAGGGTGAGATGTATATGAATCACACAGAGGAAAACCGGGCCTCACTACTGGACCAAATCTAATCTAATTAGGAAGATATCCACTTGATCCTTACTGATTTTTGGGCCCCTATTGCTTGCCAAGAGCTGACTCCATTCCTTAATGTTGAACTTATAACATCAGAAAGGAAATGACTAACAACACTGTGTTCAAAGGGCAGCTCAATCAAGGCTATTAGCTTGATTTATGTTGGTTTTTGTTTAAATTTGATATTTGTACAGTAGGATTAGAAGTTTCATGATTTACATTTTAAAAAGAAAATTTGTTGTTTTCATCACTGAAATCAAAACCAGGGTGTACGATTCTCCAAGAGTATTTTTCTCTCAGCTCTTTGCCTTTGCATGCAGCTGTATAAACGACGATGAACTCAAGCCACGCAAGCTATTGGCCTGTTGGTTTGTTTCAAAGAGGTAGCAGACACAGACACAAGTCCTGGTGCACGTCCCCACTGAGTATTTATGTGACCCAGTTTGGGATTCAAAATGTAAAGTTCTGCAAACCTTTGCTTCTACCTAGACTGTGTTTGTTTACTGTAACTGGTATGCTTTGTATCGTGGTAACTGCTTTTTATTTGTATATTGATTTCACATCTGTTACAACTTCCCTTTTACCTCCGAAGGGTATGTGAGGACAAAGTTGCTGAAAGGGCCGTGACGAAAGCTTGGAGTTGTCGCCGACCCACAAGTGCTGTTTGGCAAGGGGTAAGTTGAATCAGTTACAAGACAGACAAAAATTGACACGTATAGTTTTTTCACTGTTGGATTCAGATGAAGGTAGCTGGAGGCATAAATGCGGATAATGTGAATTAGATCTGTGGCTTTAGCAGTAAAAGTTTTGCTGGTCCATTACTGGGGTAAATCCATGACACCACTGTTGTAAAAAAAACCAAAAAGATAAAAATTAGCGGGACACTGGCTCTGACACTTGACTAGCGTTCGTGTGAGAAGAACATTTCATCAAGGGGGCAGCCAAAACGCAATCAATGAATCCCCAAGCAGAATGAAACCAACAAAAGTCTAAGAGATGGATTTCTTTCCATTGCAAAAACTTTGTCCCTGAAGAATGCAGATGAGAAGCGGGTTTTACTAAATTTGTTGACATCACTTTCTACGCTACATCAACCAAGCATGGTCTCGGAAACAAACACCTCTTAAGGGAACGGGGCATAAACAGGGCAAGTAAATAAACAGTCTACCTTAGCTGACCTCATGTTTACGAGAAAATATGTCAGTCAGGGGGGCGCTATGTAATAGTTGGATTAAAGAGTTGTTATACTAAACAAGATCATTTTATTCTGACAAACAGGTGGCATGCATTTGGAAGAAAATCCTTGAAAAATAAGCCTCACATAAAAAAATATATAAAAACAAAAGTTGCAAAGACTTGAAACATGCAATGCTCAAAGTTCTTAATGTTGATGTTGTATTGGGTCTAAAATAGAGCGACTATTATTATATGGTAAGGCTAGGTGACAATATTTTAAAACATGCAAATGGGGACACTTTAATTTGACCACAAAACCATAATGTATGAGCTCATGGTGCAGTTGGATTTTTCATCCGTGCATCTTACAACACAGCGGAAAGTTCCTCAGCAAATGAAGAATCATGTCTCCTGAAATGTACCAGAACTTACTTTAAAAAATCTCATTATTAGCACCAGTTAACACTAAACACAAGGATTTCATTGGTGTAACCGAATACATTTTTCCTAAAAAGCTGGCTATCACCAGAGCTTGCCTCACTATAATGTGTCACATCCATGCTTCCAGCCTGTACCCATCATTTCAGTTAGCTGATACTAGGATAGGTAGTATCAGCACTGTCACTACCTGGAGCTTGCATGGTTCGTTGAAGGCGGTGGTGTTGTGTGGGCTGTGATGGCCAAGTGGCAGGGTAGCTAATGCATGGTGGGCGTGAGAGCTAGCCTGGAGGGGAGCTGGACATACTGAAAATAAAACACTGGCAGAGGAAGTTCCCACTTGACAACCCTGGCGTAGTGCCGGTTTTTTTCAGCCCATCGATCTGCATAGTTGAGTAGTGGGGGCCAATTTATAGAGCTAATCTGGGTAAGGGGTTCTTTCACTAAGCGCTCATCCTTTCAGTAGGGCACAAGTATCTTGTGTTCACTTCAAATAAAATGGCTTTGAACTGTATATCAAGTACTCTCATGGTGGGTGGCTTAAAATGGACACTTGGGGAAAAAGTGGAAGCCCCATGTGTTAAAAACATGGGAGAAACAGCAAATTTCTCTTGAAGAGAATTCAGCTCTCTCTATCAAAAATTAGGCACTCTCAGCCAGATTTGGCATCCCTCTTTAGTGCATTGAAATTGAAAGCTTAGACTGACCTGTAAAACTTAATTACAAGCCCCATTTGGAGAGACATAAAACCTTACCTTTTTAAAAAGTCCTTATTCTTATGTTAACCCCCCCCCCCTTCTTTCCTGAGTATTTTGACTTTCTGATGCAAAGTTGTCTGATCTCTTAGTTTCAAAGGGAGGAAAAATGCTTAATTGCTACCTCAAACAAAATAAATAAATAAAAAATTGAAGACGAACACTTGCAGTGTGTACAAAATACAGCACTTTCTGAAGGAAGCTTGCCTATCCGATGTTACATTCATGTCAGTATGGATTAGTTAAGCGACAACCACATGACAAGACATAAACAAATCAGTGGTGAACTTAAGTTCATTGTGTAATAGTAATTTTTTTTGGTTTGAATAGGGTTATATGAATAGGGCTATGACAGCGATTGATATGATATAATGGAGCAGAGTGAAGGGGAGTGAGAACTACAGTTACCATCAGCCCTTGTGTACCCATCAATCTTTGTGCTCCACTCGGTGGCTTGATCTAACAGTGCGAAAATTATGGATGCTACAAGTGGCAATGGAGCACCAATGACAATGTTTTAGAGACTGTGGAGGCTCCAGCGACTTTTAAAATTGGCACGTGGAAGCAGTTTGGTTTCCTGGTGTCAAGAAATAAGAGAAGAGAAAAGGTGACTTACAAACAAAAAATAACACGCAGACACTGACCGACTGCAGTGACACACATGATGGGAGAGTATGAGTGACATAAGGAGCTACTTGGAAAATCATCAACTTGAAAAGATTCTTAAAGATGTGAGGAGCAGAATCCAGCCAGGCCAAAAGACTCTAAAGGAAGTGTTCATAATCCCACTCATCAGATCACTGTATCAGTGAATATATTGCCAAATACCTACAGCTATTTTCATTGGTGATCCACAAAGGTTTCAGAAGGTGAGTAAACACACTGGAGCCCAAGTATAAGTTTACATTCTTAAGCCTAATGCACACCTATAGCACTTTTTGCATATACTGTAATACTCAAGATGCAACTTTTGTTTAATGAATGTCTAAATCACTTCTTTCCAAGTCTTTATTTGTTGCTTTGGATTTGTTTTATATTGAAAAAAGTACCATACTATGGACTTTTTACTGAGGTATAATCGAACTGTGAAACTCTGATACCGTTACATCCCTTGTATACAGATAAATCAAAACTGTATTTTTTGCTGATATGCTGATATTTACAGATTCATTTTAGCCAATACTGATATCGATGCCGACATTTGAATATGCTTTTCAGACAAAAAATGTCAGTCCTTTTGGGCACACTTTAAAGTGTAAGGATGACCAAGGAAACAAACTTTAGTCCTTGAAATACACTTAAAGTTTAAAGAATGAGGATAAATGAAGAAAAAGACCTCAACTGACATAGGTCTGTTGGTTCAGACTAAAACTCCACTAATTTACTACTATATATGGACAAATTTACAGACTTATGTTGAAATACACAGGCAAAATATGAGATGCACATACTGGCAGAAATTTTTATATCTGTCGATACCGATATTTGCCTTTTTAAGCTAATAACTGCCGATACCAATACCAGATCAATAATCTTGTGCATCCCTACTTTCAATTCGTAAAAATCAGGACTCTAACTGTTCAAAACTGGACATAATACTGCTCCCAGATATTTACTGGGACTCAAGACACAGAGCTTGAACACAAGATGATTCTGATCAAATTAGAACATAGGTCAACCTAGAACACTGATCCTCAACTGGAGGCCCAAAGACCACATCAGACGTCCCACAGCTTTCCATCCAGCCTCCAGAAGATCAACTAAATTCAGAAGATGTGCTGAGGACAAAAAAAGGTTGTTTTCTGTGTTAATTTAACCTTTCAGGTGCATAGAGTGTGTTTTTCACTACCTCAGAATTAAAACTAAAGACCCTTTCCTTCGTGTGTTTTTCACCAATCAGGATGCTGCATATTCAAATCAAATTCTATGTGGCTTATAAATCTCAATCATCCCCTTATGAGCTTGAGTTGACTGCTCAAAGCTAGGATAATTAAGGTATATATATATCAAAGATGATAAAAAATATTCAAACAATACCATGTTCACTAGATAAAACATCGTATCTAATTTCGTTTATTTTTCTGTCCAGCCCTCGTAGTGTCTGCATAGACATAAACTGTCCCTTGTACAAATGTAGTTGATGACCCCTGCCCTCGAATAAGGCATTATTCCTAGCTTCAGTGTCAGTAAAAGGTCTTAAAAATTGGATATTAAGCTAGGCCTTTTACCCATTTGGCTTTCCTTAGAGTTACTCTTTGAAAAGGTCAAATTTAAATCATCCTCAATTGTCTATTAAAGCCTGGTGATTAAGGTAGCACGGACATGCTTTGTTTTCCTTCTCCACTGACAAACTAAAAACCCCACTGGAACATCCGAGTCATGAACAATTAGGAAACAATCAGCATTAATGTGTCCAAAAAATCCAATTTCTCCATCTGGATTACTTTGACTGAGCTTTGAAAGAAAATGATTTTGCCCTAGTGACTGTTAACACATGGATCAGAAAATCAATGGAAGAAAGGCAGGTGCTGTTTCCAAAAAGCCTTCTGAGCACAGGGCGAAATCGACTTGTTTGAAATATGGCTTAAAATGACTGAAATCGTTTGAAAAGAGATGGGAAACATGGTTAGAAATGGAACTGTTCAAATATCAAGCCAATCTGTGTATTTTTGTACAAAATACAGCTGCCAGAGCCTGACGTCTATACTGAAAAAGTCTAAAACTGAGCTCCAAAAGTCAAGCAGCAGATTTGTCCCATAACACATAAAGTCCAGAGATAGAGCACTAAGATAAATGTTTCTACATGACCAGCGCTCCATCTCTCATTCAGGTATCTTACATAACAGAACTGTTTCTGAACAGTTTCAGCCAACACCATTTAAATGAAAACTAAAAACTGTACAACATAAATCTACTGGACTTCTTTGTGCACATCTTCTCCGGAGGTGATGAGCAACATGTTGTGATTACGTAACGCAGATCTTGACCTCTGTGTGTCCAAAGAGACAGCAGTATCACATGCATCACTGCATGAAATAAGCATGCAAACAGAAGAGTTGGTTACCGCAGTTACAAACTTCCTTCATGATTATCCTGGGACATATGTGGCTAAAGGAGAGTTGAACTCATGTGTGTCACATGTGACTAGCCCTTTGTCTCCTATTTTTGCCAAGACAAGAAAGTGGTTGTTTCGTCCCTGAGCAGATGCTGCGGCATGGGGAAGCACTTAGTATTCCCTCACTTTGAAAGTATTTCTTCGAAATGACCAAGTTCACTCACTGAATCATGGAGCTTTGTACAGGAAAAGGCATACGAGATATTTCTTCTTTGGGGTGTTGCAAGGGATTCCAAAGAACAAAACAAACCTGTTTCATTGTTTGTATAGTGACCAAATCATGCTGCTTTATTGTTTTATTTTAAACATGTTTTTGTGTCTTTCCTTTATGTCAGTTAAGCGCGTCATGAGGCCATTGAGACATCAACCATGAAAGTCTAACTCATGTTTACACCCGACTATCACCACACTGGGACAGGGCTGCAGAATGCGTTTCCCGGGTTCCTCACCTTCAGGTCAAGAGGCCAACAGAACAAAGGGTCTCCAGTGGGCCAAAACACAAAAAACCATCTGACAGTTACCTCATTGGAATGCTGCTGCAGCTTTGTGGAAAAAGAGAGCATACAATGTTTTGGAAAGACCTGAGTTTCTTCAGGCTACATATCGACCACATTTTCAGTGAAATTATCCATTAAATATTTCCAATGAAGGCTGCCAGTTCTTTGAAATATTTGTTTAGTTTAGTTCAACTAAATCTCACTGTTAATTGATTGTTGCAATAATTTATTTTTCTTTCTAAACAATGGAAAAAAGTATTGAGTGTATTTGTCAACACATGATTATACAGCTTCAGGGTGTCCCAAATGCAGCTGCCAGAGTTCTGACCTAACAAAGGCATGATCATATCTCTTCCATTTCAGCTTCTCTTGAGTAGCCGTCAGCCCTCTCTTTGGGTTGATTTTAAAGGACCTGCATAAGACTGTGACATTGATAGATTTTTAATTTTTTAAAAATCCAATTTCCTCCAGTCTAGTGAGCTTGAGAACCTCTCGTAAAAGCTTCTGATGTATTCTGGATGAAGAGGTGCTGTTTCCTATGAATCGCCACTGTAAAAGAAGATACGAAATTTAACTCCTTTTTTAATTTTCTCTGCTTCTAACTGTTTTTAATTATCTCTAAAGATGTGGTTTACATTTTAACCTTTTCTTTATATTAACATATTTCACGTTTATGCATATTATGATAACTAATTACTTGAATTCTTATTTTAACCTCCTTCAACCTTGTGTCCTCATTGGAGGACAAAAGTTCTTAAAATTTAATGACTGAAACTTATTTATTTATGCTTGGTAATGTTTGCAGTTCGATATGGCTTCATATTTGACAAATTTTACCAAAAGTAACAATCCACAACACAGCTAAACAGTAAGTACTTATATGAAGAAACTGGGTCTTGATTATTGTTTTACTGTTCTATATCAGGGTTGTCAAACTCAAGGCCTGGGGGACAAATCCAGCTTGTGGTATAGTTATACCCAGCCCCCAACATCATGTATTTCTATTATAACTGGCACACTGCTACCAGGTCTGTAGATTTCCTCCCGTATAAAAATGTCAACTTTACCTTGATGATTTAAAATAACTTTTTTAGTCATAAAAATTAAAAAAGTAAAAATAATAACATAAAAAGTCAGTCATGTAGAAAAATGAATTCTGTGATTACATTTCATATGTTCAATTTTGCAGGTCAAAATTAAGATTTAAATTCATGATTTTTAATTTTTAGTTCATATTTTGACCTTTTGGTTCACAATTTTAAATTCTAAATACTTTGACCTTTAAACTCATTATTTCTAATTTTCTTGCATTTTGACTTTTTATCCTAACCTTGACTTTTAACACATATTTTGAGCTTTCAAATTAACAATTTGAAATTTTAACTCATGAATTTATCTTTCAAACTTATGACTTGACTTTTTCTCATATATTTCCCTTTTAAGCACATTATTTTGATATTTAATTTTGTGTTTTGACCTTTTGAACTAATACATTTGATGTTTTATTTCATAATCTGAGCCTTTAAACTTATTATTACAACTTTTTTAATGTTTTTTTTTTAATCAAATTAAAAGGGCTTCTCCCAGGTCTTACAAGGTCAAACTGCAAAACTTGTTTGTCTCTTAATGGCAATTTAAATCATATATTGGTATCAAGATAGGTGACTTACATCCCTGGCAAACAGAAAAGAAATATTAATTTTCTCTGAATAACTGCTAGTGACAGTTAAACATTTTTTCTTCTAATGCACATCTCTAAAATGCATGCCAGTGCACATCAATTAATCTTGATTTGTATAGTTCCAATTCATAATCCAAGTTATCCCAAGACACTTTACGAAGAGGGCAGGTCTAAACCATACTCTTCAATTTATAAAGACCCAACATTAATCACCATAAGCTCAGCACTGAGCAGCATTGAGAAAAGTTACAGAGGAAAGGAAAACTTTCACTTTAAAAGGGAGGAACCAAACTCACATTGGTAGACAAAGCTTGATAGGCTGCTAAAGTTTTTAGCATTTATGTTTCATGGTAAGTTCTACCTGAGATCTACTGAAGCTAAAAATACTTAATACTCTTTAGGAAAAAAGTAGACCCGAAATGCTGGCGTGTATTTTTTTGTTTTCTGTCCCGTGACATAACTGTTTTTATATCCCAGTGTCACGAAACCTCTCTGTGAAGCAGAGCCACTCAGGCTTACCCAAAGCAGGGGAAACTGTTCCAAAGGGATAGTGGCTAATCCACCTTCCTCCCCTCTAGTCCTGTTTGTCCCTGCTACTGTTGTGTTGCATGGTGAGCAGATGCCTGCTGCCTGGCTCGCATTTGGTGTATGACAACAAATGCCACCTGGTAGCCATCACCGGATTCAGCCAGACCTCTTGAGGAACTGCCAAGGCATGAAGTCCACAGACTAAGGCATGTAGTCCACCACTCTCAGAGCTGGAGGACGCCACGGTGCATACTGTCTACTTCATTATAGGAAATATGGAACAAGTTATTTCACCCTCTTATGTGACCAACTCTGCAGCAAATTATTAGCCTTTGTTATGTTTTGAAAAACTGACTGATGGTAACTAGACTGCTTAACCCAAGTGCCCCATAAATGATACAAAACAGAATCACCATTCCAAAAAAAAAAATGTGGACAAAAGAAATACAAAGTATTTATATGGTAATAATGAATATTTAGTTACTATCTATCAACTATAGTTAGGCCAGTTTTTTAACTGAAAACCAGTGCATATAGGAATTTACAAGAGATGTTGACCAATTTGGGTCCAGTTCTCAACTTATGACAACAACATATTTTAACTCTACATACAGCCATTAAATTTTTTTACTGGATGATCTGGAGTTAGGTCTGGAGTTATTGTACGTGGTGCCAGCTTTCCATCACCATGGAGCACCACAGTGGCAGTCCACTTTTTCAGCAGCTGTGGTTTTAAAAGTAGACTTCCCCAAACCAGCATGTCTTCAGCAGAAGCAAATACCATGAGTTCACGCTCATGTAGCTCAAAGTAGGACCTTCCTCATGGTTGTAACATTTTGGCTGATAATCAAATCTGCAAAAGCAGTACTAGCTTTATGATGTTGCAGCTGATGTTGCTAGCATCAAGGAATGCATGGACATGTTTACCCTAACCCGCTCATAGCTCTGTCCACAATGTTATAGAATATTAAGATCACATCTGAGATGCATCATAACACCCCCAAAAAAAGCCTAGCACGTTTGACTTTTGTCCTGCTTTCTAAGACTTGTTACATGGCTTCAGTGATGTTGGCTATAGTAAGAGCACAGAGCTTATCTTTAGCTACATTAGCTACATAGCTATGTTTGCTACATAGCTTTCCTATCTACGTAGCTTACGCATCTAACAGAGCTACATAAGCTATGTTTGCTATGTTAGAATGTTTTAATGTGGGGCCAATTTTTTTCCTGTAGGCAGACTATTTACTCTGCTTTATTAAATTTTTTGTATTCAGGTTTTGCAGGTAATGTTTTTGACTTCTAACTTTTGGTATTCTGTTACCTTAACCCTTACCCATACTCTAAATGGAAGTCTAATCTGATTTTATTTCAAAAGTTTTAGTGTGCTTCTGTTCTGAGGTATACAACATCTCAGATGACAGTCTGCAGCCAGACTGACTTGGACATCGTGACCATCATAACAGGCCAATAAAGTGTGTATTCTGGCCCCTGCCTTAGGATGAAATCATTGCCCATACGAAAGGGAGACTGAATATTAATTATTTTTGGTTGAACAAAATTTTTGTTTGTCAAGGAAGATAGCAATGCAAATGTGTTTCATGTAAACCATTCACCCCAAGGAATGTAAGTATGCTGTTTGAAATCATGCATACTGGGGGCACTGCATTTGATGCAATATAAAAAGTACAGTTAGCAAAATAACAGTGCTTGTATAAATTCTCAGCATGTTCAATGCAAAAACTCCTCAAAGGCAACCAGTTCTAATTAAAATAGAGCACTATAGAGGCTAATGTCAGCACTTGCAATAAAGAAACACATTTTAAATGATAAAGATAAAGAGCAGCGGCAGGAAATGAGCGTGTTATAGTCCGTGGCGTACCGCAACACAGCAGTAAATTCCTTGTTCCCTTCAGCTGCTGTCTTTCAATGAAAGTTTAGTACTTATGTTTATTTGCTTGAATAACAGCTTCTCAGCACATTAAAGTGTGATCTCCTCTGTATTTCTTCTATTTATCCAGATGCCAAGCATTTGAGAGACACTATTAATCACTTTAGAGACTGATCAAAACCATCATGGTGCTAAGATAATCCAAGCTGAAAAAATAAGCAGGGAAATGTTGACTTCAGCTTTCTTTTTCTCTTCAAACAAAGGAAAATTAATGAATCAAGAAACACTAAGTGAAGGCATCAAAGTGAGTTTTAATGGCTTCAAACATGCCAAAACCAACAGCAACATTTGCAGAAGTAAAAATAAGAATCTTGTGTGCGAACAAAGCTGACAGGTGGAAGGGGTTACTGTTAATAAAGATTACATAATTTAGGGTTTTCAGATAGAAGCACTGGAATCCACTGGCTTCTGCTTTCACCTCCTGCCTTTCCTGTAATTGAACCCATGAGCGCTCTGCCGACAGCTTGGCCCTGGTGGTCACTGTTTGATTGCAAATCATTTTTCCAGCGTATTTAGGGACACAAAAGCCATCTGTGAGCACATTCTGACTGAAAACGCTTTTTTTTCGTCTGCTCACACTTATCAAAGATAGATGACTGCTGTAATGAGCGCAGCAGGGTGTCACACTTGTCTTAAAGAGAAGAGGAAAAAATCTGTTCAAAGAAATGTGTGGGTTTCCAGGGGAAGTCATATAAAGACGGGGGCTTTGGTTAAAGTTTAGTGGATCTCTCTTATGTTAAAGGGAGTCAAGCCCACTTCACACAGAGCCTGGTGAGACATGGTTGGAGGGTAAATGGTGTTTAAAGGAGCTGTTTTGAAGGAAAAAAACAGCGTGAAACTAAACTTATAAAACAGCACCCAGCTGAATGACACAGTCCAGGTCCAGAGGAAAGCGATGCCGTTGGGATGCATTAGTAGAGAGTGAGAGGTGACTCAGAGTAGTCAGGGCAATGAAGAAATCCAGGAAGGTGAATTATTCACATTTTTCCAAAAGACACTGACGCACATCAATGACTTCAGGGCAAAACAGAAAGGATGTGAACAGGCACCACCCACCATCGAACGTTACAACAGTGTGGAGTTAGAACACTTTCCGTCTGTGGAAAAATGATTATGACAGGCGTGGAGGTGAAAATTATAAATATTTCACATAGTTTCAGAGTCTTTTATGTAAGGACAGAAAATTTTGTGCAGATTCTGTCATGGCATCTATTTTAGAAATGTATACCAATAGATCCAATCAGACATTACAAAATGAATCATAGTTAAAGGGGATGACCTGATCATATATCCTGGAGCACAAACCATATTGATCATCTATGAGTGAGATTTGCCAGTGTGATGAGTGATTGAGTGATTCCCAAATTTTTTCTGCTGGGCTCCCATCCAGTAGATTAAATTGTTTTCACGCCCCCTACTCCCATCCATAACAACTCATAAACATATGTCAACATTTAAGAAGGTTGTGGCAAAAGGAAGGAGTGTGGCTCTCCTCATGACCCACAATTTTATGGGGGCAACCAATGGTGAGATGGTACTAATTATATGATCTTGGCTATTTTTAGTCATTTTTATTTCTGGAGTTGATTCACTGGCAGTCCTATGTTTTTCTGGAAGTTTTCTCGCAAGATTTGTCCCCACCCCGCCCATCACTTCTGGCCTTCCCCATGCTGGGAACCACTGCATTATTTTATAAGTATTAATTAGCATAATTATTCGCAGTGCAAGTCTATTTAATGGGCTAATCAGTACCAAAGTCATATATAAAAGGCAAAAAGTCTCAGAGCATTAGCTCAGTTGCTTTATGCAACACACAATTATTTCTTACTGACAAAAAGAAAAAACACTAACAACAAATAGCAACTCCCGACAACTGCATATATTCAAATTTTACACCAAAACTTACAATTGAATCCTACAGCCGATTTTGCTGCTGCTATTCTGGGTGTTCGCCATAACTGCGGTGGTGACTGTGGTGGTAACTGTAATGTCTACTGCTGCCTGTGTAGTGGCAGAGCTGTTTGGATATAAAGTGTCATAGTGCACTGAGAAAGCATCATAACAAAAACAAAAGAAATTAGTTTAGACTTGCGAAAAAGAATTGTTGATGCTCACAATGCAGGAGGATATACAAAGTTATCACAGAGTTTTGAACTGGAGTGAGACGTAATATCAAGAAATTCCAAGAGAGCCACACAGAACAGAACAAGCAAACTGGCAGAGGTAAGAAGAGAAAGACTCTGGAAAGAAAACTAGTGAGAAATGTGTATAAAGAGCCCCAAACAACTGCTAAGACACCAGTAAACGACTTAGCCCAGTCAGGAATTGTAGTCTCAAAGAAAACAATCACTACATCCTTGCACAGGAATGGACTGTGAGGTTGCAGACCAGTAGGAACTCCACTTCTGCAGAAGAGACACCTTCAAGCTAGAGTGAAGTGTGCTGAAGACAACCTAGAGAAGGATTTTGCATACAGGAAATGTCCTTTGGTCAGATTAGACCAAACTAGAGCTCTTTGGCCATAGAGACACTGCTTATGTTTCAAGAAAGAAGGGAGTGGCGTTTCACCAAAAGAACAATGTCACCACAGAGAAACACGGGAGTATTGTGCTGGAAGGATGCTTCAGGGTGTCTAGAACTTGGGATCTACCCAACCCAAAACATACATGGCTTCTGTTGAAGAACTACCTCCAGAAGACAAAAGGAAACATTACTAACTGGCCTGCAGAAAGCCCTGATTTAAATCCCATTGAAAACCTGTGGGGTGAACTGAAGACCAAGGCCCAGAAGACCACCAAATCTGGAGGAGTTTGAGAGATGGACCAAAGAAGAATGGGCTGGGATTCCACGGGAGACTAACTGAGGCTTGTTGGAAAGTACAACAAATAACTCCAGGCTGTTACCCAGTAAAACAGAAACACAACTGACCATTAGCATCACAGGGGCTACTAATCAAAACCCCGGTATTTTCTTGCAAAATAATTTTGTTTCTGTGAAGAAGTAAAATAATGTGAGCATCCAAAATAAAACTAGGATGTTTGGAAAAGTCACATTTAAAGTTCATTGCTCTGTTTAACATCGCTTAGGACATACTTGGGAAAAACTGAAGTTCTCAGGGGGGGTGCTTGTTTTAGCTGCAGAGTATTAATAACAGTCGATCAGATCTGTGCCTACAAGCATATTCCCCTCTAATAATCATTTAATTTTAATAACATAGCTGATATTGATCCATTTCTGATCAGTAGAGGCATCTGGAGTAGAAGTATACCATGCTAAAATCACATAACGTTGTTAAATAATCAACGATTCATTCCATGTTTTTCACTGAATATTATTTTGACCGGCTATCTTTGTTCATGTAGATATCAGCTGAAAACTACAGAATGTTATGGAAAAGTGAAGCCAAACCGCCAGAGGAGCATTATGTGGTTGCTGCATGTTACAATCATCATTTGTTTTCTGTTTTACGCTAGAAGTAACAGTGGGTACATGTGAAGGAACCACATGCATACTGAGGCTGACCATAACATTGTTGAAAGTTGTTGTCATTTATTTTTGATAAATGGGGGAAATGGAGAGAAGGATCATGTTTAGAGTTTAATCAGGATTTCAGAATTCGCCTGGCAATTAAAACCCTGCTGCAAACTGCACACGAAGCCAGCATTTTCTGTTTATGTAAAGATGACAAATGGCTTGTACTTCCATTTGGATCTTAAAAATCAAATAAATACTGGGAACTAAATGCACATGTCAACACTCAGAAAAAAAGAAAAAAAAAGATTACTGCATGGCTGTGACTGGGAGTAAGAAGCAGCCAGCATCTTTCAGGGAAATGTCTGGAGAAAAGACAAGCAATTAATATCTATAAATCCATATTTAACATTGACAATATGTGACATCAAAGCAATAATAGACTATTTCTTAATTATGTAATATTTGGAATTTGAGGAAAAGAACACTCTTCTTGTGCTGTGAACCACACTGCAGTTCCCATCACACAGAGATGGAGATGATGAGCAGAACCATACAAAGTGTTTCCTTATTTATTCATCTGACCAAGTGAGGAAAAGTGAGGAGGGATTTCTGCCAAACATTTGGCAGGAGGAACATTAAAAGCCTGAGATTTAGAAAAAACACAAGACCTCACTGGTGACGCCAGATTATGTAAGATTATAATGTTAATAATAAGAACGAAGGTAGACCAGGGTGAAAGTGTAATGTTTTATTTTTACTTCACAGTTGTGATATTCCATCAGACCAAACTGCAACTTAGCTCCCAGCTGTGTGATTTCATGGGTTACATAAATTTATATAACTGAGTAACACTGCTACTCTGGAATTGTAAGTCACTACACCAAGGATTATCTGTTCTGCACGATAGTGGATATTTACAAGGAATCTGAAATCAAGACGTAAATTTTTGTCTCAACTGCAATGATTATTTAAAGGGGAACTGCGGAGATTCAGATATTATGAGCTCCTAACAGCTGCAGTGGAGAATCACAAATCAGATTTTTTCATACCAGTTTGGATTAAGAAAATAAAACCTTGTTTCGATTCAAGTAAATGACTGGTGTCCTTAGATCTGATGCATCCTAGTGACAAAACATCAAAGTCTACTTCTCTACAGATGCATGAAGACCTGATACAGTCCACCAGTAGTTATTAGAAGGTAGTTAATTTGGTCCTTTTATGTCATCCAGGAGGTTGCAAAAACAGGTGATGATGCTGAACTGCAAGGAGCACTGCAGGTTTTAAAAGATAGCTGAACATTTGGACGAGTTTTAGTGTTTCATCCTAGAATCCTACATTAGCTTAGGCCTTGCAAGATAAGATACTCTTGCCAACTTTTGGGCTGATTCTTCCCCTCCCACCAAAGTCAGCAAGGCCCAATTATCTGTTGGTTTAAAAGATTATCATGCCAGATTTTCCTGTGATGTTAGGTTTGTTTGTGGGTGATTTTACCCTCTCTGACCTGCTTGGAAATTAATCTAAGCCGCTCCAACTTGATATATTTTTAACATTAAATATTCCTGATCAAAAATACTGCAGTATCGAGGGAACACAGAGGACAGCCAAGCAGGCACAATCAGGATTGTTATGTGGAATGGAACAATAGCCAATCAGCAAGCAAGCTTACTGAAGGAGGAAGCACAACAAACTCAGCCATGGCAATGATAGTAAAGGTAAGGCATTAAGACGAACGTCAGAAATAGAGGACCAACTTTTAATTTGTGGGATTTACAACATGTACAACATGTGCTGTGTAATATGCCACAATCAATCTGACAAAAGGAGGGAGTTGAACTGAAATTACTACTGTGATGAGTGCAGCAAATAGCAAAAAACGAGTTACTTTTAACTTGTAACTCATGTTTGTATGAGATTTTAACCATTAATAGAGGAGACTCTGGTTGTTGGTGAATCAATTTGTTAGTGTATGCTGTGCTGTGCTGGTCATTTTATTGTACACCACAGACTCTAAGAACATTATTTTTCACCATATGTGGGGTCTTACATATTTTAAAATTATTTAAGATTTTAAAAATCTTTAAGTGTGCACCACACTTTGTCTTATTTTAATTTATGCCTGTTTAAATAAAAAGGTACAACTATATTTTAGCAGAACAACATGACTCTGACTCATAATGATTCTTTCAATTGCACAAACTCACTTGACACTCAACATCAGCTACTGAGTCAAAGGAAATACCTTGATCGCTAGGCTAGCACGCTGTCGTAGGTTTTTTGAAATCCTTTACAAAAGCTTTTAATTTTTAACATATCTGAGGCATATTCTGGATAAAGATATTATGAAGGAGAGACGGAGTTTCTGCTGTTTGTCCGATGTCCCAAAGATTCCCATAAGAATAAATGGACTTCCAGTTGATTCACCTCAATAAACAGACATGTGCAAACAAGGTGTAAACCTAGGTTGCTGTGAATTTATTTTACAGTGTGCTAGCTCAGCCAGGTCTCCCTCACAGGAGGCATTTAAATGACAGGGACTTCCTGGTTAAAAAAGCCTTCAATCAACAGTTAGAATGTGTGAAGTTGAGCCTGAAATACAGTAGATTTTGTGAAATACCAACCCACTCATAAAAATCCTACTCCAAAGCACTACAAGTGGTCAAAAAGTTTCCAGACTGTTCCAGACAGCTCATTCCTGTCCATATGGAGAAGGGAAAGCCCATAAAGTTTAAGTAAAAACTGACAGGAATGTCTAGGTCCAGCCATGTCTCAGAATTGTAATGCAATACTCGCTGTATTTACAGCTTACTCTTGCACTTCATTATTGAAGACTTATCTGTTTAGCATTACTGTAATCACACAAAGAAGAGTGTAAATTAAGTCCTGTATGATCAATTGTCTCAATGCCAAGATCATTCACAAACTCTGCCCAAACCACAGGCCTGATCTCTAACGGATATCTTCTCTAAATTGGCAAGTCTTGTGGCTCCTCAGGGAACTTGGAGAGGAGATGCAAATTCCAATGAATTGAGACTCAAATAGCCTCCCTGAAGTCTCACCTAGCCAATGACTGGCATGTTAGAAATCTCAAAAGAGAAGACCACCCTAAAGAAGGAATTTTGTAAACAATATCAAGCCACACAAATGTACCACATTTAGTAGTAGTTTGCAAATGGTTGGTCAAACCGCCAGGAAGGAATCAACACTTTAAGTACAACAGGAGTGCTTGGTATTCTCCACTGTTGTCGGTGCAAAATACTTAGCAATTACTCCCAATCCACAATGACTGTCTTAAGTTCTCCTAATGTTTTTCACCACAAAAGTGTTTCTCTTGCATATTTAGTATACAATGATACAAAAACTTATAAGGTTGTAATTTTACCATACCATCATTCCAATTTTAAAAGCCCCAAAAAAGATAATGAAATATTTATGAGTATAGTTGGAATGATGGCTTTACCTGGAGAAGCACTACAAAGGCAGCCATTCCTATCCAAACTGGAGGTTGTAAAATGTTTCAAGTATTTAAGTAGTCTCTCTTCTTTTTGATTAACAGAAAAATAATAAATAAGAACCCTGCTCTAAAAAAGTAAGAGCAAGTCATCCCAGTTTTAGCTAACCTGCACAGACTCCCAGTTTCTATTCGGTTGGCTCTGAGGTGGTTTTACTTGTTTTTAAGACTCCCAATGTTTATAAAACTGTTAAACAGTATTTTTCTAATCCTAATGGTCCTTGAGATCCACTGTAGTCTATTTTCTCATTAAAAGGATAAAAATGGGAGCCCCGCCTTTTGTAAGTATGCACCAAACTTTAAACCTTTCTACCCACAGCTTTAAGAAATACAAAGTCTGTGACAACTTTCCTACAACTGGAATTAATTTTAACTCTAACATTAAGAAGGTATTACTCTCTGTTATTCTTATCCTCCTATCCTTTCTCTTAAACTTATTCAACTCCAACTGGCATTAACTTCTTGACTCCTGTTTGTAGGGATGACGTCAGATTTGGCAGATATCAGCTGATCAAGTTAAATATTGGTATAGGCATATGTAAAAATTTCTGCTGATATTTACAGCTGATATATCAGCCATATAAAATGGTAATAAAACTCAAATACTGGCCTTCAGTATCTTCAAAATATACAAATGGACCATCAGGTTTTGGTGGTTTAGAGTGCCACACATTCAAGGGAGTCCACTATGAGCCCTGAACATTTCCCCCTACTTCTCTCTGTGCCCTTGACTCAGCCTCTCTTTGCAGTGGAGACACTGGATGTTATTTGACAACACAAAGGTGCATATATACTCACTGGTCACTTTATTAGGTACACCTGTTCAAAGATTGTTAATCCAAATAGTTAATCAGCCAATCACAAGGCAGCAACTCAATGCATTGAGGTATGTAGACGTGGTCAAGGCGACTTGCTGAAGTTCAAACTGGCATCAGAATGGGAAAGAAAGGAGATTCAAGTGACTTTGAAGGTGGCATGGTTCTTGGTGCCCGACAGACTAGTCTGAGTATTTTAGAAACTGCTGATCTACTGGGATTTTCACGCACAATCATCTCTAGGATTTACAGACCATGGTAAGAAAAAGAGAAAATATCCAGTGAGCAGCAGTAGTGTGGACAAAAATGCCTTGTTGACATCAGAGGAGAATGGCAGACTGGTTCGAGAAGACAGAAATGCAACAGTAACTCAAATAACCACCCGTTACAACGAAGACATGCAGAATATCATCTGTGAATGCACAACACATCCAACCTTGAAGCAGATGGACTACAGCAGCATAAGACCACTCCAGGTGCCACTCCTGTCAGCTAGGAACAGAAAACTGAGGATACAATTCACACAGAGTCAAGAACTTGATTTACGCTACACGACATTCAGATTTGGCATTCATAACATTAAGGCATAGATCCATCCTGCCTTTTATCAATGGTTCAGACTGGTGGTGTTGGTCGTGTAATGGTGTGGGGAATATTTACTTGGAACACTTTGGGCCAAGAAAATAGCATCATTTAAATGCCACAGACTGCCTGACTATTGTAACTAACCATGTCTATCCCTGTATGACCACAGTGTACCCATCTTCTGATGGCTACTTCCAGCAGGAAGTATGCACCATGTCACAAAGCTCACATCATCTCAAACTGGTTTCTTGAACATGACAATGAGGTCACTGCACTCCAGTAGCCTCCACAGTCACCAGATCTCAATCCAACAGCGCACCTTTGGGAGGTGCTAGAAGAGAAGATTCACATCATGGATGTGCAGCCGACAAATCTGCAGCACCTGCATGATGCCATCATGTCAATATGGACCAAAATCTCTGAGGAATGTTTCCAAAACCTTGTTAAAACTATACCATGAAGAATTATGGTAGTTCTGAAGGAAAAAAAAGGGTCCAACCAGGTACTAGCAAGGTATACCTAATAAAGTGGCCTGTGAGTGTATAACGGTATCAGTAATATCCACAGTCATTCGTGCTTACTTGTTTGTTAGTCTTTTAAAAACGCTTTAACATCTATTTCATATGGTAACTTTCATAGCGGTGACAGAATGTATACCAATGTCAGTTCCACCCCTTCTTTAACATAGATGAGAAAATAAGCAGCTGATTCATGGCTTATTAATAAAAATCCACAAGACTTATTTCATTGAACGTAAGTGGCACCAGTGTAAAGGTACGGTCTGTTGTGGGGGTCTCCCATGGGGAAAGGTTCAAACTGTCTTACTGAGTGATGTTTCAGGAAAGTCCACAATGAGCAGTTTCAGTGCAGCTGTGTTGCTCTTTTAGTGCCGTGTGGAGTTTGCACTCTAGCTTGCTACAGTTCAGTAGTTGAGCTTTCTGCCTACAGTGATTGTTATGAATTGCAGACCCATAGCCTGCATGCTGTACTGCCCACCTCTGCTGGTGACTTGTTGTCTTTAACTGAGGAGTTTTCAATCAAACAAGCACTCCACAAGGCTTATTTACTTAACAGTATGCCACCTCTTCCTTCAAATAAAGAACTGTTACATAATGAGGAAGAAAAGCTGTTGAAAAGATGTGCCAACCCCACCAGCATGGTCTGTGTTGCAATGTTTCCCAGCAAATGTGAAGCAGTGAAAAAGAACCTTATAACACACAATGAAAGAAAATTGATTTTCAAAAGTGTCTGGTTGTGTGGCATGTGTTATAGTGGGGCTGTGCTCATAGTAATGACAACTGTCTAAGCATTTTATATGCTGGTATATTGTTACACTGGTAGAGAGGATGCAGCTTAACTTTTTGGATGAAAATGTATTTTAAAAGTGTGTCTTAAAGACATTTTAAAGTATGCTGTCCTCTAATTTTAGCCACTAAAAATGCAGCATGTGTGGAGGCAAACTAAATAGATAACTGACTCCGATTTTGCCAGCCTCTACATAACAAATTCTTTCAGCTAATTGCAAACTTTAGGTCTAATTTTACCCTGAAGGTTTTACTGAGCATTTTCTTATCAACACCCTAAAATTTTATGCTGAAAGGCAAAAAACATGCCTGCTTCGACATCTGCCATAAAGGGTAGCATCAACAGAACACTTAACCTACAATTAAGAGTACTTAGTGACTTCACACGTCTGCTGGCATGTGAAGACCAAATTTTACGGAAGAAGTGTTCAGCCCAAGGATACAGTAAAATCTGTCATTACCAGGGCAATTTAGGTGTGAAGACAGGGGAGGAAAATTATATGTAACTGCTCTAAAGCCTAAAACAAGTGTTCTAATGTTTTAGCAATGTTTCTGTGTTGCTTGATAATTCAAAAAGAAATCCAATTTAAGTTTCCTGGCTGTACGGACAAAAGCCAGAGGTTTGTTTCCTCAGCTCCTTATGTTGCCCTTCCAGGCAAACAGAAAAATTACCCTGCCCAGAAACCATCAACACCTGACAAAAAAAAGTGGGAAAATGTGGGCAAAACCTCTCTGGAATGAGTGAAAGTTAAAATGAGAGGAGAGGTAGAAGGGGCAGGGGGAGGAGGGTTGGGAGAGGTCCCCCACCCTGAAGGTTGGAAAGGGTCAGCCCGGTGAGTTGAGCACACAGGGAGAGAGGGGGAGGACCCACATGCAAAATATTTAAGATGTTCAGGCAGAGGAGGGCTTCATTGAGGAAAAACGGCTGAGCCTGCTGGTCAAAGAGGAGCTCCAATTCAAGACAAAGATCTTCAGCGGGGACTGACTGAAATCAAACACACCTGAGACTGTGTGACAATCCAGAACTTTTGTGCAGAAAATGGCTCAATTCAATTTGATCCTCCTTGCTTTTGGGGTCACGCTGCTCCTGCTGACAGAGACATGGGCCCAGAGTCCCAGGAAGAGACTGGCACCTCCAAAGCCTCCCAAGGGTCAGTGCTGTGACGAGGTTCGCTCTCTCAAAGTTCAGGTAGCCAATCTAACCAGCATCCTCGAGGAGCTGAGCCGCAAGCAGGAGACAGACTTGATGAATGTCGTGAGGCAAATGATGGAGCTGGACAAGAACAACCGGCTGCAAGAAGCCCGGGTCACAGAGGCTGAAAGCAAGTACTCAGAGATCAACAACCGCGTGGAGATCATGCAGCTGCAAACCCTACAGTCTGCAACCCAGACTTCATCAGGTGAGCATCAGCAGATTAAGAAATAGGATACACATTACATACTGGACAAACTTCTGAGTGCTGCTTGTTGTGGCCATGAGATCTAAAACATCTGCAGGAATGAGTTTGAGCTTAACAGTTATTGTTGCTAAATTTGATCCATGTGAAAGCGATTGGAAAGTGTTTGTGAAATGTTCACACATGGGGAGGGTAATCCATCACTGACTACAGCATATTTGATCCACCTGTCTCTTTTCTCTCCAGCCAAATTCACACTCCATGTGTTTAAATTATTCCACATATGGATACAGATTTAAGATATATGGTTTTCAGAATGAACCGATTATCTGCCTCTCCTTTCTCCTTGAAGAAAGGGTAATTCTGAAATTTTTTGAGTTCAGTTTGAGCATATGGTAGGGCATTTTTTGTTGGAAATAGTACTGTTTATTTGAACTGGTAAGTTCAACTCCAGAACAGAAGCTAAGAAAACCATAAGCTACAATTTTACAGGTATGTAGGTACATACATTGTCCAAAAGAGTCCTCAGACAGGGCATTTATTGCACATAAATAACCCTTTATATATTTTTAAGCAATCAAACCCTTCAATTAGCAGTGCCCTTTGTTTTATGAGTCTCATTTAACAGCTATGAATCACCTCAGAGGTAGCTGTAAAGTCACATTTGTATGAGTGTCAATAATAAACCCCACCTAAGTAAAATCGTCTCTGACATTCATTTCAACCCTAGAACACCACTAATCAGCGCTGGCTGCTGTAGAGAGGTTAACCAGGCATGACGTAGTTTATTATTTCAATACCTTAACTGTGTGGTCTAACAAGGCTACATTTATGTCACTGGCAGAGGGAACACAGAGGGCTCTTTACAACTAGAGCAAATTAGAGACAGCAGAGCAGAACAGGAAGGGATGCAAAGATTAGAAGAAGTGGAAGATTTCCATCCCTTTTACTCTGACAGCCTCTTCAAAGTATTGGGCTCATTTTTCAGAGTGATCTCATTGCCATATTAATGGCATCAACATACTGTAACAGGACTAAAGGGGGAAAGCCAGACTGAAGTCTGAGCCATGCTGGGCATACTCTCTTTGGTTTGATCTATTCAGCTTTTGGTGGGATTAAAGGTCATTTTGTTTCATCTGCCCAATCACTCAAATGTCCATAAAGCTGTTAGAATTTATGGCATTCACATTTTCAAAAATTGCTAATAAAACTGGATATGGTTTTGAAATAACTGAAAACATTCTCCTTTGCAGATGCCATATATGACTGTGCATCCCTCTACACCAAGAACTACAAGATCTCTGGCGAGTACAAACTGCCAAAGGATGAGTTCCTGGGCACACCAGACATTAATGTAAGTTGTACTGAGCCTCTAATATAGCATGCTTCCTTTGTTTACTTTCTGCTAAAGCATGGTGAGGTCTCCCTTTTCTCACAGTATCCCATGACACTTTTATAAATGCTTCCAGGTCTTCTGTGATATGGAGACTAATGGAGGTGGTTGGACATTGATCCAAAGGCGCAAGGTGGGCATTACATCATTCAACCGGGACTGGAAGCAGTACAAAACTGGATTCGGATCCATACGGGGAGACTTCTGGCTTGGCAATGACAACATCTTCCGTCTCACAAGGCAGCCCAGTGTGCTGAGGATTGAGCTTGAGGTGCGTATAGGAAAACATGGCACTCATTTATGCATGATCACAAACGAGTAAGAATGCATCCACACTATTGCTATAAGAGGACGTAAACACAGAGCCAGTTCATATATAAGAGTAAGAACTTTTAGAGACATTATGCGGATAAAGAGAGCCAATAATCTCAGTCTTGAAATCATTTTATGTGTTTTTCAATACAGGACTGGGAGGGACAGACACGCTATGCTGAGTATGGCTTCTTCAATGTGGGTAATGAACTCAACAGCTACAAGCTCTTCATTGCCAACTACAGTGGGAATGCTGGAGACTCTCTGCGCTACCACAACAACACCAACTTCAGCACCAACAACAAGGACAATGACAAATGTGTGGATGACTGCGCTGCCCTTCGCAAAGGTAAATTCAAAGAGAAAATACTCATCTTTTCCAGAACATGTTAAAGGCAGAGTGTTATCTCTAATTAACAGATAATTAACCGCTTCTCTTTCACCTCTTTCCAGGTGGTTACTGGTATAACTGCTGCACTGACTCAAACTTGAACGGAGTGTTTTACCGCTACGGTGAGCACACAAGGAGCTCAGATGGGATCACTTGGTATGGATGGCATGGGTCCAACTACTCCCTCAAAAAAGTGGAGATGAAGGTCAGGCCAGTTGGTTTCCAACCATAAGTGCCTCAGCTGTGTGTCCTGGATCAAGATCATAGACCGCTTAAAGATTTCACTGATACCTGTTTGAACAAGTTGTGGGTTTTGCCTTGACTGCGAGAGGATTAAGAATGTCGTTTGTGATGGTTACATTTCAGTCAGATGAATGTGTTTTCGTTTCTTGCTGTTTGATTGTAAATTGTAGTTCATTTTGTGTATTTATCAGTAAAATATTTTATTTTTTAAAAGCTTTGATAGATGCTCTTTTACCACTGTCCCCAATGGGTTACTGCATTTTAATGTCTTTTCTCATTTGTCTTGAAAGCACTACAATGTATTTTTTAGTCGATACAAGAAATTTATGGATGGTACCTAAACTCAGTCCAGATCGGTTTGGTTAAGGTGTAAAGGAAGGTCATCAAGGAATGAATGGTAGGAACTAATTAAAGGGTCTTTGTGTTGAGCTGGAATGGGACCAAGCACCAAAGGTATTTTCTATGAATTACGCTGCATTTCTTTTGTAAACTGTAACCATTGATCATGGAAATGTGTTGTTTGTAAAATGTGTACAGCTCTGTAATTATGTTGTTTCATGTGATAGAAAATAAACATATTTTTTAAAAGAAACAAGTGCCACTCATGTCTGTACCAGATAATCCTACACTTTATCCTCACTTCAGGGGCTTGGCTAAATGTGACTAAAGTCTTAAAAAAAGCAAATCAGCGTCTTGTGTCCATTTATGGACGGTAATGGCGACATATCTGCCATCAGCCACTGACCTCTGACCCTAAGGCCATGTCCTTACATCCTGGCTAAAGGTCTCAGGCCACCTAATCCAAACAAAGGAATGAAGACCACACACCATTCTGCTATCAAAGTAAATGCCTCTGGGTTTACTACCTTCAAAACAAAGGTGCCATTTTGCCTCCCTTTGAAGGAACAAAGAATTCTTTGGAGCACTCAAATACCATCAGACAGAGAGCTCTACTCAAATAGGCTCAGTGGTCGGCTTAGTCAAATTCTTTTAAAAGGTGTCTGTTAGAGTAAACATCCCATAAAAGACTTTGACTCAGGGACATTCACTCCTTCCCATTACAAGAATTAGCCACAGAGGAAAAGGTCCCTTAAGAAGACCTTTAGAGATCCACGACTGACCGGGTCATTGTATTCTAAGGTTTCAAAGTATTCAAATGCATTTCCATCAACAAATGCAGACCTTGCAGCAGCTACGTAACTACTGGCATGAAACTCTAAGTCTAAGTAGTTGGTACAGCACAGTACTAATGAGTAGCATGCATCATTTAGGAAACTCAAATGTTCCAAATGGAATTGTAATTTGGAAAATAATTCACTGAAACTTTAGCAAATGGGGCTGCCAACGGTCTTAGCAATAATCCGAGGGAGCTTTTGTATGAACTGCATGTTACTTGACCTATGAGCTCCAAAATAAATTATTAAAACCTCAGACTGTTAGAAACATGGTGTGGAAATAGAGTCTACTGTCTGAAAGGCTATTAAACTTTTAGACAGGCCAAGTTAGACCTGAGTACCCTGCAAAATGTATAAATGGTGTTCACTAGGCATGGGGATTGCTATCTTTAACTGATATGACATCCTCATCAATACTCCAGATCAGTTAAGAGTCTTTATTGATACTATAATCAATACTTTCTATTGTTTTCTTTAATTAGCTTTAGCATTTCTGTGTGCTGATAACACTTTCTTTAAAAATAAAAAAAAGAGTAGTACTTTATGACAAGTGCAGATCTGTTTGTTTTTTTGTTTTTCTGGAAAGACCAAAACCAGAAGTGGTATAAGCTGAGTACAGCTTGACTTAAAAGGCTTAAAACATCACCATACTATCTCCTACACCTACTCTATATTGCACATGCAAAAAAAAATGAGTTCTTGTCAACACAATTACATGTTTTGAAGTTTGTTGTCAAACGGTGAATTTTCCTTATCCTGGTTTTACATTTGAACACATCATGACATTTTATTTACATTCACCTACTAGTCATTGTTCTGAGCTGACCATGAACATGTCATAATTCTGTCGATTTCAGCTCAGAGGATTGACCAAAAACAAATTACGGTAATATTTGAAAATAACAGGACTTGCTTCAAAGTTTAGGAGGCAAGAAGGTTAAGTCCTGGAGCAGGTACTCCTAGGAATGTCCAGGGATAGTTTTTTTCCCCTAAGCCAACAGTCAAAGTGACAACATATTGATTCAATTTAATGCACAATGCTGATATGCTTTGAGATTATGATCCACTTTACAAAAACTGTTTTGTTTTCGCACCAGTGATATGACAAAATGATGTGAGGATGAACCTTTCAGACAGGAAAGCAGTGCCAGTCAGCTAAAACTTTACCGATTTCCAGATTTAAAAAAAATGCAGAACCTCTGATCTCCATCCCAATTCTGTTTACAGTATCATATGGTAAACAGTAAATAGGCTTGAGCTTGTATAACGTTTTTTCTAGTCATCTGAAATGGGTAAAAGGAGTTTCAGGTAAGCTGCTCCTGCAGCCTGGAATCTTCTTCAGGAGACCTTATTTATGAGGAGATGGTCTCTTTAAATCTTTTTAAAGGTGTATTGAAGGCATTTGAGGATGATGTATCAGGTTGTAGATGTTTTGACTGATGACTTTCTGCTCTATGACTCTGGATTTGGTTTTTACTGTGATTGTAATTTCTTGTTTTTTATGTCTATGTCTTTGACTGTGCTGCTGCCTGTCTTGGCCAAGACACTCTTGTAAATGAGATTCTTAATCTAAATGAGGTTTTTTCCTGGTTAAAAAAATTTAAATAATAATCTGGCAACTCAAAGTGCTTTTACACCCCATGTCACACCTACCCTTTTATTCTTTTCACTCCATAGTCATACACTTACGGCAGAGGCTGCTTTAGAGGGTTGGATAATTGGCCATCAGTACAAGCTAATCTCATTCAAGCACATCCAAAAACATTTACACACCACTGATAAAGCAGTGGAAGCATATTGGGGTGAAGTGCCATTTCCTGCTGTCCTGTCTTGCCCAAGGACTATTGGGTAAGACAAGACAGCAGGAAATGGGGATCGAACCCACAACCTTCCAATTGCGAACTCATGTTTAATCATTACACTAATAACATTAATACAAAGTTCCATGTCCAAGCACTTCATTACTGAAATAATGAAATAAATGAAAAAAAAATAGCCTGCTACAGTTGCAAAAGTGGTGATGGGGTTGACTGGCGATCAGTGGTGGAGTCTGATGTCCTGTATCCACAAGGTCAGGGGGTTCAATCCCCAGTTACAGACAACCACATGTGTTTCTGTCCTTAACCTCAAATAGCTGCGACTGAATGAGTGATGTGCAAGTACATATGAATGGGATTAGTTTATACTAATGGCCAGTTTACATTGAAGCCTCCACCATCAGTGTATGAATAAGTTAGCGTGACCAACAGTGCAAAAAGATAGTCATACAACTTGAGAAGCACTCCAAGCTCAAGTCAGCTCACTGAAGTCCATGTTAGTGCATTTTAAGACCACATCAAGTTCTGCTCAGTATTGTCAAAATCAGCGAAATAAAAAAGTAATATAAATCACTAATTTAAGTCCACTAAAAAAAGTGCATGGTGAACTAATAACATAGTAACACAGGGATAAATGCTGAATAATAGCGTTCTTTTCTTAGTGGGAGTCTCAGGGAAACTGTGACCAATTTCCTGGCTCAATCTGAAGTGGTAAAATATAGTCACACTACCATTTTTTTAATTAATATCCCTGACACATTATTCAGACCAGGTACAACTCATAAACCTTTTATCGGTAAGTGTTTGTCATATTTCTAACTAAGATTCCATATGAGAGTACGCTGCTACCAAATCCTGGAAACTTGCAAACTCACTAACACTAAATATGAGTCATCAGGCAGTGACCGTGCCTTCTAGTCATCAAAAAGTGTGCCCTGGATTAACAAATCCTTTTCCAAAATACAGAAAAAACTCAGTAAAGCCAGGTTTACGGCGTGTTTTTTGCACACCAGCCTCTAGATTTTTTATGGGAAATCCTGCAGAGGTGAGAACCAGATGGGGATATTGAAAACACCACAGTGCCGGCTCCCATCATTCATCATCATCAAGGCTCCTGAGAAATTGAAAACAGGCTCCAGAGAAACACAAGTCCAGACACTCGTAGATGAAAAGGGGGCAAGCGTCCAATTAGATGCCTGGAAAACAGATTTCTCCATGCCATGCCAAAGGCCCAGAAATAAAGAAGGATGAGAAAAGGGGAAAGCGATGGAAAATATGACAGCTGATATCAAAGGGCTGGGGAACAGGAGGAGATGTGAAATACAATTTCTTAATGTTTTACCTTAAAATAACTTTGAGGGTGGTCCATTTTTTGTCTGTAAGCAATGAGCTCTGATGTGAAAACTTTGAATCAGAGAGAGGCCTGTTAGTTTTTCATAAAATTGAATAACACTGAGAAGAAAGAAAAGAAATAAGTCTTCTACTGCTAAAGTTAAATGTCAAAGTCACACAGAAATTCTTTGTCATAGGCAATTTCTACACAGGGTGAAACATAATCTGATGGACTACGATCACAAAGAGTCACTCTCTAGCCAGCAAATGAATCACGTTAGAGGCCTGAGGTAGCAAAAAGTTTATCTCCATTCTTAGAGTCGTTGTAAACACAATGCTTAAGTCCACCAAAAGTCATTGCGTCTATCTTTCATACATTCAAAAAAGGTTAAACTGCAGCTCTTAAACTGCTTCAGCAGACCTTTTAACTTGTGATATCCCTAGGTGACTAATTTCATATCAGCTTTAACACAAATTTAAGTGTTAAAGTCAAAGCCAAATGCCTAGAAAGAAAGTCAAAACACCACTTTTTCTAGGCATTTGGCATCAAAGGAAATGCTTAGGAGAAAATTATGTTCAGTTGCATTTACCAGACTGAATTATGCTCCTCTCTGGTTGACAGTAAGTCCTATGCGGTCCATAATCACAGAAATGTTGTATCTTTAATGGAGCAGCATAAGGAGCAAGGAATAATAACAAGTGAGTAGATCAGATAATATTTAAAACATCCTGTTGTTTTTCCTACCTGATGAGTGACTCCAAAATCAGAGGAGAAGGACCTTTCTGGAACTCCAGCTCTTTGTAATGAAGAGCTTTGGCGTAGGCACGACATTTCGCAGCTCTCTCACCAAGCAGCACAATGCCATTATCATCTCTGAGGGGCAGAGGGCCCTAGAAAGAAAACAAAATATAAAAAATAATTAAAAATATATAAATAATGAGTTGTATGAGACATATGTGGTCCTCTATTTGAAAACTGTTGTTTAGAATATCAAAACAACCCATTATTCTGATAAACCCTGACTGACATGTGCTGTAATTTTACACTGAAGAATGACTATAAAAAGCCTATTTGATGTAGCATTGAAGTGATCTGTACAAATGTGCCTCTGGTCTTCCAGTTAACCTGCACACAGCTGTCTGGTAGCCCATAGAAAACATCTTATGACCCTCTTTTCCACTGGCTGGGAATATGACACTTTATGTGTGTTTTTACTGCAGTTTCACAGCAGGAGAGAACCCTGCTGAAATGATGTATTATGACCCAACCATGACGGTCTCTGCCTTCAACGAAACCGTATCGTCACTAATTGGCTCAGCATGTGTGGTCAAACAGTAGAATACAGGGAAAGCTCACCTTTAAAACGAGTATTCATTTAACCTTTTGGAAGTCTTAAACATTAAGTCCAAACCTTTTCACCTCAAAAGGGATTTTGGGGATTGATCATTTCCACTTACCAAATGGTGGCCAATACAGTAAGGTTTTGAGCTGACATTTTCAGCTACACGATTAATCTTGTGTTCACTAAGTGCATATCCACTCATTAAGAATTCATGTACCAGGAATATCAGCATTTATCCCAGCTAGATTAAGCCTGAAATCAACAAATTCAATTATCATTCCCAGTAATTTCATGTTCTTTGGTTGTAGTAGACAAAAAAGTGGTTGAGCTACTTTAACAGGCCTGCCTCTGGATACTGCACATTGTAGTGTCTTCCTTCTCTTTCAGTGACACCGCTACTCTGCTGAATGACTTATTTCACTTTAAAGCCTGCAGACAGCTCAGTGGTGAAATCAAAAGGAATCTGCACCTTGTGACATAAAGCATTTCCATTTTTTCCTTTAGCTACTTCATTTAATTTTCCATCAATAGCAAGTTCCTCTTCCCTGTGGTTAACCTAATACTGTGATTTTCTATTGACCACAAGTTCTAGATTTTCTTTCAAAATAAAAGCAGGTTTTTACTCCAAAGGGAAATGAAGTATCATTAGCTTGTAAAAAAAAAAAAAAAAGTAAAAGCAAAACAAATCAAAGTTTCTTGAGGGAATAGCTAATCCTCATAGTTAACTTTTACTGTGTCATTTTGTACGAGCATTCCCGCATACATCTTGATATTCACTCATTTCATTCATTTTATTTAAATCCTCGGAAAACACATTGAGGGAGAGCCCTCACTTACAATGGTGCCGAGGTACAGACGACAATAAGATAATCAGACCACAGATATAAACCCACTGGCCAGTTTACTAGCTACACCTTGCTAGTATTAGGTTGGACCCTTTTGCCTTCAGAGCTGCCTCAATTCTTTGTGGCAAAGTTTCAACAAGGTGTTGGAAACATTCTTCCAAGATTTTGGTCCATATTGACATGATAGCATCACATAGTTGCTGCAGATTTGTCGGCTGCACAGCCATGATGTGAAACTCTCATTCCACCACATCCCAAAAGTGCTCTATTGGATTGAGATCTGGTGGCTGTGGAGGTCATCAAAGTACAGTGACCTTATTGTCAGGTTCCTGCTGGAAGTAGTCATCAGAAGATGGTGCACTGTGGTCATAAAGGAATGGACATGGTCAGCAACAATACTCAGGTAGGCTGTGGTGTTTAAACAATGCTCAATTGGTACTAAGAGGCCCAAAGCTTGCCAAGTAAATATCCCTCACACCATTACACCACCATCAACCTTAACTGTTGATACAAGGCGGGATGGAACCATGCTTTCATGTTGTTTATGGCATTTCTGACCCTACCAACTAAATGTTGCAGTGAAATTGAGACTCATCAGACTGGGCAATGTTTTTCTATCATTTCGAACCAGTCTGCCCAATCTCTTCTTACATCAACAAGGCCTTGTTGACAACACAACTGCCACTGACTGGATATTTTCCTTTTTTCTTACCATGCTCTGTAAACCCTTGGGATGGTTGTGTGTGAAAATCCCAGTAGATCAGCAGTTTCCAAAAGACTCAAACTAGCCTGTCTGGTACCAAGAACCATGCCACACTCAAAGTCACTTAAATCTCCTTTCTCTCCCATTCTGATGCATAGTTTGAACTTCATCAAGTCCTATTGACCACGTTTACATGCCTAAATGCATTGAGTTCCTGCCATGTGATTGGCTGATTAGCTATTTGTGTTAACAAGCAATTGAACAGGTACCTAATAAAGTGGCCAGTGGGTGTAAAATGGTGTTAGACATTACTTTCTGGCTTTTTTTTACTTCCAATTAACTAGTAAAATGTAAGAAGATAAATATTTATGAATAGTTTTTGGGTGTTTTGTTCTGTTCTCATGATGCTGTGTTGTTTGTGACTGATTTCTGGTTGGCACTCAGTAACTGTGTGCTTTTAATTACTTTCTTGATCTGTGGGGAAACTTGGCACCTAAGACACACATGGGTTGTTTACTCTTGTATTTGCACTGACACATTTTCTGACAATTTCTTAGCCGGCTCTGTTATTTGCAGCAGAAAAAAAAAATCAGCTCTGCCTCTGGTTCAACATTTGACATTTTCTGGCAGATGCATAAATACAAAACACTGACAGCATTCATGCACAGCTTAGTGTAAAGACATGTTGATGACAAAGAAAGACATAAAATTAACTGAGCCAAGTGAACCATCATCGTTGTTTCCACAAAGACAACACTAAAACAGATGAGGCCTGCATGCCGCTGCTTTGCCAGCTGGAGACTCATGTAAGTACAGCACATTTTTAAATGGTATTTCAGCATGATGTAGTGCATGGAATTTCATTTGTACTCAGTAGGCATGTATTCCTTGGTTCAAAAAGGCTAGGTTTGCATAAAAAGATCAAAAATGGGGACGTTATGGTTGAATCATTGGAAGTAATTATAACATGTAACCCAAATAGATTTAAGAAGGGTGGTTTGAAAGCAGATTGGGCTTTAAATAAAAGCATTCATTTATCAGCTCCTTTAAATAAACTTCTTTGTCGAAAAAGCCTGAATGTGAGGCTGATTTGAGTTCTAAAGAAATGTAGTTTAAGATACAGTCATGCAATCACCTAAACCAGAAGAGTGGTATCCAGCTCAAACTATGTCATAGCGCATTTATGGTTAAATGTATGTTTTACAGTTAAATTCTAACCTTGTCACTGTGCTCCATGAACTCTGCCAGGTTGAGCAGAGTCTGTGTGACTTCAGCGATGTCCTGGGACGTCAGAGCCAGCTCGATGCTGCGAATGAGCTCATCCTGCTGGTCCTCACTCAGCTCAGACCAACAAGACAGGAAGGCAGCATTGAACAGATCCCTGTGGACAGCAGAAAGAGCATTTCATGTTAAAGCAAAGACAGAACGTGTTACTCAAACACTGCTGGACGTAATCCAAAATGCATATTAAATCGTATTTAATTTACTTTTCAGATACTCAAAGATTTTGAACATTAGTTAGTTTAAAAGATTACAAACAGCAAAGCATGACTAAACAAAGAGGCAACTTCATACAAAGGTCTTATAAACAATAACATACAAACAACACAATGAAAGAACAAAACACGGTCACATTATTATGCAGTTTTTTGAATGTGGATGGACAGAAGTCTTTGAAATGTTTCAGGAGTTGTGTTCCAGAGGGAGGGAACTACAACGGAAGAGGGACTATGGTCCAGTGTTAGTCTAGTACTTGGAAAATCAATTTCAATGTCCTGTGGACTTGATCAAACTGTGCTGACAAGAGTTCTTTCCAATGACAAACAGCCAATCACAACAACAGCATGTATGCCATAGCAGTAGGTCCATCCCGTGCACAGAAGAAATGTGGAGGGATAAGATAACGATTCATCGGTGTATATCAATATATCGATTGGTTGATTGATGATCCAATCAGATTGATAGAAAGTCAAAACATCTATCTAAATCAATGCTTTAAGCTACGCTTTGTTTTGAAATTACCCCCATATGCCTGTTGACAGTTTCCGCCGCAGGCAGCGTCCACAACAAGCTAGCTGCAAGCTAGCTAACTGGCAGCAGTGACTGAAAACTTGCGGCTGAGGGAAAGAGAATATCCTATCCTCTCTCGGCTGTGTGGATACATTTCAGACAGATGCTACTGCAGGATGGATCTCCCAAGTTTGCAGACTACGTCTACGTCTTTATCCGTATATAACTGTCGTATGAGATCGTTCATGGATACAAGCACCACTCATGGCTGAGATAGCGCGAGTGCTGTCTGCAGCAGACCACAGACACACAGAGAGGGAAAAGTCAGCTGCTGGATGTTTCCTTTGATACACTTATTTTACATCGCCGTCTCACGTTAGATTTACAATGAAAACATAAACTGTCCAAACTTAACATGGTTCAAGCAGGACAGCTGTTCTCTTCATACCCACCCCCTTGCTCTTGTTGTGAAGCTGCACATTACAGGAGCATCTTTTATAACAAAACTTTGCTCTAGTCTAATGTCTACCCTTTCCATTTATTAAAATCAAGCTTGCAATAAATAAAAAATAATAAAGAATCATTATATAATATCATATACCACATATTTAACCTCATTTAAATCTCATAAGGTGAATTAACTACAAAAATGAACCATCTGTCACATTAACAGGCCCCTGTGTAAAGTATAAAAGGCTGATATAGAGCAGAAATATATGTTGAAGTCCACAAAGTCCATATTGGTGCTTTAGAGTGATCTGAGGATGTGAGGAAATAAAAATGTTTGGTACTGAAAATGTTTGCTGTTTTAAATCAACATGTTTTAACACAAATGTGCATAGTTATGTTCCTAATCTAAATGTAGTCAGGTCTTTGTTGTTTTTGTTAGAGATATTTTTATTAAATGCAGAGACCTGTCACTAATTTAATTGCAGAAACTGTTTTTTTTTTTCTCCGTAACTGTGAGAAATTTTTGCATAAAATCACCTGATATCGATCATAGGCCCCTACATTGAATCGAATCGAAATCATATTGTGGCAGATTTTGTGATATTGGAAAATATCGTATCGTTGTCCAAAGTATCCTATCGGGATGAAACTGGTGATTTACACCCCTAATATTTTATTGATCCCCAGAGAGGAAATTCTGGAAAGCCAGAGGTTGATAAGCTGCCACTATCTAGGTGGGATTTCACCCCAAATGCAAATTTTAATGAAAATTGACCACAGAAGTGAACATTATTCTTGTTTTAAAATGACTTTCTATGTATTCTTATTTCTAAAAGCGACATTAAGAAACACTGTAGCTCCAAGCTGCTCTCTCAAAAAAAGGAAATGCACTAAACGGCTTTAAACCTCATGAGGAGTCCTCTTTGCACAGATGAATAAGATCTGCAGTGGTGGATCAAGTATAGTACCTTTGCCTCTCTGACTGATTTGGAAATGTCAACTCCAAGCTCAGCATTCAGTAATCTCATGATAACATAATTCCACTATAGGTAATTAAGCAAGAGCTGCAATCTTATCATTGCAGACCAGGTACAACAGCAATATAATTATTTGTATTATGAATATTTATTATAGTATTTTCCTATGCCTCTGATCTAGTTTGATTAAATACAGAGAGAGAGAGAAATTATCAGTTTTCTTTTAAAACATGAGTAAGCTTTGACAAATCTACCGATGGACAAATTGCCTTTTTCAGCCAATCACAGTGCAGGAATACTGTCTGCTTTGTGGGCAACCAGACACATCAGACCAAGCTAATAAAACATGAGCCTCAAAATGAAAGTGGTACCAGGCTAACAATGCTAAGGACCAACACTTAAATTTACAGGAATCAGGCTCTAAATAACTTTGGAAAATCAGCAGATCAATCTGTAGTTGGATTTTCCTTCTGCGCACAAGTATAATTCTATAATCTGGTGTTTAATAGGTTTAAAACACAGCGTTTATAGTATTTTCCCCAAAAAGTCTGCTTCAAATTTACAGCTACACAAAGTCACATCTGGAAACTTGTAGCTAGTGCAACAAGCCTTGCACTGCCGGTAACTACGAATCATCAACACAGCAGCTTTGTCCGTCCTAACCCTCAGTTCTGAAAACGTGATCCATGCTAAGCATGGATGCAGAATTTAAGAGATCCTTTTTTTCTTGGTGTTTTTAACATGTTAATGAATCATGTGAATGTTTTTCACTGTTGTGGTCCATCATGGATATGAAGCATTAAGAAACTGAGCACAGGAAAAGAGGACCAGAGGGGAAGGAAAGTGAACTAGAGACACAGTAGTGCACCTGGCCAAAGGGATGTAGGTCTGGGCCAGCGACCAGCATGATCTCAAGGCTGGGGAGGACGATTCCTTCAGTAAAACGACACTTAAGCGCCTCAGCCACTCCAGCCAGTCATCTTTGGACACCTTCCTGGCTGCACCCCAGGCCTGTGAAGAGACATAAGTCATGCATCTCAGGAGTCACAGGGAACTAAGTGGGAGATACACAGTTTGTCCTTTCACATCTTAGTCACATCGAAGATGAACAGGATGATTGGAGAAACACACACACAATTTTAGCAAGTGGTCAGGACATCTGGCAAAGATTGGAGCTGCATTTTTTACATTTCTTTTCTTCTTTAACCAAGCTACTAACCTATCTTAAAAACACAAGTATCAGGCTTTGATCAGTGCCTGTTGTAGGATGGTATGAGTAAACAGCATGATGAATATCTCATGCAAAGCTGGACATACATCAAGCCATTTCAAACCAAACTTAATCCAGTTTTTGAGCTGATTTTTGAAGATGGGTGAAATTTCAGTGGGATTGTGCATTGATAGTCAGGCAGTGTACAGGAGGGAAAAGACGGACCATCATGACTGATTTGCTACTCCCAACTGTTCAGTTGATTTTCTGGCATATTTCATATTTTGGTGGTCTAACAACAAACTCTTAACATATTGAGGGAAGAGACACCAACAAATTCTGCACATCAGGCCTTTTTGCCTTGTTGTACATGCACAAACATGCAGACAGCAGCTGAAACCAACATGACAACAACTGGCATACCTGTTTGATATATCTTCCCCTACTTGTCAATAAAGACATGAACGAGAAGAATGTACAGCTGTGGACTTTCAGCTTCAAGGGGATTTTTGTTCTGATTGAAACCTTTGGTTTTTTTTGATGTTTACTGACTGTTTGTATTTGATTCATATGTATGAGCAAAGAGGTCTGACTTTAATCTCTGTCTGGGGGAGTTTTAAAAGGAAGCTTTACTGAACTTAAACAGAATGAGGACTCAGGTCATGCCAGACAATCGTGTCGTACACTGTGAGCACATAAATCGTGAGCTTTGGTTGTGCTTCATAAATGATTCACTAGTAAAGTACGAGCTGATGCTCCAAAATTATGTTCTTAAAACAATGTAGTGCATGCCTGGCTTTAAAGAAATTTACACATGCTTAATTGGTTCCTATTACTGCCCTTCTCCTCTCTCATAATCTGCCCATCCATATCCGACATCAATAAAATGTTTTTTTTTGGCAGCTATTGCTTGCTCATATCATATGCTGCACAACTAACATGCCAACAGAGCAGTTACTGAAGTGATTCAAGAAGTGAACCACTGCCGTAGCCATGAAAACCCAGGTTAAAATCAAAGCTAACCTATTAACTAGAAATCCGTGTGTAGCTAAAGTGTTTAGTGACTTTGAAGGCCATATGATTCACATTACCATTTCCCCAAACCATTTAGTGACCCCCTGGTGGCCTGCAGGGAAGCATCTGCATTCATTGTGTTTTCCCGTTCCTTTGTTTTTCCTTTAATTAATCAACAGTTTGTTGGTCTGGAGTTCAAAACAAGTAAACTAATGACTTGTACAAAGGACTGTTTAGGGTACACAATCTGAAGACCTGCAGTCCCAGCTATGCAAGTCAAACAAACAACAGACCTGTGTGTGTTGCAAGGACATATCAGAGACCTTTTTTGTAAAACTAAATGTCTTCTGACCTTCTGCAGGGCAGTAGTGCTGACGTGAAGCTTCTTCATGGGTCCTGCTTCCACTGGCCCGCTGACCAGAGCATCACCTTGGTTACCGCGGAGCTGGCGGTGCTGGAAGATTAGAGGGTCCTCTTCCTCCTCTGCCAGAGTGTAGCCCTATTGTGGTCAAAAACACACACATAGGCCACACACACACAGCCCACACACAGACTGACTGTTGATTCAGGCCTTCAAAACATGTTTTACGAAGTACATTTCCTTCCGGGGAATAGCTGTTGATAAACAAGGTTAAGTAATGACTCTCTTATGGCCCACTGTAGTTTAAAAAATGTTTATTTATAATTATGTAATTGTAGCTCGGCCATGTGCATCACGCTTGTGTCATGTGTTCAAATGTTGAGGCCAGACTAAGCATGAGGTACATTATATTTGCACATGAATTCAGAAAAGATGTGACCAGGTCAGTGTATTAATAGACCCTTTGTTGGCTCTCTGCATAGTCGGCTAATCCACCATTCAGAGAGCCACCTCTCATATCTACCATGGCTGGGCTACCTCCGGTAGGGCAAACCTTTATCGGGGCCAAGTTCTGCATTGGATAACAGGTCTGTAATACCATTAAACTGTACTCAATGGTCATATGATTTAAAATCACAACATATAAGAAACAGCCTAGACCAAGCAGAGATGCTGACATGCCCTGCTGTGAGTTGAGCACAGGTGAAACCACAGTCCATTGCAATCACATAATGAGGAAATCTAAACAGTAAACCCTTTCATAAAAGGATCTTTGTTTGGAAAAATAGGTCTGCCTCATTGACAGAAGTTCTGTCATTGCTTTTAAAGAATCTTCAAACCCAGGCAGTAGTGCCGCTGCTGGAAACAGACACAAACTATGAAGGCATTTATTACAGCCATGATTTGTGACCCAAGATATCCACATCATAATCAAGAGTAAGGCGGAACAGTTGATCAGAAGTTAGATACCAGTTCAATAAAAATTTTGCAATTTCTGCATTTTAAACATTCAAGTGTCAATTCTTTCTAGAATATTTTGCAATAAAATTCCTACTTTTATCTACCTATTTTTAAACATTTTTCTTTATAAAAAAAAATAAGAATGGCAAAGAAATGGTCCTTCCCTTCAATACATCGATTAATAGGTCAAATAATGTTAATTTCTTTTTTGCTCCAAAATAGTTCAGCCCTCTAAGCTAATAATAAGAACTCAGTAAGCTTTTCTAAAACATTTTTTTTGAAGACTGTCTAGTTTAGTTCACACAGTGTTTAAAAATTGCAATCCACATTTATAAATCTTGTTTCTTTTAATAACTTAGTTTTAATTAAAAGAATGCAGTGGTAAAGCCCCAGATTTCCTTTGATTGTTTCTACAATCTGCACTTCAGGTCGTGTGTTCTGTCACTGACTTTTATTTTTTGGTTTAGCAGAGCTTTGTAATGTGTCATGATGGTTGCTTACAGGGCTGTAAGTTCAACAGTCAATTTAGAACTGTGGTTTAAATAGATAAATAAAAATATGTAACTCATATTAATTCAAGCATCATCTTATTCCTTCCTAATATCTGGGCTTGGCCTACAAGAAAGAACAGTTTCTGTTTAATCTATCTAAAATAGCATTGGTTATAACAAAAATGAGTTATTACTTGTATTTGTAGAACGATACACAAGATGAAGAATTTGGAAAATAATCACATATTTTACCACAATTGCAATACTGGAAAAAATAACTGTCCCAATTAGATTATGTTCCCAAATCACCCAGCCCCAGTCCAGAGGTAATGTTCATCCTATTTCCTAAACAAAAGATTAATTATGAAAATGCCCTCTTTGGGTTTTACTTTCTGAATGACCCCACTGACAATTCAATCTCTATTGACAAACACAGAAATACTTGCATGTTTTATTGCTTGTAACATTAGCATAATGTTATGTTGACAAAGCGATTCTGTAAAGTTAGCTGACTGGCATTAACATCCTCTAGCAACTTAATGTTATTACTGGTCTATTAAAGCAGGCATCTCTTGTTGCAAAACAAGCACTCTGTTGATGTATGACTGGAGGACAGCAAATGATATCTGACATCAACAGAATATTCAATAATTTTTACAAGTTTTTAGAGATTTCACATTATCCTACTGAACCTGTCTTTATTCTTTTACTGAGGCTGAGTTTGTAAAAGAATCAGATCCATCAGTTAGTCAAATCGTTATTTATTTTCAAGTACTGCATTTGGGAAGGAGCCAGCATCAAGAGTAAAAGTAACCAAGGAGGGTGAGGCTCGAAAAGGTCATTTATAGAGGTATGCTGGATATACAGTATGTAGGATGCATGGTGGGGAGGGGGGTCTTACCTTAACAATGCGACATATGAGTATGTCATAACGCTGGTGGTTGATCCTGTGCTTCAGCATCACTTTGTTCACCATGGGGATGAAGATTTGGTACTAAAATGAAAGGGAAGGAGGATAAATAAAAGGGTGTGTTTGCTCTTCATGTGGTTAAGCCTTGCTACCGCTTTCCCCTTGCCTCAGGCCACATAACTTGGTATCCTGCACTTGTATCTAACCATTATGAGTTCCAGATCAAAAGCTTTCCTCTGCACGTTGGTTGCCAGACGTGGCTGCACGTGGGATGGCGGTTCTGTGGCTGGATTTACAAACGATAGGAGGGTTCAGGGGATAAAGGAGGGGAGGGCACAGGAGGAGAGAAAGAGGTAAATGTGACCTCATCCACTCTCATAAACACCACCCCCTGCCGCCTAATGGCCAATGACATCAGCAGTCTGGCAGGAAGTAATAAAGACTGAGGGGGTGAGGGTTGCCGAATCGCTGTTCATGAGAAGCCAGCAGTGGGGAGCTTGTAAGTGGTCTTCCAGTAGTAACAGTTACATCTAAAGACAGCCCTCAAGACAGCCAAAAATACCTTTTTGCCCAGCTGGAACACTAGTGAGGACAGGGTGTCCATAGAGGTGGAGCGCAGCTCTGGTGTACTGTCAAGTGTCCTAACAATCGGGTGGATAATGCGTGAGGCATAGTCTGTGAAGTCCAGGGACTCTGTCAGTCGGTCTAGTGTCTCCAAGGCAACTCTGAGCAACACAGAGGAAAAACAGATAAAACAAAATTCTCCACTTCATTTGAACATTAGCTGGACAGAGCCATCACTGCTTCAACTGGCATTTAAAAACAGCCAAAAGGACATTTGAAAAGTTTACTGTATTTGCCAGATGAGCTTTAAATGTTTAGCTGTTAATGATTCTACCAGTAGAACCGAGCTCTTCTGCCTGGAAACATTAAGCTGTTATATTTGCATTTTTCCATTTCTGTGGTTTATTTATGCATCAATTAAAACAGGAGGAAGTTAAACGATATAATAAAGGTGAATAAATTAAATCATCAGGGAAACACTAAAATGCTCTTCATTAGATCCATAACACGGAAGCAATCATGAGTAGTACTGACTTGCGAGCCTGCAGAGGCACATCAGGGGCATCAAACAGCTTCACAATAGGAGGCAGCAGCAAGTGCAGGTAGTCATCGAGGTTGGCACCAAACAGCTGGATTGCATTGAGCAGCTGCAAAGGAGAGCACACACTGATAAGTCTCACATGCTGCACCAGTAAACACGAACAGTTCTCTTTAATGGCTTGTTATGGCTAAATAGGCTTTTTCTGCAGTACTTAAAGAAAAGCTGGCAGGGTTTTTATTTCGGCATGGCGCTGGCACTAATGCTAGCACTCCAGGAAAATTCCACTTTGCTATAAGTGAACAAACAAACGAGCAAGTGTCTTTTTTGTGTTCACCTTATAGACCAAAGACCATAAAACAGCACAAGTAGCCATGGGATTACAACGGAATATATATATATAAAAAAAAAAAATCAGTACTGTAAAACACACGCTAAGCCTGCTGATGGGCCAGTGGTCATATTTCATAAAAGGGAGAGGTTTAGAGCTTGGGGAAAGAAAATGGGAAAATATTGAGACACTTAAAGAATTGAAATAAGAAAAAACACACAAAACCTGATTCTGAGAACCACTTCACAGAAATTATGACAGAGAAAAACAAAGCATTAGCAGAGTGAAAAATAGCTGTACAATAATTCACCATAGCTTTCAGAAATTTAAGCTGACAAACAAGAGAGAAAAATGCTTTTTGTCTACCAAAGACTTCAGAGGTCTGATTGTTCCAAGAGAAATATTTTTTCACCAGTCCAAAAGAGCTCGCTGTAAAGGAAATGGCCAATCTACACACAAAGTGATATTCTTCACAGTTTTATTTACTTAATTCTTTAAATCTAAAATCAAGATAGACATTAAGGATCTATTGCATTCATTTTTGTAGGTGACTCCTTTATGTTTTACAGAGAGAAACAAAGCCAGAACAAACAGCAAAGACAGCCGAGCAATATAGAGCAGCTAAATAAATAGCAAGGTGTGAAAGTGGCCTCGCAGTTAGGTTGTGCCCCCTGTGTGTTCATGTCTGGCTTGTGGCTCCTTTTAACATATCACTCCAACTTTTTCATCTCTTTTTCTGACTCAATCCACATTCATCCTCTGTAAATAAAGGCATAACAAGTCCCAAAACAAATCTTAAAAATTACTAGCATTAATGGTGAAATGCATCATATTTTTCTGATCAGTGTGTTGGCATCATGGCGGCGGGGGGGGGGGGGAATTTTCAGGACGGACCAAGATGTACAGTGGCTTGCAAAAGTATTCATACCCCTTGAACTTTTCCACATTTCTTCACATTACAACCAGAAACGTAAATATATTTTATTTGGCTTTTATGTGATAGATCAACATAAAGTAAAAATGTTTAAAGTAGCAGCAAAAAAGGAGTGCACCTGTAAATGATTACAAATGGATCCTTCCACAGCAGATAAATGTGTTGAAATTATCAAAGAAGTTCATGAGATGGAAAATTGACTTTTTTTTACTGAGATTGAGAAAGGATTTATAAATTAAAAGACAGGCTAAATGAATATCATATTTGACCGAATGAATAACACCTTTGGTGGTCTGACTTAGACATTTTCATCTCAGTTGAATGCCATGTACCCTTCTTTTACTAGACGCTCGAATTACTTTACTAATTCTGGAATAATGTGTTAAAATCCCTTTGTAACTTGGTATTGTAAACTGTGAAATGAACACTTGAATGGCTGGCATTTTTTTCCCACTGTGTAAGTTATGTTTCAAAAAAATCCTAAACATTAAGTATAAAAAAGTCACAGTAAATAAAATATCATCATGATGTTTTCAAAGATGCCTTCTAGAAGAGAAAATGTAGGTCTTTGGGCCGACTTAAATAAAAACAGTTGTTTGGAGGTGAAATTTTGTTTTCTTAATAAAATATATACAACTGATTAATATATGGCCAATTAAATGTTACTGGCGTTATCAATAAGGACTCAGACAACAAGGAGTAAAGGTTCATTATCAATAAAATCTGACAATTCCCATCCCTAGTTGCAAGTTACTTGCAGAACAACTTTCTCATCTTGATTGTATAAAAAGGGCTAAGCGCTACTAGTCCATTTATGCCAGCCATCCCAGCTAGAATTTGCTTATGTTTATATTCTTGTGCAATTTCTACTGGGGCGAAACCTTAAAATGACAGAGTATAAAGTTCTAAAATGTATCATTATGGTTGTGGGGTTCATTTGGTGTTATGGGTGCTGCTTCCATTCAGTAAAGGAGCTGTCCAAATCACATCTTTAAACTTAAATATGAGCCGTGTGGTTCTTCTCTAAAAATGTGTCTGTGTTTTGGTTGTATTGTCACGTCATGTTGTGTGGAGCATGTGTGCATGGATGGATGGTGGTCTCAAAGGATGACGTAAGTTGCAGCCAACAAACCGGCCCAGCCCCTCACACCCGCCATGACCACTTCTGTTTTTTCCAAGCCCCTCCACCCCCACGTCTAAACTGTGCACGGCGAGACAGCAGGAAGCCGAGGTGGAGGTGTAACCGTGTGGGTGTGTGTTGGGGGGCCGGACAGAACGGCTTCTTGAAATGATGGAAGTATGTTTTTCTTTTCTTCTCCTTTAGACTCCAGGGTAACTCGACTCCAAGCTCCCCCCATTCCATGACCCCCACCCTGTGCTAAACATTAGCCTCCAGACCCTGGCCTGAGTTATTGACAATCCAGACTGTGGGCTGCTGGGTTATCTAATACTGCAGCCTGTGAGAAACAACAGAAGCAGACTGGAGAGCACTAAATGACTGAGCTTCTTATGATTCTGTGTTTGCGGTCTGTGTTTAAACCATGATTTAAAGCTTGAGAGAAAACCTGAAAACTGCTGGCAACAGCTGCTGAAACAGGAGAGTGTGTCAGCTACAAGTCTATGCCGCCTTTAAACCACTGTAATACAAGTGAATGGCTTGGACCTGAATGGATATTTTGATGGATATTGATGGAAACCGTGAACAGAAAGCAGCACCCAAATAAGTCAACTGTGGGTTAAGCTCTTAGGCTCTCTGATACAGTGTGGAATGATGGGGACACATTTTAAACTCACATTTATTTTGGCAGACCCAGAAAAATTAAGTCTTCTACTCACATAACAGCTCAAATCTAACATTTGATCTTTTCAATCTGATTAGTGGGCTTTCTCCACCAGATTTATGACACACAAGTTTCCACGTTTTCCATTTATCAGGATGGCTGTCAAATTTCTAAGAGAGCCAAGTAATCATTTCTGACTGTTTAAAAAATGACTAGCATAATTCAAAGATACTCAATCAAGAGATAAATTTTGTTATTTTACTGCTGTGACTGATACAAAATTTGAAGCCCTGACTATTAAATCTCTATAATTCTATGTGAAAATATACTGCCCTTATTTAGTTATCCATATTTTAATAAGGACAAGGTTTAGCCACTATACATCTGAAAAATTCAGAGATGTTTACTCTTTCCTATACATTTCATTTGCTGTACAGGGTTTTCCCTTCTTGGAAAATTATTTGGCATGGCTCAATGGAAATCCACAGGGAAAATTTACTTACGATTTGTGAATAAGAAATAGTGTGGACTGGACTGTTAACATACATTTCTGTGGGCTAGTATAGCTTACATCTTTATTTCAGTGGTTAACAAATGATTTACTTCTACAGTTAATTTTCCAAAAAGACTTCTTTAGTCTCTGTTAGTCTTGTACATCATAAACAGCAGCCAAAAAAGCATCACTCTTTTTCCTCTGTGTGTATTTTATACCATGTAGTTTGTTGCCTTCGGATAGAGTTTGGCAGTATGACCTGAAATCCAAATCATGGTACTTTTTTTTTAAGTTTAGTTTGGTAACAAAATTATGTTGCAGTCATACATAATTAGGAGGGTCACACACGTAAAAGGCATGTTAAAGTCCAACAACCCCTTCTACCCCTCAAACAAGCCTGAGAAGCAATATCAAACTCATATATGCATAACATCACAATGTTCAGTTCATAGTTTGTTTCAGCTTCTAACTGAATCAGTGTGAGTTTAAAGTTTTGTTTCTCTAGGATTCTATCCCTCTGATTGGTGTCAAGCTGCAACTTCAAATACCACGTTTCCTGACATGCCGTTTCATCATTAGAGTATCTGAACAATATAAAACTGGGGATCTTTATTGTCAAGTTTTTGAAACTTATGGGAAAAAATGTATCTGTCAGTGAATTAATTGAGCTTTGGCAGAGCTAACTTAGCAATAAGTGTATGGAGTTATAGTGTTTACAGTATTGCTTTGGCCATGATCAGAGCCACAGTCTGCCCCTAATCATCCAGGTTTAAAACAAGCACATCATAAGTTGGAATGCAAATGTAGCAGTCCTTTAGCCTGTTTTAAAGTCCCTGTGAAGAGAAAAAAAATCCTTATTTCAGTTTTTCTGTGTGACAGGCCACTGTGTTATGAACCGCCAGGCCAAATTTCAGTCATGAAAAGCATCTCTAAGTCTATAAAATAAATCCTTAAAAATCATGAAAAATTGGGGCGCGCAGATGGTCGGGTGGTTTAAGGCACTACAGGGCTGTACAGTGCGACATACAGTTGAAACCAGAAGTTTACATACACTATATAAAAAGGCACATAAACTTTTTTTTCTCACCGTCTAACATTAAATCAGATTAAACTTTTCCTGTTTTTGGTCAGTTAGGATTACCAAAATTATTTCTATTTGCTAAATGCCAGAATAATGAGAGAGATAATTTTTTAGACAATTTTTTATCATTTTCTTGAGAGTCAGAAGTTTACATACATTTCATTAGTATTTGGTGGCATTGCCTTTAAACTGTATGACTTGGGTCAAACGTTTTGGATATTTTTCCACAAGCTTCTCACAATAGTTTGCAGGAATTTTGGCCCATTCCTCCTGGCAGAACTGGTGTAACTGAGCCAAGTTTGTAGGCCAACTTGCTCTGCCCATAAATTTTAAATGGGATTGAGATCAGGGCTTTGTGATGGCCGCTCCAAAACATTGACTTTGTTATCCTTAAGCCACTTTGTAACCAGTTTGGCAGCATGCTTAGGGTCATTGTCCATTTGGAAAACCCATTTGCGCCCAAGCTTTAACTTCCTGGCTGATGTCTTGAGATGTTGCTTCAGTATTTCCACATAATGTTCTTTCCTCATGATGCCATCTATTTTGTGAAGTGCACCAGTCTCTCCTGCAGCAAAACAACCCCACAATATGATGCTGCCACCCCCATGTTTCACAGTTGGGATGGTGTTCTCAGGCTTGCAAGCTTCCCCCTTTTTTCTCCAAATGTAATGATGGTCATTATGGCCAAAAAGTTCAATTTTAGTTTCGTCAGACCACAGAACATGTCTCCAAAAATTAAGGTCTTTGTCCCTGTGTGCATTTGCAAACTGTAATCTGGCTTTTTTATGTTTCTTTTGGAGTAATGGCTTCTTCCTGGGAGAGTGGCCTTTCAGCCCATGTGGGTACAGGACTCGTTTGACTGTTGATAATGACACACTCTTACCAGCTTCAGCCAGCATCTTCACAAGGTCTTTTGCTTTTGTTCTTGGGTTGAGATGCACTTTTCGGACCAAAGCAATTTCATCTCTGGGACAAAGAACCCGTCTCCTTCCTGAGCGGTATGATGGCTGGACATTCCCATGGTGTTTATACTTGCGTATAATTGTTTGAACAGATGAACGTGGCACCTTCAGGCATCTGGAAATTGCTCCCAAGGATAAACCAGACTTGTGCAAGTCCACAATTCTCTTCCTGATATCTTGGCTGATTTCTTTTGATTTTCCCATGATGTTACACAAAGAGGCAGTGTGTTTCAGGTGTGCCTTAGAATACATCCACAGGTGTGCCTCTAATTACCTCAAATGTTGTCAATAAACCTATCAGAGGCTTCCAAAGACATGACATCATCATCCGGGCTTTCCCAAATTGTTTAAAGGCATAGTAATCTTAGTGTATGTAAACTTCTGACTTTAAAGAAAGTAATACAAATTGTCTAAAAAAAATCCTTTTCTCATTATTCTGGCATTTAGCAAACAGAAATAATTTAATAATTTAATTTTTTAATCCTAATTGACCAAAAACAGGAAAAGTTTAATCTGATTTAATGTTAGACGGTGAGAAAAAAAGTTTATGTGCCTTTTTATATAGTGTATGTAAACTTCTGGTTTCAACTGTATGTCGCAAATGCTATGAGAAAATTGGTCTGTGCTATGAGGTTTTCACTCCTCATCGCACAGGTCCAATGGCAAAGTGAGAGAGGTGTGTGCGTGCCAGACACGCCGATAACACTTTAGGTTTGACTTGATGCCCCAAAAACCTCACTCTACTTTGATTTGAGATTTGAATTTCATGCCAAATTCATTTATTTCTTATTTCTGGTACACTTTAGACTCAAGCAGAATGTTTTTTCCTCTCATCATGCGCAATACTGTGCGTCTGGGATGCGAGCGGCCACGCTCCGCGATGGTGAGAGAGAGACCTGCTGCAGCTCTTACAGACGGGGCAGACTCAGGGCAGACACAGTACAAGTGTCAATATGTTGAAGAGGAGCTCTGCTACAATCCCAAGTTTTATTTTAAGGCATGTAGGCTAGATGATGTTAAAAACGTGTATCTAATAGCTTACTTCTCCATTAGCCTCGCCCTTTCCAATTACGCATTCATGGTTGCAGTGAGTGGCTGTCAGTGAGAGGACAGAGCTCTCAGTCTGCACTAACTTCTCATTAAAGATTAATGTATAAAACCATGCATTTTTCTCCACTAATATCGTAGCTGCTGCTGTTTGGTTAACAAGAAAACAGGCGTCTGAATTTAGCATACAGGTCTGATATGACACTGACAGACAGACAGCAGTGTACAAGGGAGAGATGAGGGAGAGAGAGAGAGACAGGAGCATGGAGGAGAAGATCAATACAGCCCCACACTGCATAAACTTTGTTTATTGTTAGGGTAAAGACATGATTTAGAGATAGTTTTTTCTTAATTACTGTTGAACTCCATTAGTACTGATGTTATGATTACACTGTTCGACAGAAAAGAGCATCTGTGCGTTTACATTAGCTCTTTAAACATCAGAACCCAGTGTGATACTACAATAAGGACCAAACTCTAACAGTGTTTAATAAATGTCTAATAATGTTAGGAATGTTCTCCTATTACTATGAGTATCAGTAAATATATTAGGGGTGTCCAAACTATGGGCTGTGGGCCAACTGTGGCCCTTGGTCCTTTTGAATTGGCCTGCAAGAAATCCATTAAAAAGGCCCACATGAGAACATAAAACTTTACTATATTTCTTAGTTTGACTAGGAATGCACAATAATGGGGTTTCTACAACATGGGGATATTTACAAATTAAATTTAGCTGACATCAATACCAATATATATAAATGCATAGACCAAACACTTTAGTCCTTGAAACACAGTTTAAGCATGAATAAAGAAACATACTTCGGTCTCTAGAACACACTAAAGTTTAAGTTATAAGGATGAACACAGAAAGAGACTTAAGCTGTCTGTTGGTCCTGCCAAAAAAATAAATAAATAAATAAAATAAAGATGAATACAAACAAAAGGATTCCAGCGGCAAATAGCAGCACAAACTGAGTTAATTTGCTCCTCTGTCTGATCTCAAAGTCTGATTTCTAAATCATACTGCTCTAATCACCTTACACGGCTTACAAAACATGTTGGTTTAGAGATGTAACAAACATTGTATATATTGTGCGACAGGTTTTTGTTCTGTGCTACAAGATTGTCGACCTCTGTAGCACCAGCGCTATGGGCCAAAAAAGTTAACGTACAGCCCTGCGTTACCCATGTGCGTGACCCGGGTTCGAATCAAGCCTGTGGCCCTTTACCGCACGTCTCTTCCCACTCTCTTCCCTGTTTCAGAGTCTATCCACTGTCCTTCCTCTATCTAATAAAGGCATGAAAAGGCCCAAAAATAAATCCTTAAAAAAATAAAAAATAAAAATCATGAAAAATGATTACATTTACTGTTTTCTGGTACAAATCTCTGTTATTATACTTTCAATGACCTGTAGGACACCGTGGCTGATAGATTTGGGAAATTTACCCCATAATGAAAAAAAACACAGCATGTAACTGACTATAAACTTTCAGTTAAGGCAGTGATGTCAGCTAACAACAGACTGTACTGAGTCGAGTTTCTCCGTGATTTTATGCCATGGTAGAATTAGAGGGGTGGGATGGTACATGTCTTTCCCACTCTCTCTCCCCATATTTCCTGTATTTCTTCAGCTTTCCTATCAAAGTAAAGGTGTAAAGATGCCCAAAAACTAATCTTCAAATTCAGTTTTGTTAAAATGAGCAGGTTATCCCTCACCCCGCTTCAGTAAACAGAAAAAAAATAAAAGGGAAAGTCAAAGAGAATTCCAAAATTAATCAGTCTGAACTTAAAAAAGGGAAATATTTTCATCAAGACTGCCTTTTATGTGATGTTTTTCCATTTACATTCCTTTTTCTGATTCTTTATTTAAATCATGTTATATTTGAAACATCTGGTTTGATTTTAGAGCCCCCTGTAAAAATGTAAATAAGAGGGCACAAGAATGATGTTTTTGTTGTTTATCACCATTATATGCTTTTTTAGAGCATGATCAAATGAATAAAAGTAGGACTAAAGAATCCCTGCCTCCTGGATAGAAAAAAGTTCATATGAGACCTGACCTATGACCAGCAGTTAAATTATGTAAAAGTCAACTACAAGAAACTTGACAGGGGTTGTATAAAGAGGAAACTGTTGAATTGTTGGAGGACTTGGAACGGGATGCAGTATGAAGGGTGTGCATAATTAAAAAGCAACACTAAGATGATCACTGCACTCGGCCATTGCAGGCAGCATGGTCTGTTTTATTGGTATTATTTTATAAGGACTCAATTTCTTTTTATTTCTGCAATTCCTCTGCACTCTGCTGACTAAGCATTCATGGCAGCATAAACCAGCTTTAAAGCAATATATTTTTATTTGTTGAGTCTCTGCTGAGGTCTCTGAGAGCAAGGTTTTTAAAAGCTGTTCCAGCTCTCTGACCACAATTTCTATTCCAGCCTTAGTGAATTCATTCCTGTAACCACTCAATTTGTCAAACCTTTATTGTTTTTATTTTAAACTGAGTTTTTCATTTCATGTTTCTTTTTCATCCCTGATTAATTCTGTCAGTGTTCCCTGCTGCAATAACTGAATCTCAAACAACTTGTTGAAACAGGATCTCCTTAGACATTTCAACATGTTAAACTTCCAGGGGTTGCATGGGGCAACTGTGGCTTAGTAGGTAGTCTTTCAATCAGAGGTTGTTGGTTGGATCCCCAGCTCCTGCAGTCACATGCAATGTGTCATTGGGCAAGATACCCACCTCAGTTTGCTCACACTTTGTCAGTGGATGTGAATTGATGCCTTTAAATAGGATGGCCAATTCTCCATAGCAACCTCTGCCATCAGTGTGTGAATGGTGTGAAAGGGTAGATGTGACCAGTGGTGTAAAAGAGCTTTGAGTAGTCAGATGACTAGAAAACACTATACAAGCTCAAGTCCTTTACCATTTCCATTTCCAAACCCTCAGCTCACACTTTATAAAAAAAAAAAAAGATAAGATAATCACATTTGATTTGTGGATATAAAGAAAAACAAAACGTTTCGGATGTTGTTAGAAACCCAAGAAACAAGTGTATCTACTTCTCAAACTCTGGGAACTGTGAAGAGGAGGTGCTGCTGATAGTGAGAAAATTCTCTTTTGAGATTGGCCTTGAGTAATCAAGCATCTGCCTCCAGCGTCATGCTGGTGTATCTGTGACAGTCACCTGTGGCCTGAACGTTTTCACATCTAGAAGACACACTGCATTCACAGTGCTCGGTTCTCTGACTACTGATGGTGAAATCAGATTTTAATGTATATCAATCATAAAAATGATAAAACTTAGGGGTTAGGGTTAACAGCACAGAACATGACAAGCTTCGGGTAATGTGACTAACATGAAATGACCAGGGATCCTGGGTACATCACCATGCAGTTGTGAGACAATTTATCTTTTGGCTCTACGCCACTCTTTTTAGGGGAAACCCTTTTCAATTAGGAGTTTAAATGACCACCGTCAGTGTCCTACAATATGGTCTTTGCTGACTTGATATTTAAAGCCAAACAATGATCTTTTATGTTACTTGACCCAAAGGTACCCTTGGTACTGAACCTGCTCTTAAAATCCTTTAAGGGTTAAGAAATGGTCATGTTTGGGTTTAACTATCAAATAATGGTCTCTAGTAGTCGGCGGTTATTCTACTGGCTGAAAAGAATACTAACACAGCATGGATACCTAGTAGGATTGGTGATTTTATCACCTGAATGCTTCACTCACCTTGATGGTCACACTGCGCCCTGTGCTGTTGTCATGCATGAAGACTCGCAGCATGTGTGGGATAAGCTGAGGCAGGTAGAGCTTGAACTCTCCACCCAGTGCCACTACAATTTGTTCAATTAAAAGGATGATGGTGTTCTGCATGGGGTTGTTTGGCGTCCAGTACTCCTATAGGGCAAAACACAGTATGACAGAATTAACTGAATTATAAAAATGTTGTTTCTTTAAAACAGATAAACAGAAGAAAATGTTCTTTGCTTTGTACAACACATAAGGAAAATAGACTTCACTAAGTTGCTCATCAGAACATGTTCATCATTTTGCAAGCTTTTGCATTTTTTGACAAATTAGTACATTTTATTATTTATAAATAGGTGAAAAATTTAAGCAGTCTAATGTTAAAAGCACCACCATTGCAAACGGACAACTGTAGCTGTTCTAGCAACTTTAACACCTGTGCTAAATACGGCTGACCTAAATTGAGGGGCATCCAGTTTCAGAATATAAATTTTTACTATTTTCAGAGGGTACATCCAAAACACTACCTCATCTTTTTTGCTCTCATAAAGTACAGAAGGTTTTGTTGTTGTAAAAAATTGGGTCAAAATGTGCTCCAATCAATGATGCGAATGCGAGAGAGACACTGGACTGATTCTATCTGGAAATACAAAACTTTCACGTGCCAGAGGCAGAGAAGGAGAATCACAATACTGGATGGTGAGGAATGGAGACAATTTCCTGTCAAGTGGGACTGACATCACGTCTCTGTATGGCTTATGACACCAGTTTGAGGAAAAAGGAGGCATAGCAACTATGTCTACATTAGAGATAAAGGCAATTGGAGTTACAGTGGAAGACTTGAAGTCACGCAATGCGTCAATCAGTCAATGGGCTTCAGCTGTGAGATCTGGCAAAGGTGTTTTGTCAGAGACCAGAGGTCTTGAGCAGCCCCCAACTTCCTGCTTTCCCTGCCTGTGGCAGCTGAGCAGAGAGCAAGTGAGTGTACATCCTGAATGGCTATTCCAGCCCCCTCATCTGGATGCAGGAGCAGAGCTGGAGGAAAAATGAATAGATTCTTTGTTTCACTCACCATTTATTAACTCACAGGGACACGAGGTGCACTGATCCAGTTCTCTCAATTACTTTCTTCAGGAGGAGTTACCGGCATCTCAAAAGTGTCAGTAACAGTATTACTAATATTCCGATAGGAGGATAGTCATATGATATTTGGTGCCGCGCTATATGATTATGTGTTAAGAACGTGTGTTTGAGCAACTGCAAGGGATGTGACTTGAGAAGTTCTTCCACATCATGTGATAAAGGTGAATTTCAGGAGCCTCTATTTTTCTCTTTTAACATTTTCCTTTAAGTAATTAATCACACAGCGTGAAAGGAAATGTACCACAGAGCTATAATGCTGAAAGAGCATGAGTGTTCAGAACGTGGCGTTCAAAACAAAGAGCCAAAATAAAAAGGAGCATAAGAGAGTATTATCCAGTAAAAAATAGAAACACTATTTTCTCAGTACTGCAGCCTCTTTAATCTTGTTTGTTAAGTACTACACCACACATGATGTACACTGCCATGTGACAGCGAGCCAGACTTCATCCATGGGCCCCGAACACATTACTCCTAATAAGGAAAAGTGTTGAGCACAACTGAGCAAATTTAAGGGTTTGCAGCTGTTTGCCTGACTCACGAGAAAATAAGAGCAGGCTACTTATTGTTGTTTTGGGGTTGAGGCTAGGGTGGCAGGGGATTGTTGATTCTTGTACTTACCCTAATGAGGGTGAAGATGTCGTCCATGTAGGGACGGATGTGGATCTTTACAAAGCACACCACCATTCCCATCTGCTGGAAAAGGAACTGGAGAGAAAAAAGCACAAACACGGATAAGTAAGAGATTTGCATTTAAAATAATGACAAATAAACCAGACAGCATCCTTCCTCTTATTCAGAGACAATACCTACCTCTCTGATACTGGCGTCACAGACTCGGATGACATTGAGGAAAGTGGGCATGACCTGAGGGAGAAACTGGACGCACTTGAGACCCAGAGACTTAAAAATGAAGGTGACAGCCTGGACCACCATAGTATGGTGGTTAGAGAGTGAAGGGTCTCTCAGGATGCGCATCAGAGTGACAATCGCCACAGCTGGGTAAAATTCATCCAAGGGCAGGTTACCCATATTCACCAGCATCTCACTGGTGCTGTAGTCCGCTGTGAAGGGACAAACACAGAGAGAACAACTTTAATTTTTGTGCTTTAGTTCTGCCAAATATTAATCAAACACACCTTGTTGTGTCTTCTTTCTTGTGAGAAGTAGTGCAATGTGAATTATTGTCAGGGAATCACTTTGACCAAATAAATTCATGGTTGATCACAAACATTAACTAATGAAGTCAGTAATAATGGGGGTTTATGCTATGGTATTATCTATATGAGAACTTGACAAGAAAATCCCTTCTAGTCCTGCACAGCAGTAGAATTGTCAAACCTTTTAGCTTATGCATTACACACAAGTAGTTTAGCATGACACGATTTGACAGAAATTAAATTGCAGAACCATCATGATGAAAAAAAAAAACATTGTTACTGCTAACAATGTTATGAAACTCTTGCTAGATATGTCTGAAACTATCAACGCAATAGCTGTCCCACAGTCTTTGCAGGTCAGCACTTTAGGAATCATCCATGCATCAGTATTTGTCAATATCTGCCCCCTCAACCAACACTGGCAAATGGCAAGTAATGTGACATAAACGGTTATCAGTGTCCATTCAATTTAATTCAGGGGTGTGGTACACCACACTACTGAATCAAAGGAGAAATATTTTTTAACCAGGAAGAGAAAACAACTTCTGCATTGACTAAATTGTTGTTTTAAACAATGTTTTCAGTACTGGCCTTAATATTCACAATCTGTGCATTTCTGAAGCAAGTATGTTTATGGTATTACCAACTAAAAGATATTTTGTACACTTTTGCATGATTCACCCCACAACAATCCATAAACTAGAAAAGCACTCAGAGAGCACAGACCTCCGCCATCAGCCCTATCTCCCAATAGTAAAGAATCCTTGAAAAACATTCCTGGATCCAGATGGTGATCCGGATCACTCCCAAAATCTAATTCACCGATTACTCCCTCCCTGGTGGGGTGAAAACACAGTAAGGCAAAGCATTGGCTTCGCTACGTGTGGACTGTCATGGCGGAAGCACCCATGGTCTCACCAGACGACTAGAAGTTATGGCAGAGGGTGAATATTCCTCCATTCCTCTCAGCATTGTGAGTATTCTTGCTACAATTCGCTGTCTTTCTCTCTGTTACGCTCCAACTCATCGCCTCGACCGGGCGTGTCTTTGAAACTCTATAAACTCCAAAAATTTGACTAGAAACACACCCAAAATGCTGCTGGGATTGAAATTACTCATGTCCGCCATCTCCAGGTGTTAAGTGGTAACAGCGTAGACCTCTGCCATTAGCCCTATCTCCCAATAGTAAAGAATCCTTTAAAAATTTCTGGATCCAGACGGTGATCTGGATCAGTCCCAAAATCTAATCAGTTCTTCGTTATGCCATTTCTGACATTTCCTGAAAATGTCATGAAAATCTGTCCATGACTTTTTGAGTTATGTTGCTGACAAACTAACTAACCAACAAACAAACAAACAAACAAACAAACCCACCCGATCACATAACCTCCTTGGCGGAGGTAATAACATTTTATTATGACAAAAATACCCCATAAAGCCACAAATACCTTTGATAACAAATCTCCTACTTTTTCTAAAATTTGAAGGGAAGCTTTCTGTCGGTTATAAATCAGCAAAGACAGATGAGCTTGTAAATAATCCTTACCAATGACCAGCAGCTCTGCTGCTGTGCTATTAGCATCACTCATGTCTACTTGCATGGAGTTTGCGCCTTATAATGGTCACAAATGATGAACTGAATTGCCATAATATACAGTGTTTTCATTTGGTTAACACAAAAATCAAAAACAGGGCATAGGCACTTCAGATTAAGAAAACATAATTACTATTCTCTGATATATTCTTCACATATGGGCAATTAACTGTGGTGAAAGGAACATTAGTGCTATCATTAAGGCATAATGACCTTTACTTGTCACTTTACCAGACTTTTTTGTTGAGAACTGCTAGTGGCTCATGGATAAATGGACAAGCCTTCTATTCCCCCTCTGAGAAACTGCAGCAGCACAGATAAGCCTTGCTGCTCTCACTGCTCTAACATGGAAACCAAAATCAAAAGCAAGAAGTTCTGCAATCACTCAGTGCAGTGATGGCTAAGAGTTTACAGAATATAAAATGAAAAAATTAAGAATTTATGAATGAAATATTCACATTTTTCTTTGATTAAACATGAAATGTTTGAAGAAGACATTTCAAGGCTACTACCGCACCCCCACATGTGCCTTTGTTTCATTTCTGAGTGCCTTGTATTTGTACTTCTGAGTCTAAAATAAACAGATTCATAAATAAGTGAAGTTTTTGGGTTTCTAAACTAACAACAAGATGCAACAAAGGCTGGTTTCCAGCTGTTAATACACACTACAGACTAGAGGGCAACTTAAAAAAATTAGCAGACAGTAACAGCTTTGAAAGAACATACATAAAGAGCCAGTCTTATACGACATCAACAAGTGGTTCACATTTACAAAAATGGGAAAGACTCCTGTTTTTGGATCACAGGTTTTGTTTTAACTTAAGCCAACACTAGCGTCAGTCAGGTGATAAACCTTTCCTCAAGCCAGACAGTAGAAAGCACGTCCAGGCCTATTCTTAAAAATATGAGCTTTCCGTATAACCTACTTCTTACTTCTCCAAATGTGATCTTATCATTACTAGTGCTGGGGCTTAATTTATGACTAAGTCCAATTCCAACTCCAGCTCCATCAGTCCAGCGCTCGTGATCACCTCAAACAGCCAATCATGCCGTCATGACACTAAAAGCCCATTATTCAGGCATCAATCCTCCAGAGTGTAAGTCTCAGTATATTAATCATGATTTATTGCATCCTCGACAAACCCTTGTGCTATTGAAATCCACACTGTGTCCTTCACAGAGTACAGCTGAAAACGCCTCTGGTGCATGTCGTAAAATTTGACAACAATAATGTTCTGATGGGAAAAGAGACCTGATACTGTTGGCTTGTTGCTGTTGATTCTGGCACAGACATTTATGATATCATTGGACAACAAATCAAATAAAGACTTTTCTTTGTCTAATAAGCCAGAGCCTGATTACAGTAGTTGATGAATATGTTCTGTGCGTTTTAACTAAAGAACAAAGGAAAAGCATTTCTGTTTGCCAGTATAAACATGTTTTTTTTGTTTCTTACACTTTGTTGTCAGTAAATGCATGAATCTATTTACCCTAAGCACAGGATATGCATGGATTTAACAAATGAGACAAAAGAGGAATGACTGATCAGACATGTCCCTTCAAGGCTAAACAGAACCAACTTTAATCCGAGTGAAAAAAGACGCCTCCTCGTTAAATTTAACTAGACCGCTGCAATGGAACAGCAAGAGAACCTGATGCAGATGTGGTTCCCTGCTGTGCCAATGTTCCGGCAAAAAAGCAGGTCATCCAGCTAAAAAGGCCAAAGCTGGGTCAACTTTGCACACCTACATCCTGAACGTTTGAATAAAGCGAGTTAGACTTGTGATGATTTGCAGTATAAAAACCCAGACAGTTGGATCACTTCAGTGTAAAATTCTGGAGGACTCTGCATCTAATAAACCTTCAGAAAAACACCCATACCAAGACAGCCCTTTTATTTTCTGTAAACCAGTACCATTTTTGGAATGAACACCCAGTAATCTCACTTTATCCTTAAATTTAGATGTCACTATGATGGCTACAATCTGTATTAAAGGTGCAATACGTAAATTTTTCACAAAGAAATGTCTAGATAATTGAAAAATAATTAAACCTATGTCTTTTATTGTTGAGTACTACCAAGACTTAAAATACTTCCAATCATTTTCAAAGCCACAGAAATCTTTAATCTTTTGTCATTGTGACAGGGTGTGTCTTGCATTGACAAGATTTGTCCTATACTAATGCTGCACTGATGCAGTCCAAGCTAGAGGTGCACCGATTTAAACCAATATTTAAAATAACATTTTATCTGATTGCCAATACAGATGCTTATGGTTTTTGCAGTTACTTTTTTGATGTTAAGCCTGTCACACACCACAAAATGATCATGCAGATTTTGGTTGTTTATTATTTTGCCAGATTTTTGCGTGGTGTGACATGTGTCAAGAGTGAGCCACTTTGACTTGAAATCAGTGATATTGAACATGTTTAGTACTTTTAAGATTTGATGAACAAGATTTTGAGTATTAGAGACAAGACTCTGACTGTCAGCAAACAGAATCTATTGCTGTGTTGAACATCAATTTGAAAAATCTTGTAGAGTGTGGCAGGTATAAGTCTCTCAAAATGCCGATACAGACACAAACCGGGGTTTGTTCAACAGGTCACTTCTTCTGTCTGATAAATAAGACCTATTCGCTGTCCATTTTAGGCTGAGTCTAACTATAAACACTCCCTAATCCATCTGATTAAAGGTTTATCCATAAAGGACAAAAACAGCCTAAATAACATTGTTATAGTCTGCTCCAAGATCATCAGAGTCGGTCAAAGAGACTTGTGTTCCTTTAGAGAGATTCAGCAAAAGAGGAAGACAATATACATTAGCCAACCTCAACTTATTTTGTTCGTTGTTACCATGGACCTCTGAGTCAGACCAACTTATACTCTTTAATCCTTTCTGCTATCAGGTTGCAGAACTCTGACAGCAGTCATTTCAACTGACTTTTTTAAACTGCTAGACATTCATCTGTCTACCTACTGACATTATTATGTATATATTCACTGATGTAATCATCTTGGACCATTAGGGTCTTCCCTAAGCTCTGTTTGTTTATTTGTCAGTGGTGGCAAGCTGTAACATATCACATGATAGTGATGACAGTGCTGTAAATTACTCTGTAATATAAAATTTCATATGACAGATCTTCATTTGGAGGGGAAGCAGCAGGGAATCATTGCAATGATTCCTTGCTACACTTGACATCACCTTTTGCCTTTGTTATTGTTTATACTGAGAGCCCCGTGGCAGTAAGTTTACATCCTATGTGTTTGAGCTTTTAAGGGAAATCTGAGAAAAAGCATAAAAATATATGGCAGTCATGCTGAGAACTAGAGAGCAAAACATTTTTAATTCCTGAAAGAACCCAAACTAAACAGTTGCGGCGTTTTTACTTTTATGATGCATATTTCCCTTTTGAATAAGCGGTTTTATAAATGTTTGTCTGTGAATGAAAACACAAATGGGGTCAGTCTGTCCATTTTTCTCTGCAGGGCTATCGACTTTTACAAGGCTTGTGAGCGTACAGACGTCTGATTTTCAGCATTTCACTGGCCCTCTGCAGGAGTTCAGTTTCAGCTGCTCCAGTTCTGTCTCCCTTAAGACCCTGGACTATAGACATAACAGATTGGCACAGAGCTTGTCAGGCTAAAGAGGGTAGCTTTGTTGTTGAATCTTTTATTATTCCGGCCTTCACCAAGTCTAGATTAATGGTCATGATAGATGGCTTCACATCTGTATCCAAGGGATGCAAGGGAGGCAGCAGGACTGCAGTAATTCAAGCATCAACTGTGTAGGACAGGAAAAACGGTACTGCTTCCTTGCCATAAAAACAGATGTAAATACAGTGACTTACTGAGAACGTATACACAACATTTCATCTGCTTTATTACCCCAACTGTCTGTAGTGAAGTCATTGAAGTCAGGTGAGGAGACTGGCCTAGACTATGACCTCCCACATAACAAAAGACATGCTGTCAAATATTGCAAGAGCTCCAGACACCGACCCTGACTAATCTGCCAACAGATGCACAGCCTCCAGTTCTGGTCACAGTCCATTTAGCGGGAGAACTAACTGGTAAAACCATTACAGTACTGTCCGAGGTCAGAGTCTGAGACACAAGACTGGATCTGACAAGAGAACTCCTGCGTTCTCGATACACAATGCCCATGACGAAAGACAGACGAGCCGTTTTATTGTCGTTGTTATGAATTTTCAAGATCTGTAGAAGATGACAAGCTTTAAGTGACAGCTTGAACTTTCATTGTGTTCCACCATCAGGTCAAACATTTCCATCCATGTCAAAGCCCCTAGAACTACCATAAGAGTGTCTGACGTTTGTCACATTTATAGCAACAGTAAAAATGAGCACAGCAGCTTTCTAGCTTTGTAAAGAACATGATATACAGTTTGTTTTTTCTGTCAAATGTAAGAAGGTGAGATCTAGCGCAAGGCTCTGAAACCTGAGCGTCAAGTTGTTTTCATTTTTATAAACATGGTACATAAACTTTTCTGAAATATCAAGAAAACATCAAGAAAATGTCAGGACAGCTAACCAAAGTTTTTCAGACATTCATCCCTCACAGGCCATATAAACACTTGCACAAAACCTGAATGAGGTGCATATGTGAATGCAAAAAGCAGAGTTTTCAACCTGACTTCAGTCTGAAATTTACCTGCCAGTCCCCTGATATTCTCCCCATCCCTCTACTGACTTACAGGCAAACTGTACTGTACACAAATCCTACTTCATCTTGTTTCAGCACTGCAAGTAAAAGAGTTTGAAGTATCCTTACGACACATCCAATGATCACACCAGTTACTCACTTATCCATAGTATAAATGTCATCACCCTTTCTTAATCTGCAGCGAGTTTTCATGACTTTTACCTACAGCATTCAAACACCTACAGAAATTTTACTGTGGGGTTGGCAGGAAATCATCAGAGAGTAAAAATCTGCCATTTGCATTCACAAATGTAGTTTAACCTGGAATTGTGTGATAATATGAACACACCATAGGCTGTTACTCATTCTTAAGGTTATTCCTTTTTAAACAAGAGCTTGAGCTATCTGAAATCACTGTTTTAAGCAGTAAATGTACAGTCTTTACTGGTCTACTCTGATTTTGGTTGTGGGACAGTTCTAAAATTAAATTGTTGTGGATTCACGCCGTTTTATTACTGAAGGTCCTGTGCATGTTTATCATTATTTGTAGGATCTGGGCCAATCCAAGAAGACCTGTAGTGAGCACTGAGCACCAGAATCACATAAAGGCTTGAATTATTTTTGAGTGAGATGAAAAGAGCTTGTATCATATCTCCTGATGTAATAAGTAGTGAAAAGACCAAAAACTAGAAGAGGCAAACTTAGCAGAAACTACTTATACAGCCTCCAATATGGAAGTGTGGAAAAGACAACATTAAAGGTATGTTCAGTGTATTATGTGTGAAAGACCTTAAATTATGGCTTGACAGTTTGAGAAATAATCTAATTGCAATTTTTTGCAATGATTTTGAAGTTCCTCATCTTGTGTATTTTCCCAGCAACTCTATGAAATAAATCATTCCATAATCAACACAAAATTCAACAGATTAAACTAGTGTTGAATGTTTTTTTTTTTTAAATATCATTGCAATTTTAACTCATACTGGATTTTTCAAGTAGGAACTGTTGTATTGAAGGAATCATCATTTTGATGTCATTCTTATTTTGATGGAGAATAAATACCTACAAACACAAAGAAAGCAGGATGGTTTGCAAGCTATTCTAAAATAAATGATACTTGGACTTTTGCAAAACGTATAGTGCATAAAATATGTGCTGCAATTAAAATATGCTGGTTTGTAGAATGTGTCTTATGTTAGCAGAACTGGCACAGATTAGCCTCCACATTTCTGGGCTGAATATATCATCATATAACGCTTTGGTTATACACGAGTATAATAATATAATTTATTCCCATTTTCCAGATCAAAATAGTGCTAAACCAGTGGTTTTCATACTTTTGTTCCCAAGGCACACCTGAGTTCAAGTCAAAATCTCAGGCCTCTTTCGTATCCATGCACAATAAACTTTCTCACATGTTACATTACCTTATGGTTTAATCCACGGTGTTCCAAGGAGATGTTATAGGTAAACAGCGGTTGTCTATAATGGATTAAGGGGCATTCTGGCAGTAAGGCCATGTAATCATTAAGAACAACTACACTGGCTTCTCATGGTTGGTGGCTGCATCATAGTTCAGAATTGAGGGGTCTTCTCAACAAAAACTGATCTCCATAAGGTGCATTTACTCAACTGTAAACCCTCATTTCTGTTTCATTTTTACATACTGAAGAAGAAAAGATGTTTAAAATGGACAATGCCTTCAAGCCTCAGGCTGCTGCACGCTCCAAAAATGCTTTGCATGTATTCACCTCCACTCACTTTGCAAAGCCGGAGGGCATCGCCACTTTTAAATACTGCTTTTCTCTCTCAATGTGTGAAATTCAACCATTAATTCATTGAAGTGGTTCACTACTTAATAACTAAACATTATCAAATGCAGTAATAGTTGAAAAGACTCTTCAATTTGAAAAAAAGCAAAGAAGTGGAGGCGGGAAAGGGATGGCAGAGCTGAGCTGAGCTGAGACAGTACCATGAGGCAATTTCCAAGCTTTAAAAAAGGAAGTTCATATTTATCTCTCTCTCTTTAGGCAGCATATCTTCATTAATGAAGAAGTAGCCATGTTGACAGGATAATCATAATCCAGTTGAGTCATGACACCAGTGAAGATGCACCGTCAAAATAAACTCCTCAAACAGAAGTAGTATAAGTGTAATATCTTGGACAAAAAGCATTTGGGCATATGTATTTTTCCCTTTTAAATGATGTCTAATCAGATTCTCACAAATTTATGAAATCAATTAGGGATTAGAAATGTCAGTTTAGACCTGTAGAGATCTTTACTTGTTTAGAAGTTCATCTGATGAGGGAATGTCAGCGCAGCAGGGGAAGGAGAAACTCAATGGGAAAAATATGACCCAGATGTGGAAACTGTCAAACTTACTGAGGACAGTATTTTGACAAGATTTTATCTGATACTGGAGAGGTAAGAAAATGCCTCAAGAATTAGGAGGTGCCTCATAAAGCCTGGGCTTTCTTTGAGGATGGCCAGAGGCAAAATATACTCAATCAGTTTGAGATTAACTATATTTAGTGCCATAAATATGTACAGATTGTATTAGCAACAATTCTAACACACAGCATTACTTGAAGAAATACATTTAAAATGATCCATCCATTTAAGAAATCCTTTAAGAGCTGTCAGTCTAAAGTGGGTCATCTTAAATTAAATCCAGTTGTGGTTCTATTTCCCTCTGAACTGGCAGAACCTCACTCTGGAGGTGGTTTAGTAGGGTGTAGGTCAGACAGAAGCCAGAAATTCAATCCTGAAAGGACGAGGCCTCCAACGAATCAAAAACCCAAACGCAGGGGCAAGACCTCTGAAAAGTGTGTTTAGTCAGGAGTGAGCAGACGTATCACCTCACTGTGCTCATTTCTAATGAGCTGTAGATTTATGAAATGTGAAACGGCCAAGCTGTAAAGTGTTTTTGGCTGGACAGAATATCATTGGCTTTAGGTGAGCCAGATTCAGCAAATCAAATAACTGTGGATGAAATCAGCTTCTTTATAAAGTGATCAGATTGTGACCACAGAAAAAACTGAGCTGCTAGAGTGAGGAGGTGTTTATTCACAGCTCTATGCCCAGAGCTGACTTGGGAAAAACAGCAAGGATTCTGCATGTGCATTTGAATAAAAATATGTAACAATACATTTAAATCACACTTGTCCAAAGGTTAAAAAAAAACAACTAGTTTTGCTTAATTTTACAGTCTTAAATTTAGTGAAGTGTAAAACACTGTGCACCACTTTTTGCAGCTACTTTAAAGTATGATCTGATTTATGATCTGACTCTTTTTCTCTTTAAATCAGCTGTTAAATAAATGATTCACAAGCAAGAGAAAAGGTGTGCAGCTCAATCCCTAGCTGGCATCTCATAAATCCAAGTCTGCATTGACTTTTCTGAATGACATTTACATATTTCCTCTTAAATGCAGACTGCCATTTAAGTTTTCTGGCCTTTAAAACTTAAGTTGTTTGTTCTGGTGAGTTACCTCATAGTCCATCGTTGTGAAGTGTGGAATGTCTAAGTTGTGCTGTGCCTGAACGAATAAATTAGCATGTTTTATTGAGCAGGCTCACATTTTTATTAGAAGTGAGCAAAATAGTTCAATTTTTGACTCGTGGACTAGAACATGAGCATAGTTCACTCTAGGGCTGGGCAATTAATTGCAAATCAGATTAAATCACAATATGGACTGCTGCAATTTTCAAATCGCAGAAGGTGTAATATTTCTTTGACCTGAAATTTGCACCAAAGTACCAGTTTAAACCCTTTTATTTTGCTGCAGAGATGTTATGCATTACATATCACACAGTCATTCAAGTGCCATTTTTTAAGAATAGTCTACAAAAAAATTCTACTTTCTTCAGGTTTGTAGGTTTTTCTTATTGAATATGAGAATGACATCAAAATTATCACTCCATGCAATACAAGAATTCATGTCTGATTTGCAAAGCGAGTCAAAATCCTCCCAATTTGATATTTTTTCAAAATTATTTAGCAATTGTTTTATCTAATATTGTGTTGGTTATAATACAGAATGATTTATTGCTTGTGTTTGTTGTAAAATACATAAGATGAAGAATTTCAGAAATAATTGCATTTCAAATCACAATATTGGGGAAAAAATCGCAATCATAATATTTTCTCAAATTGTTCAGCCCTAGTTTACTCTAGAGATAGCAGACGACGGCTCATAATGCAATGGTACTGAGAGTTTTCAGCTCTGTGCTGAAGTTGGACTGAGTGCGCCTGGTGTGCATCCTGCTTATCAATACACTCAGACCTGAATGTTAAGTGCATTAACACTTCTGGTAAGCTTTTCAAAGTAAAAGTCCAATCTGTTACTTTTTTCTGTGATGAGACTACCCATGTTTTCACACAGTACTTTAAGTCTCAAATAGTTTCTGGTGCAGTTATTTTGTTATTAAACTGACATGCAAAGTTGTTAAGCTCTTTTTTTGGGGGGGTACCTGCTTAACTTAAAAAAAAAATCATAAATCTCCTTTTCCGTTTCCACTAGCTATTAAATTGAGAAATTTCAGCTTATGAGTGACAACACAAAACCACCCCTCAACAGGTAGAGTCAATGGAAAAAAACCAGTAAAATTAAAGTGATAAATACATCATGTATTTGACATGTATTAGTTATGATTTAGTTGAGCACACAGCTCACTTCTTTCCCTTCAAAAAAAAAAACAACCTTTGTTATTTTATAAACCAAACAAATTCGTACAGTTCATAATTTTATGGCCTCAATTTGGGTGAATCAAGACTGCAGGAAATTACTCTTAATTGAAAATGTATTTAAAACAAACAAAAAAACTTGAACTAGATCACAGGGACCTTCTTTCAGAATTGAATCTGTGTGAACTGAGCTTTGACCTTAACAACTTGATCTGTGCACAGCACTGTCTAAGTCTGCAGCAATGTACACATGTGTACTTCCTTGTTGGATCTGATAGAGCTGTTAGTAGTGTTTATCTACAGATATCTTCATATGGCCTGAATCTGACCCCTAACCCTGTCATTAGGGAGAGGTTTAGAGTAGTTAAAAACCATTATTGGAAAAGTTTTTACATTTTTTACTTTACAGACTTTGCAGCCAAGAATATAACTCAAATTCCTACTTGTGTGAGGCTTACAACCCTAATATACTTTTGGTTTTTAAGAAAACCAAATCATTGCAAGAACTTGACTTGGTTGTAACGATCTCAGACTTACCTGAGTCCTGACTGGACTTGGACTCAGAAAGACTGACAGCTGAGGCGTCTCGGGACTGATCAATCATGCCAATGTTGACTTTGTGCTTGTAGGGGTCCAGAGCTCCAAGAAGACCCAGCACCCTGATAGCCTGTAAGAAAAACACAATACACACCACATTAGTAATCTTCCAAAGAAGCTTCAGTAGGAAACCTCCATAAAGACTCTCAGACTTGAAGGCAACTGTGAAGAAATCAGTCTGATCTGTACTTGTTCAAAGCCAGTGGCTGCCAACCTTTTTTCCTGTGAGCCCCCCTATATTCATCTAAGTAAAGTTTATCTCCCAGGACCCACATGAAAAAAGTGATCCGTTGCTGCCAACTGTTTTTGTTGTTTAAATCCAAGCAAAATAGACCAACACATAACAGTTCTTACCAAAATCTCTTTGTATGAACTGTTTCTAAGTGTTTCATCATGATTTTTGTTTGTATGTGCAGATCAAATTTTAACAACCTCAGAGCAGACAGAGCCTTGCACCCCCTCAATATCTTTGACATCTCCTAAGGGGGTCCCAGACCCCAGGATGGAAACCAACATACTATGCATTAAAAAGCCATTTTTGATTTGCTATACCTTGATCAATGAAAACAATATTATCACTGAAAAAGCCTCTGGTGATCCACTTGTGACCCCCTAAGCTGTTGTTGTTATTACTGTTAATTTTCACTTCATTGTTGTTAAATGGCTCTATGTGTGCTATTATAAGAAATATCATGCAACTACATTTGCCTTCATTTTAACTTGTGCCTTTTTACTTCAACAGGTTTGTTTTGTATCCTGTTTACATAAAATTAAAAATAAGTACAAAAAAATTTTTTGAAAAAGTAACATAGTATCATCATGCCCTTAGCTCAAAAAACTGTTAAAAAATAGCAAAAATAGCATCATGATTAGGACTGGGAGATTAGGCAAAAATTAAGAATGACATTTTATTGTTTTATATCCAATAATTATCAGTGCCGACCTATACTTCCTGATTACAGATCAGTCCTTGTTATCACATGCCAACACACTGAGGTTTTAAAATCTTAAATAAGAACGAGAAGTTTCTTCTCCTCTGCAGAAAAGCGCTGTCTGATGCTACAGCGTTATTTACACTTGGCTCCTGAGCAGTTTGTTTTCTATATGTGCAGCATAATATGGCTCATGTGTCCGAGTCTGTGCCAACTGCCAAGCAGGCCAACAGCCTTATAAAAATGAGACTCTAGCGGGGGGGGGGTAGAAAGGCCAGAACTAACAAATTTAAACACAAATTCTTTTACACAAAAACAACTGTTATGATTATTTAAAAGAGTTATAGCATGATTTCTGGTAATATGTGCAAATCTAATACTAACAACCTCAGGGCAGACAGAGCCCCCCCCCCCAAGGGCGTCCCCAGGTTGGGAACCAAGGGTTAGGTAATCAATATAAAAAACTGATGCTGCTCTTGTTGCAAAGTCACTTCAGTGTCCAAGTTTGCCTCCATGGCACTTACATGTAGAGAAATGGATGGGGAAGTGTCATGTGACCACCTTTTTTGGGGGTTTCCAGGCAGGCTACGTGCCTTGCAACACGTGGCTGTCTTTCAATTGACTACACAATCAGTAGTGTGAATTTGAATTACTAAGGGGAAAAACAAAATAACTGACACAGCAGGTTTACTTCAGTTTGAGGCCCTAAATGTCAGTTTTGATTATTTCTCAATGAAGTACCCAACACTAACAACAATCCTCTTAAAAACAAAGAGAAGACAACAACAATGTGCTTAAAAAACAAATGCATGCAAAACTTCACACATGTAGTTGTGAGAATGGATGTAAGGCACATTTTGTCCTCTTTGGATTTGCTGGTCAGTGGCAAAAAGCCTGCAGTTGTTTGTTCAACAGTTAAAAGAAGAAAACCACTTGCTTGTTGTACAAGACTGAAGTTCATTCGCCCAGAGCTGAGTGTCAAGAGTATTGTTGTGGCACAGAGTAAAAAGTCAACCTAGCCTGCTGATGTTCATGTATAATTGGTTAATGAGCTCAACAGTATTTTCAATGTATAAGAAAATGGATCCAAGGGCAAGAGTTTCCAGAGCCAATGCTCACGTGCCACACAGCATGCACAGCAACAATGTGCTCTCTAAGACCCGCATAATGTTATACACAGGGCAAGGAAAAAAATGAAAATTGTCACTTACATCACAGCTCAATTCTTAGGAAAGAGTTCCCATATAATGATGGAAAATGTGTATAGCCACAGACTGTATGTTCTCCTGCGATTGTAATTCACCAGTCAAAGCTAATACATCTAAACAGAGCTTCATGTGTTTAGTAGATGTTGACAGGTTGGGTTTCTGAATCTACAATAAGTCATTGAGCTGCACAGTTGGGTTCCCACTATGAGAACGCTGAGGAAAACGAAGGCTTTGGAGCCAAGATGGAGGCTCACGTGCATACCTCTCTCCTGATGCCCTGGTTCTGTTCCGTCTTCAGGAAGTTGAGCAGCACCTCCAGTAAGGAGGGGTACTTGCGGTAAGGCTCGACCACATAGCCTGTACTTGCCACCTGCTGGCCCAGTGTCCACAGCGCCACCTTGTCGAAAAACATAGGCAGATTGTGTTTGAGCTAGGACACCTATTGCATTCTTATTCATGTTATTCAAGTATTTTTTTCTGTGTTTGATTTTTATCCATGTGACTGTTGAATACTTTTAATCTCTCAGCTTTGCTACAGGACACAATCCTTTCAAAAATAAAAATAACTAGAGCAGAAAGTTCAGATACTTTCTGAGTGACTTTGAATGTTTACAGAAATTTCATCCAGTTACATTTTCAGAAACGGTCCAGTATTTACCATAACTAAGAAATAAATATTTTTCAGGACTTGAAGTTGTGCTGAGGAGAAATGGCAAATACATAATCCCATCCAGATGAAGCTGATTTTTGTCCTTAATGTACCTGTCGTTTGGCCAAGGAGGAGGAGTCCTGCAGCATGTCCATGATGATCGGAAAAAGTTCATCCATCCACTTCCTCATCTCCAAGCCGCTCACCTGATAGGACAGGGAAGGAGAACAAATCAAAACAAGGGAAACTTATATCCTCTCCAAATTACTGTCAGTGAAAATTACTTAAATGTTAAAGGGCATCAACTATTACTTCTGACATTCAAATGGCTAGTTAACAAAAGGCAGTCTCAATCTGACAGCATAAAGCCCTTATATGTAGAATCTGACGGTAATAAGCATTGTCAAAGCATTCTGAGAGAATTTGGGGTTTTGGTTTTTAGTTAGTTTGTGTAGAAATGTCATGAACTTGCATCTCGAGGTCACATACAGCCGTCCTTCTCACTGTGCAGCCTGCAAGTCCATTTTTCAAATATCAAGAAATTGAAAATATGAAAAAATCTGCCATAAAAACATATGCTGGTACACTATACTACAATAGCCAGTGAGTATTATGTTCATTGCATTGAAAAAGCAGTTTAAATTGGCTTTAATTCTGTTAAGCTGAATAAATTAGGCCTCTTCATTCACATTTGCATGTAACTGCAGTTTTTTTTAGCATCATTGATTCCATTTTTTTGACCATGGAGGTTGCTGCTTTGTTGGACCACAACAAAGAAGAGGTGGAGGTCAATGTCAGACAATATATACGGAGTTAAACATTAAGCTTTCAAGCATATAAAGCTACTTTAATGCATAAAGGAAGCATAAAGGGGCCTTAAATGAAAATAAAATCAAGTTGACACTATAACTCAGGTTAAATCACAAAAGGCTTGCAGGCTAAGTGTGTCTTAAGCAGAGATTTTAAAGGGATCACTACCAGACTCAAACCTTTTTAAATTTTACACATACAGGCTTTTAGCTTGTATAAATCCCTTTGTTTCTGATGTTGCTTTCATCTTTCTTCCCTACATTTTTCTGAGTCTCCCTGTGCTGGCTTCTGAGCAGCTGTCCTCCTGCCTCTTCCTGTACTGAGTGCGCTGTGAAGGAATCTCCTGCACTGTATCTGACCTGCAGGGTCTGCCTGACTCCCACTGAGCTTTCCTGACTCGTCAGATGAGACCCTTGAAAGGCCTGGACAGTGTGGAGCAGAGACACACATCCATGGTTGGGGCTCTGCACTGTACTTTTCAAACTCACTGACTGACAGGCTTGTACTTCTTCATTAAACCTGATAAAGTGAGAGACTCAAAGAATGTAATCATGTGCAAAGGGCAAAGCATTCTGCTCAACCACCTGCAGCAAGAAAATTAAAATGAAGTACAGGACACATATCAGCTCAAATAACCTGCAGGGAATCTAAACATTAAATCTTGCCTTACCTGAGCCAACTCCCCGATAGTAGCGAGTACACTGATGACCACTCCAGGGTTGGGGTCTGGGTCTTTTAATTTAAGGATCAGAGCCTGCAACAACAGAAGATTAATGGGTTAAAGAACTCATTTCACTCCTGAGTACTCTTTGAATGTCATTATCAAACTTTTATCTTGTCTTTGAAACAAATCTTACACACTGATGATCAAAAGGATCATAACTACTGCATCAAAACAAAGTATGTTATCTTTCTTAGTTGACATTAGATTTTTATCTTGTTGAAAACTTGTGCCAACATTTCAAAAAAATTAACCATCTCTAATTGGACTTATTCTAGAAATAGCTACTGTGAGGAGAAGCCATTATTGGGGAGCAGAGATGGGGATTTATGCCACTGATATTGATACCATTATAAAGGCTCCATATCTATCCAACTCCTTATCTGCACCAATATTTTTCTATTATCTGGTGAAAAGAAGAGATGTCAATATGTTTTCCAGCTGGCATATCTATTTTATACTGCTGGGAAAACAAATTTCTCCTCTTAACAATCCAAGTTTATTCATGTTTTGAAGGTCCTACAAGGTTTATTTTGATGCACAATGCTGGTTTGCTTGTTGGCTGACTGTTCAGTTTTATTCAAAAACCTTTGTCTAATCAATACAGATTTGTGCACCACTGATTTTATTTGAAATAGTTTACTTGACTCTACTCAAAATCTAATATATATTTTTACAGGACCCCAGAGACTTAATAGCAGAATAAGCTCAAATGTTATTGATTTTCAGGTTTTGAAAAATGTGATATGTAGTCATTAATGGAACTTGGTTTCGATCCAAATTCTTTGTTAGGCACAAAATTCTTCCATTTCACAGTTCAAGTTTTGTTGATTGAAGAACCACAAGGACATCTTAGCAAATTATGTTAACTTACCAAAAAGGAAGGAACTGAGGACGTTCATCAACTACTTCAAAATTTGCAGTAATATTTTCAGTAATCTGTTCATGGCTTCATGTGAATGTTTGCCCCATTCCTTTATTTAGATGTCTGTAGGATTTAACTGTCCATCTAGCAGTGCATTTTACTCTCAAAAACTTCATAATGAAGAACTAACAGTGTTGTACCTTGAGGATGGGCTCCATATATGGTCGAATAAGTCGGGGAGCGTTGGAGACAAGGTGACCGAGCATACGAGCACTCTGCTCTTTGTTCCTGCCAACACCACTGTGCTCCAGTTCTGTTAAGATCTGCAACAAAATTCAACACAGAGATTAGAAAGACACATTCACTTATTCACATCTGAAAAAAAATCACACTGAGGTTCACAGTGTACAGAATAATGTTGTGGAAGAATCATAAAAATGTAAACCTTCACCAGGTTTTATACAGAAATACTTCAAGTCTGGAGACAGTGAATAAAACCCTGAATCTTTGCTGCCCTCTACAGGTATCCAACTGCAACATCTGACCAAAAGTATTACGTCTTCAAATACCTGCATTGGGGATACAGATGGACCCAAAATTTGATTACAGTACAGTTATTTTGGATTATTTTAAAAAGGAATATTGAAATACAAACATGGATTTATAACTTTTTAAGAACACTTAATTTAATGTCAAAGGAGGGAAGTCTTAATGATTTTATTCGGAGCATAATTTAACTTTATTTCATTTTACATTTTACAAGAGACATTCTATGAGGAGAATTTCTGTGATTTAATAACATTTCTAATGATTTGAATAGAAAACATAATGTCCAAGGTCTTTCCGCTCAACGTCACATTGTTACATCTCTGAGCCTTTTTAACCTGTTTGTCATATACCAGCGGTTCTCAACATGGGGGTCGCGAGGGGGCTGCCAGATGCCTTTCATAAAACAAGGAATATTTTTAAAATAAATTCAAATTGTAGAAATGAGCCACTTTTATACAATTATATGCATAGAATTAGCTAAATGGAAAAAAAGAACATTGTGATTTGGTGAGGTTTATGCTGAAATCAAAGTAGTCTTCAAGAAAATCCTTTAAATATGAGTCTGCGCTTGACTTCTTGAATGTGCACAGCTGTGTTCAACTATGCAACCACCTTCAGGTACAGCGGTGGTCCCCAGTCAGTGGCAGCTTCATTTTGGGTGTCACAGGCTGTAAAGGTTGAGAACCCCTGCTATATACCTCCATGCAAACCTTTGCTGCATGACATACAGGGCCACTATAAATTCAAGCAGCATTCTCCCTGCATTATGAGTGACAGATTTAATCCTGCAATCTCACACCAATATTCAAGCCTTGTTTAATTTTCTTGGACTTAAAATGAGCTAAACAAGTTGCAGAACAACTCATATGATATAGTGGGTCAAATCATTCCAGCACACAGATGGCCGTACACATTTGACAGGAGCTAGCACACAGAAAGAAGGTGGGGTCCTTTGGTCAATTAGTGATAAGGTCTGCTTGGTCTGGTCATAAACCCCTCTTTTATGTTACTTTTATTTACCTGCCTCAGTGGCTGGTAGGTTGAGCAAATTCATCACACTGCTAAAAATAAAAATATTTGGTCGGTGGCAGGTGCTAATTCCCATCCTTATCTACATAACATTTCAGCCTTAAATTCCTCCTTAATCCTGACACAATTCTTCTTAAAATAGTCGTAATGTTCCATCTGTTGTGCCACTCCTACCTGAATGAGCATTTTGCGTAGAAAGGGCATGACAAAGGCCGGGTTCATGCTGCTGAGGCGTCCGATTGTGCAGATGGCGAGCTCTCTGATCTCAAACACCTCATCGTTCAGAGCTACAAAGAGGGCCTGCAGGTTCTCAGCTTGGGCAAGGTGAGCATCAAATCGCTCATCCAGAGATGCAAGGACACAGTATCGAATGTCTGGATCTGTAGAAGAGATATTATCAAATTAAAAATGAGACCACTCAAAAAAAAATCATATTCTAAGACTAACCCCTCTCCATCTGATTTATATTTCTTCATGTGTTACCTGGATCCGTGATGCCAACAACCAGCAGTTTGCTGAGCACATCTGCAACAACCTGCACAGCTGTCTGGCTGACAACATGCCCGCTGATCAGGTGGATGGAGGGGGTGAGGAGGCGGGAGCATGTCCGAGCCGCCTCCATACGGATTTCCTTGTGTTCGCTGTTTAAAAAGTGATCGGCACAGTGTCGCACAAACTGGGTCAGAGAGTGTCCTAATGAGAGAAGAAACTTATATTAATACCTGAGCTAAAACTTTTTAATAGTGCCTTTACAGCAAAACTATTTCAACAATTTGTCTTCAATAGGAAAGCCATAAATATTCTGAACACACATTTATTGCTTATTTTTGCATTTTTTTGCCTTTGGCTCATTTTTTCACAAAAGGAAAATCCTGCCCACCACTCACAACATGAGACTACAAGAAGTTGATGCTGTTAGCTGGAAAATTTCAAGCAAGTCAGTACAATTACACAGTGACTATGAGTTCTCTCCTTCCCCCACATGAACTTAATTTCCCCTCTTAACATCCCACACAGAGCACCATGCAGCTTATCCAGCAAGCATTCAACACAACTTGTAATAAACATAATCTTGTGTATGATTTGTACAGGCAGGTGACATTTAAAATGCTGTTTACACAAGAAGAAAATAAAGAAATCTTGAGTGCCACTCAGAGGAGCAAAGTACAGCTAAAGTTAACGCATGGATCATATTTATAGAGTTTGTTATCTTTTTCTTTTCTGATGTGATTGTTTCTCAAAGTCGGGTTGCCAAATTCTACATAATTCCAGGCAGGCTTTCTTTGCTTTATTGCTTTATGATTTAGGGACTTTGGGCAGTGATGCAATAACCCAAACCCAAAAGTAACACTTTCTCTCTGGACAGTACCATATTTAAGATCAAAGAAGTTTGTTAAAATAGTAAGAACTGAGGTCTGCCTTTGCTTTTTTTCTGTTAATATCATTGTCTTGTGGATCTTAAAATATAAACATTTAAATTATAATGCAGCTTCAAAGCCTTGTCTTATGCAAGGTTCTTGCCTTCAAATTCAAAGCTTCCCAGCGTGCGGAGGGCCAGCGTAATACTGCCAACGTCACTGGCCTCAGGGATGTTTGTGAGGCTTGGCGAGGCCAGCTGGTGAGCAAGGCCTTTGGGCATGCCGGGATGACGCAGCGGCTTGTGCATCAACACCAGCGAGAGCATCTTCAGCAGACCATCCTGGATGTCCTTCTTCAACTGTGGGATTTGTCGGCTCAGGTCATACAGAACGGCTGTCAGAGCAGGACTAAAGATGGATGGATGGATGGATGGATGGATGGAATGATGGATAGATAGATAGATAGATAGACAGATAGACAGATAGACAGATACTTTATTTATCTCCTTGGGGAAATTTGGGTATCCAATAGCTCGCATAATAAATAAGTATATAAAATACAGTGAAACACAGAATAAGAATATACAGTAAAATACACAATACAGTCTACATTTAAAGAGTCTGTCAGTGGGAGTGGCAGCCAACAAATGATAAACAACAAGTGATAGAACTAACAATCCAATACTGCTGTTACTTTCATCTTCAAACTAAGCCTGGTTTATTCATACTTTTTCTATACTGACAGTCCATATATCGATTCAGAAAACCTTCATTAAAGTATAAAGAATAGTGACGAAAACTTTCCATCTTACCTGAGGCCCACAGCTAGCATAGGCTCCAACAGCTCCTTGATATCTGGTTGAATGCTGGGACCCATGGCTCTTGACAGCATGCTGATGCAGGTAAAAACTGTGGCATCCACCTGCATGGTCTTCTGCCTCCTGCATTTAGTCAGAAAATACAAGACATGCACAAATGATAAGTCTCTCTCCTTTCATGGACATTATTGCAAAAATATATTCAAATTTATAAAGCAAAGACACTACCCAAATAACACAATTTGGACTTAATTTTCTTCAATGAATAAACTTGAAAATATAACAACCCCTTTTTAATTTAGGAAGGTCTCACCTTATTCAGCACCATTAAATCTACTGAACTATAATGACTCATGAAATTACAATAAAAGAGCATAAGAACACAAAAAATGATTTAAAAAAAACCCTGAAAGTATGACATTAACTTTCAAATTACCAGGGATTAATGATCAAAAATTCTAACATATTTTTTCTCAAATATTATGTAATACAAATTATGACAATACAACTTTATGTGTTTGATTACTGACTTGTGTGCAAAGTCCTTGGGTGGCAGAGCAGCCTTGATGATCTCAAGGACCTTAGAGAGGTATGGCTGGATTTCTGCTCTGACAGCAACTACTAGCAGCCCCAGAGCCTGGAAAGCTGCTGTCCTCTCCTTCTCCTTCTTCAGACAGCCCAGCAGGTAACCCATAGTGTCTGAGAGGTACTGGTCTGAACAGTGGAAAAGAGAAACACAGTCATTAAGGGTGACAAATAGATCTCTGTAGGCTGCAACAAATACATAAAAAAAAGGAAAAACTACACACTGCTAACCCATTGCTATGAGTAGAGAGGAGGCAAGAAATATCTTTATCTTTTACCATTTATTCTCTATACAAACTTAAAAGCCCCATGAACAGAGTGGTGTAGAATCCATGGTTAAGTGCTGCTAAAGTTGAAAACAATCAATCAACAACAAATCTCACCTGTAAAGGTGTTTGGCTGGAATGCAGCCAGGCGTGGAAGAAGGTTGAGGATTGTCATCTGGATCAGAGGGTTTTTACTGGTCCTGTATTTCAGCACCCACCGACAAACCTACACAAGGCACAGAGAAAGGTCCATGTGTCAACTTTTTATTAGTGGGAGCTGAGAAAAGCACCACCTTTGCAAGATACTTTTCAATGGTTTTAAGCCTGCAGAGATCGCCTGGCAGTTAGGCCCCCCATGTACAGAGGCAATAGTCTTCAGAGCGTATCCAGCCTGCGGCTCTGTTCAGTCACTCCCCACTGTCTCTTCTTTCCTACTCTATCCACTGCACAACTGAAAAAGGCAAAAGGCCTCAAAAAAATATATATTATATTTTGCTGCTGCTTCAGTCTTGTTGCAACTACCAATAATTCAAAAGAAAATAAACTGTGAAATATATTCACCACAGTTTTCCTGACGTCAAAGAGATGTCTTAATTTTGCTTCTTTAGTTATAACTTCAGGAGAAAATCAAAGATTCTTGATTTATACTTGTAAATGGGATAAGCAAGCAGTTTATGTCAGATATTTCTGATCAGGAAATGGCTTAAATGACTGATAATTATCAGAATAATTTGGCAATAGCTATATCTAATGGTTGCTACTTAAAAAGACTGCTGACATGAAATCTGACTTTCAGCATTGCTGTAATGCTGAAGTTCACATGTCCTGTGAAGCAGCTTGTACTCAGACTAGGGATATGAAATAGAAATTTAAGAAATTACACATCAAGACTTATGATAATTAGTATTATAGTTAAAATTTATAAAACATTTTCTCATTTAAGCCAGTAATAGCTTGGAAATATTATGTCTTAGTGTATATAAACAAACAAAACAGTATCACGATAAGGGGCACACACTGCTGATCTCACCTTGAGGATATTTACAATAAAACACTAGAAGCATCACGAAATTAAACCGGTAAAGCCTTTATCGTATATTTAGTTATTCTGAAGCACAAAAGGTCACATAAACACTGCATCTATCATTGTTTTTACTGTTTTTTTGAGTTTCGAATATTTATTTTAAAGGATGTTTGAACAGCTCATACTTTGTTTATACCAAATCAAAAGTCATCAAGAACTTTAATGCTTTGTCAAATAGTTTTTGCTACTGAGGCTGCAACAATCAATCAATAAAATCGATAAAAAATCGATAATTAAAATAGTTGGCAACAAATTTGTGTATCGATTAGTTGTGATTATGACATTGCTTGGCGTACTTCTCTGATTATTAGCAGAAAAACTGAGATGTATTCATCATCAACAGTGTCTCATGATGTAGATGAGACACTAGCGACGTGTCATAAAAAGTCTGGCGGAACTGAAGTTTCATTTCTGTTACGATATGAGACTCGATAAAAACAATTGCGACTGTCAGGCGCTTATCTAATCCATGATATTTGCCTCACTTTGTGTTCTAAATGTCCGCTAAAACAGGAGAGAGGAAGGGAAAGCATGAGCTGCAGTCACAGGGCGAGAGGAGCAGTTGGGTGTGTGTGTGTGTGTGTGTGTGTGTGTGTGTGTGTGTGACAGAGAGGAGAGAGTGCAGGTCAGTCTGACAATAAGCATGAACGAACTAAGCTTGTTGAATAAGTGAGTGAAAAACGTTTGTAAGTTATCAATATATCAATAACTTAAAGAGGCTGACGCTGACCTGTGGCTCCTCTACAGGAAAAAATAATTGCAAGAGGATGTAATAAGGGTAAAGGGAAGAGTCTTTCATTCAAATCATATCCCCAGGCAGTTGTCATTAATATGATCTAAAAGTGTATATGTATGTTTGTATTGAGGGAGGCAAAGAAAAAACATAAAAATATCATTTTCATTTTTAAAAATGATTTATTTTTGTGTTTATTCTGTGGCATGTTCAGGTTATTTAATTAAACAGAACTGAAAGAATGTAGTTTTCTTTTAGTATGCAGAATATAGAAAATAAAACTCTTATTTAAAAACATTATTTTGACAGCTTTGGAATAGCCATGTTCAATTTCAAATTAAGGAATTTACTCCCCTTCCTGGGAAAAAAGCTTCCGACTCATTGATGAATCTAGAAAATAGTCATCCAATGAATTGATGATTGAAATCAACGTTTTTTGCAGCCCTATTTGCATCTTTCATACCCATAAAGCCTTTCACACACTGTTGAAACTGACCTAAACTCAAAGGGTTTTCTTTTTGAGACATTAATGAAGACATTTTAGCAGAATTTTGATAACTGCAGCATTCACCACTGTAGAAGTTTTTTATCAGTTTCTCTCTAAGCTAAAAGAAATGATCACATATGCTTTGCTGTTTATAAAAAAAAGTCTTTCGAAGCTTAAAAATACCAGCCCTGTGCTGAAAGTCTACCTGGTCGAATCGTTCCTCCATCAGCTCTCGGCAGTATCGACTCTCCACCAGTGAGCTCTTGGCAGGTACTGGCGTGGCTCCAAAAGTGAGGAATCCTTGAGGTGTGCTGTAGCCCAGCAGGCCCAGGAGGGCGTTTGACTGCTGCGGCTGCACCGACTGGAAGCTGGTGAAGGGAGTAATGTGGCGGGGCTTGGTTCCAAATCCCATCAGCTCTTTGCAGTACTTGTCATGGACCAGCTGCTGTTGTGTGATCTCCTCCATCTCCTCACGCATGCGCTGTTGTTGAGATGGGACGGTTAGAGGAATGTTGTTGCAAGTAAATGTGAAAATGTTTCAAGAGTGAACTCAGCTCTTACCTCTCCTTCCATGCTGCTGATGCGAACCAGCTCATTCAGGATCAGAAGAGCACCGTGAACCCTATCGTCCCGATTCATCCCTTTCTCTTTGGCCAAGGTCTCGTCAAAGCCTTTCTCAGCCTCCTCAAAGGTTTGCTGTTACACAAATGACAAGCACTCATGTTGCCTGTTGCAAGAACATTGGTTTTCCCCTGACAAACATATTATTCACAGACAAAAAGGTACTTCTTTAAGTGAAAAAGAAAAAATGTAATGGGCATTGATATTATGAATGCCTTACTTTGTACCACTGTGGTTTCTGCATTTCTTTGGTCTCCCTTTGTGTAGTGAGTATGAGACAAGCTCGTAGTGCAGATACAGCTCCTTCTCTTATGGCCTGTTTAGGGTCCCATACTGCATAAAAGATGTTGTCAAAGAAGGGCTGAACTTGCTGAAAGAAGAAGGTTGGTGCGCTTACAGCCAGCTCCCTCAACACCAACACCTGAAAAAGACAAAATTTGTTGTATAATTGGCCACAAGCCTGAATTTTTGGCATCTTAGCATCTTAATACTCAATACTTCTAAGTCATTGAAATTTTCATTCATTAAAACCTTGGAAGATAAATTTTACTGGAAATTGAATTTTTCATGCACTACTAGGCCGCATCTTTGTTGATACTTCTTTCCACAAGAAAACTGGATACTACAACACACAGAGAACATTCAAAACATATTAGAGCTAATTTTTATTCAAGTAAAAAAAAATCAATGTGCCTGAAATTTCCCCAAGCTTAAAGCTCAATGACAGAAATCCCAGGAAGGGTTTTCATTTGATTTAAAAACCGTATTGCCTCATCTGTTTCTCATTTCAATTACAAACACAACAATACATCCGTTACCAGTCTCAGAAAAGATAACGGGGTCAGAGAGCAACTGCACAAAACCTTCACTTATCACGCACATTTGCTGACTGAGAATGAACAAGTACATGCATACTTCTTATTCTGTGGTTGTGATAGCCGAGAGAGCAGCTCTTTTCCTTATCAATCCATTTAAATGTATTTAACAGGGAAAACCTCACTGAGACTGAGAGTGGCATTATCATGAAAGTCCTGGCCAAGAGGCAGCAGCACAAACAATGCTGGAGACATAAAACAGCAATTTCAAACACAGATCGTGCAAATCCTGGTAAAAAATATCTACAACCCAATGTATCTTCCACCAGTGCCTTAAAAATCACTTCTAAAAAGAAAGGAGACCAGCTCCCCGGGATGCATATTTTCCTGTAGGAACAGAGTACCTGAAACCCCTTTCAAACCCACTTTAGGAACAGATAGCAAAAGTAAGTCTTGCATCTGAGTCACAGAGTGAAAACTGCAGCTTCCAGAATTTTTTACATGAATAAAATCCCACAAGTATGGGTCAAATATGTCAAACCCATTCAGATAGACTTTGTGGAGGTGAAAATTTAAGGAATTTGTGGTGCTATGTATTCTTGGCAAACTATAATTCTGTTGTGGTTTTTCTTTTACTTTCCGCCTCTCAAGACAATTTATGGTGTATTTTTGGTTGATCTTATGTACACATTTTACCTCTCCTAAGTTGCACCTAGTTCCTTATACTTACATAAGAAAAAGATAAGACTGAATTGCAGAGGAAACTCAGTTAGTCCTGCATGTATATGATGTGCTCTGAAGTCTGCCTTTCAGAACTGAAAAATAAAGAATTTCAAAAAAAATCCCACAAGTATGAGAGAAACTGGTTAAATGTGGTCTTGAAAGTAAGGATATTCAAATTATTTGGCTAGCAGGAAGTCAATGCAGGCCAGCTAACTTGATCATACAGAGTGCAGTGAGGTAGGGCTTTGTTTATTTGTTATAAACATCAGTGTTTACACTGTATCCAACGATTTAAGACATTGAGAAGACACGTGCATTAATAAAGTGTCACCATAATCAATAAGAGCTAAAAAGGGGCAACAACAAAAGTTTTTCTTTGCTGCAAAATAATACCAAGACTTATTTCTGAAATAAAAATCCAGTCACAAATTTAACCTCTGAACAAGTTGCTCAATATGAGGCTTAAAAGACAGTGCATCATTCAACAATAAAGCAAGGTTTTCACAAAAAGATACAGACTCAATGACATCAGCCTGAGACGGTACTGGAGCAGTGTTAATTTCATCGACTAAAACCATGACTAAAAATGTTAGTCAACAGCCTTTTTTCCATTACGAAAACTAGACTAAAACTAGTCAAAGATAGATCTGTGATGACTAAAACAGACAAAAAGTAATTCAGTTTTCGTCGTACATTAAAAATAAATGAGATTTCTCAACTGTAGGTAAGTCTATCAAAAAACAATGCATCTGTATCTCTTTTGCCTCTTCGCAGTAGAAAGCAGGGACCCCAGATTTGGCAGGGCACAGAGAACACACGGCCATGACTTGGTATCAGATTTAGGCAAGAGAATAAATGTTTGGACTAAAAGTAAAGGCTAAAATGTTTTGAAGTTTTTGTCGACTTCAAACTAAAAAGGGTAGGAATGACTAAAATGCGACTAAAACTAAAAGGCATGAAATCAAAAGACAATGACTAAGACTTAAATTAAAAATAGCTGCCAAAATTTACACTGAACTGGAGGGCAGTTTCAGCTGCTTTTCTGAGTATGTAAACATGATGCTGTGTAGCAGAGCAATAAATGACTGAGCCCTGTCACTCGCCTCTTTTACTAGAAGACATGTCAACATAAAGGCTTCAGCTTTCAATCTGCTCAATAAACAACTGTCAAACCAATGTTTACACGAGTTACATTTTCATTTGGCAAACACAATAAGCAACTTGGTAGGGAAGAAAACCTTGTGTACTTAAAATCAGTTGGGAAAGAAATAATAGTGTATGCAGAAAATACAGCGCTACAATCCAAAAAACTGAGAAAACTTGGTGTTCTATTTTGCTAGAATTATCTTCAGAACAGGGATAAATCAGTCAGTTTGTTATGAAGGTAAAGTTACAGCAACAAATGTGATCAGTGCTTCTTTATATAGTAAAAACAATAGCAAACTTGGACCTTCTGGTACATTTTCCTTTGCCCTCATCTATTCCACACATAAACACCATCAAGACATGTTAGTGTTTCAACAACAAACAAAACAGCCCCTGTTGTCACTTACTGCAGCATGACGTCTTCCTTCATTTCTGTCTGCTCCAAGCCACTCCAGGGCTCTCTTCACCTCAAACTCCACGTACTCAGCAGTGAAGGTATCCCCTGCCATAGAGAGGTGGCCCATGGCTTTAGAGGCCATCTCCATAACCACAGAGTCGCTGGAGGGGAGCAGGTTTCGCAGGTAGTTGGCAAAGCGACTGATCCTGGTGGCATTGCCTCCTTCAACTCCGATAAGACTCACTGGAAAACATTTATTAATTTGCGTTAACACAAGCTTATTTTCTAAGTGCAAAGTAAAACTCATTATGTTTACATATCTTACCTATGGCAAGAATCCCTCCTTTCTTCTCATTTACATCAGAGCTGGACACCAGCTCAAATATGTGGTGGTTTAACTCATCGTAGAAAGTCGTGGCTTCATCCTGACTTAACTGTAAAAGGGACAAACCCAGTGATTTCTCGTGATTTGCAGTGGTTTGTGTCAGTTAAAAGCAGTTATAAGCAAATGTTAATGTGGACTTCTATAATCTCCTTAAATAGTTTGACAACTGACTTCAGTTCCTGAAGGCATCATTAAAGATTTAACAAACTGTATGCACTGCATTATCAATCCAGTCACCTCTCTGAGTTCTGTAGTCACGTAGTGTTGTAGATCTTTTGCAGATTTTGCTCTGGTGTCTTCATTTCGACTCTTCAGCCCACTGACAAACTGTTGCAGCACAGTGGCTGTGCCTGACATGATCACCATTTGGATGGCCTTATCTGAAACAACACAAATATGTAGACATGCTTTCAATAACACGTTATCAGTCAAAATAATAAATGCAACACAACAACAAAGTCGCCACTTAAGTAAAAGAGTAAGTGTCAGCGCCCTTAACCTGTTTACACAGGTCAGTGTTGTTGTTAGCTAGCGTTATAACGAGCTAACGTACCCGGTAAGCTAGCGAAACAATTTTACAACATGTAAATTAACAGCGTAACATTTACCATGTCCGTTCTGAGCTATGTAATACAACAAACAAAAATGAATACAAGTGGTAATTGTGCGTGACATATGTACAGTGTTATTCAGAGCGTCATGGGCTAGCTAATGTTAGCTAGTGCTAACGTTCAGCTATCTAATGCATGAAACTGTTCGCGAGATAGAAAAGTTACAATACAGCACTTACGTCGTTGTGTTTATATATCGGCCACGTAATTACTATTCGGCTCTGCTAGAATAAGTCTCATTGTAGAGTGCCCCGGCAGCACAGAGTAATGTTAGCTAGCTTCTGTCTCGCTACGTTCAGTTGGGCAGTTTCCAAAGGGTACAGACCGAAAACTTCACGAGCGCCGAGTTGCGCTATGATTGCGCAGAGCTATGCGCATGCGTCTAAGAAACGAATACCAGGAAAAGTTTGTGATAAATATTACAGTAGATAAGATGATTTTCCTATGTAGGGGTTGAAATTAAGGTCCTGAAGTTTAGAGGGAAGAGGCATAGCATACACCAGGGGTGATCCAGTACATTTGCACAAGGGCCAGATTTATTCTTGGCAGAAACTCTGCAGCCGGGCTTTCAAATAAATAAAAATTACAAAAGTATTTTGTTCTGATTAACATATTATTGTGCAGCAGGCCACAAGAAGACAGGCCTGCAAACAGAAAAGGGCTGAGCCACTGAAAATCCTGGAGAATGGGCCCTCTCCAGTTGTGATTTAACTCATTTTTTATGCTTTTTGCCCCTTTAACCCATTTTTTGACATTTTTTAACATCTTTCGAATCATTTTTCCTGCATGTTCTATCCCTTTTTGTCACTCTTTTATCAATTTTTGCCACTTTTCTTCTATTTTTGCCACTTTTTAACCCCTTTTCATTGCCCTTTTTGCATCATTTTTGCCATTTTTAAACCATTTTTTTCCACTTTTCACCCTTTGGCCATTCTTCAACCCCTTTTTGCAACTTTCTTGCTAATTATTGCCCTTGTGTGCCTCTCTTTAACACCATTCACTACTTTGTCAGGCTATTTTTGCTATATTTCTGTCCCTTTTTGATAGTTTAACCCAATTTTTTTCCCGATTCTTGAACCCTTTTCAAATCAATTTTCCTGCATGTTCTATCCCCTTTGTGCCACTTTTTTATCCATTTTTGCAACTTTTCTTGTCTTTTTACAAGTTTTTAACCCATTTTCATTGCTTTTTTGCCACTATTAACCCTTTTTTGATACTTCTTTCACCATTTTTTTTACCCATGTTAATCTCTTTTCACCACTTTTCCTGTCAATTTTTTGCCACTCTGTGCCACTCTGCAACCCATTTTGCCACTCTCTAACCCCTAATCTGTCTGTTTTTTCAACATTTCTGCAAACTTCAACCCTATTTTATTTTATTTTATTAGTAATTATGGCTGGCAAGTACATTTCTATCGAAAATGATCACATATGAAGTCATTCTAAAACTACTTTAATATTCTTATTATTTTTTGGGTGGATTTAACAGCTGCAGACATTTCAAGCCAACGACATCTTCTTTTCCACCTTTTCTGAATTTAATGGTCTTCTGGGGGCTGGACAGGAAGCTTTGGGGGGCCTGATATGGCCCCCGGGGTGCCAGTTGATAATCAGTGGCATACACCCTACTTGAAGTCCAGTCTGAATTTTCCACAGTAAGAATTTATTTGGTGTGCCTCGTGATTGCTGTTGTTGGCCCTCCGATGTGTTTTATCAAGTCCAGAGTCAACGCATTCATCTACCTCAGTGTTGATTCTGTCAGCCATTTTAAATTTTAGTTTTAGTCTTTAAATGAAATGCAATTTAGTTTTAGTCCCATTTTATTCATTTTTACCTTTTCAGTTTTAGTCTAGTTTAGTCGACGAAAACTCCAAACATTTTAGTCTAGTTTTAGTCCATAAAAAGTCCTCACAATTTAGTCTTTACTTTTAGTCCAAGCGCTTATTTCCTTGCCTAAATCTAGTATTAAATCATGGTAGTGTGTTCTATGCACTCTTTGCTAAACCTGGGGTCCCTGCTTTCTACAGATGAGGGACAGAATAGCTGCAGATGCATTGTATTTACAGATTTACCCACAGTGGAGAAATGTCACAGATTTTGAATATCTGACGAAAACTAAACTACATTTTGGTCTAGTTTTACTCATTTTGACAAAAAGTAAACTTAGTTTTATACCCATCACAGATCTATTTTTGTTAGTTTTAGTCTAGTTTTTGTCATGGAGAAAAAGGCTGCTGATGAATACTTTTAGTCATAGTTTTAGTCAACACTGATCTACCATGAGCTGACAAGCTTCCTGGAGATAGACATTTCCCTTTTTCAAGCTAGCCTTGGAACCTGCCCACAGTACCAAAACTACTTGCTGCCTGACTTGTTCACTGACGATGGTGAAACTGCCACTGCCTGGGAACAGAGCTGGCCTGGCCTGAACACTGCAACGCACAGGTGGCAACTTTGGCTGGGGTCAGCGGCAGATTTAGCCATTTTGGGGCCTAAAGTGAACACTGGCAGGGGGCCCATTACATCCATTGTTCTCCTTTTAATTTTTTTTTTATTTATCAGAGAAAGACCTACATGTAACTTAATGTAAAACCAACCATGAACGACAGTCTAATACCACTGACAGTTGACAGTGGAATATTTAGGGGAGAGGAAATTTCACAGCTGGACTTGTTGCACAGGTGGCATCCTATCACAGTACCACGCTGGAATTCACTGAGCTCCTGAGAGCGACCCATTTTTTCATAAATGTTTGTAGAAAAAGTCTGCATGCTTAGGTGCTTGATTTTATACATCTGTGGCCATGGAAGTGATTGTAACAGCTGATTTTAATTATTTGGATGGGTGAGTGAATTTTTTTGGCAATATAGTGTATTTTCTTCAGCAGGAGTAGTTTAAGTCATGCACTGAATTAGAAAAGTAGAAACATGGTGGAACACACACAAATGTTCAGTACTAAACTCAAAGCCTAACTATGATTAGACAGACAAGATACTTGGATAAGACTTCACATGGCAGAAGAAATTAAGCAGAAATAAGAAAATGCCCAAAGAGGCAGAAAAAGGTCAGACCTGACACAGATTTTTAAGAATATCATGTGTGATTAAAACAAATCAGAATAAAAAAACTGACTTGGGAAATTAATATACAACCTTTTTAGATTAATTGAAGAAAAAATGCAAAATTTAAGACTTTTTAAAAGCTTTAATTTGCACTTAATTACAATTTTTAGTACACAGATTATTTGACAACCATCCCTTAATGTGCAGAGTTTTTCCACAATGCCTTTTGGCATTTGACACTTTTGCACCATGAGAGAAGTTATCAACTCTCTTAGAAGAGTCCTGACTGTGGGCAACATCCTTGATATTAATTAGATATGTATGAGATGTAAGAAGTAAATAATTGCCCGTCATTATGGTTGTTCAAGACTTTTGGTGGGCACTAAAAATAGTTCTCAACTGGGCTGCAGCACAGTGAAGTTTGGGAAAGGCTGCTTTACATGAACTAAACTTCATAGTGGTGTAAACGACCCCAGTCAACAATAACAACAACAAATAAGAGCTTTACAAGTTTGAATGTGAAATTTTTTTTTGACTAATTAATAACAAAAAGTTTAAAAGTCTGTTATGTATTTAATTGGTTGGCAGCACCAACTTAAGTACAACACAAGATGGCCCCATAGATTGATGTTGAAATGAAACAGATGATCTGTTTGTTAAACTAGTTCGTCACAATTGAAAGGAAGTCAAGATTTACATCAACAAAATCCTAAAGACAGTTTATATGGGAAGCTGAAGTGATACCTAAAAGTTTAACAAGGGGAACAATGAGAGATTGTTTTATTTGTATGATAAAATAAATCACTCAAAGTAGCTCTGATAAAAACACTCATGGTGTTTTGTCCTGTACTGTAGTCGTACAGCTGTTGATAGCTTCAAAAAGTCATGCATTCTACCAGTGTTCATGCTTTCTACTGAATATACAGCTTGTGGATCTATTCTGTTGGAGCAGGACCTGTAAGCAGTGGTAAATACATATGCATCCATCCATTTTTGACACCACTTATCTGGTTGGGGGTCGCAGGGGGCTGGAGCCTATCCCAGCTGTCACTGGGCGAGAGGACGCCAGTCAATCGCAGGGCTGACATATAGAGACGGACAACTAAGCATGCTCACACTCACACCTGTGGCCAATTCAGAGTCACCAGTTAACCTGATGAGCATGTTTTTTTTTTGGTGGTGGGAGGTAAAGGTGTATCTAGGGATTTTGGGCCCCAAGAAAGAATATTACTCAGGGCCCCCCATCAACCAGCTATAGCCAACAACAAATGTCTCATTTTTTCTGAATATCTATGCATTTAGATGTTTTTATGAACCATAATTTCCGGATTTATGAGCAATATTTTTTCAGTGGTTAAATAAATTTATTTAACCATTTGGACATTTTTGAGGGAGGAGCAGGGGACTCCCAGTATTTTATTTCACTCTGTTTGGTACAAATTTCAGCCTGTTGACCAATTCTTTTACTTGCTTTTGATTCAATGATGACACGAATTAAAAAGAAAAGAAAATTAATAAAAATACACTTTTCATTTCAGGCTTCTCAAGGGCCCCTCCCTACTGTGGGCCCACATAATCAGTCCCCTGCCTGTGCTTATGCCCGTGATGGGAGGAAGCCAAAGTACCCATGCATGCATGGGGAGAACATGCAAACTCCATGCAGAAAGACCCTGAGCAGGAAGCAAAATCAGGAATCTTCTTGCTGTGAGGTAATAGCGCTAACCCCTGCGTCGCCGTGCAGCCCCAGTAGTAAATATATTTAGATTCAAAATAGGAATTACTTTGCTGTCATTGCACAGGTGTACAATAAAATAAGCTGTAAGTACATACATACAGTATAAAATCTGCATCAAGTAGTAGATGAAAAACAATGTGAAAAGTTGCATATTCACACAAAATGCAGGCAGAAATATCCACACAATAGCCATTGAGATGCTGTGATGAAATGTCATACACATGGTGTGCATACATGTAAGGCCTAATCTCTTTTGTCCATTGTCAAGTTTTGGCCTCTAGGGGGAGACATTGTCCATGTAAACAGGAAACTTCTTCCTCTTTGTACAGTCTGTCAGACCCCATATACCCTACTCCCACATGTAGTTCTGTCTCAAAGCTGACATTTACCACAGTACAACACAACAATTAGACTCCTACCCTCTTATTTCAATTATAGGAAAGTGAACCTTAAATGTCAAAAGAGTTTTCATCATTAAAAAAGGTTTAATTCTGAAGAAAGCCCATGTACCTTCTGTGGTGAGGCTGAAGAAAACTTAGAACATCTGTTTGTCTCATGTCCTATAACTCAAAGACTCTGGACTAATATTAGAAATTGATTATCACTCAGAATTGATGATATTACATTATTTAACACATGTAATATTCTTATGTATATGCATGGGCGTCGCCACAATATGTGAAAATTGAACCTTTGGTTGTTTGTCGTACACTTCCTGTACATTTTAGAGCAGTGGTTCTCAACTGGTCAAGCCTCCCACCATCAACTCTTCAGTGAGAAACTTCAACTCAGGTTTCTGAGATATTTTGACCTTTTTTTCTTTTTTTAATGAAAAATAGTGCAGTTTAAACCTTGTACAGCACAACCCCTGAAAAATCAAAGACCGGACAAAGCAAGCCTGTTTTAAATGAGTGTCACTGACTTTTTGGCCTGTCTTTTGTTTCTGTGAACACGCTCACCCACTGAACCAACTGAAAAGGGATCAGTGACCCACTTTGGGTTCACAACCCACCACTTAAAACCTGCTGTTTTGAGGATATATAAAAGAGATCTTTTTCATCCAGACCTGACATTTATGTGTAAAACATGCCGTGTGCAGCTCTTACCCAGTCCCCTGACTGATTTCTGACTGGTTTTAATGGACAAAAATGCCTACATTTACATTGGGGAACAAGATTTTCTAGAGTGGTTTAGGAGTTTTTTGGTATGTTGGCAATTGAATTGCAGGACTGAGCTAACTACTAATAATTCCTTGCATTCCAACAGTGTTCTTGCTCTCAGGTTGGCCCCTAACTTCTTATTTTCCCTCTTTATTTGCTTGCAACAGTAGAAATGTTGGTTTGCATGTAAAAAAAAATGTGCTACTTAAAAACTCGCTAGAGCAGTGATTCCCAACCTGTGGGCCACGGCCCCCTGGTGGGCCGCCAAATCATTTCCAAAATAGTATGATTTTTGTGGGCGGTGTAATTATATAAAAATAATAATATACAGAATAGTGTTTTATTGTTGAAACTCAGTTACATTTAAAAGAATATTAGAAATGTTCAAATATTCTTTTAATTATTTTGTTTTGTTTTTCCTTCAAGTATTAGACATGTGACAAGCTAATGAGAGACAGGAACTTTTGTTGTTATCTAGAGGTTATTGTGTTGACAGCTTCTTGAAAACTGTAATACTGAAGGTGTTGCAACATGTTACAGATGCTGTGTTAGCAACTGTGGGGCTTCCAACATGTTTCTCCTGTATTCATTTCAGTCCTTTATGTTCAATCTTCAATTTAAAAAAGTGCTCTGAGAACGCATTATATGGCAGTGTTTCCCATACATTCATTTATTTGTGGCGGACCGCCACAAATAGATTCTGGTGCTACCTGTTCACCCTCGGCCTGTGAATGTAGCGTGTCGTTAAAATGACTTTATTGCAAATTTTCGAGTATAAATTATGTGGAAGTTTTGAGCCGCCAGCGTGCATTTCTCGCCGGAGTTTCACTTCTCCCATTGTCCCTGAATCCATCTCTTACAGCAGAGTGCTCACTCTCTCTCCTGCACCCATTCAGAAAAATCATTTGCACATGCGCATCAGCGGCGAGAAGCAAGGGAGAGGAAGGTAAACACAGCAGCCGCGTGGCTAGTTAGCGGGGAGTTAGCTGAGCCCAGTGCTGTTGAAAAGCCAGGATTTTAAAAATCTCATAAAGACAGTTCACCCAGAATACGAGATTTGCCTGGGTGCAAACATTTAGCTGAAAACTCCCTGCCAGAGTCGTACATGTCAGAGAGAAGACGTCCAGCAGCGGAAAAATGTGATCACTTCTCCACAACAACGGAGACTTATCTCAGCCTTACAGTTCAAAACACCGACAACGAGAAGTTAAAATGTTCCTGCCTCCAGACAAGCTTTTCCCCCATGATCACACAGGAGAGCTTCATGAATAAGGTCTAAAGATGCTCTCAACTCATGAACTTGTCAGAAACTGCTCCAGCGTTCATCAGCACAGATAGCGGACTAATATAATCACAGCTGGGCCTGAATGGAGGACTAGACTGCAGGGTTTTGGTCTTCATGCATAATTGGTGAGTTTTGCTTCACCCTTAATGAGGAAAATAATCATTTTATGATCATCAATAGTAAACATAACACAGAAAACATTTCAGGACTTTCCATACACTGTAAAAGACAGAGTATTTCATGATTTATGTATTTTTGATTTATTAGTGAAAGATCGAATGAAGTACTTTTCAAAGTAAAACAGCTAAATTTGACTTTATATTGATTTTTACTTTTTGCATATAATTTTATTAAAAATCAAATAGAACAGTCTATTTTTATCACCAAACTAGTGCCATTTGGGGCTGAATTTAATACAGCTGCTGAGAGGCCATTTCAAAATATTGAGATATACAGTTGAAACCAGAAGTTTACATACACTATATAAAAAGGCACATAAACTTTTTTTTCTCACCGTCTAACATTAAATCAGATTAAACTTTTCCTGTTTTTGGTCAATTAGGATTACCAAAATTATTTCTATTTGCTAAATGCCAGAATAATGAGAGAGATAATTTTTTAGACATTTTTTTATTATTTTCTTGAGAGTCAGAAGTTTACATACATTTCATTAGTATTTGGTAGCATTGCCTTTAAACTGTATGACTTGGGTCAAACATTTTGGATATGCTTCAACAAGCTTCTCACAATAGTTTGCAGGAATTTTGGCCCATTCCTCCTGGCAGAACTGGTGTAACTGGGCCAAGTTTGTAGGCCAACTTGCTCGCACATGCCTTTTCAGCTCTGCCCATAAATTTTCAGTGGGATTGAGATCAGGGCTTTGCGATGGCCACTCCAAAACATTGACTTTGTTATCCTTAAGCCACTTTGTAACCAGTTTGGCAGTATGCTTAGCGTCATTGTCCATTTGGAAAACCCATTTGCGCCCAAGCTTTAACTTCCTGGCTGATGTCTTGAGATGTTGCTTCAGTATTTCCACATAATGTTCTTTTCTCATGATGCCATCTATTGTGTGAAGTGCACCAGTCCCTCCTGCAGCAAAACAACCCCACAACATGATGCTGCCGCCCCCATGTTTCACAGTTGGGATGGTGTTCTCAGGCTTGCAAGCTTCCCCCTTTTTTCTCCAAATGTAATGATGGTCATTATGGCCAAAAAGTTCAATTTTAGTTTCGTCAGACCACAGAACATGTCTCCAAAAATTAAGGTCTTTGTCCCTGTGTGCATTTGCAAACTGTAATCTGGCTTTTTTATGTTTCTTTTGGAGTAATGGCTTCTTCCTGGGAGAGTGGCCTTTCAGCCCATGTGGGTACAGGACTCGTTTGACTGTTGATAATGACACACTCTTACCAGCTTCAGCCAGCATCTTCACGAGGTCTTTTGCTTTTGTTCTTGGGTTGAGATGCACTTTTCGGACCAAAGCAATTTCATCTCTGGGACAAAGAACCCGTCTCCTTCCTGAGCGGTATGATGGCTGGACATTCCCATGGTGTTTATACTTGCATATAATTGTTTGAACAGATGAACGTGGCACCTTCAGGCATCTGGAAATTGCACCCAAGGATGAACCAGACTTGTGCAAGTCCACAATTCTCTTCCTGATATCTTGGCTGATTTCTTTTGATTTTCCCACGATGTTACACAAAGAAGCAGTGTGTTTCAGGTGTGCCTTAAAATACATCCACAGGTGTGCCTCTAATTAACTCAAATGTTGTCAATAAACCTATCAGAGGCTTCCAAAGACATGACATCATCATCCGGGCTTTCCCAAATTGTTTAAAGGTATAGTAATCTTAGTGTATGTAAACTTCTGACTCTCAAGAAAATAATAAAAAAATGTCTAAAAAATTATCTCTCTCATTATTCTGGCATTTAGCAAATAGAAATAATTTTGGTAATCCTAATTGACCAAAAACAGGAAAAGTTTAATCTGATTTAATGTTAGACGGTGAGAAAAAAAAGTTTATGTACCTTTTTATATAGTGTATGTAAACTTCTGGTTTCAACTGTATATTGTGTATCAGGATATGGGGTTGGAGGTGGGCCACGAAAATTTTTGAAACTTAAAAGTGGGCCCTGAGTTGGAAAAGGTTGGGAACCACTGCGCTAGAGCGTTACAAAAGCAGCATTAAAACAGCAATTAAAACAATAGAGTGACATTTAATTAGGGCAAATTACATGAGCATTATAATACAATACAATATAATACAATGACTTTATTTATCCCCGCAGGCAAATTCAATTGTCTGGAGTCTCATCTGTCTACGGTACAATTATAGTGTTATGGGTAGTGTGTGTTCTGTTTTCCTTGTTTTGCCCCCCCCAGTTCTTAGGAAGCTCTTTTTGTTTGACTTACTTTGTTTTGGTAAATACATTTTCGCTTATTTTTGATTGTTTCTTGCCTCCTTCTTCCTGCCTGTTTTTTTTTTTTTTCTACACATCAATTGTTAATTCCCCTCATCCCCTAGTTAAGGGGAATGTAACATATAGAGTCTAATAGCTGATGATATGAAAGACTTTCTAAATCTTTCAGTCCTGCAACGCAGGGATAGGAGCCGTCCACCACCATTATTTCTCTGGTCATTTAGAGTGATATGAAGAGGATGATCTATGTTCCTCAGAATGGCCTCCACCTTCTTCATTGTTCGTCTGTCCACCTCATCCTCCAATGAGTTCAGCTTAATTCCGACCACAGGAATCAAACTGAACTCATTGGAGAACTCATTACAAACTGTATAATAATAATACTTTTTATTTATAGGTCATCTTACAAAATAAATTAACAAAAATAAATTACAAGATTATCAATAAACACAATACAATAAACACCGAAGGCCTTCAAGGCTGCTCGCTGCAGAGAGGGTTGTCCAAATGTTCCTTCAGTTTCATCAGCAGAGAATTTGTGTTTTCTCTACAGCAAAAAGTATGGCTGGCATAAGGCCATTTGTCTGTTGATTTAAAAGACCTCAGATAAGCCTCCACAGAGTAGGGAGCCAGGCCTAACATGATCATTGCATTGCATCTATCAGGTGAACAGGACAAACGACTAATTCGATTTGGCAATGTCAACGTTTTCTGACAAAACATGAAAGAATAAGGAATGATTGCAAAAAAAGTTTATTTTTATACAAAATCCTGCCCCTCACTGTAGAAAAAAAGCCTGAAAAGTAAAAATTAAAGAGTTGTCACAAATCATGATACATTTTTGTGCAAGTTTATTCCAATTTGTAAAACTGTGTCATGTCATAATGTGATGATTAATTTTGTGGGGTTTTACCTTGACAGCTTGTGCAAGGGGTCAGGACCCATTCCTTCATCCTCCTTCAGGTTTAATCTCTTACAGACATCCTTCAGGAACTGAAACAGAAGGGGTTAAGTACCTGAAGACCTATATTCACACTCTTTCATCTAAAGAATAAGATCATTTCTATACAAACCCACTTCATCTAGTTGCCACCGGGATATATCCAGCTTTGTGTGGAGGAGCCTGCACTCTGGCCCCCAAATGCATTTTCCTCCTGCAAAATATTTGCAGGGAAGGGGCAGTACAGTTTAGTTAAGGAAACATTACATATCAACACTGGAGTTTAAAGCAGGAAACAGTTAATCAAATGTAATAAGTTTAATTTAGAAAGATAATCTTTAAAATATGCATTCATATTTTAAAGTACATGTATTTGAGGACAATATCATTACAGTCCCTGCTGGTGTAATGGTAAGTTGGCCAAATACTTCTGTCTATACTGCTGCTTTTGATTCAAAGGATATGGTGTACGAAGTTGCAGTTCATCCTAGTGCAGGCTCCTTGGATGTAGGAGCTGCAGACCTGCTCGATCAGTCTGCTGAACAGCTGTCGATAGGCTGGTCTGTTGTGGATCTAGGAGAATGTAATTAATGTCAATTAATAATATCTTTAAAGGTGTTTACAGGAGAGAAATTGTATTAACAGCTTACATTTGTTTATCAATGTAGTTATTGGCTCTGGTGTTCAGACAGGATGGATATTTGTTAAAGTTGTTGATATGTCTAATTTAATCCTCACAGTTTTGACTTATTTCCTTTTTTTGAATAAAAATTGGAAACCTAGAGACCAAAGAATTTTTAAACATTGTGATTTAGAAAGAACTTTCTCAGCCAAGTTACAGCAGCAGAATCACATGAAGATTCTAATAACTTTAATAATGCTCAATCACGTTGTGTTTTCTGTTTTTGTTTAATATTTTATTAGTAGTAGTAGTAGTCGTAGTAGCATTGTGGTTGTCTCTATTATTGTGTTTTTTGATGTACTCTGCTATGGCAATAAAGATCTTACCCATTTATGCCATTAAAGCACATTTTAAACTTGAACTTAAATCTGTCCTCTGAAAATGAATGTTAAAGTTCACATCATTATTTATTTATTTCTTTTGTCATGAACTTATCCTCTTAAATTGTAGTAACATAAAAAGATAAAGATGGAGATTAAATAGTTGAAACCATATACTTTATAAAATTTTAAAAATATTTCGTTTAAAGGCAAAACAGGAAATATTTGACCACTGTTGTTGATAGAAAATGCACCAATCTTTGTTCCCTCTTACTCTCTCTTTTGTTTATCCCAAATTATCTTAATATATTGTATACTAGATTTATGATAACATCAGGTTTGCTTCAGTCTTCAGTCAGTCAAACTTCAGTCCTTAAACACACAATTTAGAGTTTGAAGATGGAAAAATTCAAGTCCAAGTTAGTTTAAGTTTGATTTGTTAAGTGATTATTTTTCCAGTTCCTCATCTGGTGTATTTCTCTAAAAACACAAGCATCGATTCTGTTCTAAAACCAACACAGAATCAAATAGATTGAACTATGACTGAACAATTTTGAATAGATAAATAAAAACATAATTTTTATACAAACCCACCTCGACCAACTGCTGCCAGCTGCTCAGGATTTGTTCAGGGTCATGGGGGAACCAGCACCTATCCCCGTAAATGCACTCACCTCTTAGATAATATTTGCACAGATTTGGCGCACAGTTTAGTTAAGGAAATATTACATATCAACACTGGAGTTTAAAGCAGAAAACAGTCAATCAAATGTAACAGTTTAAATTCAGAAAGACAATCAGATTGTTGCTTTTGATTCAAAAGGATACTGTGCAAAAAGGGGCAGCTCTCTCCCCGGGCGCAGGCTCCTCTGCTGAAAAATCTGCAGCGCTGGTTGTAATCCCAATCTCTGAGATCCTCCTGGGTAAAGTAGAATGCAGAAAAGACTTTAAGAACAGTACAATAATATATCATATTTTTGAATCCTTAACATTTTCTTACAAATTTGGCAAAACCAACAAACAAAAAGGCATTTTAAAAAGTTTTAAGTGTGTTCCTGTACTCCTCTCATTCGTATATAGTGCACTATATAGTGAATAGGGAGTGATAATGATGTTAAATCATTTGAGCAAGGAAGGAACCAAAGTATATGAAGCCTGAACTTTCAGTCAAAAAAACCTCACCTCTTTTTGGGTTCTTGTATCCCTTTCTTGCTGTCTCTCCATGTTGTGTCTTGTGTCTTTTTGTTAAAATGTAGCTTTCTCCTTTGTCATCTGAATTAATGAAGTAGATATTTAACCTACGTTTTATATACAAACAAATACTGCATATTAACAGCACTGTATCTAAGGGTATAAAATAAAACATTCTATCCACCTATTTTCACTATTTTATGTTGGCAAATCTGTGAGAAAGATAACAATCCTTATGTTTTGGTTCAAAGTTTGGTTCACATGGCAGTGCAAACATCACTCAGCCATATCTTTTTTTTTTCAAAATTTTATTGAACATAAAGTCAGTCAGTAAATCAGGATATAAAATCACAAAGAATGATATAGACCACAGGTGTCAAACTCAAGGCCCGGGGTCCAAATCCGGCACTTGGAACGATTATATCCGGCCCACAAGATCTTATCATATTGGTATTATAACTGGCCCACCAGTGTGAGGTCTGCAGATTTCCTCCAGTATAAAAATGTAAACTTCAACTTGATTATTTAAAATATCCTTGTTAAGCCATAAGAATCTGAATAATTTGTGTTTTATTTCATATTTTCATTTTTGCATCTCAAGATTACAATTCAAACTTATGATTTGACTTTTCATTTATTGCTTTGACCTTTTTAACTAATTACTAGGACTTTATATGTCACATTTTTATCTTTTACGTCCCCAGTTTTAAATTAAAAGTCATATTTTCACCTTTCCAACTCCTGACTTTGGCTTTTTAGTTCCATATTTTGACTTTTAAACACATGACTTCAATTTTTTTCTCATATTTTGACATTTTGAAAGAATCATTTTTACTTTTTATTTGTATTTTGACCTTTTACACTCCCAATTTTGAAATTAAGTCATATTTGTAACTTTTTAAGTCATCATTTTGAACGCTAACTCATATTTTGACATTTTCACTGTTTAATTTTTGGCTTTTAATTCCAATTCATTCATATTTTAAAGTACATGTATTTGAGGACAATATCATTACAGTCCCTGTTGGTGTAATGGTAAGTTGGCCAAATACTTCTGTCTATATTGCTGCTTTTGATTCAAATGATATGGTGTACAAAGGTGGTCCACACGGTGACGCGCATCTTGGCCTCTGATGCGCAGCCTGGTGGCCACTGTGTGCCTTCTTTGCTCTGACAGCTTTTTTTGGTCCTTCTCCTTACATCATTGAACTTTTTTTTACATTGGGCAGCGGTTCTCAGAATATCTGCGCAAACTTGATTGAAAATATTAGTAACTTCCTCCCAGGCAGTTTTTGCCTCATCAGCCCGTGGAGGTCTGTTAGCATTTCCATATATTCTGGTACTGCGAGCTTGGACCTCCCGGACCAGCACATTGGCGCGGCGCAAGCGCGACGCAGGCACGGCACAGGGCAGGTGCACCGCGCCTGGTCTACGAAAATAGAGCCCTCTCTCTCTCAACTGCTCTGGTCACACTACCATCAGATGACACTTCTGACGAAGACGGAAGCTTTCCGGCAAAACCTGTAAAGTTATGAACTAAAAACTTCTTTGTCTGTTAAAGAAGAAAGTATAAGCATAGGTTATAGGTTCAGTCCCCAGCTTCTGCCGTCATGTCAGTTTGTCCTTGACAAGACACTGTCACTGGTGTATAGAAGTGTATGAATTGGGTACACTACTGACGTCCAACTCTCCACCGCTACCTGTCACCAGTGAGAGAATGGAGGTGTCGCCTGCGGTGTAAAAGTGTTTTGAGCAGTCAGATGACTAGCGTTATACAGGCTCAAGTTTCCAAATACCCAGCAGCACTTGTACATCAGCTTTTAGAAGATCATTATCACTCAAAGTCACTTCAGCTTAATATTTGAACATATCACTAAGCCAGGTGTAACTAGTGAAATAAAAATATAGACACTTACTATTGGTGCATAGCTGTTTTTGCACCACACATTCTATGTTTTATACACTGCATGCAACTTTATTACAAAATATCTTCATTTTATTGTTTCAGCATACCAATAAGGATGTTCCTAACCCTATTTTCATTATGAGGACATTTTTGGGGCTTTATTAGGTGTTGTGGCTTTGCGTTTGGGGCAGGGATCTTCCTCAGACAGGAGGCCAGAAAACTGAGAACAGAACCAAGGATGACATGTCAAAGAGCTGAACTGGCATACACTACCAAGCATGACCTGACCTGATTGTTCCATAGGGATGTTTTGGGACAATCAGACTCTATTTTTAAGGATGCACTCTTAGCCCCATATTTAAACTTTAAATAAATATCTTAATGATCAATAAACATTTTAGACAAATACTTTATATTTAATAAACACATAAAATGTCTATATCATTAGCTGGAGTACAAGGCCTCAGGTAGTTCCCTAACTTTCTCTAATACAGGAGTGTCAAACTCAATCACAGCAAGAGCTGGATTCTGGATTCAGGTCTAACCTGAAGGCCTAACAGATACACCTTTTAGCCATAAACGGACAACCTCATTTCACCAGAAATAAAATATGAAAAAAGAAAACTTTGCACCAAAGATAAATGATTTTGAAGTTATAACAGTTTAAAGGCTCATAATCTTAGAAAAGTAAATGTATTAGTTGAAAAAAAGATCAGAACTAGAAACTGAAATATTGTGTTTTTTTAAGCCAAACTTATCAAAATTATCATTTTAAAAGGTCAAAATATGAAATAAAATTTGTAATCATGAAATTAAAAGTAAAAATATTTCAAATATTTTGTGTAAAAGGTCAAACAAAGTTGAAAATATGAGATAAAAGAAAATAATTGGTTAAAAATGTCAAAAAATTACTTAAGTTTAAAATACTATAAAAGAAGTCAAAATGAATTGAAATGTACAAAATAAAAAGCCCAAATCCCAAGTTTGAGTCCTTATTGTGAGATGCAAAATTGAAAATATGAAACTAAAACACTTATCAGTTTCTTTTCCCACATTCCTCACTTTTTATCTAAATATTTTTACTCCTTACTTTCTCAGATTTGACGACTTAACAAGGTTATCTTAAATCATCAAGGAGTCATTTCTTGTTTCAACAAACAAAGCTAAATTAATAAATGGCTTATTTTACGAACATTTTTAGTCACAGGTTTAGTCGACGAAATTAACACTGTCATGTACTGTCAATTGTTTTTTTTGGTTTTTTTTTTTTTTTTTTAATCAAGAATAGTGCAGTTTAAACCTTGTACAGCACAACCCCTGAAAAATCAAAGACTGGACAAAACAAGCCTGTTTTAAATGAGTGTCACTGACTTTTTGGCCTGTCTTTTGTTTCTGTGAACACGCTCACCCACTGAACCAACTGAAAAGGGATCAGTGACCCACTTTGGGTTCACAACCCACCACTTAAAACCTGCTGTTTTGAGGATATATAAAAGAGATCTTTTTCATCTAGACCTGACATTTATGTGTAAAACATGCCGTGTGTAGCTCTTACCCAGTCCCCTGACTGATTTCTGACTGGTTTTAATGGACAAAAATGCCTACATTTACATTGGGGAACAAGATTTTCTAGAGTGGTTTAGGAGTTTTTTGGTATGTTGGCAATTTAATTGCAGGACTGAGCTAACTACTAATAATTCCTTGCATTCCAACAGTGTTCTTGCTCTCAGGTTGGTCCCTAACTTCTCATTTTCCCTTTTATTTGCTTGCAACAGTAGAAATGTATCCTTGGTTTGCATGTGAAAAAATATGCTACTTAAAAACTCGCTAGAGCATTACAAACAGCAATAAAAACAACAGAGCGACATTTGATTATATGAGCATTAGAAACTGTTTATTGATAATATAATAATAATAGTAATAATAATAATAATAATATATTTCACTTACAGATCATCTCACAAAACACATTAATAAAAATAAATTACAAGATTAAAAGCCTCTACAGTGTAGGGAGCCAGGCTTTGGACTGAGAAGAAAGACCCATCAGTATATTTTTGGCTCTTTTCAGGGTTGAGGAAAGCTGACTGAGGTTGGCCATCACCACTATTGTAGAAATAAAGCCTGAATGGTTTACATAAGGGTGTCAGGACCAGTTTCTTCTTTTTCTGGCAGGTCTAATTTCTGACGGAGATCTTTGAGAAACTCATTCACCTGTCGCCGTGTGAGACGTGGGACTCGGCCACCTCTGCCAGTTTTTTCAGTACGCCTTGGGACAGAGCTGTCTTGCAGCCTGACAGGATGTGCTGAAGGCTTGCATTGAAGGTATTGCAAAGGGGGCAGGTTTCTTCCGCACCAAACCATTGGTGGAGGTTTTGAGAAGAAGGTAGGGTGTCATATGTTGCCCTTATCAGGAACCTGAGCCTGGCTTGGGGGATCCTCCACAGATCAGACCATGACAGGGGCCTGTCTGTGACTCCTTCCCACGTTGTCCAACCTCCTTGCTGGCTCTGAGATACAGCCTTGATGTTGAGGCGTTCCTGTTCGCTTCTTGCCACTTCGGCCACCACCATGGCTCTCTGCTCTCTCTTGGAGGCCTTCAACCAGAACAGGGGTGTCTCGCCCCTCCTGGACTCTTCCGATTACCTCGCGGTGCTTCAGCCTGTCGATTGCGGTATCAACCTCCTTCTGGGCGTTCTACTTCCTCCCTGATCTTGTTTGGGTATCAGCTGCTCTCACCAGCTGGTCAGTGGATTCCCTCAGCTCCAGCACCCTCTGGGCCTTCTCCTGCTTGAAGCCTGAGCTGATGGATTGCAGTGGTAGCTGTAGTTTGTTTCTGCTGAATATAATATAATAATAAAAACTCTATAATAAATAAAAACTTAATTTTTATACAAACCCACCTCAACCAACTGTTGCCAGGTGCTCAGTTTCTCCAGAGAATCATGAGAGAACCTGCACCCATCTCCCAAAATACACTCTCCTCTGGTAAAATATTTGCAGTGCACAGGCCGTGCAGTTTAGTTAATAACAATAATAATAATAATATAATAATGATAATAATAATAATAATATAATAACAATAATATAATAATGATAATAATGATGAAGCGCAGGGATAGGAGCCGTCCACCACCGTTGTTTCTTTGCCCATTGAGGGAGATGTGACGTGGATGATCCATGTTTCTCAGAATGGCCTCCACCTTGCTCAGTGCTCATCTCTTCACCTCATCCTCCAATGAGGATAAAAATAATAATAATAACAGTAACAACAATCATAATAATGCCTGACAGAGATCTTTAAGAAACTCATCCAGCTGTCGCTGTGATATAGCCAGCTTTATGTGGAGGAACCTGCACTCTAGCCCCCAAATGCACTTTCCACTTGCAAAATATTTGCAGTGGACAGGACAGTACAGTTTAGTTAAGGAAACATTACAAATCAACACTGGAGTTTAAAGCAGGACACAGTAATCAAATGTAATAAGTTTAACTCAGAAAGATAATCAGATTGTTGCCATACATATGCCAATTCATTCATATTTTAAAGTACATGTACTTGAGGACAATATCATTACAGTCCCTGTTGGTGTAATGGTAAGGTGGCCAAATACTTCTGTCTATATTGTGTATGTCAACAGATGCACAGCCAGTTGCCTCTCCTTTTAGATGCAAAAAAAAGTATAATGGTATATATGGTCTGCACTGTGGAAATAGAGCCTGAAAAGTAAAAATTTAAAAGTTGTCACAAATCATGACACACTTTTGTGCAAGTTTATTCCAATTTGTAAAACTGTGTCATGTCATAATGTGATGATTAATTTTGTAGGGTTTTACCTGAATGGATTTGAAAGGGTGTCAGGACCCATTTCTTCATTCTCTGGCAGGTATAATTTCTGAAGGAGATCTTTGAGAAACTCATCCACCTGTCGCCATGTGACTCCGTCTAACCGCACATGGCGACAGGTGGCTACTAACATTCTCTAAAAATAGCGAGCCAGTGACTTTTAGCTATTGTTAAAGTGTGCTAACAACATTTCCCTCATGACTGTGAGCTTCTCTGTAGCCTTAAATTACTCACTCAAGCTGAAACTATGCCTGCATTAAACTTCACATCAGGACCGATGGATTCTCACTAGCCGTCTGTTAGCTCCCGCCCCGCAACTGTTAGCTCGCGGGCGCTAATGTTTTTCCCCTTGGCAGTTGTCAAAAGGAAACTGTTGTAAAATAAATAAACAACTTAGCTCTCAATCTTTGGGCCTCAACTTGGGTCAGCTCTATACCTGCTTCAATCAAGTTTTCTTTTAATCAAGTCTTCTGTTGTCAGCTCTGCCAGCGCCACGGAGGAACACTTTGTCAGCAAACCTGCACTGCAGTGAAAATGCTGAGTCACTGCCCCTGCACTTCTTTGTTAACACCCCAACAACCAATCATCACTGACTACTTATGTTTGACACATGTAGTCACCAATCAGAAGAGGTAAACTGGATATTTTTATCCAATAAAATAAGAAGGCGATGGAAAATATAACATCAAAGAAATCTAACATTTTTATGTATTTCATATGTATACATGTGCTTTTTATACACCTTTAATTTCTATTTATTTTAAGTATTTAATCAGAGTTGTTGCTCTACTGACATATACCATTAGTAAGATAACTTTGATAATCTTGTTGCAGAAATCTGTTTAGATCCCAGTCTTTGGAAGTTCACGCTGCAGGCAGTGGAATCAGACAGCAAATGAGAAAACAGCGGCCATTTACACACTCAGCATTTAATATTAAGATAAAGACCATTATTAATAGAAATATATATTAATGTAAAAAGTAGAACTTTATATAAGGAATAGGAATGATGACTGTCATTTTTTGTCTCTCACTAAAGACTCAGGTCATAGAGAGTGAGCAACAAGGGGAAACCATTCTAATTGAAGTGTTTGCTTTTGGGGATTTAGTATCAAATCTGTGACTCAGAGGAGAGCGACTGTGTTTTCTATGTTCAGTGTGATTTAGAACTATTATGGCATCTGGGCTTAAAACTCCAAAATAATCTGCTGTGTGCTGTAATACAACCTGAGGGTTAAACATGCCTTATCAGTGACAGCTTCACATGGTGTTAGTAGTTAATACATCTTTTAATCAGTAGCGTTTTATTTAAGTGTAAATCTTTTTTCTTTCCATCCGACAGACATCTAAATCCTGGTGTGAGGGGCGATCTCAGCTGAAACAGGACTGTTTACCCCGGAACCTTCAGGGAGGAGGCTCCAGAAGATTCCAGACTGGTACAAAAATCCTTCATGGCTGGATCCTCACAGTCCAAAATGTCACCTTTGTTTTTCCTTGTTGGGGTTTTTTCCTGGCCTGAAGACTGTTTTTATTTCAGTTTGTTAGTGCTGTGATTAAAAGGAGACCAAACTCAAAGACAGTGGTCTCTGTGCTCATGTCAGGTCTGATTACTTTTATATGCATCCACATTTTACCTTATCAGCTACTTTTCTTTTGATGTATTGAAGCTTTGACAGTAGTTAATTTATTCTGGATATATGATAATGAAGTTTGTAAATAAACTGATTGTTGCACTCAAGTTGGACTAATGATTGATAGCTGATAGAAATATGTTAACACTGACAAAAACCAGTGAAAATTATTTGTAATTAATACACTTATTGTATCAGCCTTAGCATAGACTTGGTGCCTGCTGCTGGTGTAATAGTGTAAAAAGTAGTATTTTGTTGTAAAGCGGCATAATTGAGTTATTTGGTTATAATTCATTTATTGTCTTTCACCGTATATTTTGATTAATAGCTTAACTTTTGTGCTACAATGAGGGAGCCAAACTTCACTGAGTTAAATACTTAATATGGAGACTCTCCATTTAAATATCAATTAATAATGTGATTAAATCAACAAATACACTTTGCCATGGGGTGCCACCCCTAAAAAATCTCCTGCCACCTTCTTGCCACCCCATGAAATTTTTCTGTGAGATCTAGTTCTGGCTCAATATAGATAAAAAAAGAGCCCAAAATAAAAGTCATTGCAACAGTAATGTTCCATAGTATTTCTTGGTCCTAGTGGTCTTCTGGAGTTTAGTGTGTTTTATTCACCCAAGAGGGCAGTTTAGTGTGTTTTGCCAACCAGGAGGTCACTTCAGCATGCGTTTTGGCTCCCAAGAGGGCACTTTAGTGTGTGTTTTGGCTCTCAAGATGGCACTTTAGCGTGTGTTTTGGCTCTCAAGATGGCACTTTAGCGTGTGTTTTGGCTCTCAAGATGGCACTTTAGCGTGTGTTTTGGCTCCCAAGATGGCACTTTAGCGTGTGTTTTGGCTCCCAAGATGGCACTTTAGCTTGCATTTTTCAACAACTGGGGGCCACGTGGGGGGGCAAACCCCCCCCCCCCCCCCCCCCAGCACACAACTAAATTTCTAATGCCCCACTGTTTATTAAAAATGAATCACTAGTGAAAGAACTGTCCCGGTATGGACAACTGGTGTCACCAGTAAAGATGGTGTCACTGGCATAGATATAGAAGACTAGATACGTCAGCACGCTGTAGCAGCCCGCTAAGCGACGTGCCTACGTGGCGGCCACACTGGTGGGGGCAACGTTCCCATTAAAGGTAGTGCATGTGCATTGAAAATAAATCATAACTTGCTCATTTCTCAACCGATTTTCATGTGGTTTACTTTATTGTCAACTTCAAAACATGTGCTATTAATGCAAAACATTTTATTTAGAAAAAAAATGGAAAAAGGCTTTCTACCAATGTAGCCTACAACTTCAGTTATTTTAATCTTTAGGTCCAGAGGCCAGGGAATCTTTTACGTTCAGCCATTATAAATAAAGATGTTGTCACTGGCATCATTGATTATCATTCTCATATCTTTTCTTCAGCAGGAGTAGTTAAAGCCATGTGCAGAAGTAGAAGGTGTCAACATGGTGGAACACATGCAAATGTTCAGTACTAAACTCAAAGCCTAACTATGATTAGACCGTAGGATACTTGGATCAGATTTCTCATGGGCAGAAGAAATTAAAGTTGAAATAAGAACATGAAAATGCACAAAGAGGCAGAATCTGGCACAGATCTTTAAGAATATCATGTGTAATTAAAACTAATCAGAAATAAACTGACTCAGAAAATTAATATACACAGCCTATCTAGACTGATCAAAAAAAAATTAAAAAAGGCAAAATTTAAGACTTTTTATTTTGTATTTAATACTTTTTAAAAGCTTTAATTTGCACTTAATTACAACTTTTAGTACACAGATTATTTGACAACCATCCCTTAATGTTCAGAGTTTTCCCAGAATGCCTTTTGGCATTTGACACTTTCGCACCATGAGTGAAGTTATCAACTCACTTAGAAGAGTCCTGACTGTGGGCAACATCCTCGATAAGTACTGAAATATTCATGAGATGTAAGAAGTAAATAATTGCCCGTTATTATGATTGTTCAAGACAAACTGAAGTGATATTACAAATTTTATCAAAGGGAAAAATGAGAGGTTGTTTTAATTGTGTACTAAAATGCATGAAAAAGTCACTCAAAGTAGCTCTGATAACTAACTGTACCTGTAGTAATACAGCTGTTAATGGCTTTAAATAATCATGCATTTTCCCTAGTTTTCTTGCTTTCTACTGAAATGTTTGCAAAGCTAATTCATGCATGCTATACAGCCTGTGGATCTATTCTATTGGAGCTGGACCTGTGAGAAGTAGTTCAATATATTTAGACTCAAAATAGGAATGACTTTTTTGTTGTTGCACAAGTGCACAATGAAATGAGCTGCATGTAAGTGCATAGATATGCATGAAGCCTTAGATGAAAAACAATGTAAAAGTGTCATATTCACAAAAATTGCAGGCAGAAATATCCACACAATAGCCACTGAGCTGCTGTAAAGACATTTCATACACATTGTGTGCATACATGTAAGGCCTAATCTCTTTTGTCCATTGTCAAGTTTTAGCCTCTAGGGGGAGACATTGTCCATGTAAACGAGAAACTTCTCCTTTGTACAGTCTGTCTGACCACAAGTAGCTCTTTGGCTGTTTAAAAGCTGACATTTACCACAGTGCAACACACCAATTAGACTCCTACCCTCGTATATTCATTTGTAGGAGTGAACATTGTATATCAGAAGAGTTTTCATCATTAAAATAAACCATAATTAACATCTTCTGTAACATTTCTGCCATTATAAATTTGCGGTAACATTATGGTCGGTGTTTCCTCCTGGAAACAAACAACTAACTCATGCTGGACACTCTGATTTTCCATGTGCTGCCCAAACTGGGGTCTATGGGCCATTAATGGTCTTTAGAAGGTCAACCACAAAAGAAAAGTGGACTTTTTTTAAGAAAAGATGGATGAAGACTGGTTTTAAGCCGTGTAAGTCCAAGTTTTTTGTCTGGAAAGTGTCATCCTAAAAGCTACTTTACCCCAGAAAACTTCCTAAAGGACACAAAAATCAATTTAGATAACATCAAGTTTGTTCTGGAAGCAATTCATCAGAGTCTGCTGCATCTACAGCACTCCAGTCTGACAATCATGGATGAGCAGATACTTGAATGAATTCTCTTTTATTATGCAGACAAAATGCATGAATGAATAAGTAAATAAATCCACCTGCAGCTGAACTAGTCCTTTTCTTTGCAGAGTTCATTAAAGGTTAGGACCACTACAATTATCTGGGTCAAAATCGTTTTAAAGACAGTTTGTGCCTTCTGAATTTTCACACGTGGTCCAACATGTTGACCTGGATTGAGTAAAGTTATCAAGTCACTAAAAGAAATAAGAATCTGGTTTAAACCAACCTGGGATTTATGATGCTACAGAAACAATTAACACTTCCTCTAATGTCTCTCATGCTAATTTGTATGATTTTCTTTTTGACTTGTTTATTGACATACACATTTTTTAAATTATATTTTTCAGAACAGGAATAAAAAAGAAAAGCATGAACAAAATCAAGGATCAGTGAAAGCAAATTAAAGGAATTAGAGGTACAATGGGGTAGAATACACAGGACAGAGCCATGAGGATACACAGGGGTACAGTCGGGCACTGGCTGGTACTGCAGCCTCAAAGGATACTCAGTGTGCAGTGCAATCTAGGAGGTGGAGCGGTGTCCACAACTTCTCATAAACCTCTTATTTCCCTTTAACACTGAGCTTAAGCAGGGGGTGTTTTAGTTATTTGGAGGTCTTGGGCTGAGACCAACACTAGGCCTTTCCCCATTTAGCTTACAGCAATCAGCAAATTATTATTATTTATTTAATTTTATTTAACCAGGAAAACCTCATTGAGATCAAAAATCTAATTTACAAGAGTGTCCAAAATGAAACAAATATTCTAAATATTTTATGTTATGAAGCATGAATTTACCAGACAACAGAGCCAGAGAACCTCAGGACAAATCCAAACCTGAAACAGAAATACCCAAATACCCAGCAGCAGAAACTCAAAGTCCCCTCGTCTTAATAGTTTAAAATGTCACTAGGCCAGGAATGACTAATAAAAAACAATGAACATGCTCACTGCTGGTGCATAGCTGTTCTTGCACAACAAATTCTGTGTTTTATGTACTGCATGCCATTTTATTACTAATAATAATCAACATTTTGTTGTTTTAGTATATCAACAGGGATGTTCTTGACTATTTTGATCACTTTGAGGACATTTTTGGGGCTTTGTAGGTGCTGTGTCCTCCTTTGGGGGAGGGATCATTCCTCTGACAGCAGGCTGGAACAGAACAGAACCAAAGTCAACGTGGCAAAGTATATTCTCCCAAACATGACCTGACCTGATCCTTCCCTTGGTATGTTTCTGGAGAATCAAACTCTATTTTGATAGATGCACTCTTAACCCCATATTTACATTGAAAATAAATATCTTAATGACTGACAATAATTTTAGACTAATACCTCTTATTTGACAAACTCATAAAATGTCTATATCATTGACCCCTTGAACCCTGAGTCTTTTTTTCTCTATATATCTTTTAGGTTTCTGCTTGAAAAATTGCATAGCGATAATAAAATTGGTATATCTCTGCAACCACAAGGTCTATTTGATTAATTCTGGTGTCATCGTAAAGGGAACTCTGGTGAGATTTGTTGAGATATGTTAACATGAGTATATGTAATACTGATGTAATACTGGGGAGTAAAAAAAGATTGCACACAGCAAAAAAAAAAAAAAATCATTTTAAGGTGAAGATGGTGTGTTCTGCATGAATTGTCTCAGCTGTCCAGCCAAAAATATGGCAAGTGAGTTAACAAAGCCGAGCTGTATGGAGTTTGATATGTACTAATTCATTTAGTTGTTATTTGAGTTGTGTTTGGGGCATGTAAAAAAGGGTAATATAGTTGTGTAGCCCAGGTTCTGTTGTTTAATTTGACGTGAAACATCACTATATTCTTTCATGATTAGTGCATTATTTTACACTGTGTTTGCCAATGCCTCAGGTGGGTTCAAGGGGTTAAACCCTTGAAGCACAAGGCCTTAGGTGATTCCCTACTTTTCTCAAAGGGTAAAAATGCCGTAAGTCTTGGTTTTTAACTGGTGGTCCAGGACCCAGAAGCACGTCTCGAAGCCATTTTCAGTTGGTTGTGAATGTGTTCCTGAAAAAAATGAGGTATAAACTCTATGATGTGCTTGAATTTTAAAGGACATTGCTCCATCTGTCATGTGCTGTTTGAGCTAATGTCCAAACGGCCCATTTTTATTTACAAATATTTGGATCTACTTGAGGAAAATAAGAACTTTTGGTCACAGTTTGTCAATGAAGTGGTGGTGGTGGGTCCTGAGGCTAAACCAGTAGAGAACCGCTGGCCTTCAGTCAGAGCTGAACAGAGAGTCCCTTGTCTGAAAGACTTAAGAGAGACAAACCAGGATATTTTTTAAACCAAAAATTATGTTCATTTCCTGTGAGACTTTCTACCAGAATTTAATATCAGACTGCAGCTCCAAATGCAATGCATGACGTCTGCCATATTTTTTTGCAATGCACGCAGAGGTGAGAGATTCTAGGATGAAAGGATTGGGATCTATGTTGCAGCCTATTAAGGCTCCTGTCACTACTCTCCCTTAGCCTGTTGCAAAAATCAGAAAAAAAACTCATCATGAACTGATTTGGAACTCAGCCTCCATTAACATGAAAGTTTATTAAATCTCATTTAAGGTGGTATCAGTTTGCAGAGGTATGCATGTTAATGTTTTCTCCTCGGCATGAGTGTGTGATGTGGTTTTTCAATTGGAGAAGAAACAAAAAAAGAGCCCAGCATCACTACAGTCCTTTAAATGGAGTAAATGAAAGGGCGAGAGGAGGGGAAGTAAATGTTACAACAGTGGGAAAGGGCGCAGATTCTTACTTTTACACACCAGGGCCCCTCTCCCTCGCTGAGGTCGGTTTGAGCCAAACATATTTCACTGATGAGACATCCGCTCACTCAATCAGCAGCATTAAATTCATGTGTGCAGTTCTGTATATTTGTACTGATGTGTATGTAAACCAATCATCAGCAGAGAAAAATAAATGCAGAGGAAAAACTGTGTAGCTCTGATTAATCTATAAACACATTAATGTTACATGTCAGTTTTATAATCCTTTTAATTCTTTAAATAATCGGGCACAGATGCTCTTGCATCACTCTTCCTGGATGTGAGGTCCATTTACAGCCATACAGAAACATTAGCCAGTGACCAGGAGAGACAAGACCCTGTTTATACCTTACATTTAAACCCTGGGTGGTCTGATGACCACATACAGCCTGGTTCATGCTTCCACTTCAAGTCTATACAGTAGTAATCTACACCATCATGAGCAAAACACACTTGTGCATTCGTTCTGCCAGTTCCTGGTTCTGTCACCACATTTTCTGCATGTTTGTGTACACGAAACCATGGCGACTGTCTAGCAACTGAAATGAAGCATATCATGTTGGATTTGGAGCTGATAAATATTTAGCAGCAGGTGATTGGCTGCGTGGCGGTGCAGGGGTTAGCCTCACAGCAAGACGGTTCCTGGTTTGCATCCTGGGCAGGGCCTCTCTGTGCAGAGTTTGTCTCCCTGTGCATGCACAGGTTTATCGAAATCTGGCTTCCCCCCACAGACCAGAGTCATGCTCTTTAGGTTAATAGGTGACTAATTGTCCGTAGATGTAAGATTGCCTGGTTATTTGTCTCTATGCCAGCCCTGCAACTGACTGGTGACCCGTCCAGGGTGTAACTCGTCTCTCCCCAATGACTAGGATAGACTCCAGCCTCCTGCCGCCCTCAGCGGGATAAGTGGTGCAGAAAATGGATGATCACAAGATAGAAAATATGAGGAAATGCATGTTTAGTATTTTCATGTGTCAGCAAGAAGATTTGTCTAGTTGTATCAATGTCTGCAGCCATTTATCTCACTATACACATAGTATGTATATCTACAGCAGGGGTGTCAAACTCATTCACAGCAGGGGCCGGATTCTGGATTCAGGACTAATCTAAGGGGCCTGACAGGGTCACCTTTTTAAAACATAAACTGTCAACCTTGTTTCACTGGTAACAAAATATGAAAAAAACAAAAACAAAAAATTGGCACTGATGATAAACGATTTTGACATTTAAGAAGTTAAAAAGAGAAGTTTAAAGGCTCAGAATCTGAGAAAAGTTAATTTATTAGTTAAAAAAATGAAATTGAAATTGAAAAATAATGTTTTTTTAATGGCAAATATATTAGAAAGACAGTCAAAATCATGAGTTTAAAAGGTCAAAATATAAAATAAAATGTATTTGTAATCGTGAAATTAAAGTCAAAATATGATTCACATTTTTAAATTGTGAGTCTAAAAGGTCAAACAGTGGGATTATGAGGTTTAAGTTAAAAAAATTGGATAAAATACAAAATAATTGGTTAAAAAGGCCAAAATAGGACTTAAAATTTTGAATTATGAATCTTAAAGCTCAAAAAAATTATATGAGAAGTCAAAATTATGAGTTGAAATGCTCAAAGTGTGAAATAAAAAGTCAAAATCCTAAGTCTGAGTCCTAATTGTGAGATGCAAAACTGAAAATGTGAAATTAAAACACAAATGAATTTCTTTTCCCACAGTCCTGACTTCTTATTTAAATATTTTTACTCCTTACTTTTTCAGATTTAGTGACTTAACAAGGATATCTTAAATCATCAAGGATAGGTCATTTTTTTGTCATTTTTTTACTTGAGGAAATCTGCAGACCTCATACCGATGGGCCAGTTCCAACAGAAATATGAGATCATCTTGCAGGCTGCATTTAACTGTTCCACGGGCTGGATTTGGCCCCCGGGCCTTGAGTTTGACTCCTGTGGTCTACAGGTACAGACATTACTCAGAGACTGGTAGCCTTTTCCTAGCAGGCCGGTTGCAAGGCTTGTGGTCTGGGTCATTGTGATGCATGGTTACAAGCCCTCAGTAATGGCTGCCTCCACCATGGTGATTACTTCTGACAAAGCTTTAGTACTGCATCCGTTTTCCTGGAACTGGGCCACGGGTACCTTCTTGTGTGAATGCTTGTATACAATGGCTGTTGGTGGAGCGATTAGCTCTGAATTTGCCTGCTGACTTCTTCAGCATGAGCGTGTGAAAGTTATGGGGAAAAGGTTGGTTGTGGCGAGTGGTTTTCAGCATGGGTTTGCAGTTGTTACTGATGTGGTTTTCTGGTGTATCCGGGGGCTGCTGCCGTGGTAGCTGCTGATTAAAGCAGCAGTTTAATCAGAACTGGACCACATGTCTATTTTCAAACAAGCGCAAAGAGTCGCACCGAAAGCTTATCTTGGCATAGAAGTTGTTTTGCATGACTGTCAAGCGGCCTTGGCATCAATTTCACATGAAGCTCCACCATTAACAATCTTAGGCAGAGATGGCCTGCACAAGAGACATGCAAGCACACAACATAATCTGTCACTCTGATAGCCCCATCATGAATGTGACAGACAGGACATTCCTCCAATCACCTTCTGAAGATTTTCTGAAAGGTCCTGCCCCTCCCATAACCTTTCTATGTGAGCTTTCCCAGATGATGTGAAATATGTTCGGTCTTTCTGGCGTGTCAGGTTAGCCGTTTCCTGCCGACAAGTCTTTATGTTCTAAACTTTAAGGGTCCTTCAGCTGTCAACCCACAGACTTAGGGACAGCACAATTAAACACACCCCCCAAAACTAATCACTATGGCAGAACACACAATTCAGTCAGGAATTTTAACAGACATCCTAGATAAATGAGGTCAGCTAGGTTTCAACCTAGTCTTGTTAAAGATGTTAAAACATCATAATTATTGGGCTATCATGTGTGAAGTGGACCAGTTAGATTACGTTATTTACAGACTTGAAAAACTGACCAATCAACAGATAGCACTGTTCAGAGCACTCTCCCTCTCTCTCGTAAAAATTCAGTGTATCTCGCCCATGGTTGACCTCCTTTATCCACCTGACATGGGAGATAATAATTACAGATCATCACATAAGGATGTGTTAGCCTTCAGCATCCATGTAGCAGAAAATAAACAGGATGTTTTCACATTGGTCAGTAAGAGCAGCATGGTTTACTGAGTTATATGAATTACATATGAATCAGTGGCAGATAAACATAAAACTGCCTAGTATCATGAATTTTTCATAGACAGAGCAGCAGCAAGTTATTAAAAATATGGAATAAAGTATAAGAAGGTGGAAAAATGTCAGCTTCTGGTATAAAAAGGCCCAAATTACTTTATTTCACCACTCCTAAAGGAACTCTTCTCTCTCTCAGTGCATGCACTGTTGGATGGAGCTTGCAGTGTGAAACAGCTCTGATAGAGCAGTGGTTCTCAACCTTGGGGTCGGGACCCCACTGCGGGTCGCAAGCCACTGAATGGGGGTCTCCAGATGCCTTAAATAACTAAGAATATTTTATTAATTACACTGTTGCCACTTTACACAAATCTGACCAATTTTTAATCCTTTTCATCACTATTAAACACCAATGTTGCCAATTTTAGCAGATTTTTGCCACTTAAAACCCATTTGTGTCAATTTTATACCATTTCCACCACTTTTTTTCTGCCTGTTTTTGTCAATTCTAAACCAATTCTTGCCACTTTCTGCCAATTGTTGCCTCATTACTGCCACTATTAACCACTTTTTACACCCCCTTTTGCCCATTTTAACCACAGTTAACCTATTTTTGCCAGTTTCTATCAATTTTTCATCCCGGTCCACCTTCTTTCCCTCAATTTTTTTGCACTTTAAAGCTATTTTAGCCACTTTTCAATCAACTTTTACCACTTTTTGTACCCATTATTGCCAATTTCTTCAATTTTTTGCCACTTTTATCTAATTTTGCCACTTTTAACCCATTTATGTTCTTTCAAAATCAAATTTCAACAACTTTTCCACCATTTTTTGCCATTATTCACTAACTTAAGCAACATCTTTTACCCATTTTAAATATGTTTTTCACAAAAGTTATTTCATTTTAAGCTTAACTTCCCAATGGACCATGATTTTGCTGACCCCCAGTTTGGCTGGATCCCAAAAACCTTCCCCTTTATCCCTCCTTATGGCCAGTCTTGTCTCCACATGACCATTCGTGAATGTGCATGGCTGTGGTCAACCACCTTCAGGTACAGTGGGGGTCCCCAGACTCTAGCACCTATATTTTTGGGGTCCCAGGTTAAAAAGGTTGAGAACCGCTGGGATAGAGTCCAGGTGATTTTTCACAGTCAATAAGATTGATATTTTTGCAAGCTCCAATGGATATGGGTGGAAACCAGACTCAACAATAGGCTGCAGGAGCCTTTAAGTCCTTTAGGAAACTTCAGAGACTAACTGTGAGTGGGAATGCAGATTTACAAACCCTTCACAGGCCTTTAAATTAAAATGGAAATGATTTAAATTGAATTGAATCAGGTTGAAAGAGTCAGATGTGGGGGTTGCTTTAAGGGAGATGAAACACACATGCTGTAACTTGACTTCAACACACATAAAACAAGTCAAGCACCACAAATGTAAGCCGCTCAACAACCACAAAGGGCCCTTGTCCTAACAGGCAGCCGGCCTCCTCTGCTAAGTGACAGACAGGATGTTGGGAGCACTTTCATCACTCCGAGGCTTTGATTCTTCTGTTTATTTTCTGCTTTGCCTCTTCACTCAGCAGCGCTTTTAAAATATTTCCCCTAAGATGGAGCCTGTCACTCCATCCAGACTGCAGCAGAGGAAGGCAGAAAAAGTGAGCTTACTCCTGCACTTTATACTCCTCCACCTATCTCTATAATCTAACGTGCATCCATCCGTTATTACTCCCAAACTTCATCCTTCCCTCCCTCTGTCACGCACTTTATGATTTACCCTCCATCACCTCAGTTTATCCCTTTCTCCATTTCATTCCTCCACAGGCTCTCAGGGATTTTTGTAGAGCCGAAGGAGGCTTTTAGTATGAGTCACAGATTCCTGGGCGAGGATTCATTAGGTAACATCTGCTTCCAGATGCTGGGGGCGGCTCTCATCCCCTACCTGGCCACAGCCCAGCTCTGAGTCCTGGCCTGAATATATCCACCCACCTGCATGGGCAACACGCCGGTGGATGTGTTAAATATGTCACTTCTAATAAACCTTCTGGAGGCGAAAGGTGGTGATGATAAGGCCCGCCATTATAGCTTGGCTACCTTCCCTAACTTACCTGAAAGTCACGCTTTTGATGGATTATTGGAATTTGAAGGGCATGCTGTATTTTGTTTGAGAAACATTAAGTAGCTGAGCTAGCTCGGAGAGTAGGTTTATAGATAGAACAGCCACAAATGAAGATCATAATGCTCTTTAATGGCAGCACTCAGAGATATCTTATTAGCACATAGAGCAGCACTATCACTATCATTCAAGGTCCAAAAGAAAAAAAAGCTTTAAAGAGACAATTAATGATGAATGATGAAGATGTAGACAGAGAAGAGGATGATTCAGGAAGAGAGAAAGGAGGATGCAGACAGAGGAGAAAAGGGGAAGAGGGAGATGCATAGAAGAGAGGAGGGTGGTAAGATAAAGAGTTAAGGAAGATGAAGAAAAAGAGAAGGAGATGCAGAAATAGAATAGAGGGAGGTGTAGAACAGAGACAGAGAATAAAGAGATGAAGAAACAGAGAAGAGGGAGATGCAAAAGATAAAAGGGTGATGGAGCGAAAAGAAGAAAGATACAGAACAGTGATGAGGGAGACGCAGAACTAGGAAAGGGTGGCATAGAAAAAGAGATGAGGGAGATGAAGAAATGGAGAGGAGGGAGATGGAGAAAGAGAGTTGAAAAGGGAAGAGGGAGATGCATAAAAAGAGAAGAGGCTGGTGCAGAAAAAGAGATGAGGGTAAAGCAAAAGAAGAGTGAGAGGCAGGAAGAGAGAATAAACGGAAAGGGGGAGATTTAAGAAAGAGAAGAGGGAGATGCAGAAAGAGAGAAGACAGGTATGCAGAAAAAAGAGTGGGAGATGCAGAAATAGAAGTGTAAGATGCAGGAAAATGGAAGATGGAGATGCAAAAGGAGAAATGGGAGATGAGCAAAAGAGAAGAAAGATAAAGAAGAGATAAGGGAGATGTAGATATAAAGAGGAGGGTAATGCAAAAGAAGAGCGAGATGCAGAAAGAGAGGATAAAAGAAAAGGGGGGAGATGCAAGAAATGAAGAAGAGGGAGTTGCAGAAGAAAGGAGATGCAAAGATCGATAACAGGAAGTTGTAGAAAAGAGAGGTGAAGGAGATACAAATGAGGAATATGCAGAAATAAAGAATAGAGAGATGTAGAAGGAAGAGGAAGATGCAGAGTTAAAGAAGAGGAGATTCACAAAAGAAAAAAATGGAGATGGAATAAAAGAGATCAGGAAGAGAATTAGAGGAGGCAGATTCAGTGAGGGAGAAAGGAAGACGCAGAAGAGGAGAAAAGGGGGAAATGCATAAACATGGAGGAGGGCAGTGCTGATAAAGGGATGAAAAAGATGCAGAAAAAGTAAGGTGTAAGATGCAACAAAGAAAGAGGGGTGCAGAAAAGAGAGAAACGGATGATGAAAAATGCAGATGCAGATGCAGAAAAGGGATGAGGGGGATGTAGAAATAGAGAGGAGGGAGACGCTGGAAGAGAGGATAAAAGGGAAGGTGGAAGATGCATGAAATGGAGAAGACGGATATGCAGAGATAAAAGTTGGAGATGGAAAAAAGGAGAACAACGAGATGCAAAAAAGAGAAGGGAGATGCAGAAAATAGAAAGGACAGGGGAAAAAGAGATGAGGAGGACTTAGAAATAGAGAAGAGGGTAATGCAAAAGAAGAGCGAGATGCAGAAAGAGAGAATTAAAGGGAGAGGGAGAATCAGTGAGAGAGAAGAGGAAGTTGTATAAAAGAGATAAGAGGGAGGAGCAGAAAAATGAGGAATATGCAGAAACAAAGAATAAAGAGATGTAGAAAGAAGAGGAATATGCCGAGACAGAGAAGATGAGATGCACAAAAAGAGACAATGAAGATGGAATAAGATAGAAAAGAGATCAAGAAGATGCAGCAAAAGGAGGTAGATTTAGTAAAAGGTAAAAGGGAGATGAAGATGAGGAGAAAAAGTTAAGAGGGAAATGCATAGAAAAGAGGAGGGTGGTGCTGATAAAGTGATGAAAAAGACACAGAAGAGGAAAGGAAGGAGATGCAGAAAGATGGAAAAGGGAGATGCTATAAAAAAACAAAAAAGATGCAGAAAGAAATAAGAGGAAAACAGAGAAAAAGAAGACTGAGATGCAGAAAGAGGGGAGAAGGAGGTGTAAAATGTATGCATTCATTTAATTATTGCACCACATTTGACAACACCAAGAAAACAAATTTTCCTGGAATTTATATGTGAATACAGCTCACATCACATTTTCATGCAGTAGCACATGCTACATGCTTAAAGTAGCTTTTAGGTATTTATATTAGATAGTGAGACTCAGGCTGACAGTGGAGTTTATGTTGCTATGATGCACAGTGGCTCCAGTGTCAGTTAAACTGGAGTGATCCCATCACTCCCATTTTGCAGATAGTGAAAAAATGTAGCATAAATCCCAACCAGAACAAGATACTGACGGTAAACATTAAGGTATCACTGCACATATCTATTTGGATTTTTTCTTTAATAGGAAATGATCGCTGAGTCAGTCTGATGTACTGATGTACACAATAATTTTATAAATGATCTGAGGTATTTTTTCTGACAGGCAGACCTGAACCTCATACCCAGAGTGCAATTAATTGATGAAATAATCCTGCTGTATTGACTCAGCACAACTGATAAGATAAAAAAAAAGTGCAAAGTCGTTACACAGACAATGGAGTATGCAATCAGCTAATGCAACGGACAGTCATTTTGGGTGGAGACCAAGTCTGAGGGAGAGGAAGCCGTGATGATGCTGCACTTTCCTGACCCGGTGCTTAGTTTGTCTTTTATGTCTACGTCTGACGTAGTGGTCAGCTTTCTGACTCAGGAAGGGCAATGCAGACACTGACAAACACACCCACTGGTTTAGACGGGAAGATAAAACACTCTTACAGACAAGTCAATAAAAATAAGGGGGTCATTTCACCCCACTGTCAGTGTTGAACTGAATATTAATGAAAGGAAGAAGGTTATTTTTAATGCAGCTTGTAAAAGTGAAAATTAATTCAGCCAAGGTGGAGATATCAGTGCCAGAAGTCAAGAAAATTCTTCTGACTGGAGTGGTGAGGCTGTAGTTTTAAAGGTTGATAAAATTAAAGTAAGCCTGTGTGCTTGAAGCCAGTGCTGGGGGGTAATGTGTTACAAGAAATTCCTTAGAGTACTCAGATTACTTTTTTAGTTGGAATGAATAAGCTAGTCTTTTAGTTATGCAATTCAAGTGATCTGTTACTTTGTTACTTTTTCACCTGTTCAATCCTGTGCATAAGATTTGGGCATGAAGGGCACTATGGATTTATTGTGGGGCCTGACGTGCAATGCCTGGGGCTGGGAGGCGGAGTCAGGCTTGACTCTATTAATACACAGGTGTCTCACTCAGTAGCCAAGGTTAAGCTCGATTGCATTTCTTTTGCCCGGGCCAATTCCAACCCAGGTAATACACACAGAGACCACCAGTGGTTTTCAGGCCCTTGGGACATCCATGGCACCCTGAGGGGCTCATGGCAACCCTTCTACCCGTCTGGATAATACCTTAGGCTGTGTTTCTTCACCACATCCACCCCTTACTGTGTCCAAAAGGTGTGGACTTTGTTATTTTTTCAACTGATTATTTTCCCATGCCCCTGGTAATATGCAAGGACATCCAAAGCACAACCAGGGTTGTGTCAATCCTTCTACCCGTCCGATGGCTAACTTCCCACATCTACCCCATTCATCAGCCTCAATTTTTAGCCCAAACATACCCAAAAGTTCTGCACAGTATATATAACCAAAAATAAGCAGAATAATGTTGCTCAAATGAATTACAGGAAACAAGCTAATATTTTAGAAGGGAGTGGTTTCATCAGTACAATGAATACTGGAAATTGGAACTGTAATAAATGGACTTAGGGTTGACTTATCTGTACACTGAAGTGGAAACAGGAGGTCTGTGCAGAGGTAAAGTCAGCTTTGTGCTGTCTTGATGATATAACTGACATGTTTAACAAATCGTTAAGGGGTTTCAATTTTCATGACAAAAATAACCCTAACACATGACTTTTCTCTGTATAAAAATAGTAATACATGTAGCACAGTATGTCAGTAAAGTAACGCCACCCAGTGCTAACCTTGCAAAGCCGATGGATTAGCCAGATTCCATGTCTGTCATCAGGTGGATCCATCTTGCAAAGCGTCCAGCTGATACATATCTTCTCGGTCAGAGAATGAACGTGGCCAATCTGCGTCATTTCAGGAGAAAGAAGCTTTAGCTACAGGTCTGGGTTTACCGAAACTGACATCTACCTGCAGTCACTAGAGACCATGGAAATGATCGGGATGCTATAGCCTCAGTTTGACCAGAACGGGACATTTCTTCATTAAAATAAAAACAAAGAACCACGCTGAAAGCTTTTCTTGGTGGAAAAAAGATGTTTTTCTCCCAGCCAGGTTCAGCAAAGTTTGATTCACTAGCTGGCTAACAGTTGCTTTTCAAGCTTGTGTTATGTGGCCTGTAGTGGTTGTGAATGGTCAAACACCATCTATGGGGTGTTGCCCACATAGATGTGTAATATATCTCATGCCATGGATATCTGAATCTGTCTCTGGTGTGACCCAGTGCTGCTTGAAGCTGCAGGTAGATGATTTGAGGCTTCTGACCTGGGGAACAATGCTTTGTACAATTTTCATTGGGAAATAAACATTACTGAGTCTATAAAACAGCTCTTTAGTGTGCCGCATTAAGAGTATATTGTGCTTGGGAGAAACAGCATTGGAGTTTTATGCTCTGTGCATCTGAAAGAACCTCCCAGTTATTGTAGATTTGATGAAACATTGAGTTCTTTTCCATTTATTGTAAGAGTAAAAATAACATTTAAACTTCATTTTAGAACTGTCTTACATTTTAGTGACTTTAAGATGTTCAGTTTTCTTCTGGTTTTATGCTTTTGCACTGGCAATAGGCAAGGCCGAAGGCATTAATTACTGGGTTGTCAGTCCATCCAAATGTATTTGTATGTCCAGACCAGGTCTGGACTAATAATCTGGCATAGCGGGCATTTTTCCCAGTGAGCTGATGCACTTTGGGGCCAGTGTGATTTGACCTTTTTGATTATGTTCATCTGATAAGAGAGACACACATTATTTTGTCATTGTCATGTCATTTACCACTCAGCTTTCTAGTGGTTTGGAGTTATGCCATGTTCAACCACCAGCTGGCACTAATTGATACCAAGACCAAGTTTTCTTCCTAGTCCAGTGCTGATCAACACAATCCTTATAGAGTTGCTACTGAGCAGATGTATAAATGGCATAAATAAAAAAATGTTTGAGCAAGCCAGTCACAAACTCAGTAGGAGACGAATCTTCCTACGTTTTTATAGGACATCAAATCCAGGTCCAATCGCCGTAGTTCTCCTGCTGCTACAGATGTCCAAAGATCCATTCATCAAACACATTCTCAGTGCGAAGAGCAACAATGGTATGGTTTGAATTCTTATAAAACATCTGGTAATGATCTCAGTGACGCCTTAGCATTCCTTAAAAAATCTTCTGGCAAAAATATGGAAACCTTATATTCTGAGGAAACATGAAATATATGAAATGTGAAATATGAGACATTTACAAATGACTCTACAAAGGCAATATCTCAAGAATGTTTCGAGGGATTTTCATCAAACTTTGCACTAATGTCCATGCTGGCTAAAGGAGAAACTAGCTGGATTTTTGAGGTCAAAGGTGAAAAATTTGGTCATTAGGCTTCTTGGATATCTATGAAGTGCACGACCACAAAAACCTCTGCTCTCTGCTTATTCTTAATCTACTTTTTTGCATGCATGGGCTGTTTTATCAGCTTTTTTAAAGCTTTCTCTCTGGCATGCTGCTTTCAAGCTTTGTCACTGTCTTGTGTAAAGGACTTTGAGTTACCTTGTTGATGAATAATTAAGATTTCCTTGCCCTGCCTTGGGAACATAGATCCCTGGGAACGTAGATTATCTATAACAAAGAGTTCTGGTACTTCAAACAAGAGCATCACAGTGATCACTGGTGCCACTGGTTTTAAATGGTATTTGTGCTTCACTGAGGGATTACTATCTGTCTCTACTATAACCTTGGGTCTTCCTTTTGGTAATCCTGCTGTCATGACAGAGCTAATATGCCAAATGATTAGGAGAGATGGTGCAGCACATTATTGGTAAAATGGGAAAGTCAATCTAACATCAAAATGGATCTCATTACACATCTAGTAACAGAGGCAGGGATAGCATATGAATGCAGAATCAGCCCAACAGTTGAGTCTAAATAATTTGCAGTCAGACGAGGTTTGATCTCTCCATTCTTCTGCAGCAGTGGAGTTGTTGTGGGCGTCTGCAGTGAACTCATTTCCTAATGGGCTTTGCGAGCGGCTGCCAGAGAGCAGGCCATGAATGAATGAATGGTATCCATTAGATAAAATGGCCGTCTGTAAATTGTGGCCACTCTGCGTAAACAAGCAGGAGCCGGGGCGGGAGCAGGAGCAGATGGATGGAGAGGTCTTGTAACAAACCAATAGTAATGAAGGCTGGCTGGCTATCGCTCATTGCTGCCCTGCCATCAGTATGGCTAATTCAGAGTTTACAGCTGCTTTTAGACATAATGATTTACACAAAACTCATTCTCACAGATTGCATCTGATATTTACATTTAGAAACTTTAATTTGGGGCATTTCAAGTGATTTCTTCTCTCCAAATGAGTCTCATGATTCACTTTTTGATGTGCTTGTGGTAAAATATCACAGGTGAGCACAGACAGTCAAAAATTTAACTTTGTTAACTGGTAGTCTGTTAGCCGGTAAGTAGGTCAGTAGGTAGGTAGATTGGTCAGTTGGTTAATAGGTAGGGTAGACCGCTGGGTAGATAGGTCAGTCGGTAGGTCAGTTGGTCAATAGTAACAGGTGGGTAAGTAGGTTGTTCCCTTGGTGGATTGGTCCAGATAGGCAGGGTAGGTCAGTTGGTCAGTATGTAGGAGGGTAGGTCAATCAGTAGGCAGGTTGGTAAATAGGCTAGTAGCTTGGTTAATAGGTAGGTAGGCAGGTAGGCAGGCAGGTTTGTCAGTAGGTCAAATGGTCAGCAGGTAAGCAGGAAGGTAGGTAGTATAGTCCTGTGGTTGGTTGATAGATTGGTCAGTTGGTTAGTAGGCAGGTGGGTAGGTAAGTTGGTTGTAGGTCAGTTGTTTAGAAAGTAAGCAGGTACGTAAGTAATTTGGTCCTTTGGTGGGTTAAGTAGGAGATACACTGTGCTATTTCAAGCTGACCGTACGGCAGTCTTTGCAGAATTTCATCTCATACTGTGTGACTGAATAGCTTATGATGCACGACCATTGCGCACGAGTTGTGTGCTCACACTGTAGGATCCGACGGTCGTGCGAGACCTGAGTGCTCTCACTGTGCAACTGAAGCCAGGACAGACTGTGACAGAAACCAGTGGAGTTTCCTTTTTAAAAGTCTAAAAACTTTATCCTCTGTATACTGGGGCCTGCCCTTCCAACTGAGCTAAACTAAGGTCCAAACATTACATTTTTCAAAAATAAATTTCAGTGCTGTCTTCTTTCTGGCCACATTAGTGCAAAGGACCCCTCTGTGGCCTGTGCAGTCCTCTCAAGCAGATCTAAAATGAGACAATCTGGTCTACATGGACTACATTGTCCTGCCTTCACTCTTACGTTTCTAAGCCACAATTCTGTCACCTAGCCGTCTCAGCAGCTGACCAGCTCATGTACTGTACCCTTGAGGACTAAAACTTTAAACTAATCCTTCAAGTTATTATTTTGAATTTCATGTGACTGAGGTTGTTTGTACCTTTTTGTGTTAACCAGTGGCTGCCTTTCTGTCATCTTTGAATCTGTGGCTCCCTCTGCCAGCTGTTTGGTGGGAGGGGCAGAACACACACTGTGCTGTAAAGAAAGGGGGGCGCACTTCATTTACCACACTTGATAAATGGAGCGCACCCCCATGGACAAAATGAGTACAAAGCAGCATGCAGCACAGTAATCATTAATCTCTGTTTTCCTGATTTTATGGCTGAAGCCAAAATTATAAATGCATATGTAACTCGATTAATAACCCAGTATTACTGTATGTACAGGCTGATGAGATGCGGCACAAAAATATGTCTCCATTTTTCCTTACGGCACAGATCTTTTCATTGATTTCACTTTTAACTTTTTTTTGTGTGTGAAAATATATTCATCGCAGTATTAGTAAAATCAACCACTGGAAGCAGGTCCATATCAGTGAACTACGTGATTACATAATGGCAGGGGCAGCAAAAATATGCAGGCACTTGCTTGGTACAGCAAGTTGTTTTTTTCTTTAAAAAGACAGTTAAATGAATGCATAATGTGTAGAGCAAAAAGATTCTGCGGCAAAAAAAGTTGTATCAAACTGGTATTTTGACACTTTTCAGGTTAAGGAAATATTGCACTGTCTATGATTTGGAAATTGCGGTAGGCCATATTGTGATTTAATCTAATTTGCGATGAAATGCCCAGGCCTTACACAGCTGTATGTCCAAATAACAGAAAATATCATACAGCAAGTAGCTACTGAAAAAGAAAAAATACTGAAAGAAGAGGGACTACAGAAACTAAAAGGTATTGAGATTGAGTATTTAGAAATTTGCTGATCCCAGGACTTTAAGTATAGGCTCAGCTGATGGATCAACTCAAGATAGAGACAGCTAACCTTGCAAAGCAGATGGATACGCCCGTTCCCTTGTTTTTCACTGGCGAATCCGTCTTGTTAAGCACCCGTCTGAACCGTTTGGGCCTGGTTAGCCAGCAATAGGACCAATCAGCGAGGAGGGGCAGTACTTTCAGCAGTGTCGTTACGCAAACAAGCAGCAGCAGCAAGAGCTGGTGCAGTTATGGAGGAAGAGATTAGCGTGGATGCTGCTAAAGCACCAGTTTTATCAGAACTTGATGACATGTCTTCATGAAAAGAAGAACAAAGATCAGCAGTGAGTTGTTTTCTTTTCAAAAACGACAAAAGTCGAGTACTAACATGTCTATAGTCGCCATGTTTCGCGTTAATCCTTGGTAGCAGCGCAAGCCACTAGATAGCTGCTACGTCACGTGTTTTGTTGCTCTGTTTGGCCCGTGGAGATGTGACAGACAGAACGTTCATCCAATCACACTCCGAGTTTTTTTCAAATCCTCTGCCTTTTCTCAAACGTTTCCTATTGAAGCTTTCCCAGATGGATGTGTGAAACAAATCCATCTGGCGTGTCAGGTTAAGAGACAGCTGCTAGCACGAGCATCTACTGAGCAGGTGCTGCTTCTCCCCCACACCAGCTGAAAGCACATTATCTTTGCAGATCCATAGACCATCTATCGTTGCTTTAATTCAAGGAGACTTTAGCACCATCACCAGATCAGAAGCTCTTCCACCATCAAAACAACTTGAATTCCAGAGGCAAACATATCTCTGCATCAGAAACAAGAAAAATTTCTCAAGACAGCACCAAAAACCCAGACAATTGAAACAGATGATCTGATGACGACACTTCTGCAGTGTAAGCTCACCATGTAAACCACAACAGCAAAGACATCATTGCTGGTAGCCAGAGTAGTGTATGAAATCATGCAGAAGGGAACTAATGTGGGGTTTAAACACAACCGGTGTTACATGAGGAAGTGAGGGGACTCTATCTACAGTATATCTGTTACAAGGCAGATCCTGTTCATCTTCACTGACACTTGTTTCTCTCATCTCCACTTATTCCTATCTACAGCAATCTACTGAGATAAGACAGCGATCATGATGGCGGAGAACCTTGAAGAACATGGCAAATATTTTATCATAAAAAAACACTTGAGAAGGTATTGAGTATTCATGCGTGAGAGACCAGGACCATGATAGCGAGCATGAATTTGATCAGAACTTTGACAGGAGATACCTCAGCCCTGATCAGAAGCCTGAACTTCAGACTCTAAAGGAGTAACCTGGAGAGAGAACACAGAAAAGGGGAGAGGCTCCACAAGGCATTGAACTATCTGACATTCCAGGCAAATGTACGGGGATAAAACCAGGTGTGAAAGCACCTCTCCTGTTTAGACATGAAGACACAAAGCGCAGGGCCACCTGGCAAACTGTCAGTCGGCTAAACACGCTCTGTGTGCTGCTGCTCTACTGTCTTTGCGTACTGTTTATGTGAGGAAAGTGGGGCCCCGTGCTGAGCACTTTAATGCAAAGATGGAAAACACCTCCTGCAGAATTTCCATCACGCTATCTGTATGCATAGGAATAGGCAATGTAAATAAAGGGTTCAAGACTTGTTTGCACAAGACAGAACATTAACGCAACTTGCTGAGCAGTGCAACAGTTTCTATTATAAATGTGGTTAACACACTTCTGCAATGATTAAGAATAACAAACAATGTGAAATTCCTTAAAAACAATCACATATTGTGAATCACTGCCCATACAAATGAGGGAAACCAATTAACTTAGAATGAACTTCCTACCAGATGGTCTAATTGCTCCCAAATTGATTTGAATTGTGCAGTTATAGGACAAAAAGCAATTTTGTTATGCAAATGCATCACACTGCTGGCAGGTTTTTTATACTGAGTATTTCAGTTCAACAAGGGCAAGCTGCAATTCCAACAGACTGTTGGTAACATAAGGGAATGAAAATGTCTGCCCATAGAGGATAACAAAGGACAAGTCAACCATCTGCATAAGGACATCAGCGAAAAATAAGAAATTCAATCAAGACTGATGCCAAAGTTTTTGGGGGTGTATGCTCTGTCCTCTGTTTGAAAAAGCTTCCTGATTTTGTCCTGAATTTTGACATTTTTCACCTCCCTTCTCCAGCTTTGACATTCTGTTTGAGATGCTTGACAGTGAACATATGCTGTGTGACTTATTAGTCAAACTGTTATGAGCAATTATCTCTGGTTGTTCCACGACTAAAGCTCAACTCAGCCAAAAGTCTGAAATCTTCAATACAGTCTCTTTATTTCAAAGGGTTTCCTGTATTTACAATGCTGTTGTATAGCAGTGTTCATGTTCTTCTTGCCAACAACCTGGCACACCAGATAGACTGTTTCATATGCTATAGGGACAACAGTGACTGGCTGTCTGATCATAAAACCAACAGGGACTGTAATGACGTATTCAAATACATGTACTTTAATATAGGGTTGATCCCCACTCTTTGAAATTCATCAAACCATGTCTTTATAGTCCTTGCTTTTAGGCAAAGTCATGAGGAATAGAAAAGGGCTGTCACCAAAATGTTACCACAAAGGCGGAAGCATAGCATTGTCCAAAATGTCTTGGTATGCTGAGGCATTAAGACTGGCTTACACTGGAGATAAGGGGTCTGGCTCAAACCCTGAAAAACAGCCACATACCATTATCCCTCCTCCACCAAACTTCACAGTTGGCACAATGCAGTCAAGCAGGTAACGTTTCCTGGCATCTGCCAAACCCAGACTAGCCCATCTGACTGCCAAACAGAGAAGCATGATTCATCACTCAACAGAAAACGCCACCACAGCTCCACAGTCCAGCGTCAGTGCACTTTACACCACTCTGTCCGATGCCTGGCATTAGCCTCGGTGGTGTCACACACTAGATGATTCTTAAATCTGAAATGATTTTAAAAAGGTGAGACCACAGACATAAGGACAATTTTAAGCGATTTTTCATCTTTAATCCTCTGAACACACACACTAGACGACTCAGCTAGACTGTCAGATCACTGGAGACCACACATCTGCTGACCTGCCAGCAACCTTCCGTGATCAAGTGACTTCAGAAAAAAAACAGAGATGTTTGTCGATTCCCTCTTGCTGTCCCTTCACAACAGGCTGTCCTGGCATGTGTTACAGATGAAGCAAAAATCATAAAACAGGGGAAAAACTCGGGAGGAAATCCTGGCTGAATGAAGCTACAGTTACGTTTATGGTTGTTAGCGGTGAAAGTACGTATGATCCAGCTGGTGATGCAACCCCATCTTCTTGTTCTCATTGGTTGTTGTGGGTCCTCCTGCAGAGGCACAACGACCTAGAATCATAAATAAAAAAAATGTTCGATATTTACGATTCGGGGTCTTGGAGGCTACGATGCGATTTGGAGCAGTAAAACAATCGTGTTGACACCACACACATGCAGATTATTTAGACAAATTATCGTTTACGAAAGGAGCCACTTGGGATATGTCCCTACAATTGTCAGGGGAGGCAAATCTTGCCTCAAATTGGGCTTAAAATCATGTAGTGTGTGGCCGGCCATAGGCTTGTATGCACCTACATGGAAACTCATTCCACGGAGCTGTGGAATTCGTTTATCTGTGGTAGTTCAGAACTTTTCAGCTATGGATTCAGCCGAGCATTGGTGGCTTTTAGCACAATGGGCCTTAACAGTCGTTGACTCCGCTTTGTGATTGTATGTGGTCTTCTACTTTGTGGCTTAGCTGCTGTTGTTCCTAAACGCTTCCACTTTCTAATAATATCACTTACAGTTGACTGTGGAATATCCAGCAGGGATAAAATTTCACAAACCATCCTTTTGCATAAGTTGCATCCATCCCAGCACCAGCCTTGAAGTCACTGAGCTCTTCGGAACAACCAATTTAGGATCACAAATGTTTATAAATGGAGATTGCATGGCTGGGTGCTTGATTTTATACACCTGAGTAGACAGATCTCATTGAAATACCTGAATTCAAAAATTAACAGGTGTGACCAAATACTTTTGTCAATATAGTGTATATTGTTGCATGGGATATATTTCACTTTGATCAAGCTACTGCGCCATTCTCTTAAATGAAGCTGATCAGTCAGATTGGAGTTTTGCAGGATGGACTTTCTAGTGACAGACATGGATCTGGCCATCCATCTGCTTTGTAGGGTTAATCATTTGCCATAATTTGCCTTTCTTATGCATCCATGCCACCATTACCAGGGGAAAGAGATATTATGTTTTTGGGTTGTCAAAAACCCCTGCATCTGTTGTCATGTCAGACTGATTATGCAGAACTCACATAGTCTGGCTGCTTTAGAGCAACAAGTAAGTCTGTAAAATCACACAGAACAGCTAAAGAAGTGCTTGAGTAGAATCACATTCAAGAACAGCACAAGGAAACACAGACAGATGTTCTCACTGCCTCTGCTGCTGAGATGATGAGTCAGCAGAGTGCTGCGGCCCAAGAGTGTATGAAAGCTTTACACACCTGCACTCAATCAGGCCCAATCAGTCACTAACACACACCTGACACCGCTATAAGATGATTCTCTCCCCACACTCACTGAGTGATCACTGTGATCTGTTTCTCACACTGTGATGTCCCTGTGCTTTTTTTTGAAGTTTACTGCAACAAGAGAGGCTGGAATGACCTAAAATGCTTCTGTTATCAGGCTAAATGCCTGGTTCATCACACAGCCAAAGAAAAGGTAAGTAAATGATCGCTACACAATATCTGAACTTCTATGTCCACCTGTTATGCAAACATCCCATACAGCATTACTGTGGTCATCTTACTGCATGCTGTGTGCAGTGAGGCTACTGTCTATACAAATGAATGGAGGTGAATTAACTGTAAGCTAAAAGGCTAGCAGTGCCTCTTTAGCAGCTGTTCCTCCTCATGTTCTATAGATTGAAATGACTCAAGAAAAAAAGTTTCGAGGGCGTCATGATGTGTTGTTTGCAGACAAACACGCTCTAAGTGCGGTGTCCTTATGTGGAAAACAGGAGCCAGCTCCCATTTGAGAGCTTATTTCCTTTCTGTCTGTTTTTGTTGTTGCTTGAAAGATATAGAAATGGGAAAACTGGTATCATATTAAGCATTGTTGGGGAACCAAACGATCAACTCTTATTACTGAGCTGAGCCAATAACCTGGATCGCTAAAATGAACCCCATTTCCCATCACTCTGAATGAGGTTGGACAGACATAAAGACATGCTTGTTTTGTACAGATCTCAGATCATGTCAGTTGATGAGTTGGTCTTTACTGCGTGCCAGTAAATTTAACATTTACACAGCCAATCCAGTCTAGATGAAAACCTTCTAGATCAACTCTCTATGAAATCTGAGCTATCAGATATCAAACTGATTGAGAGGGGTCCGGCTGCAGACCGTACATCTTTAGCGGACACTCTCTCAGACTAAAACTTTCAAAATAAAATCGGATTAAACTTCTGTTAAGGGTTAAGGTCAGGGTTAAGAAACCAAAAGTTAAAAGGTTTCATGTTTTATTTGTAAGTCTTAGATCTTGTGTATTGTTCCTTATTTTACTTCCGGACTTTGTTTTCTATTATCGCCCTCATTAGTTTTACCTGCTCACCGGCCTGGACTCTCTTACCCACATGTCTGTTGTGCATTTCCCCTCTTCCTTTAGCTCAGCAGTTTATAGCTCTGCCACTTTTCTTGTTTCTTTGTCAGCTCATTGTGTCTAGTTTCTGTGCTATTTGTCCATTGCCAGCTTGGATTTGTCAAACTGTCTGGATTTTTTTTCCTCGCTCTTCTCTGTCTGCCATGCCCAAATTCTGTGAGACATTTTGTTCCGTCATTAAATTTCTCACACATTGCATCAGCTTGTCTGTCTGGTCAGTGCAATTAGGTCTAGATTCCCTCATTACCTGCAGCTCATGACAGTTTAAGGCTTATTTTAGCTTAACATTCACTATGCATACGGATATATAGACTGATTGACTGTTTCCACCTATATTTGGTTATGCTATGGAGGCGAGTCAACTTTTTCCTATGGGAAATCCTGAATGCCTGCAAAACTCCTCCACCATTATTTTCTTACTGTTTTATTAATACTTATTTTTTCCAATATTGTCGTGAATGAACCCAAATGCGTTGAAAAATCAAACTCCAGCAACTGATTTTACAGAGCCTTCATGACAGCATGCTAGCTTAGCAACAAGACTGCTAACTAGTCAGGGGTGTCCAGACTTTTTCCACTGAGGGCCACATAATGAAATATGTAAGAATGGCGGGACCACTTTCATATTCTGCACCTTGAAGATATTAAAATTCCGAACCAATCTAATGTAGATTAAGGTATTCTTAGTGATTGAGTGTGCTCACATGGCTAGGTAGTGGTTGACAAGGCAAATAGCCAATCAATAAAAGGATTTTTGGGAGGCCTGTTAGCTTTCAGGGGGACCTGGTTGACCCTGACTACCATTGGCTACGCAACTTGAATGCTATTGGTGCTGCTATTTATTGGGGTAATTGATTAGGGCATTTTAAATCAAGATAATGTTATTACTTTGGTTGCCAGTATGCACCATTTACAGTGTCACCTTAGTGTAGTCAAAATATAATAAAGTCATCAATAAATTCTTCTTGTCAAAATGTTTGTTTACAGAATTAGCATGGTAGCACTGCATTGTGGTGAAACTAAAAAAGTACAGTACAGTCAAGCCAAAGCGTCATGTTCTAATGTTGGCCATATTTCATTTTTATATTTAAAATTTGCTGTGGGCCAATCAAAGGTGGACTGCAGGCCACGTTTTGCCTCCAGGCCATAGTTTGGAAACCCTGTAAGTAGTTGTCATGCTAGGATGAGTCATTTAATTATAATTGTCATGTGAAATACGGTCAAATCATTTAAGAGAAAATAGAGAGCAGGTTACAAGCATTTGAATGCTGAAATGAGTTAGCTTAGCTTAGTTTAGCTTGGCCAGTCATTCTAAATTCTTGAAAGAAAAAATTTTTAAGAAGTTGTATGTAGGCTGTTTAGGTTTATACCCATGTATAACTACTAAACTGAGGTAATAAGTAATCACATTAAGCTTGAAATTAATATGGAAAAAGAGGAACTAAGGCAGGTGGGGCTAACTTCTAACTTTAGCCTCACTCTAGTCAGTATGCTGGGTTTTCATGTCATATATGCACTGAAAAAGAAACTTTGTGATGAATTTGCCGGTTTACTGAGCATTTTCTCCACTTTAGATTTGTCTGTATGCAATCTAAATATGCTTTTTGTGGGACAGGAAAATAGCTCACCACTAAAATAGCCTCTAGTGGGGGCTTAACACCAAACCAACTTGTACCTGTAAAGATGCACTACCTATAAAGGCACAGTGTGTCAAATTGGGAGTAATAGCCACATCTAACAGTCATATCGTAGATTGTATTGCTCCCTACTTGTTGCAACTTTGGCAAGTCATAAATAAACTTTAAACAAAAAGTAAGGCAATTTGTCTTTGTTGTAACAATGCTTCTTGGTAATAAATCTTATACCGTTGGAAAGCCTGTTTATTACCCTTTTAAATGATGCCACATTTGTAAGGATCATGCATTTGTGGGATGAGCAGCAGAGCTGAGTGTGTGGGTTGCGCCCATGAAAAATGTGCCAAATCTTCTCTGCCAATGCCAAACAGCTTAGTTTGCTGTTGCTATTGACTCTTGTTTTGAGCTTCTGGTACCCCCAGGTGCCTGATTGGCAGCACCTGTGAGCATGGGCCCTGCTACGGTGGTCAGTAGATGTCTGCTTCAAGAATCGGCATGCCTCGTTTGACTGATCTGGATAGGGCCCGTCGGTTGGGCAACTTCAATCTGGTGTTCTGCAAAAACAAGTTACGGCATTGTTTGGAGTGAACCCTGGTACCATCTCCAAACTGACGGCCAAGTTTCATATAACCGGGAATGTCAGAGACAGGCCGCGAAGTGGGCGTCCCAAGAAGACAACACCCCAATAATACTTTTTTCTCACCCTGTCAGCAAGAACTCTATGCTTCAAGATGACAACACTCGCCCCCACAGAGCGAGGTTTATCAGAGACTACCTCCAGAATTTGGGAGTGGAGAGGATAGAATGTCCTGCCAGCAGTCCTGACCTCAACCCCACTGAACACTTGTGGGATCAGCTTGGGTGTGCTGTTCATGTCAGAGTGACCAACACAACCATATTAGCTGACTTGCGACAAATGCTGGTTGAAGAATGGGATGCCATCCCACAGCAGTGTGTGACCAGGCTGGTGACCAGCATGAGGAGGAGGAGCCAGGCTGTTGTGGCCGTGTATGGGTCTTCCACACGAGGTTCCTGTTTGTTAAATGAATGAATTGTTAAATTGTCAACATGTCTTGTTTCTTCAAACTTCAATCATCCAGTCCACCAAACACATAACAAGAATAAATGGCAGAATCAGCTGTTTGGCATTGGCAGAGAAGATTTGGCACATTTTTCATGGGCACAACCCGCATAGATGGTACAAGGGCTCACTCCAAACAACGCCGTAACTTGTTTTTGCAGAACACCAGATTGAAGTTGCCCAACCGACGGGCCCTATCCAGATCAGTCAAACGAGGCATGCCGATTCTTGAAGCAGACATCTACTGACCACCGTAGCAGGGCCCATGCTCACAGGTGCTGCCAATCAGGCACCTGGGGGTACCAGAAGCTCAAAACAAGAGTCAATAGCAACAGCAAACTAAGCTGTTTGGCATTGGCAGAGAAGATTTGGCACATTTTTCATGGGCGCAACCCACACACTCAGCTCTGCTGCTCATCCCACAAATGCATGATCCTTACAAATGTGGCATCATTTAAAAGGGTAATAAACAGGCTTTCCAGCGATATAAGATTTATTACCAAGAAGCATTGTTACAACAAAGAAATAATGTACCAAACACAAATTGCCTTACTTTTTCTTTTAAGTTTATTATGCATAATTTTTTTTACCAGATTTGTTCTGCTTAATGCTACCAAGCTAAATTTCCTACTCTACATCTTTAAGATTTCCTGGGGTGAGAAACTTTTTGATTTTCTGATAGAAACACCAGTTGTTTCAAGTGGTAAGTAGTGAGTGGTGGTTGAACAGAGGTATAGAGAAAAGGAAATATTCTACAAGATATAGAAGAAACTTTTGTTGGTTAAAGGTGCCGATACGGTTTGGGCTGCGATGGTCGTGTGGTAGGGTAGGCAAGAAAAAGAATGTCTCTGTGTTGGCATCAGGCAACTTAGGATATTTAGACATCTTAGCTGGACTCAAGTGCCTCAACAAAAGCAGTTTGATTGATCAATCCTGTTTAGTGAGTTGTATGTAGATGTCTCCCTCAGCTGTAAAGGGTCAGATTTAAAGGTTTATGTACTGCTTAGGTAAAGCATCTGCTCCAAGCTTGACTGTGAGGTTCATCGTTGCATGTAATCTTCCTTCATTCAGGCTTCACTCACGTAGAGATCCGAGTATGACTTCTTGCATTCATGCATGCATACATAAACATACAAGGAGTAAGACATAATGACTCGCATTTCCCCTGGTGCGCTTCATCAGATTGGTTTGTCAGCGGCGTGTTTTGTCACACAGGACAACAGCAGGAAACCAGACACTGCGTCTGTGGTCTGAGGCAGATAGATGCCAGGCAGGCGAGGCTCCCTCCTCTGTTCTCATGCTGATACCTGATAAAGGAAACTGGGCCTGTCCTCTGGAAAAACAAAAGAGCTCCGGCAGCCTCGTTTGATAAAGCTGGAATGTCTTCAGTCTATGTGTGTACTTCATGTATCTGTGTTGCAATGCAAAGTGGGAGCGTGCCTCTGCTTTATCTACAGGAGCGATGTAAAACATAAAATACCAAGCAGAGGAAATAAACAGACGCTATCAGAATAAGGGATGCTGAGTCCAAACCTGAATGCCAAGATGCTGAATAACTTCAGTGGGAGTGGTGCATTATTTATGTGGCACACAGTATAAGATATCACTTACATGGCTCTGGACTCAGTCCAGAAGCTTGGATCGGTTTTCGATATTGCAGCACACAGTGATTCTCTGGCTGACCATGATGCAGTGATACACAGGGGTACAGCAGTGCAGCTGCCTCTCTGTTCGGCCCAGCCCCTGGGCTTTGCATACAATTTGGCTGCTAATGTCCCATCTCAGGTTTCTCCTCTTTCTTTCCAATGACACACGACTGGAAACAGAGTCAGCTTTTTCCAGCTGTCATGGAACCCTCAGTGCAGACCTTCAACATAAGTATAACTTATCAAAATAGATTATAATAAAAGACTCCATTTGGATCCATCACTGTCATAACTGTGAGGACCACTAAAGGGTTTTTAAGGCCAAGAACAGTAAAACACAGCTGAGGGTATTTATACTGATATTCAATATTCTCAAACCTCTCTCTTGCCAAATATTTGAAATATGTGGACTAATTTTGAGATGGATGACTCAACGAGTCAGTTTTTCTTTAAGGCAAGTCCATGCAGAATAATAATACCAATGCATTTATCACACCTTCTCAATATTAGCTGGTAAATCCCCTCTGAGTGAATGTTTGTAGGTGTCGTTGCCCTCTTCTTCTGCTGTAATTGCATCTGCTTACACTTTAATGCACAAAAGCCTGTGAGATGTTGTCTTTCAGTCTTTACACGTCAAAGCCTGTTTAATTTCAGGGGCTTTTGTGTTCAAATATTAGTGGGAGGAGGAGGTGGTGCTGTCAGGAGATAACGGGGGGGGGGGGGTGATTGTTCATGTGCTCTGGTAAGCTTCACAGTATGAGGGATGTCCAGTATTCACATTCAGTATCCGCACAGAGAGACAACTGGGAATGACTTGCAGTTATAGACAATATGTTTGTACCTACATCTGTCTGTATTCTGGAAAATGTTCAAACAAACTGGGAAATATGGGAGTCCAAGGACATAACAACAGTTTCAAACGGTGGAATCATTGCTCACGTCTGGTCAGGGTGTCAAACTCGATGGAGGAAGCAAGAAAAATCTGACATGCCAGTCCAATCAGAGTAGTGGAGCTTTCTGGATGCGTTGTTAATTATTTCACACAACGATGGTTTTTGTTTATATTTTGGCCCAACACCTGATGACGGTAGTAGCAAAGCGATCAGGTTAAAATCTGGCTTAATTCGTGTGTATTACCAGGACTTAAAGCTTTTTTTAACCTGACATGATGGTCACTATATCAGTTTAGATGGGTGCAGCGCAAGAAATTGGTGTTAAGTAGTGAGCCAAAAAAAGCTGAAAATTAGCAAAAATGGGTTCTGTGTGGCAAAAATTGGCTGCAAGAAAGGGGTGACAAAGTGGCAAAACTGGGATTACAGCAGAAAAAATTGGCTAAGACAGGCAGAAATGCGTGGAAAAATTGTGAAAAGCAGTTAAAAAGTGGCACAAAAAGAGTAACAATTGGCAAAATTTGGCTGAATAAAGTGGTGAACAGTGGTTACGAAGTGGCAACAATAGTTTAAAAAGTGGCTAAAATGTGATTTCAGCTGCAAAAATGGGTGAAGAACGGCAGAAGGGCGTGGAAAAAGTTGAGTTAAAGTTAAAGATTGGCAAAAAAAAGGGTTACAATAGACAACTATGGGACAACAGCAGCAAAAATTGGTAAAAAAAAATAAATAAAAAAATACTAAAAGTGGAAAAATGGGGAGAAGAGGTTAAAAGTGTCAGATAAGAGACAAAAAACGAGCCCAGCAACATTCAACGGGGCAAAAATGGGCAGGAAAAAATGGTGAAAAGGAGTTAAAAGTGGCAAAAAAGTAGCAAAAATAGGTTCTGTGAAACAAAACTGGGTAGCAGCTTAAATGGGCTAAGACAGGTAAAAAAGGGCAAACATGAGTGGGAGAAAATGGTGAAAAGCAGTTAAAAAAGTAACAGAAATAGGCGAAAATTGGTCCAAAAAACAAAACAAAAAAAATATTGAAAATGGTTTTCGGAGGCAACAATATTCAAAAAGTTGCAAAAACACTGTACAATTATTGTATTTTGGCCCAACGTCTGATGACAGTAGTAACAATGTGATCAGTTCAAAATCTGGTGTTATTAATGTTGTATTATTGGGCCTTAAAACTATCAGATTGGCAAGAATGGGTTACAGAGTGGCAAAAATAGGATAACAGCAGCAAAAACGGGCTAGGAGGGACAACAATACATGGAAAATGGTGATAAGTAGTTGAAAAGTGGCAAAAATGAGTTAAAAGAGACAAAAAATGGGTCCAGCAAGACACAAAGGGGAAAATGGGAAAGGAAAAAATGTTGAAAAGCAGTTAAAAGTGGCTAAAAGAGGCAAAATTGGGTTGTGTGAAACAAAACAAACTGCGACAAAAATGGGCTAAGACAGGCAAAAAAGGGCAAACATGAGTGGAAGAAAGTGGAGAAAAGCATTTCTAACTGGCCCACAGCAAATTCTGAAAATCAAATAAAACACGGTCCACATAAGAACAAGAAGCTTGTGCTTGACGCTTGTATATTTCTCAGTTCCAGTACTGCTACCGTGCTGATTCTGTAAACAAACATTTTGACAGGAGAATGTATTGATGTCCTTTCTGTCATGACTAAACCTAGACATCACTGTAAATGGTAAATTTATTCTCATTTTAAATGGAGCAGAGCCAGTGGTAGCGAGGGCTAACCAGAGCTCCCTTACATCAGACTGACTTCTTTAACATTCATGAAATACTTGGCTAGCTGCCTGTCAGCCGTTAACTAGCCATGTGACTTTTAGTGTTGTGAAAACCTCCATGCTTATTTTCTATCATGAGATTTTTATTCCTGACAGCACCTCTTATTCGTGTACAAAACAAAGCCAACAAAGACATTAAGATGTATGACTTCATCCACAGGGAAAGCCAAAACAAAACAAACCAACATTTTCACAGATGAGCTTCAATGATTTTACATAATAACATGCAGCAGCAGGAAAAGTGTCTTCAGATTTGTTAAAATGAGTCATTACTGCAATAAAATAAAGTGATTCAGAGAGGTGAGCCAGTGAAACTGTTATTTGAAAACCACAACAGCAGTTTGTCATCAGCGAGGCAGCTTCAGGCTTCATAGAATCACACTTAATGGAAATGTTTTTAATTTTGCTTTTCAACAAAACTGATTCACGGTGGACTTCCTGCTCAGAGAAAAATGTACTCCCTCATGTGCATAGAAGGACATTACTTTTGGCTTTCCTACAACATGGTAATAATTTCCTCTTTAAAGACATTTCGAGATAATTGTCCAGAATATTCACTGAAGTTTAAGTAATTTACTTTGAATGTTGGGAGAATTTGCTTTAATTTTTTTTTAACTTTCATGGAAATTTTAGGGAATTTGTATGAATATTTGGGGGAATTTTCATGGAAATTTTCAAGTATTTTCATGGAACATTTGGTAATCTTACTGTACGTTTTGGAGAGTTTCAATAGTAGTTTTGGGGGGGTTTGCTTTAATTTTTTTCTTGCATTTTCATGGAAATTTGGGAACTGTACTTGTCATTTTTGGTCATTTAATTTCCTTTTTGGGGGATGATTAGATACTTCTAAGGATATTTTGGAAATTTATTTGTAAATTTGGGAATTTGGTTGAACATTTGAAATTTTAGGGATGTTGTTTTGATATTTTGGGGAATTTGCTTGAACTTATTCTGATATTTTTATGGAAAATTGGAGGAATTTTTTGAATATTTTCTAGTTTCATTGGTAGTTCTTGCTTTTTGCTTCCTTTTTTGCATTGTCATGGTAATTTAGGAAATTTGTCTGGAATTTGCTTTTAAATTTTTAAAGAAACTTATAAGGAACTTTGTGAAATGTATTTGGGAATTTTATTGGGATTTGGGAGGACAGTGACCTTTGACATTTTTGAGAATTTTCATGGAAATTTCAGGAAATTTGTTTGGATGTTTGGGAGGGTTTTCCATCACTGTCATGGGATTAGGGGTCATGTTTTTGTCAATTTTGGGAAGAAGATTTTAAATTTGAGGAAGAATTTGCTTTGAAATTTGGGAACATTTTGGGGACTTTTGGGGGAATTTTCACTGGCATGTTTATTCATGATAAAGTTTAACAGAAGCATTTGGGTAACATTTAAAGAAATTTTGGGGCACTTTTATCTGATACTAGAAATAGTTGATTTAAATGAATTTTAGATCATTTCTTTGAAATTTAGTGAATTGGCGCAGATTTTGGAAAGGAGGATTTCCCTGGATTTTTTTGTTGACACTTGACCTTGGATAATCTTTGTGATCAGTCATCAAAATAACAAGAAAAATGACAGACACAGTTTCTTTCTGATTGAAGATCTCAATAATGGATCAACAGGCAGACACAGAGATGAAATATATGTACAAATATACCTATCCAGGGCTGAATAGAATCCTTCAGGAGATTTTCAGTCATCATTTTTGTCCAAAAAGAAAAGAAAACAAAAAAAAAACCCAACTAAAAATGCATTCCAAACAGAAGCTCGGGTCTCTGGAGGATATGAAACACATCTAAACTCCAGTCAAACTGTAATATCATTCATTTAAAAGCTGCCCATGTGTTCTGGTTTATTCAGCTGTCAGAGTCGAAGCCTAGTTGAACAAATTTCTGCAAATATCCTCTCTAGCAAATGTGCATGACCAAGCCTGTCATTTTCCCAGGAATAGAAGGGTAGTTAAAATTACAGCTTTTGACGAGTGGAAATTTACGCACTGTCTGTTTTTAAATGGGAGCTCAAACAAAATAGCCATATGGTAGCATTTACAGACTTATATACGGGAGGTTTTACGATATAAGAGGAGTCTCTAATGACATATGTGATAGTGTGAGCTCAGCATCCGCCTGTTCAGCTCTGACTTCTGAGAGCACTTGTCAATACAAGTAATTTTATATCAGTGCTGTCATCTTTACTCGTAGTAAACATAGTGGTGGAGTGGTATCAAAAGTAGAGGGTAATGACAGGATATAAAGCTTTAACAACACTAGTTAATATCCAGCTGCTTTCCTATCCAGAGCTGAAGTCTGAGTTTTACAAAGTAGGATAGCCAGATGACCTAAAATCAGACTGAATGCTGCATTCATTCAGTTTTTGTCCAGTTCAGGGAGTCAGATTGTAACTGGAGTCTCCAGGAAAACACTGAGCAATGATGTTTTTACAAAGCAGACAGACTGCTGATCTCCATCCAGGTATTTGATTAAAGCGCTCTCCATCCTCCCCAATAAAATCCCAGTCATCACTCATTCATCTGTGCCTCATAATGATTAGTATCTTTATAAATGAATGAGCTGTGATTTCTATGATCACAGAGGACCCATACAAGACACCATGACACCACCTGATAATAATTATCTCCATAATAGAAAACAATTAGTGTCAGTCGTCTTATAACAAAGACTTCCAGAAATGTAAAACACTTGGATGAACACGGATGCTGTACCTGCTTTCTAATGGAAATTAATTAAACTCATGTCAGTGGTGTAATTGCTTCTCAAGCTTTTAAGAATGAGCTTCCTCCTTCCTCATGAGAGGATTCAGCAGGATCAGACTCCTTCCTACATCAGTATTCAGTATCACCTCATATCACTATTATATAAAACTTCTGAAACAACAGAATGCTGAGCAATACCTTTAACAAGATATACATCACTGTTTTAAAATAAATAAAATACTAAACATGGATGACTTTGGGCTTGTAGGAAAATCATGGTACCTGAAAAATGTGACGTTAAAAGCCGAAATCACAATATTGATACCCGCTGATGCCACAGCAGCAAAATGTATCCCTGGGCATCCCCTTAAAAGTTATTTATTTTTCAGAAGTTGAACATATTGCTCACAAACTTCTGAAAGCTTCCTAAATTGCACTCATACTCTGGCAAGACTTCCAAACAGAAATGCTGCTGATGTAAATATGTGCACTGAGGACGGTGTCACCCCCTTTCTGAGCTGCAACCACTTGGGTCAACATTTACTTATCCTCCGTTTGGACAGTGGAGTCCAACCTGTAGACCACTGGTTCTCAACCTTGGGGTCGGGACCCCCTTGGGGGTCACAAGACACTGAGAAGGGGTCCTCAGTTGCCCTAAAAAAAACAATCTATTTTAAACAGTTTCATTATTTTTTTTTAACCAATTTAACATATTTTTTCCATGTTAAACCCTTTCCATCACTTTTTCTGCCTGTTTTTGCCACTTCTAAACCAATTCTTTCCTCTTAAGCTTGATGTTGCCTCTGTTGACCCATTATTGCTTCTATTAACCCCTTTTAACCACTTTTTACACCCATTCTTTCCCATTTTAACCCCATTTGCTATGCCCACTGTTGCTAGTTTAACTAATTTCTGCCAATATTTGCCTATTTTTTCTTTCACAGTTAACCCTTTTTTTTAACCAGTTTATACCAATTTTTCATCCTATTTAACCAAATTTCAACCCAATTTCGCCAATTTAAAGCCATTTCAGGCACTTTTTTACTCCTTTTTACCACTATATGCCCATTTTTGCCACTTTAACCCATTTTGCCTTTCTTTTTATGCTATATTTGTTTAATTTTTGCCACTTCTAACCCCATTTCTGCTACTTTTAAAATCAAATTTCACCACCCTTTCCACCATTTTTTGCCATTTCATCCATTGTAGCAATTTTTTAAACCATTTTAATTATTTTTTTAACATAAGAGATTTAAATTTTTAAGAAGCCTATTTACTTCACAAATTATTAAAGAGATTTATTTCTTTGATAAGAGTGGTTATTTTTTCAGGTTAAATATGAGCTATGGATATCACCATGGTTCTGCTGACCTCCATGGGCCCCCGGTTTGGCTAGGCACCAGAAAGCTCTCCCATTTATCCCCCTTTATGGACGGCCTTGTCTGCACATGACTTTTGAATGTGCGTGTCTGTGTTGAACCACCTTCTGGTACAGTGGGGGTCCCTGGTCTCTGACACCTTTATTTTGGGGGTCGTGGCCTGCAAAGGTTGAGAACCCCTGCTGTAGACTACTATGAATGTTTTAATTATTACAGTATCAACAGTCATCCTCTTCCTACTTCTGTGTCTACTGTGTTGCTCAGAAGATGGTGGATTTTTGAAGGTACAAGAGGCTTTTAGACTATATGGACAAAATGATTGAGCTGTCTGAACATTACACCACCAGGGACTGTAATGACTTTGTATTCATGTACTTTAATGAGTTGTTCTGCAGCTGTAACAGCCACCACTCTATTTGAAGGTTTTCAAGAGATTTTGGAGTAATCCTATTTCCAAAAAAGTTGGTGCACCGAGTTAAAGGTAAATATAAATGGAGCGCAATGATTGTCAAATCTCTTAAACCCATATTTTATTCACAACAGAACATAAACAACATATCAGATGCTGAAAATGAGACATTCTCATTTCATAAAAAAAAAACTCTGTAAACATCTAGGAAGCGAGTAATTGTTGTTTATGTTTTATAGTGAAAAAATATGGGTTTATGAGATTTGCATATTGATATTTTACACAGTGTCCCAACTTTTTTGGAATTGGGGTTGTACAAATCACAGTTAAGAAGACCTTGGTGAATGTGAGAATCTTCTGAAAAGCTGCGTGAAAGAACAAATTTCTTTTAAGCTGTGATGCACATTAACCATGTAAAAGGGGTCATAGGTCATGAATGTGTGCAGGCCAAAACAAGCTGGTTCTGACTGAAATAAAGTGCTGTCTGTTATGAAAAGCACAAGACAGTCTGATGACGAGATAACCTGCAAACCTTGGCCGTATTAATGTCAGTGATTATCAACAGTCCATGCTGCCTTGACTCTTCTTCCATGCTGTGATGAAGGATCAGGGATCAGGGTCTGGGGGTTGTCGCCGATGAGGTAGAGACACCATCTGTCCGACTGGGGGCGGCGTTGGACAGCCACTTTCTGCTGTCATCCCAACATGCAGCTCTCTGTCCCCTCACCCCCACTCCCGCCTCACCCTCACTTGTGGGATCAGCAATTCAGATCGCATGCAAATCCGGGAGAATCACTGCTACAGTGTGTGAGTGTGCGCATGTGCGTGCGCGTGTGAGATAGAGGGAAAAAGAGGGGGACAGAGAAGTGCAGTTGCATTCCTGGAGAGAGAGATCCCTGCCCCTTCCTCCTCCTTCCTCCTCCTTCCTCTCTCTCTCTTCCATCCTGCTCTCCCAGCCGGCGGCGGCACAGGGGGATTTTCTAACCCGGGTTGCAGATGCAGGGAGCACGGCTGCAGAGTGGATCACTCACTGGTAGTCCGTAGGGAAGTTGTGGAAAGGAGGCTCGGCGCTCATTTCATCGAAAGAGTTTGGAGTTTGTTCGTCGGACTCTCCCGTTGGAAACATTTAAATTCTGACAAAGTTTACTTTCCGGGGAGCTGCTGGTCATGGGCTCGGTGCGCACACTCCCGGCCGGCCGCACAGTGCTGCTTGTGGCGGGGCTGCTGGTGGCTCTGTGGCAGCGCTGTGGAGCGAGCTGTCCGGAGAAAGACTTGGAGGACCGGGAAGAGGAAGCCAACATAGTTCTGACCGGCACCGTGGACGAAATCATTAACATGGACCCGGTGCACAACACCTACTCGTGCAAGGTAAGTGTTCTCATGTGGTCTGAAACGATCCTGCATTACTTTTAAGGGGAAAGACACCTGCTTCCTCTATGAAAACTACAGCACCAGATTATATGAAGTCACATCATCTTAAACCTTCATCCCCGAGCAGCAGATGAAGCCCATTATCGCTGAGTTTGTTTCCTAACAGCTTGGCTGCAAAATGTTTTACAAATTTACCATCAGGCAAGGTGGGCAGGGGCGGATTTAGACATTTGGAGGCCCCAGGCGAAGGGGAATGAAAAGCCTGTTTTCCTTTCCATTTTCAGCACTCATAGCTAGGAGGTATACTTTTTTGAAGCATCTATTTTCAATCTATCAAGACACATTTTAATATGTAAAAAATACCTTTTTATCACCTCTTATTGACCAAAAAAAGCTCAAAGTCCCCAAATCATAAGAGCTGAACATGTCTCAGGCAATTTATGAAAAAACCTCAATATATGCAAGTCATGATTTTTCATGCATTTTACGCCATTTTACCTCACAAGATTGCACTGTTTTTATAGATCAGATATTTCTTCACAGATCTGTCTCACTGTATTTTGTAGGGATGCAGGTATGATGTTGGTAACAGCAGGATAAATTTCTGCTTGTATATAGCTGATATTTTTGGCCATAAAAAATGCTGGTCAGCTGTAAATATTGGCCCTGTGGACAAAAAAGTCAGTATCGTTCCAAACTGTACAAACAGACCTACATCAGCCCTTTATTCATCATTACTCCTCACCATTTAAAGTGTGTTTTAAGGACTGAGATTGGTCCACTGGTGTATCCTCAAAACTTAAATTGGGTGCTTTAAGGACCTAAGTTTAGGTCTGAACTACATTTGAATATTGGTATTGATACCATTATTGTCTGACATGAATTTATAAATATCTGGTGAAATTTCTGAAATGTATTGGTGTTGGCTAAAATCAGTTTGTTAATATTGGTATAACAGATATCAGGAAAAATCCAAAAACATGCAGCCCTAATATTTTGCTTGATATGAAGGCAAACCGGGACTTTGTGAGGTGTTTGAACTTAGTCGAGGGTCCAGGGTCCTTTACTCAGCACTGATAATTGAAATAATTTGGATGTATAGCTCACATTTGATGCACACCTATGCCTAGCTCCAGGCCATCGGCTACCTTTGCCTAATGGTAAAAATAGTCTATGATGGGGGTGCAGATGGCCTGACAGGTCAAGCCCCATGTATGTGGGCGGCCTGAGTTCATCTCCCTTACCCCAGTGTCTAACTGTATCCACTATCTTCCACTCTCAATGAAGGCATAAAAAGCCTAAAAACATACCTGTATCTAGTGGTTAGGTTGCCCCAGCATGTATGTGGATGGCCTGGGTTCAAGTCCAGCCTGCAGCCCCCTTTCCCCATGTCTCTCAATCTTATTTCAATTCTATCCACAGTCTTCCTCTCTAAAATAAAGGGATTAGAATGCCCAAAATATATATTTTTCAAAAAATGTCCATGATAGCCTGGTACTTGCTGTGTTCATGTAAGATGCAGACGTCTGCACAGGCAGTTTTACCATTAGACAAAAACAGACATCTGCCTGAGGCCTTGTCTTCCAAAAGGCCTCATGATCTTTGTACGTCTCCATCAAACACGAGGTACACTTCTAGTGTTCTAGTTCTTTTTAAGGATTAAGATGTGTAATTTAAGTTTAAATACGTAGGGGTGCATGATATTGGATTGCTGCTTATATTTGTTATGCTGATCATTCCAAATTTATTTCAACTGATACCAGTATTGATACAGATACATATGTGTAGTTCTGATTTAAACTTCAGTCCTCAAAACAAACTTTTAAGTTTAAGGAATTAGGATTAAAAGAGAAATGCGCTTCAGCAGACGTAGATCTGTTTGTCCTGCCTTAAACTCCAAAACTTATTCTTGCTTCAAGCCAATATTTAGAGCTGATATAGGCGAATATTTACTGTTGAAAATGACCATATCTGCCAATACAGATCAATAAGTTTTTAGCTCATATATTCAGAAACTGACATCATGCCGATAATGTTATGTAACTCTTTAAAGGGATGCAAAAGTGAATAAAAATAGCATCAAAATAGAGTTTGATGTTCCAAAAACATCTCTGGGAAGGACATCTGACCCCCACAGCAATGCTCAAGCCCCTCAAAAGCAGCAAAATATCTTTAAAAATCTTCATAGCAGACACATTTAAGTTGCATAGATCCCCACAGACATATTGGAACATTGCACAAGGGAATAACTGTGTGGCTAAATGGTTTGAAATAAATCAAATTGTATGATTTGCCACAGAAGAGTAGTTATTCCACCAGTAGTGAACATATATTTTTATTTTTACGAGTAACTCCAGCCTAGAGACATGTTGAAATATGTAGATGTGGTGAGTTTGAGTTATAACGCTCTTCTAAGAGGTGATAAGAAAGTACTGTTGGCTATTTGGGTATTAATATTTCACATTTGGGCATGTCTTGTGCTTCTCTGGCTTTGACAACTGAAAAAGATGCTTCAAAATGTTTAATCCACTTGCTTTTTGATAGCTGTTAGCTAAACGGAGAAGGGCCTCATATTAGTCTTTACTTGGGGCCTCCATATGACTAAATCTGCCCCTGCAGAAGTCATACCATTTAACCCCGCATGCTGCAGATGGAGGCCATTATCACCGAGTTTGTTTTTCAACAGCTTGCATGAAAAACATTTTACAAACTCATTCATCCAGAAGCATTTGGCAGCGGCTGCACGGACACTGACAGAGGATCCACTTTTTTTTCAGGAATAGATAGATGGTGTTTTTTATTTCCACTTACCAATTACATGGCTACAAGGGAGGCCTCACCGACCATGTAATCATCCCAAACATGCTGCAACGAAGAGCCTGGCCCCTCACTGGCCCCTGGCTGCAGCTCTCACTTATTTGCAGTCATAAATGTTGCAAACATGCAGCCTAATTTGCCTGTGGCTCCAATGATTCTGAGTCATGATTTACTCTGTGGTGCTGCTGACAAGTGCCACTGCATTTATACCAGAGGAGGGATGTGTTTTGTGGCTATGACTACATTGTCCCTTTGGATAAAAAAAAACTGCATAACATGTAATAAGATCAATTTGACTGACCAAGGAAATACTTAAAGCACCCAAAATAGTGCTGTGATTTGTTGGCAGCTGCCCTAAGATGTAGACGTTTCAACAATGTTGTTCTCAGTAAAGATTTATGACATGACCTGGAAGTCTTCTCTAAAGCACGATGTGTGGTTGTGGTGTAATAGCACACGACTCCTAAGTATGTTTGACCTAGAACTCTCAATTTGCCAAATTTGCAATGCCATAGGACTATTTATATCACAGAATTTAACACTGCATGGTAAAAAACAAAATTAAATTCCTCAAATAAGCAAATTTTCAGTCAGGAAGTGCCCTCCTTCCATCCTCAACCCTCAGCCATTCATTGTGAGACAAACTTTTGCACCATCCTGGACTTGTGGTACACCACTCTATAATCTGTCAAAATAAACAAGTCGTGTTTGGTCAGCTCTCTCGCTGCTCGTCTCGTCAGCGCCCACTTGCTTCCCGTCTCCTCGGGGTGAATAAGTGGAGTAGATTAGAAGCACACGGCTCGCCTTCTGGAAACAGAAACCATCACCGGGTGTTGAAATGAAACAGGAGCACAGCCATGTAAGAGAACTTTACCCTGACTGTGCACAAAGCTGCCTATACTGCACTTTCTGAGTGAGTATGCAGCTTTTAAGATGAGTTTTCAAGTAGCCGGATAAATGAGCTCTGCTTGATTGTGTTTGTTTCTTTTTACAAGATTTATTGCAGTGAAAAACGTATACTTGAGAGGATTTTTTTGCTAACACATAAAAACAAATTGAACGGTGAACCCAGAGAAACGCAAACCTTTCACAAAATCAGAATCAGGCTCACTGGCCACTCACAGGCAGAGAATTTGATGTTGCATTGTGAAAAGACTACCTGGTCTATGCTCAAACATTGAAGGTAAGATGTGACTTTGCCAAATTTTTTTTCAGGCACATGTTCCTAACTCACTTTAAGCCACCATAACCCATTTTTGGATCCTGATCTTCCAGTTGAGAAATTGTGGATATTTTAGAGGGTTTACAAATAAACCTAACAGTGGAACAGCAATGAAGACCCTCACCCAGACAGGCCAAAAAAGGACACCCCCCCCCCCCAGAGCAAGAGCAGAGAGCAGTGCTCTTGTTATTCATGCATCAGGGTACAAATTATTATCATGAAATCCTTAATTGTGCTTTTTTCCTCTCTCCTTTTCATCTAAAGGTCAGAGTGTGGCGCTACTTGAAAGGAAAGACCAACGTTAATCGTGAAATCCTCCTGGACGGCGGCAACAAGGTGATGATTGGCGGCTTCGGTAACCCCGGGATCTGTGACAACCAGGTAGCCACAGGGGACACCCGCATTTTCTTCCTGAACCCTGCTCCTGAATACATGGGACCTGACCACAAGAACGAACTTATGCTCAACTCCAGTCTGATGAGGATTACTCTGCGCAACCTGGAGGACGTGGAGCACTGCGTGGAAGGTAAGCACACATGAAGATCCGGCAAACGTTGTAGTGATTGGGGTTCAGTTTGAGAACTATCAGGGCGATTTCTGAAGCTATAGTGCTGTGACTTCTGTGGATATTCAGTGTTGGACTCATGCTGTGGTTTGAACTCTTATTGTATCTGTAAATCACTTAAAGCAGTGAGGATTTCATTCACCGCTGGCAGCTGAAATTACACAGCCTCAGGCTCACAGCGTCAAAGTTTCCCAGAAGTCCATGACAGAGGGACACCTGAGTCATTTTAGGAGCTTTGTTGCCATGGTGAAGCTCCAGCCTTTCCAAGTGTACATAGCCTGGAGGTGGAGGTGGGTGTGTCCAATAACACTGTAAGGACTTAGGCTGAGTGGTTAAGAGATGATTCCCGACCTTTGCACCTTGCAGACGGGCCTTTTTATGAAGTCAGAGGTGAAACGGCTCCACACTTACACGCTTATAACATGGCCTGGGAGTTTACTGGACAGCAGTGGTTCCCACACTGGTCTACAGCAGACTCACGGGGTCTCAGGATGTTCACTGCAGCGGGAGAGGTCTAGGGCTGGGCAGTATGGATCAAAAATGATATCAGTCATTATTTTTAGATGAATGGAGATACAGGATATATATCATAGTATTTTATTCTGTATAGAAATAATCAACAGCCTTTGCAACACCAGGGTTATAACTAATATATTGATGATTGAATGATTTTATTCTTTTTGTCAAGATGACTACAACGAGACTAAATTAACTAATATTTCTCCAGGTGGGTAATTCTGTCATTTTACAATGCATCTGTATCTCTTCTACCTCTCAGCTGTAGAAAGCAGGACCCCAGGTTTGGCAGGGTGCATAGAACACACTAGCATAATTTGGTACTAGATTGAGGCAAGAGAATAAATGCTTGGGCCTAAAATGACAAAGTTTTTTACCTTAAACTAATTTTTCAGTTTTTCTACGGTTCTCAGGTGATGGAAACATGTGCCATTTGAATCAGGAGAGACTTAATACGGTTTTGACAATTATTTATTTTATGAATTGTGCAAAGTCCTTGGCAATTAGACTCCACCGTGACAATATCATGTACTTGAAGGGGTAGTGAAGCAAACGGCAGGAATAAGATTCTCCCCCTGGAGTCTAGACACAGGTGGTGGTGGTGTTGAGAGATGCAGGATCAGATGAGGAGTAGACTTCTGAGAAGCTGCCCAGGAACCCAGGAATGCAGGATAAGATGAGCAGGAGACCTGTAAGGATCTGGACTAGATTCTGATTAACTGACTGGAGGTGGCTGGGGCGGAGGAGGGTTGCAGCATCTGCACAAGAACGACTGGCTGGCTTTGAGAGAGAGAATGGCAGATTTTAAATCTGACGGGTGCATGATGATTGGACAAACAGGGTTGTGGCAGAATCTGGTTAGCTAAGAGCTTAGGAGAGTGAACGCCCATAATCAGCTGATCGTCAGAGCGGGAGAAGAGAGAAAGAATGTAAAAGGGAGAGATGTGAATGAGTGGTGACTGAAAGAATGAGCAGAAACAGTCTTGAAGTTTCGCTGAGATCCATTTGGAGGAAAAGAATCAAACTGCCCATTCTTGCAGCTCCACACAGCCATCAGTGGAAGTTGTGAATGCCTGAGACACCTTCACACCAGTCACATGACTGACAGGTTTGACTAGGGTACCAATCAGGGATCAATATTATTTGTTTTTTTTTACAGATAGAAATGCTCCTTCAATAAAATAGCAAAACATGACAGATCTCCATTAAGACTAGGGCTGGGAGGTTAATCAAAATTTAGATCAAATTGCAATATGGCCTGCTGCAATTTACAAATTGCATATGGCGCAGTATTTCTTTGACCTGCAATGTGTGTCAAAATACGAGTTTGGTGCTTTTTTGTTGCAGAGATGCAGTGCACTACAAATTATGCAAACATTCAAGTGTCTATTTTCTAGAATAAGTTGCAAAAAAATCAGATTTTCCATGATTTGAATGTAATTTTCCTACAAAATAATGAGAGACATAAAAATCATCATTTACCTTTCGTACAACAATTAATATCCAATTTGCAACGAGTCAAAATAGCTGCAGTTAAATTCTTTTATTGTTTAGTTTTAGTGTAATCTGTCAAATATTGTGTTTGTCATTATATAGAATGATTTTTTTGCTTGTTTGTTGATGAATACATCCTAAAAAACAATTGCATTTTAAATTGCATTTGCAATATTGGGGGAGAGATTGCAATTGGATTATTTCCCTGTATCATTCAGCCCTAGTTAAGACTCAACATTTCAAAGGCCTTTCATTTCATTTCATCTGTTTTATTTCCCAAATTAATATCAACATGGATGATAGTGATACAAACAATACATTTTTATCTGTCCTCTTGTTTGAAAGTATACTGATGAAACTCGTTATATTGCCCAGCCCTAGAAAGCATCACAAAACAATCTAGGAAAGTGAGACGGTAAGAGAAGACAGGCCTTGAATGGATGACTCAAACTTTCTCTTTCACTTTTAATAAAGCTTTCAAGTAGGAAAAATGTGTCAAATCTTGAATGCTGTTGTTTATTCTTTTGGTTTTTGTTCAAGCTGTTGAGCATGAAAAGCATCTATGAAATGCTTTTATTCCTCTGAGTCCTTCTTTGGCTGAGAAGTCATTTGTCAGGCTCTTATGAGATGAACCATACAGCCATGACTAATAAATCTCTGAATCCAGCGTGACTGTGAGAGTGTAGCAGCCTGTGCCCCCATGCCGGTGAGCAGCGAGCTTTGCTGCTGTTTAACTTTTTCTGGTGCTTGACTATGTTGTTGGCAGCTGTTCAAAGTTTCAATCTAACACTTAGAGCGAGCGGGAGCACCGGGGGGAAATGATTCAGAGCACGAATCACCTTGCTGCTGCAGAGTGGCTGAGTCTATATTCTGGGTACTTTCCCCTGAACAGTTCTGGGTGGCAGGATGTTCCATTGGATGGAGCTTGTTTGCAGTGTTAAGTTGCATTTGGCACACACATAAAACTTCTTCTGTTTGTCTGTCCAGGCACGAAACACTGCACTGCTAACCTTTTTATTCAGCTGCCTTTTCTTCCTTCAGGACTCCTCTTGTGGAGAGGGGAGTTTCTTGGCTCTGACAGACTGTCGAGAATGTGCCCTTCTTGTTTGCCTGGCTTTGTGTTTGGAGAGGGTTTACTTCACACAACCTGATTTTCTCATCTCACCTTACAGTCTGAAGCAGTACAGTAAGAAAGTAGTGTCAGAGTCATATGGCAAAATGTAGGCAGAAATTCTGACATGAGGCTAGAGGTGCTACAGTTTGTGTGCTCATCAATCACAGGGAGCATTAGATCATTTTTAGGCAAAATAGGGCTAAATATAGAGATGTCTTAATTAGTTGTGAACTGATTATTGGACTCAGTTAACCTGCTGGTGGTCAGTGGCCTCCAAAGAGCTCTAAATAAAAACATGAACCTTTTTAAGGTACATTTTTCAGAACTTTATTGACAGTGGATTGAGTTAGAAACAGGGATGAGAGAGTTGGAGAGAGACATGTGGGAATGTAGCCTCAGGACGGACTTGAACCTGGGCTGCCCAGGCACATGGGGCGCAACCTAACCTCTAGGCTGTCTGAGCGCCCCAAAATGTGAACCTTTTTAAAGGAGCTTGTTCTTCAACATTAGCATTAATTCTAGACAACAGGTTTCTTGGATGGTTCACTGAGATGAGCCTGACACCATGCTTGTGTGGTAAAATCCTTGTTTGCACATCTGTTTCAGGACAGATGTGAAGGAGGATAATGCATCCATCAAAAATTACAAAGAAAAGTACGACACATTCCTATTTGCACAAAAATAATTGATTTAGAACTTTTTTGTTTTAGACCTCCTGTTAACCTGAAGAACATCTATAACATAAATGTTGAAATGTTAGATTTTGTGAAAGTATGACTGTGCAGCAGTTTTCATGCAATTTTGATGAATGAAGTGCTCAGAAAAACACAAAAAACTCCACAAACTTAATACACCGCCTCATGAGGTGTACCATTATGGTTCATTCATACATCCTGCATATATTACTAATATATTGGCTATGAATATCTGCAGAAATATTTATATCTGTTGCTACCAATACTATGCTAATAATGTCATGCATCCCTAAACTGGCTTAATAGCCATCCAGTAAGGATAAGTATTAATGACGTTAGTGTTGTGACTTGAATCAAACTGCAGTAGTCGTGGGTAGTGGTTCTCAACTGATGGGTCAACTCGTGGGTCACCAATGTGTGTCTGGAAAAAAAATGGTGGCAAGAGTATATGAAGAACATGCAACCATACCTGTATTGTTTCATTGTGATAAGGGGTTGATGTAAATGTTTTATCAATATTTCAACTCATTGACTTTTCTTGCAATAAATGATTTATGCTTTTACCATGTTAATGAAGTAACTTCTCGAGATCCCTGGAAAATTGGCTAAAATTTACACATTACCATGTGGGAAAGAGGTGTAAAACATGTCAGTTTTGTCCTGTCTCTTGTTCCTGTCTTAAGTTCTGTTCCATCCAAGATCTTTAATGCACCATTTTTATTTATTAAATGTGCCTATTTGGAAATTTGGGTCAGGATTTGTCATCAAAGATAATGGTGGGCCCTGATGCTAGACCAGTTGAGAACCACTGCTCTATTGGACTTTATAGATTTAAAGTCTGAAGTCTTATTTTTAGTAGTGTCATCTAAATATAAGAAGGCACTTTGACTTAGATGCGTCTTTATTCCGTCTTTGTTTTCTATCTAATTTCATCAGCTCAGGTCTCTAAAAAGGTCTTAAAAAGTCCTAAAAGTAGGAACCCTAACTCTGATTTGAAGGAAAGGTGATTTGAAAGTGTCTCTTAAATCTGTAGGTAGACTAAGTGTAAAAATCCTCTTGTAGCCAAATGTAGGACCATGGCAAGGTTGATAGGATACAATAAAAAAAACATAATATATATGAAGGGATATGTTACAAAATGATACAAAACAAAACAAAATGTTAAGATATGATAGGTAACAACATGACTGGGTACAAAATGGTATGATAAGATATGAAACGATATGTTGTACATGACCTGTAACACCTTAATATAAAAATACAGTGGTTCTTTGATCATTGGTATATATCACTACTACCATACATCAGGGTATCTGATTTACTAAAGAATGCAGCATAAAAAGGTAAAGTAGAGGATGGATGTATTTGTTCACTTTAGTTTGGACTCAGTTTACCCTCTTATCAATCTAACATTTGCATTAACCTTATTCATGTTTGGTGCCACCATATAGAGTCATTTAATTGTAACAAAGTGAATTAAATCAAAAGGGAAAAGTATTTAGATTGCCATATTTTTAAAATTAGTATTAATATTTCTCACTAGTGATACAAAACTTGTATAACACCAGTCAGAATTAGGATATCTTGCCATAGAGATTTTGCCCCACCTCTTTGAAGATCTCAACATTTCCCAGAAAGGCCCTGGGACTTTTTATGATCTGCTGGTTATATACAAATAATATTCAGGGACAATTGTCAGGTTTAATCTGTTTGTTTTTCAGGGAGTGAAATTGGCCCCGATAATTAGCTGGCGTGCCTCCATCCAATACAGAGCGAGCTTTCAGGCCTGTTCCAGTGCAGAGTTTTAATTAAGAGAGTCAAGTCAGATCCCGTCCGCACTGTGAGATGTCAGTGCAGCGGGACAAGACTCTACCTGCAGCAGTCCTCCGTACGCTCCCCTGCTTTCTCCTCATTCTTGACATTTTCGATAGCTAGGATAGACTCAGGAATGCCTGGCAGCGAGCGAGGTGGGGAGGCACATTGTCTGAGGTGGAAGAAAAAAGGCTTTGTGTGGGCTCCTTGCCACCTAGAGTTTCAAGAGAGACACAGAAATGAAGGAAAGAAAAAGATGAGTGATGAAGAATGAAGGGAAAACAGAGGAATTTAGTGTTCGTGTGAGGACTCGTGACATGAGGGATGTTGTGTTTGCTGCATATTTGTTACTTTGGATCAGTGCCATGTGAAGATAGATGCCTTCAGACATTGTGTTTCACACTGTTTCTACTCCCATGCTCTTTCCACCGGGCAGTGGCACTTCAGGGCCACTCAGTCCATGTGTGCAATCACTTAGCTGCAAGCTTTCATCTGCCATAGAGCTGCCCTCCCCAGAGGAGTGTTTACAACATCTCAGTAAACACTTGCAGGGCTCTTAAAACGCTGTAAGCTATATTTATTTAGAATGCCCGCTTGATCCCTTATCTTCACCTAATAACACCTTACAGGCCATTATGTGGTGAGGGAAGAAATAAAGATGGCAAGTGGTATTCTTTACATCAAGTAGCTGTTACATGACAAAACACTGCCTGATGGAGCTTTCAGCAGCTTGGTAAGACTAAAAATCAGCATCTCTTCATCATTTAAACTGAGGAATTTAATTTATTTTATGCCCAATTGTTGACTAAAATCTTTGGTGGATCTTTGGAAGCAGTTTGCAGGTTGGTTTGCCAAGTGTGGCTAGCATTAGCAGTGCTAGCATCAACCTTCAGTCCTCCTTGCAGGTAACTGCCACATTCCTGTACTAAACGCGACTAAGCTGCAGTCTATATTCCAGGTGAACCTGCCACAAGAGACATCACTTGTATCTCCATTTTCTAGATCAAGATACTGCCAGCCTGCGCTGCTCTTAGACGATGCTGTTTGTTCACTGTGCTTGTTTACATCCAGGCAGTAGAGTCAGGAGAGAAGGTCCATTAGTTAGGTCTGCAGCCAGTCCATGGTTCTGCAGCTGTTTCAGCTTGTGTTTGGAGAGGGGCTGTGTTACATAAGACACTTTATGGACAAAAGTATTCAGACACTAGACCATTAAACCAGCAGGGACTGTAATCACATTGTATTCAAATTCATGTAGTTCCCCACTCTCATTGGAAGGCTTTCCACAAGTTTGGAGCGCTTTTGTGAGAATCTGTGCCCATTAATTCTGCAGACTTTTAATGAGGTCAAGCACTGATCTTGGATGAGAAGACCTTTATAGTCCTTGCTTTGTGCACTGAGACACAGTCATGTTGGAACAGATAAAGGCCGTCCCCAAAATGTTGCTGCAAAGTTGGAAGCATTTCATTCCCCAAAATGTCTTTGTATGCTAAAGCATTAAGACTGGCCTTCACGGGAGATAAGGGGTCTAGTCCAAACCATGAAAAACAGCCCTCTATCATTTTCCCTCCTCCACGAAACTTCACAGTTGGCACAATGCAGTCAGGCAGATAACGTTCTCTAGGCATCGGCCAATCCCAGACTCACCCATCTGACTGTCAAACAGAGAAGCATGATTGGTCACTCTACAGAACATGTTGTTTGGTTGACGAACTTGCAATTTTTTTAATAATTTCATATTTTGATTTTTTAAAGCACTGTCATGCATTATTGAATTGAATTTGCACACTAAGGGCCAATAAGCTTGCAGGCGTAGTCACAGTCTGTTTTTTGTTTGTCCCTTTAGGCTACCATTCAGTAAAACGTCTCTGTCCTCGTGCTGTGCAGGGAGATGTCAGATAAAATGTCATAACCAAACATAGACGTTTCCTGTCGCTAAAGAAATAAAACAAAGTCATGTATTTGTAAAAGTGAATTAACGGTGCAATTTGAGGCACAAAAGACTTCCTTGTTCTCCAGATTTTCTGAAGAGGTAATAAGACAGAAAGTATGTGCCGTGTTTATTATCATTTCCATTTTTCCATCGCTGCCTTAATGACAACACGGAGAGAAGGCGGAGGTGTTTGGGGTTTGGAGGAGAGAGGAAGCCCTCTTGATGGAGAAGTGTTGAGTGTACAGGGAGATCTTATCTATCTGCCGTGTTTATCAGCTGCTTTTGTTTCAGCTCTTGATGACTCGATGCCAGAGTCTTTCCCTCAAGGCCCTGACGAAGAGCGGCAACAAAGGGCTGTTTATTCCCCTCTGTCTTGATCTCTTCCTCTCTTTCCTTTTTTCAAAATCTGTCTCTTTATAGAAGAGGAGAGATGAGCCAGTCAGAAGTCAGTGCACAGTCATGCAACAGCTGCATCAGAGATCATTTCTTTGTGCCTTTGTGCTGCGTCTATTTAATACTGAGTGCAGCTAGTGTTGTGCTTCACTGGCCGGGCAATCAAAAGTCCTTGTGGGATGTTAATGAGCAGCGTTTTACAGCTCAACATACCACTGGCTCTGGCCCTTTATGATATGTGTACAGCAGTCCAGAGGCTCACTGGTAATGGGGTTAGCCAGGCTTGCTGAGAACATGATGGGGGTCCTGATTTGCCAGCAGGTGGTCTTGCTTAATGATGGGAGAGCAGACAGTCCTGTGGAATGCTCCTCGGGGTGGGTGGGATGTGGGTTGACTGTTTCAGCCCCCCTCTCCTCCTCCTTCAGCGCTCCTTTAGTGAATGAGCAGAGCCGCACGGGAAACTTCGAGCTTTTTTCCCACTGTTTGTTTAAGGAGGAGGCCTGGAATTGACTGGAATTCCTCACCTGTGCAAGCTCCTACCTGGCAGCCTCCTCCCTCCTCACCTTTTGGAGGGGATAATGATTGAATGATAAGAGCACAATGTCAGTGAAGGCTTCAGTTTGAACCGCAATCGCTCAATTTTTCACAACATGAATGCCAATCATTCATGGAGGGGATGACTCCCTTGTTTAAACAACAATTAAACATGCAGCGGTTTCTTTACAGCCACAGTTAATAAGTGACTCCAGGGAAAAAGAGACACTGCTGAGGTTGAGAGTTGATTTATGAATCCAGGCTTGTTTCTGGGGATCAATTTAGCAGGAATTGTTCCTGTACAAATATCAGAGTAAGCTAGGCAATGCATCAACCCCATAATATATTTGTCCCTACAGAAAATCAGGTTGTTTCAGCAGGATAAGTTATCTATCTAGAACTAAACATGGGCGACAGTAGCTCAGTCTAGAGGGACTTGTGTTGGTAGCTGGTTCAAGTTCTAGGACAAACTAAGAATGGAAATTGGGAATTGTTGCAAGGAAGTTGAACCCCCATTTGCACTGGGCACTATAGATGTGCAGACTGGTTGGCAATTATTCAATGACCAATCAATATTTATTGAAAGTATGTGATCAGTAATTCAGGATTTATGTTTTAAGTCACAGAAACAATACAGTAAAATTAGTTCAAAAGCAACTGATCCAAAGTAGCATGGATCTGAATATGGTGGTGCAACAAGCTTTCTGCTATAAAGGAGGAGACTGGGGTGGAGGAGTTTTAGCTTTACCAATAGCATCAGCATGGTACTTCAGCATTAAGGCAGGCAGGGGTTAGTAAGAAGTGTGTCATAATTAAATAAACTGCTGTGTTTAGAGAAAGAGCTGGCATTGGCTGTGGGATCTTGGAGGCATTGATTAGGATCAGCTTGCCATCAGCTGATCATGGCTGGGTGTATGACTACCTTGTCATGCATTAACTAATGTTAGGCTTCATTATTGATGTCAGAAAATCTCAACTTAAAAACAGCCGACATAGCTGAAAACATTAACCTGTATAGACTGGGGGTCACAGGGGACTGGAGACAATCCCAGCAGTCATTGGGTGAGAGGCAGGGTACACCCTGGAACAGAGCCAGTCAATCACAGGGCCAACATGTAGAGACAACCAACCAGGCCATCTCACACTTATGTCTACGGCTAATTCAGAGCCAACATTTACATGCAAACTTTGCACAGAAAGGCCATCACCAAGATTTGAACCAGGAACCTTCTTACTGTGCAGCAACTGTGGTTTCAGCTTAAATATTTTTTTGAATTACAGCATCATCAATATTAGCAAAAATTCAGCAAGCATCCCTACTTTTTGCTTTACTTTTGCATAAATTGGCACAGCGCAGTTTCTGTGACAAACCGCGTGACTCACACTCCTTAAGTAGCAACCTGCAGCTTTTGACTCAAGTCTCTACAAATAAAGCATGGAATTTCTGCTGTCTTCTGATCCTGTTTAGAAGTGGAGGGAAAGTTGCGGTAGCTGCTAACTGTTAATAGGCTGGTGAATTGTCATGTGGAGAGTGGTGTTGCTGCAGTATTTTACCTTATTTTTTGCATAGCTTTTATACTGCATGTCCATCTCCTGACTTTCTGGTGTTTGAAGAACCTGAAAAATCCAGTTTCTTTGCATCCAGTCCGAAGATAGACTTTCAGTGCATGCTGATTTGTTTTGATCTGAAGCATTTGGCGCATCATGAAGTCATGTGCCACCTTTTTTCTTCTTCTTTTTTTTTTTTTTTGCCAGCTGCACTGCAGACGATGGCATTTGCCGCCCTATCAGTTCTGTCACATCTGTACTGATGCACCTGTTGTGATGGTATATTGCCACATTGATTTTTTTAGCACAGGCCTACCTAAATCTGACAATCCATTAAGAATCTGCCCCTTATATGACATCACAATGAGTCATTATGATACCCGCCCCTCACCTGGTCCTACCACAGCCATGGAAACACGGCTATTTTTATTTTCACACACCCCACAGAAAAGAGAGGTAAGGTGGTTTAAACAAAGTCAACTCCTCTGCTGTTTGTTTGGGCCTTAAAAACACTCTTCATTGTGTTTCTGCATTATTTATTGTGTGTGATACTAGAAGTGCTGGTATTAGAAAAGACATCTGGTGAGAGATGTGGTCATTGGAATATCATTTATTCCTCTAAATCTGTCCATCTGAGCTGACCTTAGGTCTGAGCATATCTGAAACTTCCATATGATGAACTAAACAGATGCTCTCTGTTCAATATTTGCCTCCATGGCCTCTTCTATCTGATGCAGCGCCTCTGCTTTTTTCCCTCAGGATTAATTTTATTTCATGTAAGTGTCATAACTTCCTCTGAGTTTTGCGGAGGCAGTCTTTATTACAGATGAGCTGCTCCGCCTCCACTATAAAAAACACTTTGGGAAATCTCGCAGCAGGTTTTCTGCCCTATAATTTAAATATCAGGCTGCACCACCACCTGCTTTCTGATGGCAGATTAGAACATCACGACTACACCGGGAAACATGACAGGCAGCTATATATTTGACTTTTCCAGGTATGAAAACATATGGCCCGTGTGTAATTCCAAAGGGAGCGTGGAGTTTATTTTATTGTGACTGTGGAAAGTGTGTGAACACTATGCAGCCACACCCAGGTGACTGAACTCAAGCACCGGGGTCTTTATCCAGTCCGTGTCTGCACAAGTAGCCTTTTGTCTTCAGGGAGTCATGGGAAGTCAAGACAACTGACTTTAAGGATTGGATTTTTCTCAGGGCCCTTGAATGGATTAGGCTCTAGTGAGGTTTTTTTTTTTTTTTTTTTGCTCTTCTACAAAGGTGTACCCTTGGTAAATCAGTGTGTGGTTTCAGTCAAAGCAGTGAAGTGAACAGAGCTGGACAAGTAGAAAGATTTGAGTGAAGGCTTTGATGAAATTAGCAACAAAGGCTTGAAGGCAGAATCAAGACCGATGGACCTGTTTGCCAGCAAGCCCAGGGTCTCCAGAGTTATTGCACGTTTTAGATTTTAATTAAAAATGCGGGAGTGGAGGGCCTGCTTGGCATAGCGATAAAGGACTCTGAAATGAAAAAGCCTTGAAAGATGGAGGAGAGCAAAGGAGAACGGACCACTTAACTGCAGTCTGTTCACCTTGGCCTGTATCCCAGCTCAACCCAGGAGAGTATCACCGCCACGCTGATAATAATCAGCGATGGTATGATAGTACAGACAGACACCCTCATGGATTGACATACCTGTCATTTCGATGAGATGTTAACATGCCCTCAGTCTTCACTTAGACATGTTTTGTCACATGATGCAGCCTGATTATTGTTTCATGTGTTGGGTAAACCAAACTCTGAATTGTGTCCTTTTAATCTTAATTGACTGGCTCCTTAGAATTAGCTTTATTATAGGGTAGGTTTCCACTAGCATGACATCACTAACACAGTGACACACTTACTATAATAGATGGTGGAAACACCAGTGTTCACTTTAGGCTACCTTACTATTCTAGTCATGAGTATGTTTAAGGTGTATTTGGGCACAGTAAAATGACAGATTGTAACATAAAAGAATTAACCTACTAACACAAATCTCAGTGACTGTCAGATGAGGTGAGTCACATCAAGGAAGCTCACCAACACAGAAACTTTCAAAGACTGGGCTGAAAGAGGATCCACACTTTATCCTTCTTGGGATCGTTACAGATGTAGTTCTACTTCTGAGGCTACCAATTTTCACTCCACATGATCACTCCATAGGACACAGGCCGTAACCCTAAAACGTACAAACGCCTTGAAGCCTAAGTAACTGCCATCTTGAGGACCTCTTTATTTGTTTTTCCATTTATAAGTTAAAATTTTAAGGGTTTAACAGAGGAAGAAGTGTGCTTTGATGGCTTCCAGGTCCTCTAATGCATCACTGTGATCGTCTTCTTCCTTCTTTCCATGCCTTTTGGCACAAAATAGAACAGTGGTTCCCAGCCATTTTTCCTTGGAGCTCCCATACTTCTATTACTATCGGAGGTAAAACTGGGCCCCTGTAAGACCCACACGAAAAAACTGTTAACATATTGTTGCCGAAAATCAATATCCATTTCAGTTTTATTGATAAAATCCATAAGAATATGGCTCTATACATGTTTTTCTTACCAAATGACCATTGTATAAACTTGATATTAGTTGTTTTATTATTTTCTTACTTATTATGTGCATACTAATGAGCCTTGCCCCCCTCCCCCGGGGTCTTTGGCACCCCCACTAGGGCTGAAAGTAATTTCATTGTAACACCCCCCCCCCCCCCCCCCCATGATAACAATTTAATATGCAATTTTAATACGTTTTCTCATCTTATCTATCTTTCAGCAGATTCAAACAATAAATCATTCTGTATTATAACTTGCATTTACCCAGGAATAATCTCGTCATCAGTCAATCAGTTAAATCAAATTTGTGCTGTACAAGACAGGGAGTCACACAGAAAGTCAAGATGCACACACGTAACTACTAAAAACAGTGAGGATAATTATTACAATGACAAAGGAAAATAAAAAATAGATAAGAACTAAGAAGTTGTTGGAGCTATGTTAGATATTAAGACCAGGTCACTGGGCTTCAGACTTAAAAGCCAAACTGTTGAGATTCGTTTTGAGACGGGACTTAAACAGTCAATGGAGGGGGCAGACTTGATTGAGGGTGGGAGGCTGTTCCACAGTTGAGGGGCTTTTACTGCAGAAGCTCAGTCACCTCTAAGTTTATTATTGGAATGAGGGACATACATTATCATACATCACCATTTTTTGAAAACAATGAAATTATTTCAGAAGCAGTTAATGCTTAGCATGAATCTGAATGAGGGTGCAACAAGCTTTAAGCTATGAAGGAGGAGGCTGGGGTGGAGGAGGTTAAACTTTACCAGCAGCGTGGTGCATCAGCATAAATGCAGGCAGGGATTAGTGGGAAGTATGTAATATTTAAATGGACCACTGTGTTGACAGAAAGAGCTATGATTGGCTGTGGGAGGTGATAATTAGTGTCAGCTGATTGCGACTGGGCGTTTGGTTTCCATGAACTAACACTTCACTGAATCAACAATGGATAAAACGAACTAGGGCAGAACAATTTTAAAAACGTCTGATTGAAATGTGTTTTGCGCATATTGAACATTTGATATCAATTCATATCATTATTACATCACTTGATTTGATTAAAAAAAACATAAAAACACAAAAAGGATCTTTGTAAACAATTCTAACAAAATGTTTGACTATTGAATGTTTGCATAATGTGCATTAAATCTGTGCTGCAACAAAAAAAACAATGAATATATTAAACTGATATTTCGACACATTTCAAATTGAAAAAATATTGCATCTTCTGCAGTTTGCAGCGGGGCATATTGGGAGATTGCATGGTTCTGGACCACAGGTTGGGAACCACTGCAATAGAAGACTATCCTAGCCTTACCTGTTGGTACGCCTCACTGCAAAACCATATTCATGAATATGTAGATTACAGATTACTGCAGCAGATTAGTGGATACCAGTGATTTTTCAGCATAGACATACCATTAGCAATATGTCCCTTTGGCTGTGTTGGTTGGGGTGGGACAGGCACTGGGACGTCAGCTACGACAGGTCAGTAAGGAAATTTAATGTGTTTTGTTCCAAGAGCAATGAACACAGAAGAATAATAAAAAGGTACAAAGACATTAGCAGCAGAACTTCTTCTGCAAAGGCATTTAAATTAAGATGGAGTATATAGAACATAAAAGAGGTAATGGGATGGATCCCCTGGTTCCTAAAATACCGTTAAAAAGTATCTGGCATAACACTGAACCATGCTCTCCTCAGCTTACAACCCTCAGGGTAAAACAAAATCTCAATGCTGCTTTTGTAAAAGATCACAAAAGAACATGACCACAGCCTTTCTAAAACCTGACGCGCCCAGTGTCGCCAACATGGCACCTCTTTCCTGCTGTCATGCTGTCGAAGATTGTTTCTCCATCGAATTCATTCCAAGTTTCCTGTTATTGAGGAAGTAATTAAGATTAAAGATGACATCCTTTGGCAAATGGTGCTGTTTGAAGCTGCAGAAATGTTAAAGATGATGTAAGGTCAGCCGGAGTCAGAGTCCAAGTTAAGCTCTTCTTTATTTCAGGAAAAGGAAAGTGGAACTGACCTGGGAGGCTCCAGGCAGGGACTTAGATGTACAGTGACCCGGAAAACCTCCCTCCTCTCTCTCAGACATAAAGAGCTCAGAGCAGCAGTCTGCATGAGATCTGGACTCCCTCTGGGGAGCTGGATCCGTGACAAAATTCTTGCTCCGCGACTGCGTTTGTGAAGCAGGGCAGCTGCCGTGGCAAGTGTGGCTACTTACTGTCAACACGCCAGAAACATCAGGTTTAAAGAAAGGGGTTTTGGTGGAGCACTGGGGGGATAGCTGAAGCCCTGATGTGATTTGTATTTAGGTCAGCTTGCTGTCACTCTGGACGGCTCAGATCAGGAGAAACAAGAGGGGAAAATGAAAAAAGACGTATTTTTTGCCCTGTAACCTCTTTTTCATGAGGGACTTCTTTGATAAAGTTTCCTAGAGAAGGACTTGGACAAACTAAAACTTTAACTTGAAGTGCTTGGTGGACACTTAACTCTCAGCCTTGTTAGTAGAAGGCAGCTAATTGGACACATTGAGCACATGCTTGAACTTATACAAGTCAGCCATTTTAAACAGAGCATGTTAACATTAAGCTTTTTGTTGGCGTCCTTTAGCAGTGTCCATGTTTTGATGTAACACACAGACTATTGATTGTATTGACCTGAATCCAGGTCATAAACACGGATAAACATAGGGTGAACTTCTTTCAGAGGTTAATCACATTGTGGCTCCTTCTAAATATGGCCTGGAGATGCACTGACCCAACGCTGGTAAATTAAGGCCTCTCGTGTTCTCTGTTTTCTGCTGACATGCACCTATGACACAAACCCATCCATGTACATGACCATGAGGTAATGATATACTGCTGTCATTGTTTCAAGGCTTCTGTTAACCTTGCAAAGCAGATGGATTCGCTCATTTTTGTGTTTCTCACTGGTGAATCCATCTTGCAAAGCTCCCATCTGAACAGTCTGGGCCTGGTTAGAAAGTGACAGGACCAATCAGTGTCGAGGGGCAGTACTTTGGGGCGTGGCAGAGTCATGACGTAAGCAAGCAGCGACAAGAGGCCAGTGCAATTATGGAGGAAGAGATTAGTGTGGCTGCTGCTAAAGCGCCAGTTTTATCAGAACTTGAACAAAGAACAGCATTGAGTTGTTTTCTTTTCCAAAATGACAAAAGTCTACAGTTGCCAGTGGTTCGCATCATAGCGTCTACGACTTACAGTACAAGTCAACCTCCCCATAACAATCATATACCCATGCTGACGTAGGTTTGAAGAAGCCTTTCAAAGCTTTTGGTGTGACTCGATCCTCCTGTTTTCATGGAGAAGTGTGGTTAAATTCTGCTAAAACTGCAAACGTGGCGATATCCGAGCTAATCGCCCCACTGACAGTCATACCAACCTCTGCTGAAGTAGGCAGCAGAAGAGCAAAAACACTTTTTCTGGAATAAAAAACTTTCAATGTGTTCTTTTTTTTTTTTTTTTTTTTTTGTTTTGGTGCAAGTCTAATGAAACTGCTGCTACATCCGAGCTAATTGCTGCACACTAGCAGCAGCCATTGCTCCTGGCTTTCAGTACCACTAAACCTCGCCCATAGCTGCCACCTTGTTCTCCTCAAATAATGCTGATTGGTCCAATGTGGATTGGAGCTCTTTTGGAGGGATTTGCCTGATGACTCACTGGCAAACCCCTCTGCCCTGCAAGGTTAGCTCTCTGTGATTCTTTTTTAATATAAATAATTATTGAGTGATTGATTAATTGTTCGGTCTGCTGGTTCAAATCACCAATTTCAGCATCTGTGATGTTTCCTGATCTGTTTGAATGTCAGAGTCATAACGAGGAAAACATGATGCCCCTGATGTGCAGGGATCAGTTAGTAACAGCTGGTATAAGGCTAGTCATGGTGGGATCTGCAGCGAGATCAGTATTGTATGTTTAACCTGGTGGGCTGTCTTGCGCTTCTGCAACACCGTAATGCAGTGTAAGATGACACAAATATGCTGTGTTGAATAAAGTCAATATGCAAAGATTCAGTGATGTGGAATGCACTGCGAACAGGTGCACACTGCAGGCCTTTAGCCATGACAACCTGCAAGTTAGTAGCCATCATAGCCTAGATATAAGGCTAAAACTTGAATAGTGACTGCAGATCTCTGTTTTAGCTTTCATGCATCATTACTACTATTACATTACTATCTCTGGCCATCTTTCTGGAAGCCTGCATATGAAAAACTGGAATGTTGTGCAGGATGGAGTCGTATGCATGAATGTTGCTGTTTCTGGATCCATCGTTGAGTCTTATCCCGTGCATCCCCTGATTCTACATTAAAATATACAGGAAGTAGGGGAGACTTGACTGTTGGGGGTCTAATCTTTACAAACAAATCAAAGGATGTTCGGGCTTTTCCCGTGCTATTTTGCCCCTCCAGCACAGCCTGGTCTCCTTCACTTCCTCTCCTCCCCCTCGTCTCTCTGTCGTTGGGTTGTCATGGTGAGCCCAGGATGAACAGCCCTCTCTCCCCTGCGACTTGTTCTTCATGTTTCCTTCTGTGTTTTCCATTATCTGCCCATTTTCCTCCTAACTCTCAGGTGTCATCTTCAATCATGTTCCCAGGTTCTGATGATGAGCTGCACATATGTCTGTCATCATGTGAGTCTATGTTGGGGTTGTATTTCTCCAATGTTTCACTGAAGCACTTTTGTGAGTAGTTGAGCTGATGTGTGACAGTTTGATAAGCCATCACTTTTCTGGGTTTTGTTTCCTCACTCTTCCCTTTCTCACACATTAAATTCTTCCTGAGTCTTTTGTTGCCCCACCCATCTCCCCGCTTACGGCCCTTATCTTCTCTTTTCTCACACTTGTCATCTTTCTTCTCCCAGAGTTCCCATCTCAGAGAGTTTCTGCCTGTAATTAGACAGGAATCCCGTGCCCTGTAAAGCTGTCATAGCCTTAACAACCAGGTGCAGTTTGTGCAGACCTGACAACAGCCTCTGACCTAATTCTACTTATCTCTCTATCCCTCTCACTTCCTTCCAGACTAACAGTGAATTTAAAACTTTACTTGAAGGATTTGCTGTTCCTTTTTAAGAACTTATGGCTTTTTCTAATTTTACAAATATTACAGCTTTAAAGGACAATTACAAGTTTTAGGAATACTTCTGTTCATGTAAAGAAAGCTCTATTATTCCTCTGATCAGAGCTGGTAAGAGTCTTCTAGAGTTCCTGAAATGATATCACTCAAGTCAGTGTAGGTTCTGTTTTCACTAATGTACTATTTACAGCTTTTACTGCTCTCCTCCTGCATGTTAGGCTGCTTAAACATTCTAATTTGGATTTTTACTTTAATGTTTTGCTCAGAGACTTTCACTCCAGGTCAAGTTGCCCATACCTTGCTAAAGCAAGATTGCCCACCCTCTCTGGCCTGCACTTGCCCATAAGAGCAAGTTATATGTTGAACTAGTGGAAGAGATGGCGAAGGCTGGGTTCACCTGAACGCCAGACCAAATGATTGACAAACTCAAGAAACTGAAGAAGGAATACTTGGACAGCAAAAAAGACTGGGGCAAAAGTGGAGCTGAACCTAGGCTGGTTTGCCAGAAAGTACCAAGGTTCTGAGACTCCAGAATGGATCCAGCGCCAGAACCAAAACCGTGCCTGTCTGAAAGCACAAACAGAGTCAGCACAGCAGAGAAACACATTGACAGTGTTACGGCAGCTTTACTCATTTTGTGGCTTATTTGTGATTGTCTTGGTCAGATCTGCTCTTAAGCACTCTACCATTGTTCTGAATGTCTTACTATACTCTTGTGAGAACTGGAGCCGATTCTGGATATCGATGGCAAGACCCTGTGTCTAAAGCCGACGTGCTCAGGAGAGTGGAGATAGGGAGGGTGAGCTGCCTGGCCTTTTTTTTTTTTCGACACCTGGAGTGCTTTTCTGGGGTGCCTAGGACCTGGTGGGCTGATCCAGACGGTGGCCGTGTGCATCATGGAGGAGGCAGCTTGGAGGATACCTGGAGAGATGGGGCATGGGCCCGGTGCAGGCCTGGACGATGGCCATCAGGAGGCCAGAGCAGTACTAGACCAACCGGCACACCTTAACAAAAATTCTCTTTCTAATATGTGCTTATGAGTTTCTTCAACAGCGCCCTTTGCTAGGGCTACTGCAGACTTCAGTGGTATAGCCTCTGCAACGTTGCCAGTAAGGTCTTTAGCTTAGCTTATATTCTCTAGAATAAGTTTGTTTATCTCATAAATAGTACCATTTATCCTTTTCATATATATAGCATGATTTTTGAGTCCCTCAAAAATCATGCTAAGCATTTCTGTAATGCTATAGATTAGTTTTTGAGCAATTTAGCTTACCACGTTGTTATGTGTTGCTAGCTGAAATGGTAGTTTCAATATCAATCTCTGCAACGTGGTATAGTAACCAAAAGCTTGCTCAGTTAGTTGCTTCAATACTTTTAAAATCTTTTGAACTCATCACCACAAGAGTGGCTGTGAGAAATAAAATGATAGCGCCAAGCAGGAGCACCAGACTCAGTGGAAAACCACAAAAACATACCACAGACAGGATCTTCTTTACTAAAATAGAAAACAAGTTAAAAACCACGGCAAGTGAAATCATCAATAGTTGGTTGATGATGAGTTTATTACCTTTAGCTCGCTCAGGCATCGTCTCAACACTCTGAGCAGCTGAGATGGAAAAGTTTGAGAAGATTAGCTGAAGCCTGTATTGATTACAGACATTTTGACAGGAGATTTGGCTGTTTAGCAAACATTCATGAGTTGCTGTGGGGAATAACCCAAGAGGGATTAGTAACATAACACCAAGCCAATATGTTTGAGTTTCCTTTGTGTTTTCAGAGTTATGGAATTTGTGATATATGTCTTTTCTGTCAGACTCAGAAGATGACAACTCTCCTGAGAGATGAAACCTCGAAGGAATTTTCTGCCCCTCTCTCTCTCCCTCTCTGCTCGCCCTCCAGGCTGACAGATCCGTCTGGCTGAAGGGAGGTGCTCGGCCTGCCCCTGTTGTTTTAGCCAACAATGGCAAGGACGTGATGGCTTTCAGAGACAAACAGAGATATCTGACAGAGGATGTCTCACTGACTTGAGCATGTGTCTGAATACACACAGAGGTAGGGGCAGACACAGGCTGCTATCTGCCATCACAATGAGACATAAACACATAAGCATAAGTAGTGTGTCACAATGTCAGTGCTTTTAACAATGACGAGTTTCTAAAGAAAGAGGAATGTGGTGGTTCCACAGGGATTTTATGGTTTGGGTTTCATTCTGCATAACAAATTGAAATATTTTTTTATCATAGTTAAGAGAAGGGAGGTAAAGAATGTCGGCATAAACAAGTTGCAAAAGCAGAGCAATTAATCAGAAGCCCAGTTCACAATAAAGGCGTTAGATAAACACAAACAAGACTTTTATTTTGAAAGTGTCACAGTTGTATTACATATAACTGTGCTGAATTAAAGATTAAAAATTGAAGTTTTTTGCTTTAAAATCGACATTTTCTGCTGTCAGAGCTGCGTCTTTGTAACATTAATTGTCTCTTAAAGAGTCAGCTGCCTATTAAACAAAATTTAGTGTTTTTTTAGTTTAATTAAGCTAGGCAGAGGAGGTTTTAGGCAGTTATTAGCCGGGATAAATGAACAAGGGATGGTTTGACTGCAGTGGTTAAAGATAGGGATGTATGATATTTGATTTTTGCCAATATCTGATATACCAGTATTTACAGATTCATTTTTGATGATACCAATATCAATACAGAAGTTTAGATAAGCTTTTCAGACCAGAAATTTCAGTCCTTTTGGACACACTTTAAGGTTTGAGGATGACCAAGAAAACAAACTGTAGTCCCTAAAAAACACTTTAAAGTTTAAAGAATGAGGATAAATAAAGAAAAAGACTTCAACTGACATAGGTCTGTTGGCTCAGACTAAAACTCCCCTAATTTATTAGTATACATGGATATTCAAAGGCAAAATATCAGATATAAATATCGGCAAAAAGTTTGATATCTGCTGATACAAATACCAGACCAATAATATTGTGCATCCCTAGTTAAGTACCGGGCTTTCATCAGAAAAGTCACGCCCAAACTTTCCAGTGATCATGACAATGCTGTTCCATTATATTATCTAGTAGAATATGATACTTAATCATTATAATCTAACTATTAAACGGGGATTAAAATTAAATGTTTCATAAAAAAATCAGATACAACCATTTGGTTGAAAATTTTTTAAAACATTGCTTTTATTACGTTGAATGATTATGGCCTTATGCATGTATTGAATAGCACTAAAGATGTCCAAATAAACTTTAAATAAAAAGACATCCTTGCACAATAAATGCATCTCTGTTTGTACTGGGTACCTATCATTGGAGATAACAGTGTTGAAAGTCTGGCAGTCAAAATGACCTCTCATGGTCTTTCTATTTGGTTTCTTTCTGTCCTTTTAAGTGTTAGCACCCCTGTAAAATTTAGCCTTCAGTTTTGATGTCACAAAGTAGGGACAATGTGATGCCCCTGTTTATACAGTGTATGGATGTAGTAAAACAGCTGTGCAGCTGTGCACACACATGCACAGTGTTGTGCATGTGTGTGCACAGCTCCCACTGTACCGGCCTTTCTTTCACTCCCACAGAGCTACCGTGGATTAGCAGATCGGGACACCAAATATCACACCATTGTAGTATTAACATACATCTAACAATGAAGCTTCATTACAAAAATGTTGCAGAAATGCACCATAAAAACACTCAGTGGTCACTCTTTTCGATCTAATTCTGGTTAACTGATGTGTAAGACAACATACTGATAAAGTACTGCTCTGACTAGAGTGAATAAATGAGTCATGTAAAGCATGGTTATGTATGGGAGAAAATGGCGGATTACCACTTTGGTGCGTCAACCTTGGCCCTGTCCTGCTCTGGCCTCCTGATGACCATCATCCAGACCTGCACCAGGCCCATGCCACATCTCTCCAGGTTTCCTCCCAGCTGCCCCCTCTACTATCCACACGGTTGCCCCTTAGCTTTTGGACCAGCCCACTTGGTCCTGGGTAGCCAGCATGTGGTGAACTGGTTCAGCTGGGAAAGCGTGCAAGGTGCCAAAAATGTGCCAAAGAGTGGCTGTCACAAAGGAGTCTAGCTAGCAAAACTTCCTTTTCTGTGGGGCATTTACATCTACAGTTTAAAGGCTGTAATTTCCCTTTTCTATGGTGCAGTGCCATCCTGATCTGATGAGTCCAGTTCCAGCAGACTGTACGTTAAATACTGTGGCTTTACTTTCTCTCACTTTAGTGGTATACACCCTAAAAAGAATCTTAATTCAATGTGATCAGCTTCTAAAAGTTGTTTTTTAATTGAATTTTAGTCAATCCTGCCTGATGTGTTTCAGGTAGTGAGGAAATCTTGTCTGATTGTCTCTTTTCACAGAGTCCAGTAGATTTGTGGCCCTAGTTTGAATGTTTACTCTGTATTAGACTGTAAGCTTTTGAGCAGACATCGGTTTATAGGGAAAAATGAATTATAAGAATATCGTCAATTGGAGCTGAAGCATCATTTATGTTTTACCTGTATACACCAAATCCTGCTGATATGATTGGTCAGTATGACTCAGACTACATATTTACTATCAACACTGTGCACAGCTTCTCTATCTATGTGTAGGTTTTGTAAATATGGATTATTCTCTTCCCAACCGTTCCCTCTGGTGTGAGCTCGAGGTTCCTTCTCTGAGATGCTCTTATGCAAGAGGCCATCGTGTTCAGTTGACCCTTTTTCTGTCCTCTGAAATAATATTTCTGCCTCATATCTCGCATGAAAAGAGTGGAAAAAGTTTTTGAACTTGAAAATGGTATTCAAAGTTTAAAGCGGCTGAGGGCATGCTTTGCTGAAGCGGAAAGCTTTGATAATCAGCCATGATGGAAGACAGGTGGCTGGGAGGGGAGGGTTCAAAAAGACAAAAAGTCAACAACAAAGGCTGCGCCCAGCAGGCCTCCCCTCCCCATCAGAAGGCGGCCCCCCGAGTCTTTGTCACCACTGATCTAAAGAGGGAAGCTTTGGAGGTGGCCCGAGGGTGATAATTTACAATCTGCTCCGAGGCCGAGTGCATAATCAGCGTCTGATGGGTGGATGGACGTTAAATAGGTTTAGATTTCAGTGATCGGCAAATGAGTGAGTCTGAAGACTCTCAAAGTTTGCAGCTGATGAAGCTTTAGTTTAGTTTTTGTTAATTCAGCAGATCAGCATGAGAAAGAAGCTGAGTTAAAAAGCAGTCTGCTTAGTCTCAAGAGGCTTCTTACTTACATTAAGGTTAACACAAGCTCAGCATTATAACATCTGACAAATCTCTATAATTAAAGCTGAAATAGAAAAAAGAACTCTTTAGTAAGGGTGTAAGTGAGAGTATGTCACCCAGAGAAGGGTTGTGATGGCATTGTTATCACCTCATCTCAGATCCAGCTAGGATTTGGATGCTGGATGTCATTTTGGACACCTTAAAGACTCGATGGCAGTGGCGCAAAACCAAAACACAACCTCCATGACTGACTGCAGGTAATCCACCAGTGGTAAACCTAAACACAGAACTGGTCCTGGTCCTGTGATTTCCTTTTCTACTGAAGGATCACTACTGAAGTCACTAAAAAGATCACAGGGTTTAATTTTTCATTCACAGACATTCTCAAAGCAGCTATAATCAAGAGCATGATCTCACTTTTGGCCTTCCCTTCATTTTGTAATTTAGGTGCTATCATAAAGATCCAAAACCAGACAAGAATGTGCAAGAATTACTGATGGATTGGCAGTGAATAAGAAAACTCAACAGTTCTGAGCAGCTGCTGACTTTTTTTTTCTTGAACTATCATAACTCAGTTGACAGCCTGCAGAAAGATAACTCCAAACACAACAGCCAAACGCAGAAAAAAACACTTCTGTTAAGCCAGGTTTGCATTTTTCAACCTGTCTGTCCTTCATTTGCTCTGAACTTAAGCAAGCTTTGTTTCTCCTGAGCATCGTTTCAGTTACAACGCCATCAGATGAATTACAGACCCCTCAGACAAAGAAAACATGCAAGTTTTTGAAAAATGTCACTGCAGAAAAACTTTTACAAATGAACCGTATTCATCAAATGTAACTGGGGTATTAAATCACCGTTAAAAATCTGCTTAACATCACAGGTGTTGGTAGAATTTCTGGAAGAGGCAGCAAGCAATCAAAATATTTGCACCATGATAATGCAGCTGTAGCCTTGCCCTAGACTGGCCTTGGTGACATGTGCACGCTCCACAGTTTTCATAAGGACTTTGACCAGTGAATCAGACAGCATAAATGTGTAGAAGAAGAAGAAAACAATTATAGTATAGTTATCTGCTCATCAATATCAAGCAACTTCATTCAAACATGATATGCCCAATTTCAGTTGCAGTGGTTTCATTGCAAGAACTGGCATACCTCTGAGTTGCATTTGCAGGTGTATTGCACAGCGACACACCAGCACATTACACAAAAGCATGGGTTTAGCACTGGGGGGAAAAGAGGTACCAAGTACCCAGGCCCACAGTAAGCAGGGGACCCTAAGAAGCCAGGAATTTTTTTCTTAGTAATTAATGTCAGTATTGAATCAAAAGCAACTAGATGAATTGGTTAGCATACTGATTTATTAATAGAGTAGAATAAAATACTGGAGAGCCCCCGGGGGATGATGGTGGAAAAGAACAGAGAGCAAGATGAGGCTGATGAACTACTGTGAAGGAAATAAGTAAATTTGATTTAACTATTTTAAAAATATTGTTCATTAATATAGAGGAATTATAGTTTAAAAATAGATCTAAAAATGACATAAATGTTCTTAAAACAACACAACATTTTTTGTTTTGCTCTCTGGCTTAGGGGGACCCTGTGTAGTTTTCTATCTGGGGGCCAAAATCCTTAGCTACGCCCCTGCACATAAGTATAAACTAGGCATGCATAATATTATCTGCATGACATTGGTATCGACAGACATAATGGCACATTTCTAACTGATATTTTGGCTAAAAATCTCCCTATGTCTGCAGTAAATATTGGCTTTACAAACAAATAAGTTAGGCTGGACCAATAGACCCATGTCTATTGAAGTCTTTCCTTCATTCATAATCATTCCTCACACTTTAAAGTGTGAATGAATAAATGAAGCTATATTTTATTTACTGTCTGGCCATTTACATGACCCATCCCACATGGAATTATTTAACCCTCCTCCATCCCTAAAAAAGTGCGACACTCATGTTCCTAAGGGTAAAAAATACCCTCCAATAAAGACTGCCATAAAAAAGTTATGTATTAATGTATCATTCCAATTTTTTGTGTATAAATACTCTAAATAACTTCACTCCTCACCATGTATAATGAAAATTGTCCGTTTCAAAGTTTTAACCCCTTAAATGCCAGTTTCTGTGATGAGAACTTGATTTTTTGTTGAAAAAAAACCCAGAAAGTGAATTTTTTTCCATGACATACATGCAAAATTGTTTTTTTGGGTGGAATTATCTGAGCCCAGGAGTGTCAAAGATTGGCATAAAGATTGATTTTTAACAATTTCTATTTTTAGTGCAGTGTCCAATTGTATAAAAAGTGCAACATCCATGTCCCTAAAGGTAAAAAATACCCTCCGTTAGAGACCCCCATAAAAAATTCTGTATTAATGTATCATTCCAATTGCAATTTTTTTTTCTTTAATATTGCGATTGCAATTTGATATGCGATTATTCCTTAACTCTTTTTTTATTTCTAAACAAGGGCTGAAAAATTCAGTAAAAATATCTAATTCTGATGATTTGGACTCGTACCAGAAAATGGATATAACTGTTTCAATGAAAGGGTTTTGTCAGTCTCAAAAGAAAAAGTACAAAAATTGAGGTAGGATTTCTTTAAAGACTGTTCTAAAAAAAATTGGTACTTGAATGATTGCATAGTATGTCATGCATAGCATTTCTGCTGCAAAAAATAAAAATTAGAACTGCTTTTTTGACAAAATTTCACATCAAAGAAATATTGCAACTTCTGCGATTTGAAAATTCCAGCAGACCACATTGCTATTTAATCCAATTTTCGATTAATTGCCCAGCCCTAGTGGGGAATTATGTAATGTCACTGATCAATGATGATACAAAGATAGGTAGCAGATGCCATCAGAGTATTTCTGGTCAAGGCGTTAAATTACATGGAAGATGCAAGAATAATTTGAGCATCTTTGATGCAGCGTTAGTTATGTCACACAGGTTACACGAACCTTTGATGATGGGCTAAATTCATCTGGCTAAGTTCATGTAATCTGATCCAGCTCTAAGAAACTGCTTGCATTTGTACACTTCTTTTTTGTTGCTTGAGTGGCTGTCTTGCCTATGATATGCAAAGCATTATGGGAAAGACTTTGTTTGGAGTGTGGTTCTGGAAAATGTCCGTTTTTAAGGGCCATGAAGCCGTCACCCTCCACCCTATCATTCCATTCCAACAAGAATCGGGACACCTGGAGGTCTGTCAGCCCTGATGAAGACGTAAGTGGTTGAAACATGTGTGCCATTATGATAAAGTCAGTATTTAGTCAGAATCCCCCCCGTATTCCAAGAGCACCCAACTTATAATTCTCCCACTAGCTTCATTGAGTCGCCAGTCATCCTTTCTTTGTTTCTAAGAACTGGGGCATCGACTCTGGGACATAAACATGCCAAACTCAGGGTCAGGGCTAAGTGGTAGGGGCAAGGGGCCTACTGGGACTGATGTCTTAGTAATAGCCTACTGTCTACTCCCTTTATTATAATGCATTAATCAGTAACAAATTTTAATGGACATCTATGTGCATTTTTAACCTTCCTGAATGCAAAACAGTCTATTGTCTCAAATCCAATGACTTGGCATCAGATTTCTTCCGGTGTTTGTGCACTGTTGGTCCTCTCCACCTTAATGAATCACCCTAAACAGTAATTATAATGCAGAGACTCTTCGTGTTTGCAACACTAGTCAAATCAGACATGCTGTATGCTTTTGCACAGGGTAACCTGTTATTTCTGAGTGTTTTGTTTGGTTTTAAGGCTTTGCCATTAGATTGTGAGCTGCTGTCTGTATGCATTGAAGTGTGTGGAGTTCATTATCAAGAAGGCTGTGTCCTCAGAAGCTCAGATTAAGTCCAGGAGCATTCAGTTTAGTCAACTGTAGCTGAGGCTCCCACTCCAGCCCTTTATTCTCTCTCTCTTAAGACACCCATCTTCCCAAAAACACAATGAAGGAGGAGGGGAGGGGGCTGCTGGCAAAGACACCGAGGCAGAAGAGAAGACAAGAAAGTGGAATGGGGGTTCAAGGAGGGGAAATGAGGAAAAAGAGGAGAGAAATCGCCTCTCAACTCTTGCCATTGTTTACATGTAAATTGGAGCTGATCAAGATTCCGCTAGCATCGTAACCAGCGAGTTCAATCTGCAGAGAGGGAGCGGAGAAAGAAGAGAGCCATACTGGGAAACAGAATGGAAGACGTAGATGAAGAACAACAGTGTGTTTAAGAGTGACTCACATACAGACGGACATGCACAGACACAAACAAAGACAAAGGAAGAGATTTGGCTGGAGTGGGAGAAACAAATGCACCACTTTAGAACCAATAAAGCAGTGAAAAGAAAGGGAAGGACCTGGATTTACTTAAGACAACACACACTGACACCTACATCCTTATTTAAATACAGAGAACTTGTTAAGCCAGGCCGACCCAGGGATCAGCTTCATTTCAGTTTACTTTAAAACACAAGAAAGAGTTGGCCAGTCATTATGCTCTGAACCAACCTGATGAATAATATTTCAGCCATGTGTGAAGAATGTTGATTGGATTTGTTGGCTGTTTGTGAACATGGGAATGTGTCAAAGGTTTCCTTGGTTGGTGTGAACACGTCTGACCCCCATTTCACCCCGAGCCCTTAACCCATTCACACTCCCTCTAGCCTCAGGTGAAGGGTAACTGGAGGTTGACTTGTGGCCTTTCACTTTTTCCTTGTTTGACTGAAATGGGATGTCTGGAGAGTGGATAGTCTTGCACAAGCCTGAATGCTGCCGGGGCCAGGGTGAGGCCCTGGAAGTCAAAGGGAGAAAAAGCACTCAGGGGGAATTCCACAGGGAATTTTGTTTCCAAGGCCTGATTGACATGGAGCGTGTGAAGCAGGAACGTTTAATTCAGTGTTATCCCCGGTGGTGGAGTTCCATAAACTTTAATACGTTGGGATTTGTGCCGTTTTGGTGTCAGTCTCTTTCTTGCTAGACATCTTTTCATTACAAATATGACCAAAGAGCTGAAGCTTTCAAGTAGCTGATTATTTGAGGAAACATGAGGTGTTTGGGTGCTGATAGCTTGGTGGTTATGTTCATGTGCCTTATGATGGAGGCTTTTACCCAGGACCAGTCTGGACGCAACTTGGCATAGCCCAGGGGCTGGTAGTTAGTAATACCAATCTAACTACGACATGCTTAGTGGTGTGCGGATAGCCTAGCTGTTAGGTTGTGCCCCCTTACGTGGGCGGCCCGAGTGGCCTCTTACCCTGCCTCTCTCATCCCTGTTTCTGCCTCTATCACCTTTCCCCTATCCAAAATAAAGGCATAAAAAACAAAAATATATCTTTAAAAAAAGGTATTCTTAGTGATTGGGTATGCTTACAAGGCAAATAGACAATAATTTTGAGGATTTTTGGAGGGCCAATCAGATTTCAGGGGGTCCTGGTTGGCCCTAGCTATCACTGGCTCCGCCCTTGTAATGCCACTGGTATTGTTATTTGCTGCCATAATCCATCATGGCATTATAAATCAAGATGTTGTTTTATTTTGGTGTTTGCAGAGCTGTTCTAATTTTGTCACAGAAAAATACATTTGGCTTGTCAAAATGTTTGTCTACAGAAATAGCATGGCAGCACCACCCTGTGCTGAAGCTACCTAGTACAATCCAGTTAAGCACATGCTTTAACTCATTAAGCGCCAGCCCTTCAATAAAATGGGAAGTGCCTTGTGCCAGCGTTTTTGGCCATCTTGAGTCATCTTTCAAGACCCACAGAATATTTTGTACTATGATTCTGAAAACACCAAATAGCTCAAATGAAAGAAGAAACTCTGTTTTTCATCATTGAAAAAAACATTTGTTTGTAGCTTGTTCCGTTCTTGATTTATCTGAAGTTGAATAGAGGCTAGTTTCACCAGAAAGACCACTTTTTTCTAGAAAGCTGAGAAAAATGCATTTTTGTGAAAGAGTCTGTCAAGCAGAACAGTGATTTGAATGTTGTAATTTTGCCTTCAACGACATAAAAGACATCTGAAAATTGTATTATAAATGTTATTTTATTGTAAAATAAATAACAATGCTTCCAGTCACTGCTATGCCATTCACACTCTGGAACTGGATGGCCTCCACAGGACCTCCCCATACGCCCACGTCCTCTCCTGCTTGTTGCTGTATGCATCCAGCTGGTGAGAGGCTGCCATATTTCTCCGACGCACAGGGGGGGAACCTTGTGCATTCTTTAACCTCTTTGCCGGCCGAGGCAGATCAATAAAAGGGCCGATCACTGGATTTGCTGTCGTTAAGTTCAGTGTCAGTTTCAGTGAGTAAGTGGTTTCTCAGGCAAAAGTTTAAAGTTTCTTCCAGCGTCAAAGTTAGAACTTTTAGCTTAGATTACCTCCATAACAATCGCTCTGCTCTTTGAACCCAGGATGTCCACCTCTGACGTTTGATCTACCGTCACTTCCGACTGTAGTGTTCCGACTACGTATCCCAGAAGCCCCAAAATTACTCACAGGGAGCGTGAGAGCACCCCCTTGTGCCAGCCGCTGAAAAAACACTTTGATGTATATATACGTCAATGGCACTCAATGATTTAAGTTCTGATATGGGCCATATTTCATTTTGTTTATAGGATTTGCTGTGGGCCAATCAAAAAAAAGACCGCGGGCCACATTTTACCCCATAGTTTTGACACCCCTGGCATAGCCCAACACAACCAAACTGGTGATGGAGAAATAAATCAGCACAGCTTGGTTTGGCCCATTGTGGCCAAAAGTCGTAGTAGAAAAGCTCCATTTGTCTTCATGTTACATTTTTCTAAAGGATGCATCTTTTAGGTAAAAAAAAAAAAAAACTACAGTGTTAATCACTATTTATTTCACAGTTCTGCATATTTTCCCTCTTATTCCTGATTCAGACTCTTTTTGTCTGCTTAAATCTTGCTGTGAAAGTAATGGCGCTTTAATGGGAGCATCTCTTTGTCATTGTACAAGTCCTGATGCTTCTGCACAAATGAAGTTAGTCAATAAAGTGATTTGAGGTCGAAGCTGAAGACTGATGTTGTTTTATCTTTTACCAGGAAACACTGCAGAGCACTTGAAAATGGTTCAGTTTGTCCTGTTGAACCCTGACTGAAAAGGAAGTCCTGATTTATCTACGACAGTCTCTGTGACGACCTGTCCAAGCAGCTCACAGCCTGTTTAAAACAGTACAAACCCAAACACTCAGTCGACTCTCAATCCATCCCATTTTTTTCTTTAAGAGCCTCCTCAAACACCCCGGATCCAAGCTCTCATCCTGGACATGCCTCTGTCTCCTCACAGAACGAGGAAAATCGTCCCTCCTGGGTATGGATGGATGTAGAAACTTCTCTGTGTGCCAGTCACAAAGGGATTGGGGGTATTTCTGAATGGCTGACATTGCTGTATGGTTATAGGGCCACAGTGTGGAGGTAATGCAGTACAAGGGGCTTCAAAGTGACAATAAGGAGCATTCTGCAGGGCTGATCGGGGCATACCTGGCAGCAGCTCGTAGTCTGTGATGGAGCTTGTTCCCTCAGGCTGAGCTTGTCTGAGGCGGCGTGCTTCTGCTGGAAAATGCCAAAAGCTGCCTCATGGCACTCGCTGAAAGACCGATTAGAGCACAACACAAGAGCATCAGAGATAATGCCAGTAACTTAAGCTTTTTTAAGCATTGGAAGGTTGAAACCCAACCAATATTTGCCTTCTTTTCACAGGATGTTTTTAAGTTTGTTCAAAATGTTGTATGCCTCTGCAGTGCATGAGTATTTTGCATTGCCTGTTTTGTCTTTGGGAGAGTTTACTGCACTTACTGTGACAATAGCATATCTATAAATGATTTAAATTCAATCCTGTCAGCCCATAACATGGCTCACATAGATAATCTTTAACATGATTAAATCATTATCTCTTATTTTAAGGGTCTCAGCTGCTGTGAGGCTTCTTCTGAGTTTCCAAAGTTGTATTAATCTCTTCAGCTATGTGGTCGTGCTAAAGTTGCCACCCAGATCCTGACCTGCGGATCAGTTCTACTAGCTTGGGTGCAGGGAGATTCAGAGCGACCCACCCACACGCACTCAGCCAAGCACACTTCATCCTGCCCATTCTGGGCGAGGGAGACAGGTTCTCATGTCGACAGATTATTCACGGGGATTTCGTTCTAAATGAGGTGAAATTATTGCTCTCTGTGAAGCGGCTCTTTCAGAAGTCACTGCCAGGGCTCGAGCTGCTCCTTTTTGTTCTGCCTGCCTTTGTTGGGCTGTATCACGGGGTAACATGACCCCGGACCTGACAGGCCTTCAGCTCAAAGAAAAGGCATTTTTAGCAGTGACTTTTGGTTTCAAGGAATGTTTAATAAGTGAAGGTGCGCGTTTGGTTAAAACCATCAAAGACTCAGTTTGAAGGTGAAAATCTCATCCTACTCTGCCTCCTCTCCTGTCTTACTTTGCTCCAAATATAGACTGTAATATGCAGATATTTAAAATCACTCTCTTAATTTCTGCTAGTCATGCCTGCTTGAAGTTTCACTAGAAATTAGTACATTTTTGTATCTCAAGCCATTCATAAATCAAACCGACATACAAGGAAACATTTGCTGCTTTTCCTTTGAATCTGGACTTTTGTTGAATCAAATGTAAAGATTTTGGGACATTTGCCTCTAATAGTGATAGGAATTTTCATCATTGTGTTTCATTCTTATTCAAGGCCACTGTCGAGGGAGAACGAGGCACAAATTTACACGCTGATGCAGTATTCTCAGTGCTACTGCTGCTTTCCTCAATAATCACATTACTGTCACTAATCAGACAATTCTCTTGTTACTTGCTTCACTTAAACGTCTTAAATTATCTGCATAATGACAGAGAGAAAAATCAAATGTCCTTTTTCATGTGTACTTATGCAACACTCATCTGACGTCGCAAACTGTATGTGCAAACTACTTTGCATTTGTTGTGCAAAAAGACAAGTATACATGTGATTAATAAGAGTAAATTCTCCCTATAGGCCTGAAAGCAGTTCTGAGCAGTTTTCAAAGCAGCTCTTGGAACTAAATCCTAAAGACAAGAGCATGATTCGGACACCAATCAAGCAGCTGAGTCTCTTTTCTCAACAACTGCAGGTTTCCATAAAAACAGACATGAATATGCTTTTAGCCACATTTATCTTTAAAGTGCTGTTCGGGCTGATTTTTCAAACTTTGCTGTAGTCTTTTTCTGTTTTAAGAGCATGAGAGTGATCTTGTCCTCCTTATTAAACAAGGATTAGTGCTGATTTGTGCCTCTGTAAGATTTAACTTTGTATTCTTACTTGACACTTAGTGAGACACCATGCTCATTCCATTCATTAAGAGGGATTTATTTCCTGTTAGTGCATTCAGAGGTAATCCTTGATGCTTTATTTTGACCCTCCACAATGTGCACTGAAAATGATTTAATATAGTATAGCTGACTGCATTGAATTGTGTAGATTCAGCACGTACAGATACACAGTCAAGACCAGCCCATAATTTGACGTGATCATCAGTATTTCATTAGTAAACAGAAAGCATGACTTTATTTTTCCATCCAGCTTCACTTCTAGTTGTTTGAGTTGCAGGTCTTTTTTAAAGATTCGGATAACAGGATTAAACCTCAGCTCAGAAATAAGAGACGGCCGTCAATGACTCATCGTTTGGTACAATTTTGCCTTGTAATATCATTGAAACAAAAACGAGGAAACTGTCTGTAAATCTGGAGCTGGCACCTGTTGCTCACATAAAAAAACAGTTCTTAAAGCAGACTTGTCCATGAATGATGCATCACAACTAAGGATGCACAGATGCATCTGTTTAGCCCTTTTGAAAGCCATCATCCATTTGCCAATGATGTGGGCATGCAGATGTTTATCTGTTGTGTCCTAAGAGCTAGCACACCTAACAGCTGATTTAGAGATGAGAATTATTAGTGGGCAGAATCTGTGACTTACTGGACAAAGTCTGATTGGTTACCAACAATGCTGCAGTATTTGGTCATAATAAGTGATTGTGATCATTTTGAAACATCTTGCGATTTGCAATTGTGATTACAATGTATCACATAAATAATATGTGGTATATAATGTATGAGTGTACTTGCTTGTTTATAAAGGAAAATGAGGATATGGCTTTTTTCTCTAGATTTTTTTGCCTTTGTTTAATTAGGATAGTTAAAGAGAGATCGGGGGAAGACATACCAAACAGTGCCAAGAGAGGGAATCGATCCTGGGACCAGTGCGTAAAGGAGCATAGCCTCTGCACCCACCGAGCCAAACTTAAGGCCTTTCAGCAAGCTATTTAGGAAACCTGCAAATACTGCATACCCGGGTATTAAAAAACAATCACAAATTGCTTTAATTACAGTCACTAAGACAGTGCTGTGCAATGAGTGAATATTTATAACAAATCTCTGTAGAATATGTGTCCTTTTCCTCCAGCAGCACCACTGACTGTGTTTTAAGACTTTTAAAGTGATGACAGAACTCCTGTTAATGATTTCAGGTTAATTTGGCGACCAACAAACACGCGCAAAAATATAACGTCACATTTATAATCGTGCACCGTGGCCGGGCACAGCTCTGGCACCGCACTCTGGTCCTCTTTGAAGTCAAACTGATAATAGTGGTTGTAATGGGATCCACGACAACATGGCAAGCGTCCATGCGCTTAGAATGTGTTTTTTTTTTTTTTTTTACACCTAGTGGTTATACTGTATACCCCAATCAAATCTGGGGAGGGTATGATCATATTAAAAAGTGAATACTTCCCAATGCTGTCGAGTACTATGTAATACTAAAACTCTTATGCAACTATGAAAATGCACAGAATAACATTGCAATTACTGTAACTGCAATTATATAAATTATGCAGCACTAATTTGCATGGTCAAACAGAGAATAAGATGGCATTTTAGTAATGATAAAAAAACATTTGCGTTGGTTTTGGCAGTCAGTCGAATTGTTATTCTAAATATCGCTATCACTACAATCTCTAATTCACATTTCTTCAAGTTAGTCTTGCTTTTATCTGAATAGGGAATCATGCTGTCCTTTAAAAGCATATTAATGACATCAGAGGAAAAGCTGCTAAAAAGGCACCCATGGTCTCGTACTTTGTGGCTAATTTGCAGCTTCTTTACACACAGCATGTAGGGCTACAGGACCCCACAGTAAGAGGGCCAGGGAAATAATATTTGGCTTTTGTTTGTGTTTCATGAGTTTTGATATCAGGTCGTCCCTAAAGTTTAATTGTTGTGCACAGTGTGGACGGATGCACTAGTGCAGTCACCTGGTATCTGAACACCCAAAATGCATCAGCAATGCAAAATGTGAATATGGCCTTATTGATGGTGCATCTCAACTTTATAAGTGATGTGAGTACAGCAAAAATATTGTAATTAGATGTGTAAAAAGTTACCTTCAGCAGTGTGTAATCAAATTCTAATATGCATTGCTTTTTTTAAAAAGTGGCTAGTAATGTATAATGCATTACTTTTTCCCCTAACACTTTATTTTACGGGTCATATGATAAAAAATGGTCCCTGCAATTCATCATCTTGCTCCACCGTTATTTAGGGCGGATATCCAACTGTTCTTAGTCTAAACTTGGAAAGCAGATTTGACATTTCCCAGTTAGCACAACTTTGCACCCTCTTTTCAGATTCTTTTCCAGGCCCTCGGAGGAAGAGCTTGGATGTTCCTGCCGCATACTTTGGAGTATTTGCTCTGTGCAGGCCTGGCTGTTTGCCCTCCTCTGGGCCTGTGAGTGGCCTGTGGAAGCAGTTGTGTGGTCACTCTGTCGGGCTGTAAACTGCCGCATGCACAAACACCGAGCAGCTTTGATGCCTGGACTCCAAGTTTATTCATCATTGACTTGATTGTGTTTTTTATGTCTTTGCTTGCGTGTGCAGAGCTCTGTTTGCTTTCACATCATGTGAACTCAGCTCCCGCTCCTCTCTCTTTATTCTCCTCCTCCTCTTCCCGAGTTGTCCTTCAGGTCCCCTCCTGGCCTCCGAGTCTTCTGCAAACATTGTTAACATACTTGATGCGATGGCTGTCAGCCTCTGCCAGAAGTTGGCAGCGGATGTTTGCTCAGAATCATCATCAGTTTCCAATACACGTCCAGTCATTCAGATTACTTCATCTGAGCAGTGGCAAAAGGCAAACATCCAGGTTAATTTTTCCACTCCAGATTTATCACTTGCTTCATTCCTTTCCAACTTGGGAGCATCCTGTTCTGCTCTGTCGCTCGCTGAGGACTGGACCGTGAGGGGAATCATGGAGAGGGAAATCTTTGAATGCCTACATTCAGAATGACTTTTGGGGGGAAGGGCCGTTGCTGGGAGTCTTCTGCTGCTGTTTGGCCTGCCCTTTTGTCTCCCTAATGACCTGGCCGCGTAAAGTTAGCCGCTCTTTTCAGGAGGCATTAGGGGTCATTTTACCTGACGACGGCCATTTCCCCTTAACTCCAGCCTGGGGGATGGGATATGTATGGGAATTTCCTCTCCACTGGGAAAGCAGGGGGCTTTTTGGAGGGAAGCATTAAATAGATTTCCAACCGTGTGTGCAGTTGTAGATGAATTTCAGTTCTTTTAAATGGGCAGCAGAAACAAAATTACCTTCCTTTTTCTACTTTGTTAATTCAATAATGTGACATTTTATTGATCCTTTTGTTGACTTTTCTTTTGACTTGGCCCCAGTCACACACAGAGGCCAAAGGTCAGGGTTTAGTTGCAGGACAGCAATTCTGAAAGCTGGAGGGATTCACTGTTTTCTTATAGATCTTGCGAAAAGTCTTTGGCATTGCTGTTTGATCTGAAACATTTAGATTTGTCTATCCATAGCTGGTTGTGAATGCTCAACTTTGCAGAATTAAACCGTGTCAAAATAAAAACACATACAGTACGATTGCATACACAAGTGAGGCAGTATAGCTGGATGAATGTCCCTGTCCCAGTAATGAAGCACTGATGTAGAGTCGGTTAATTTGGCACTTTTGCATACAGTTAGAAAAAGTTTCATTATCACATTGGTCTGACTGAAACAGGACTTTTTAAATGCACAAAAGTCTGCCTGAAATCAAGTTTCTAAAAGTCAGACTAATGTGTCTAAATAATGCAGTTGAAAACTGGTTTACTCTTGCATGTATACACCTCACAATGAGACCCAAATGAGAGAACATGCATGCTTCATGTTCATGCTGAGTGAGATGTGAACAGCAGAAATGCTTGTTATAGCAGAAGTTGCATTATTGTCTGCCTTTAGATGTCACCATAGGCCTCAGGGGTAGTATGCACTGTATTTGCAAAAAGTAAAGCATAGAATTCTAACAAAAAGCTGCTGATGTTGTCAATGTTTGCACTGTTTGACACGCACTAGCTACTTGCTAAGATGTTACCTGTAAATTCCACATACTTCTGCAGTGCCCTGTATGTGCCAAGGTTTTGCTTTGACTCAGAGCAGGATCCAACAGAACGCTGAATCAGTTTCAGAGGCCTGAGCAGCTGAAGATGAGAAATCACAAGACATGGGGGAGCGACAAGCTTGTGCAGAAATTGCATCATAGCAACCGACTCCAATTTGAGAATAGTATGCAGAAGAGGACGTTACTCTGCTTTCCTTGTTTTTTTCAGCATCAGGACTAGGAGTCAATATCTCGACCAACTTTGTCTGTCTTATGTTGATTTGCATTTTTTGAATATAATTTTGTGATTTTTTTTTTGTTCTTTCTACCACCTGTAAGTACAATTGAAAATCCAAAAGTTTATGTTTTTTGGAAAAATTGGTTGGTTTCGAATTAAACTTCCATTCATGGTGTTGTGTTGGCTCTCTGACCCTTCTGACCAATGACTTGTTGCTTGTGCCGTAGGGTGGAACAAAATGTTGATATAGTGATAAGAATAACAGTCACAATTTTGTCTATTGTTTTATTCTCTTAAATGGATTGGGTCCTTTTTGGGTCGATCTGCACTACACAGATTGCTAAGTTTTGGCTGAATCCTCCATTGAAAATAATAATAAGACTTGATGTGTACCTTGAGTGGAGCAGAGTGGAGTGGTGGCTCTGGCATAGACCAGAAACAGACCAGTGTGTAATGTGGAATGGTATGGACCTACTAGAGAGAGAGATCCAGTACTGACTGAACTCGCTAAAATGTGGGCATGCCACCACACAACATAGCACTGATGGACATGCTTACATAGATAAATCAGTTCCTTATTAGTGCTTGCACTGAGACAAGGACATTGGTCCAGTTAGATAGCCTACTCTTACTATAACCATTGCTCGAGGTGTGCCCGACTTTGCTGTGGCTGGTGGTGGTATGTCCTGTTTCAGCTAGGATTTGTTAACCAGCTAAGGCTGGCCACACACTAGACGAGTTTTTAATCTGAAACGATTTTTAAACTGTGGGAGGCCACAGACTTCAGGAAAGTTTCCAAAGATTTTTCATCTTTAATCCTCCGAACCCACACACTAGACGACTCAGCCAGACTGTCAGATCAATGGAGACCACACACCTGCCGACCTGCCTACGACCTCGCGTGATCACGTGACTTCAGAAAAACACAGATATCTGTCAATACCGTCTTGCTGTCTTTCCACAATAGGCTGTCCTGGCTTGCGTTACAGGTGAAGCAAAAGTCATAATACAAGGGAAAGACTCAGGACGAAATCCTGGCTGAAATTAAGTTAAAGCTACAACATGATTTGGAGCAGTAGATGAATCGTGTTGACACCACACACATGCAGACTACTCAGACAAATAATCGTTGGCAACGAGGCTCCTCTCGGGTCACGCCCCCACGATCATCGGAGGAGGCAAATCTCACCCCAAATCGGGCTTAAAATCCTGTAGTGTGTGGCCGGCTTAACTGATTGTATGCTGAATGTAGACAACATTGCAGCCTCGCACTTTTGCACATGTTCTACGTTTTCCTTATACTAAGCTTTGGTATGTTCATGCAGAAATATGTGGTTCTGGCTCGATCACTCACCATGTTGTTACCATTGGCTTGCTGTCTTCCTGACTTTGCACATTTATGCTTTTGGACTTTGCAGTCCAAACCTGATGCAAACTGCGGAGCTTGTGCAGAATGTGTAGTCAGGTTTGGGGCTGATTGTGGTGCATGGGGCCTAGAGTAGATTGACCTCCAACAGCATTACTCAAACTTGTCAGTCAGACTTTGTGATTGAATTTGACTAAGTTGGACTTACATTTTAATATGCATTTTAAAAAACCAGGTTTTACTCAATAAATCCACTTTTTAAGCGTCATGTCTTTATATTGAGGGAGTGTCTGGCCTTGAAGTTAAGGGGGATGGACGTTAGATTTTTTTACATCTTTTCAGTGGATGCAAATAAGTTTAAGAGGCCAGGCTCTGAATGGTTATTTTACTGCTTTTTAAGATTTTCATCCAACTAAGCTAAAAGCCTTTGTTTTTCTCTATCTCCTACCTTTTTCTGTAAATGCCTGGCCTCACTTGCAGTAATGCTGATTTATAAATAAATGTCAAACTGAAGTTTGTAGCATTAGTTTAGTTCTTGCAGGTCTCACAGATGCATTAAAGGTATCTCTTATAGCTAAGACCCTTAGTGTCCTTATCTGTCATGTTAAACCAAATTACAGGACATTTACGGAAAACAAATGGACGGCCAAAGAAACACAGAGCTTTCAAAGTCCTGGCAGCAGCCCAGAGAGAATCTATTAAAGCAGACTACTTCTAGATATCGATCCTCCAAAAATAGCTCCAGATTCTCTTTGAAGTTACTCAACGTGCTCGATGGACACTGACCTCACCGGCAGATGTCCAGGAAGATGGAAAGAGAGCACAATGATGCATTTAAATAAGAGTTTAACCAAACTTTGAACCCGCTAGTACTTGCTTATATAAGTCAAAAATGGAGTCAAGCTAACGTGATTATCAGAGTCTGATCACTTGTGTCTCTTTCAAATTACTGCAGCTATTTGGAGACCGGCCTTTTTAAGTGACTTGATCTCTGCAAGATCTTAAAAGGTCACACGGTCAGCTCAGCAGAGATTTTTCTACATGCAAACAGGCAAAAGCAGCACAGAAAACACCCAAGATTTTTGGCAAAGGCAAGGCAGAGCCTGACAAAGTGCGAATGTGTCACTAAGTGTCAAATCTGTCAGCTGTTTATTCTCAGAGCAGGCCTGGAATACATCATGTAAACTGAAATGACTATGGACGCTGCTGAAGTCAAAAACAACACAAGTGCTTCAGTAAAACCCATCACTCTCAAATATTTCAAGTAATTGGATGATAACGTTGAGATAAATGCGCTGAGTGAAGGTTAAAGCACGAGCATCCTCATTAGCATTCAGTCGCTCGCCTGCGGTTAAGTGCTCTGCTACCTGCTCGGTTGCTAAGGAATAGGCACTTAGGTAATGAAATGCCCATCGCTGACGGGGGCACTTGATTGTGCTGAGACTGAGAGAGTGGGGCCAAGTGAGAGGGGAACAGGAACGAGAGAGAGAGAGAGAGAGCTGGGGATGGGCCCAAGTGAACATTTGGAGCAGAGAGATGGAGGAGAATAAGTGGAGAGGCTGCTGCTTCTGCTGGCACAAATCCATCAGTAGAGGAAGAGTCTGACTGAACAGTTTGCTCTCCTCAAAGTCTTCACTTTAAAGGGATGGAGACTTTGTAGCCTAGCATGGGCTAAAATCCAGCCTTCTGTATTTGATTTAAAGGAGAGGTTTGGGCACATTTAACAGAAAATCTCTTCTCTAAGATCTTAGCAGTTTCTTTTAAGAGTTTCTTCAGTAAAGATGCTTGAAAGAAAAGTATTATTTCGGTAATTATCACCATTTGAGTATGTCTAATAATCTTAAAGACTGCACTTATTTATGAAAAAACTATCCAACTGCCTACATTTGCAGTCAACCAATACTATGAATCCCTTGATTTTTGCACCATGTTACTCTTGCTATACGTTCATACGCTGCTGGAAAAGTCCAATTTTTGTTTTAGTCCAACTTAAATGGACTTGGTGAATACATGTCAGTATGTTAGTTCAACTGAAATTGCACTAAAGAAAGCTGGACCAGCCTAAGCATTCTGCACATGCTCAATAGTCTCTTTCTTTAGATTTATATTTTAGGGTGTTTTATGCCTTTATTTGATAGTGGAGGACAGTGAATGGAAGCAGAGTTGAGAGATGGGGAGAGATATTGGAGAAAGAGGCTTGGGCCGTTGGTGTACATTGGGTGCGACCTAACTGCCAGGCCGTTTATGTGCCCGCTTTGCTCCTAGAAGTCGACCAGCGTCAATGCTAAGAATCTAGAAGTTGTGTAGTGTTCTGCCTTTGGTTATCACCATAAGCTAGACGGACTGCTATCATCTAATTTGTACCAAAAGGGGTTACAATTGAGGTGGGGGCATCAAAGATGTTTGATGCATAAATATTACCAAATGACCATGGTTTATTTTATATTTAACAAATTCTATGCCTGTGTTTTTATAAAAATTGAAAAAATATGCAATTTGAAATCATTTAAAAATGAAATCCGACCCCCACTTTGGGAACCGCTGGTCTAACCAACCAGCCTATCCTATTCAAGCTTTAACTTTATCTTGGCTTAACTGTGCTATAAATGCTCTGTTTGATACCTGTATTGAACACTCAGATACACTCCAATATGGGTGCATTTTTTCTTAAATATTGACCTTGTTGGGTGCACATGACCTAGTGGTTAGGTCTTCTTCCATGTGTGTGGGCGGCATGGGTTCGAGTCCAGCTTGTGACTCTTTTCCTGCATTTCTGTCATCCCTGTTTCCAACTCAATTCACTGTCCTAGTCTAAATAAAGACATAAAAATCTCAAAAACACATTTAACATAGTGAGGTTGTGTTGTAGAGCAATTTTAATGTTCATTGCAGATTTTCCTTACAATGCACAGGCCTAACATCCTTGGACTGTTTTTACCCTGGCTGTGATGGAGGCTTGACTTCTAACACAACAGTGTAATAGTCCTTTAGCTGTGTGATGGTCAGTGTTGGCATTACCTTCCTCCATAAGTAAGGGTTAGCATTTTACTTTTAAGAGGTGGTTTATCTTGTAGCATAGAGAGTTACTTTTAAAAACAGGTTACCAAACACTGGTGATGGTTGATTTTGTCCCATGTCAGCAGGGATGTAACTCCAACTATTTGCTGACGTGAAGAGTTGCTAAAGTTTACCTGGGACCTCACATTCCTGCTTATTTCACCCCCCCTCGCTCTTTTAAAGCATGATATTTTAGTATTGAACAGGCTGTGTCAAACACACTACAAAGTTTCGACCAGAGTTCAGTCCATCCCATTGGTTCTTCCCTCTTCACATCCAGGATTCCTCCAGTCTCTGACCTTTGCTCTTCACTTTGACTCCTGTCCTCAGTTCCCCCCTGGCATTATCCCAACCTCGACCTGGTTCACCCACTCAGTCATGCTTCTTCGATTACGTTCATGCAATAAGTAACAGCTCGGGTTAACAATAAAACCCGAGGGGGAGATTCAGCCAGGTATTTGTGGCTCTGTTGACTCTTGGACATATCTCAGATTCCTTCCTCCATTCATGTTTTGTGTATGTTGTCACGTGTCGCTGCACCGCTGGCCTCACTCTGCTGTGACTTCCAACAATACAGAGAATCATCATCATCTTTCACTTCCTGCCAGGCTCTGATGAATCTCTGAATTCTGTTTGAATGCTGACACTCAGAGCAGAAGTTAATGTTTAGTCATGATCAGTTAATTGTTTGGGAAATTCACTGACAAAGAGCTCCAGACCAAAAGGAGGCTCACGTTGTGGACTGAGGAGTTCATATGCATCGGTGGCTTTGCTTTCTCCCTTGGGTGAGAAGAATAACATCTGGAGAAAGGGAGGGATTCCCAGTTGTGTTGTTATCTGAGGCTGTTGTCATTGATGTGTTGGTGTGAACAGGTCGCACCTCACGTGACCCTTGGCTTTTTAAGCTGTGCTTCACAAACCGTCCTGGCATTTGTTTAAGATTTACAGTAAATAAAGTCCTGCGCCTTTGTTTGGGGTGCATTGATTGGAAAGGTCTGTTCTGGTCATAAAACCTGTGACAGTGTCAAAGCTGTTTCACTTTCAAGTTAGGTCCAAAGAGCTGATTTATGTCGTCTACTATAAACCACACTCTCACCTCATGTTTTTGCTCACACTGAAGCTCACCCTGCTTTAGGAGTCGGCTTTTGAATTGAGGCTGTTGCGATAAGCTGCTGTGATTGAAGGTCGGAAAAGCAGGTGCAGTGACTCAGTGTTTGCTCATTTGGATTTGTCAATTGTTGGTGATAAGTAAGAAGGACTGGACTGAGAGGGAGGAAGAGGTGAAGAACCTGTTCATTAAAGCAGCTCACTAATGATCTACAGGGTTTGAGAAATGGACTCAGCCGTCAGTGGGCTGAAATAAGGAGCTGAGGGTGAATCACAGTTCTGTTTGAGATCTTTAGATGCTAATACACAACGCCTTATCTCAGAAGTTCTGCAGTCATGAATGTTATCAAGCAGCAGAGATTTCTGGGCTGGTTTGTTCTCTGACCTGGAAACGCTCCATAATGTCAATGAAATATTACGAAGGCTGCTGCAACTAAGTTTGACAGCAGGAAGTATTAGCTTAACCTGACATGCCAGATACAGGTTCACCATATATTTTTATCTTGCTGTATTTAATGTTTTGCCATTGTTATTTATTGCCAGCATTGGGCATCCTGTGCAATATGTGTGGGTTATGTGGTTGCATTATTTTGTTCTAGTCTATTACTTACATGTCCATCTGTGCAGCTCTTGGAGTCCAAGACAAATTTCTCTGAGGCGACAATAAGGTGTATCGTATCATAACATATCGTATCGTATCCTAGTATTGCACTGTGCAGTATCTTATTGTAGTATTGTACCGAGTAGAATCATATGGTAGTATCGTACAGTGTAGTATTGTATCCTATCGTATCATATCGTACCATACCGTACCGTGTAGCATCATATCATAGTATTGCATCATATCATGTCGTAGTATCGTATTGTAGTGTGTCATGTCGTAGTGTATAGTACCGTATCGTATCATATACATAGGACATGGCATGTACTTCACATCCATCTGGGAAACACCCCACAGACAATGTCTGGGACTATCTATGGGGTGTTGAAAGGCCCAAAACCTTTTCAAAAGAAAACTCAGGGAGCCAGTGGCTGAGATTTTTGTCAGCCACGTTCATTACATGCCCATGACGTATTAGTCGTGCACCACCACTGTATTCTAAACCAAAGAATACGAGCTTGACGGGTAGCCGCCATTGTTGTTCACTTTCAGTGGAGCCAGTTGATAAATTAAAGTCATGCTGAAGCTAGTGAAGAGAAAAGCAAAAACATCTTTCCACCAGGAAAAGCTTTGACGGTAGTTCTTTGCTCTTCTTTTACAAAAGATGATGTTGTCTAGCTCTTATTAAACTGCCACCATAGCTACATCTACACTAATCTCTGCACCAGCCAAAATTATCCTTTAACTTAACCACAGCCTTAGCTAGCACCTCTTTCTCCTCAAATGATGCTGATTGGTCAAGTCATTTTCTGACCAATCAGCATCATTGTTTCAGCTTAAAGCTTTGCAAAAGCACCTGCCTAATTAGAGACAAAGAATCTGACCAGTCCATCTGCTTTGCAGGGCTAGTTTTAGCCTACTCTTACAGGTTTTTAATGGTTAGGGGTTTTTCAGGTTTGTAAGGGGGTTCCTTGAAGGTTTTTTCCTTGCTAGCGGTTGTGTGCAGTTCTTGGCAGATGGATGCTACTACCGGATGAAGAGGGGCTGTTAGTGGGTCCGGTCTTCGTACCCAGTGTTTTAATTGCCATCATAATCTTGTCCACTGAGCTTGTGGACAGCGCATCAGTGCCTGGGTCTTTTCTAGCCATAGCCACGTTTGGTGCTGTGCTAGCTTGACTGCCTTTTTGGGCTTGTCCCGTTTAGCCATGCATGTAAGGAGATTCCCTGCACAATAACGCTTTCTTTATACCAAACTTCTGTCTTCAGGCAGTAGAATTTTTTTTAAAGAGTCTGTGAGCAGTTTGAGTATTTCAGAGGTGTAAATGTGAGAGATGCCTGCAGAGTTTAGGACCACACAGCCTCACATGCTGAACATCAGACTGGATGTCGAAGGTTTTTGACTCTAGCACATGAATAAGAGGCAAGAAGCAAATGATGATGTCCAAAATTAAATGACAAAACGAGCAGATGAGCTTCGATTCTACATCTTTATGTAGTTTCTGTAAATAAAGATTATCTGAGCCATAAACGGACTGTGCAGGGGTGATGCTAAATTCTGGTCCAGGGTGTACCCAGCCTCTCGCTCAATGACAGCTGACCCCAACCGGGATAAGCATTGTAGAAGATGGATGAATGGATCGACAAGCCATAAATAAATCTTTCAGGGGTGTTTGGCATAGATATGCATCAAACATAAAGGGTAAATCTATTGTAGAACAACCAAAGACATACAGCAGCTATCTCATATGTAAATAGAACAGAATGTAATGCATCCCCAACACATGCTGAGGTCAGGGAGCAGCTTCATCAGACACACCCCAACATTCATAAACAGCTTGACGAACATATTCTGCTACTATCTTTAACTCATCTGTTTTTATTTGTAAATATAGTTTCAGCATAAAGCCCACGGCGTTGACGACTAGGCAAGACCATGGCATCACAGATGGACAAATACAAAAAAAAAAAAAAGCTGTTGCAAATACAATTGAAAAATGATTACATAAAAATCCAACTTGATGAATAATCAGATGCTATAAGAAAAGCGGTGATATAATGACTCCAGGGTGTGCCTGAAAGTTTCTTTAAAAAAATGTCAGAGGAGGCGGACTGTTGCTGAGGCTACAGTCTCTAAAGGCAGATTATAAGTGATCGTGTAGCTTTCACAGAAGCAACAAGTTCATGCTAGTTGTTGGGAGGATTTCAGAAAGGCATCCTGGGAATTGTAGAAAACCACAGCCTGGAGCAGCACTGTGAGCACAAAACAAAGTGACATTAAATTTGAACTGAAAAATGAAACTATGCCAACACAAGATTCCTCAAGACAGGTGTAAGGAAATAAAAAGAGAAATGTGTGATGTTCCGGTAACTAATCAGAGTGATTTCTCAGCCTCATAAAGATAAATATCCCTGTGTGTTTATTAAAAAATCAGTTTTGGAAAGACTTCCCTAGAATTCAAGACAGCTCTTTCTCCCTGCAGGTTATCTGAGTTAGATATCATCAACCCCCAGGTCTAACGTCCTCCATAACCTCCTTTGTGCCGGAGCCTTCTGGACTTTTGAGACAGAAATATAAGCCTTCCACATCTGGTTATCATTACTCAAAGAGTTTAAATTGGATATTAGTATTATCCTGGGCTGGCCAAGTGTCCGTAGACTCCCTCTTGATGTAACTAGACAGCTTGGCTTGTCGTGGGCAGAGAATCCCTCCTGAGTTTCCCAGGGCTCGTAAAGCAATCCAAAGCACTTCCACTGTACAGTAATGAGCAGCTGCAGGGCTCAGGTTCAGCCGCAGAGGTTAAGGCCCAAAGCCGACGCATCCTCCTCCTCCACCACCAGCCTGGACCCAAGCCCAGACAGTAGAGCTGAGTGCTGTCCAGTAAGCCCCCGAGCTACAAACACAGTGTTTAGAAGAACAACAGACAAAAGCAGCAAAGCTAAACCTCAAGAACTCATTCAATTTCCCTCAGGTTTATTCATGCTTCTGTGAAACGGCTGTACTCCTGTCAGGCTGGACATCCCAGTTTGACACCATAACACACCAGTACTGAATGAAACACCCAGTTTTGTGTAGTCAGTAAATGCACAAACAGGCAGTTTATACCATTGTTTTTTTTTTTGCATTGCATTTAACATTGTGTCCTAACAGCACTCAAGCATTGCATAATCAAGATGTTCACAGGGGTAAATGATTCAACATCCAATCTTAGTCTCAGTCTTAAACCAACTAAACACCTGTGAGACTCTGAGAATTGCAAATTATCTGAGTAGACAATGGGCAAAGTTGGTGTACAGAACGTGGCTAGCTTTAGCAGTGCTGGCCCCTTTTTGCATGTTTTATCCACATTTCTGTGCATAATAGTGTCACACAGTGCCTTGGCCATAAGAGTGTAACCTGACACACCCTGTGCACAATTGTTTTCCTTGATCAGAATATGGCTAAACCTCAATGTTCTTATGGGATGCTATCGATGCTATCTGTTCAGTGTTGTTTACATCAGAGTCAAAAGCACAGATACTGTTGCTAGTAGTTGGTCAGAGGCTGCATACAGTATAGACGGAGCATTTGACTGAGATTACAGGCCTGAACTGATAAAAATCTCAATAAGTTTAACGAACTAGTTTAGCTGAGATCATCCCTGTTAGCTATCACTGCATTTGTTAATACTTCATTAATCTGTGGATTTCAGTTCCCCCTTCATAAAAGCTTAACATCTTGTGCTTTTATTTTGTAGTAAGACAAATGGACTTACTTTGTCTTTGGATGACAAAGATGGACAAGTGTCTCCACTTGGTAAAGCACATTTAAGAGCTTTGATGAGTGAGAAATGAGAAAGAAAATCAGGAAATATTCCTGGAGAACACGTCTACAGGATTGGCCACACTGATTCAAGGCTGAAAGTGTATGTTCATTAGTTTTGATTGACTCACAAAAAAAGAGAAAGGAAATTGTAGACTGTTCAGAGCAGTGGTTCTCATTTGGGACCCAAAGGTGGGTCGCCAAGGTGTTCCTGGAAAAAAGGTGGGACAAAACGGTTGAAAATTGGACACCGGTGTAGCTTTGTGGGTAGAGCCGGCGCCCATAAGCAGAGGCTATAGTCCACAACATACTGTTTGCTGATTGATTCCTAGTCTTGGTGCAGGTCTTCCCCATATTTCATAGCTGTCTCTTTGTAGCTGTTCCAAAAATGATCCTTTAAAAACAGTTGCCCTGAGCAGACACACATCCAGACATTTTATTTTACTCCATTGTATTGTGATAAATAGGACCGATGAGAGGAAGAAAGAAAAGACTTGTGCAATTGTTCCTGAGGCATCTTGAGTTCTTCCACTTATTTGACTGGCTACAGTAGCTGGTTAAGTCCAAATGAGTGCCGTTAAGTCAGACCAGATTGAGGGTGGTTCACTAAAGAGTGAACCGCACCAAAGTCTGGATAAAAGTGGACCAAGACCCACCTTGTAAAGCTGCCTCAGTTTGATTGTTTGGGTCTGATTGACAGCTTTAACACCAACACAAATAGACCTAAGTTTATTCTACTCAAACTGAACAGTTAAGGTGTGAGAGCAGCCTAAAATTCATCTAAAAGTTTCAGACATTTTGACAACCCTGCATTATTCAGGTTATAAGATCTTTTGATTTATTGTGGAATTAATTTTCTCCACACTTTCTGACACCTGCTCTGAAAAGTGGACTTTCACAAAGTCAGAGTAGTTCTCTTGGAAGTCATGCTCTGTTTTAAAGTTTCATGTTGAGTGATTGAGTGAATTGGAGTGAATTACTTCCCCTTAATGCCAGCTGTAAAATATAACACCCGCTCTATTAACAGCCTTCCTCTATAAGTAGCTCTTTATACAGCGCTTGCTCCTTCAACTACAGTTATCCATCACCACAGCTCCTCATAAAAGCAAACTTTATTTTGTCAGTGAAAACCTCCGACCTGGCTAAGTCTGCGATCATAAAGACGACTGAAGCGCTCCACGCTGGCAGGAGTATTAATTGCCTTTAAAGTTTATGATGGTGCTGAGTCCATCAAATTCCCCCTGATCTCCCATGATTCAGCACTCCCACCAGGATCAGCTCTACCTCCCTTGCAGCCGCCTCTTGACTAAGACCTTGGTTACCACGGTGATTACCATGGGAACACCCCTGCCAAGACTTATTAACCCCTGGCCTCTCAGAATCCAGTTTTTGACAGCTGGCGCGTAGCGGCTCCATCCCACCACAACCTCTCCACTGACCCAGGAAGTTCTCCATTTTCCCTGTGGAGGTGCCTGCAGGTTTGGAAAACCTTGGCACTCCTCCAGTGGACGTCCAAGCCAATTTCCTCCCAACTCCTCCTCTCATTTCTGCAGGATCTCTGGGTATCTGAAAGTGTACAGAAACGTATAAGAAGGGCTTTGGGAGGGTTTAAGCAGAGACAAACCCAGCTGTGGTTGATGGAAGCCGTGCCGTATCTCAGCTGGTGTCAACCTAAATAGCCTCAGGACTCCAGTCTCCCTCTGAACTCCAGCGATGCAGTGGCTGGAAGCTTTACAAACCAGAGCCAAGTATAGGCTGGCAGTCATTATGCCTAATCAGAAGCAGATTCTTAAAACATATGCTCCCACTTGATAAAATCCCCAGAGCTCAGAGAGGAAATGTTGTATTTCGAGCTTATAAAAGCGGTCTAAGCACCTGTCAGTTTGTTAGTTTTTCATTTGAACTGCTTTTATTACATTACGTAGAACCTTTCAGGAAACAGACAGATGTTTAGATTGTGTTTCAACCTATTTGCTTTTCCTATAGCTTTTCTTACGGCCATATGGGTCCCATTATGGGTAGGGCTAACTTACATGTTAAAAATCACTTCACACTCATAAGCTGTCCAGCAGAGAGCTGCCAGCCAGTATGAGGCCTTAAGAAGTGGTTAAGCATCTGCTAGAAGACTATAATTTAATGTTTACATTAGACTGTAACAATGGCACATCAAGAAATGACATTTTCCCAGCTGAGACTGACTCAATTTTATGGTTTGAAAATGTGGAATTCTTTACAAAGACAAAACAGGCATCAAGTTGACTTTCTGTATATACTGCATTAAGTCAAAAACAAACTGGCATATCCAAGAATGATCAGTGGTTTTACACCAACATTTCTAATCATAATCAATTAATTTCAATGAGATGAATGCATTTGATTTCAAAGAATCTGTGTATAGAGTTCAGATTTGGTTATTTCTGGGTGTTCAGTGTTTTCTGAGAAAACGAAGTCTAAATGTGCAAGTCAAAATATTAACATGCAAAATATCAGCTGTTTTCCTTGTCAACGTACATAATATCTCCCTAAAGAAGCTCTACAATCATTAGGCATTTAGGCATTTATATTGTTTGTGCATTAGTGTGATGTTGAAGTCCTCGTCTGTTAGTTCATTGTGCGTTACAGTGTTGCAGAAGCATAAGAAAGCATTTGTTATTCCTGTTTTTGCCAGTTTATCCAATTTCTGCCAATTCCTGTTTCCTTTCTGCCTGGGTTAACCCATTTTTGTCGGTTTAAACCACTTTTTTTCTACTTTTAAATCCCATGTAACCAAATTTTCTTCTCATTTTTCCCCACTTTAAACCAATTCCTGCCTCTTTTTAACCACTTTTTGCCAGGTTTTGTAAATGTTTTTGCTCCTTTAGTCCTTTTTTGCCATTCTTTGCATATTTTTTGCCACATCTAACACATTTCTGCTACTTTAAAAGTCCCATTTCAGGACCTTTTCCACCAGTTTTCCAATTTGTTTTTTATGAAAAAGGATTTACATTTTTAAGAAGGCTATATAGTACAGATCCCATCAGGGGTCGTGGGGGGCTGGAGCCTCTCCCAGCTGTCATTGGGCGAGAGGCGAGGTACACCCTGGACTGGTCACCAGTCAATCAAAGGGCTGACATGTAGAGACACAACCTGGGATGCTCACATTCACACCTGTGGTCAATTTGGAGTCACCAGTTAACTAACGAGCATGTCTTTGGTGGTGGGAGGAAGTCGGAGTACCCAGAGAGAATCCACGCATGCACAGGGAGAACATGCAAACTCTGCACAGAAAGGCCCTGACCAGGAAGCGAACCAGAGACCTTCTTGCTGTGAGGTAACAGGGCTAACCCCTGCACCGCTGTGCAGCCGCAGGGTGGTTATTATTTGGGTTAAATATAAAAAATATTCTCACAGCTTAACTTTACAATTAATCATGATTTTGCTGACCCCAATGGGCCCCAGAAAGCTCCCCCCTTAACCCCCCCTTATGGACGGTCTTGTCTGCACACGACTATTCTTGAATGTGTTAGCTGTGAAATACACATTTAAGTATCAGTATTGATATCTGTATCGGCTTAAATTAACCGTAAATATTGGTACAAACCCAGAATCTTATGTCCCTAGAGTTTGCATGGCTCATACATGTGTGAGCAGTACTCATTAGAGATTGCGCTAGGATGTCTAACTCCACCTGTTACATTCAGATGGGAATGCTTGGAACCACAACAGAAGGTTGCTAAAAAGTAGGACAGTATGGATCTGTTATTTTGGCACCTTGTCTGACTGTGTTACGGAAGCACAAGAGAGCACTCTAGCCGGAGAGTTGTATTTAAGACTGTGAGCAGTTTTGACAAATATTTGCCATTTAATTTGGTTACCTTGTGTGTCTTGAGGCATTTTAATTTTGTAACTTGTGTTATAGTTCCTGTCTATGGCTGAAGCACGGCTACAGATGCGTCCTAAATCAAGGCAGGGAGATAGAAAAGAAGAGAAGGGAATAATTGTGCAGGCTTTTAGTTAAGTGATATACTTCACTGTGGCTGGATTCAAGAGTTTAATTTCTCATTATCCCAGTTGGGTAAATGTCTAAAAAATGAACATGACTTTGCAGTTTTTTAGGTTTTCTTTGCTCTGAACCGTGACAAATCCATTGTCAGAATAAGGGTGCATCTCTGCAGCATGATATGTTTTGGGATAGGCCTTTATTACTAAGATGTGACTCAGCACTGGTATCTCTTATCTCCTCTGTGTCTCGTCTTAGCTGTGGCTGGAATCATTGAACCCTCAGACAGCTCGGGGGTCAATAAGACAGATAAGGATGACAGTGACCATGGTGCTGCTGAAGCTGATATCTGCATGGTTCATCCTGTCAGGTTAAACATTTCCTTAGCCTTTTGTAAACTCTAAGATGCTCTGTAATTGTGCATATCATCACAGTGTGTCTGAAAATATTTGGGAATAACGTCAGCCTCTCTGGCTGCCAAGATTTACCCGTGTGCAGTTTTCCTAATTTCCATTATTAATATTCTTTTTGTGGTTTTCATTATGCTAATCTAATTAGACTCATCTGGAACAGTTTGTTAATTAAAAATACAGCAGAGGACAAAATGTAGGGCCTGTTCTGCTTGGTAGAAATCTTTCAGAGCCTGAAAGCACCTTCCTTGTAACAAATCCACGACAGGCGTAATGCTGGAGAACACAGTGAAGTCGTGATAATTATTTCAGCGCTGCATCTCCCTCGGCTGCTCATTTGGAAAGCTTCATTGTCATGTTAAACCCTCATTAACATGACACTGGCAGACATGATGCTAATGATATTGGAAATTAGCCGTAATTCAGGCATCAGGGAGGCTTTGTTTCAGGCTGTAACTGAATGAGATCAACCTGGAGTCTGTTTAACACATGCTCAATCCTGCTGGGTTTTCAAACTCTTTCCCTTTTGTTGGTTAAGATTGTTACTTTAAGTTTTATTGGAAAAGGAAATGCATTTCTCAGTTAGGCTGGACTTAACCACCTAAAAGACTCTGTATGCCAGTTTCAAAGCTCAAACATGGTAACATGTAGCTGGGAGGAGAGCGGATCCCTGCTAGGGGATGTGCTTGACTCCTCTGACTTATCATGAGCTGCTATGATGCTACACTGTAAAACTCCCAAAATGTAATAGATTAATAGGCCTGTTGGTTTCTCATGTGTGAGCGATCCAGGAGTCTGAAGCCACTTTCAATCTGAACTAAAGTAAATAACTAGATCTGAAAACTGTCTGAACGTAACCACAGCACGTATATAACACCTCTCTCTGTTTGAGGCGTGCAAAACTTTTAGGTAGTGCTGGGCGGTAAACTGAGCTTCAAATTCTACAACAATTTTGGCTCTCTCATAAAAACAAGATATTCAAGATTTAACCTAATCTTTGATGTTTCTGATCAATTCAGGGCTACAACCCTGGTCAAGTCCTCTATCTTACTAGCCACACTAGTAGCCGTGGTAGCTCCAGTTAGTTGCAACAGCTATGCTGCCACAGTGCTCTTTAATTTCAATGCAAACATTAATGAACTGATAGCAACAATAGCCTCTTGCAGGAACCGCCTGGTTAGGCACTGCTGTGGTCCAGGAAATTATCTTAAAGGTAATAAGAAATAACAGAGGCCACATTCATGCAAGATATGCTTCCTTAAAGGGGACATATTATGCAAAAATTACTTTTTCAGGCTTTTCTAACAAAAATATGTGTCCCTGGCCTGTCCACAATCCCCTCAAGTACCAGAAACCCCCTTGCCCCCTCTCCACCTTTCAGAAAATGTGTGCTAAAACAAGCCGTTCTCAGATTTTCCCCTCATAATGCCATACGAGGGGTTAGCCCCGCTCCCAGGTTGGGTTGGCCCTCCCCGCTTGGAAGAAAGTTCTGCCTTCCTCTCCTGGTCCATCCATATAGCCACACCCATTTCCTGAGAGGGGCGTGGTCAAGGGCAGAGTCAGACAGCTCAGTAACATTTAAAGCCACAACCACAGAAACTGCTCATTCTGAGCAGGGCTGAAACAGAGGGGTTTTAGACACACAAAAATCCAATACTGGAGTGATTTTTCAGCAACAAACTTCACAGACATGTTTTGGGGACCTCTGACACCAATATAAACTTGTCTTAGAATGGTAAAATATGTCCCCTTTAACAGTGTTGGCAACCTAGGATTTAAGAAACTGGTTAACATTCCTTTAAGATTTTACTATGATTAGATTGTGAAGAGGGCAGGTAAGTCAGGTTAGAGGTTGAGTGGTGGAATGACTTATGGGACAGGCACCACAGGACGGATTTGTATCTGGGCCCCCAGCTGCACACAGGGTGTATGGACATTTCCACTTCCAACAAAAAGTGTGTATAAAAAGTTATTAACACCATGTCTTGGTTTGATATTGAGCATGGCGTTTTATTAACTGTTTCTGAAATTTGCATTCTTACATGTACGACCTTGACATTTTCAGAAATATTGTGCATGGTTTGAAAGAGATTCACATGATATTGACAAACTCAGATAAGACGTGTCCTTGACAACGGCGCTCAGACACATCCACCCAGACGTCGTCGGTTATGTTCTCCTACTCGGATCGTTGCTCAAGCACGGCGTTTTTTAACAAAACTTGATTCAAATTTATGCAGGCAACAATACTAATTTGTGACAGATTCATGCAGCCGTTCAGTTCGTTAAAATGATCTCCACACGAGTGTCTCCTCATCCAGTGGAGTCATAATACAAGCTGACAGATTCATTATGAGTTGTATTGTTAAGACAAAAGTGTTGCGTTGTGTCTGACAGAAGGATTAGAAGCATTTCACATGCTTGACTAGATTCAGACACTTTTGAATATAATCCCTGTCATTTGAATACCTAATGAGTTTGGCTTCTCACGCATACTGTCTGCTTAAACTGTTGCCATAAAATCTAATTGTACCTCAGTTTTCATTAGCTCCACACTATCATACGATTACTCATGTTGACAGTGCATTAGGGGATGTTTGAGTGCAGATTGTCTCTTCTAAAGTTCAGCTGTTGCAGCCCTGTGCTCTCTGCAAACATCCAGCCGGTGCTGGACTATTTTCTTCAAGGATAAACAGAGGCCCTTCAAACCAATGTGGTCATCTCCCATCCTTCCTATCACTGTTTGAAAGGCACCTTAGCAACCGTGTGGACAATACCAGCGCTGGTCAAGGCTGTGTGTGGTCCTGTCCCGCTTGTAAAAGAGGGAAGACAAAGCACTTTGCGAGGACGGACTCTGGCTTGAGCAGGTCAAGACGTTTCTTAAGGTGAATGCGCTTGTTTGTTGAGGGACAAGCCGCAGGAATGCAGCCACAGAGACTGTGAAGTGTTTGGTGTGACATAGACTTGGCTGCGTTTGTGTATAGTAAGCCTTGTTACTGTCTCATTGACATGTGAGGCATGGTTGACCTTTAGCACTTGTTTAGCTGGAGGCGATTCCTCTCCAGTCTAGTCCTGGAAGATGTCAATAGACAATCTTGTGAAAATTCAATAATGTTGGTTTTCCAGGGAAAAGTTCAATGGATGTGTGAGGTTTGATGGGAGGTCTTTCAATAAGCGCTCTTTGTTTTCCTTTAACTATGTAGGACGACTTTTATCTCCAGAGAAGAAGAGGCTCCTTCAGTGGATACTTTCTCTTGTGCTGATGGAAATCAATGAAGGCTCATCGTTTGGGCCGCTCAGTCAATGCTCCCTTGGTTTCTCTTTAACTAATGCGCTCCAGAGTTCGTCTCGGCTCTTCAGCGATGAGGAGCTGACTTGATGTGAGCATCGCCCGTCTTCTTTCAGAAGAAGAATGGCCCCGTCAGCCGTGCTCGGGGAGACGACTTCATCTCTGCACTGGTAATTAGATCACAGCCACGGCTTGCCGGGGAGCAGGAGAAAAGAGAATTCGGCCCACAATGAATGAATCAATGCCACTGTATCTCCATGAGCCCGGCACCAAGGGGACAACGAGGAGATTGGAATGCCTTAATGGAAATGCTGTCACGACCTGGGCAGCGGAGGCAGGGAGCAGCTTCAGACTTTTCCTTTGGAGGTCCTTTCCTGTCAGCTCGCCTTTTCAGAAGTTCTTGTGTGCCTGTTGAAGTCGTAAAAGAGGCAGTGAAAATGTTAACTTTGTTTAATTTCTTTGTAGACATGGAAATGCAGGAAGCAGGCTCAGTGTGCCTCAAGACCCCTGGGGAGGATGGGAAAATTTACCCAGAGACCTCCTGAGCCTCAGTGTTGTCATATTGTAAAGTTTTCAGCTCTTATGTAAGTCAGTGCAAAGAATCACAAACACCAAAAATGCTGGAAAAATGTTAGAAATTGATAAAGAAGGTGCTGGATGTTACATATTTAAGATAAAAAGTTGCATTTTCCAACAAAAAAGTAACATTTTCCCTGCAGGTGACTGCATGACATAACTTTGCAGTGAATGATCTTCATCACAGCTGCCTGTTGGATGGATCTTTCTATCCCATCTCACATTTTCTAGTTTGTTGCACTGATGCATTCACTGTGAAAACCAGCCACTACTAATACAGTTGCTTAGAACCAACAGTATAGTCAACGGACGTTTTTTTTTTTTTTTTTTTTCATCATTTCTCCTCCATAAATAATTTCTGTTTTTCAAAAAAGTAACAATATTTGAAGTCTTTACACTGTTGTTAGTAGTCCTGTCTCTAAAACATCACTGGGACATTTCCTTGCTAATTGCATGCCCTCAATCTTTCTCATAGATGATGAAAAATCCCACACTGCAAACATTTTTTCACTTTCAATCATCCAAGCAAGTCAAAGTTTGTCCAACAAGTGACTTCTGCAACATGAAAAACCTTTTGTCTTAATCAGAAGCATTAAATTGATGAAACCCAATGGATGCAGATCAGTTCATGCCACTTATTTACCAATGCACCTGTGTCTGTGCCATCAGGGCCGATACTGAATTCACAAGTACAGTCATCAGTTCTCAGAAGGACCAGTCCTGCCAGCATATAACTGAGTGGAAAGTTGTTTCTTGGCCTCAAATTTGGCCAAGGGTTGTGCTTTTCATTGTGTATGACACCCATGAATCTAATAGTTTGTTTAAAAAATTATTTTACTTTACTAGTAAAATAACTAGAAAACTAGAAAAAATCCTTAGTGTAAGGCCAGCCACACACTAGACGATTTTTTAATCTGAAACGATTTTAAAACTGTGGGAGACCACAGACTTCAGGACAATTTCCAAAGATTTTTCATCTTTAATCCTTTGAACGCACACCAAGACGACTCAGCCAGACTGTCAGATCACTGGACACCACACACCTGCCGACCTGCCTACGACCTCGTGTGATCACGTGACTTCAGAAAAAAAACACGGATGTCTGTCGATACCGTCTTGCTGTCTCCAAAACGGAGTGTCCTGGCGTGCGTTACAGGTGCAGCAACAATCATAAAACAAGGGAAAGACTCAGGACGAAATCCTGGCTGGAATTAAGGTACTGTTGTGTTTTTGTTGTAAGCAGTGAAAATACATATGATTCGTCTGGTGACGCTACCTAATGTGCTCGCTCTCATTGGTTGTCGTGGGTACTCCGTCAGTGGCACTACGACCTAGAATCGTAAATATTGATATTTACGATTGAGGGTTTGGGAGGCTACAATGTGATTTGGAGCAGTAAATGAATCGTGTTGACACCACACACATGCAGACTACTCAGACAAATAATCGTTTGCGACGAGGCTCCAGTCGGTATACGCCCCCACAGTCGTCGGGGGAGGCAAATCTTGCCCCAAATCGGGCTTAAAATCCTGTAGTGTGTGGCTGGCCTAAGGTGCACTTTAAATACCATTTCTCATCTAAAAGCTTTTGACCAGTATGCCAGTATAAAGTGCAGAGAGACATGCTGTATGATCACGTGTGCAGCTGCAACTGCAGCAGACTCTGCACAGCGCCTAACATGATTGAAAATTCATCCCATTCACTTCATATTGCAAGCAGCTGCTACTCTGCTCAGTACGTACTAGAATACAAAACGTAGACCAGATTTGTTGGGGTTGGGGCCACTTTTTAACCGCTTATTCCGCTTGTGGAGTGATGGTTTGAATTCAAGTTGCAGGAAAATGGAAGAGCAGCAGAGAAAAATGACCTTTGAGTCTGTTTTACAAAAATCACCGCTGGCGTAGAGCTAAATTGCTGTACAATGGCTAGTAGAAGGATGAGCTCCAACCTATGAAATTTAAAGGTAGTGAAAGAGTTATGCGACTGCACAGAAACAGCATGTTGCTGATTCTTGTGAAAAAATCTGAGATCTCTTGCACATTGGGGTGACTTTAACCAGATTTTACAGAAATACTGAAAGGCTGAAGTCATGGTCAAGATGAGTATTGGGGGCCTTTCTGAAATATTCTTGAACATCTTAACTCCATATACAATTGGTTATTTAAAAGCTTTCTTTTGCACTTTTGCTCATTACAACAAGGTGCAAATTTGCAAGTGGTTTGACATTACATGTATGCAATAAGCTGCCAGACGAATGGGTAGAGCATTGAAAAGGCTACCTCAGAATAGAGTCCTCTTGATACCAGATATTTAAACTTTGATGGGACAATATTTAAAATCATGGAATATTGATAACTAGGGATGAGTATCGAAAACCGGTACCAGAACATACTACATCCTGAATTAGATATCGATGCTTAATTTTGATACCCTGCCACCCAATGAAAGAAAAAGAAATACGTTATGGAATTTGTGTGATTTATGTTTTAAGCGACACTGGTTTTCTCTTATATCCCATGTTTGACTGTCACCCTAAAAGATATTTCTGCAAATCATTTATGAGACCCAGCTTTTATTGTCCTGCCGACATTCAACACACATTTTTTCTCCTAAAAAGTTTAGATTGAGGCATCGTTTCACCACCAGCCCTAAGCACTGATTGGTATTGGAGAAAACCTGAATGTTACCGGACTCTATCGATAACCATTTCCTTAGTACAGCAGCAAAAATAACAATCATAATCATCCAAAATCACTAAATTTCTTTCAAAAATTGCTAGCTTAGTCATGCAAACTGTCTAAACTGTGCAAAAATGTACGGTAGCTGCATTTCACCAATATATTTGTGTTATTTAGGCAGTATAGTAGAGTTGGTTATCCATATTTGATGAATTCATTCATTTTCTAGCACCCATTTTTTGAATAATTGTTTATAAAACTACCTTACTTTGAATACTATTGATCATTTAAATAACATACATGAAATCAATAAAAAAAAAAGTGGTATTGATGAGTGTACGAATGTAAGCAAGAAAAGTCTTAATACATAGCGATTTGGACGTACATGAGAGAGTTTCTGAAGTCCATACCAAGGTCAGAACTCAAGCAGGTGTCTCACTCCCCCCTCATCATTTTTTTGCAGCATTCATGCTCTCTGTGTACAATGCTGGCCTTCTTCAGCAGAATACCTGTGTCAGGGTGCTGCTGGGCTCCGAGTTCCTCTTCAACAATGGGATCCTTTCTCATTCTACTCCACCCTCCTTCACCCTGTTTCCCACTGAGGGCCAGCAGGCAGCCTTTTTTCTCAACACTTCCAATAAGACCTCTCAGCTTTACCATGATTCATTACTGCAGGCCAAGGTCAATGTCATTTTGTGGAGTGCAAACGCAGAACCAGTGCCAACACGAGCGCATGAGATGTCATATGAAGGAATGCTACTGTGCTATGCATACAATGAGAAATATGGCTGTTTTTGGCTCTCTGATTGATTCAGCCTTACTGGAAAGTCATCCAGGGAAGTTTACCGGCACTGCTTCACACACATTCAGACACACACACAAATATGCACCAAAATCAACACTGACACATGCGAGACACTTGTAATCATCCTGATTCATCAGCGAGATATTTCAGCAGGTCGTCACTGAGGCTGCAAGTTCACTCACGTTTCCAGTGTTTGAGTCTTGTGTTGTTTCTGTATAAACTCAGTGTTTTCACAGTCTGAATCGCTGTCTCACAGGCACAAAGCTCTAAAATAGACCCTAAGGCAGACGTGTTCTTGCACTGTACAGACAAACGTGTTCCTTTAGGAGTGTTAGAGTCGTGGAGCTGGGTAGTAGATTAATTTTTGATAACTTTAAATTGAGATTAGACCACCCTTGAGGGAGAGTTAAAGCAGCCTGAATTACTGGAATGGCTGACAGTATTGGTGAAACATTAGGATGATTGCTTTGATGGAAAGAAAATTAGTCTGCCATCAGATATTTTGATAACTGATGTGTCTTTATGGGGATATTCTTTCTAACAGGTGCAGGTTCAGGCTTTAGAATACAAGAGTTTGCTGCTGTTTTATAACCAGTTGGCGGTGGTACCCTGACGTGGTTAGTATAAGCGCGCTCAAGTCATTTGAGCTTCAGTTATGATTTATTTTGATTGTTTAATTGGAACAATTTTCTTTTCATGGTAGCACTTAAAGAGGAGTGGTTAATTGATTTAAGTATTGGGGTCACTTCCTGTTGACCTAACCTTTTATTTTCCAAATAAGGGACGGTCACCGTTTATGGTATTCCAGTCCATGCACTTCAACAGTATTTTCACATATTTAGCTTTCAAAACACCGACAGTCTCTCATCATCTTTTCATGTATGTGTGATTCTTGCACTCCACATGTTGATACCATTTCGTCCCGGCCTCCCACTGTGTAATTACGCCGTTTAACCTGCAGGTCAAAGCCCAGCATGGGAACCATGCAACATATAGAGCAGTTTTGGCCGATGCAAGACTGAATCGACCCCCCAGTCACATCACACTGTTTACATTTTGATTTAATAATCAGTTTTGCTTATTTGGATACCAAATGGTAGCACTTTAGTATGTGTATCCATATCATGCTTTAACAATACGTCTTCAGTGACGACCTGATAACCAACCGTACTTACTTAAAAAGTATTCACCCTCTTGTATTGATTTTATAAATTAATATCAAGGTGAAAACAGTAATGTTAATTAAATAAAAACATGTGAGGTTAAAATAAATAATCTTATTTTGCTGCATTCATTTCCCCTTCTACCTTTACAAACCTTCCAGGGCCGGCTGTTGATAAGCATCCCCACAGCATGATGCTGCCACCACCATGCTTCACAGTGGGGATGGTGTGTTTGTGGTGACATGCGGAGTTTGCCTGATGGCTAAAAAGTTCTATTTTGGTCTCATCAGACCAAAGAACTTTCTTCAGCTTGACCATGGAGTCTCCCACATGCCTTTTGGTGAACTTTAGTCCACTTTCTCTTTGCCACCTGCCCATGAAGTTTTCTGGCCAACAGCTGTTGTATGCAGAGCCTCTCCTATCTCAGGGTGGGACGGCCTGATCCAGGCAAAAACCCTCTTCTCTCCATTTTTGATGATGAATTTAACTGAACTCCAGGGGATTTTCAGTGCCTTGGACATTTTTTGTATCCATCCCCTTAATTACACTTTCAATTCCCCTTTTATCTGAGTTACTTTGAGGGTTCCTTTGTCTTCATGGTGTTATGGTAGCCAGGAATACTGATTAACCAGTGACAGGACCTTCCAGACACAGGTGTCTTTATATCATAACCACTTGAGGCACATTCACTCAGTTGATCTCATTTCACTGATAGTAAGACTTAAAGCACAAATTGACTGGACCTCTGTTGAATAAGGTCATTTACTTCAAACGACTAAAATGCATGTAAATAATGAATTTTTGAAAACAGGGCAAAAATCTACATGTATTAATAAATCTTTTAGGCATTTGACTAAATACATTTCCAAGGTTAAAATGTTGCACTTCTTTTGAAAGTCCAGTTTTAGTCAGACTAATGCAGTAAGTCTACTGCATTCATTCATGCCTGTCATGGCTGTTGCTATGGTAAAGAGTCAAAGTACCACTCGTTCAACACAAAAGCACACACATCGTGATATCTAGCATTTGGATAATAAATATGTAAAGGGTCTGGTCACGACATCCCAAATGGTGTTCATGAAAGCAAACTTCCCCCAGCCTCTTCTAGTAAAATGAACTTTAAGGCACTTGGAAGACAAAGTTTGAAGTGAGAGCTTAAAGACACACACATCCAACCCCAATTTCAATTACTGCTGTGTTTGACTGGGGGAGTCTTTGTTTGATGAACCCTCCGATCTCATTGAGTTTTCAAGAGGCTCAGTGCTGCTCTGATGAGACGCTCAGAGCTGTGTATAGAGGAAGGAGATGTAGTCTGAATAATGCATAGAGTGGTATGTCTGTGTGAGTGTGTGAAGGAGCATTCTGCCATCCTAACTTGACCCAATTTGGGTGAGTCATGTGACTTCAGAGTCAACCTTCTACATTACTACAGTGACATGTGGGTGCTGACCAAATTAATGTTTTACAGAGAGATTAGGAGTAGGAGCTGCTTTTATTGTTGTCGGTGTTTCCCTGGTTTCCTGCGTCTGAAACAAACCATTTCTACAAATCTGTCCAAGAAATTAAGACGATTTGGTAACATTTGTCCCGCTCACTGTTACGTATGCTCTAGAGGCAGGGAGAAAGTATGTGCAAAAGAGAGGAAGGCAGGGAAGCAAGATCACAGAGCCGTGCAAGTTCTCACTGCCAGAGGTGAAAGGTGACAGCCTTGAAGTGGCGGGGAGGTGGGGGGAGACTCGGGGGGCCTCAGGTCAGGTACTCTCTGAGACTGAGAGTCTGTGGGAACCTCAGGTCTGACACAACCACACATTAGCACACATACACACAGGCTAATAAGTGGTTATTGTCAGAGTCGAGCGACGGCTACAGAAACAGGAAGCACAAGTGAGAGAGAAGCACACGGCCCCATGTGTCTGCTCAGACATGGGGAACATTTTCTGCCAAATTTACAGAACTTCCCAGTGTTTTCCTGTGCTCTTGAGTAGAGATGTGCTGATTTCACTCTTGTGCTCAATTCAGATTTCCAGCTTCTTCCTGATCTGACCTGTAGATACTGATATGCATTCTTTAAAAATGTTGTAATTGACAGCAAAAGCAAACAAAGACAGAAGTATGTTCTGTGGAATAAGTGTTAATTTTCACCCATAGTACTCATTGAAGACTTTTTTCTTATTTTTTTGTATTGATTCATATAAAACCCAGCTAGACACTGTATACTCTCCACTAGGGGGTCCATAGATGATGCTTTTGTGCTGGTAGCTCCCACAGCCACAGTTTCAGAGCTCTTTTCTTTGGTGTTATTGTCACTAGTTTGGACTTCTGCTTCCATCTGTAGTGACCCAAACTCTGTGTTAAGTACCCATGCGTACCTAATAATTTCCTTTATCTAAGGCAATAATTCCCAACTTTTTTTCCTAGAAGCTCTCCGCTACTTTTGACTCAGAAAAGCTGAAGCCAGCAGGAAAAGATGGCGTTACATTGCTGTTATTATAGATTTTAATTGCTTCATTATGAAACCCTAATAAAGCAGAGTTACATTTGGGTAGCCATTGATATCTAATACAGGTAGGAGTACTTAAAGGGGACATATTATGCAAAAATCACTTTTCAGGGTTTTTTTTTTTTAACACAAAAACATGTCCCACTGGCCTGTCAACAATCCCTTCAAGAGTCAGAAAAATTCGCCAACTTCCCACCACCTTCTCCACCTTTCAGAAAATGTGTGCTGAAACAAGCCGTTCTCAGACTTTCCCCTCATGATGTCATGTAGGGAGTTAGCCCCGCCCCCAGGTTTGGTTAGCCCTCCCCTGCTTGGAAGAAAGTTCTCCCCTCCTCTCCTGAACCTGAGAGAAGGATCAGGGGAGCCACATTCATTATGCCACATCTATTTCCTGAGAGGGGCGGAGTCAGACAGCTCAGTAATATTTAAAGCCACAGACACAAACAACTTTCTCTCAGCAGGGCTGAAACAGAGAGGTTTTTTAGATGTGCAAAAATACAACACTGGATTGTTTTATCAGCAACAAACTTCACAGGCTTTTTTTGGGGACCTCTGAGACCAATATAAACTTGGCTTTAAAAGGGTAGAATATGTCCCCTTTAATGATACCATAACTTTGGCAGTGCAAGGGTTAGCACTGTTGCCTCACAGCAAGAAGGTTCCTGGTTTGTAGGGCCTTTCTGTGCAGAGTTTGCATGTTCTCCCTGTGCATGCATGGGTTCTCTCCAGGTACTCCGGCTTCCTCCCACCACCAAAGACATGCTTGTTAAATCTAAATTGGTTGTAGGTGTGAATGTGAGTGTGCCTGGTTGTCTGTCTCTCTGTGTCAGCCCTGTGATTGATTTGCAACCAGTCCATGGTGTACCCCACCTCTCGCCCAAAGACAGCTGGGTTAGGCTCTGGCCCCCGCGACCCCCAACAGGATGAGCCTCTTGTTGTGGACTATAATACATACAAATGTTCAGATAAGTTCAAAAGTAGTGTTTTTATTTTTAAGAAAGTTCGTATCTATCCATGTAAAGCAGAAATTCCCTGAGTCATAGCTGTCACACCGTACCGGTGAAATGACCATGAAATGAAAAAGCTGAATCCTGCTGAAATGTCACCTGTGAGATCCTGACATTTCCCCACTTTCTGAGCTAATACAGCCAGCCTCCTTAACGCTCATAAACCTGTCACACTGCAGCTTCTGAAAAGCTCTATGTCCCGCTGAATATGCCAGGTCATTCTGTCAGCTCTATTTATAGATGCTCGCTGCATCCACAATGATTTAGATCCTCCACATGAAGATGCATCATCCAGGCAGACAACATGTGGCAGGAGTTCCCCCTCCTGTTTGTTTTATACCCCGTCATTTGGCATCTAAGTGACAGAGAAAACGCTCATTTGTTCAAGCATGTCTTCATAATGCAGCGCTGCAAAAACACAAGATTACTTTTCAAGATGCACTGATTTCTGTTTGGGTTTTGACATCTTTATTTCAGCCTGCAGGGAAAGTAAGCACCGGGTTTCAACTGCAGGTTACACCACCGTTTCCTGTCTGTGAATCTGTCGCTGTAGTGATACCCATCATTTTCTCTCTGCCCAAAAATAGACTGCAATTTTCTCCAAAGTATACTCACTCAATATCAGACTTTGAGCTGCTGCTATAGAGTTCTTACAAGTGTTTAATTGGATTGGACTTTTCCAAGAACAGCCAAAAAGCTTATAGAAACAAGCCCTTCTTATTAAACAACACTCTCATTTGGTGGTAATGAAAGATTACGTTCAAGCCAAACGTTTGTGTGGAACACCAAAGGCTCAAATAATACACACATCAAGGAAACTAAGCTGCTTTCTGGAAGTAAATTACCAAATTGGATTGAATAGTGATACACAGTGTTTTCTTAACTCCACTCAGACTAAATGAGATGAAGAACATTGTTCTAGTCTCACACTGTCTGTGAGCTTGTCTTGCCTCCAATGTAGGCTAAGCTGTTCTTTGGTTTATTGTTTGGGGTTGAATAGATTTCACTGTTTCAGGAGAGGAAGGGCTGGGTATCCTTTCTCTTTCATGCGTCTTGGCATCTGTCTGTATTTTTATGTTTAATTCCTCTATTGTCAACTCCTGTTCAGGGTTCAGTTCCTGCAGGGAAACTTTTAGCTAAGCTTTCCTCCATCTTCATTCTTCCAAGTTTCAAACATTTCTTGATTTACTTTTAATCCGGTTATCAGTGCAGTCAGGAGCACAAACAATCCTGCAGAGCAGCGAGCACAATCTGGTTTTAAAGTTCAACATCTAACACTTGTAAACCGCGATTGTGTAAAGGCCAGGTTTTTAGATCCTTAATCAGATCCTCAACTTTTCTGCAACACAAAATAAAGAAAAAAGATTTTATGTGATAATATATCATGTAAGGATATATTGCATCATCATTATTTCTGCAGTATTTATTGCATACATTTTAACATGTGTTTTTATCTTAGGCTGGTGATATGCATGCTGTTTTTCTGTATGAACATGTATGCATGGTAGGATGTACAACATTATCAACGTGAGGCTGCTATCAGCAGTTGTTAAGTCAAAAATGTAATTGCTGGTTTGGGCAGATATGAAAATTCCTGCAGATAATTAAAGCCAACATATCTGCTTATATTGGCTGTAAATATTGTCTGTTTCAATGAATACGTTAGTTACTTTAAGGCAGGGAGAACAGACTTATGTCTTTTTTATGGTCATCCTCATACCTCAAACTTTGAAGTGATTTTTAAAGACTGTAGTTTGCATTTTGTTCACCCTTCAGCTTTTAAACAGTTCAAATAGGTCTAAGTTATGATTACAGTACTGTGCAGGACTTTAAGGCATGTTTCAGCCAGAAGTTGATACTGAACTAAGGTGTAGATGTGGTGAGTGAGCTGTCTGACTACACTTTTTCTAACAGATTATTTTCCCTGGTGACAATCAAAGTCTGCTCCTTTAGGGCAGAGTTTAGAGTGGATGTAGTCAGCCAGCTCTGCATAGGGCATTGGTTCCCAACCTGGGGTCTGGGACCCCCTGGGGGGTACCAGAGATCTCAGGTGGGGCGCGAGGCTTTGTCTGCTCTGAGGGTGTCAAGATTAGATTGGCATATATTAACTAAGCTCATGGCAAAACTCAACTTAAATAGTTTATACAAATATGTTTTGGTAAAATGAACATATAGTGCTTAACAAATTTATTAGACCACCTATCATATTTGTCTCAAAGACCATCCAGCATCATGAAGTACTTTAATGCGGACTCTTTCATTTTCAGTGAGCTCTCCACGTTTTACCATTTTGAACAGAAATGAGGACTTTCAAACTGAATTCACCCTAATTTGAGCCGGCTCACTGGGCTTCTCTGAGAAGTCAGAAATGAATCAAGCATAACATTCAAACACTAAAACTCAGGAATGCAAGTAAATAACTATAATTTGACATATTAATCAAGAAATATTAATGTGCTTTACTATTTTTTCATTTCTTTTGTGAATCAGTAAATTTGAAAATTCATGGATAACAATAATAATTATATTTTAGCATTAAAAATATTATGTGGGTTAAAGAGTTTCTACATATTGGTGTATTAACAATTGCAGAAAGATAAAAAAATGATTTTGGTAAGTACCAATGCTGTTAATTTAGGGCAGCTGTGGCATAAACCTGACTTTGGTTAGGGTTAGGGTGGTCTATTAAATTTGTTAAGCACTGTATATTAACCTGTTTTGTTTGGGTTTTGTCTATGAACAATTAAAATTGATAATGATTTTTGACAGTAATCAATCACTATGCACCTTGTCATTGCACTGGAAATTACTTTTACCTATTCACCAGTAATTGTATCTGGTCACTGTTTTTAATATTGCTTGTTTGTTTCTGCTTCTTGTGTTGTGCTTCGTGTGATGTAAAGCACTTAGTGACTTCTGTCTGTGTAAAGTGCTTTATAAAAAAAAACTACTTACTTTTTAGTTTGTGGGGTCTTGGGAGGGCTCGCCTTAGATATGAGTAGGGGTGTGCTGCAGGAATAAAGGATGGGGAACCACTGGCATAGGGTACCACACAGGTGGATAGAAGGTTTGCCATGTGCCCCTAGTCTTGGTTTGGAATGTCCCAAGAGCCTGAAACACCACCAGAGGTGTCTGGGTGTGTTACCAGGAGTGAACAGGCCCGGGCAACAGAGATGCTGTCGAGTTTGACCTTGGCTGTCCTCTACCCTACAGCCCTGCAAAAAACCCTTAGTGTCCTACATGCGTTAGCATGACTGTACTGTGTATTGTTGATGTTCCTTGGTGTATAATTTCCCATCTGATTAAATACATTTTAGAAATTACATTTAACCAACCAGTCCAAAGCCAAGTAAATACATTCTGCAAACTAACTTCACACTGCAATGGTAAAACAATGTCCCCTTGTAACAATGCAATGAAAAAACTGTGGGGTTTGACTGGATTGTGGGCCTGAATTGATAAAGAAATGTTAATAGTAAGTTAAATTGACTTGTAATTCTGAACAAAGGGATCTGAATTTAACGGTTGCACACAGGTGAAGGAAAAAGGGACAACTTCAGATCATTTGGTTATCTGTTTTAATGCAAAACTATTTACCAATACAGTGACTGAAGAGAAATGCAGACAGCAGATTGAAAGTTAAACTGGTCCAGAGACACAGCTAATGCAACAGACTGGGCCGAGCCAAGAGAGAACTTGCTCTGACAGGATCAGGCTGCAGTTTTAGGCCCATTCTAAGCTCTAGCACATCCTGAAAATGAATGCAATGTGGACATAAGATCCATCCTTGCGTTACATCATTTGGAGCTGATAGCGTCCATTCATAGCTGCACCTTAACTCAGACGCAGTCAGTGGTCTAACCATGCAGGGAGAAGAACAAACCCCCCAGTGTGTGTGCTTAGTGTCTAAATGAATCGAGTCCATCAGTCTCAGTTATACGCACCCACCATACCACCATTCATTCACTCAGCACATACGTCTTTAAAGGGTGTCAAGTACAGGTCAATACGCTCCCGGCAGCCCAATCAAGGCTGATGAATTCGAGAAAGGCTAAGTGCAGAGTCGCTGCAGTGAAACCAGAAGAAAATGACCGATGACAAGAGCTGGATGATTATAACATGACCTTCCTGTAATTTAAAGCTATGATATTCAAGACTGGTGAAAGTGAATTTTCTTTACTAAAACATTGTGTTTAAATAAAAGATAGCTGATGTAAATTCTGTATGGGATCAGCAATAAAGGTGCCCAAATCAGGCTTTTAATAAGACAGTTTAAATCATCACCAAATGGATGTCCATGTCTGTAGTGAGAACTCCCTCGAAATCCCTGTGGGAGCCTCTGTTTGCAGCTTAATTTAATTACAGGGCATCTGAAAGGAAAGCCCAACAAGTGTTTGGGTTTTCTTCTTCCTGAATCTGAAAGTTTAAACCCTCTGCATCCACTATTTTGCTCTTCCTCCCTGCTCAGTCACTGTCTTGCGCCCACTTGAATAATGACTCCATAAAAACAAAATGCCTGCCTCTCCTCTTTATTCTTACAAACCTCACATGAGTCAACTAGAGAATTACAGACCTGAAAACATGAACTCACTTACAAAAGGGCCTTAGGAAATCCTTTCAGAGTGATTCAGTCGACTTTATCTCTCTGTCAGGCCTGTTGACTTCATTTGTTCAAGTCACCTCTGTTTCAACAGCAGCACCGTGCTCTCCTCAGTCTTTGCACAGGTGTCTGGGGGGACTGGATGGAAGTCAACACGCCTCTGGAGAGGAGCTCGCTGTATTTATTGCTCTGACCCAATAAGTAAAGGGTCAGTGAGGAGGCTAGTAGGGCGGGGGTTGTAGATTGAGTTGGGAGGGTTTGAAGAAGAGTTGACAGAAGTGTTAGCGGGGGTCGTGTGGCGAGTGGTTTTTGTTTGCAGAGGGTAGAGGAGGAGGATGGAACAGCTGGAGCACACGGCTGACTGTCATCAGTCCAGAGACTGGGTCCTGCTCCTCCTCTGTTTGTGTTTATTTGTCTGACTTTGTAGAGGGCGGAGAGAAAGCTGGTCTTCAGTGAGAAAAGAGAGGACCTGAATGGGAATAAGAAAGCAAATGCAAGTGAGGCAGCTTTAGATATAAAAAGCACGTTTCTGTATTCTACTTTTTCAGCTAACATGAGATGTTTGAACGAAGCACGCAGACCCAGCAGGCTGGAGAGTCTCCTCTTTCATCCTGTGATTGTGTCGCCAAGGACAAACCCATACATCTGTCTTTAATGGAGGATGATGATCTTCTCTACATGCTCTCTTCAAGTCTGTTTCAGGTTGAAAGCTCCGACCCTAGTCTGCTTTAAGTGTTTTTATTAAACCAAGCATAAGTCGCACAGAGTTTGGTGAAGCCTGTGTCTGTATAGAAAATAGTGTAGTGTCTCTTTAAAGGGGGCGTGACGGAGCCCGCCTTATCCTCACTCAGAGATTGTCCTGTAAAAGTCACCTGCTTCCCAAGTCGTCCTCCCCCGCCATGCGCCTACAGAATGACTGTGAAGAAAAATCTAATGAAATTGCTACGTTGGATCCTGCATGCTTATTGCATTAAGTGCAATCAATAAATCCTTTTTGTACGCTCGCAGCCTCCCTCTCCCTGAATCTCAATAAAGCTGAGAGCTCTCTCTATAATGAAGATTGCTTGGGAACTTGATTACCCTCACTGCCATCGGAGTTACAGCCATGTTCTTGGCAATTTCCCCCGTAGTGTATGAACCATTACTCGGCTTTTTTAGAATATATGGTTATGCTGTTAAAACAGGGATGCTATGTAATTTAAACTTGTGTATGCTGACTCAAACTGCATCATGGGAACAGGACATCTGGAGGGGCTGGGGATGGATTGTGTTCTCACAGATACTCTGTCTTTTTCATGTGATGCCAACTCACTTAAAGTGTCGCTGTGAGTCATACAAGCCATTCAGAGTGCCACTATTTGAGTGAAAAATCAGTACGCTGCTACCTGATGTTTTGCATCTATATGCCAGCTTTTAAGAAACTTCCTGGGTGCTGTTTACAGAAGAACTGTCCTTACTGTCTGACACCTGTAAAAATACCTCCCCAAACCTGACATCTGTATCTGAAATGTGAAAACTTTGTAGGAAGTGACACTCTCTGGGTCTGTTTTTGTCTTTAAATTTATGCACACTGGCTTGATATTTTGTCGATATGGAAAAAATAGTTGGTGTGGCTTTGTATTTGAAACAAACATACTATTGTTGTTGCTTCACTTTACTAAGGTATGTTTCCTAAAATGATGGCCTCCATGCCTCCTCCACCGGGGCTTTAACCCTTTACTTGATTAACTATGGACACTGCTGTTGTGCTACATCCATACATTTGCTACTGTTACCCCTGACGGTTGTTCACCCAGGGTTGCTCTTTTTTATTATTTGTAAAACAAATGAACAGCTGAAAAAGGTTGATATACAATTCTCTGCAGAACTTAAAGGCCAGTTTGAGGCTTAAGTAAGGTGTAGATGTGGCGAGTAAGCTGCTGAGGGCACCATCGGTCAGGAAGAAGGATTGACACAACTCTGCTCAAGCTCTGGATGTCCTTGCATGTGACCAAGAGCATGAGAAAATAATCTTTGGAAAAATAGCAAAGTCCACACTGTTAGGGCAGAGTGAGAGGTGAATGAGGCGAGTAAGCACAGCCTAGGGTACAATCTGGACAGTCAGTGTGGTTGCAATGAGCTCCTGGTCATGCTGTGGATGTCCCATGGACTGAAAAGTGCTTCCAGCAGTCAAAAGGCCCGGGACAAAGAGATACAGTCGAGCTTGACCTTGGCTACCAAGAGACATGTGTGTCATCATGTGTTGAGCCCTAGTTTGTGGAATGTCAGGCCAAATTTAAGAAACAAACAAACTCAGAGAACAGAACCAGTTATTAAAAACTGTCTTCAGATGAACAGTGTAGTTTTGGTCAGGTGAATATATATGTAGTTATGTTTCCCTAGTCTGGCTAATGTTAGCAATGCTAACACTGCCAACCTTCAGTCCTCTGTGCAAGTTTGACTTTACACTATGCAAGTTTAACCTGTCATTGCCTGCATGAAGAATTATTATGTTTTTCATTTTTCAAATTTTAGATTTGTGGACCATATAAGTTTTGAAAAACAAACATTTAGATCTTCTCTTGAACTTCCTTGATGCTCCCTTCTGGCTTTGCATGATTGTGTCCAGGATGGAGTCTTTGGAAACACTGTTTCAAAATGACAAACACTTGGATAATTTGCCCACCAGCCTACTGAACAGGAAGTCATTTATAAACTCTAAAATTGGTTTCAAAACAAAGCCCAACAAAAACTAAATCTTACCAATTACAGTATTATGCAGTCTATTGCTAAAGCCCAGAACTCAGCAGTGCTGTCTGATGTACGTCCAATCGATCACCATTCATTATTTTCTATGAACAAACCTGCTACACCACTTTGAACCACCTTACACCACTGCTCTATTCCTGGCGCGGCAGATGTAGTGTCTTCCTGAGACAATAGCTGTTTTGTCCATCTCGGCTGCTGTAGTAGCAGCTCTGTTCAGCACCATGTTTGAGTTATAGAATGAGTGTGAGGCCTTGGCTGTTGGTGAAATACCACTTCACCTATCATTTTATCACTTAACCAATGAGGTGAGGCCTGAGCAGGCCTCCGGATCTGGTATGAAGCACCTGGCCATGAAGTGGCTGGTGGGGGTTTGAACGTTGACGCGCAGCTTTCAGTATATGCTAGGTACAGCAATTAAGGCGCGTCATATGACTCAATGTGATGGTGTGTTTTGGCTTTAACATGGTTCTTTAAGTTCTACCTTATTTATAAAATGACTCTGTGGTTTTTAGGAGAAAGGGTTTATATGATACAGTTGTTCCCTTTGCTACTCCAAATACTAAATACTCCCCTAAAAAGGCACATTTCTCTTTCTAAAACAAGATAACAGTGTCATCTTGTAAGATGCTATTTGTTCACATCCAGGTAGTAGTGCCAGAAGAGAAGGCCCATTAGCAACAGCTACAGCCAGTCTATGGATGCAGTGATTGGTGGCTGTATCACAGCATGGATGTATTACTATAGTGATATGTCTATCCATATAGTCTTTCTGCTTCTGACTAGTGAGGAAGACAATGTTTAACTGCTTAGTCAACTAAATGTGCACGTTGCTAGATAAGTCCTCTGGAGAAAAAATACGATGTGGGTGGTAAAATCAAATCCTCAGGGCTTTATTATTTAGACCCTTGTCTCGTTGGTATCAAGGCACCGAGTTCCTCCAAAAGCCCCTAATTCCTGGGGAAAGTACCTGCAATGGAAACGCATTATATGGCTATACATGTTCTTATCCTGAGTCTTTGATACTAGAGCTTTGTCGTGGTTCATACGCATGTCCACTGCTCTCTTATGTCTCATATGGATGGAATATGTTTTCCTCCTTGCTTGTTACAGGAAGTGTGGTGTGTTTGGTTTAAGCACAAAAACACACAAACTTGAATGCTGAATGTTAAATTCAGGCAAGCACTGATTATTCAGTCTTCACCATGGGGCATGTCATATTGATGCATATGGTTTAATTTGGAGTTGATTGAAGGCCATTGTATTTGTTTTGGCTGACTTTACAGGTGAAAAAGAGCTGACTTAAGATGAAAAAGTTGATGTAATAGTAAGGAGATGTCTCCCACCCTTCTTGCCTTCATGAGTATGTAGTTAAACTTTCCTTACTGCTCCACAGCTCACATCTCAACCCTTCCCATCTAGGAGAGGCTTTAGCGACTTTCTCCATTCACCCGCTGCTCTCGTGACCCAGACTAGATGGATAGGGATGGATATCACTCCCGGCTAGAGGAGCAAGCAGCATCAGAGAAAGGAGAGCAGTCTTGTTTTGTCTAGATCTCTTTTCCCACTGCGGAGTATCTCTTCATCAAGGCACCGAGCGTGGCGATAAACTAAGAGCTCCTCTCAGAATCTCCATTCACCCTCTTAACTTCTCTCAGTCTTCTTCAGCCAGTGTCTTTTAAGTATTCCACAGGGAGATGTGAACCTCCTACTTGTGATGCCCAGGGAATCGCGTCTTTTGGATCCTGGATTGGGAATCAAAGCTTCTCTGCAGGTTTTTGGTGTGCTCTAGAGTTCACACAGTACTGATTATCCATGCATGGTTACCTTAAGGTCCCAGGTTAAGCTCAAAGAATACCTGACTGCTGTACTTTGATACTGTAAAACCAAACAAGGCAAAGGTGACGAGTAGATTTGGATCAAACATTAAAAAGACGATGACTTCTCCAAACATGGCTCTTGTATGCGCTGCATTTTTTCCCACATCCTCCTCTGAAGTCTTATCAGATCTCCTTGCTGTGTATGATCTGTCTTTACTTATTCATATTCCGGGTCAGCAGGCTCGCCTCTGTAGCGTCCTCAATGCTTTTTTGATGTATGGATGACAAAAGAGGGTGACCACTGTATCTCCTGCACCTTCCCCAGTGCCTTAGGTGAAATGATTCTCAGGCTGTAAAGATTTCAGCGCTTGTCACCGAGCTGAAGAATGGTCTAGAAGGGAATAAGAAGGAGTTCATCTGTACTAAAGTTAATACTTTTCTTGTCCCACGGGAGCCGTAGAGGAATCTATATTGTCTGTATCTCACTGACTGTGAACTATGAATGCTCTTTGTCTCTGAAATATTTGCTGGTTCCTTGACTGGAACCAGACCCAGCCACTCAACTAGATTTCATTGAATAATATCAACATGTGCACATTGGATCAGTAGCATTAGCCACCTGGCTAACATTTATCTCCTGTGCTTGGCTCCAGTCAGCTTTGGAGCTGACTGAAAAGTAGGTCTTAGCATGACTATGCACACTGACATTACTGTCATAACACTTATTATCAATAGTCTAGCCCACAGTAATATTATTAGAATAATGGCTCTCACTTTCAAATGAGCCTGTTACTATTTGAAACAAGAAACAATGAATAAATGTCTATTTATTGCTTTGATAAGCAAGTATAAGTAATGGAATATATTTAGGTTTTAAATGATATATTGTCATTGCTTGAATAAAGCAGGGATCTTGTTTTTGCTAACCTCCATGGGCCCTTCCACAATGCTGGGCCCCTGAAAATGTGCAAAAGTACAAGAAAACTGCAGTTCCTTAAGTATCCTCTTGAGGCTGGCTGTGAAAGTCAAGGAATTCTTATTCAGTCCCATACTAAAATGCCCAGTTTAACAGCTGAGATATACAAAAAACATTATTGGTATCAATAGCCTATTTCTTTGTTGGTGAAACAATGTGCATTTGGTGGATATTTTTAGATGCATGAAGCGTAACCTCCAATTTACACATACTACAGCTGCACCAAGATCCGCCTGCGAAGCTCACTACGGAGCAAATTGCTCTCTTTCTAGTCTGTTTTTCAATTCCACTGCCTATGCATCAGTTTGTCTCAAGTGCGCCCAAAATGTACCACTTTGGTCGAGATGCACACCAGATCTATTTTCAGCACCAGCTGCTTCCAAACCAAGTCAATCCATGTGGAAAAGAGCAATCAAAAGAGCTGGAAAAACACGCAACATACCTGTTCCATTTCAGAAATGCAACACAATGCACCGACTCCAGATTGCATATCATCACTGTGTCAACATCCTGTGGTACAAGCAACAGGCTATCAGGAGGTCAGTGGGTGGCAGTGCTACTGCGGCACCACTGACGAGGAAAAGTCCACTGCTACTTGCATGCTATTACAGCATAGTTCTCCCATGATGCTGTGATCTCAAGCTACTAAGGGCTGTGCAGCACCCCAGACTCGCTTACCTTTCTTCAGAGCAAAACTGCTGCACATGGGATCACGCTGCAGCCATAGAGTGTGGAAATGATTCACAAGTTTGAATGCTAGGGGGCATAAGGCTCAACATCATCTCAACCTTTACCTGTGTCTACAGCAGTGTTACTCAACCCTGCTAAACCAAAGAGCCAAACTGTTGAAAAATACCTTCGCAAGAGCAACATGTAAGTGGTGAAAAGTGGCAAAAATGGCAATAAAAATAAGTCAAAGGTGGCAAGAAATGGTCATAAAGCAGCAAAAACATGGCAAAAAAACAAGTGAAAAGTTACTAAAACAAACAAATGTGTGTGTGTGTGTGTTGGGGGCATTTAATGACAAAGGGCAGCTTAAATGGACAAAAATATGGCAAAAAGGGGGAAAAATGCAAAACCCAGGATAACAGAGGCAAAAACTGGTGAAAGAGCAAAAATGAGATAAAAGTTGCAAAAAGAAGTGGCTAAAGGTCTCTTGAGGCAAAAAAATGTATTTGAAAGTGGCAAAAAATGGAAAAAGGAGCAACATAATGCAAATAAGGCCAATGGAAATATAGACAAAAATAATTGGTTGACAATTTAAGCCAACTGTGTATGTGTGGGAAACAAACCGATTAAAGTGGCTTTGAATGGATAATTTCTTAGGCAAAAGTTTCCTTTTTTATGGTTTTCTGGGTGAATAATAATTCAAATTAACCATAAAAGAGCCACAAACCATGACAAAAGAGCCACATGTGGAGTATCAGTGGTCTAGAGTGTTATTTATGCCATTTTCTGTCATTGAGCATAACTCTTTTCAGAAACCAGCAGGTAACATCATAGAGACTACGTCCATATTTTTATATAGTCTGATCCCAGCAAACACTTTTTTCTCAGCAGTGATGTTAGGCTGCATGATTATGCATGTCTCAAAACCAAATCAACCTTAAGAATACTAGAGAAGCATTGTTAGAATTAGGGACAGTACTGATTTATGAATAACAATTTAGCCATTGCATATGTTTTTTTTTAAATTATTACTTATTTTGGTGCAGGACTCCTACAGTGCCAAGATTTTCTCTCATGAAAACAGATGAGTTTGTCCAACAGACCAGATGTTGCACACTGATATCTGTGCATGCCAGGTTATTTTTGCCAATGGGGATACTTCTCTACAGGGACGATATACTGGTAATGAATGTATGCACTGTTGTAGTGGTGCTTGGCTGTGTCTTGTCTGCAATGACAGACACCACGTGTGAATCCTTGCCATGAAAACACCAGGTGTTGCATTTAAGACGACTTCATGAGGAAGCTTGACCTTCTACTAGAGGCTGCCGTTCTGTTGCTGTACCTCATTCATGTTCTGTTCTGTTTACTTATGATGGACCATGATTATTCTCTGACATCCACGTTCTGTTGCCCAATTCCTTTTTCTACTGTCCATTTGGATTTTAAGATTTTTTAAATGAAGTAGTAGGCAGTCACTCCCATAATTTCCTCAGTGTCATCTTTTTTGTCATTGTTCTGATTTAGAAACCAGTGGTGGTGGAATTTAAATACTGTGCTTTGTTTGATTATGTCACAGTTTTGCAACAGATTTCTTTGGTAGGTTTATACAAGAACTTAGATCTGTGTTTTAGGGGATAAGGAAAATCAGTGAAACAAGAAGGGAAAACCACTGAAAGAATTTGCTGGGAGCTAAGCAGATTTTACTGCTTTTTGTTTTTAGGTGTTATTTTTGTGCTTTTCTTTGCCAAAGTAAAACACTTTGAATCGCCTCTGTTGGAATATGTTATAAAATTACCCAGTGCCACGTGTATGCCTCTGTTTGCAGCTTATTTTTCTGTCCAATTAGAACATTTCCAGAAATAACTCTAAAACAAAGTCCAACATCAGCTAAAACCGCCATCCTATTGGGACAAAACAATCAATGCTTACTGAGTTACAGCGGCCAAATGGCAGGGTTTGATGTTTTTTTATTGTGTGGCAGAAAGAGAAGCTGGACTGCCGGTCTGAATGCATGTATAGATCTGTGCTCTGAAATATGAGGATGATTGATGATTTATGTCTCCACTCAGAGTGCTTCATCGAGGTAGTGCCATTGCAGACCATCTGCCTCCAGACAAAGTATCCATTATAGCAATAGTTTGGTTTTTTAGCCCCCTTAAAACCCATAGGTAGCTCTGTCTAGACAGCACTTTATCACTGCAGTGATTGTATACTTCAGTGTGCTGATATGTGGCTTAAAGCTCAGTAAACAGAGTCTAATCTTTTCTTTTCTCTCTCTTTCATGTGCTGTCTCCTCTTTGGTGCTGCCAACGCCCCACCAGGTAAGACCACTCCCTTTACTTTAATCTCTCCATCATAATGGCCGTGGCCTTTTCCCAAACCACATCTGCAAACCTCCCCTACCCAACCCCATCATACCTCAAAGGACCACCAGATCTGTACTAGAAGGTGGCTGGGATCTTTGGGAAGTGTCTTAAAATACTTGTTGAATTTGCTATGAGAAATGGAGATGAAGGAATTTGGTGATTGTTGTTCAGTGTTGATGTTTCTACGAATTTCCAGTTAATGGTATTTTTAACATATGCATTAGCTCATTTTACAGCTAGAACATCGTGGCGGTGTAACGTTGCAGTTCATAGTTTGCACTTCAGCTTTGGAACCTTTGAGATACAACAAAAGTACCATAAAATGTCAAAAATACCCCAAACATTTCCTTACATTTCTACTCTATAATCTTAAACTATCTAGGACGAGGGTGTCTAACTCGAGGTCCGGGGGCCAGATCCAGCCCATGACACAGTTACACACGGCCCAAAAGATCATTTCGTATTTTTATTGTAACTGGCCCTGGTGATGAGGTCTGCAGAATTCCTCGAGTATAGAAATGTAAACTTTACCACGATATTTTAAAATATCCTTGCTACATCTTAAAATGTGAAAAAGTAAAGAGTGAAAATAATTAAAGTCAGGAATGTGGGACAAGAAATTTCATTTCAGATTTCCAATTTTGAATTTCATAATTACGACTTAAACATATGATTTTTTTAAAAATTTAATATTACACCCTTTTTAGTTCATAATTTAATTTTTTAGCTCATATTTTGACATTTTAGATTCACAATTTTGAATGTAAAGTTATATTTTATACCTTTAAACCTCATGAATTTGAATTTGATCAGACATTTTCAACTCCTAACTGACTTTCAGACTAACCATTAAAAACCTTAACTCATATTTTTTTTATTTCAAATCAAATCTCATATTTTGACTTGTAAAACTCAGAACTTTAATTTTAGCTTATATGTTGTCCTTTAAAAATTAAGATTTTAGTTAATTTTCATATTTTGACCTTTAAAACTTAGAATTTTTAATTTTAGCTTATATTTTGACCGTTAAAATGAACAATTTTATATTTAATTACAGTATTTTGACTTTTTAAGTCATGATTTTGAAGTTTATCTCAAATTTTGACCCTTTTAAACTTATAATGTTATATTTAATTAAGGTATTTTGACTTTTTTAATCTTGATTTTGAAGGTTATCTCAAATTTTGACCTTTAAAACTTCTAATTTTGATTTAATTACAGCATTATGACTTTTTAAGTCATGATTTTGAAGTTAATGTCATATTTTGACCTTTAAAACACATGATTTAGACTTTATAGCTCATATATTTGCCTTTTAAAACATTTTTGGACTTTTAATTTCATGTTTTGACCTTTTAAACTAATAAGTTTGACTTTTTATCTCAGATTTGGAGCCTTTTATTCTTAGCAGTGTGACCGGTTTTTAATCTCAAAATCATTTTTTAGTTAAGGTTTTTTATTTTCCCATGAGGTTGAAAATGAGGTTGACAGTTAGGGTTAAATATTGATCCTGTTAGGCTCTACGTTTAGATCTAAATGCAGAATCTGGCCTCTGCTGTCATTGAGGTTGACACCCCTGACCTAGGATGTGCCTGAATGATTGAGTGATGTCTAACCCTAACTTGCTGTTAGTTGGCACCAAAATTACTAGTCAGCCAACTAATTCTTAATATTTTCATCAAGGTAGCCCCATGGTGCTGCTCACCTCTATCTGGGGCTGGGCTAATCAGAAATTACTTATAGATAGTTTTATTGACGAGTAATTCTGGTGTCGACTACTGAGGGGTACAACTTTAACTGTTTAGCTGGCTAATTGTGAACATCCCTACTTTTAGCCAACTTTAAAACTGTTCATCTACGGTGCCTGTCTGGTACTAATGTTGGCAAATACGCACCAGAGTCCTGACTTTGGTTTGACATAATGTGAATGCTGTGAAGGACTACCTCTAACCCTTTTGGACTAATACTTTTGGAAGAGGGATCAGCCTCTTCTTCTGTTTTTGTCTCTAAATAATCAAACAATATTTGCATTTATTTGGTGCTGCCCATGTTTGTGCAAATCTAGGTTTAAAAAGGCTATTTACACTGAAAACATGTAGTGGCTGCCATGGTCAGGATCATGATTTAGCTCTGAAGTCTTGACAGTCCTGACCTGAACGTTGTGTACTCTAAGGTTTGTGACATGTAGACATAGTTTTCTGGACATTATGCTTTGTCTTCCTGGATCAGAACATTTTTAACCATCCTCTTTTCTAACCACTTAGGCCGCTAGTGCCCCATGCATCTTTTTTGAAGGACCTATGTCTGCTCTCTGTCCTACTTAGGGAACCACTGTTCTCTTTGTTTACACCAGCTCTTATGAGTCTGACATTATTCTGCTTGGAAACAAGCCCATTCATGGTTTTTGAAGAGGAATAGTGGGAAATTGTTGAATCATTTATGGCTCTGTTTGACAAAAATGTTCTGCCTTCTCACGAGGTTGTCAAATGAAAGTGCACTGTCCTGTTCGGACTACTTTGTTTGTGCTTGATAATCTCTACAGCAGCCCTCATAGAGACTCTGAGAGTCATGTATCCAGTTGGGGCTCTTGTGTGGTTGAAGAGAGCAGACGGAGAGATAGAAGAGGAGTGAAAAGCTCTAAACTATTCAAGAAGAGTAGTTCAGTGAGTAAAAGCCTTGTGCTCTGTTTCAGGAGCTCCAGCATCTGAACTGTCTGCCCTTTTGTTTTAAAGCCATTGAGTAAGAAAAGAGCTGCTCTCCATCCAAAGTAAAAGGTTTCGCCCAATCTGACGCCTTAATGGAACCTAAACCGGCGCTGATGATGACACCATGACGATGAGCGGCAGGAACAACAGAAGTTTGTCAGGGGATTTGGTGCTGTTGCCAGGGAAGGTCCCAGAAGGACGTCTTTTGTCATGCATATTAAAAGAGCTCTTCAGTCAAAACAAGGCAGCACAGTCTGTCATTAAAGCTCCCAGATGACGGAGTCGTCCTTTCATGTCTTCCCCACTCAGAGCCCTTCCCTTCCTGTTAGAGCAATCCCAGTCGAGCCCCTCTCCCTGCAGATCCAGCAAAGCTTACAAAACTCAGAAGGCTGGACTAGAGGGCTAAGGTGCATTTGAAGCACTTAAACACATTTTAAGCATGGTAAACCCTTCACTAGGTGGTATAATGGAAGGTTGAGGATTCAGACACAACAGAAAATTGGCTTTTTTGAAATTTTGCCAGAGACTTGGCTCTTTGTGCATCCAGAAGTGCACTCATTTGCAGCAGTGGAGCTAGAAAAGAAACCTAAGGGCTAATTTCAATCAAACACATGTTGCATGTGGGATAAACCAGACCTGGAATCTTTAAGTCTCCTGCACCTGTGCCCTGAAAACGACAGCCTAGCCAGCATTCCCCTGCATTTCCCATTATGTGTTAGCATAAAGTTAATTGACTTAAATGACTTGAAGTTAACTGAGGAATTGTCAATGACTTTTTATTCATAACTTTGACCCTCAACATAACCATCCCTGTTCCTGCAGGCAGTCATACAGACCTATCTACAGGCCTTTATGTACAACCAGTTAGTCCACTGGTTTCCAGCCTAGTGTCCAGGCCCCCCAGGGAGTTGCAGTGGAGCCAAAATTACAGTTGGGAGCGGGAGTTTTTGTATGCCTGGGGGTTGTCAGAATTAGATATGCATATAGAAAATTAAATCGTCATAACCCTTTTAAACTGTTTTTCTGTTTAAGCTTTTGTCTTGGGTTTTTGTCATTGAAATGATTTTTGTCAGAAATGAATTATTTTCTTCCGGGTGGGTCATGGAGGGCCTCAGCTTTTCTTAGATGCTAGTATTAGGGCTCAGAGGAAAAAGGGCTTGGGAACCCCTGAGTTTGCCTGCTGATGCATCAGTCTCAGTTTGTGAATGATTCTGAGTCTCTCTGACACTCTCCACACCTCATTCATTAACAAAATAAATCCAAAGGTTGCTAATAAAATCTAGAAACATTTCTTCTCTGAGGTATTTGACTTCAAAGATTTCAGCTTTAGATTTTGGGAGGCCTGTGCTAGTGCTAGTTAGCTTTAGCATTTAAGCACCTTACAGTACTCTGTAGCATTGCTGAGAAACAGTGGAGGCTTTGTGCGCCATAATAGGATTTTAATGCCGTCTCTTTGTGGCTCAGAGAAGATTTCTGATGATTAAATTCCAGACTGGCCTTGTGAATCGAGCCAGCTTTTAAGAGCAAACACACCTAAAACGGTCAGAGGACTAAACCCTGCAGTGATCGGACCATCAGCAGAGTCAGTCAGAGATGCTCGTACCTCTTATTGTCACTCTGCCTTATTGATTGATGTCCAGTTTTATGTAAGCTCTGGTTTGAAAAGGCAGACCCTTACATGTTTGCCGTGGTGTGCCAAGCTCTTCCATGTGTTTGGTGTGGGATTCCTGTGGGCCTTTCAGTGGAAGTGGCGGCCACAATGGCCACATCACGCCGCTCTGAGTGAGACAAAACACCTGTCAGGAGTGGTCACGCCTCATCACGGTGCCTGTTTAAGTGTGAGGTCCTCTTGTCATTCAGCGCAGTGCCCCTATCCTTCCCTTAACACCGTGTTTTTGAAGGAGGAAGCTCTTTCAGGGGCCTCTTCATCTGTCCACACAAGTTTTCCAGCATCAAGTTTACTTTTTCCCTCCTTGTAACAGTTTCCTGAGGTGAGATCATCTGCTTGAGTTGCTGTTTTATCGTGTGTGTGTGTGTTTTTGTGTACAGCCATAACAGCACCTCAAAGACGGATGCTCTTGGCCACCATGTCACACTCAGCAGGGTCCCACTGACATTAAAAGGGCACGCTGTACTGTTTGATGTGTGTGTATGTGGAGGAATGCAGATTTCATATCCTCTCAGATAATGAGATTAAGAACGTGCCATCTGAGGGAGGAATTCCAAATATTCCTCTTCCAGCTTCAGACCTCTGTTGCTCCGACGCAGAGATCTACGCTGCTCTTTGTTCTGTCCTCTTCATTTAGCTGCTTTTCAATCAACACCGAATCATCTGTGAAATCTCAGCCGTGAAATCAGTTATATGTATTTGAGATTTCCTCGACATTTTCCTGGAAAGAGATTCATTTTGGAGAGCAATGTCTTTGTGAGTTTATTTTGTAATGAATAGGGTTTTTTTTTTCAAGGAAATGAGGGTCAAAATCAACAAGATTAACTAAATATCCCATGATTTTCTGTCCTGTAACATATAAACAATTCTAAATGGCACAAAGTACTCACAGTAGTTTTTAAGAGGTTTATCATGCTACATATGTATTTTCACGAGTATACAGTGAGCACTTTAAATCAGAAAATTTAACCTTTGCCACAAGTTAGCAGGAGTCTTTAGTTTTATTGACTGTAAAGGGACGCCTATTTCATGATAGGCATCATGTGTTAATACAAGATCTTGTTTTTGTTTCTCAACCCAACTTTGTCTACAAGTTCTGTTGTAAAATTCCTGCCTGAGCCAGCAAGCTGATGTGTGAACACAGCAGGAAACACTCAGTGGAACTCACCAAGAATGAGCTGAATAGGTGATGAAGTACACTCACCAGTCACTTTATTAGGTACACCCTGCTAGTACTGGGTAGGACCCCCTTTTGCCTTCAGAACTGCCTTAATTCTTCATGGCATAGTCTCAAAAAGGTGTTGGAAACTAGTTTGAGATGATTTGAGCTTTGGTGCATTATCCTGCTGTAAGTAGCCATCAGAAGATGGTACACTGTGGTCATAAAGGGATGGGCATGGTCAGAATTAATACTCAGGTAGGCTGTGGTGTTTAAACGATGCTTAGTTAGTACTAAGGGGCCCAAAGTGTGCCGAGATAATATCCTACACACTTTTACACCACAGCCACCAGTCTGAACCATCCATACAAGGCAGGATAGATCCATGCTTTCCCGCCAAACTCTGACCTTACCATCTGAACGTTGCAGCTGAAATCGAGACTCGTCAGACCAGGCAACATTTTTCCAAACTTCTGTTGTCCAATTTTGGTGACCCTGTGTGAATTGTATCCTCAGTTTCCCATTCTTGGAGTGCTCTTCTGCTGCTGTAGCCCATCTGCTTCAAGGTTCTACCTGTTGTACACTCAGAGATGATATTCTGCATACCTTAGTTGTAACAAGTGGTTATTTGATTTACTGTTGCCTTTCTATTATCTTGAACCATCCTGCCCATCCCAAAGATATGTGTGTGAAAAATCCCAGTAGATCAGCGTTTTTTTGTAATACTCGGACTAGCTCTTCTGGCACCATCAACCATACCAGGTTCAAAGTCACTTAAATCCCCTTTCTCCCCCATTCTGATGCTCGGTTTGACCCACAGAAAGTCGTCTCAACCACATCTATGTGCCTAAATGCATTGAGTTGTTGCCATGTGACTGGCTGATTAGCTATTTGTGTTAACAAGCAGTTGAACAGGTGTACCTAATAAAGTGGTTGGTTAGTGTTTATACCATGTGACCAGGGCATCACTCACTGTGATCATCATGCAGAAACGCTGCATCATTGCAGCATCTGAGACTGCTGCTTCAACTGTCTTCCTTGGTTGTCTTTTTTGCTTCCTGTCCAACCTGTAAGGTCTCCAACTGTGAGATGCATATTTGAATAAGCAATCAGGAAATCTTTAGTGCAGCCTGCCCTGTCCTGATTTATTTTTATTTTTATTTTATTTATTTTTTTTTCAGTCCATGTGTGAAAAAGGCTTTGTACCTCCATGCATCTGTATTTTCCATGCAGGCTGAAGGTTTAGAAAGTAAGAGGTTTTTGAGTTCAAAACTCTTTCTATGGTCCGAAAAATCATAGGCCACCAAATCCCCTTTAATTTGATGTCTGTCATTTTAAACACATGAAATCAGTAGAAAATGGTTTCTTTTATTGTCCGTCTGTCAGGTGTCATTGTGTTCACATCAGAGAGGAAAATCTCCTCACAACTGAGAGTTCTTGTGTTAATCCCAGTAGCAACCATGCCTCTGACATGACTGACCGTGTGTTTGTGTGCATGCATGTGTGTAAAATGCTGCATGCCTCCGTACCATTGCAGCTCTGGGGGGATCCCACACAGTGACAGGCACCGGGACACCCACCTACTTCATGGTATGTGTGTGGGACTCTGTGTGTGCAACTTGAGCCCCTCCACGTGACGGCTCCGGTCCCATCCTGCCCGTTGACTCATAATGACAGTCCCCTCTGGAGACGCACACACTCCCAGTGTGGATGACTTCCGACATTGGGCTTCTCTGGCATTTTCCCAGAGCCCCTTCCTCGGTTCACGGCAAAATGAGAAAACGATGCAGTGCACCAACTTCAAAGCTTCAAAGTGTGTTTGGAGAGAATAGGGATTGAAAGGCACACCTAAGCAAAGAGCAGGGATGTCAGGTAGGAATGGTGCAGCTCTTAGAAGCAGAGCCCCATTGAGATGAGACAGGTTCATACATGTCAGAGGCTCGTCCTGTGTCAGCTTGCACCTGCATTCCTCTCTCTCTCTCTCTCTCTCTCTCTCTCTCTCTCTCTCTCTTCTGCATGTGTGGATGCTATTTCCCTCCATCTAGGGAATCCAGTGGGCAGAATAAACCCACGTGTGGCGCTGAAGTGTTTGTGTTACCGCATTAGGCACAAAATCGTCTCATAATGTCATTTTAACGATGCTGTAATAGTCTGATAATGAGCAGCCAATAATCATCATTTGCCTAATGAGCGTAGCTTCACAGCTAATCACTTGGACATGGACGTGGATTTCAGTCTTTCAGCAACTTCCACATCTTTCTCTTTTTTTCTTCTCTTCAAGCAGAGATGTGACAGTAACTGCAGCGGCGACAATCAGCACTTTTAGAGAGGAGAAGCCATTTCTGATAATTACCAACAGTTATCTTTCCTACAAATTAAACTTTTAAGTAAATTTCTGCAGAATGTGTCACTCGCTGCATGGTTATTGGCTACCACAACTCTACCATAATTCATGAGTTCAGCGTGATTGGATCATGTAATTACCTCTACTGTAGTTAATCTGCATGTTTTTGTAACTAATGAACCTAATCTCATCGTTTGCACTCTTATCCTGGGAGGTTTTTAATAGCAATGAACTAGACAGGGGCCCTGTGTGGATTGTTAATGACAGCTTTACTGTTATGTAATAATGAATGAGCTTTGTCATCTGCAGAAGAAGATGAAGCAGGGGCTGCAGCATCAAGGTGCTTCTAAAAAAATCAGTCAGCCTTTACTGGACCTTATACTCAGAGCTCTTATCACCACGAACTAAACCACTGTTAGAGTGCAGTGATTTTCATCAGGAATGCTGATCAAAAGCAGTTATTTGACCACAGACCACAAACAGCTTATTTACCACTGGAAGAGAACTGGGTCGCTGTTGGATGATGATCAGTCACATCACTAATCATCACTCCCCCAGCATGTTATTCCACTTCAAACAGTGCATTGAAGATATCTAATGACACTTTATAATGTTGAGCCTCTTATTTCCCCTCTGATATCCAAATTCAAGGTTAAAAGGAAAAAATTTTACCCTTTAAGACAAAAGTTTATATTGGACTCAGAGGTCCCTAAAACATGCATGTGAAGTTTGTTTCAGGAAAAACACTCCAGTATTAGATTTTTGCATGTCTAAAAAACCCCTCTGTTTCAGCCCTGCTCAGAACGAGCTGTTTCTGTGGCTGTGGCTTTGAATATTACTGAGCTGTCTGACTCCGCCCCTGACCACACCCCCTTTCAGGAAATGGATGTGGCTTAATGCAATAATACCCAACTGCAGCTGCAGGTACCGTACAAACCACACCCCCTACAAAACATGCTCCCTGCAAAACACGTCCACTTGTGCTATTTGCTTAGTTTAAGGTTAACTTAGATTAGTTTAGATAGGCCTTAATTAGCTTTAGGGTTAGGTTTAGCATTTTAATTTCCATTGGGTAGATTTAGGGGTAGCTCATTGGGGTAGGTGTATATTTTAATTAATTAGCTTCCTGGGGTTAGGTTTAGCATTTAAATTCCACTAGTTAGGGTTAGAATTAATTTATTTTATGGATCGATGGGGCGTGTTTTGTGCAGAGCGTGGTTTGTAGCGGCTGTGGCTGCAGCTAGACCCTTCTCGCTTAATGGACATGGCTCTCATCTGCTAGCTGAGAGGAGGATCAGGAGAGGAGGGTGGAGGTTGGAAGCAGGGAGGGCCAACCGAACCTGGGCATGGTGCTAACTCCCCACATGACATCATGAGGGAAAAATCTAGAACAGCTTTTTTTTAGCACACATGTTTGATTTTTTTGGTCATATGACTCCACACAGTAAGAACAGAGTCCCAAGCAGAATCCTCAACTTTGAGGCATTTCTCCTTTAAGTGTCTGACAGCATTAGTGCTTAAAAAATCTAAACCAGTGGTTCTCAACATGTGGGTCGTGACGCTCTTTTCAGTGGGTGACAAATGTTTATAGAAAATTCATACATGTTGTTTTAGTGACCACTAGATTTGGATATTTTACTTTAGATTGCTCATCATATCTTGATCCTCGATGTGAACTGATAAAAAAATATGAATAATTACCATCAAGTAGAATTTTCATGGACTTAAACATGTCTTGTTTAAATTAACAGTTTGGCAAATTTTCCGTCTGATTTCAGAATCTAAGGAGAGACTGCTCTGAATACACGGCTTCCAAAAGTTTATTCCAGTTTTGCTTCTACCTTTTATTCTGCTGGAAGCTGCTGTTTTCTTTCCTTAACCTTTACAGCCTTCTTCAAAACTTAACAATCAGAAGAGAATGCCACACACTGAGCTAAAGTACATGAGACAAGATCATCTCAATCAGAGGCTGAACTGAGAGGACGCTAAGAGGGCCGGTGAGCTAAATTAGATTTTATTAATTGAATATACAGTAATGGAAAGCTCCTCTAGTTGAATCAGTGAATGTAGTATCGAAGAAATTTGCATAGCAGCTCCTTTGTAATTGGACATTTTTGCATTACTTTGTTCACTTTCTAGCTCAAAGCTGTTTGCTTTAGAATAACTTTCAGAGCTGCTGATGTGGCTGAAGGCTGCAGCTTTATGAGAAACTGAGCCTTTAAATCAGATGGAATGAATTGTGCCTAATGTGGAATAGTTGAGCCTCTCTTCTGTGTGTAGATTGTCTGTTTAGTCGATTTAGACACAGTTCCATTTATCTCACTTTTTAGGAGACTGTTTTTATGTAAAACTGGGGTGAAAATTGGACATTGTACTCATTTTCCCTTTTTAAAAGTTCCTTAATAGTAAGGAAACTTTGCTTTATTACACCAGGGAAGAGACCTCTGTTTAAATGACTTCTGTATCGCAAATCATTCATTTTATAAGGTACATAAATACATCAGAGTTCTCAATGGCAGTCAAGATTTAAAATGAACTTTAGTATCAATAAAGAGAAAGTGCAGTTCATTGTTTTTGTTTCTGCCTGATCATTTCCAAAAAAGTTTGGACAATCTGAGATGTCAGATTCCAAGTCTTTATCGTCTTCCTGGTTTCCACCTGCTGACTCCTCTGTAATGCAAACCCCAGCCTCAGAGCTGTTTATAAAACACTCCTTTATTAGTGACTTAACGGCTCGCTGCTTCCTATTGTAGAGCATGCAACCCATCACTGCCTGGACAAATGACTCCCAACTTGAATGTAAAATATTCTGGGTTTATGTTGGCCTGAGTTGCTCACATTTTTCTAAAGTAGGTCAGTCCAGTATGAATTTACTAAAAGTTTCATCTCTAACTTTCTCTACAGTTGAGCCAGCTTTCTTCCACAGTCGGTCGTCACTGTCATCGTATCGGCAATTCAAGGTTGTCAAAGCTCTTTGGTTGTGCTTAAATACTTAGTAGTAATGATGCGTCATCAAGAGCTTTTAGGCGGATGTCCAAGGTTTTAAATCTTCCTGTCATCGAGCGTACAACCTGCTCAAGTGTCCTTGAATAAGACGTGATGAGTCCTGGACGAAATCCCTAAGAATCCCATATTTATATGGCGTTTATGGTTGTGTTTTTACTTAGTCCTCGTCATCTTTTCATGCTCCTCATGTCAGCCTGTCTCTTTTTCTTTTAGTAAATAGGTGGATTATAATTCCTCCATCGTCCCCCCTGTGGACACTTTGTATGTAACCTAACCCCCCAACTCACAGAATAGCTAAAGCAGATGGCTCAGCAGAGTCATTCTGACATGGATTCCTCTCCTCCTTGTTCTCATAGTCTGACGTCTCTGCTCTCAGACTCAGAGACGTGATGGAGAACCTGAGCGCTACAACTCCACACTAAACACCAGCAGAGTTTATAATGCTGCTGTTGTCTGTGGTTAGTCTATAAAACAAGCCTCACCTCGTGAAAGAGGGAGGTTTAAGTGTATGGTTTTGCTGCCCTGGTCTGTTTTCCTCATTGACTGTGTTTTTCTGCCAAGTTACATCAGATGGGGAGAGTTTACAGCAGCATGGAAACATATTACATGCATGCATAAACACATGCGAGAAAATCTTTCCATGTTCATGTTGTCATGCCAGTCAGCCTGTTGTATGTGGGGAGCAGTCGCATCCCCCTTGCTGTCCCTGTGGGAACATAGGTGCCATTGTTGGGTGCTCAGAGCGCCCCGCAGATGGGGGCAAGCTGCTGGCGGTAAAACTGGAAGGAAGCCCAAAAATACTGGGGCACTGGAGCTCGCTGGCCTGTTTGTGTCAGTGTGTTGAGAGTTCTCCAAGGTCAATGCCCTCGCTGGATCTGCAAAACCACAAACACACCCCCGCCATCGCTGCACAAACCTCCTCTAACTCCTGTCGTTTTCAATCAGACTATATCTATGGAGCACATTTGGCTGCCAAGGCCCCCATTCTTATACTACAGTAGGCGGAGGGTGCACATGTGACTGGACTGTTGCAAAGAATTATGGGAAATGTAGTTCAAACTGCAAACTGTATCCATTCTTTCCTGTCTTACTGTAGTGTAGAACTGGGTGATTATAGAAAAGTTTCTTAAAATGAAGTTACTGCAATGTGATGCTAACTCTGTTACCGCATTGCTAGCTATTTCCTTCACGTAAAAGCATCCAGCTAACACAGTGTACACATCCTGATCCAACTAGTTTATATTAATGCAGTACAGTGAGCATTAGGGTTGAATGTTTTTGCATGATGGCTTTGTGCAGTTTCGAAATCCCTGGAGGTGCAATGTCTCTTTAGGGTGACATTTTTTTGGTATCCATTTTAAGTATCATTTTGATATAAATATTTTGCATGTTCTAGTTCCATATGTTCCGGTGCACATTTTTATACACAGTTGTTACAATAAAGCTTTGTTTCTGCAAAATTGCAGAGTCACACTCATCAGTCATGTTTTCTTCACTTTCCTGTGTCTTTGAGTTTTTACAAAAAGTGCTTCATAAACTAAATGTTTTATTTTTTACTATTTATTTTTAATTATTTAATATTATTATTATTATTTTTGTTATAGTTATTATTATTATTATTATTTTATATTATTATTATTGTTATTATTATTATTATTAAAGACGACCAGAATTCCACCACAAACTAACCATAAATCAAATCCACCTGGCAGTACATAAGTAAAATTAATGCATTTCAATATTTTTAAAAAATGATCAGTTAGCATCTGCCTGGATATTCTCAAATTTGGAAGAAATTCCCAAAATTGTCACAAAAAGACTTATTAAGCTGGAAGAATTTGGAAAATCTGGTGCCTTGACTTGTGGAAAAAATAATCTGCAATAAATTTTGATGACTCTGATTAACATGCCTAAGCACCAAGGGCTGTTAGTAGAACTATTCCAAGTGCAGTAAACTCTCCTTTTGGCGAATAAAACCCTCCTTTTGTTTTTCATATTTATATATTTAGTAATCAGGCCACAATAGAAGGTGATATTGAGCCGTCTTCTGCAGCTTTTTGTTTTTCGTCTTTGTCATTAGAGGCCCCCCCTACTGCTCCTAATACTTGCACCACATTAGTGTATGGAAACATGCATGTATTTTAATTTTATTTGAATGCATTCCTTAAAATATTTCCCAATTTTACCAAAAAAAAAAAAAAAAATTGCAAAAAATTTAGATGGAAACCCCACTTGTGTTTTATCGCATGGATCATTCAGTCTTTTTGGGCATTTTTCATCACTTCAGTTTGCAATCATTGACCTTACTCTATAAGGATGTCATATTACCCCTCTCTACATGCTGCAAGGTCTGTCATCATTTAGTGTTTTAAAGGTGAATGAAAATGTTTTTTTACATATGAAGTGAGAAAGTGTTGATTGTTGAATGTGTGAAGTTTTTTAGAATTACTAGTGACTTTTAGATACTAGGTTTGTTGATAAGGCTGCTGTGGATCAGTGGTAGAGTGGGTCATCTCAGACAGAAACTCCAGGGTTTGACCTCCAGCTCCTGTAGTCACCTGTTGAAATGTCCAAGGGCAAGATATTGACCCCCTTATAGCTCCCTCAGCATGAAGAGGTATGAATGTGTGTAAATTGGATTAGCTAATAGTGATGGACACTAAACATAACTGCCTTCACCATCAGTGTGTGAATGTGGCGTAACTAGGGAAGTGTGACCTTTGGTTTTAAAGCACCACGAGTAGTCTAATTACTGGGAAAGCTCAGGTCCATTCACCATATGATCATATGAACAATTTGCATCAGTAAGTCCACCTCCAGTAGCACTTTTCTGTTGTAAATGCAATTTTAAATGTTTTATTTATTCCTTTTTTATGTGTAAAGTAGGTCAGAGATTTCTACCTGAGGTATTATTTCCAGGGATGTGGTTTATGTTTGGAAATAACAGCCACTGTCTTATCTGCTCACTGTTATAAGCTGTTGAAAATATAAACAAGAAAGCCACATGAGATAGAAATGGGTCAGGAGGTCACTGGGTTAAACAGAAACTTTCTGCTTTTAGATATAACTGAGACTAACTTATCTTTTCAGTCTTTGTACCGCAAAGCTGCAGTGATTTCACTGCCTACACTTTCTCCAGTGAAAGAATCTGTGGCACTTCTTTATTTTTCTTTATGCTTAGAATAAATCTATTGTGGTTTTTGTGGCTGCTGGTAGGAAAATAGACATGAACTCTTGCTGACTTGGACTATTATTTCACATTTATAGCATTTTATTGAATATTAAAAGCTGCAGCTTCTAGTTGTGCAACTGATGCTTAGCATCACAAAGAAACAGAAATATGCAAGAATATCAGTCACTTTTAAAGTCATGAATGCATCAGTAACCAGTGATATTATTCATTAGATTTTATTAAGAGTCAACCCTCAGAAAATCTGAACAAAGTCTGCAAAGAATTAATAGAATATTCATAAATCTGGAATTAAAATTGATTTCCTTTTCTGCATATTTCACTTTAATTTGATTGCTATTTAATTCAGTCTGTTTAGTAGATAAAATATGTAACTTTGATAATTTATTCAAGGCTTTCGGTGTTAGCATCTTTTTACTGTTTTTGTCATTAAATAACTTAAATAATCAGTGTATGAATAGAGATTTATAATGGATGGATGAGCCTGAAATGAGGATTAATTATTATTTTGTAGCTTTGGGTTGCTTGGAGGCTCTATCCACACAGAAACTGTAAAATGACCTGCAAGTCCATAAGCATCACACACAAATATATAACACACACACACATGCACACACATGCACAAACACTCAAATGCACGCCTTTATCCTGTCAGAGCACATCCTCTCTTGAATGAAACGTCTCCGGGCTTTCAGCCTCAGTGGATCCGTGCGGCTACATCAGATGGAGCCTGCCTGCACACCTGCTCCAGCCCTTGATAATAGTGTCAGGGGAGGCACACTAACACACATGCTAACACTCTGAGTCACACACTCTTAGCTAAAGGCACTAGCACATCGACTCTGGGCGTTCAAGCCTCCAGGCAGGCCTGTTGAACGCTGCAGCAGAGGCTTGGTTTATGAGGCAGCATGTTGATTACAGCATTTAATTAGTGGTTCGTGACATGACTATTCTGTGATGTTATTAAACTCAACCCCAGACAATTAGACTAATTATACCCCTCCCCTCTCTCTCCTGGTCCATTATAGAAGAGGCTGCCCATGTTTGCTGATAAAGTGGTCCCGGTCCTAGACCCAGAAGGAGATGTGGTTTGATTTTCCAGCTATCTGAAAAGTGATTTTTATTTGAAAGCAATTTAGGCTTAAATGAGCTCTGTGGTGAAGACATGCATCAGAAAGTAGTAATGTTTTTGTTCCCTAAGAGAAAATAAAGCATGAAAAAGAAGAGAAGACTGCAGTGTTGTTCCAGACAACAACGGCCCTCAAGTCTTTACATTTAAACACTTATTCCCTTCTCAGTTTATGATCTTCAAAGCTAAATTAACTGTGAAACTCCACAAGTCCAATACAAAAAAAGTTGGGGCGCTGTTTATAATGTTAATTTAAACAGAATGCAATGATCTGCAAATCCGTTAAAACCATATTTTATTCACATTAGAAAATAACACATAAGATGTTGAAAGTGTGATGTTTTACCATTTTCTGAAAAATCTTAGCTCATTTTTAATTTGATTGCAGCAACATGTCTCAAAAAATCAGAGGCAGGGCATCAAAAGGCTGGAAGTACTGTTGGGAGCGTTTTGAAAGCAGTCAGGTTAATTGGCACCAGGTAACTTGACTGGGTATAAAAGGAGCATTTTAGAGAGGCAGAGTCTCTCAGAGGTAAAGATCGACAAAGGTTCTAACCTGGCGTGCCAGTTGGATTTGTTTCACATATCCATCTGGAAAACCACTCATAGACAGTGTTTGGGAAAGGGCAGAGCCTTCGAAAAAAAAAATTGAGGACGATTGGATGAACGTTCTGTCTGTCACATCATTACGGGCCAATCAGAGCCACAAAACACGTGACGTCGTCGCCGATACCGAGATGTGCCACTACCATGGAATAAACTCCAAAGAGAACTGCATAGCTACCACTGTGACTACAGACTTGTCAGTACACAACCTTTTTTTCTTTGAAAGGACAACAACTCACTGCTGTTCTTTGTTCGTCTTTTAACAAAGAAATATCAAGTTCTGATAAAACTGATGCTTTAGCAGCATCCACGCCAATGTCTTCCGCCATAACTGCACCAGTCTCTCTTACTGCTTGCTTACGTCACGACTCCGCCACACCTGAAAGTACTGCCCCTCATTGCTGATTGGTTCTGTCACTTTCTAACCGGGCTCAAACTATTCAGACGGGAGCTTTGCAAGACGGATTCACCAGTGAGAAACAGGGAAACGGGCGTATCCATCTGCTTTGCAAGGTTACAGAGGTTCACCAATCTGCAAAAACATGTGTATAAAACTGTGGAACTCTTTCAGAAAAATGTTCCTCAGTTGCAAAGACTTAGTTGTATAGTACCATGAACAGATTCAAAGAATCTGGAGAAATCTCTGTGCACAAGAGACAAGGTTGAAGGTTGATATTGGATGCTTGGGATCTTTGGGCCCTCAGGAGCCACTGAGGCATGATTCTGTACTGGAAATCACTTCCCTTGCTCAGAGATTTATGCCTCCATATCATTGTCTATCAACACAATTGGCAGTGCCATATACAAATGCAAGTTAAAGCTGTTTCACGAGGCTTTAAGTGAACACACTTCTCCTGGTCAAAGCTCATTTAAAATTGAGTAATGCAAATTGGAAAACTGTTCTGTGGTCAGGTGAAACATAATTTGGAATTCTTATTGGAAACCATGGATGGGACCATCCAGTTTGTTATCAGCACACAGTTGAAAACCCCACATCTCTGATTGGACAGGGTTGCATTAGTGCCTATGACGTGGGCAGCTTACACATCTGCAAAGGAACTATCAATGCTGAAAACTCTTTAGAGGTCTTTAGACATCTTTTTCTTGAAGGGCCTCGTTAATTTCAGCAAGACGATGCTAAATCACATACCACATCCATCACAACAGCATGGCTTCACAGGAGAAGAGTCCAGCTGCTGAACTGGCCTGCCTGCAGACCTTTCACCAATAACATTTGGTGCATTATAAAGCAAAAAATCCAGCAAAGAAGATCCAGGACTGTTGAGCAGCTAGAGTCTTACATCAGACAAGAAAGAGACAACATTCCTCCCCCAAAAACCCAGGTTCAACAGACCTCACTTCCCAAATCTTTTTAAAAGAAGAGGAGATGCTACACAATGGTAGACATGGCCATGTCCCTGCAAAGCTTTGTCTGCTCTAAGGCTACAAAAATTAAATTTGTACATATTGACACAATAAAAGTGGTGTATACTAAGGTCTTTTGGTAAGAAAAAATGTGCAGGTCTTCTTTCTTAGGGTTTTATCAATAAAAAAAGTTTAAATCAATGGGGATTTTGACAGGAATATCTTTTCTTTGGGGTGGCTCAGCTTTTCTGAGGTATATGTAGTGGGGCTCCAAGGAAAAATGGTTGGGAGCCACTGATCAAGAGTGTACAAAGTCTGCCTCTTCAGTCAGACCTGGAACAATCCAAAGCAATGTGCAGGATTTCTTGCCCGGTTGTGGCTGCCCCTCGAGGCACAGCAACAAATATATCATTTAATATCTGTAAACATGATTGTTGTTCTGATATTTACCACGATTGAGGAGGTCTAGTTTGCACCAGTGCAGCTAGTTATGTAAAGCTTGGAGGCTTTGCTTGAAGCATAAATCATCCAGTTTTGACCGTGCACAAATGCATCCAGGTAAAAAACAACAATGATAATTTATTTGTCTGCAGGATCTTAACGTTTGTTTAATGACCGAGCTACAGGAAGCTCAGCCAAGATTCATAGACTGTTCTGGCATCAGATGCCCTTAAGTTCATCAAGTTCCACTCATCAGAAATCGTCCCCCTGTCTTCCGTGTCATTGGTTTGATGCGCGTCACGTCCTCTGCTGAGCACAGTTATTATACATGTTGCAGCTTTCCTCAGTGCTCAGGCTCCGGGCTGTGCAGGGACTTGTCTACAGGTGAAGTCATGCTCAGAGATGTTTAGAGGCTACAGATTCCTGCTTGTGGTAGTTTGGAATTCTGACAGCTGGTTTGGATGGATGAATGAAGAGTGTTGATGTAAAATCAAACAAATCAATCATCAGATCATCAAACTCAGCAGCTTCTGGTGGAAAGTTCCTCCACGCCATCTCATTGGGTTTAATTGATTCTTCTCCTTGTGGTAACCTCTTTTGCCCTTTATTTTAGATGAAATGGCTCAGAGGATTATGGGAAAGGCTGGCTGAGTCAGCGATGTGTTGCCTTTGGGGCTGATAGTTTCTATCAAGTGTAATAAGCTGTTCTTCAAAGGGGGGCTGGAGAGAGATTAGAAGGAGGTATGCACTGTACGTTGACATAGACACTGACCTTCACCCATGTGTCCTTTTTGGATTAAACTGGGATTAAAATGAACCAAAGTCAGTAAATGTGAGATTTTCACTGGTTTTCCAAGGTGGTTTGTGTCTGAATTTTTCCGTGGAATCTGTACTACATCTCCTAAAACCAACGATGTCCATAGAGCAGTGCTTGTTGCCTGCTTTTAGCACAATGAGACTTTGCAAGCTGGCCACATCTTATGGCACTAAATCCCCCCCTTACTTTCAGCCAAAAAGGCACCAGTCAGCCCATTGTGGAACTGTTTAATATGACAGCTGAGACAGATGAAGCTCTTATCACTCACGCTAAATTTCAGGGTAACCTACCTTAAAAATTTCCTGACTCATTTGTTCACACTTGTCCCTCACAGCAGGAGGTTTTCCAGCTGTTTGCCTGTCGGTCAGTGAAGGGATGGATAAGGGGAAAATACTAAAAGCTTGTGGGGATATTTCAGGGTGAAATTAGGATGACAGACTCTGCTTTTTCCTTTTACACATGCAGCTCTGAGAGGTCAATTCAGTGAGTTTTCAAGAGTTTTGCACAAGTGTAAATGGGACTTGAGAAAAGTAGGGGTGACAGAGCAAAAAGACAAAAAGCAGCAATCCAAGGAAATAATGTGCATCCCTGACAACATAAGAGCATCAGATAAAGCTTCAGATTGTGCAGCATCAGATAGTGCTGTCCATGCTGCATCAGTTCAGTTCTCTGCCCTCTAAATTTCTGCATTCTCTTGCTACTGATATGACATCTCATGCTTTTATTTTGAAGGGGAGAAGCAGAAGTGTGCCTTGTATTAATTAGCCTTTGAGGGTGGTGAGCTGGACAGTTTTGTCTCCTTGTTAACACAAATCAGAGTGCAACATTTGCATCATAGATGCAGAGATCATTGATGCACCACTATCTCCACAACAAGCGAACACCACTGAGTGGCAAAATAGAAAGAAAATACTGAAAAATCTTTGTTCATGGTGCTTTGGGATGCAGCATCCTGCTTCAGCATGCTGTTAGGATACAACTTTAAGAAGCATTTGGATAAAGCTTGGTTGCATGTCATTATGTTTCTACATGCTGTAAGGCTTTATCATTTCTGTATGGTTGCAGCTTTACTGGGTGCAGATAGTCATTTTCCAGAGTTATCTGTCAAGTTTGCACACTTACAGATTAGAAAACAGAATGCCAAAAGGTTGTTTCTTCATTTCCAAGCATCCATTGTCCTCTGCTTATCCAGGGTTGGGTTGTTCTGGATGCAGGCTAAGCAAATCAACCCCAGATTAAAGCTCTTCCAAGTTCCATCTTCCAGCTCCTTGTGGGGGATTCTGAGGCTTCCCAAGACCATATGGAAAATGCAATCCTTCAGCGAGATCTGGGAAAGGAAAAACGGCTTGGAACCAATGCTCTAGAGATGTCATGACACATCATAGTTTAAAAATAACAGGCTGTAGACACCAGCAGAGTCATATTCGTGCAAAATCCTGTACCTGAGTTGACATGGTTCTTCAGCTTTGAGCGGTACATTAGCAGGACTTTGAAAGTGCAGGTGCCAAAGTGCACTCCTATATATTTCTGCCATAAATAGACAAATCCCCCCTAGTTTAAATTTGTTATTCACCTCGGTTTTAAGATGAGGCAGTAAGTTCTGTTTGTCTTGCCCAGGCTTTTATAATTAGCCCCAAACTTCTAGAAAAAGGTGTTAGAAAAAGAGAAGACAGATGAGCCTCTTGCATTTGTATGCAGTGCAGGGTGGCTGAGGAGCTTACCTTAGCCAGCAAACACTCAGGAAGGTGTCTCATCAGCTCTCATTGTCAGCCAGAACACTTAAGAAGATTGCTTCTTCGGTGACCTGAAAAACGTGGGAGGTTGAGATGAAAGGATGAGAAAGGGATGGAGAGAGGAGGCAGAGGAAAAGAGTCAGCATGTCAGGATATGATGCTATCACCATTGTAATGTGGTTTCTCCCTCAGCTTTTCTCTGATTTACAATACCTTCAGCATTAGACATGATTACTGAAGACTGAGCACTGAAAAGCACTGATTGGCTATAAAAACCGTGGTATTTAGGGAGTTTTCCAAACAGGAATAGTCTTGGAATGTGCAGCCCAATCAGCGTTCCCTGAAGGTGTTCAGTTAGCCCATCAGGATTGCTCTAGCTTAGAAGAGGAAATGGAAATGTCTGGAATATCTGTGTCAGTGGACATGTGCAGGCACCTCCATCATCTTCCCGAGTGTAGCGACCTGAATCCCGCCCCTCAGGTGTCCCTATGTGGGTTTTGCGTTCATGCATGTATTACCGGGACGGACAGGCAGTGACTTCTTAATGAAGTCTGTTTGATTTTGGGGAGGAAGAGAGGTGGATGCACTTCATTAACCTCAATGCCACTTACAACACACACACATAAACACACAGAGGGAGAGCAGCGAAAGACATTGGCTACACTGAGGGCGGAAGTAACCAAAGCACATGCCAGCCGGATGAAGATGGATGGCAACCTTTTCACTGGGTGCTTTATCTCGGCCCACACAAGACAAAAACAGCAGCTTTGTCCACGTCCCATTCTGTTTTTCTGGAGGAGAATAGAGAGAATGTCCGAGACTGCAGACCCTGACGTTTATGGATATTAATGACGTGTCCGTTAGGCTGTGGATAAAGCTGTGGTTTATTTATTCAAAGCAGAAACAACACCTGACATTTAACAAGAGAGCACTTTGGATAAAGTCTTTGTTAACATTGCATACATTAATGTACAGAGTCTCTGCATAAGAGAATGTGAGGTAATGTCAGATTTACTTTTGTAAAGACTTCAGAGAAATACACTGGCTTAAGAAAGGCTGTATTCTTAGTGCTGGCTAAGAAGACAGCCTTTCTTAGCCATGAGAATAAGTTACATCACAGCTAGTCTGTTATTTTCAGCTTGAGTGCTTGATAAGGTTTACATTGGCCATGGTTGTGTTGGTAGTTATATTGCTAATCTTGTGTAAGCTTCTAATGTCAGCAACATATAAGTTTAAGGGTGCCTCCACACCTGACCTATTTGGTTTAATTCAAACAAATTGAGGTCAGTTTGCGAAGTTGGCACAGTTCGTTTGTGCTAGTCTAAAAGCTAGCCACTGAAGACAACCAGACCAGATGGCTGAACAGAGACCACTTGAAAAGGTGGGTCTTGGGACACTTTTATGTGGACTCTGGTGTAGTTTGTTTGTAGTGTGAACATGAACCAATCTCGGTCCAACCCAAGTGCAGGAAGCATTGCATGCATTGCATTGCGTTTTTGGACTATATCAGCCACCGTATCCAGTGGATCATGTGTTTAAAAACCAAGGACAGACCTAACGGGTCTTCAGAAATGATTCAGGTACTGCAGTCACTCTCAACTGGTGGGCCATCAGGACTCACGTCTACCTCCTAATGAGAAATTGTGACCCGAGGTTTTTAAAAATGTGCAAACACTCAATTTGTTTGATAAAAAATGTTGCCAGTTGGAGCAAAACACAGCAAGAAAAAAGGATAAATCAGATATTTTAAAAGAAGGACATCCTTGCAGAATTTTATCCAGTTTTCCCAAGGCAATTACTTAAGAATTTTGGAAATCTTTTAAGGGATTTTCTCATTATCTTGAGAAAACCAGCTTTGTTGTTTGGGAGCAACCCACTTCTTGGCCCTGACCTGCCAGTGTAGACCGATTTATATACAGTATATAACTAAAGTAATGAACATCAGAATTTCCTATACATGGACCTTACTTGGGCAGCTGTTAACTCCAACTTTCCTCCAAAATTTCTAAAAATATCTTTGGGGCTTTTATACCTTTATTTAAGAGAGGAGGGCAGTGGATAGAGTCTGAGACAGGGACGAGAGAGTGGGGTAAAGTTGCCACAGGTCGGTCTTGAACCAGGGCTGGACATGTACATGGGGTGCGACCTATCTGCGCCCATAAAAGAGCCAGGAAACATGGGGAGAGATGGTGGCAGAAGGCATGCACCAAACGTGCTGAGATTAGAATCGATCCAGCGACCAGTGTGTTGAGGATGATCAGTTTGGCAGTTTTGTACATGGGAACTCTACCAACTGAGCTAAACCAGCACCCCAGGTTTTTCATGTGTATTGATCTCAGCTTGAAGTATCAAAGTTGCATAGCCTACTTTGCACATGCATTCATAAACTGCAAGAAATCGCAACAATTAGATGTCATCACACATCATGAGTGGACCCGTATGAACACAGCACAAACTTAGAAGAATTATGCAGTATTGTAACAAACTGTGCCACAATTCAGACCAGAGCTAACAAACTATGATTATACTACACTCATATCCCTCCAGCTACTTTCACCGACAGACTTTTGTTTCCACTGGAATAATGCATGTGCAGCTCAATGAGACTAAGTGCTGACAGCAGGGGGGGCCCTTAGGGGGGTTTGCTACTGTCATTGCAAAATGTGGCCTCTTTTTCTGCCACTGCTGTGTTTTATAATTTGTCAGTCCTTTGGGGCCCACCACTGGCCTGGGGACCCAAGAAGTTGCCTGCTTTGCCTGTTGCCATGCACCGCCTGTAGTTGTCTTTAAATCAGATGAGACTGACTTTCAATGAGAAAACTTTATTTGGTACCATAACTTGATTTAAACATAATTTAGATTTCATGATGTGCCGTTTAGAGGCCCTGCTCACATATTATTCTGGGAACCAGAAGTGTTACTTAAGTATTAAAAAGTGCTCATTAAAGGCAAGAATTGTGCACTAGTTTTATCTGAAGTTTGAGTTAGCTGAATCGCGAACTCTTTATCTGCAGTTTCTTTGCAGCCACATGCCTTCAGTTTTAGTGTCTGACTCACTTTTCTGCCCAGTTTGCTTCAGTAAAAACCCTGACTGGACTGTCGATAGATATTTGCCTCTAAAATACACCAGGCAGCTCCTTGATGAAGCAGCACACTGATCTTTGAGTCCTCTGCTGGTAGGTGGACAAGAATCAATATATTATAATACCCCTCATCTGCCGAGTGCCTGTGCCCGTCAGCAGCCAAGGACTTCTCAATTACTGTCCTCTGCACGTCCTCCCCCTGTGAGCTAGTAACTTCAGCCTGCTTCATCATCATTCATGCTCCTCTACTTCTGTGATTGGCTGCTTGATTTAAGCAGACTGGTCTGATCCTCTATTTATGTGTGTTTTTGATAATTATCATCCTTTAGTGCATCATGAAATAGCTGATGGCCCCTTTCTTCCCTCGTTTTCCCCCACTCTCACTCTGACTCGTTAATTCAGCAGATCTCTCGCTCCGCTGATGAATTTACGAGCTTGTTAATTGGCTAAATTAAAAGCCATTTCCTCTAATAGGGATAACTACTGGAGCCATTAATGCATCAGCCTATTACGTTAAAAGGGGGGAGGTTGGGATTCTGGACAGGGTGGATCTCATCGAAGGGGGAGGGCAGTGAAGGATTGGACTCTGTATACGAAAGGATGGGGGTCAGGCGCAGCATTCATTGATGTCATCAGGAAGCATGACTGGACTCTGTGTTTTATGGATGGCTTTAGTGCTTCCTTCTCCCCGTGTCTTTTTGACTTTGAGCGCACAGACATTAATTGCTTGCTTGAATTACTCAGCGAACCCGCTGGAAAGCTCAGCCATGCCAAGTTGGCATTTAGCAGTGGACTCATGATCCGTTTGATGAATGCGTCTGGGAGAAAGGCTTCATTGCTGAGCTGCCACAGGGGACACTTGACAAGCTTAATATGAGGCAGCACTTTTCTCAGTGATCTAGTGTCTTCTTTAAAGCCAGGTTTCACTTTCTCCTCTGAACTCTCTTTGGAAACGCCCGCTCGGCAACTTTTTGACACTTCGTGAGGATTTAGAGGAATAAGATAGTTGCACACAATCTTTTTGTTTCTGCATTTCTTAAACAGGAATACATGTTTGTACAACATAGCATGCAATAATTTGCCTATTCTCTCCCAGTATTACTCAATAAAAATCCATGACATGTTCATAATTTAAACTATAACTTTCCTTCTTTGTCTGAAGTTGATGCTTGCTGATTTCATCGATGTCCTTGCCATGAGGTTCTGATGTTTTTGGCAACGAAGTTATGGTGATAAATTTGTTTTCCCTGAAGCAAGTTTATTTGTAGAGTTTTTTCTGAAATGCTTCTTGCTTTAAAAAAGTAAAAACTAATGATCTGACATAGTCAAAGTGCAGGAATGCATCGGTTCAACATTGGTAATTGCATCTTCATTATCAAACATTTCCACATTGGTAGCTAATGTGCCATGATCAGATGTCAGCAGCAGATTTTTATCTGTTGTGTTCAATCAATTCAGTGGTTTAGTGCCGGTACTGAGCATCCCTCACGCCCCTCATTTGATTATTTTGAAGATTTAATTTTGTGCTTTTAGCTTTAATTTAGACACACAAGTGGATAAGGTGACCAAACCACTATCCCTCCTTCTCACGTTATTACTGACTGAGGCTATGCTTAACAGATTTAATGTAAAGGCCAGTTTCAGCTCATATTTATTCAAGTGTTGGAGAAAAGGAGGGGATGGTGGTAGGGTTGTATGCACCTCACAGCTGGAAACTGACAGGACTTTCTACAACTTACAGAGTGCTGCAGGCAGAAAACACCATAATTGATCTGGGTTCCTTGTAACTGAATTGATATGAATATTGACTTGAGGCTATGCATGACAAATCTGATGTAAAGGATTGATTGCAGATCTTGAGCTCTTGATTTCTGATTAATTTTGATTAACTATGCACACCTTGAGGCTGTACCCTGTGTAGGTTCGAGGAGAAACAGCCGTGTCTTACAGCAGCTGGAATTTAAGGAACGCGGGGGCCGTCAGCCTCACGCCTCTCATAATGTCATCGGCTGCAGCGTCGGGTGTAAACGGACCACAGAGGAGGAGCGCTAGTGCGGAGCCGCTTCATATCACAGCAGCTCCCACCTTTGACTTTTCAGCAGGGTCAGACTGTTTCAGCCTCTGTGGAGACGGACTGTCAGACCGGGAGTGGGAGGAAGCTTTCACAGCCACCCTGTCAAAATAAGGGCGTCTCACTGAGACACGAGCCTCTCAGACGTCTGGAGAGTTTTTATTCATTGTTTAACTAAGCGAACCTGACAAAATCCTCCTCACACAGCAGTGACAATTTGTTTTTATTACAGTTGTGGCTTTCTCTGTCTGTCTCTGTCTATCTCGGTGTCTGTCCAGGGGTTTAATCTCTTCTCTCACACTAAATTAATCAAGGCAGGCTGAGGCCCACAGAGGAGCTGCAGATTTGCATGGCGTGAAATTGCTCTGTTGTGAAAAGATTGAGCTTGAGTGAAAAGAGATCTTCTCTGTAGCTCTGTTTTCTTTTACATATAACCACACTAGCACAGAGATGCATATGCAAATGACTCATGACATTTACGTGTCTGTGCTTCAGGATTAAGACTCTTTATGAATGTGATAATCTTTGTCTCTTACAGTGAGACACGCTTACATGCTTGGCCAAACTCACCTCCTCTGTTACAGCAAGAAAATAGAAAAACAAAACCACCAAATGGTGCCAGAGTGAGGACAAGCAGAGGTGCTGAAACTCATCCAGCACAACCGCAGAAACTCAGGCCTCATTTCTCTTCAGCTGAGGCAGACTAAACTACAATGAAGATAAGCAATCCAAGCCTGGCTTCTTCCTCTGGCCAGCAGTTTATTTGGCGAAGCCCACCGAGGCCGAGCACATTTGGGCGACATGAGGGATATACTGCGTGAGGTAAACAAGTACCAAAGGGATCCTTCCCTCCTTTTTTCTTGTCTCACCCTCCGGCCAGTTTCTCAGCTGCTATTTATTCAAGTGTTGGAGAAAAGGAGGGGATGGTGAAAGGGTTGTATACACCTCACAGCTGGAAACTGATAGGACTTTTTACAACCCGCAGTGTCCTGCGTGTGAGAAAAACACCATAGTTGGTCTGAGTTAGGAGGAATTCTCACCCCTTTCCAAGTTCTTGGCCCCATTTGAAAATGACCTAAAGACTCTTCTGTCCAAGCTCACTAAGGTTTTCTGAAGCTCTAGCACTTTCTTTTAAATAAGGGATGTGAAAAGGATGCTTTTATCCCACATGATGATGTCCAGGGCTGGTGGAAGACTTGTAGAAAGGCTGTAAAACTGGTTGACTGTGATGCATTTTCATTATAAAAATAAAATGACCTTGCACTTTAGACAATGCTTAGTGCATGACACCAATCATGACTACAGATGGGGGGTATTTTTGTCATTACCCTTACCAACAGCCTACTCCTTAATTATTCAGTTCTTACTACTAAGATTTTTTGTTACTTAATGGAAAGACAGGTCATAAAGTCATCCATAGGACCTTTTACATTATATTCATACTTTTATTATTTCTCCTCCTAAACAACTGTGATGATCCAAGTATCTTGCCAAAGCTTAAATTTTCCTATTCTTCACGTAACATTAGAACATTGTTTTCCAAACTTTATCCACCACAGGCACACCTGAGGCACATCTTAAGGCCCACCATATCTATTTCCATGCAAAATAGCCTCTTTTTTCATTTCTTCATTTCTTCTTGAGTCAAGAACACTCTTGACGTACATTTTAGCAATGTTTGCAAAATGGATAAGCTGTTTTACTTGGCACATAAAGCTCTGCTCTAAAGATGCTCCCTGGGTTAGTGAAGCAGCATGCTTTGATTTTCCAGGGGGGTTGTATGGCTAAAACCCCCATATGGATAGATACATTTATGACAATGTGTACTGAGTACAATAAAATTATTTCAAAAGCAGTTAATCCATAGTAGCATGGATGAGTATGAGGCTACAACAAACTTTATGCTATAAAGGAGGAGGCTGGGGGGGAGAAAGTTCAGCTTTGCCAGCAGCAGCATTGTGGTGCATCAGCATTTGTGCAAGCAGGGATTAGTGAGAAAGAATATCATATTTGAATACACCATTCTGTTAAGAGAAAGAGCTGTGATTGGCTGTTGGAGCTAGGCGGTGATCTGATGACGGCTGATTACCACGTCCCGCATGAACTAATGCTAGGCTTAATGTATAGTCTCTTCAGTCATTTTATAGTTAAATGAAAGATGCATTGTGCCTTAAGGCACATCTAGACTTGCTATGCCACACCATTTGAGAACCACTGCATTAGAACACATAATGATGCTCTGTTTAACTTCCTCTAATAGTCATTTTACTGAGCTGACCTTGAATGCATCATGCTGTAACTGCAACTTACCTTGTTTAGTGAGCTAAATTGATTTTATTCTTCCAATTTAAAGACTGATTTCAAGTCTGGATTTCTGTTCAACGAGCAGGACTTGCTTGGTAAAGTGTTCATGGTTAATTTAAGTGGATGAGGAGGATGACTGTCCTGCAGCAGTGGATGCTAATAGTATTTTTTAATACTGTGTTTACAAACTTGAAAATCAAAAGCTTATTATTAGTTTTTCTGATATATATCCTGTGGCTGTTTGATGATCTTATTTCATAGAGGTGGACAATAAATAGAGTTGCAAACAGAGATGAGAGAGTGAGGGAGGCATGCATGACACAGGCCAGACTAGAACCCAGGCCACCCATATACATGGGGCACAACCCAACCACTAGGCCATCCATAAATCCCCAAACCATGTGACATAACATGGTGCAAAACATATATCAATTCTTGCAAAGGGAACCATAAGTTCAAAGCACGTCAGCATCATGCAATCAGTTAAACTTGGGAATAAATAGCTGTGGCTTCTCTGTGAGTAGCATACATTCATAGCCCTGGCTTCAGCTGCTGCAGGACAGTTATCCTCCTAATCTGCTCAGATCAGCCATAGAAAGTGCTACCACTCTTTGCAGTATGTCACACAAGTTAAAGCTAGAAATCTAACATTGAAATCCAAGTTGAAATCAGCACAGGAAGTGAATTAAATCACTTTAGGAGCTGACAGTTACAGTCTATCACAAGTGCAAATAAAATGTCATGATGTGTTTTATTGCAACACCAAGAAAACAAAATATAGTTTTTGATGAGAAGCTTGTATAAAGAAGTTGTGGGGATGATTTCAAATAATAATTATAAAATAAAATAGAAACGGTATGGTATAATATGATGTCCAGTTCTTACATGCTTGGAGGCAGAGTTCCACCTTGCAAGGACTGATGTAGGTTTAAGCACCAAATATTTGATTTGAATGACTCAACTTGAGATTTGACTTCATAGTATCAAAAAGCTCAATTATCATTGATTTTGGGTTTTATAAAATGCCGAACTAGATCTCCAATTATGACTCAGTCAGTCGACATCTGAAGCTGCTTAATAATAGCACACTGACTTACCACTTTTCTGCAAATACTTCCTCCTCAAAGCCTTGACCGATGAGCACAAAGAGGGAGGTATTTAAAGTTTACAAAAGAGCCAGAGAGGGGGAGGGAGGGAAGACACATTTTTCTTCCTGTCTGTAAAATCCTTTTTTCTTTTTTGGGGCAGTGGAGGTGGAGGGGGGCTGTTTCTTTGGAGAGAGGACAGTATTCTTAGAAAGACAAGGGTACAGCTGAGTTGTTCACAAAGACCCCCTCCTGCTGTTACATACACACTAAAAACTTGAAGGGGTCTTCGAGTGTGTCAGGAGGAATCAACTTTACAGTTAAAGCTGCATGGAAGGTTCTAGTGTAAGTACTGCTTTTCTTACATATGTTAATTGTTGAGACTGGATCCTTTTGTATTCATGGACTTACTGAAAAGTTATTTATTTTATCTAGAGAAGAGTCTCCTCCTGTTTTAGCGTACCTTTTACATGCATGCTCTGTCTGTAAATGTGTTTGGGTGGTAACCAGGAAAGATAAAAGCCATTCACTGTCCAATGAGTCCATCTGCCATGGTTAAGGAAGCCCTGATCACACACTGAGCTGTCAGCATCGTACCTCTGAAACAGCGCCTAGCTGGCAAACTAAAGGCTCAGTGTATTTCTCTGGCAGATCCATTTTCTGGTTGAAACCAGACTCAAGAAACAGGAGGAACTCTTATTCATTTTTTTTTGTCTTTGACCAGAAATGGAAAAAAACAGAAAAATGAGCCATTTTTTCCTTTTTCCCGTCTTTGACCTAAACTGGAAAAAACAGAAAAACAAGCAGTTTTTCCACTTTTCCACTTTGGTTGCAATCCTTTAAAAGTCCTTGAAAAAATTCCTGGATCCATCCCCATGTGCCCCCCACCACGGTGTTTGCCAATTACACCCTCCCCGGTGGGGTGGAAACACGGTGAGGCAAAGCATTGGCTTTTCGTTACGGATGCCAACAGATACACCCATGGTCTCACCGGATGACTGGAAGTCATGGCAGAGGGTGAATATTCCTCTATTCCTCCCAGCATTGTGAGTACTCTCGCTACAATTCGCTGTCTTTCTCTCTGTTACGCTTTAACTCGTCTCCTCCGCCAGGCGTGCATCTTTCAAACTCTATAAACTCTAAAACTTTGAATAGAAACACACCCAAAATGCTGCTGGGATTGAAGTTAGCCATGTTCGCCATCTCCTGGTGTAAAGTGGTAACAGCGCAGACCTCCACCATTAGCCCTATCTGCCAATAGTAAAGAATCATTTAAAAAATTCATGGATCCAGACAGTGATCCTGATCACTCCCAAAATCTAATCAGTTCTTCCTTATGCCATTTCTGACATTTCCTGAAAATTTCATCAAAATCTGTCCAGAACTTTTTGAGTTATGGTGCTAACAAACGAACAAACAAACGAACCAACGAACAAACCCACCCGATCACATAACCTCTTTGGCGGAGGTAAAAAGGGGTCCAAATTTTGTTTTTTTCAATTCCGTTATTTTGTTTTCTTCATTTAATGAAATACTTGAGGAAAAGAAAATCATGTGACCATTGGCAAAGGTGAACGTTTCAAAATAAAAGCCTCCATATCAAGACAAGAGCCGTCCTTTGTGTTTTACAGTATCATAATGGGCCAAAATGCTCTATATACAATTTAAGATAAATAATGTAAATTGTAAATGCACTGGCAATTTAAAGGACTGCAATGATATTACCTTTTATTATCTTTTAATCTATTATAATACAATAGATGGCTCTTGTTTGACTTGGTGGCTTTTATTTTGAAAAGCTCACCTTTCCCAATGGGTCACGTGGTTCCTTTTCCTCATGCTTTTCCTTAAAGAAGAAAACAAAATTAAAATGTTATTTGTTTTTCTGTTTTTGTGACCAAAATGAAAAAAAAAAAAAAAAAACAACTGAAAAACAGCCCGTTTTTCTGTTTTTGTTTTTGTTTTTGTTTTTTTCCTTTTTTCCCCATTTTGGGTCAAAAACGGAAAAAAACAGAATAAGGAGAGTTTCTTCCATGTTTTTTGAGTCTGGTTTCAACCAGGAAATGGATCTGCCAGAAAATACACTGACCCTAATCCTTAGTTAAACCTTAATTACCCTAACTGTGAAGATTAGACACACAGTAAATAAGTTTAGAAAATGCTGCTACTGTAGATTGTTTGCAGCAGTGCTGATTCATCATGTCATAAATGGACAAAACCATGTCTACTGCTGTCACTGAAGGCAGCCATTATAAATCACTGTAATATTTAAGATGTTAGTTCCTGGTTGTCGCTGAGCATACCTGGATGTATAGCTACTGTTGGAGTAGTAAAACAAAAAAATATTTCTGCTGCTAAGATGATTTATTTCTAGGAATAGAAATTACTGGATCAGTGCATAATCATTTATACTGTCTGCCGATTCAGGTATCAGAAAAAAGAAAAATTTTCAGTCTAAATGCAATGACTAGATGAGAGACAAGGGGAAATAGTAAATGGTCTATTTGGCATCTAGAACATAATCTTAATATTTACATGAACACACTTTTAAAAATGATTTGGTCATTTTTCTCAGGAAAGAGCAACACAAACTTAGACATGAGCTGCCAGGAATTCTCCAACTGGACTCAGAGGGGTTGGATCTGCATCAAAGCATTGAGGTTTGACAGCTAAATGAAGAAAAATGTGAGTGAGATGAGGTTTAATAAAGGGAACAATCTTCTAACTTTGGTTGGTACCAAAGAGCGTTTGTGTCTGTGCATTCATATGGACTAATTTTGGTACCAGGCACTAAAAAAGTGAGCTTGGCCTGTCACACCCAGTCTTTTCTGATCATGAATAAGTGTGCGTGGGTGTTTTAGGAAGTCCTGTGACCGGCCACATCCATCCCCCCCCCCTCGATTCTCCCTGACATGAATCACTAAGAACCAACATACTCTGAGCTAAATTAACTCCCCCACTCGCTCACTCTTAATCACATTAGCCTAAGTGATATGGGAACGCCAGACCAGACACACACTCCCTCCTTCCCTCTCTGTCTTTCAACCCAAATAAATAGCCACTCCTCCTGAGCTTTAAGTTGTCTTAAGCTCCATCTTCGGATAATAGACCATTTGCTCCCCCAAAGACCCCAGTGTGGAATAATGAGGATCAAGGCCAGGCAGGAGAAAGCAGGACGGGAGAAATGTAAGAGGGTGGAACAGAGGAGGAGAGCTGACACTGGGCTAATACCCGCCCCGGGACAAAACCCATCAAAACATCTGTTTAGTCAGGGTGTGAGGTTATTGTACAGAACAAATACAGGATTTTTTATAGTTGACTGCCATCTGGGTGGTGGTTGAATGACAAATAATGATGGTCGCTATTATGATCGGATAGGGAAAAAGTAAAGGGTTGTTCACAGTGGATTAGTTTTGTGTTGATAATGGAACTTCCTGCTGAGTTACATTACTCAACTCACATGGAGGGATTTTCTTATGTTGTTCATAATGAATAGCCCGCATGGCTTACAAAAAGGTCTGCTAAATTATAGTTTTAAGCCTCAAAATCTAAGTACAATAGTACATTTAGTAAATACTACATTTCTAATAAAATCAGCTCCAAACAAAAGCTTTTGGTTGTTTAATTTGTTACTGACTAAACCAGCCAACTAAAAAATGAGCTTTGGGCAAACAGTTTGATAATTTCCTAGCTGATGGCTTAACTCCCCTGCAGCTGTATCCTATAATGTTGTTTATGACAATTCTGGCTTAAAGAAAGAAAAACAACTCAAGGATTAAAACAATAGTAAAAATAATAGATGATACCATGACTAGGCATTATGCTAATTAAGAATACCCCGATTCATAACCAGAAAATTTTGTTTTGAGTTTATTGCTAGCAAACAGCTAAAAAATGATGTTAGTTGGAGTAGCTAATTAGCAGAATTTGGTGCCTGAGCTCACCACATCTTGCTTTTAGGCTTGTTGCTGATTAAATTAGCTAACTGAAGAAGGCATCCAGATGGTCCAAAACTTTTTTATATAGATGGCCCCTAAAGTACTGCTAGCTAACTTTCTGCCACAAGTTGTGCTCTTCCCTCAAATCATGTCATCACTGTGTACAAACTCAAAAATAGTCTGTAGTCAGAACCAGGAAACTGAGGCAACTGATGGATAAGATACATGGGTTTGATTCTGTTTGTCCGTATAGGATGGTTTGAGTTGCATGCCGTACACGCAGTCTGTCTCCACGCCTTCCTGGTTAATAATCGATCAAGGGAACTCTGTGGTTTCTGTTATTCCCCAGTAAATAGCTCCCAGTTTCTACCAGTCTCGGCCCATCTTTTATGGATGAGCCTCTCATATGCCTTGTCAACACTACTCACCATCAATCTGTATCAGCTGGGCAAACAGCAGATTGACTCGTCTGTGTGCGTAAGAGATAGAGGAGTGAGCTAGATTTATAGTTTGGTGTGATCATGGTTGACGTGCATGGTTTTGTTTATGGGTACACCATCTATGTTACTGTCAGACTTTTCTAAGGGCTTTAGGTTTATTGAATGAAAGCATTCAGTAGTTTTGCTCAAGTATTTTTAATTGGTTACACTTCTGAATACACTATAGAGAAGATAGAAGTAATTATTGAAACTTTTCCCTCGCTTTCTATTTTTAGACAGACTTACCAGTGACAGTGATTGTTACTGTGAAAAAAGACTTCAGTCATGGTGGTGACCCACCTCTCCTCCTCATCACCCTCCCAAATCTCCCTCCTGTCAGTCATCCATCCCAGGCTACACATTCTCATGTGTCTCACGTGCTTCTTTGAGATCTATTTCCACTAACTGTCTTTTTCTTTCTTTCCCTCTTTGCCTACTGAAGCTCACAAATATATAATTGCAGGTAAGTGCATTCAGCCGTCTTTCATGGCCTTGTGAATCTACTAAATGTTGAATCCTAACTCTGAAGGAAAGAGGAGAAAAACCTAATTGGACTCTCTCAGCTGAAAGTTGGTTTAACGGTTTAATTCATAAACTAAAGAGTATATTAAGAGCTTTCTTTTCCCTTTGTCTTTTTTATACTCACACATTTAGACACGCACAAACCATTGAAGATGACCCCAGGAGGTCTGGGTCTGAACAAAAAGTGTCTGGGTCAGCGTGTGTGTCTGATTTAACAATGCATGCAAAGGATTTGTTAATATGTAAGCTGTATGCGGCTGTTCACCTGTTGCATGCATGAGAGTTGTTTTTCAGACATGACGACTTGAGACTTTTATATTAGACTGATGTATTGTCTAGCCTCATGTCAAACATGCTATACTGTATGTAAATAATATGCTATGACTGCTAATGTAAATTTACCATGGGCTGTCTCCACTGGGGAAAGCTGTCTGCAGAGAAAAGACCAACTTTATCTGTATGAATGAATACGTTTGGAAACCTTTCAAATAATTTTTTATTTATAATAGAGTTTTTTACATTCATGCAAGGTGAAATTGTATGGATCACGGAAGACAAAGTTTAAAATTACTGGAATTTCTTGCAGCTTAGTACATTTGCAACAGTGACTATTCATTTTTCTACTTTTAACGTGTTTAAATTCACATTATACACTGCATACACTTATTGTTTTGACTATTTCAGGTCAGAAAAATACTCCATAATGTGTCAAAAAATGTATGTCCCATTCAAAATTAGTCATATGCAGAATTCTGACAAGTTGAAAAACAGGCATGATAACTAAAGTACTGGTTAAACTAAGACTGGGTTATTAAAGCCGTTTCCACTTTAAAACTCCTTAAAATTTCTGCTAAATTTTTTGCAGATTGTCCCCAAATTGTTCACACATGGAGGCCTCCTAGTGGCAAGATGTAATATGGAAAGAACGGAGAAGAACTTAATGAGGAACAGCAATCGTATTAAAGCTGCTTGTCCGTTGAGATCTCACTGGTTGTGTGGATTCAGTCTATCGTTGTGGGATCAGAGGATGTTAACTCTACCACCCCTACTTTCTGCTCTGTGAATTCTTAGGAATATTTTCTGCTGCCTTCTCATATTGGCTCACTTTATGTGGAAAAAGTCTACTGGGCTGGCAAGAAAAGTCTGACTAATTTGGCTGTTTACATCCACACATGGAGCTCGCCCTAACGATTTTTAAGTAGTTTAAGTAGTTTTGTGCACTATAATTGTGCAAAAATGGGAAAACTTTATTAAGAATGATGCTCCTAGGTGGATAACTTTCTATCCAGTTAAACATAAATTGTAAGTCTCGACTTGTCTAAAGCCATGAAAGTACACTGTAAACCAGCTTCACACCTTAGCAGTGGTTTACAGGATGTAGCTAACATTAGCAGTGCTAGCATTGGCCTCAAGGCCTTCGATCCTTCTTGATGGTTAACGTCCACATTCATGTGCTGAACACTGGATAGGTGTATCCCCACATTTTAGATCGAAATAGTGCCAAACCATGTTGTTCCTATGAGATGCTATTGGTGCTATCAGGCCACCATTGTTGACATCAGCTTGAGCTAAGAGCAATATGGCTGCAGTCTGTAGAGAGATCTGACTTCAACCAGTTTAGCCAAGTAAAAGTATGCTTTCTCTGTTTCTTTCTCTCTATCGATGTGACTATGCTATAATGTGATGATACTGATGTCAGATTTCGCCTAATTGCTGGCACTGATACGAATGGCTTTTTCATTCATTCTTTTGGCCCAAGACTCTTGGTATGCCAGCATTTGCTAGCCAACACTTGTCAAGGTTTGTCAAATAGTTGGCGTCCTCTGCCCAGAAACAAGCTCTCTTTTGTTAAATGCCTGAATCACTGCCGTCACAGGTCAAAAGAAGAATATGTACTCACTAATTACTCCCTTGACCATGTGCTTCTTGCAGTAACAGCGTCCTTCAAGGCAAAATTCAATTCCACACTGCAGGCCTTTATTTGGTGCACATTTCCAAATATAAAAAATGCCTGCCTATATCACAACACATGTTTCATTCAGCATTCTCACTTTTCTCTCTTTCTATATGACATAAAGTGTTAACCTGTTTGCTCAATGGCACCACTTAAACCCTTAATCACTGCAGCATATTCATCACTCAATTTGTCATTAACAAGCCTGTGTATGTGTGTTCAAAGCATACCAGTGTGGATGACTGTGTGTGGTATCAGCTCTCAACTGAGGCTTTAGTCTTAATCTTTAGACACAAGCTTATGAGGTGGGGATAAGGCTGGAGGTAAGGTGAAAGGTCATGCATGTTGGGGTTATGAGGGCTCTGGTGCCTGCAACAGTCTGTGACCTGCTTACTGGTGGTTTCCTCTGGGATCTCATTAACTTATACAGGCTTACTCTTACTGCAAGACAAACAAGCAGCAGCAAGACGGGAATGAAATACAGTGCACAACTGAGGCTACGGTTGTGGTGTAGGATGTCAAATGATGGATAATAACCTACTGTCAAATGTTCCTCGGGGCTGGCGCCTTAATTCAAACAGCAACTCTGACTTTACTGAAGGTGCTTTTAAAAAATGGCCATTTCATGTTTTGATGTTTGTACTTGGTTTGCACCAATCTTCTTGTTCACAGCAGCATTGAATAATTAAATCAATTTATTGCACCATTGTTATCCTATATTTCATTGCATTTCCATCACGATTTTACAAAAAAAAGTTCTCATTCTCTCCGTGCTGCATCAGTCTATTATCGTCATTTAGTGTTTTAAAAGCTTATGCAGGCTAATGAAGCACCATATTCATATACATATGGAGGGAGAAAGAGCCAAAATCATGCTTCTGCTGGTAACTTAACATCTTTAGTAAATGTTAAGTTGAAATAGGGAATTATAATATCATACTGCTATAGTTGGCAGTGTGTCTGTCTGTCTGTGTTGATTTGCACACCACACTGTTGCTCCAGTTATCCTTGATCCTTCTCAGACGACTTCTTGGGTGTGCTGTTTTGAAACTGGTACCATAAAAATATCATAAATATGTACAGATTTTTAAGAAAATCAAAAAATGTTATGCCATGTCTTCATTGGGGACCTTCCCTGTATAATGGTGCATTCTTTTTAATATCGGAACTTAGAAATTCCAATTTGACTTTATTAAAAAATGCCCCTGAACTCTGATTAAGAAAGTACTAGACACCAAATACTGTTTTATTGTTTTATTGTCAAAAATGCTGGCAAACTCCCGCGCACTGGCTAAATTTCACAAATACTCTGGCGACATTTGGAAAGTGGGTGGAACTAGTGGAGCGAGCGTTTTCAAACATGTTTTAATTAGGGGTGTGCATGGTTAATCGGTAAAACTGTTAAATTCGTTTATCAAATTAGCCGACGTGGGATTTACAAGTCGGTTAAACTATTTACCTCTCATTTTTTAGAAACACAAGCTTGAAATCCCGGTCTAGAATGCTCTTTTAAACTGTCATGAACCTCCCTCCTCTAGAGGCCGCTGTAGCTTCAGTTAATGGCCGCTGCTTGCCCGTCTGGCACTTCACCGGATGTAAATATGAGAAGCTCAGCGGTGGCTTAGCAGTTAGCATGTAGCAGGAACAGCACAGTATGACAGTTTTTTAAGTGGTCAATGGAAAGAAAGTGGTATGTGGACTGTCAAGAGTTGAATTCATGTATAACTACTCTCCCAAATTAAGAAGAAGCCACGCCTCAAAGCACGATATTGATCTGCAAAGAGGAACAGGGCTGGTGCTAGCTGCTAGCTTGCTGTAGAGAGTATATCAGGCTAACGTCACACCTGCTGGCACAATGACCCTGTGAGGAATTTGACTGTTTTCTAGATTTCTCCTCTATAGACTAGTCGGTTAAACAAAATTTAATGAGCATTTATTGAGGTGAGAAATAGACGTTTAGGAACATCCTTAGTTTTAATATGGTTTTACTTTTACTACAACTGTATCAAAGTTTATAGTACTGTTAAATCTATTTGTTATATCCTTAAATGAAACAATGTCATCGTATAAATATTGTATTGCCATTCAGTTAAAATATTGAGGTGTTATGACGTTCAGAGATTTTGCCTTCTACTCAGGTGAAGTTTAATGTGCTTTTGCTGAACTTCTTTTGCCACTTCTTGCTGTTTTATCAGTGCCGCTTGTCATTTGACATATTTACTGAAACAACAAAACAGCAAAAGAGATCAAACTGGTGAATTTGGAACAAAATGAAGCAGAGTCATTACCAGGAGATCACAAGGTAATCATCCCCTCCTGCTTGCTTGTTGTGATTTTCCTAAATATATCCTGCTGTCTCTTCACACTGGCTCACATGGACGTCATGCAGAAAATTTACAAGGGGGAAGTAAAAACTACCAGTAATGTTGGTGTGAAAGATCTGTCTGTTTGGGTTAACACATGCAACTTAACCCGAACATTTGTGAAGTTTTCCACTTGTGTGAAAGCACTAACTCTGCAGGTTGCTGCTTGTTTTGCTTCTGTCTTCTGTATGTGATATTCTCTGATGGCCTTACCTCATTTCACTATCCTGCTCAGGTCTACTACAATGATAACCGGTTTGCCTGAATCCTGAATGCATGCATTACTGGACCTTTGTCACATCTACGATGTCAGCTGGGACATTTCTCTCCGTGCTCCAATCACACTGCATGAAAGCGCATGAATAACACATTCTTCTACGAGCTGTGTCGTTCTCATCAGCGACAGACCCTATTATGTGCACACTGCTGATTTCCTCAAGAAGCCCTATTCAAAAAGAAACAGGTAGTTTGACCCTTTTCAAATGCATCACACCATTAACAATGCAAGCCAATGGAGAGAACATCCTTTGTAGGCATAGCTATGAATCAAGCAGATACCAATTTCCTTCCCTGGCCAAAGACGGATCCGTCGTCCGCTCCAGTGATCCCCTTTTTCTCTGAGCCAGAACTCCATTATCAGTCCTTTAATGTGACTTTCAAATGAGAGAGGATGCAATTATCTGCTGTCTGCTTTGGGAGGTCAGTCTGAGCAGTAATCAGAGCTGGTGGGTTACGGCCTGTAGCTTCTGGCTTCTTAGCCTTCAGTTCCCTAGAGGCCTGGTGTCATTCATATTAAATGAGAAGCTGTGTACTCAGTATTATCCAGCCTGGTGGTGGATAAGTGGAAACTGGACATGAATCCTTTAGCTCGACGCGTCTTACCCTGTTTGTCCAGTGGACTGTTTGCAGAGGAGTGTTTTCTGATTGACATCTGTCACAGGAGCTGACACTTAGGAGAGGGCTTTTTTAGTTGAACCCAGTAACCTAATTTGCATTTTTGGCTGCTTTAAGACCACAGGTTAATTCAACAACTCAATTTTTGGGGTTGAACATAAATTATCCAGTTAGAGTTTGTAAGACTGACAAAAAATTCAACCAAATCTGTCAAACTTTGACCTTAATGTGAAAGATTTTGTCCATTAACACAGTTTAAAAATGTTCATTTACTGGATTAGTCCAACTGCAGTCAAACTTTTTAAACATTTTTACTCCTAAACTGGTTTGGACTGAATGGCCTTAGCTCAGATCCGGTCTTCTTATAATAGGGTATAGCCTTTATTATAATATTAATAATAAATGCTGGTCTTTTATAATGGGCCATAACAGAGAGTACGGTCAAGACCTGCCCTCCTTGTAAAGTGTCTTGAGATAACTTCAGTTAAAAATTGGCACTATGCAAACAATGATTGATTGATTAAGCAAGAGGAGTATGGCTCCCAATTTTGATTTTAATGTCTGCTAATGTCTGAGAGCTGTGCATGGCCGTATTAAAGATAAGAAAACCCTCTATTCTCAAGATTCTTGGCGTATTAGATGTGCAAATTGCCCACATGACATGAGGCAAGTACTCAGTGAGAAATCCCCTGTTTGTTGACATGCACGTTGATATGAAAATTAAGCCTTGATGCAGCCGTTATGCAACCCTTATGCACTCAGTCTGAAACAGCCGTAACAGAGACTGAGAAATTGTGCACCTCTGTCTGCTTTTGTCAAACTCTGCTGAAGTTTAATGTCGTATTAACATGAACTGGCCTTGGGCCAAACTAACTAAAGGAGGTATTGCACATTTCAGAGAGAACGAGTTACTGTAGCCAGTAGATCGTCTGTAAAGACGTGTTAAAGAAGTGTGTTTAAGATGTGTGTTAAGGACCTTCTGAAACAATTCTGGTGGATAAGCAAGTTACACCCTTACATATTACTTTCAAGCCTAATTTTTGAACTGTATTGTTTGTCTACAGGGATAAATGCTAACAACCTAAAACTAAAGAACTAAAGTACAATATACACTCGTGCAATATTTTCATCTACCTGTGCAATATCTCATCTGTCTAACCTCTGCACCGCTCACCTTTTACTTTACATGGGTAGAACTTTTGCACTTTATCCTATTTACTGTGTTTTTCACTTCATAGTGTTTTTTTGTAACTAGCATAAATATTTGTACCATGAATGTTTCATTTTATCAGAATCTTAGACATCTTAATGTTTGCTCTTTCTTTATTTCATTGTACTTGCACTATGATAATCCGGCTATCTTTACTTGACTTAATTGGTACAACATTTAAATCAAAGCAATGAAAAACTCAAGGTGTGAAAATAATCTTAAAATACATGCAAATGTTTGTGCAATTGAAATTATACTAAGCCACCTTTCTTTAAGTCAGACCAACACCTAAATAAAGTAGTTGGAGATAGATTTTCTCTTGCATGTCTACACCTCAGTCAACCCCAAACTAGATTTTCTGAGTATTCTCCCAAGTTCCTATGCCAGATTTTAACCTGAAAGTCAAACAACATAAATACAAAGTAGAAAGCAGGACTAAGGAGTAGTGAAGGCTAAAGCAAGAACCACAATGAGACACAGTTAATGTTGTGTCAGCTAATTTTAAACATATTGAAACTGAAGGATGGATGTTGGTGTTTGGTATGCGACATGGGTCAAGCAGACAAAGGCTGAGTAGGGACTAAATCAACGTTGGCATATTCCCACCTATGTATTGGAGTTAGACATGCTTCCATAAATATATCACTTCATCCCCAGTGCTAGAATCCTGGCAGTTGTCTAATTTAATGGCCTAACTGAGCAGCTCATCCTCATGTAAATGCACTGAAAGTTCACAGCTGACCTTTTAATTTGCCTCAAAATTCACCTTAAACTTGTTGAATTGTCATGATACTTCCTAAGCTTCAATAGTAAGCTGTAGTAAGCATGATCTTTAACATGTGGATGCATCAGTTTATTCCCAGAGTGTTTTCCAGTACTTATTTGGTCTTATATATTTCTTTGAGTAGAGAGGAGACGGTCCAGAAAGCAGAAGCCCCACATGTTATCTCTGACTATTCATCACTGACACCCCCCTTGTCATGTCGCCTTCACTCCTTCTCCTGTTTGGCTTCCTCTCTGTCTCTCTCCCTGAGGTCAGAATGAGGCCCCTCTGAAAGCCTAACCTTGGATCAGAGACATCCTCATCTATCAGTCCAGCCAAAAAAAAAAAAAAAATGCTCCCTGTAGCTGGGCCATCCTGACCTTCTGTATCAGCCCTGCCTTAGATAAGAGGCTAATGAGCTGACATGCTAACAAAATAGACCAAACTTTCAAGGACCAGGCTGTTTTCTCAGCTGACTGTGCCTTTGGCCCCAGTCTGTGAGTTTTGGAGAGGTTTCTTATCTTCCAGGCAGCTGATGGAGTCTTTTCAGTATGTTCTAATGATGCACTTGCAGAGACTTGCACATGACAGATGATGAACTTTTAGTCTGGTTTACTTGACTTCGGTGTTATGTTTTCATTGGATATGCAAAAACACTTAGTGCTACTCTTCTCTGGTGGTGGATCTGAAGACACCCAAGGAGACGTAGCTAAGATTTGGCTGCTGAAAGCGCTGCATTCTTGTGGTACGTTGTCTGGAAATCAAACCAAGGCAACAAACAGCAAACAGATATGGAGGCTAAGATAAGGGTGGTCTGACAGACGAATGACTTAACCAAAAATTCCATAACATTAAAGGAATCAACTTGCAAGAAGCTCAAAAGCTTTCACAAGTAAAGTTCCAACATGCTTACAGCGTATGCATGGTCACAGAGTTAACCAAGGCTGTCCAGCTTTTTTTTTCAAAGACATGAAACCTCTAATCAATGGTCAGCTCTTCATTTCTTATATTTTGATCTCCCCTGGGAGTCATCCTCATCACTCAGTATCCAGTTTATCTCACACACATGCTGTATTCATCTGAAGGTGTCGGGAGCTCAGAGGTTTACGTGTCAGTTCTTGCATCCTGGTATGCAAAAGCAAAGAGCGTGTGACTGTTTATTTCTAAGGCGTACGTGCTCTCTACAGTGTTTATTTCCAAAGTGTGTGATTGTAGAAGATAGTAAGCTGTGTACAGAGAGTGTAAGCTCTTAGTAACACATGTTCAGTGCCATTAATCAAGCATGGACTGACAGATCCTTTCTTACTACACTTCTGCAGCTAGGAACCATGATGGATGAACTTGGACGAGGTTTTAAACATTCAGGATTCAGGAACTTTAAAGGATATTTTATGAAGATGTTTTGTACAATTCCAAGCTGTGCAAGCAAAATTATGACAGCAAAATAAAACAAAATGTTTGTGTACGAGCTTCAAGTTATTGCTCATAGTGGTGCCCTCAGGATTGAATTCTCCAGTATTTCTCATGATCAGTTCCAGTCCATATCAGACGCCTGTATCATTTAGTCTCCCATGAGTTCACCCATGATCACAGAGCTTGAGCAAGCAGGAGAGAGAGAGAGAGAGAGGGAAAGAGAGAGAGAATGCCAACATAGGGCTGGGCACCTATGGCAAAAAAATCAAAATCATGGTTAATTGAACTTTTTACCTCTATTAATAAACGAATATTCCACCTCAAACTCAAGTTGTTCTGTAAATATTTGTATAATTTTAACAATTTGTTTTTTTATTGAAACAATTTAAAAAAAAATCAGCTGGAATGAAAATGTTTTCTGGAAAAAGTCAAATTTTCCACAAAAAGAAGAAAATAAACAACTTGTATTTCCTACTAAAAAATAAATTATTTTTATACTGCTGTATTAAAAGTAGAAAATAACTGCTGCTCACATTGCAGTCGGCTCTGTCTTTGAGTTTTAGCGGGCTGGATGGGATGGTGTCACATGACTTATGCTTCTTCTCTTGGGTTTCCAGCAGGCTGCATGCCCTGCAACAACTTGCTTCTCATCACATGACTACACAGTTTTTAAGGGGGCGGTGCATTAGTAGAGAGGGAATTACAAGGGACAAAAATTGAAATAATTGACATGGCATGGCTATAAATGTCGGTTTTGATTATTTTTCAATTAATTGCACTGGATACGGCATCAAAACCTAATTTAAAGGGGACGTATTATATTATGACAAGAAAAAAACCATTCCCTTCCACCTTCTCTTTCTCCACCTTTCAGAAAATGTGTGCTAAAACAAGCTGTTTTCAGATTTACCCCTCATGATGTCATGTGGGAAGTTAGCCCCGCCCAGGTTTGGTTGGCCCTCCCCGCTTGGAAGAGCAGCTGGAAGCTGAGAGGAGAATCAGGAGAGCCACATCCAAAAAGCCACATCCATTGCCCGAGAGAGGCGTGGTCAGGGGCGGAGTCAGACAGCTCAGTAACATTCAAAGCCACAGACACAGAAACAGCTCGTTCTGAGCAAGGCTGAAACAGAGGAGTTCTTAGACATGCAAAAATCCTATACTGGAGTGTTTTTCCTGCAACAAACTTCACAGACATGTTTTTGGGACCCCTGAGACCAATATAAACTTGTCTTAAAAGAGTATGTGACCTTTAAGTACCAGACAAATGACAAATTGTGAAGTAAAAGTCCACACTGAGCTTGAATCTGAGCAGTGTTATGGTTTCACTGTGTTAACAAGTGACTTTCAGTCTCTGGCTGTCAGAGTTCAAACTAGGGATGCATGGTATTATCAGTATTTTATCAATAAGGCAGATCATGACTTAAAAGTTAACTACAGTATTGGCAGATATTAAAACCTCTGCATATTTACATCCTGTATGTCAGCTGTAAATACTATACTATCCTATCCTGATCTTTTTCTATAATTAACCTTAGGCCTAAACTTCAGAGAGTGTATTTAGTCATGACCCTGTGATATAGTCACTGGTGATCGGGGAAATATTGCCTTGGCAGGCTAAATAGTGTTATAAATATGAGACCAAACACTGTCAGTGAGAACATTCAAGTTTCAAAATGAAAGTTTTCATCATTTCTGTTATTTTTTGTTGATCTAAAAGGATACTGTACATGAAACCTAACTGCCTCCTGAACTTAAGTGTAACTTGTAGGATTAACAGCAGTGATTTGCTTTGACTTGAGCATTATTGTTGCCCAGAGGCGAGTTTATTGAGTTTCTTGTAATCTTTTTGGCAGCAGAAACAAAAAGACTCCTTGAGTGTGTCTGCTCGGCTGTAAACTCTCAGGGTTATGCTGTTCTCTTCCTTATTGGGGAGGGAATCTCTCTCACTCTCACACTCCTGAGTCGGCTGGGCCTGGACCAAGGGTCTGTGCAGTGATCCCACCCGCCTCAGCCTCCTCTTGTGTTAAAGCATGACACGACAGCTCCTCAGCTGTGTTTACTGTCCTCTCCTCCTCCACCCTGAGGTTTGACCCATATGCAAACGTTATCTTATCTTCAAGGTGCAGGTGAACTTTGTGTCAAGGCAGGGAGATTCCTGCATTGTGTGTAATTACCTTTTCTTGGTTGCTGTCTTGACTTATTGTGCATATTATAAACATCTCTATAAATAAACATTTGAGAATGTTTAAGTCACTTCAGTGACTCATAGCTTGAGAGAAATGTGTGAGTAAGTCTATAGGCCTTCAGCCAACTTTGGTTCCCCCCCTAAAAGCAGCCTAAGATGATGCTGCATCGCTTTATTTTCCCTGATTATTTCATATAAGGACACCTAAACACATGCTGATGAAATGCTCACCTTCCTTTGCTTTTTTCAGAACGGTTATTCACGGTTACAAATCAATGCACAATAATATTTCAGAATTAGCTACTGCAAGTATAAGATCTACAAATCATGACAGACATACAGGAGTAGGCTGGCTCTGTATCCATGAGCCAATATTTGTTTTTACTTTGGCATTGATTTTATTTACCTTGTCTTCACATTTATCAATGAATCGTGTAAATCTGCAGAATGTATGGCCTTCTGAATCAAGAAATGTATTGACGATTTATCTGAAATGCCATGATCTTAGTTTACAGCATGCACAGTTTATCGACACTTGCACTCAGTTAATGAATTTCTTCCATCTCCCACCTATTACCCAATCTGTCATCCTGATCCTGGAATGAATCAGTGTGCTACAAAGTGATTTGTTATCACTCTCTTCACCTACATTGGCTGATGACTCTGGTTCCTGGCATGTGTTTTATAATGGAACAGATTAGGAGCTACTCTTTGCTTCTGCTGCCATCTTATGGCTGCCTGCTGCATAGTGAAGACCTTCTTCGACTGTGCCTCCTCTGTGGCTGTAGCTCTGCTTCACTGCAGCCAGAATAATACAGATGACTGTCAGTGCACTGGAGTTCATTCTCACATTGTCCTGCCTTTTGTTGCATGTGATCATTTCATGTCTGCTCATGTTTTCCTGCAGCTGCAGGTCTCTTTAGCTTGTCTCAGTCTGCTTATGCCATTTGTAATCCAGACTTCCATTTTTCCTTCTATAATAGAGCCAAAGCCCCTTCTTTTGTTCTTTTAAGCCATCGAAAACACACCTGTCTTTGCAGAAAAGTTTGCAAATAAATGAAACATGATTCAACATAAATCCTTCTTGCATAATGTTGTTTTCTTTAATTTCTGGATCTAGCTTTCTTTTGAAATACTCTTTAATGAGTACTTGTGTTTATACAACTATGAACATTCACGTGATGATCACAGCAGATGTGATAAAATAGGGGATTACACAGCCAGTGGTGAACAATCACAGTTGATAACAAGTGAGCAGCACTAGACGTGGATGAGGTACAGCAACAGAACAGCAGCTTCTTGCATTTCCTGCATCCTTATGTAGTATTGGAGGTAACATGCAGTTCCTCTAGGGCAATGACAAACATGTCTGTCATTAGAAAAGATATGTTTATTGTCATGTGTGAAGTAAAGACACCATGCAATGAAAACTGCCAGTCTCCCTTATAACAAATAATAAAGACCACATTGAAACAGACCATGCATTTTAAAAAGACTGTTAAAGGACACAAGGATGAATAAAATCACAGTCTGGCATGAGTCTGTCTGTGAGCACACACTTGTCCTGTTTTAACTAAATACAGTATTTCATTGGTTCTTAACTGCTCTATTCTCCAGACTCCTTAATAATGGACCATTACCGACATTTCTGTACCTTTTCCTAAAGTTTTTAATGAAAATTCATGCAGTTTGGACCTTAGATGGAAAAAGAAAAACATCTGACTGAACAAAAGACTGGAGAAACATCATTACAGAAGCCCTGATAAGACGTTCGTCCATATATTTTATTTCAGACTGTTTCCTGTAAAATTAAATTAAATTAAATGTTATAAAGGGAAAACTGTCTCTTATCCCAAGAAAAGGGGACAAATAGGTGAAGAATGTGAGAGAGCAACCAAAATTTACTTCTAATCACAGCAAAATGGAGTAAAAGAAATCAAATGGGAAATATCCACTTTGAACTTTTGTACATATTGGCACTTTTTTCCAGGCACACTTTTGTGACCCACTGGAAACCAGCCCACCAATTGATAACTACTGTCTAGAGCAGTGGTTCTCAACATAGGGGTCGGGACCCCGCTGAGAGGCGGTCACACATTTGCCTCTTTACACCAATTTTGCCAAATATTTGCAACTTACAATCCAATTTTATCCACTTAAACCCTTTCCACCACTTTTTTCTGCCTGTTTTGCCACCTCTAAACCAATTCTTGCCATTGTCCGCCTATCATTGCCTCCGCTGGCCTGTTATTGTTACTGTAAACCAATTTTCAACACCTTTTACACAGATTTTTGCCCATTTTAACCAGATTACTTAATTTGTTATTCACATTTTTGCCAGTGTAATCCATTTCTGTTTCAATTTTGCCCTTTTTTCTGCCTCAGTTAACCCCTTTGCCAGTTTAAACCAATTTTTGTCCCATTTCACCACATCTTTAACCCATTTTTGCCACTTTAAACTCATTTTGACCACTTTTAATTCCCGTTTTTGCCACTTCAAACAATTTTTTGCTTATTTTCTTCAACTTTTATCTAATTTATGCTACTTGTAACCCATTTTGCTACTTTCAAAACTCCCATTAACCACCCTTTACACCAGTTCTTGCCAATTTTAACCCATTTTAATTCTGCTTTGAAGAAAAGGGGTTTACATTTTTAAGGAGGCTATTTACTATGTCACAAAAGACAAAAATGTATATTTTATAAGAGTTGTCATTATTCAAAATAAATATTACTTATGGATATTACAGACCAGGATTTTGCTGGCCTCCATGGTCCCCAGTTCGTCTAGACCCCAGAAAGCTCTCTCATTTATCCCCTTATGGACGGCCTTGTCTGCTCATGACTATTCTTGAATGTGCATGGCTGTGTTCAACTACCTTCAGGTAGAGTGGGGGTCCACGGTCTCTGGAACCTTTATTTTGGGGGTCACAGGCTGAAAAGGTTGAGAGCCACTTGTTTTGAGCAGTGGTTCTCAACTGGTCTAGCCTCAGGACCCACCACCATTAGCAACTGTCACCCAAATTTCTAAACATTTTTAACAACTTTCTCACAACTACTTTGTGGCCCAGTTTTGGATCCCAAACCACCACTTGAGGACCCACAGGTTAGGCTGCAGCCCATGGAGGTGCAGCCTGTGACTCCTTTCCTGCTTTTCATTCCCTACTCTCTCATCCCTGTTTATCCTCTATCCTTCTCTGTAAATAAATGCATAAAAAGCCCCAAAAAGTCTTCTTGATTAGATTTTTATGGCTTTGAAAAGTGTTAGAAATATTTAAGGTTATCTAAATCCATAGGTTAAATAATCTTTCAAATAAATGTGACATTTTTTGCAAAAATTTTACATTTTGTATCTTTAAATATGCATCCAAAGATGAGAGGAACTTGCATGAGTCATGAACCTTGCAGTGTGAAGCTGTTAGGACTCGTGGATACACTAGGGGGAGCAAATGCTCCAACACTGTGTATGGAAAAGTAGCTCCACCAGCTGATCGCCTCCTCCTCCTCCTCAGTCCGCTGTTCCTGGGAGTTCAAACCTGCGCTCAGCCCCTCGCTCTGCCCTCCTCCTCCTCACGCTCATCAGGGCGTCACATTAGAGAACCACGGCAGACTGGCTGAGGACATTATCATTCAAACACATACTTTTACAATAAACACAACTGTAACTCAGACAAACTGTGCTGTCACAGATGCATTTTAGTTTAATGATGTTTTTTATGGTGCATCTGCTCTTTAGAAAAAGGGAAAACAGAGTGGAGAGTGACAGGAATGAGGAATGAGAGGCGGTGAGATGGATTTGAAGTAGAAATATTATGAGCACATCATGAACACCCTGATCATTAAAAGGAAGAGAACGAAGAGGGGAACTATGAAAGGAGGGCGGTGGTTCATGCACATTCATATTTAATTTGTCATTTGAGCCGCCGTTGCATCAGCTCTTGTCTTGAGTAGCCGGTGCAGAGTCTGCTCAGCGCTGTGGTGAGCTGCTGGGGTTATTGTGTTGCCAAGGGCAGCGCCTCCGTCATAACCCACTGGGTCATGGGAGGCAAGAATATCTGGGTTATGGTAATATAATCTCTTTCACCCATGAGTGCACCTACTGTATGCAGAGGGCTGCTGTGAAAGGATAAGGGTGTGCGTGCGTGAGTGGGTAGGTGCACGTGCCCAGGGGCCTGCTAAGTAGGTAAATGTTGATGGGGTGGGGGGGGGTGTCCCATCTGCTGTTTGTATGTGTATGTAGCCTCCCAACACCCCACCCTGTCCATCTAAAGATTAAGAGACCAGCACTGGATCCCTGACCCAGAATCCCCCCCTTCATGCCCATCCTATCAGAAAACCGAAACATGCACCCCTCCCTCCCTAAATGCCCCCCCGTCACCCCCATTTCCTGCTCAGGACAGACGGCCTCATGGGAGCGACATGGGGTGAGGCCTCCATTAGCCCCTGATGTGTGGGGCAGTTGTGTTGCATTGTTGAGTCTGTGCTGGAGAAAAATGGGCGTTAAAAGCGATGGTGTCAGCTGTGGATTTAGACTGTCAGGGTCTGAAAGTGTTACTGTGTTACTTTAAGACCACATGGGGTAAAAAAATTTCATCATGGAAATGGCACTCTAACTTAATCTTTTGATGGACTTTCAGGCTTTAACTGGAGACACTGCAGTGTGCAGACATGTGAATTAGACCCCGGCGGACATTAAGCTCTCAGACACTAAGTACATGACTTTAAAAGTCTGTTTATGCTGTTAGTTAGAGACCAAAACTGGACTTGAAATACATATTAACACGTTAGTCCAATCATACTAAGGCCAGTCCTTGATGTTGGACTAAAGGGTGTAAAGTTAACCATTACATCTAAGCATGATTGCGTTTTCAACTCTATTCATCAATACTGAGTCGGCCCCAAACTGGCTTTTCATGCTGCACATGCACCACAGTTCCTGAGAAATGCATGTTTTTAATTTGGAGTAAACACCAGGTAGGAAACCAGATGGTATCAACATATTACAAAGGATAAGTGTGCATCTTTTTATACCAATAGTGAAGTGAAAAGAATGTGCAAAATGGAAATAAGCTAGGTACATAAACTTAACATTGAGTAAAAGGTTAAAAACACCCAAAACTGAAGAAAAACTAAGCACAACTTAACTTAATTGTCTCTGTATAAGTTATCTAATAGAATATGAATGTGGCTAATATTGGCAATGCTAGCATTTCTAGCTTTCAGTCCTCCTTGCAGGTTAGCATCCGCATTCCTGAGCTCATTGAGGTTAAGCATTACTCTGGTGGATATTCCAGCTTAAGTATACCTTTTTTTTTTAATTTTCTAGATTAGATACTACCAACCTGTTCTGTGCTATGAAATGCTAACTGTCCACTGTGCTTGTTTACATCCAGGCTGTAGAGCCCCAAACAGAAGGCCCAATAGCCAGAGCTACAGCAACTCTGTGGTTATAACCCTGACTCAGGGCACTCAGCTGCATTACAACTTGGACTTAATATTTGACTGGTAATGAGGGCCGTTGTATGGAAATAATAGTAATGTGTTTAACTGAAGAGTTATCTGGGTGCTGTCTAACGCTCTCATCCATTCAACCTTTAACCATTCTGGCAACGTGTAGGGGTGGGATAAAAAATTGACACAGCATAGTATCGCGATATTTTGTCTGGTGATACATCGTATCGTCTCATCCACCAAGTATCAATTTTTTCAAATTAGTTGCTAATATGAACTAAAGTCTGTGATAATGAAAAAATAAGATCAAATGTTTAGACTGTTGTTTTTTCCAGTGAGGTCGGCAGAGGTGACGGTCAGAGAGCAGGAGAAAGTTAGTACAACAAACATGGCAGCACCAGGGGAAGGACATTAGGAATTCAAGCAGGGCATGAATGAGATGGACATGACACATGAGGTTTGCAAGAAGTGCTACATGAAAAAACATACTGCAGAAATACGACAAACATGAGGGCAAGCTAATTCTGAATCAGCTAAACAGCTGAAAAAATGGTATAGATCGCATTATACCTCAATAAATACTCACTGTATTGCAAAATGTTTAAAATTGCAATAATATCAAATTGTGACCCGAGTATTGATATAATATTGTATCATGGGGCCACGAGTGATTCCCACCCCTACTAACTTGATCAGCAGTTGTTTGGAAAGTCATATGAAATCACGACTACAGTAAAAAGACCACAGTGGAGGGTTGGAGGGAAAAAAGCTTAGGACAGTAGCAGCTACTATTGACTACTATGTGGAGCTGCAGCATCAGGCATTTTAATTCTTCGCCTCTTCAAAAAGACACATTTACCTCAGCTGACAAATGCAGAAAAATGAAGATACTGCACATTTTTGTCATGTTTGACCCGTATACAGCACAAGGCTGCTATATAAATCAGTAATATCAGAGAAATCTGATCCAGAACTTCACTTTGGTGATGTTTACGTACTGGTTCATCTTTGGTAGAGGAGAATTATCCTCCTTACACTGCCACCAGGACAAAGTCTACAAAAGTAAGGATGGTTTTATGCTTGTACGGTGTGTTTGGGTGAATATTGCTGCTATTTGGGAACTATGGGGTTGGAAATTCTTTATCACAGGTATAGGTGATTGGTATTTATGTTGCTAACTTTAGCCAGTTAGATACTAAATGACCACATCAAGGCCTATTTATACTCTGAAGAGTGTCAAAATCGTTCTTAGTTGTGTTGATCATTTACTTGTCAATGTCAGTGTTAATTTAACTCCCATAGTGTTAACTGTAAAACTTTTGCAGAGTTTGTATCGTTCTGTGACATTCTGAGTGTTACTTCCTGACACACAAAGGTGCATTTTTAACACTGTATTGTGACCACCAAGTATTTGTTTATCTGAATTTAAATGCAATGCAATGCAATGATTTAAATGCTCAAACATATGACTTACGCAATTCTGCAGGTCATGTGCATGATTTAGTGTTGTGCTGTAGTATTTTTACTATATCATGCTCACTCAAGCAGCCAGTAGCTGCGGTTACAGGAGCTTTTTTTTCACAATCCTATTGACTTTATTCTGACTGGAGATTTAAACTTCTCTGTACACTAAAAAATGTGACCTGATTGAGATATGCATGTTCATGCATCATACATTTGATCTGAATACAACTGCTCTGACATCAAGGCATCGTCCCACCGGTCAACTCTACCAAAAATTTACCGCAGAAGAAGAAATTCCTCTTTGCCTGTCTGTATGTTACACTATCTGTTGAACAATTCTGAGCTCTTTTAAAGTTTCAAGCCAAAAAAAAGTTGTCTCGGCAACAGATCAGTCTTGTTTTGCTCCCGCCATGTTTCTGTCTATTCCGTCCGACATGTGCAGTTAGACAAGAATCACCCCAAACAGAGAAAGATGATCAGATTGAGTGTTTTCATGGACCCTGATCTGAACAATTGGCATAAACCACCCCTCTAGATCGGAATGAAATCTCTTCCCAATTGAGCCAAATCAGAGGATTTCATTCAGAATGAAGTGTTAATATGAAGAAGTTTTATTCAGATCAGCCATTTAGTGAGATTACAACTGGTTCATGTAAACATAGCCATTAATTGCCTGTACGTGTTACATACTGGTGCTCCACGGGCAGGAAGCCACTAACTCAGTAAACGACTTCACTCATGGTGCAAATGTTTAAAAATGTAAAAACTACAAAAATCCCCAGAAGCATGAGCAAAAGAATCCCAGTGATAATTACTGTACAACAGGCATCATCTAAAAACATCTAAATTCTGCTTGAGGGCACCATGGGAAAATTGTGCAAATTTGAAATGGCAGTAGGCGGAGCTCAGATCAGCTGACTCTCTACAGATTGGATTAACACTGACTGGCTCAACACTGTCAAATAACTTCTACACTAAAGGCCATTTAACTCAGAATGGGGTTAAAATTACACTTTGGGACTTAAATTGACTTGACACCGAGAAATCAACACTCCAGTTTTACTGTGCAGCTGTCAGTCAGTGTTCAGGTGCTGTTATTCTAGTTAAAAGACAGCCCTTTATTTCCTAAAGGAACTATGGAGCATGGAGCAGCATAATGTGCTTTTACTCCTGCTGGTTTTCTTTCTCAGATAGTGTTCAGTGGAAGTATAACCTAGGCTGGTCTCAGTGTCGTTTAGTGCATCCAGCTGAGGAACAGCTTTCTTTCATTCAGAATAAATAGAGATAAAACTGGATTAAGCATGCAGGTTGCCACAAAGACCATCAACTTCTGAATAGTATACACCTGTAGGAGGTTTTCCTTGCCCACTAGGAGGTTGTTCCATGAGTGAAACCTACAAAATGACTTCATTTGCACATTCTTTTAACATGCATCTGTTTTACCTTGGTGCTTGTGTACTTGGACAGGTACAGCAGTGTAATTAAATGGCTATACTGAGGTATAACTGCATGCAAAATGATATTTAAGGGCATAAAAATGTGACTATGATACTCAGTATATGTTGATAGCCACTGGCGGGAATTGTGTTTAATGTAGGTTCTACATGCACAACCATTTTCAGCCCTTGGTCCTTGAGCTTATCAGAAATTAGTTCATAATTTCTTCATGACTATCCCATCCAGATCTGTCATATCTATTATAAATGCCCCTCTTCCCTCTATATACCCATCTGCTTTACCTCTGTCACTCCTTCAGCTCCCCTGCTGACCCCGACTCACCCCACATCCACTCTACTGCCCCTGATGCACCAATCCACCCATCCATACACAGACCCTCTCCTCAGGCACTGACCCACTGGGGGTCTTTGTGTGAATCCAGGCCACACCCAGTTTAGAAGACCCACTTTTTGTCTTGTTTGTCACACCAAGCAACGCCGGAGGCCTCGCCTAACCGCCACAAACACCATTCAACACTGAGAACATCGTCCTGGAGACTGTTCTGCCTTAACAGGGGGTGTAATGGCTCTGCTTTGACATCTGAACAATAAGATATGCCTCCATTTAAAACCTGAGTTTGAAAAGAGATGTTTTTAATCACTGCGGTAGGGCAGAGCTAGCTTGTTTTCCCCTCTTTTCACCACCAATTACCATCACTGACAGTGATGCATTCTGATTTTGATGCGCTGGATTTCAAGCAGAGTTGTCACCCCATGCTGGAGCGGCGAGGAGGCTTGTTTGCGACAAAGCCAGGGGAATAACAAATGCAACATATGGAGCTTTATGATCAAACTGTAAGCGTCTAAAATACTTTTTGCTTTAATGGAAAGCATGCCCCATCAAGTAGGGTGTGGGAGGCAGCATCTAAAAGCCATTAACAGCCTGGCTTCCACTGAATCCTTAATGACGATGTGTTGGAAATAATGCAACCACAACTGCACCAGTCTTTGGAATGATTGTTGATCAGATGGGAGAAAACGTAGCACCCTTTGGCTTTTCACTCTGTTTTCAGAGAGACAGCCGTGTGTGAAATCCCCCCCCACTGTACCTGATTCTCCACCATCCTTGGGGGTAATTTGGAAACGAGTCATGAAATTTCAAGTTCTCGCTTTAATTTCCTCAGGTGTCTACTCCCATTATCACTGGAATTAAGCTGTAATCCATTGTATGGTAAATTGAATAAATTGGTTTGGGGATTTGAACGTACCTTATTTATGAGGTGATTGTGCCTCGCGGTGAGCCACATTTCTCATTTCAAAATAGATTATGGTTCCCTAATTGATAAGATAAACAGGCCATAATGGGGCGTCTTTTGGTAAACCTTGCTAACTGAATTGATTTTTCCCCTCCCTGTCATGTTGCACAAATCCATCTCCCTTGCTTTTTTAATGTAGTGCACATAACAAGACAAAATAGTTATCAGAGCCTTTCAATTATGCTGTGTACTCCAGGCTAAATAATTATGTGTGCTCAAAGCCGTAGCGCATGCTTTTGGACTGAGAAAAGTGGCTCTATTAAAGTAACATTATTTGGACTCTCTTTCATGATGTAACTGGGCTAAATGGGATTGCTGGAGGAGAGATAGTGGAATGGAAATCCATTAACGGCCAGTTGGGAGATTGAGGTGGGGGCTGCTGCTGGGAAAACCATAGGGAGTTGGGTATGAAGGGGGCATACAGCAGAGGTAGATTGGCCTAATTGGCACTTCTGGCCGTCTTGTCACATACCTGCTTAATTGGTGTGCCGAGAGGTCAGGGAGAATATAAGCAGGGGGCTCTGGAGCGGATGGCTTAGGACTGCAAATGTGTGGGAATAGTGTTTGTATGAGCGGCGCAGAGGATGGACAGAGCCCCGAGTGCATCTATCCGAGAGGCGGATAGAACATCAGCTCATCAGCATAAAGCATTAAACATTTACGCTGACCTACAAAAGCTGACAGTCACTGCCATCACCACTCCTCCCTCTCCTCCTTCATATCCCTGCTCAATTTCCAGCAGTTCCCCTCCACACATACACACACACACACACCCAGGCACATCAGCTCTGTTTTCCTTGGCTGATAATGAGCACTCGGCAGGGGAAAACCAGAGAAATTGGAGGTTTGGATGGAGAATGAGATACGGAGCACTTTAGTTTTTAGACAAGTGGCAAACCTGGGATGCTCTTTCTTCAGCTGACCTCTCCGTTGCTCTTAAATACAGAGTGCAGCTTTCATAACCTGCTTTTAATTCAGAGAAAAAAAATGCGAAAACAGCATAATTTTCTTCTGGTATTAGCTGTGTCATCTTTGCCGAAAGCTAGAATTTTGAGCAGTCTTTTGAATCTCATTAGTCTGGCTTTCAGAGAAGAATTTTATTGTAAAATGAAGGTTGTTAAATGCTCTATCCAAGGCTTTTGCCTTGTAACAGAAATAATTTCTGTTAAGATTCAAGCGTTGTCAGAATGATAGGATTCCCTTCTTCAGAACAGCCTCATTTTACAATTTGAAAGACAAAAGAAAAGAATGCATGTTTATTTCAAAATCTCAGCATCTCTCCGAAGAAACTGGCATGATTGCATCAGCAGCTGCTCTCCAAAAATGTTCAAACAAATGTTTATGGGGATTGTTGTGGATGATAATAATACTAGCCAATACACCTTAATGATTCTGAATTTTTTTTCTATTGCAGAAACATTTAATTCAGTTGGCCATACACACCTATATGCAAGACTTGTATTCTTATATTGGAGGCTTATATTAAATTAAAATGATGCACAATCAATCCTATAGCAATCACATTATCAAGCTGTGCCGTTACAAATTTACATAAAAGTCTGCAATCATTTTTGTGTTAAGTTGTACTTGAAGGATTTACAAAAATGCCTGTAGAAAAGCCTTTAAGTTGACAAATCTAGCGTATAGCATTAGGTCAGACAGGATGTTGCGTTCAAATGTAAGCAATCAAGATCACAAATTCACTTCTTGATGACATGAAATAGAATCATAGGTAAATGAATTAAGTGGATAATAGTTTGGCATTATAATTTTATTATAATGAGAGGTTAAATCAGCCGGGAGATTAACTCCGGCACACACTTGCCCGCATATTTGGCAAGTGTGTAACCTTTCACAGTGGTTAAAGCCTGACTTTGCAGGAAAGTGGTCAGAAATATGCCAGTTTAATTCTTCAGCTCTGATAAAAATCTGTGTAACTTGTTGCAATACAGTCAGACAAAATATCTAGTTCTCTCTCTATCTCTAGAAAAATCCTGCTGCTGCCTGGTGTGCTCTGTGTGCTCCGAAGCGGGTCCTTTTGTTGTTTATGTTATGTCACGTTCTTGTTCTAGGGCTCCTTCATTTGCATTCGTACCGTGCTGAGGCCCAGCTCGTCCTTCTGTGCCGGGGCTGTGAAGCGTGCCGTGCCCAAGCATGGAACGACTGCACTCACACTGGTAAAATGTACTGGACCTTAGGCCTTGTCCACATGGTTACGAAAAATATTTTATTTTGTTTTGAAAAAGTTTACGGGAACTTACGGGAAATACGGGACCATTTTAGGAAATATCCGTGTTAGCACAGTACCACCGAAAATGACTGAAAATGCTGAAGCATGTATGCCAAGCCTGCAAATGGGGCTGCAACGCTGCCATGGAAATGTGCTAAAGAAGAGAAGAAGATCACAGAAAACTGCCCAAAACTTTTTCCTAGTTTTCCTTCTTGGTGTTCTCTGCAGTGGATCTAAGAACATCTGGTGTATGCTGTTCTCGGTGGCGGATTACAACCCTGTAATCCACCATTGTTGTTCTGGTTCAACATGCACATGCGGCCTAAGTGAGCTATGCTATGTGTGACATAATCGTTTCAAGATAGATGCCGTTGGCTGTCCACATGGAGACGAAACGGTAAGTGTTTACAGATTTGTTCACTCTGGGACCCGGTTTCAAAAAGTAGCATTCACAGCCTCCCGAAACACCGTGTGGATGAAACACCGATACAATGGGATACAAATGGGCCCAGGCAAGGTATGGATCGCCTTGTGTGAGCGCGCCCTAACTGTCCCCTGCAAAGTCCTAAAACAGTCTTGTTTGGTTGCAAATCTATAGTCTGAACTGGGCTTGAAACCCTTTTTAATGCAACATTGTCACCTGTTTTTATTAGCTGACTAATATTAATCCTGCTGGTTTAAACACATAACATTTTGGACTAACAGAAGGCTGTTTTGAGTGCAGGTGGAGAATCACAGGCCTGCAGCATGATGTACTTAATACTTATTGGCAGGCAATTCAGTGATATTAAAAAATGCATTAGACAATCAGTGTGTTTGTGCAGTAGTAGTTTGATTTAGAAGATGTGGTCTGACTTGAGAAACAACTCCACCTTTCAGGACCCTTGAGGCTCAATAGTAGCATCGATGAGCTTAAACCTCATTGATTTTCTGAGTTTGAAAAATGCAGAATTATCTCCTTATGGAACCAGGCTTCGATCTCCATCCTTACAAATGTTAGTCCTCATAGGTTTTACCTCCTTGCATCATGATTTCATGCAAAAGCTCCTGTAAAGATGCAGCAGCTGTATCTTTTACTCATGCGGCTCTGTGCTTCTTAGAGAAACAAATGGGAGAGATGCAGGCTGTTTATCATGATCGACTGCAGATGTCTTGTTGTGGCCAGTGCACTCTGCTGTGGAAATGGTTTGGGCAGTGAAAGAGAGAAGAAAATACAACATGGATAAAAAGGGGAAATGAGAGTCTCTCTTGGTGTGTCTCTCTTGCTCTCTTTCTTTCTCGGTCCATCGGTGGTCTGTAATAGACGTGATGGAAATTGATTTCTTGGTGAATTATTTCGTGTGCCCCTTAGACTGAGGAAAGACTGCGATCTTTCCCCTCTTTCCTCCTACCAGAGAGATCTGTGTGACTCTCAGGCTGTCCTTTCCCCCGAGCTCCTTCCAGGAATGACTGCTTTAATTGTTCATTTCAATATTCTGGACTGTTCCTGTGACTCATTCACCTCGAACCTCCCCGCTCTGCTCTGAGCACTACCTGTCTATTAGGCGGCTGATTTGCTGATCGATAAGATGGAGAGCGATGTTAGGAGAGAGCAAAGCTAGAATCAGTGGAGGAAAAAAGAACAATTTTAAAGGGCAAGAGCACCCAAATCATTTCTTTCTTTACCCCACCAGCAGTCCTGGTTCTTCCACCTACAAATCACTGCCTTGTTAATCCCCCTTCCAATCTTATTCCTCTGGGTAAATGCCAACACAATTTTGTGACTTTTGAGGAGGAAAACAGCCACAAGGAAACACACAATCTATAAAGCCCTGTGAACGGGGCTGTATTATCAGCATCGGCGTCTGTTTGCCGGGTCCTGATCAGTCTTTGGGGGTCATTTGCTTTGTTTAAAGCAGGAGCTAAAAGGATTCAATATGCTTTATCGACAACACTGGAAAGTGTGGTCGATGAGTCAACGTTATTGACTCAGGGATGGGGAGAAAGCGAAGATAAACTCTGCTGAAGGGATGATCAAGCTTACTCTAAGTTATGTCTTGCATCATCAGCTTTTTGGCCTCTGAAACTAAATCCTGCTTTGAGCCAAGGTCAGACATCTGAGCTTTTCAGGCCGTGTTTTATTGGAGGAACATAACCTTGTATAGTCCTTTTTTTTTGTTTCATACAAAGTAAGACACGACACAAGGTGTTTCATTTTATTTACAGCGTCAAACTAAAACTTTTATTGAACTAACTTTGAAACATAATTGTGTTTTGTGTTGAAAACTTTTTAAATGGATCAACTTTTAGCTTGTTCAGACAGAAAAGTCAAGACATTTTTTATGCTTTTCACCATGTTTTTGCCATGTTTTTCCTTTCTTAACCCATATTTGCTGCTTTAATGCTCTTTTGTCTATTTCAACCTATTTTTGCTATTTAAACTCACAGTTGCCATTTTTAAACCACTTTTAAACCAACCAAATTCTAACAATTATATGCCACTTTTCACCAATTTTGACCACTTATTTTCACTAATTTTGCTACTTTTAACCAATTTTGACTCTTTAAGCCACTTTTCAACATTTATTTCTGCCCATTTTTGCCACTTATATCCCTTATATACCACTTTGTTTCCTCTTTCACCATTCTTACCTCCTATTTTGCCACTTACAAACCTTTTTTTCCCCTCTTTCACCATTTTTACCACTTTTTCTGCCAATTTGTGCCATTTTTAATTATTTTTTGCCAGTTTATTCAGCAATTATTTTACTTTTTTCCCCTTAAAGTTATTAAAATTTCTTCTACATTATTTTCCAGCATCCTGGCGCTTGTGCACTCATGGTTTAGCAAGGAAGTCTGACTTTGCTTTCTTTTTGGTTTAGTTCAGTGTGCCCATTCAAATTGTTAACATTACAAATAAAAAGGTAATCAAGATAATGGGTTGACATCTTGAAAATGCTACATTGTGCTACAGCATGCATACATACAATTCATTTTTGTTGCTTTGATAAGAGTGTTTCGTATTCAGGTATAATATAAAATGTGTTTATCACAGATTTATTTTACAGTGCTCCATGATTTTCCTGATCTCTTTTGGCCATCCATTTGGCTTGGCCCCAGAAAGCTCTCCCCTTTATCGCCTCTTGTGAGCAGCCTTGGGTGCATACACACCAGGTAGTCTGTGCCATACCCAAGCATGTTTGACTCCCAAAAGTCCAGTTTGTTTAAATGGAAAGCTCTGTTCCATGCTCAGGGACAGTATACGACCTTGGCCCTGGCACAGATGGAAGAAGCCGGCTCCTGCATGGCACCATAGCTCATGTACTTGATCAAACATGGGTGTGCAACATGGACGCTACATATAATGAAATTTAACTCTCCTCATGGCGATCCTAAATGAGTGCTGATTGATCACAGTAGAAGAAAACAGTATGTACCCTCCTGGACACGACTTCCATTAGTGCTAAACCAAAAGAAGAGCTGCAGCTAATTAATACTTTCCGGAACATTTAATCCGTCATTTTGAGTCCTGATTAATCTGCTGATATTTACCTGATAAATGCTGGAAAACCGTGAAAGATGCTCGACAAAATCCTTCTTCAGAGAACAATAAGTGGGTGAAAAGGAGCGCCTTTGTTCAGACTGCATGTACTTGGTTTCATTCTTCCACCTGTGAGTTAGTGCATCACCTCAGGATGTGTGCTGGCTCATGATGTGGTACTCAGACTTGGAGCCAGAGCTCATCCAGCTGTGTCTCTCCCTCTCTGGGCCTCATCCAGAGGTTGGAGCCAGCAGGAAGGCGGGCAGGCTGTCTTACCCCAGCATGAAAATCTCCCTCGGGGGCTATCACTGCAGAAATCCTCGCCTTCCAAATCTCACCAGCGTAGCAGCAGAAGACCTGACATCAACTCTCAGACCTGCCAGCGTAGCCCTGCAACATACGACGATGTAGACACTCACTCTGTACACAGCAGACAGCAGACAGCAGGGTCTTCAGGGTTACGCTGCTCAATTTCTCTCCCTCTTTTTCCCTCTCAGGTTCTTCCTATATCTTGGCAGGAGCTGCTTGCACCTCTCCCACCAGCCATTACCCTCTCGCTGTCTCCCCCTTACTCTCACCCTTTCAACTTCGTGCTGTCATCCTGGCTCCCTTGTGTTTTCTTCTCTCTCTCTGTTCATTGACCCTTTTCCAGTGTGTGATAACAAATCCTTCGACTTTCTCTAAGTGCAACTAGGGCTGGGAGATTTGGACCAAAATTCAAATTTAGACATTTTTAGCTGATAATGGCACATGATTAAAGTCTCGATATTTTTTTTCTGAAAGAAGTAGCAAATTTTTCAAGCCATACTGAAACTGGTTTCATATTTTGGTGACAAAAATGAAAGTCTTAGACAACCAAAAACGGTATTCTATATTGTGCCCTTAGAGTCAAAAACTGGAGAACTAAACGCTACAGGAACACTTTTGTACCTGCAGCTATTGCACTTCTAAACAAAATTAGCTCTAGATGATGCACTTTAACTTCAATAGAATATTTATTATTTTAGGGAGCCTTCAAAGGATTTTAGGACTTTTGGAGTATTATTTTAGAATGGATGTTGTCTAGAACATTTTAACATGACTTGGTTTTAATCATCAGTTTTTGTTTTAACATTTTAATGTCAGTTTTTAATGTATTTTTGTGGATTGTGCCTTGAATTGTGAATTACTGTTGTTGCTTTTGTCTCGGGGATGCTGAACTCCTGTTTGCACAACAAATTTACCCTTTTGGGTACAAATAAATAAGCTTAAACCTTTGAACTCTAAAGTTTTGTGAGTCAAAATAGCTTTACACCTGTCTCAAACCTCATTTCATTGATTGGACTCCAGGTGTGCTAACTCCTGACCCTAATTGGCTCTTTTGGAGTGATTAGCTTAAGGGCTCACTTACTTTTTCCAGCAGCACTGTGAATGTTTAATGGTTGTGTTCAATAAAGACTTTAAATATTTGAATCATTTGAGTGGTATTAAGTTAAGCACACTGTGTTTGCCAATACTAAGATGCAGATCAGATCACATTTGATGGCCGATTAATGCAAAAACACTAGATCATTTCAAAGGGCTCTCACTTTTTCTCGCCACTGTAGGTAAGATTAATCGTGCAAAGCAGATGGATTCGCCAGTTTCTGTTTCTCATTGGTGAATCCATCTTGCAGAGATCCCATCTGAACAGTTTGGGCCCGGTTAGAAAGTGATAGGACCAATCAGAGACGAGGGGCAGTACTTTCGGGTGTGGCAGAGTTGTGACGTAAGCAAGCAGCATCAAAAGGCCGGTGCATTTATGGCGGAAGAGATTAGCGTTGGTGCTGCTATAGTGCGAGTCTATGAAGTTTACTCCTAGGTAGTGGCGCACCTCAGTAGGGGCTATGTTGTGTGTTTTGTTGCTCTGACTGGCCTGTAAAGATGTGACAGACAAAACATTCATCCAGTCGAGTTGTTTTCCCAAACACCGTCTAGGGAAGGTTTCCCAGATGGATGTGTGAAACAAATCCATCTGGCGTGTCAGGTTAAGGTGATGCTGCATCATGGGTATTTTGGCTGGCTTAAGCACTCTATAGTTTAAGACACTTGTATGCTCTTGCATTGAAAATGTTGGTAACAGACTAGATTAACTGAGGTTAAATTTTCCAAAAACCATTTCATAATTTAATAATCATCCAAACTGATGATTACTGGTTGATGGAGGCATCTTTATTTTTACATAAACATCAACATAATCTGTTCAAATATAAATGAGATTTGGAGCGCAGATGGTCGCGTGGTTTAAGGCGCTACCCATGTATGCAGGCGGCCTGGGTTCGAATCCGGCCTGTGGCCCTTTACCGCGTGTCTCTCCTCACTCTCTTCCCTGTTTCCGACTCTATCCACTGTCCTTCCTCTATCAAATAAAGGCATGAAACAGCCCAAAAATAAATCTTTTATATATATATATATATATATATAAACGAGATTGTCTCACCCAATATTTTGTTTGATGATATATAGATTAATCTTAATATCTCTATGTACAGCCCAGCCCTAGCTGCTGCACCTGAATCTTTTCAGTTTATCTCTCACTCTTCCTATCTCCTCACTCCTCTCCCGCCTTCAGACTCTCACTTTTACTCCCCTCTGTTAAAGCAGTCAGTCTTCTCCCCCAGCCTGGCCTGCTCTAACCCCTCACCCAATCTCCCCCGTCTCTCTGTCTACCACTCTGCTCTTTCAACTCTGCACTAATTTGCCTCCTCCTCCTCCTCCTCCTCGTCCAGGCTCGGCCTGGGCTCCAGCTCCTTTCCCCCTGAGATGCGATTGCCTGCAGAGTGTGTGAGTGTGAGACTGCGGCGTGGAGAAGTTTGATTTTGTGTGGCTGCCTGTGATAGAAAGAGCGCGTAGTTGATTCAACAGTTAGAGCACCTTCACCCCCTCTCCCTTTCACCTTGTAATGAAGCAGATTGCATTAGCAGGATGTGGGCGCCAGGGGATCTTTATAAAAGTCAGCCACAGGTTTAACCGCCCCACCCACCCACGCACACACAAATACCCTATACCCCACTGTCTCCCCCAGGGCAACTCACCAGCTAGCAAATCATTTATCACGCAGTAATGGCTCTGATGATCTCTCTCCCTCTCCCCATCTCTCCACTTAAGGGGTTTGCCCTAGATTCTCAATCACAGGACGGCTGGAGCCCCACAGCACACAGACTCACATACACAGAGCTTGCAGGGTGGGTGTACATGTGCAAAACATCTTAAAGCTGCCTGAGGCTGGAGTCTGACTAAGAAATATACCTGTCTGATCAGCAGAAGCATAAAGCTGAGCCTTGGGGGTGAAATATGTTGTAAATATGCAATGTCTGACCCGTTGCAGTTCTTTTCTCATGTGGACATACAAACACAGATTCAAAACAAGTCTGGGGCATTGTGTAGATTGTGAATAAAAGCAGAATGCAGTGCTTTAGAAGTCCCTTTTGTCATACATTCAATTAAATACTGCACAAAGAAAAGGTATTTAATGACTTTCTTACTGGTGTGCACTTATGCTGAATTTGACACCTGCAAAACATTTTAAAAAGTTGGGATGGGGGCAAGTAGGCCAACTGTGAGTGTCTGATTGCTCAACCGTGCAGGGTTTGTGAAGTCTGATTTTTTCATAACGTGTCGCTGGAGACAGGTGTGGACTGCATGCAGGCCGGCCTAGTACCCACAGTCTTTTACTGTGAAGCCATGCTGTTGTAACTCATGCAGAATGTGGCTTAGCATTGTCTGGATGGAAGCATATGTTGCTCCAAAACTTGTACGTACCTCTCAGTATTACTGTTGCCTTCACAGATGTGGAAGTGACCCATGCCTTAGGCACTTAAACACCCCCACCATCAACTTTGCACTAATAGCAATCTGGATGGTTCTTTCCCTCCAGTCTGCAGTACTCAGCCATTATTTCCTAAAACAATTTGAAACATGGACTCCTCAGACCACAGCATTTTAAGTCACTCCATCTCAGATGAACTCAGACCCAGAGAGGTCAGCGGCGCTCATCCATGGTTTTCGATAACAGCTGTTGCTTTGCAAATGAGAAATTAATTCACCTACATGTTTTACCATATTTGCATCATCCATTCAAGAAAGACAAAGAAATGAAAATCTGTTACACACCTTTTGGTAGTTTTAGGTGGTTATTTGCGTGGGACTATTTGCCAGGTGCTGTGACTCCTATAGCCTCAACCAGTTGCCTAGCAACAGCACTACATCTTCATACCTACAGTGAACCATTCAAGTATTTTAAACCTTCTCATATAACTCTCTTAAGTGAAGTAAAATTGTTTTTAAAGGTCTAATAATTCCATTTAAATATAATGTGTTTATTGTCCTGTTTCCAGACAATTTGATTATTCCACCACAGACATTTATCAATTAAAATAGTGAAAGATTTTTTTTTTTTTTTGGGGGGGGGGGGGTTTAGAAATAAGATGATGACCTGATTTATCATGGAAATATTAGCTGTCTAATTTAGAAGTCAAATATATGGAAGACTAAAAGCCTCAATCATTAACAGGAGAAATCACAGCATTTCACTTTACACCATCAAATGTATCTGATTCATTTTGATTCTGCCTAAGGAATTTTCCATTTCTTTCTTAAGCCTGTATTTTAAGTAGGGCTGTCTCTGGTAATGGATTGAATGGTATGCAAGTAAAGCCTCATGGCTTTTTAATAACATAATTTCTGCTTATTTGTCCTTTTAGGTTCACTGTTTAGTTTAAGCAACTGTAGCAGAGAAGCATTTCAGTGCTACTCACATAAGCATCTTTCTGCTCTCAAGGTGATGGAAAATGAGGAACTGCTGCACTGCTGAATGTATTATTTCTCTTTTAAAGCTCTCATACAGCTCAGTGCATGAGTAAGAAGTAATCTGCACCTTGTGATATTAAACATTTCACTATACTATATCCTTTAGCTATTTTTTTAATACTTTTTTATCAGTGGCACGTTCTTTTTTCTGTCGTTAAGCTGAAGTAATGATTATCAGCTTACCAGGAGTTCTTTATTTTCTTTCAAAATAAAGGCAGATTTTTATTTAAACAGAGAGTTTAACCAATCAAGCAATCTTTGTTTTTATAGCACCAATTCATAACCAAAGTTATCTCAAGATGCTTTACACAGAGGGCAGGTCTAGACCAGTGGTTCTCAACTGGACCAGCTTCAGTACCCACCCATCTGTCTTACAACAGATCGCGACCCAAGTTTCCAAAAAATGTTCAACGCATGTTTAGTTAATTAAATATGTTGCAGTTTGGAGCATGATTGGACCAAAACACCTGATTATAAAAGAAAAGGCACAAAACTGACAAATTTTATACCCTCTTTCCTCATCATTATTTGTCAATTGTTGCCAATTTTCCAGAGAAATTACTCTGTTATCATGGGAAACATGGCCATTTATTGCAAGGAGATAAATTAGTTGACATATTGATCAAACATTTAAACTTACCCAGATTCACAGTAAAACAGGGTAATATAAAAGGTACTGATATATGTCCAGTAAAGACTTAAGGACTTTTGCCACCATTTTTTTTCAGACACCTAACCACGACCCACTGAAAACTTCTCTGTGACCCACTTTTGGGTGCCGACCCACCAGTTGAGAACCACTGGTCTAGACCGTACTCACTGATGTTTTCTATTAAAATAGACCAGTATGTATCATTATTATTATAATAAAGACTATACCCTATTGCAGTGGTCCCCAGAGTGGGGGCAGGGACCCCCTGGGGTGTCGCAAGTTGCCTTCCAAAATGCATCTATGCATAAGATTGGTTCAGTTTAAAACCCTAAAAGTTAAAAATCCTAAAGGTATGTACAGGAACATTCTTGAAAGTGTACAGTTGTGTTCAACTATGCTGCAACCACCCCTAGGGACAGTGGGGGTCCCCAAACTCTGGCACTGTTATTTTGGGGGTAGCGGGCTGAAAAGTGTGGGAACAGATGCCCTCTTATGATAAAGACCAGTATTAATCACCATGAGCACAGGGCTAGCAGTATTTAGCCCCATTAGTGGAGCACCTTAAAAATATAAATTTTTTATGAAGTCATTTTGTACATGCACTCCTGCATAGTTCTTTATTTACAACAGTGTATTTGACAGAATAAGCTCACTACAGCCGTCTCCTGCCTTTACGTTGTAGTGTCATCATTTGTTTTGAAATGATATGAAATAGTTGAATTTAATCATGTGATCAGATTTCAGCTATTAATGCTTTTATACCTGAATGATTGGACAGCCCTAGTGTGACGTAAATCTTCAGAGAAGGTCTGACACAAAGGGCTTTGATTGATGCTCTCTTGCCTTGCGTGGTGAAAATAGGTCCAAGTGTTTGTGTGCATTAACAGCAGTAGCCACCAAGGCTGAGCGGATAGAAAAGAGTGTCATAGAAGCAGACAATCCAAGGAAAAGAACATTACTGTTGTCACTTTAGAGAAAAAAAAACCTGCAGTCTTCACAAAGCAGCGATAAGAGAAAGAAAAAAGAAGCTCGAGGATTAACTCTGGAGTGAGATCCCGTCTCAAACAGCAGTGGGCTTGTGCTCCGATCTGAAGAAAGCAGGACTGGCCGGTGTTAGATCCTTGTTTTTGCTCTTATCCTTTTGGTTCTCTTTGGTGTAGAGCTTCACAGAGACGCCTGATCGGTAAACATGGAGTGCTGCAAACAGGTTCTTAATCCCTCCAAGTTTCAAAACAGTTTCATCTCTGACATTCTGGGAATACCAGTAAGGAATAATTGCAAGTTCTGCCTAAGATATCTCATCAATATGGATGTTTTGTGAATTTTTCAATAGATAGCACTAAAAGTTCTCTGGCCTTTTAGTTTTTTATGCTGTTTTTCTCCCTGCGTTTTAATCTCAAGAGGAATCAGCCCAGACAAGCAGAGCCTCACTCCTTTAGACTACAGAAAGTTTCATTTTCACATTCACTCCTAGTGGCAAAATTGGGCCAATAATTCATTCTAGCTGGATGAAAAAATATGAAATTTCACTTGATGGAACTTGCCTGAATCTGGTTCTGCAATAACACACCAGTAATGCAGAATAAGAAAGCTGTGAAGCTGTGCACAGCTCTGCTAGGAGAAGTAATGGCATAGATCTCCAATCAGATGAGCCGTTGAGCGGCTGTTTCATTTGTTACTGTGGTGAGGTGAGACATGCGATCTGGGTCCAGGTCCCCAGAGGCCCTGCAAGTGCTCATATGGGGTCGGAGATCTGGATTTGATCAAGAGGCTTGGGGGAGGGTGATGGAAACCTGAGTGGAGGAAGACAGAGAAGTAAAGTCAAGATTAAACCAAAGTAGAGATGCCAAAGTTATTTGCAAACCAATAAAAATCAAAATTGCAGAGCTAAGTAGACTGGCCACTGCTAAACAAGTGGATATAACGAAGTTGGTCGCCTTCATGGATGGTTGTTATTAGTATCCACAACGAACAAAACATCCTTAAAAAAGGCTGACCATTTCCCTCTCTGCTTTAGATGCAGGTGCTGTTGCATCCTGGGTCTGCATTTTGCCAGTGTAGAAATTGCCAGTATGTTATCATTCAGGAAATGTAGTGGCATGGCGAGAAATGAAAGGGAGAGGTAAAACTGACAGAATGCAAATGGCTTGCAGGTGTTGGAATGGAAAATGAAATGAATGGCAGATGAGGTGTTTCTGCCCGCCTTATAGAAATACAGTGACAGAAGTGACCCAAATTGTCTAAAGCACTAGTCCAAATTGCGACAAGTGAATCCTCGCCTTGTCTTCGTGGCGCTCTTTTCTCCTCACTGTATCTCAGTCTCTTAGCTTTCTCCTCCTCTTTCACTGCCAGTCTTTTTTCTCTCTTTCATCTCCCTCTCACTCTCGCTCCCTCCCCCATCATAACTAGAATGGTTTTGAAATAAAATCTCACAAATGACTATTTTTCAAACCATGCCATGGTAGGTTTTTTTTTTCCACATGCTAGGTGTTACCGTAGCAACAGGGCAATAATTCACCCCCCCCGCTGTCAAGTACAGGATGGTGTTGCATGAATTTGGCATGACATGAGAACTGGGTTCTCTCTCTCTCTTTCCTTGGTCGACTTTGCAGCTGTTTGGGACTTTAACTTGAGCTGCAGATGCATGTCGTTTGTGGAGTGATGGTTGAAAAGACCGAGGGGTCAAATGTGAAGCCTGATGGGTGCTGAGGTGATGGATGATGTAAAAACAAAGCTGGTCTGCATTTTCTGATTCTGTAGAGATGTGATTGCTTACTATAACACTTGTGTTCTCACCGAGCTCAGTCTTTTAGAGGAACACTCCTGTTTTTACAGCAGCACTGTTGCTTCACATCACTCCCTTCAAGCATGAAGCCTCTTTCCTCTGACCCTGTGTCCAGACCTTATTGTTGCCCCCCTTGCAAATTAAAATGCACCTCAGGAGGCTGCTGGTGCCGCCGGCTTCTAAGTGTCTCTTTCGGTCCGTCGGCATGATTTTCGCTGCTGTTGTTCCTCTTCATTTACCTCGTTTATCAGTTTGTTACCCAGATGAATAATGGATGAGGCCGCTTCTTGCCTCGGCGACATGCCAAGCTCATCATTGTCATGCGTTCCCTCGCAGAAAAACCCACGTCCACCACCCTCCCCTCGACTCCACCCCCGCCACTTCTAGATGACAGACGAGTTGACACGTCGACACGCTTTGCTCACACCCTGATTGAGTCTCGGTTGCTGTGCAGAAGCTAATGAAGATGAAGACAGATGGACATGAGAGAAGGACAAGTAGAAATCCATACACGCTCACATACAGGTCTCATCAGGGGTCCAGAGAGGTGTACTGTAACCTCCATTTATTGATTCACATGGCATTGATTCTGGTTTCATAACCCATGTTCTATATATTTGGATTTGTATCACTTATTTCATCATGCGGCGTCGGCTTTCTACAGCAGGATCCTTCTATACATCCATCTATCCTTTTACCCACTACTTTATATACTTTACTGTATATTTGAGCTTTTTCATTAATATTCAAGGGCACATGGTAACTTCAAACCACTCCAGGTTGCTTTAGGCAAAAAAATAAGAGAAAAAAATCAGTCCTCATAAACACTTTTTCATTCCTGAAATGCAGCAAGAAGTCTGAGCAAAGCAGAGCCAAGAGGTGTGCAGGGATACTAGAGGTCATGTTTTGCCACATATTAAAGATGGACTGGCACATCCAGCAATTCATCCATCTGGGGGATCCAGGTTGCTCCCAGTCCAGACAATATTTAGTCCCTCCAGTGCTTTCTGGGTCTTCCCCGAGGTCTCCTCCCAACTGGATGCGCCTGAAAGACCTCCAAAGGGAGGCACCCAGGAGGCATCCTGATCAGATGCTGAACCACCTCAGTTGGCTCCTTTCAATGCGAAGGAGCAGTGGCTCCACATCGAGAATCCCCTGGATGTCTGAGCTCACACTATCTCTGTGGCTGAGTCCCTTTGGAGAACACTCATTTCATCCTCTTGTATCTGCAATCTCATTCTTTCAGTCATTACTTAGAGTTCATGACCGTAGGTGAGGATTGGGAGGTAGATTGACCAGTAAATTAAAAGCTTCGCCTTCTGTCTACATCCACAGTACTGTTGATGCCACACCAATCAGCCTGTCAAACTCTTGCCCCCTTTTACCCTCACTGAACTGTGAGAGACCTGGAGATACTTGAACTCCTTGACCTGAGGCAGAAGGAGCAATCCAGTGTTCTCTGGCAGAGAACCATGGCCTCTGACTTTGAGGTGCTGACCCTCATACCAACCGCTTCCACTCAGTTGCAAACCTCCTTAATGCCTATTGGAGATCCCCAGCTGAGGAAGCCAGCAGAACCACATCGACTGCAAAAAGCAGAGACGGAACGAAAAGCCCTCCTTCCCCAAGCTGTGCCTTGATATCTTGTCCATGAAAATCCCAAACAGAATCATTGTTAAAGGGCCAGGGCTGCCCGTTTATGGACTGATACAGCTCATGTTTGGTGTTTTGTTGTAGCCACTAGTTTTGCATCTCCTTTGCTTTGTAGTGTACTGGGATCTCCTACAGGTGGCAGTGTACCCTGATAAAAGGAGCACAAAGGCTATCCTTATTCAGGATGATGATTGTCACATCCTAAACTGTCTTAAGTCTGATTGCACTGTCCTAAAGCTTTCCCTACTTCAGCTTCTTCTTCACTTAAAGCACTGAGTATACTGTACAATATATGATAGATATTGTTTTCTATTGTTTATCTAAAAAACAAATACAAAATTTTGCAAACTATTTTTATGACACCTGGTGCTACAAAACAAACTTTTAGGAAAAGTCAGAGACTGACAGACCTTTAAAATGTTATCAATTTTAAGTTAAACACAATTAAAGAACAGTCTTGGGTAAATTTTACCCAGTGGTGACACTAGAGGTGAACATATCTGTCTTGCTGTTATATGGAACTTTTTACACCTTGAAATAGCAGGTTCAAAATTAATGTAACGGTATAATAACTCCTAATGCTGTAGTTTTCTTAGAAGTGCACACTAGCACTAGTCCACACACCAGTCTTAATCTAAAATGAAGCCAGGTAGCTTGTCTTGGAGAACGGCGGATAAAAAGCAAAAACCCAATGGCTGAGTTTAAACCCCTGCAAAAATCATTCACAGGATAACAACGAGGGATGAACCAATGTATTGAATCAACATCTGTATCGATGATATTGGCCCTGGCAAATAATCGGCATGGACAGATATCATTGGATCGGTAGATATCACTTTAATGCTGACATCAAGCACACTTTACTGAGAAGGTTTAACCTTCTGAACAACATTTTTTGGATCAGACAGAAGGGAAATGTTGTTTAGAAGTCTTAACCATGGCAGATCAGCATTGCTATTAGCAATGGGCTCAAATTTAATTTCAAGCATTGGTTCTACCTTGATTTTCACAGTCATAGCAACTCTAACTGCAATGTAGCATTACATTGTTTTATCATTGGCACTGCCCAGGCTTTAGCCGGTGCAGGAAGTAATCCAACAGTTGAATACATTTACTTACAGTCAACAGGCTGTACATTCTAGCAGTCATATCTGATAAAATCCAGAAATATTTCCAATATGGTTTGGCTATTGTCTTGGCGGGGGAGGAGTAGCACTAAGATGATATGATGATCTACAAATGAGACAGTTGCACTAAAAATCTTCAAGGGTAGACACCAAAGTGCATCAAACTGTATTCTTATATGCTGCTGCTTTAACAGCTGTGTTTGTAATGAACACCCTCAGTTTTCGGTTTTACTCTGCACATCTAAACATGAATGCACAAAGTGACTTGTATCATTGGAGTTTTGAAAATCCTTCTTTGCTCTTTGAGTATGCTCTGTCACACCACCTTTGTCCGTGCTAGTAAAAAAAGCTTAAATTGAGGCCAATCACCAGGGAAGATTGAGGTTTTTCTGCAGTGACCCAACATCAGCCAGAATGAGACTTTATTGATCCCTGAGGAGAGAATCTCTTTTCTGCTGTCGCCTTAAAGATGGATGTCAGAGGTCAGGCTACAGAACAGCACTCAAGAGCTTGATGCGATTAAGAATTGGGCTCAAGGACACTTGAGAAGGCGTGATGTTTGTCAAAGCTGGATTTGAAACTGGGTTTTTCAGCTGATCACAGTCTTAGTGAGTGAGTTAAATGACTCTGGAGCTCTAAAGAGTATAAAAGAGAGGTCAGGAAACATCAGTAAGTCCTTTGAACTAGCAACTTCCGAAGCTTTTTCTTGTCATAAACTTTTTTTTGAAGGAGGAATTCATAAAACATCCATTGAACCATACCTTTTCCACTCTCTTGTCCTTTTTTTGAAAGGAAATTTTCAGTCAACCATTTATTTTAACCCTGCGGCACCTCCTGGCATTTGAAGACGTGGAAGAAATGTTTCTGTCTATGTATTTTCTTCAGTCTTGTGTAAGAATGCCATGTCATTGTGCTTATCTTGTATGAATGTGTGTTTGTGAGTCTCAGAGCAGTGTGTGACTGAAAAGCAGCAGCTAGAGCCTTGTGGTTGACAGACAGCTGGTCTCAGGGTTGTTGGAGGGTATATTGTTGTCTGTCAGCAGCCTGGGGCGTCTGATGATGGTTCTTTACGGGTACTCTCCTCTGTCTACAGACGATAATGATTCTCTCTCTAGGCTTTGGTTTGCTTCAAACTGCAAACTACCTCTGGTACCGCTGACCCCGCTAACCCCAGCGCTGACCACGGAGCAGTACAGACCAATCAGGAGCAGGAGAGGCCAGTTTGCCTTTCCAGCTCAAGCAGAAGGCTGATAATGGTGGTGCTGGTGGTTGGTGGTTGCATCCAGCTCTTGTCAGGATCAGGTTATGCTTTGATGTTTGAATAAGACGACGACTGATCTGTAATCATGTCATCTTTTATGGGTACAGTTTGCAGTTTCTTTCATCAATATCTCTATGTAGTCTACCGTGGCAGCTGTAACAGATAGTACAGTATAATTTACATGCAGTTGAAAAAACACTGTGTTGGATGGCAAAATTTATCTCTACTGTTACGGATATAATTTCTGCACTGAAATTGATTGTTGCAACACCAGAATCACTGGTTTAGATTAGATTAGATTAGATGGACGCTACACAGATACGTCAAGGAATTTGTACTGTGTTGTTATGCACATGTGAAGCCCATGCCAGTGCCACTGAAAGCTCAACCTACCAGTCACAGTGGTGGGTAAGTATAAGTAATGCAACAGAGGGATATTTGAGACAACAGCTCAGTTTGGGTCCGATCATTAGCATGTTTGCTCTGACGCTGAGGGTCAATCCCACTTCTACCCCTTTGCCCTTATCTTAGCCCTTCCCCTTGGTTTTGCACGTTCACGTCAGGTGAAGGGGTGTCCCACTTCTCTTTTGAGTTGAGTGCTAGACCAAAGACCAAGGCCTACACAGCCCTGGAAACAATGATTTTTCAAGACCACATTTGAAACCTGAAAAATGATGAATTTCCAACTATGCACTGTGTCCACTTGCGAAATAGCACAATGGACAACAAAGGAGGCACATAAATGTAAATGTTTTCTGCATTTATAAATGATTATAGAAAATACAACTGTTTTGTATTTATTTATATATTCAAGCTTTAGCGACTAGGGATGGGACTTCATTATATTTTTGGTATGTACACATGTAAATGAAGGCTTTTAACTGTATAAATATATGGAGACGATTAGAAGGTAATGGGGTTTTACCACTGGGGTTGTGCTTCAATGGATTGACTCAGTTTTACTTTTGCCCCAACCATGCAGCAATTTATATTAAAGCAGCTTAACACCTGTTTAAAGTAGAGATGTACGTGATTGGCTGGCTTAACAGATAAATTTGTATGTCAAATTAGCTGATGCAAGATTTTCCTTTTAAAACTGTAATAAAGCCTCCTACGACTAGTAGCTGCTGTAGCTTCAGTTAATGGGTCCTGCATTCCTGCAAGAGCTTTCCCTGGCACTCCATGGGGCATAAACATGAGAGGCTCATCAGTTAGCATGTCATAGGAACAGCGCAGTATGGCGGTGTTTTGAGGTAGAAAATGGAAATAAAGTTGTGTAGGCTGTTTAGTGGCTATATCCACTCAACCAAAGTGATGAGAAACCACATTAAACATGATATTAATCTGCAAGAAGGAACAAGGGCTGGTGGAGCTAGAAGCAAGCTTTAGCCATACTCTACTGTGCACACCAGCCTTACATCAAATAGCCACTGACACATGAGCCTGTGATGAATTTGCATGCTTTCTGAGCATTTTATCCATTGTAGATGAGTTGGTTTAATTCATTTAAAATGTGCATTTAAGAGGGTAAGAAAATACCTACGTACATCACAAGTTTAAAGGTTTTAAGGCCATGATGATTTAAAGAAGCGAGCAGTAGTGTCAAACAAGGTTAAGAAGCAGCTGCAAACACCATAGCTCCATACACTCACTGGTATCTCTGGGAAAGCTATGTTACAGCAATGATAAAAATGCTATTTCTGACATGTCCTTCACAATTAAAGTCTGTAGCTGTTATTTGATTGGAGGACTTTTAATATGAACAGCCACAGCAGGAAATGTGATGTCAGTGGCAGCTTAACACACCTCAGCAGGAGAGAAATGAAACTTAAACTGCAGGCGTGAATACAAAAAGGTGAACATACGTTAATAACCATTTTCTCTGTGATGGTATGCACAGACATGAGCTGAGTATGCCATCACAGGTTTGTTTTAGGAGGAGAAGCAGGTTCCTTAGCACCTGAATATGGATTTAAATATATTATCCCTTTTAATTGAGTCATAACACGATATAAAACCATAACAACGATGAGCAAAAAATAACACAGTGATGCAAATTGTTCACCATATTGCATTTCTCATGCAGTAGCCTCAGTCCTTTCATAGGTCTTAGTGTTACTAGAAGCATAGAGGCCCCATAGTTGTTCTACATGCTGTTATATATTTTGCAGACTGTCTCTTAGAGGCTTGATTTGTCAGCAGCTCCTGCTTGAATCCAGTTATAAGCAATGTTTGTCCCCTGTTATGTAACTGCTGCATGCATTCCTATTGGATCATTGCATTCACACCTGGCTGCTAGCAGTCAATTTACCTTGCGTGTGTTTACACTTGAACTTTACCCATTTTATGTTTATCAGACGAAACCATCGAAACACGAGCTGCATTTAAATACCTGCTTCTAAGCAGATCATTCATTTTCCTGACTGAGATTGCAGCTAGAAAACAGTTATTTCGTCAGTGTGGCACCACGTTTTGATTAGGCCTTTACTTTCAGCACACAGTTTTATCTGACTGCACTCGCACCAAAAGGAACTGGAATTATTTACGAGGAGTGGAGAAAAGGAATCGCACAGAGGCTGTCATGTTTGAGAGAATAACTTGAGCGTATGCCGTCTGATTAGGCACATAAATAATTTATAGACGCCGCGTTTATGGGCTCCGTCTCAAAAAAGGGGGTATTGCTCGCCAATTAATATTCCCTCTCTGCCCTCTATCTGAAGACGCAACTCGATGTGCAGCCACCAGCTGGTGACGGGCCAGGAGAAAAAGGAACAAAAAAGAGAGCGGAAGAAGAAGGGAGGAGAGCTAGTTCATTACTGTAAACGCAAATGAAAGAGCTTCAGTGTATAATGGCTTGTCACTGTCAGCTTTGATGTCACAAAGCCTGTCAAGTAAATCTGCTTGTGTACGGTGTGTATATGTCACAGCAATAAGCAATATATGTTGATCCGTCACGCTACAGCTGCACAAAGGTAAAGGCAACAATAATTATATGTTCGGAAAAAGCAGGATTTTGATGTATGACACCGGGGATTTAGTGTACAGTAGAAAGCAGCATGGAGGCAGGAGGAATCTAAAATAGACAGCTTTAGATGTGCTTCTCTTTAAATAACACAAACCTTTTATTAGAAGGAAATGTTACAGAGCGCTTTCTCTTTATTCCTTAGATGTTTCCTACATTATATCCCCACGGCCTTAGCTTTTAAAATAACATCTAAATGTATGGATGGCTTTATAGTCTGCATTCTATCTAAGTAGATGAACATAATCAGGGCTTTCACATAGTCCTACCTTGCAGCTGTTTAATGTTATACCTCCTCAGGGCTGATTTTATGATGCTTTTTTTATCATCTAAACAATATTTTTCTAGGAACACTCTCAGATTAAGCATAAGCTTTGATTTTAGAGGCATTTGTACATGAAGTGTTGAATGTTTTAGGATAAAAATGCAATTGAACTTGAGGAACATGGCTTGTGCCTATCCTGAACAAGACTCCATTTAATTAAAAAACAGAGGCAAAATAGAGGGTCAGTGACAGTCTGAACCGTCCCACAAGCACATTATTAGCTACAGTAAAAATCGGCTCTGTCTGTTTGTGTTTAATAGAAATGGACTGTGATGCTCTCTTATCACAGAAAACCTCATTAAGTTTGTTGTTTGTTTTCTCTCTAGTCTCTCCCCGACATGTTTTCATTACTCTTGTATACACACTTTATCTCTCCCAAGATGTTTTTAGTTCTTAAAACTTACAAACCTCAGGACTGCTGGGAAATGAAGCTATTTTCATTGTAATGTTCAGTGGCATAAACTGCAAAATAAACGCTTCAAAAGGAAGACCAAGGGTGCTGTTTTGAGCGCGCTGTCTTAAGCAAGGTGGTTGCAGAATCCTGGCACAAACCCAGGGACAGAGTGCAAGGAGGAGTGCAATCACAGCCTCATCTCTCTTTTCCTTTAAGAACCAGGCTGGTACGGTGGTATTTACACTGCTCTCACCTTTTAATTTGCTTCTCAATGCTCAGATCTGCCACAGGACACTGTGAAATATGCTAATAGAGGGTTTAAGTCATATCTCACTGAAGCTTTCCCAAAACATCAGAAATGACAAAAAAGATGGCATCATGATTTTACATGAGAAACAAAAGAGTGACTTTGTTATTAATTAAAAGGCCTCCAAAAAATAGCATCAGGATAGGACAGCACCTACAGTTGTGTGCATAAGTTTTCATGGCCTGATGTGCCTCAACACGGGGCTTGTAGGGGGCAACCAGAAGTAAGTTTGATACATGTTGGCAAATGGCACTTTACAGCCAAGGTCAAGCTTGATGGCATTTATTTAGTCCAGGCCTTTCACCCCTGGTGATATGCTGAGGGACTACTGGTGGTTTTCTGTCCCTTAGAACATCCACAGCAGGACCAGGGACTCATAGTAACCCTACTACCCACCTGAACTGTACCCTAGACCATGCTTTCTCACCACATCCATCCCTAACTCCACCCTATAGGTGCAGAATTGGTAATATGCAAGGACATCCAGAACACAACCCGAGTTGTGTCAATCCCACCTTATAGGGCCCTCAGACGTGCTTACCCAACATTACATGCCTTACTTCGGCCCGACCATGCCAAAAGGTTCTGCTCGGTACTCTTTGTACATACATATGAGTGATGGCTCAAAGCTTGCAAACCAATGAAAACAAAATCTAGCCATCTCTCAGGCCTCTGTGTCATTTAAAACAGCAACATTTTATCAAATGCACTGATATTAAACTGCAGAGATGGTGCACAGCCTCGTTTTGTGTGCAACAGCCATTTATAGCACGTCTATCACAGACACATTGTGCCACAGGCTTTAAACCTGGAATTATATGATCTGAGTGGCAGTCGTTTTTTTGCATCCTCAAAATAGAAAGCTTTGCAGGTGGTCACTCCTCATTTTGGGACAAATACACCTGTGGGTGCTATTAGATGTGCAATTTCATTTACTTTTTAAGCAGCTTGAGAGCTGGGTGTGAAAATGATGACTGCATCAGGTGAAAAACACCCATGTACTTTGGGATGTGTTTGCAATTGTCTATAGACTGCAAAAACCCTGTAGTGGTCTGTTTGATCTATATAATAATTGCCTGAATTTGGAATTGAAGAAAACACTGTCCTGCAATATAACAGTGACACATGAAGGGTTTGTGCAACCTAAACAACCACAAAAGCTGTTTTTTCTTCTACTGGAGTGTCTCCCATTATATGTTGACAATCCAAGTCTTCTTATAAGTAAGGTTAGATGGTAGAAGGTACATCATGGCTTAAGTTCAAATATGTACACTATGGATTTTTGGTCAATCCATTGATTGCATAATGTATATAAAGATTTTAATATCCCACACATTACTTTTTAAGTGTCATGTTTTCTTTTTGCATAGATTATCATAAATGAAAGCCATTTTACTGTGCAACCCATACATTATCTCACCTTCAATGGACTTTGTAAGCTCTTTTTACTCCTCCACTCCTGAAGATTTCTAAAGAAAATCAGAACAACCATTGCAATCTTCCTGAGCTGCTCTTTCAAACATATCCTTCACAGTGGGAGATTTTCAATGAATGGTAGATGAAGCAAGAGAGTCAGATGATTTGCTGTAAGTTCATGCCTTATATCAAAGCTACATGTAACTGAACGTAATTCACAGTATCAACAAAGGAGAGGAAAAGAACATACTGACAACAAAAGAAGCATGCTGCTGTATTTGCACAAAGATCAAACCAGTCGTGCAGCAGCACTAGTATGTAGGAAGACTGCTTTGCAACCTGGAAAATGCAACCCAGATAAAGTTTGGGTGAATATTTTTGCAGGCTTGCTTTAACACATGCAGTAGCCCTGAAAATTATTGGAAAAACTCTTATGAACTTTGTACATGTGTGAAAGGCCTTTTCTTTTGCATTGACCACTATCTACCTGAGGTTGCAGCCTGATTCTAACATACATGTAGACATAATCAACTGTGTTGTAGCAGCTGACAGCCTTAACAGTCTTGACTTGTGGTGCAGACAGTTCTCTGAAGCCTAAGAATCCTGGATGTTTTAGTGCTTTTATACCTGTCCCTTAAACCAGTGGTTCTCAACCTTGGGGTTGGGACCCCCTTTGTGGTGGCGAGACACTGAGAGGGGGTCTCCAGATTCCCTAAAATACGACAAATATTTTTTAAATACACTGTTGCCATTTTACACAAATTTTGCCAAATTTGAACCCCTTTTCATCAATTTTTCCCACCAATTTTAACACGTTTTTCCCGTTAACACGTATTTGTGCCCATTTTTAACCCTTTCCACCAGTTTTATCTGCCTGTTTTTGCCACTTTTAAACCAGTACGGGCCACTTAAGCCAGATATTGCCACTGTTTACCCATTGTTGGTACTTTTAACCCCATTTCACCACTTTTTTATGCCCAATTTTTTCCCATTTTAACCACATTTCACTATGAAATATGCCCATTTTTGACAGTTTAACCAATTTCTGCCAATATATGCCTTTGTTCTTTCTCAGTGAACACTTCTTTGCCAGTTTATATCAGTTTTTCATCCCATTTCACCAAATCTCCACCCATTTTTGCCCATTTGAAGCATTTTCGGCCACTTTCTTAATTCTTTTTACCGCCACATATGGCCATTTTTGCCTTTTTTCGTTTCTTTTGCAATTTTAGTCTCATTTTTGCCACTTCTAACCCATTTCTTCTAGTTTTAAAATCCAATTTCACCTCCTTTTCCACCATTTTTGCCATTATTAACCAATTTTTGCAATTTTTAAACATTTTAATTTTTTTTTTTAAGGGATTTCCATTTTTTAAGAAGGCTATTTGCTACACAAATGATTAAAAATATATTTGTTTCTTTGATAAGAGTGGTTATTTTTCAGGTTAAATATAAAGTATAGATATCACAGCTTAACTTTACAGTAGAGCATGATTTTGCTGACCTCCATGGTCCCCCAGTTTGGCTGGGTCGCAGAGCACTCACCCATTTATCCCCCCTTGTGGGCGGCCTTGTATGCACATGACTATTCTTGAATGTGCATGGCTGTGTTCAGCCACCTTCAGGTACAGAGGGGGTCCCCGATTTCTGGCACCTTTATTTTGGGGTTGCGGGCTGAAAAGTTTGAGAACCCCTGCCTTAAACCACTAATATTATATAAAACTTTGCCATAACTGTGCATCCATCCGTCCTCTGTCTGTTCCCATACAAGGTTAGCTACTGTTGGCCATGCTAAAAAGACATCCCCCAGCTTCTAATGACTGGTCATCACAAGTCTCCTGCTGCTCTCTCTCAGTGTGTCGGGGCCGTTGTAACTTGGCCAGTTCTCCATGACAGATGGCTGACTTGGCCGCAGAATGACATCTGTATCATCCTTCAGCTCCATCAGCCTTGCCCTTCCTGTATAAAGCGTGTCAGAGCCAGCCACTCCTCCTCCGAGTCCACGCTCCTAGCCTTCCTGCACTCCTGCCACAATTGGCTCCATATGCCCGCCACATGGAGAAGTGTCACTCTCCACTAACTCTGCATTCAGCCGCCAAGCTTCCAGGTTGCTCCATCTCTCTCCTCTTTGACCTTTTCTCTCTCTCTATCACTGCTTTTTTTGCCATGTCAATCTCCTTCTGTCATCATTTCACTGTCTAACAATTTCCTGCATGGCTATTACTGAAAAACGTTGGTGCTGAAGACCAGAATAAACAGGGCGAAGCAGTGGACCGAGGAGGATATTACATCCTGTCGTCATTATTGTTGTGGGTGTTGTACAGGAGGGGCTGGCGAGAAAATCAAAGCTGGTGAATAGCATGTTGCTCCTGCTGAATTTCCTCCTCGTTTAGATGACCGGCAGAAAGAGGGAGGTGGAGGGTTAGTAGGCAGAAGGCCTGGGAATATTAGCCCTAAGGCTAGGATCCATATCTTCTGGCCCCAGATGAGCCTAGAGGCAAGGAACACCATAATCACCACATGAAAGCAGGTTGAATGTCCAGCAGTGGACAGGGCCTGGATGAGTCCCCGGGCTAGGAGCTAGCTGTGCGTGGGCTGAAAAAACAGGTCATGGCAGCGTGGGATGGGGTGGCAGGAAGAGGTGAATGTGGCCAAGAGTGTTGAGTATGGACAGGTGGATCATGTTGGCTAGAGCTGCTTTGTGAATGGCTGGGGGGAGCAAGGGGAGCCCAGGACTGAATATCTGCCTTATAATCCACTGTTAGGAGCAAGCACAAACCAGTGACTACAAGTTAACACAGGTTTTTATAGCACTGCTAGTGTTGTTTAAGGGAAAGGTGGTTTGAGCTCCAAGCCAATAATTACTGTTATTGAATATATTATTAGAAAATGTCATACTCATATACAAAGCTGTAAATATCAACCTTTAAAGGTCACATATTTTACCCTTTGAAGACAAGTTTATATTGGTCTTAGAGGTCCCCAAATCATGCCTGCGTTTGTTGCTGAAAAAAAAAACAGGATTTAATTTTTGTATGTCTAAAAACCCCTCTGTTTCAGCCCCACTGAGAATGAGCTGTTTCTGTGTCTGTGGCTTTAAATGTTACTGAACCGTCTGACTCCGCCCCTGACCACACCCCTCTCAGGAAATGAATGTGGCATGACGGATGTGGCCCTCCTGATGCTACTTTCAGCTGGCAGCTGAGAGGAGGCTCAGGAGAAGAAGGCAGAACTTTCTTCTTTTCTTCCAGCGAGGGGGGGCCAACAGAACCTGGGGGCGGGGCCAACTCCCCACATGACATCGGGAGGGGAAATCTGAGTACAGCAGCAAACATATTCTGCAAGGTGGAGATGGAGTTCTGGTACTTAAGGGGATTGTGCACAGGCCAGTGGCACATATTTTTGTTAGAAAATCCTGAAAAGGTGATTTTTGCATAATATGTCCCCTTTAAAGTACATATAAAGGCCTATATATAATACATTTCTTAAATAGATCTGGAGCTCTCTATTCCTACTCTGTGCTCTTTCTGTACATATTCCTTCAAGTTCTCTTAAAGCTTACAGATATGCACCAAACATTTGTCATTGCTAGCTTACAAAAGTTAGCCTCTGATTTCCTCAAGTTGTATTTTAGGGGGCTTTTGCTTTTATTTTGAAGGAACAGCTGGAGAGAGAGGTTGATTGGAGAGAGAGAATGGGGGATGGCATGCACCACTCAACGCCAGAATCTGGGTCCATCCTGAATCCTTGTTTTAAACTGGCATGCACAATACTGACTTCTGCAGCAATGTTGATATCCTACTGTTCAGCTGAATTTGAGCTTATCTTTTGGTTAATTTCATTTTACACTTATGAAACATTGCACTTCACATACAGAAGAGTCTAACCAGCAGTAACTGACCCACCAGACTACATGACCAAATGTTTATTTGACTATTAAAAGATGACTATACCACAAAGACATCAGACTCAGATATTCGGTCCAAACACCCGCTGACCCCGGATGCTGTCACCATTGGATTTGTGAACGTTCATGTTGAGCTGTGGGCTGTGTTTGACTGCGATCAGCGTCATCGTGTGCCTAAGTCGACATCAGATCCTGGGCGATGTGTCACCTTGTGAGTCACGATGTGTGGAGCCCACCCAGAGTGGGAACTCTCTCATTCACACTTAAATCAGCGCATCACTATAGAACCATCATTCAGTGAGTCACAGAGTGTTGACATGAGAGAGATATTAACACTGGAAACAGAGATCACACCTGCTAAGATATGAAGACAGAGATCCATGAATAATTTTATACAGCATTTTTTTTATTTTGCCCATGATGTTTGAGTCTTTTACTATGTATTTTTAAGATAGGTGAAGAGTTTGAGCCTTATAACTTTGTGTGATAAACATGTAGCAACAACTGAAAGAGTTAAATCAGATTCATTGTAAATGAATAAAAAGTGGAGTGTGTGTCTTGGAGGGTTATAGAGGTGGTTGTGTTGCCAAGCACTGATAAAACTCTTCATCTTGAGGCTAAGGTTAGAAAGAATCCTCCTTTTGACTGATATCTAAACAGGCAGAGGATCATTTTTCGTCCAGCCTTGACTTGCCTTCCTCTGTTCTGTTTTGCATATTGTCAATTTCAGTTTTGTCTGCTTCCCCACTGAATTGAAATTTTTGCATTTTGCATTGTAAATTTGCTCACTGCACAAGTATGTAGTTTAGTCTAGAGACTTTTACTGACAACCTTACTTAGAAGGCACTCAATTCTTTTAAAGAGGTGGATCTATTGCGAATTGCTGGCTAGTTCGGCATCACAGCAAAGGCAGGCAGTAAAGGAGATGCTCCCAGATGATTCTGGTGCAAGTGGAGGGGTTTGGAAGTTAATCGTGGCACTGTGCAGAGCGCTGCAGCAGGTGTATGTGGGAATTATGGGTGAGTCTTTTTAGGCTTGACATACATTTTCATGTTTGTAGCCAACAACAGAGCAGCATCTATGCTGAGCTCTCCGGTCAACATTTCTCAAGCAGCTTCTAACGCTTGTGAGGAAAAAAATGTTAGGCTTTGGTAAAAGTTTGGCTCTAAGGCAATGAGTGGAGAAACCAGGTGAGGGGCAGGTGACTGTCATTGTGATGTCACAATAGTATTTTGAGACTTAGGTAGACCACCAACAATGGACTGGGCTTGCTTATTTTACATAATATGAATAGGTAGATTCCAAAGATTCCCAAATATATGTTCAAATTAGGGCTGTCAACTGATTCAACTTTTAATCGCTATTAATCTCAGACTTTTTATAGCATTTTAGAATTCCACTATTTTGCCTTTTAAACCATTTTTGTCATTTTTGTATTTTTCTAATGTGTTAAACGAAGCATAATTTACTTCCTGTTTAGATATAGACCTACATTTATTTGTACATCAAAGATTTTACCGCAGAAAAAGGAACTTGTTATGGATTGGAAATGGAATAAGATAACAGTAAAAAGGTTTAGATGAATTCTGACTTGTCCACTGAGCTCTCTGTAATTTTTTTTAAGTGAAATGAGGAATTAAGGAGCAGTTGCTTACCTTTTTTTTTTTTTTACTTCACATCATTGTGGCAACAGAAAGATGCTGATGCGCCTTAACCAAAGTGTATTGGAAGCGACAATTAAGCATGAGATTAATTGCGATCAAAACAATTAGTGCACTCACTGTGGACCTTGATTAATTGCAATTAACTTGATTAATCTTGACAGCCCTAGTGCTAACATACTGAAAAAGTTGGGTTTTTCTTTATACGTCCCCCTTTAAGGAAAGCCAGACACTCATTAAGGCTCGACTGACAGTCATCCAGGCTTTTTTTTCCAACTTAACATGATACATATCTGCCTTTAATTGTGCCTCTTATATATTGCTTTTGTCTGCAGTTGCACTGTATTGACAGCTTACATAGTGTGAATAAACACTGAAGAATACTGAGTGTTTCATTTTCCTGTTGTGCTATTGATGCCTGGTTGTCATGATGTCTGAGACACATCTTGTTTTCATCATTTGTCCTTGTACCTTTTGCTGTTTTTTCCTCCTCAGCAGAGATAATGTTGTTAGCCACGCTCAACTGCAAGAGGCTGCAGTCTCATCTCTGCTAGATAAAGCGTTGCTAAGTTTGAAGTCCTGATGACCAGGAAGTCAAGGAATCTGTTGATTATTGGAGTAAAGTCTGACTTAACCGTACTGAGACAGTTGGCCCACTTGTGAGGAGTCCAGGCTTCCCTCCACCGGCCCGTCTGCACGGCTCGATGCACATGAAGAATTCAGCATGGCCTTCTGATGTCCACCTAATGACTGTGAAAGCTCGGCCTGTGGCCTTGAGTACACAGTTCAACGTGGAATTAGATACTTTTAAAGAGCTGTCCCTCTGCTGATGTAACATGGGGTAAACATACCAGGTAATTACTGTAAACACACCCTGGCTTTGCAGAGTCATTGGCTGAAATAACAGCAGTTTCAGTATCCAAGCATACATATGCAGCTAACAAAATAAAAGCCAACGTGACACATATAACAGTGAATTAACTTGGAAATGAAGCAAACATGAATTGTTGAGTGGGCCAGCAGACATGCAGCCTTTAGTGCAGGCAATTACCAAATTCATTCTAAATTTTTTTCCGACAGACTTTATTTTTTTCATCAGCATCATTAAAACCCTCATTTACAACGGACAGCAGGAAAGGATGATCTCCAATGCCATTAGTGAAGGCAACAGCTTCGCTTTTGATAGCTCCTGCTTTTGAAAAAATGGACAGAATCCCACTCTAATGGGATGTTGGTGTATTCATCTGCTGTGATTTTTTTCCACACACTCTAATGTACAAAGCCTCTGTTGTTCCATTTAGCCAACGATCTTTACACACAGTTTATTACTAAATAGATTATTTGATGGCTAAAGAACTTCTACTTCTTTCATGATCCAGGATTGTTTTGCATAAGTGAACTTTAAAAAAGACACCCAGGCAGACAAGAGGCCATTAAAATGAGCATGTTATGTAATGAAAACAGCTTTAATGACTAAGTTATGTTCATTTGATCAGTTCTAGATCAGAAAAAGTTGTTTTTGAGAGAGCCGTCTCTCGGGTGCATTGTCACCTTTACCATGTCGCTGAATCATCCATGTTAAAATGTTGCTTATGCAGAATTAATTTTCACTCCTTTGAGTTGTTCATGTAGGAAGTTGAGTTGTTTTACTTGAAGACTGATCTACACCTTCTTCTAAATATAACCAATCAGAATCGATCAGAACCAATCAGATTTTTAATTGTCCATTGCCAATTTAACCTTAATTTTTCCAGGAGGTCCCACTGAAATGAAAGGCTTCTTATAGTAGACAGATGTTGTCTTCTGTCTCTATGTCTAACCAGGCTTATTGTGCATTTGCACTGCTGCACTGACTATGTTAGATTGCTATAATGCACATCTTTGGATAACTGGTGCATTAGATCAGGGTTCCAAACTTTTCAGTCTGCAACCCCTCAAATAGCAGTACCAGAGACGGGGAACCCCCTGGAGGTTGTTAGAGCTTGTAACATTGCTCACAGCTGCACTCTCACAAAAACAGCCTTTCCAACGCTGGCATAAGACCAACACAAATGAACACGCCAGCCTAAAAAAGTAACATCATTGTGTACGTTAGTTTTTGTAAAGAAGTGCTTTTCACAGTGCAGCAGACCTCGACTAGTGTCATGAGTTCACTCATGTTTTAAGGGTTATTTTCTACATCACTATCATTTCAGCATAACTCTCACTTGATCACTGTAGTTTTAGTTTAAACTGAACTTATTGTATTTATATTTTATATGTATTTTATTGCATTGTATTTTATTTTATTTTACTTTACTTTGCTTAATTGAGTTTAATTTATATTATTTTATATTATATGTTATTATGTTATGTTATATTATATCATATTACATTACACATTATTATATTATCTTTTATTTTTTATATTTTTTGGTTTATATTATACTGATATGTAATATATTATATATCTATATAATACACTATATTATATTGACATACTATATTATAAAATAAAATAAAGAACTATTCTTCATGCTACCCTTAATACAATGCACTCTGTAAACTTTTAATTACAAGTTTACAGCTCATACTTAAACCCCAAAAGGAAAATTCAGTTTGCTTTTGTTAAATGTTATTGTATTGAGTTTTTATTTATTTATTTATTTATTTATTTATTTTAGGGGTTTTCTTTTTGTTTAATCAAGAAAGTTATTTGTTTTAAATCATAAATTCAGTTTGGTGTTGTTATATTTTAAGGTCATATTTCCCAACCTTAGAAATGATGTGTCACAAAGAGACTTTATCATTAGCCAAATGCTAAACTTTTAATGAAGGGCCAAAAGCAGCCATATAGAAAACAAAATGAATATAATTGCTCCTCCAATAAAGTAAAAACAAATGTAATTATAATTCCCCATTTAGTTGAAACAAATAGATGGTCCTGTGGTTAATTTGGCTGTTTTTTTTTCTCCAATTAAAATCATCTACAAAAACTAAATAATATTAAAATAATATTGTCTCATTTAGAAATATAGTGATATATTTCAAAAGCATTATATTTCCCGACCCTGTTTAAAGATGCTGCAAATGTGACAGAGAAGAAAAAGGTCCTTTCCTTGATGCTCTTTTTAAAGTGTATTAAAAACTGCCAGGCTTGTTTTCCCATTATAATCCCCTCAGCCTGTTGGAGGAGTCACCGTCATTGTCATTCAGTAAAGGCGACCTCTGTTTTCTCTTTGCTCAATTTGACGAGCGCCAGCCAGCCAGAAGACCTGGATGTGCGCCGGTTTGCACACACAAACACCCACCCAGCTGCAGACGCTCTGATTGAAGCATCACTGTCAATCAGTTATTGAACTAGGCAAATCTCTCACCCTCTGCTTTAAGAAGAGCTCCCACTCTCACGTATCAACTTTTACTCCTGCCAGACCATTAAACACGAGAGCAGCCCCTTTGGCTCCTTAATGGAAATTGCCATTTCAAAGCCTTCAGAGAGAGATGTTAACCTTGTGTGATACTTGTGCCATTAAAAATGGATCAAAGCAGCTCAGCTTTGATGTAGAAGGAAGATCTTATTTGGGTCGTGCTCGGCGGCGGAGCAGAGAGCTGGACTGACTCCCTACCTCCCTCTGCTGGGACACTTTGGCATTTATTCATGTGCTCAAGCCATGATGTCACTTTATTATACACTACTGTGTGTTATAATTGTTTTAACCCCTCACTGCAGCCTCCTTTGTAGAGATAATAAATGAAGTGAAAGAGACACAGTTATGTTTAAAGAGAAAACAAAAGAGAGGGTGAGAATAAGACAGCAGCTGTTTCCCTTTCTCTCTCCAGTCGCTCCATCAATACGGGTTTTGTTATGCAATGTGAGCGCTGATGTGGACTGTCTGCAGTCTCCAGAGAGTAAAAGGGGGGAGACACCTCTGGGTGGGTTGTGTTGCTGATGATGTGGGGTGAACTTTTGACCCACAGCAGGCAGACTGAAACCTTGGCTCCCCTCGTATAAGGGTCTCCCCCAAGACTCCCCCAGCCAGCCAAGGCTTGGGAATGAACTCTGCTGAAAGAAATAAATGACTTTAGGGGCAGCAGGATCACCTGCATCTGGGTTTGTTTGTTTGGGTGTTGTAGGGTTGTCATGATACCAGGATTTTAAAGTTTCAGTAAAAATAAGAAAACATTGACCCCATGGCAACTGAAGTAGACTGACAAACATCCAAATTTTAGATTGCACAAATGAACAGTCAGCTTAGAATATTGCCAACATGTTTTTGTAGTTAAGGCTGCCTTCACAGCTGACCATTTATCAAATCTTAACCTAAGAGCAGTTTGAACTGGTATTTATCTTTATAATTCACTCAACCCACACAAACCAGATCAGTGTTTTTCAAACTGGGGCCCCCGATGCCCTGGGGGGGTCACCGTCCTGCACTGAAAAGGTTAGGGAAAATTGGAGCAAAGCAGGACAGAAACATTAACCGACCAGTAACATTATTTGTCACTCTGACATTTTGATAGATGAGTTTAATACTTACTTGAATTTTTTAGCTATTTGTTCTGTGCCAGTCCTTAAATTCAAAATGACGCCGCTCTAGCCAATCAGATTCAAGCAGATGCTGTAAGTGACATTAATGCATCGGAAAGTTGCTGTACCACTGAAAACCAGATGGAGACATGGAATGAGTGCATAACAAGATTAAACATCCTTATATAAATTAAGAAACAATAAGTGTGCTTTATATTATTGGCATATTATCGCTATTGGCAGATAATTGCTCTAAAAATCAAGTATTGTATGCATAAATGTGAATATTTGGCCATATTTACAGCCCATGTATCTGCCAGACTGATGCAGATTAGTTTGTGCAGTTTAAAGAAGCAGTTTTATATGTTTTTTCACTTTTATTTTCTTTTTAAAAGTGTCACTTTTCATTTTGTGCCCTGAAGAGCTCACTGCCTATAAAGCTCCATTTATCGCTCTCCAAACGGCTGATAAAGCTTGGTTTTAGTTTCTGTTAAAAACACATTTTGCACATCCTGCATGCATAATATGAAGAAATTCCCTTCTAGATGTCTATTTTCATAAATGATCCACTAATAATCTATGGTAGAATCGAATTTTTTGTCTTGTTTTAAATCTGTTTATAAGCATAGAAAAATATACCATCACAATAGGGCTAACAGGTAAATTCTACTAAAGACAAGACCTGGTGTTCTGTACAATAAAAGATGTTTGTGTTAGGGATGCACAAAATTATCAACATAGTATCCATATCAAGATGATGTGAAATTTCTGCACATATCTACAATTGATATCAGCTATTAAAATCTTCCTATATCAGCTGTTGATATTGGCTGTATGCACAATTAACTTTGTGGAGTTTTAGGCTGGAACAACAGACCTACTTCAGCTAAATTCTTTTTCTTTATTCATCATCATTCCCTCACTTTAAAAGGTGTTTTAATAACTGGGATTTGTTCATTCTCAAACTTTAAATTGTTTGTTTCAAGGCCTGAAGTTTTAGGCATGAACCACATGTAAATATCAGTCTTGTATATATCTGTAATGGCCAAGATTAATTTGTATATTTTTGGCATGTTCGATATCAGCAAAAATCCAATTTCATGCATCCCTACTGATGTCATAATGTAAAAGGAATTTCAGAAATTTTGCAGGAGGGAGTCCCAAAAAGAGGCTTTTGGGGTTCCCTGTGTTGCAACATTTAGGAGGAATCCCACCAGATAATTTTGCCAGACTATGAGACCACACACAGCGGTCATTTGTAGAAGCAGTCTTGCAATGGAGATTCCACTGATATGAGATCTCACAGAAACTTGGGTGATCAAACGTGACTTCAGATGAAATAACAAATAGGAGGAGACTCCATGACTGTCTTGCGTGGGACTAGGGCTGTACAATATTGGGCAAAAGGATATTTATGATTGCTTTGATCAATATTGGGGTCATGATTATTTATCTGAATATTTATTAATTTAAGTGAATTTGTTTATATTTTATTTTAAAATCATCTATAGATTGCTGCACATACAGTATATATACTCAGGGCTGGACTAGGGCAAAAGAAATCTAGCTGCTATGTTTGGCCATCATTTTCACTATTAGTGTCATGCTTTTATTTTGAAAACAAACTTTCAGTTCGTCTGAACTTATGATGACGAGCTACTTATGTCAAAAGAGACCAAACAAGGTAAATTGGTGTTGGTTGTGTTACATGGATGGCTTTGTAAAATACACTGCTGCTGATTTTTTTCAGTATGACAGGATTATCATCAGTCCACTAATTCCATTGCAGGCAGCCCAGTCTGGAATATGAAGCATGTTTTATATTCATGATTTAAGATCATAGAGGCTTTGCTTTGATTTGTAGCAGTCCAAATGTTAGGATTCTTTGAACCGATAAAAGGTTGTGAGACGCCTTGGGTTGCTTTAGACTGTGTTCTCTCAGCAGCTTTTGGTTTAAAATATCACTGAACATCTGCAGTTTTTCTCAAGCTTGGGAAATTTTCTGTATATATTCATCAGAATAAAGAGAATTTCATCAAAACACTTGACAAATTGAGTGTATGGTGTTGGTTTAGCTAGGCCACAGAGTTGAGCGTTGCCAGATAATTGAGATCAGCTGATCTTATGCAAGCCCTCTTTGGCTGACAACCAGCTGATTCCCTCTAGGCACGCTATTGGCTAATTGCACTCATGCTGCCATATTTAAGCTGCTCTGGCTGCTCCAAGTGCAAGCTGCTTTTGCAACCCTCCTCCACCCCAGCTCCTCCTCTATGCTTTATCTGACTTATTCAATGTTATTCTTTATTCTTAGTCATTCATAACATTTATTAGCACAGATCATGCATGTTTCCTGTCTGAACCTTAGTCTGCCAGACTATGTTGTGGTTCATGTGTGCATGTCTGTCCTGTAAGGTCATGGGCTAAAGACAAACACAAAGAAAGACAGATCCATTTTGCTCTGTGTATATGTGCTCGTTTCCAGAAGAGGCAATTGTGAGTGCATTCATGCAATTCCTCTGTGGATGCATTAAGTCGCTCTGTGTGCGTATGCTTGTGCACACACTTGTGTGAAGCTCAAAGTGGGGGGATGAGCGACTGAGATGGAGACACAGATAGAGAGAGTGAAAAGAAAACATAAATAATTGATGATTGATACAGCCTTGCATCTGCTGCCTGGTGCCATCGAGTTTGTTCAAAGTGGGTATCAGGGCAGGGTCTTGTTAAAAACGGCGTGCACACCCCTGTATTGTGACCTCATTATCACATTAGAAAGCATTAATGCACTGCTTTGAAACAAATCACACATTATGGAAAAGATGCAAATGTTTCCACCTCAGATCATCTGCCAGATGTGCTGATTATTTCATTTTGCCATTTTATTTAACACAAGGGAGAAAGAAACCTACTTGTAGTTGCCATGAATGTGAGTAGGAGAGAAAACGCCCAAATGGGATTGTTAATTAATAGCATATTGGCTTGTTAGTGTGGAACGAATGCAGAGTTTTTAATGTTTATTTATGCACTGACTGCACATATCGGTCAAAAACAAGTGCTGTTCGGAGAGACTCAATACATGATTGACTTTAATGTGTTTAAGTTTTCTTTCTCCCCTCTTTCCAAGGCCTATTTTCTCTCAGTTTGCCTCATTAAATCTTTGTGGAAATTCTCCAGCTCTTGTGGAAGAGACTTTCTTTTGATTAGGATATAAACAAATGGAGGAGTTGGTTGACATCTCCCAAGACTGTGGCCCTCTTTTGTTTCGCTGCTGCACTGTTGCTGCCCCCCCTTCCCGCTCTGACAGGACTCGAGTACTATTCCCCAAAGCCTTTATTCTCGCTCGTTCTCTTTTTTTTTTCCTGTTCCTTCACCCAACTCCAACCCCTCCTCCCCTCTGTCTTTGTTAAAGACAGCCCCTCAACCACTCCCCCTCCTCTCTCTCTCTCTCTCTCTCTCTCTTGCACTATCTCGCTCGCTCTCTCATTATGCGCTCATCCGTTCCGCTGGCTGAGGGCTGAGAGAAGAGCGCTCAGGAGGAGAGTGTTTGGGAAAGCAGCGATACGCCGCTGTTGTTTTCTCCTAAAACACCAAGTGACAGAAGCTCCTCTTCTTTCTGCCAGCGCTGGTCCACAGTCCTCTTACTTCCTCTCTTTCCATCTCTGAGTCTGTCTGATGACTTCTCTCACCGGCTCACTTAGACCCGGCTACAGCTGCCTGACTGAGAGCGCTGACACTGGGACCACTACCTGCTGCCTGGGGATTAAGCGCGCTATGAATACCCGGAGACTCATTTGTTGTTTTGGCTGCCAGTGAGTGTTGGATCCCCACAGAGGAAGAGCTGGTGCATAAATCCCAGTGACCAGGAAACCTGGAGCGCTCCTGGACTACGGCAATGTTGTGGAAAAAGGACTGGATGCTTGTGGAAGCGTAAAAACACAAACCAGAGCAAGAAAGAACAACTGGCCAAGTTCTTTCCTGGAGGGCAAGACTAGAAATCAGCCAGTCTTACAAGGATCAAGACGCGATGAGAACCTTTTCCTCTCATTATGTGGTTGGGGTTCTCTGACACGAGGGATGAAAGCCCAACAAATCTCCGCCTCGAGCTTCTTGCTTGATTTGTGATCACCCACAGGCTTTTCTCCCTTTCTTTCCATGAGTTTATTCTTTCAGATTCTCTGAATTTTCCTGCTCATCCGCAGACAAGACGGCTGACAGGTCTAGTGGGGATTGCGATCGTTCCCGTGTCCAACTTTTCCCCCTTCTCCGACACTTCTGACCTGCTTTCAGCCCCAGTGCACCAGCAGGGTGGGGGGCAGATGCTTACCAACTCGATGACACTGCCTGGGAATAAAGGTTATTGAACCGAGGAGGAGTGGCAGCCACGCAGGGGAGGAAAAAATCAAACCATCTCCGAGTACCCCGGAGCATATGGTTTAGCGAAGGAGAGCCAGCTGCCTCCAAGCCATCAGGCTAATCACGCCACGGCAGATACAAGTTGCTCCAGTGACGGTGGATCTTACCCGCTGTGGTCGTATTTCTCTTCTCTCTGACAGCAGCTCCCAGACCATAAACCAAAACCGCCAGACTGGTGGATACAAAGAAGCAGTTGTGTTGAGTTAGTAGCACGTTGGGTAAATCATTGCTCAGGAGGGAAGCTAATCCCTGCTGACCTAAAGGCAGAAGCCACAGGGAGGCTAAAAAAGATGCTCGCCTGTCCCCTCTTCGGGAGTACTTGTGACACGTGTTGTTTGTGAGCAGCAGACCTTGGCCTGCTTTATAGAGGCTTTTGACAAGGAAGGAAGGGGGGGTTTCTCTAGGATCCTGCATCCCCCGACCCCTTCCACATCCATTTAATTACCAGCCAGGGTCACTGCACCGAAGGAGATCATTCCTCTTGTGGATTTACTGTCACTCTGCTCTGCTTGGAAGTTTTCCGTGTGGATATTTGACTTGTCCAAAACGCCCACGCCAGTCCTGATGCCCTCACACAGATACACGTAAAAAGCGCACATTAACAGTCACATTAAGACCACCCACTTAAATCCACACACATGTTGTAACTGTAAGTATTCACCACTTCACAGCACACATACATAGTTGCACATTCAAAGCCCATTAGTTGGTGGTTTCCCACACTAGAATGGAGGTCGTGTGGACAGGCGGGGGGCTGTAGGAGTCCATCACTGTCCTCTTTGCTGTCCTCTTTCACCAAATGGATGTTATTACCTCAAAAAATGCGTTGCTTGGAAACCACTGAAAGCGTCCTGCTGCGATTTTCTGGAAGAAAAAGTCACCGGGTTCCCGCCACGGTGCACGGCTGGAACCACAGCTGAAACGCCGTCCCATCACGCATCTTTTTTTTTTCACTTTTTAGTTTAACTTCATCTTCATCCTCTGGTTTCACACCACCGCCATCATTTTCTCCAACGGGTCTTTGGGCAGCGCTCGCCGCCCTCCGCGGCCCATCATCTCCTCCACTCTGGAGGGGAGAGGGTCGTTGGAGTGGAGCATGAGCGGGTGCCACTATCCCTCGCCAACGCCACCGGAGCAGGACCGGAGGTACCAGCATAAGGTGTCTCTGGTGGTGCGATACTTCATGATCCCCTGCAACATCTGTCTGATCCTGCTGGCAACTTCGACACTGGGCTTCGCGGTGCTCCTGTTCCTCAACAACTGTACGTTGGTGCAACTTTAGTTCAACTTATGTCTGTTCTTTCTAACCCCATACTCTCTCCCTTAATATTTTGGTCACTTTTAAGTCCCAAACATTTAAAAAGTGGTGGAAATTAAGACGGTTAGGATTAGGCAACGTTAAGCCTAAACCTAACACTTTTGCATTCTTGATACTCATGACTTTAAGAGCCCTCTAAATCTACGGTCTCTCCAGTGTTAATTTTTACAGCTGTGTTTTATTTCAGTTAAAGTCTGGATGATGAAATGTTCATTACCTTTAGTCACATGTAGTTATTTCTACCCCTTTATGGTTTTAGTTGACAAAAACTGAAGATTTTTGCCCAGATTGCCTGAATCTGGGGCGCAAGCATACTTCTATGCACCCAGATAAATTTGGGATCCCTGCTTTCTACAGCTGTGAGGCAGAGGAGCTTTGCAATCATTGTATTTAATGGATTTACCTGGGGTGGAGAAATGTCATGGGTTATGTCATTGAAGAAAAAAAGGTTGTCGAGTCTGGGTTTTACTTGATGAAATTAGCACTTGTACATTGGTGCAACTGTAGCTAAACCTCCTCTTTAAAGGGCTTTCATTGTCCCTTAATACGTTGTTCTCTTCTATGCCACAAACCATAAACAAGTATATGAAATTAAGTCATTTATACAACCCCAAGCTGAACCCTAAGCCTAAGCCTAACCCCTGACTATATTTGTTCTCGTATTACTTATGTCTTAAGTAATCCCCCAAAACTCAGTGCTCTCCACTGTTAATTTTGCCAGCTGTAGTTAATTTAGGTCTAAGTCTAAAGATTTTAGACATAAATTTTTTAACCTGGGATCCCTTCTTTCTGCAGCTGAGTGGCAAAGGAGCTTTAGACATGTTGTATTTTGGTGGATTTACCCACAAATGAGAAATATCATGGACTTTGAGAGTCTCCTTGCTGAAAACTAAACTCGTTTTTCATTAGGGTTTCTGTTGTTGAAGGAAAAACGTTGTTAACGTACATTTTTGGTCATAGTTTAAGTGGATGAAACATACAGTGGTACATTGCAGTGTTAATTTTGTCAACTAAAGCTATTCATCAACAGCTTTTTTTTTCCATGACAAAACCCAGACTAAGACTAACAACAAAAAGCTCTCTGATGACTAAAGCTGACAAAAAGTAGCTTTAGTTTTTGTCAAAATGACTAAAACTAGACTAAAATGTAATGTAGTTTTTGTCTGACATTTAAAATCCATGATATTTCTCCGCTGTGGGTAAATCCATCAAAAAACAATGCATCTGTATCTCACCCCAGGTTTGGCAGGGTGTATAAAACACACTACCATGATTTGGTACCAGATTTAGGTAAGAAAATAAATGTTTAGACTAATAGTAAAGACTAAAATGAGAGGACTTTTTATGGTCTAAAACTAGTCCATAAATGACTAAAATGTGACTAAAACTAAAAGAAATTTTGTCTAAAGACTAAGACTTAAATTAGAAATAGCTGCCAAAATTAACAGTGGAACATTGGTACAACTTTAGCTCAACTTTTTTTTTAAAAGTACTTTCTTTGTCCCGTAACTGTAGCCCACATCAGTCAACTTTTGCAACAGAGGGCTTACCTTCAATTTAAACTGTTGGAAAAAGTATTGGAAAGTATTTGGGAAACACATTTTGCATTCTTAATACCTCTGTCTTAAATAACCTTCTAAAACTAAGGCCTCTCCTCAAACCTAGCTCACTTTTCCTCCTATGACAGCCTTATCTGCACTCTAAGTAGGGACATCAGAACAAGTAAAGCACCAGCCGCCGTTTCCTTGACTCTGTGTCTGCAGTCTTTTTTCTAAATTGCATCATATCTCGTCTCCAAAGACTTGGCATTTACTTTGAACCATGGGATGAAGTATTAAATAGGGATTAAATGTCTTTGGAGGATGAAAATTTGTCTTTTGGCCTTGAAAGCCCCAGCCCCTCTCGTCATCTGCTCCCACAGCATTATTTTTATGCCACTTGTTTTATTGAAAGCAAAGTGGCTCATTAAGAAGCAGAACTAAATGTTTGCCAGCCTTTGTTACTGGTGACAGATTTGCTGATGGGCATCATGGTGCAGCCTTAGGCTAGGAGTTCTCTTAGTTTGGTTGTGACAGGAGTGGTTTGTCTTTTGTCAAAACATATGATTAGTAGAATCAGAGATTTCTTGATTTAGTAGAACTGTTAAACTTCTTATGTGCTTATTGAGATGTGACATGCAGCCCTACTTATGACACTTTTACCCTAAAGGGGCCATGCTTTACCTCCACAACATGAATGAAACAGACATTCAGCTGTCACTTTAACACAACATATATCCTTCTTTTTACATCATTAACAGCTCCCCCTGAGGTGTTGCCCCCTGAAATTTCCTGCCTGTCTTAACATTGACTTGTTTTTTTTCCTCTCAGACTTACAGAAGTCTTTTCCTGTCTGCTTTGCCAGTTTAGTCTGTGTTAAAGGTGACATTCCTCTTAATTCCGCAAAGTGGGCTTTGCAAGATTTGTGCCACCTAATCTCTTAAGAAGGTGTTGTAATAAGTGGGAAAATAAGTAAATAAACAGTCCTAACAGTCAGTTTCATGCTGCCAAATTGGGGTGGAGATGGAATTTGTGCAGAGGCTCTGCAAATACTCCTACATGGTTGTTGTTCCATTCTCTCTGACTTTCTGTTGGTCTGTTATCAGACTGTTGACATTTCAGCAGTACAAGGCAAAGTCCTGTAGCCTCAAGCATGCAACTGTATTAGATATACCTCTTTGCATTTGTCCAGGAAGGTCTCCTCTAGAGATGCACTGATAGCTTGGCTACTAGAGATGCACTGATTGTTGGATACAGATGGCTAAAATGGCATTTTAGCTGACAGCCGATACCAATGCCGATGTGTTTCCTTCATTCTATTGGTGTAAGACTTTCAAAATGCCAACAGTATTGCTCATATTTGAGCACAGAAAAATCAATCAGATTGTCCAACAGGTTACATCTCATTGGTTCCCCTTGATCAATCAGATCATGCCACATTATTTGCCAATCCGCCAATCATTGCCAACAGGGCCAGTATCTCCTGTAACTGATGTTGAACTTGTGCATCCATCCATGCATTCATCGGTGCATCCCTAACTGGAATTAATGCTTCTTGCCACCAAACTGATCACTAAACTAATCCCCCTGTAGTTAATACTAGAGTGTCTGCTGCAGGGATAAGTGCCATGTGTGCTGTGCACTGTAATTACATAGGATAATTGCACTGCCATTGCACTGCCAGTAAGTATTAAGCACATCAATATTCTGAGTCAAATGGACTCAAATGCAGCACCTTTAACTTTCAGCTTGATCCCCAAATTTGGCAGAAAGTCATGTTAGTTCTAAGTGTTTAACCAAGGTTGAAATTCCAGATTAAACCACCAGGGGAAAGTTAGGTAGCAAACAAGGCAACATAAGGGTACATTATGATTACTGGGGCTGATATTTTGCATTTTGCCAATTATCTATATCTGCTTTAAATCTTATTGATCACCATTAAACTGATAGATTAGACAGTGGATGTGTCCTTGGGCAAGACGCTTGATCCCAACCAGTTGAGGCGGTTCGGACATCTGATCAGGATGCCCCCTGGTCGCCTCCCTGTGGAGGTATTCCGGGCACGTCTGTCTGGGAGACCTTGGAGAAGACCCAGAATGCACTGGAGGGATTACATATCCTGTCTGGTCTGGGAGCGCCTCAGGATCCCTGAGAAAGACTTGGAAAGTGTCGCTGGGGAAAGGGAAGGGATGTTTGGGTGGACTAGCTTAACCTGCTAGCCCCCGACCCAGCCCCGGATAAGGGAAAGAAGATGGATGGGCGGATTAGAAAGTGTAATTCTTTGGCTCTTGTGCACTGTATGTCTTCCCCTTTGGCTCTGATTTCATTCTCTTCAGCAGTAGTGGTTCCAAAAGTTAAGGAAGGGGGCCACGTAGTAAAGGGGTTGCAAGATGCTTTCCAAAAACAATACATTTTTAAAAGAGTTCAGATAGTATGCTCTGCCTCCAGCCTTTCTTTGAAATTATAATGTAATATCATATTTTGAAGGCTGTTTGTCTCAGGTCTTGTATCAGTATTAGGAACGGTTTAGTGAGTGCTGCTTACATTATATACCTCCTAGTCAGAATAGTGGGCCCCAGGTCTCTAGCATTTTTATTTTGAAAGTCACAGGCTGGGAAGCTTGGGAACCCCTGCACACCAGTCCCACCTAATGCCCTACCCACAAAACTGTCTGACTGGCTTAATTTCACAGTGAAGAAGCAATCAACACGTAAGACACAGTGACACAGCTCATCACTTCCTGTTTTCCTTTGCCTGTGATGATTCTGGGGCTGACAGAGTGAACACGAAATTTTAAATTTGGCTTCTTTTGATCAGTTTTGATTCACTCTGTTATTTGATTGTTGAACATTTGGTTTGTTACCAAGCGAACAGATTCAGGGCTTAAGCCCTGTAAACCACCACCTAGTTCAGCCCATGCTGGTATCAGTTTAAAGCTCTAAAAGTGTGATGGGGACATCCCTGGTTTCTCCATCTTTCAAGAGTTTGAGTCGCTCCATCATATTAGTCGGTGGCTCCTTGTCATGCTAATTGGGAGATGTAGGCGACCAGGCGGAGGATGGCTCATTTGTAACCTCACCTTGTTACCCAATCAATTCCAGCCAGACAGATTCTATTAGATTTAATACAAACTCAGTTAAAGTGGGCCAATCTTCACCTCTCAGATGGCCGAGAGAAAAGAAATGTGCGCTGGAGAAATTGATGAAGTGAGAAGGAGGCTCTATTATGCTGCCAAGAGCCCTTGCCATGTGGCCACAAGGACAGCTGGATGGGATAGTGATAGTGCTGCTAGTGGTGACGTGATTGTGAGAGTGTGTATGTGTGCGATAGGAGGATGGGTGTTAGAGGAGTTGTGCAACCTCGGATTCGCAATTTCTATTGTCACCATATGGGCTGAAGCATGCCCACGCTCACACACAGTTTGTAACCCCCACTGCCTGTGAACGGAGCCCACACAGACCCACTCTTACTTTATCATTCCATTCAACGATACATCAGCCACACCAAAAGGGGGGGGGAAGGTGACACATAGGCGCTCACACGGCTCCTCTCGCACATGGCTAAATGTCACAGTCAGACACGTATTGATTTGGTGAAGATACTGTGTGAGAGATGGTCGTGTTGTGACATTCACACAGGCACATGGAATGGTGCAGGCTTTGCCAGGTGCAAAGGAAGATGGGAAGAGCTGATATGTTTACAGAAAGACCTTATCTTGTCCTTTCATTATGGAAATGTGAAGAAATCATTTAGCTTCTCCCGGCTTCTCGCTTCACTCTGCGCTCCACTTTGGCTGTCAGGCTCTTCTGATTTGCCTTGATTTGATAATATGTCTATATTTGTGTTGTGTTTGTTCAGACATACCAATGTGAGTCAGTACGTACAAACTGTATCTACCTCTATTCTAACTGTGTCTTTATTGCTTTTTTAAAACATAATCAACAATGAATTCTAGACTGTATATGTAGTATTGGCATCAACAAACTAAAGGACACACTCAACATTCCTCCCTCCCATCCATCTTTTATTCTCAGATCTTGTGATTTTCTCCTTCAAGTAATGCAATGGAAATAAAATAAATGCATTTTAACAACAATGCAGTACATGTGAAAGCACGCATATGGATGCAGTGCATAACCAAAAAACCTATAGATCCAAAACCTGCCTGCTCCTTTTCTTTGCTTTATTGCTATACTCTTTTAGATATCTTATTCATAGTCTTTCTCCTGTAAAAGCTCTCTTATGTCTCCATTTTTCATCGACTCTTTAAACTGTTTCCATATTTCCTCCTAAAGCTGCAGCCTATTTTTTAGGATATTCCCTCCATCAACATAGTGTGCCACATTTTCAATCATGGCACCTGTTAAAGATGCAACTGTTTTCTTCAATTTGGGAGCTATCACTCATTTTGCTTGCAGATTTAAAAAATTGAAAAATTTATATTCATTGGTTCTTCATTTGGGCTGCAAGGCGGGACAAGACTTAGTGCTGGTGCACACATTCCTGGAATTTTCTGTGCAGAGTTTGCATGTTTTTTGCATGCACAAGCTCTCCCTGCTTACTCCGACTTCCTCCCACAGACCAAAGACATTCTCCTTAGGTGAGCTGGTGGCTCTAAAATGCTCGTAGGTGTGATTGTGAGCATGCCTGGTGGTTTGTCTCAACACGTCAGGTCTGCGACTGAATGGTGACCAGTCCAGCAGTGTTAATTTTGGCAGCTATTTTTCATTTTAGTCTTAGTCTTCATCTTTTGATCACGTCTTTAGTTTTAGTCTATTTTAGTCATTTCTACCCTTTTTAAATTTAGTCTAGTTTTAGTCGATGAAAACTCAAACACATTTTAGTCTAGGTTTAGTCTTTACAAAGTCCTCACATTTTAGTCTTTACTTTCAGTCCAAGCTTGTATTTTCTTGCCTACACTTACATGTTAGTGTGTTCTATGCATTCTAAACCTGGGGTCCCTGCTTTCTACTGCTGGGAGGCAGAATAGCTACAGCTGCATTGTGTTTTGACAGATTTACCCACAGTGGAGAAATATCATGGATTTTGAATAACCGACGAAAACTACATGACATTTTAGTCTAGTTTTAGTCATCTTGATGAAAACTAAAGTTAGTTTTAGTCCGTTTTAGTCATCACAGATGTATTTTTGTTAGTCTACTTTTTGTCATGGAAAAAAAAAAGGCTGTCATAGTTTTAGTTGATAAAATTAACACTGCAGTCCAGTATGTACCCAACCTTTAGGCCTTTGATAGCTGGGATAGGCTCCTGCCCGCCGTGACCCTGTGAGATTTGATGGATGTCTGTTCAATTTTATCCATCACTTCCCTCCAAAATCTGCATTTCAACACATTCCCAAATGAAATATCTAAATATGTTGCAACAATACTCCCCTGGAACCCAAAAAGAGGGGCAATTGTTTGGGAGACGGTGGATCAGTAGGTAGAGTCAGAAGGTTGTGGGTTCAGTCCCCAGCTCACATGTCGATGTACCCTTGGGCAAGATGCTTGAACCCAATTTACTCCCAGTGCTTCAGCGGTGGCGTGTAGAGGGGTATGTACGTGTTTGAATGGGATTAGTTAATACTGATAGTAACATTCGCCATAAGTGTGTGAATATGGAGTATATGTGTGTGAATAGGTAGGTATGCCCTGTGGTGTAAAAGCACTTTGAGTAATAAGGACTACAAAAGATCTATCTCAAGTCCATTTACTATTAACCAAATGTAAGTACTTGGACTCGCAGTTTGTCTGAGAAAATGTGGTGTAGGTGCATCCCTACTTGTAGATAACGTTATCTTTATTGTATTCATCACTTTCCTCTAAAATTTCTGAATTTCAACACATTCCCATAACAGTGCCTGGAACATCTTATATTTAAAATGTGTCATATTGTTACATTTATGCTATTTAATAGGGTGCTATGTAAGTTTGCATTAGCCAGCTATACTGGAGAGGCCTTAACTTAGTGTTGGCACAGTCGGTTTGGGTCTTCTCTTAGATCTTGTTGCTGTCTAACCGCTGCCTCATGTTTGGGTGTTGAGGCGTCATCTGAACCAGACATGAGCCACTAGGGATGAGTATCAAAATCTTGTACCAACATTGTGCAGGAACCATCTTATCTGATACCTACTTAGATTTTGATGCTTCATTTCGGTACCCCACCATCCTGTTGTCACCTTTTGCCACTCAAACTAAAATGCATGAAACAAATTATGGAAATTGTGCAATTTATTTGCACTTCCCTTATTCCAGCAGAGCATTTAAATCATTTTGCAATATCTGTGCTCTGCTTGTGTTTTCCTACTGAGGCCTCAGACACACTGACTGACATATTTACTGCTTTTTCTGTCTCAGGATGGGAATTCAGCTTGAGCCTCTTCTATAAAGAAGTTTTTTTTATTCTGTTATCTATTGGCATCTTTTAAAGATATTCCTCTGAGTCATTTATGATGCAGAGAAAGATTTTGTTCACTCTGCAACTTTTGAAACTTTTTTCTCTTGATTGATTGATTCAGGCACCATTCCAAAGCGTATCGATCAAGCATTAGTATCAGAAAATAACAAAACTATATAAGCCACCTGTGTATTAATGAGATCAAGTCTGTTATTTTCAGCTCTTTCCTCACCCATATTTGGACTCCAGCATCTGTGTGGACCATTTTAGTGCACGCTCTCCTAACAGAACTCCAATATTTCCCTCACGCTGATTTCCTCTCCTTTTCTTGAAGTCCCCCCCAGATGGAAATCAGTTACCATCGTGACTGACTGGGAAACAGCTTCAGCAGACACTTCATTATTCACCTCTAGCTCCAGCCTCACCGCTCCTCTCCCTTCTCCCTCATTTTTCTCCCTCCCTCCCTCCTTCCCTTTCTCCCCCAAAGCCCCGGCTGTTGACAAGCAATTTTAAGTGAGCCTAAATTTAAAACTCAGTTGTGTCTCGGGACGCTGACGGGTATCGCAGAAGTCCTGAGGAAGGCTTCGCCGCTGTGGTTGACGGGGGCCTTGTGAAAAAAAATGAGTTAGTGGGGTAATTGATGTGATGTGTTTTATCTTCCTCATTATCCCTCCCAGCTCAGAGACATCGGAGAGACGGCCGGGTCTGCTGCACATCGGCTCTGAGCGTGTGTGTTGGTGTGTTTGTTCAGTACAGGCGGCTCTGACAACTCACTGGGGCTCTGCTTAGTGAGTCAGACAGCCAAGTTGACTGCAAAAGCGCAGATGGTGGTTTGGTGAGGTCGTGCACAGTACTCTAGTGCCCTGGTGCTCTGTGGCCGGTGTATCATCATGGCATTCAAGAAATAAGCCATGTGTGTTAGGAGATGTCCATTTGTTGGAATTGACCAGTAAATAATCAGAATAATTCGAAATCATTCCTGTAGATAAGTGCTGCAGCTGCTTCTACTCTAATGGCTAGAGTGATTTGATTTTATTTCTCTAAGAAAAAGGTGCTTTTAGGGAGTAAATACTCTTTAAAATTGTTTTTCAGCCATTTTTTCCCTAACCAGCAACAACAGCAACTGTCACTGAGGAGCAACAAAACATCCACAGGGTTTTCTCCAAAACAAGCTTACCAACGTTCTGCAAATGCAAGAAAGAAAATACAAGCTGCCACAAAAATCCGCAGTATTTCTCCTTTGAGAAAGGTGTCTAACCTCAGCATTAACTACACAATAATAAAGATGAGTTTGGGCATTTTCCCCTGTCCAATGCTTTGCGATTTATCAGGTTTTTCCTGTAGTTTGAGGTTTGTGAAGCCTAGTTTATGATTCCACTTTAGCTACTGTAGCATAATGTAACATAATGCAGTATCTGTGAATCTCATACATAGGCTTACAACAGTAGCCAACATGCGCTTCTTCAAAAATGTGAATATATGGGGGTGCAGATGGTCTAATGATGGGGTCACACCCCATGTATGTTGCGATTTTGGACAAACCCTGTGTGATGTCAGCCGTCTGCTCACAATAGGTGGACTCAAACTGCTTTGGAAGCCAATCCGCGGCTGCTTCCATATTGAAATCGCTGTCTCAACCGAACTATGGATCAACCTAGCAGCCCGCCCACCAAGCTCTACTTCCTGTCAGCTAGCTAGCTAGCATTCTGGTTAACAGAAATGTAGCGTCTTCCTGTCAAGCTATTTGTCAATCAAATGAGACCTGCCAATCAGTCCACAGTGAGGTTTCTCCTAAATATAATCTAAATCATTGTGGTACAAAAAAAAATTCACCCCCTGTACAGTGAGAGGACGTGAAGACATTAGCTAATGAGACACTTTTGGTTTATTGAACCAGGCTGTAAACCAGTTTATTACTAGTGTAAAAAACAGGCCTTTTAACAGGTGTTTTAACAGGCAATTTTCTGCACTTCTGCATTGGCTTCATTTTTCAGGACTGGAGTGGCAATCCTATTACCTGAGTGGTTGGTCTCCAGGCCAGGGGTTCTCAAACTTTTAAGCCCACAACCCGGAAAATAGAGGTGCAAGGGACTGGGGACCTCCACTGTTCCTGCAGGTTTATATTTTATTCATAATTTTTTATAAAACTGGGTAAAATATTAACCTTGCAAAGCAGATGGATACACCCATTTCCGTGTTTCTCACTCGGGAATCCATCTTGCAAAGCTCCTGTCTGAACAGTTTGGGCCTGGTTAGAAAGTGACAGGACCAATCAGTGTCGAGAGGCAGTACTATGGTGGAAGACATTAGCATAGATGCTGCTAAAGCTCCAGTTTTATCAGAACTTGACGACATTTTTTCATTAAAAGAAGAACAAAGAACAGCATTGAGTTCTTGTCTTTTCATATACGACAAAAGTCTACAGTCGCCATGGTTCGCGCTATGCAGTTCTCTATGGAGTTTACTCCTTAGTGGCGACTACGACGTCACGTGTTTTGTTGCTCTGATTGGCCAGTAAAGATGTGACAGACAGAAGATTCATCCAATCACCCTCCAAGTTTTTTTTCAAAGGCTCTGCCATTTCCCAAACACAATCTACGGAAGGTTTTCCAGATGGACATGTGAAGCACATCCATTGGGCATGTCAGGTTACTTGGCATCCTGACCTTGCATGATATTGTAATTATTGATATGCACCTGTATGGTCACATCCACACCTTAATGGGCCCCAAAGATGTGGACTTTGGTATTTTTCAACAGATTATTTCCCCATGCCCCTGGTAAGATGTACGGACATCCAGAACACTGTCGGGGTTGTGTCAGTCCTTCTCATGCAGGCTTAATCCTCACAACTTTGCCTTACTTCAGCCTCGATTTCTGGCCCAAACATACCTAAAAGTTCTGCACAGAACTGAAGATATATAATTGTAGCTTTCTCCACAAACTATTGGACTTAAACTGCTTTGTCTGTCATTATTTGCCTTTGTGTGTGTGGTCTGTCACATTTGCAGCAACAGATTTTAAAAAAAGCATTTAGTTTAGGCTCAGCTTTATCTCTAATATCTTAACAATAGGTTTTAGAAAATGCATTAGCAAATGTCAATAAAGCTAACAAGCATAAAAATGGCTGCTATAAGCCTCTTCATTCAAAATGAACATCTGCTTCTGCTTCAAAGTACAATGCAACAAATCGGATAATAATCTCTTACTTCTAAAGCACCAAATAGCACAGAAAAATGTATCTGATCACTCTTTATGCCACACTTTCTAACTTCTACTTCAGCAATACTTAGGGGGTAGATGATTTCCTTTTCTTTAGAAATGTCTGTCTTCTTACTTTGTTTCCAGCTTTGCATCATTTTGTGCCACCTCTATTATGTCTGCTTGGTATTTGCATAATTGCCAAGCTAACCAACAGGCAGATATCCCACTTCATGTTTCTGTTGAGTGCTGAAATGATTAGTTGTTTAATTAATCAGCCAACCAACAGAACATTAATCTAGCTGAATATGAATAGGGGATCAACGGAGGCAAACAAATGGCAACATATTCCAGCTCTGGCTTGTCAATTGCAAGTTTTATTCTGCCTAGTACTCTAGATAAGATATTTTTTTACCAGACAATGCAAGTAATTCCAAGGCGTTGCTTAAGGCATTGGGAAATTGCTTTTCCAGAAGTTTTGGGGCAATTTGTAGCCTTAAAAAGAATCATCACATTAATCAAAAGTGGAAGGAAATGTTAGTTGAAGTCATGATTTGTCTGTTTTTGCTTCCTTATTGCTTTATTTCCCTCTCGTAGTGTAGCTGCTCTAACTGCTTCATTTTCTCTGCTTAGAAAAGAATGACCTAATTTCCAAGTGTAAAGGTGTACAATCTTAGGTTTCATGAGAGTTTTCCCCTGAGAGTTTATCCACACTCAGTCATTTGACACTACAGGTCTTGTTTTATGGTTCCCACAAGCCAACAAGCATTATATCACGGTCTGCTGGGTGTCGACCTGCAGACCAGCATGATGTCATTTGATATATTACTGGGGGACAAAACTGATTTCTTCTGCATGTGTTAGGGGGGAGGGGAATGCTTGTGAATTCAAATCTCATCTCACACTTTTAACCCAAAACAACCAAAAAAAAGATCCTTGTTTTCTCAGCGTGTGTATCAGAAGTCATACAGCGTGGTTTGAGCTGAGAAGACCATCAAAACAATGATGTTACTGCTATTGCTAACACGCTCTCCTGCAGATTAGCTCAGCTGGATTCCTGCAGGACCTTGTCATTGCATCCAAAGGTGTTAGATTGAAAAGCAATGCCTGTACTCTGAATGTCTCACTCTGTTTTTTTTTTGTAGCAACTCAATTACCTGGCCTTTTACCTGTGGGAGGTCTGAACCCCCCAACAAAACTAAAAACCTATTCTCTCTTTTTATCTCTTCCAGACAAACCTCCTCACTTCACACCGGCACAGCCTCCTGATGGTAAGTCCTCTGTGGTTTCCTCTCTCTTCGCCTTCCCTGACCGCTGGTGTTTTGGGGTCTTACCTGCTTTTAATGGCCTTGGACAGCCTTTGAAGTGGGCAGCCGTCTGAGCGCCGGGCCGCGTTCGGCTGCTCCGTTATTTTTTTTGTTTCCACACAGTTGGTATTGCAGGCACGAGGCCCAGGTCTGCTCAGGGCTTTGATGTGAGAGGGATCTTTTGATGACTTGATTTGATCTGCTCCGCACTGCTAGTTGGGCTGATGTTCAATATCTGTAACCAGAGCAGCATTCACATCCGTCTGATAGGGTCTAATAGGATAATAACCCTCCCTTCTCTGGGTTTTTGCTACATTACCTGAGTCTCTCTGCTTGAAACGAGGCGACAGATTGATGGCAGAAAAGAAGGTTCGGATCACAATGTTGTTTAACTGTAACTTTGAAAAAAAACCTGATTTATTTAAATACAGTTTTATTGGTCAGTGTATTTTCTGGCAGATCCATTTCCTGGTTGAAACCAGATTAAAAAATCAGCAGAAACTCTTGTTATTCAGTTTTTTCTTTTTGACCAAAAATGGAAAAAGCGGTAAAAAAAAAAAAAAAAAAAAGCTGGGACATGAGACATGGAGGCTTTTATTTTGAAATGTTTATCTTTCCCAATGGTCACATGATCTCCTTTTCCTCATGTATTTCACTAAATGAAAAGAGAGAGCAGAGAAACTTCCATTTGGACGTTTTGAGCAGAAGAGAGAACCACCTGAAAACCGATGTGCATCTTCATATATATTGGTGCCAAGTCGTGCAGCGTTGCTACTGTAACATTTGGAGAGCAGGAAGTGGTATAGTCCTATAGATTGAAAACATGCATCATCAGCACTTCATCACTTTGTTGTGAGAGGGTGCGCTACTAGTAAATATTTCATTACTTCAACCCAAGAAAGCTTCACAGCTGGCTGCTGCTGAACTTTTTGAAGTTTTTTCAACTTCTAATTTGCTACTGTGCATAAAAGTGCAGAGCAGTAATTTCACAGAGTTTGAACCTTTTAAATTGTATATATGTGGATGATGCATTTCAGGCTGAAGCTTACAGTAGCTACTTTTACTTAGGGATTCCCAACCTTTATTCTTTGGAACCCTTTACCTGCATCCAAGAATGGCTGAGACCACCAAGGAGCCCCCCTGTTAGGCCTTTCCTCCGTTCTGGTTCCTGTACCTAAATTTGAACTGGCCAGTGCATTTAAACCGGGAAAAAATTGGTTCTGAACCTGAAAAGTTGGTTCTCAGCTGGAACCAAAAATAGGTGGTTCTTTCTTGGGAACCATGACATCATTAGTGGGTGTATCACATTCTAGGTTGTGAAGATGAGCAGAAAAAAAAAAGCAAAGTGGTCTGCTGGGGAGACAAAGTGTTTGGTTGTGATCTGAGCATTGACAGAATTCCAGGTGAAGCTGGAGAGTAGAACAAGGAAGAGTACGTTATATGCCGAACTTGCGGAAGGGATGGCAAAGGCTGGGTTCACCTGACCACCAGACCAAATAATTGATTTACTCAAGAAACTGAAGCAAGAATACTGGGACTGCATGAAAGACTTGGGCAAAGTGGAGCAGGACGTGGTGATACATGTCCATCATGTCCTCCCACTTTGGTTCTGCTTAAACTGGTGTGAACACGGGCTGGTTCGCCAGAAAGCACCAGGGTTCTGAGTCTCCAGAACCAGAACCAGAACCGTGTCTGTCTGAAAACACCCTGTAAGAGTGGCACACTGCTGTTAAAAGTTAGCATCAGTCAAAAGTTTGCACTGGCAAAATCCAATCTGAATACGTTTATATATTTGTTTCTAACAAAATTCCTTGTATAAAATCTGCAGTTTAATTTTTATCATGATTTTGGCCAATATTAGCAATGCTAATTTTTATAGCCAAGGCCTCCTGCACCTCTTTGGCCCCTTTTTGATGCCACCTAAGGGGGCCCAGACCCCAAGTTGGGAGCCAGTTGTCTGGCTAGAAAAGACTGTATATATAATCATGAACCATTAATGCGTTTTTGTTCCTCATTTATGTAACAACACTAAAGCTATAACCTGTTTTCTGGACTTTTATTGGCTGTTATTTTACCTTTTTAAACTCATCTTTAAATGTAGCAAATCTGCATCACTGCATCAGTAATGTTGCCATAGAAATTAGCTGTAATAGTTTGACCTGAGTCAGATGTTGATTGTTGAATTCAGCACAATAAGGCTGAAGTCCGCTGAGCCTTCATTATTTTTGTGCCACAGTTGTTGCTTGTGAGATTTCCAGCCATACTGTATATCTGTTTCCAGCCTGCCACCTCACTTTATCTTAAACATCTTTAAAAATGCATTGAAAACATCCCAGATGCTTGAGCCTGATGGTGGGTAAACTTGTGCCCTGCAGGCAGTTGTGCTTTGGATCCACTTGCAGAAGCCCTGTGGTCTGTGGAGCAGGAGTGCAGCTCACCTTATTATTCACATGTTCTCTTCACATCCCACACATATAAATCTCTGCGATGCCTGCTGCATTGTTTTGGCTGTTTTGGAGCCCGGTAGCATGAGCTGTTAATTAAAAAAAGCAACAATTTATTTCCAAAACGGTGCATCACTGCAAGCTTTAATTGGAGGAAAACAGCTGGTTTTCAAGCTGCTATCATGAATATTTATTGGAGGCAGCACACTGAGGCGGCGTTTGATAGACTTTGGTGTTGTGTTTTTCACTGGAGCTGACGGACAGCGAGGGATGGACTCCTACTAGTTCTGTAGGTGTTACATTTTCCTGCTTGTGTACCGGCTACAAAGTCAGAGGTTTGGTGGGAGAAAACACACGGAGAAAATGCTTTTAATGATCCCAGCCAGCCAGCTGATGCCGGGGACAAAAGGCGACGTTGGGGGCTTGCCGAATCCGTTTCTGATAATTGCTCAATCACTCGCCCCATAGGCCGGCTTGTTTGGAAAAGCGGTTTGCGAAAGATGTCGGCATAAAAAAATGTATCAAATTAGAGGTGGCTTATGATGAATGTGATTGTCAGGCGGAGTCGGGACAATAGGCCGTTCACTGTCAGTGTGAAATGGCTTCAACAAATAATTGAACTTGATTGGAGCATTTCTCAAGTCACCCTCACCCTAACACCTGAGGAGCATACAAGATGTCCGTGCTTTTCTCCCTCGTGTCTCATATCCCCACAGCACAAGAGATTCAATTGCAGTCGGCCGAGTTTACAGCAGCTATTTATTTTTGTTTTAATGAAAGATGAAATTGCTTGACAAATGATTATATCTCACAGAGAGGTCTCTATTTGTCTGTTTCAGAAGCAAATATTGCCATAAAGTGTGGCTCTCTGCTGGGAAAATGAGAAACAGTATGCGGGCAGTGAAGCAGACCGTTCCTGTCTCCCATTGAATTTCCCCTACAAAAGAAATAACGCCCTGCTTATCGATTGAGCCACTCATTTCCCATGTATTAAAGTTTTTGCTGTCGGAGGGCACAGTTTGTTTCTGCACTAGTCAACCGTTTAAAAGCTGCTGCTAGCCTTTAATTACATTTCCAATAGTTCTGTAGGCTTTCCATCAGCAGCCGTTGCTGTTTTAATATGCCAAGCGAAACAAAAGGCACAGCACCCCAATCAGTGGGGTAAGCCTGCCCTCTGGGACGCTCTTTCTGCGGGTCATTTAATGCTGGGGAGATTAGTGGGACAATTAGGCCTGGCCCAAATAAGACAGTAGGCCACTTTTTTGAGCCACATTTATAGTAGTGGAGGGCTGATTTAGAAGATGCTCTAAACCAGCAGAGGGTGAATTTAGCTCTGCCATTTGTCAAATCTGCTCCAAAGAGCAAAGGGCTCGTACTGCCGAGCCTGTCCTCAGTTGCCAAGGACATCGTGCTCCACAGTACTTCATTACAGGAAATCACAGACAAGATAGCAAGCAGTCTGCATATTTAAAGTGCCTAATTTGTTTCTGAACTGCAGCTGATGAGACGTCCTTATTAGCGTAAGGAGATTCTGCAGAAAGTGAAGGAATTTGTTCTGCAAATTAGAGCGAGGGATCATGGGGGAAAATGCAGGTTCAGCGCAACATAAGCAGAGCTCTTAGATGATATTTATGGGGGGCGCCACCCGCAAATAGCTGACGAGTCCTCCCCAATGAACGGCCTATAATCACCAGTCAAAACAAGTGACAAAAGTCACAAAGCAGCCTTTAATTAGGCTCTTTCTTTGAGAGCTCAAAGCAGCAGTTGCTTGGCTCAGGCCACTCTCATTATTGCCTGTCGTCTCCTGATAATAAGACAGTTGTTGGCCAAAGCAGGAAAGCTCTGAGAATTTCTGCTAGGAGGATTACTATTGGACTTTGGTCTGCTCTGAGAAATGCTTGATGTTTGAGGCCCTGCCAGTTGTCAGTGTTAACATCCATGGAGCATAGACCATTTTTATGTTTGTACACAGTGAGGATGTGTTTTGTGGGCGGAGCTCAGAGAGGAAACTAGCAGTAGCTTGTGGTTTATTCCCATCAGACACTCGTGAACCACAAGGATGAGTTCTCCAATTATTTTAATTGTTGGGCTGTGCAGGACAAGTTTTCCTACAGTGACAAGCTAACCTTTAGCAACAGACCAAGGTGTCCTGACATGCACTCACTGCCAGCTTAGTGGGTCAAGCTTCCAACTAAACCAAAGTTATAGTGGCTGGGAATCTTCATACCTTCTAGAGAAATCTATGGTCATGTACAATGCAATAGATGCTGAGATTTTTCAGATGTTTTTTTGTTTAGTTTGGACAGATGTGCTTCCAAACTAGCAGCAAGAACATAAAACACAGCTATACAAGACATGAGCTAACCACACATCTGCATACGTAATGATGGTGAACTGAATTCACTATCTGATGCAGTGGTCCTCAAATGGTGTGGTGAGGCACCTTAAGGCAAGTCTAGGTGTACCTTTGGAATTTGTATGACAATGCATCATTAATCTAACTGTACAATGACTGAAGTTACTATAAAATAAGCCTAGCGTAAGTTCATGTAGGACATGGTAGTCATACGCCCAGCCATGATCACCTGATGGCCAGCTGATCCCAATTATCACCTCCCAGCTCCCACAGCCAATCACAGCTCCTTATTTTGACACAGTGGTGTATTTAGAGATCATGTACTTTTACTAATCCCTGCTTGCATTCATGCTGATTCAGCACATTGCTACTGCTGCTGCTGGCAAAGCTGAACCCCCTCCCCCCCAGCCTCCTCCTTTATAGCATAAAACTTGTTGCACCCTCACATTTGGATTCATGCTACTGTGGATTCATTGCTTTTGAACTAATTTCGTTGGATTCAATACGCGTGAATGTATCTATTCATATCTAGCCATGTGTTCCTTGGAAATTCAAGGCTTGCTGCTTGACTAACCTTGGGAGGATCTTTGGAGCAGAGCTTTCTATGCCAAGTAAAACTGTAGATCCATTTTGCATAAAATGGTTAAATGTGCAACAAGAATGTTCCTGATTCAACAAGAACTAGAAGGGCTATTTTGCATGTAAATAGATATGGTGGGCCTTAAGCTTTTGACTCAATAGCAGGTGTGCTTTTAGTGAAAAAAGTTTGAAAACCACTGATCTAATGTATGTTAGAAGAATGTAAAGCATGATACAACTGCTGTTGCTGCTGAACATACATGACCCTAAACTTTAGGGTTTGCTGCTGCTGTTAGTTAGGCAAACTTAATTCACTTTAATTGTAAGAAAAGGATGTGAAAATAGTTTCTGTTTTGGTCTTTGAGTAAAACGGCGGTATCTTAGGCACAGTCTACAGTTGAAGTGAGTCTAAAGGTCACAAATTCAGCCGGATTTAAGTCCAATTGCAACGTCTCAGCTTATCGTCAAAACTCAGGCCTGATTTAGAGCACCGGGAACGACAAACAGTCTTGTAGTGTGACATGATCAACGACGCGTCCAAGATGCTCCACGACCACGATTCATCAAGACTAGCATGTCAGAATTTTTCTTACATCGTCGTCTGGTTTGACACCCTGACCTGACGTCAACCATCAGGTGAACATTTGCTCCTTATCTTTGCAACATCATTTACAAGATTTACCACTTTTTATCCCCTTTTATTCCCTTAAACTGTGTACATTTTAGTTTATTTACATTATTACATGCATACCTTAAGTCCTATCTGAAGGAGAGCCAGTCCATATTGTCCTCCCCATAACTGTTATCTATAATCCAATCCGTAACGGTTTCTTATTTTCCTTTTCACAAGAAAAATACCACTACAATTACTTAGAGCCATGGTTCTCAACTGGTGGGTCAGGACCCAAAAGTAGGACGCGGAGCAGTTTTCAGTGGGTACAACTGGGTGTCAAAAAAAAAAATGGTGGCAAAAAAGGGGAAAGAGGGTATAAAATTTGTCAGTTTTGTCCCTTTTCTTTTTTATATTAGGTTTTTTGGTCCAGTCATGCTCCAAACTGCAAAATATTCAATAACTAAACATGCATTGAACTGTTTTTGGAAACTTGGATTGCGATCTGTTGTAAGACAGACCGGTGGGTGGTCCTGAGACCGGACCAGTTGAGTACCACTGACTTGGAGCGCCTCTGTCGTAGAGTGACTGACACTCTTTGACCTGCCCCCCTGTAAATCTGTGAACTCTGACTCAGTTGCGGAGAGAGTATCATCAGCATACGGTGAGCGGTCAGTATCACTCTTGTAGTGTGGCCAGGTTGTCTGCAAAGACGGGACAAGATTTTGTTGGATAGTCTGACATGGTGCTGTCAAGAATGGCCAAAAAAATCATGTAGTCTGAGCCGGCCTTAATCAGATGCCCTGGGGCAAAGAAACGATGTCCATCATTTATATTCTGGATGCTGATGCCACATGGAAAAGAAAATCTTGCCTGGAAGTCGGTTAAAGATAACCTCTAGCTTCACTAAAATAAAAGACAAATTAGCCTCCATTCCCAGAGGTATGACAGCATTTATGAGACAGACGCTGATCATGGCGGGCTCTGAGATTGCTGCTGACTGTAATTATGACTCCAAATTGTTCCATACAGAGTGTAGTGTTCTCTGTAGGACGTATGAAGGGTATAGTGGTCACATCTATAATTTCCCATCTGTATGTTAATTGTGTCATTTTTTATTGGGGATTTATTCCTTTACAGGGTATTTATGTCACATGAATCATGCCATATCTGGTTTTAACTGAAAAGCAATAAAAAATAGATTTTATTGCGTGAATTTTGTCTCAAGGTCTTGAGGCTGAGAGGAGAAGTTAGATATAAATGGCTCCTTAGAGGAATCCTTCATTTCATTCTTTTACAGCCGGAGGTGACTAAACAGTGGCCACAAAAGGCCCAAGATAGGCTCAAGAGACTCCAGAGAAAAGGAAGTGTTATGGAAAAAGAGCGTCAAACAGTTTAGAGGTCTTCTGTGCACAACCTGCCTGGCAGGATCTCATTCGCTGTGAATCCTTCAATTTGGTATTTGTCACTGACAGCGTTCCCCAGAGGATGCTCCTAACTGACACACAAAATAAACCCCTGGACTGAAATGTGATTTGATCTGGGACATGTGAAAAAAAATCGCCGGCGGGCTTGCTTGCACTTTAACAACACTTCCTCTTCCTAAAGAATTGACATAACTCTTTGTCAGCTCAGGGAGAATACAGTAACTAAGGGCTCCACAACTATTACAACCCCACATAGAGGAGCCACACAAACACTAAGTGTCCTGTGATTTATTCTGCCCGAGTGTTCTTGACAGTAAGCCCGACTCAGAGAGAGGCAGAATTAATTATGACTCCTCGCCCTATCTTAATTAAATCATTTCACATCATAGATTTCGCACAACAGAGGCAAAATATCTACCTCATCTCGTAGCCAGGGCGGGGGGTGCTGGCTGAGAATGTCTCGCATCAAGATATCAAAGGTACACTGTAAAATTGCCTCTCCAGGATTACGATTTCACAGCAGAGTTGTCATGTCCGGCTTTTAACCGAGAGCAGCTTGTTAGTGCGCTATTGTGGAGTCTGGCAGGGGGGAAAGCAGAGGGAGGGCAGCCTTGACTTTATCATGGAAAAAGTTTGTTGCCCTTTAAAAGTACACAGAGCTTTCAGATGAACTCTGGATCGTCACCTCGGTCGGCTCTTATTTTGCGTCTGTAGATTCAGCATTTATGTATCTGAGCGTCTGAAGAGCTCAGTCTGCTCATAAGCAAAGGTGAAGTCAAAAGAATTAGCCTAGTCCCATCAGCCCCCTGTTCGTCTTTGACTGCGCTCCCTCACAGCCTCCCCTCACCTCAGCTCACCCGGTATTGATCTAACAAGGCGGGTTAGAAGCAGCAGTCTAAAGAGCGAAAAACAAAAATACCTCTAGAAAGGTGAGCATGCCAGAGTTAAGCGCAGCACTGTTTTCCCTTCTTATTTCCTGTGACATGGAGTAATTATTAACACAGTTTGCAATGCAGCTTTGCTTTGATATTTCCCCCCGGCAGTGGTGCAATCCCTGCTGATTGTTGCTGCAGGTTATTCCAGGACCTGGGACTGTGTAAGGATCAGCAGCTCTTTGATGTGGACGGACAGCACACTGAGTATCAGTGCCTGTGATCTGGGAGCTGTCTGCCGGCCTCCCTAATAGTCATGTTTGATTTGTTGGCATTAAGTTAGTCCGTTTATAGAAGTCCCATAGAGTTGTGATCTCTGATCTTTGGTGTTGCTACCCAGTTGCTTCAATTCGGCTTTGAAACACTCCTTCTTCTCGCGGATTAATGTTAAAAAGAAGCTGCAAATGACCCTAAGCGGCCTCGGATGTTACAGATGACTCATCTGTAGAAAAATTACTTGTTATGTATACAGATCTTGTGAATTGGGGTTTTAGAAAATGATATTTTTTAACACAAAAATGTGCTTAAATGATATAAATGAATGCAAAGAAAGCCAGAGAGTAAGACAGAGAAAAAGAGGGACTCTTAAACTCCAAAACTAATGGTTTAAATCATGAAAATAGCGTCAACAGCACAAATGGCCTACATTATGTTGAAGTGTTTAAAGATTGCCCGGGAGAGTGAAACCATGCAAGTGACTTTAATAACTAAATCACTACCCCCTGGAACAAATTCAAAATAAAAGTATTGTGAAAACAACAACAACAAAATTAAAAAGCATTAATCATCAAGTATTGCATGTTTAAAATTGCAAAATTGAAACTATTTTCTAATGCACAATGCCTGTATTTTTTATAGTAGTACTGTCTTAATAAGGGTAATTTACTCCTGCTCTTATTTTGAAAGTAAATGTGGAAAGGATCCTGTGGTAGGTAATTTATAACGTGAACTAAACCACAGATACAAGAACTTCAAATGATACAAAAAAGAAAAGGGAACGGTAAAAAGTGACACTTTTGATGTGGCAAGGTTCAGAAGACTTCTGACTTGTCTGTGAGGTTTTGAAAGTGAAATGAGACATTAATATAATGTCTTGAGTCACTATGTAGCTGGCTTAGCTATGCAAGCTTTAGCTATGTTAGCTTTAGCTAAAGCTAACAAAGTTAAAGTAAGCTTCTGTTCATGTATCAACTTCAAAAACAGGTCTACGTAATCTAAACCCAGATTTGACCTCTGAACTTTTTCTCTTTTATCCGTGAAGTGTTTCTTAGTCTGTAATGTTTGCAATGTGGTTATTTTGCGAGTGTAACTGACAGACTTCGTTTATCAATAAAGTTGAATTAAAAAAAAAAATCTTAAACGTAATCCTTGGATTTCAAGAGGGTCCTCCATACTGTATGCAGTGGTGGGGTCTTTATAACAGCATTGTGCGAAAGAGAAGCAGCATGAGAAACAGGGCGCGTCAACTTATTTGCCCCGTCACGCCTCTTTAACGATCCCAGATAGTGAATCAGGGATGGAAGCACATCCTCTGTGTCCTAGTCATTGATGGGAAGTGTAACGGAGACGCCGGAATTTTGTCGTCACGTGGCAGTAAGGCAGAGCCAACCACATTTGAGGAGAAAGACTCTGATTGGAACATCACTGTTGGGAAGGAGGGGATTAAGGAAAGGCCCTTTTCCTGCAAAACAACGGGAAGTTCATACTTGAGTACACATTTTTCTCCTGAAAATACGTGCACGCCGATGAAAGTTTACTTTGATGCCAGCTAATATTTTGCCTGTTTAATTGCTTTGTGAATTCATCCAAAGTAAGCGAGTAATTTCCTGTTCCTTTGTGGCAGAACAAGAGATTTAAAAATAAAAGAAAATCAAAACAAATTTCCAGTATGTGAAGTCTCTGAAATGAAATGGAAAGAATGGCATTAGCGGGATAAACAAAACCCAATTGACAGTAAGAATCCATGCTAATTAACGCTTTCTAGCTGCTTATCAAAGCTCTAACTGCCGAGCAGAACTATGCAGACGGGGGGTTGAAAGCTCGCCCCTTCCCTGCATTTTGTCAAATATCGAGGCAATTAGCATGCAGAAAAAGGCTTTCAGTGAGAACTGTATGTTCTTCGAATGTTGACAGCAGCCAGAGAAAAGCTGTGTCCTATTAACACAGCAGCAAGTTATTTTAAATTGGGGCTCTGTTGTCGTTCCAGTTTGAGCTGTGATGGGCAGGCGCTAATTTAATTGTTGGGTGGTGATGTCAGGGAATAACCACACTAGGAAGCACAACCAGTGCAACAAATTCCATTGTCAGGTTGTTAATTAGAGGGAAATAAGTGGCTTGCTGTGTCAATGTGATGCTGAACATCATTATGCTGTGATATGCTGCCATTAGTGGAGTCCTGCATCTCAGTCACAGTCAGTGTTTCCTTATTAAAGGAAGTTATTGGAGCGTCTCTGCAGACAGCATCCACGCAGATTTACTGTATATGTAGAAGTTTTCTGCAGGAGTCGGGGATCTGCAGTTCAGTGCTCCCTTGCTCTCTCTCTCGCTCTGTCAAACACACAAACACAGGCTTACTTACTCCGACTTGAACATTTCACCCCTTGCTTCTTGTTTTTCTTCACTCAGCCAGAAACATTGTTTACAGATTGCAGTTGAACTTCAGGATGTGTGCACGAACACACACACTCGCTCACAAATACACTCCCCATACACTGTCATATTACAGAAGCCGAACATCCGATTTTACAGTTTGTATCTACTTTTATCTCTGTCTGCTTGTGTGTTTATGCTGTGGGAATGCATGTTCCTTGGAGGCTCATCCACGGCGCTCTGAACCTCCCACCCTCAACCTTACTCAGAAACACTCACATAGACACAGACTCACAAAATGAAATCAAAGCATCACCTCCTCAAATCCTCTAATTGAATGTTCAGATACTCGCCTTTTTGTTTGTAGGGGTGTAATGGCTAAAAGAGCTCACGGCTTGGTTCGTACCTCAGTTTTGGGGTTAGAGTTCAACTTCAACAGGAGAGAAAAATCAATGAAAGGTCCCTGATGCATAATTGCAGGTTACTCTAATTATTTGGAAACAAGAGAGGTGCACAGCTGTTCATCCTTCTGCTCTTTAGAAGTACTTGTAATGGCTGATTGTTGTGTTTTAGGGGATTTTCACATTTGGTATAATTGTTTCATAGCGTGCCGGAGCATGATTACCCCCTCAGCTCTTGCTTTCACATTAGTGACATGAGTCATGTTCTAATGATGCCTTATTATTGGCATTATATCAGTACTGGTAGATATTGACTTAGAAATACTATCATCAGATTGGCAGATATTTAAATTTCTGCTAGGATTTTACATATAAATATATGTATGTACTACAAATATCTTTCTATATCAGCTGTAAGTATTGGCCTATATCAGCTGTAAATATCCTGCTATATCTGCTGTACATATTGGCCCATAGTAGCTGTAAATTTCTGCTTATATCAGCTGTAAAAATCTGGCTTATATGGCTGCAATATCTACCTATATAAGCTTTGCATAATGGCCTATATCAGCTGTAAATATTAGCCCATAACAGCTGTAAATATAAGCCTATAGCAGCTGTAAATATTGGCCTATTTCAGCTGTAAATATTGGCCTATATCGGCTGTTGATATAAGCTGTAAATATTGGCCAAATTAGCTGTAAACTTTGGCGTACTCCAGCTGTCAATATGGGCCCATATCAGCAGTTAAAATTGGCCATAAATTGCCATAAATATTGTCTCTATATATCTATCTATATTTACCTTTATTAACTGCAAATATCAGCGTATACGAGCTGTAAATATTTGCTCAAATAAAGTGTAAGTATCTGCCCATATCTGCTGTAAATATCTGTATATCTAAGCCCAGATCAGCTGTAAATATCATACTTTATCAGCTGAAAACACTGACCTGTATTGGCTGTAGATATTTGCCTAAATCAGTCATAAACTTCCACCTATATCACCTTTAAATATTAGCCTATATCAGCTGTAGATATCAGCTTATATTTACTGTAAGTATTAGCCTATGTAAGCTGTAAATATCAACCTAAATCAGCTGTAAATATTAGACCAAAATATTGGTCTATATTGGTTGTAAATATGGGACTTATGTTAGAATAGGTTTGTGGAGTTCAAGGCTGGGCTAACAGACCTACATCAGCCAAAGTCCTTTTCTTTCTTCCTAACTCTTTTAACTAAAAAGTGAGTTTGAAAGACTGAAGTTTAGGCCTGAACAGCATCTGTATTTTTCTTATTGATATTAGGGTTGGCTTAAATTAATTTGGAAATTTTGGCATATTGGCATATCAGATACAGGCAAATTTCAGTGGTTAAGCTTAAAAACTGTTATTTTCTCCATACAGACTTATTCAGTGTTTGAATGAAAGAAACAAACCAAGCTGTCTAAACCGTGACATTTTAAGGTGAATACAGATTTAGGACGGCTCAATGAGCCTACTTGTTGCTTTTCTGTACCTGTGCTTCCACAGAAGATTGTCATGGAAGAAAGATGTTCTACAAGATGTTCAGCAATACATGGAGGCTAAGTTTAGCTCCTAAAAATGTCCTTCTGACGAGTCTTTGATAATTCACTGATAATATGGTTTCGCCATCTGTATAGAGTAGGAAGTCTCCCCTCAGTTAGCACACATGCATGAACACACACTGATGATAGCACTTTCTACGACGTGTCATCATCGTATTACTGGACCTGGAAGCGGTGACGTTGGTCTGTATGTGTGCTGAATTTACTGTATATGTGATATTCTAACACACTGACACATGGCCCAGCAGCGTGTCAGCGACACCATTTCCACCCGGCTTGCTTTTTTCCACATTCTAGATGGTGATAAAAACACTCACACAGACATAGATGTGGCTGATGGTTGCCCTCTCACTGAGCTTTAATAAGATTTATGATGGCAGAGAGCGCGACAGAGGGCACAAGATATTGAGACAAAGAGAGAAACAAATAGAAAAAGACTGCAAATCACCATCATTATTTGAATGCTTGTGTTCGCCTTCTCCCCTCTGTGTAATAAAACACAGATAATACACAGTGTATATAGCACGGCTGGGGGATGGAGGGGCAGAGTTTATTAAATGCTACTGTATGACACAGAGCCAGCCGGGGGCACACTGCAGGATAAAGACACATTAAAGTGTTTACCCACCTGTCAGAGTCTAAAATAATGTTTATGCATGTCCCTGAGGCACCCATGTAGATTATATGTGTGCGTTTATGGAACTTCTGCTCATGATGAGTTTCAGATAGCTGGTTTTGTCCTCTGCTAGACTGTGGTTTTCTCACTTGAGAACACAAAAACCACCAAGCAGTAACACATTTCCATGTGAGGCACGAATGGAAAGTGGAAAAAATCTCTTCACTAGTGTTGATTTTTTTATTCTTATGGCGCACTAACACTGGGATCAGTTAACCCATACCATGCTGAAGCATGCTTGCTCCCCCTTCCTCAGTCTGCTGCTGAATTGCTACTTACCCTTACTCACATAGCTTCAAGCACAAAACACACCTCTCCCATCCATGACAGTGCCAAGGGTGTGTACCATGCTTGTGCATGGCACTGAGCACTCACACTGGTCAGATGAATTGGACTCTGGGGTTCATGCATGCTTGGCCACTGTACAGATCACCTAGAGTGAGAGCCTTCCCCTTCTTTAGGGCCTAAAGGTGAATTCTGGGGTGGTGGTAAGGGTGAAAGCAAGAGCTTAGTGCAGGGGCAGGACAGAGATGCCAATGGATGCAGGCAGAGGGACAAGAAATCTTGCATCTTAAATAGGCTGCCACTTTAGAGGATACTTTTTCAGGTTATTTCAGACGAGACATATCAGTGTGATCCGTGCAACTTGTTGTGCGCCTGAGCTTGCAAGCAGGAGTTGCTCCATTTGTGGAATTTATTGTCGTTGAAAATTTTACATAATGGTCAATAAATCATATTGTCTCCCATGGCATATGAGTGTGTGCTTGCCAAAATTTAGTAAACTACATTCATGTGCACAAGTTTATGGCATGTAGGACACTAAGGCTTCATTGTCCTGGCCTTTTCACCCCTGGTAATACTCCTGGAGACCTCTGGCAGTTTTCGGGATCTTTGGACATCCACAGCACAACTAAGAGTACATGGCATAAACGAACTCTGGTCAGTTTTCCCGGATAGTTTGGTTCGTTTGGAGTGGTGTGAAAGCTCACACGAACTCTGGTACGGACCAAACAGGGGGTCTCAGTCTGCTTCCAAACAAACCCTGGTGTGGTTCGTCTGAGGTGTGAAAGCAAAGCAGACCAACTTGGGGACCAAAGGCAGGAAGTGGCAGAAAGCATAATGATATACGGATTTATGTGATTTATTTCACTCAAATACATGTCGGTACCTTGCTTGGCGTCAGTGTAACCATAGCAACATGTCATGGTCGGTGCAGATTTATTCGTCCTATGTAAAGAACGACATGCTGGACAGCTCATCGCCTTGCTGGCTGCTCGTAATGCCCTGAGTCCGTGCATTGTGTTGTATTTTAAAAGTACCGGATCCCCTACACCTTTGACTTCCTGTTTGGAGCTTTCTGGTTGAGGGGGATTGACGTGGTTTGGCAGCAACATAATGCAGTGGAGTGGCACTTCAGGGCCGCACCGGTACTGGACTATAGCACAGGCATTTGAACCGCTCTGACTGACTAGAGAAGGAGCGATTTGCTCCACAGTACAATTAGCCAGCGGATTGTGGCGCAGCAGCTGTAGATGGACATTGCAAGTAAAGATATGGACTTAATTTTTTTTTTTTTTTTTTTTTTTTAACAAATTATTCACCCAGTGCTCTGGTATGCAAGGATATCCACACATTCTCCTTCCCACCCAATGGTACCCTCAGACAGACTTACTAGCCACATCTACGTCTTATTTTGCCAGTTTTTGGCCCAAGCATGCATGAAAGTTCTGCACAGTACTGTATATAAAACAGCATAGCCAAAAAAGTTTTTCTAGGGGTGCAGATGGCCTAGCAGTAAGTTGGTGCCTCTCCACCTAAGCTTTAATGTTGTTTTTTTAAATACCAAATGATTAGATTTTAAACATGCAATAAAAACTATCAGTAACCGATAATAACTATCAAAACTATCAAATCAAGTCTTTTGACAGCCCTTGCATGTTTTGAATCAGTCAATCTCTGTTTAAGTGCTACTGATTTATAAGCAAAGTTATGTGAAGACCCCTAAAGAGAGGGCAGGTCTAGAATATATTCTTTGTCATATCATGTATAAAGAACATTAATCCACCATGAGTTCAGCACCAAGCAACAGCAGCAAGGAAAACTCCCCTTTAACAGGCAAAAACCAGAGCAGAACCAGATGCATGTTGAGCAGCCCTCTGCTAAAGCTACTGAAATGCAGAAAGCGAAAAGAGAAGAATTCTTATGAGCCAAATTTCAAGAAACTGTTGTAGTTAATGTGTATATTTAAGCAGCATACCATATCTATACAAGTGCACAGATTTGATCATGTGCTGAGAACCGTGCTCTCTGAAAGAGCCATCCTCTGGATCTGTAATCATCTGATAATCTCTTTAAAGATAACGTTTCTTTAAGGCTTATTCTTCTCTTGTACTCAAAGGGAAGAAAAAAGTTGCAAATGTACATTTACTTTCCAAAAGGGCCTGTTTGATGTGTGTAGCAGAAATCATCAGTTATAATGAAAGATAGGAAACTTTAATGCAAAGGTTACAGAGAGCTAACAAGGGTTTGAATCGGGTGACTGAAGTTTGGGGATTAAATCTCATAAAGACAGTGGACATAGAGTTTATTCTTTAAATTCTATGCTGACTTTTTTCCTTTTGGTTCTGTGTTTGTAGAGTCCTATTTTCTATATTAGACCCTTTGATATGAAAAAGTATTCACAGGAACCTTTATGAGAATATGACTGGTGTAATTTAGTCTTAAGTGGCTGGCATTCAAGCTGCAGAGATAACCAGGGGTTTTAATTTGAAGCTGAAATGTAATCAGTGAGGCTGTCGGGATGACAGCACTCGTCTTCTTTGTTGTCATTTAATTCCCAGGTTAGCACTCTGGTCCAGCTGTGCAGCATGAGTCATGAGCGACTATATTCAGAAGGATTATAATCTATCTATCTATCTGTATCAGTCTGCAGCATCTGTCTGTTTGCCTCCTGAAATTGTTTACGAGAAACGATGAAGATGCGCCGTGCACCCTGGGTGAAAAAAGGGGAATTCATTTCCCCCCTCAAGGCTGGCTTTGTGTGCACATTGTTTTCTTCACTTTGCATGCATTTAACTCATCATTACATTACATCGCCTGCAGTATTTTGAGCCATACACCTCAGAGGGTGAGCACGAGAGAGAACAAACAGAGAGCGATTAGTATTCCAGAAAGCTCGCACATCTGCCTGCCTGCTCATTTCCATAATGAGAGAGAGAAAGAGAAGCAGAGGAATGGAAACAGAATGAAGAAGTGATGACAATTTGAACAATTTAGATGTTTACTTTCAGGGAGAAGAAAAAGGTGTGTGTTGCTTGATTGTGCGCAGCATAGGAGCGTTGCTCCTCACGTGCGTTGCTCTGTCTGAGCAGGCTTTAGAACGTGTGAATAGTAGCATTTCACAGTCTCACAATGTGATGAGAATAGAAAGACTGAAAGTTTCATGAAAAAGTGTCACATGTTCCCCACAGTTAGCCAACAGGCAGCCATGTTTGTGTGTCTTGTTTTTCCACTAGAGTCTCACGCTCCACAGTAGACGGTAGACTCCATAATTAGGGGTTGGTGTCAGAGACGGAAAGCACTGTGTGTGTGTGTGTGTGTGGGTGTGTGTGTGTGTGTGTGCTGTGGTAATTTGAGGAAAGTGCTGAATTTACTGTAAAATCTCTATTTAGTCTAACCTTTACTTAGGGTCAGGGTTAAGGGTTACACTGCAAAAAATAAATTTACTGAACAAGTACTTTCAGCCATGAAACTTTCCCCTGTCGCAGCAAAATATGAGAGACACAAAAATGGTGCTTTAGCACTTTTTCAAACAGAACAACCATTGAAGTGATGGTTTACAAGGATATTATTTAGAGCTGTTAAGACTGATCACATCAATCACTAATAATTAAGGTCCACAATTAGTGCACAGATGTATTGCATGATTTCGGCACACTTTGGTGAAGCAATATCAGCATCTCCCTGCAACCACAGTGATGTAAAATAAGTCCCCCACTGCTCCTCAGTACCTCATTTGTCTTTAAAAGACTCACAGAGCTCAGTGGACAAGTCAAAAACTACCTTTATCCTGTGCTCTAAACATGTGCCAATTTACTGCCCCATTGTTTCGTTAACAATCCATAACAGATGCCCTTTTTTCTGTGTTTAAGTTCATGTAAAACCAAGTCTGTATCCAAACAGGAAGTCTGTTAGTTACCCTTAGTTTAAGATGGTAGAAAAAAATCTAATATGACAGAGAAGCTATTTAAATGCAAAATAATGGAATTTCATTATGTAAAAAAAAAAATAGGATGTGATTAATCATATTAACTACATAAATTCTGAGATTAACAGTGGTTGAAATGTTGAACTTTTGATAGCTCTTATATTTTTTTATGTATATATTAGTGCTTGGAAAGCATTCATCAGTCCCAGCTTTTAAAATGAAGACAACATGGATTTTTTTAAAATCTTTTTTCTTTATATTTCTTTTTATTAGAATTTATTGTTTCTTATTTTATTCTTGTTATATATGATTTCTTTTTATTATTTTATTTTTGTTAGTTATTATTTTTATTTATTTTTGTTAGATATTATTTTTATTTCTTATTTTATTTTGTTAGATATTTTTATTTCTTATTTTTTGTTAGATATTATTTTATTTCTTATTTTATTTTTGTTAGGTATTATTTTATTTTTTATTTTTTGTTAGGTATTGTTTTTATTTCTTGTTTTTATTTTTCAATATACTTTTATTTATTTTTTTTCTTATTATTATAATTCTCATTCTTTTTTATTTTATTACTATTGCTATTATTATTATTATTGCTGTAGTTATTATTATTTTACTTTTTATTTTCTTTATATTTATTTAATTTTTTTTTTTTTTTTTGCATTTTTCCCCAAATGACCTGCAGGGGTCAGCACAACTAGTGGCAGAAAGCTGTCAGAATATATTTAGAAAAATGTGTGGGTACATGTTAAGTTTCTATCTTTAATGAACATTAAATCTCAGATCATTTTATACCCAAACTGATGCACTTTTTGCGAATTATATTTCCATTCAAGGTTGATATGCTCTGACTGACAATCATCAGCCAATACTGATATATGAATAACAATGTGCCTGAGTTCCAGGACTGATGGTGATTGCTATTTTGGCGTTTGACTCCCACATTTCCTCTCATTGACCACAAAAAACAATCATTTTGTGCATTAACATTATGAAATATTTCTTCTCTCAATAAGCAGTCACTGATACAACATTAACATGTTAAGCTACTTCTGACATCAGTTCATGCAACATTATTTGCTATATATGTCTGGGCAGATATCAGCCAATACACCATGTTAAACCAATACATTTCCAATAAATTGTGACATTTTGAACATTAATGTGGCAGATATCAAATAAATCAGTGCTTTCTACAAGAGATACACGTTTAACTCCCTCTAGGTTTATTGTTTTAGCTCTGTGTTAACACTGGTGGAACTGCACTTCCTTCAGTTTTATTTTTCTTAGAGGCCTAAACATGCCTCATATGTTGTTTTTTTGCTCTAACACCTGTTTCAGACTGGGTGCGTGTTTGCTGCGTGACAGCAGACACGTGTTCAGACTGGCTCATGTTGTGATTGCTTCCATATCGTGGGTGTTTGTTCTGTGTGTTGGCTGTTTGTCCCTGCTGTCATAGCCCTATAAATCTCCCTGCAAGTCACTTAATTGTATACCCTTTGTATATCCCAACTGAGCCAGTAAAATTTAGGAACAAAAGCATTCTAAATTGAGCTTCCTCTCGTTAATGCCAAATGTCTCAAAATCGAATCAATGGACAGAGGGAGGGGTGAGGGGGCAAACAGAAGTAGTGCAGCATCTTCTGAGCATTACACTGGATGATCAAGGTGTTTTGGTACATGGTAGCCTACATTACATCTATATTCTAATCAGTCTCTTCTCTTTATCCCATATTTTTGACCCCTTAAGGTGCTAATAAGTGCAATAATAAATCCCTGTGGTATCAAAAAGAGTTTTTAAAGCCATACAGGGAGAAATAACTTTTCATGTGGCATTTGAAGTCTGAAATTTATTTGACTGTATCTGCTAGTGAAGGTTTTATGCTCTGCATCTTGCTTTTATTAAACGGTTTGCGTATCAAATATCAGCAAGTGGCTTTAAAGCCAAACACATGTACTCGACATGTGCTGCACACATGTGGAATTTCATTTTAAGTGAGCTCACGTCTCTTGGAAACAAAGCATGCAGTGTGAGTCCCTCCAACTATGATGTGTATTAGTTTGGACATTTCCCACTGGTGTCAGACAGCCCTCATCTCCCACAGCTGTCTCCTGTCACTACACTGCAAAAACGTCATTTCACAGAAGCCAGACGGTTATTACCAAAAACTCATGTTTAGAATTGCTCTGATTAATCCGCAGGTTGACGAGTTCCTTTTAATTTCAGTAACCTTTATTTATTTTTTTCCAGACAGTTTTCTCCAAAGTTATAACCCGTCTCCTCCTCTATTCATCAGGATGCTGTCGCTTGGCTCAAGGACAGGATTATAGGTGGCACAATCTCCGGTACTTGAGATTCTTTCTCTTTAGATGTAACCTGATAAGTCGGATCTGTGTTTAATCAGATACGATAATGGAAAGATTAATGTTAAGGGGAACTGGGTTAACAGACTGCACACTTTAACCTTTTTTTTTTTACAGTGCACATGCCTTTTCTTGGCTTCTATCTGTTCCCTTTACTTCACTCCTTCTATAACAAACCCATAAACACATCACACACAGACTTAAGTACAATCCCAGACTGCATGTACACAAAGACCCCCAACTGTGGCTACATCCTACCAGGTGTGTTTATGTCTGCAGGAAATGTTCTATTGAATAATGTGTGTGTTTGTGTGCTTATCAGTGGAAGTGTGTGTGTGTCTAATTCAGCCCATTAGTCTCGAATGGTGGTTGGAGGAAGGAAATGGGGCAGAAGTTGCATTAAGTTTTGCTCCAAGGCTCTATGGAAGTGTGTTACAATGACAGGAGACTCTGAGGTTAGACTGACAGCCAGTATGTTCACATGTACAGTTAAGCTGAGCTGCAGTATAGCGCCATTAGTATATTCAACTGGACTGCTATCTTTATCCTAGTATACAGAGCTTTAAAAAAGAATTTCCTGATTTCTTGATGGCAACAAAGCAAGCAAGCAAGCATTTGTGATAACTGGCAATCACTGTGGAGGACCCTTGGCCCACTTGTCTTTGCAGAATTGTTTTAATTCAGCCACGTTGGAGAGTTTCAAGCATGAACAGCCTGTTTAAGGTCATGCCATCTCACTCAGATTTAAGTCTGGACTTTAAGCAGGCCTTTTGTCACCTCCTGGATGAGCCGTCGATGCGCTTTTGGAGTGATTTTGGTAGGCTGGCCTCTCCTGGGAAGTTCACTACTGTTCCAAGTTTTTCTCCATTTGTGGATAATGGCTCTCACTGAAGTCCCAAAGCCTTAGAAAAGCCTGAGGAGTGAGGGTATCATTTTCTAATATAAAATTTGTTTGATGACCTGAAACATTTAAGTGTGACAAACATGCAAAAAGAGGTCAAACACTTTTTGCACATTGCTGTACATACAAAAAGGTTGAATCAGTTTATACAAAGGAGCATGTATGCCTCTAATACAGTAGGTGGCAATATGCCCTCTTTTAGCTAGTTCCCTTGACATTCTTCCTGTCAATCATGCTAAAAGGTTAGCAAGAAGCTAAATGGCTATATGTCTAAGTGTGACAACATGAGCAACTTTACTGCTCTTTACATTTTGTATATGCTTTCTTTACTTCTGGTACTAATGTGATCATGATATCTAACTAACTTTGTGAGCTCTGCTACACTCTTTTTTTTTTTTTTTTTTACAAATAAAAGGTGCATTCCAGAATCAATGTCAGCATCAGCTCAGATGAGTTTGGAAATATTGGCATATTATTAACCCGCCAAATCAGTCAGCTTTGATGCAGACTCGAGACTGTCTGGGTAACACCCTAACGTCCTGCTCCTCTCTTTTGGTTTTGAGTTATGAAGCACACCAAAACTGCAGATGTCTCATAGAGAAATAGTTTACTCTTGGTGCTCGTTGAGAACAAATGATGGGTCAAAAAGCCAGCTGGCTCAATATGGGACCTCCATTCATGAATCCAGGGTTTGATTCCTGCAGGTCACCAAGAGTCTTTCAAAAGTAAATCTTGTGTGACCTTCATCATTCATGGAATGTATGGATGTGAAGTTTGCAACCTAGTCCTAATAATCCTTATTATAACTGAATTAATCATTAGATATAGTCTGCATTATGGGTGGGGAAAGAAATCCTTTCTTCTAGCCTGCAGTGCGTCAAATAAATGCACATATTTGAATTTTAGACCCAACAGTCAGACAGAACTATTCCTCATGCCGGATGGTATAAATGGTAGATACAAAACTAAAATATAGAGATTTGGATTTTTAAGTTCATCTGCAGTGCAGAAGGCTACACAGCAGGTCTTCAGCTTTTGGGTTACTGGTCTGTTTTCTCTCTCAGCATGAAGCAGATGTGATATTTTGTGGGCGTTCCCATTGATACTGATTCTAACTATCCTCCTTAGTGCTTATATACAGGGACAAGGACAGTAGTTCAGCTGATAGAGCTTTAACTGTAACTCAGCTTAACTGTGCATGCATACAGACTTACAAACACTACTGCTTAACAGGTATTTTAAGTCAAATTCTACATTTGTAGTTTTGCAAAACAGTAGTTTTGCAGGAAATATCAAAAAGCAAAAAAATGCTGATCACTACTGCAGCCGTAGAATCTACCACGGTGGTTTTAGGCATGCCTAAGATCAAGCCACAAGCTCAAGGCATACCAAATCCATATCTATCAGCTGATGGCCAGCTGATTGGCTAATCACGCTCATGCTACCATATTTAAACTGCTCTTACCTGGCTATGCTTTGCTGCTCCCTTTCCAAGCCACTTTTTACATCCCTCCTCCACCCCAGCGCCTCCTTCCTGGAACAGCCACATATGAATAACATCAATAAACAGCCAATAAAGTAAAACTTTTATGACCACAAATCATGTGTTCCTGACTGAACTTAAATTATTGTATAGTTGCAGTGATTATGCATGGTTGTACAAATTGCCACGGCACACTAAGACTTGGTTTAGGGCACACCAGTATGCCTTGCCACACCACTTGAGAACCACTGCTCTACTTGAATAATGCTCTGAAAAGAAGCAATTTGGAGAAAAGGGGAGTGTAGAGAGAAAGAACATTAGTGAGAGTGAGGAAAGTTAGGTGTACGGGACTAAACTTGAGGAAAGAAATGAAAGATAAAGCAGGTTTGAGGAAGAAGAAAACAGAAATTAGTCTGTGAGGATGATGGCAACAGCTCAAACAGTCACTTCCATCATCCTGCAAACTGACAATATGAAGTTATCATTTTTCACAAATCGACCTGAACTGAAATTGGCCTTCGATTTATCCTCCTCCTCCGCCACCTCTTCTCTCTCTCCCAGAAATCCCCTCCACTTCTCCCCGGCGCTGAGGCCTTTCCAGCCTGGGGAAGGACTTAGCACCTTTAATGTGTGTTTGTGAGACGCAGAAACTTAATTAAAAAAGGTTGCTCCAATTTGAGCCTCTCATAAACTCAGCGCTCACTCGCTCACAGAGCACACTTTAGAGAGGCCCCAGAATCCATTGCTCCACTGGTGGCTCAGCTGTCTCTCTGTCTGTCATATCAAAGAACAGCATCAATGCATGGTTTTTAATAAAAGATCAAAATGAGCTCAATCAAGCCAACAAAATCACACGGAGATTAAATGTGCACCGCCGTGTGAATATGGGTCATAAGGTGTGTATTGAACGCAGCATGCGGGCTGTGCTCTCACACCCGAGGAGGCAAGGGGGGGCGGGCGAGGCTCAATTCTCATCCTCAGAGCCATGTAACACTCATCAATCCCCCGAGAGGCAATACATCCCCTCTTGTTCCAAATGAGACTTTTATGTGAGAGAACGAGAAGCACCAAAGGAAAAAAAGAGCTGTGCAATTACCTCAGCGCCATGCTGGGTTCATCTGATGCCAAGCTACAATTCAATCACCCCCCCCAAACCCCCCCTGGACCAGTTCCATTACAGCTAAGAGGAGCAGGGATTGGTTTGGGAGATGATGTGAAGCTTCCTACTTTTGTCTTTCAATCAGATAGAGAGGTTTTTGGGGTATTTTTCTGCTCTTAGACGTCCATCCTGTCTGGAGTGGCTCTGAGCTGGAGTTGTTTGAGGAGGTTCAGCACTTTTGTTAGACGTTTGATCAGGTCACGAGCTGCAGCGCGGTGGCACAGCAGAGACAATAGACACATACAGTGCAGAGTAGACAAGGGGAACTGGATGAACTGACAGTATTATCTGCAGTTCTGAACTTAACAAGCCTTTTAGAGGATAAAACGTCTTCAAGAACCTTATCCACATCTAGTTCCCCCTTTCAAGTCCGCAGGTTTTCTGGTTTTCTGATGATATCTGCTGCATTGGTCCAGCTAGAGCACGGGTGTCCAAACTATGATCAGTGGGCCAGATGTGGCCTGTTGTCTATTTATAATGGGTCCTTAGCAAAAACTTCCAAATAAATATCCCACAGTGACTTGATTAATTTTATAGTCGAAATAAGCCAGGAAAAATTGAGAATAAAATCATTTTGTATAAATGAGGTAACTTTCTCCACAGAAGAGCAAAACTTAGCTTTTACTTTGAAAAGCACAAACCAAAAATGTACCTCTGTTTATCTTCCCTGTGGCATATTATACCCATGTAGACAAACATATCTGCTAAAATAAGGTAGATGTGGTTCTCTAGCATTTTCTACCTCTTTTGGGTCTAGATATGTGCTTGGCATATGGTAGAAAAAGGAAAGCATGAAGTATATGTGATTTTTCAAGATATATGACATGCCAATTAATTTTAGCTGATACTAATATCGATACAGATATTTAAATGTAGTTTAGACCTAAAATTTCAGTCCTTAAAACACACAATGTAGAGTTTGAGGATGCACAAATTAACAAATTTTAGTTCTTAAAACAGTCTTTAGAGTGTGAAAAATTATGATGAATATAGAAGAAGACTTCAGCTGATGTAGGTCTGTAGGTCCAGCCCAAAACTCCACTAACTTTTTTTTTTCATACAGCCAATATTTGCAGCTGATATAAACAGAATTTATAGTTGAAATATCTAGGGTGCTGGTTTAGCTCAGTGGGTCCAGCAGCCCACCATATACAGAGGCTGTAGCCCTCGATGCACTGGTTGTCGTATCCTGGTCTTGGTGCAGTTTGGTGAATGTCCACCCCCCTCTCTCTCCATATTTCCTGTCTTTCTTCAGCTGTCCTATCCAGTAAAAGCAAAAAAACCCAAAACATTAAGAGTACTGACATAGGTTTCATTTCTGCCGATAGGATAATTAACTTGCAGATGAAGAAGGCGAGCCTTCTGTTCTCCAGATTCGCAGTCAGAAACAAGCATTTATCCGGCACTTGATCAAGTCCAAAGGCCCAAACTAACACGCACACAGAAATGAAACTCAAGCCATGCTGCAGCTGTTCCACAGCTGCCACGCACCAGTTCAGAACCAGCTGCTGTTTCACTATCTATCCTCCATTTTTAACAGTTTCCAACCAGTGCTTTCACTTCCTGCCCAACATCTGATTTTACCACATCATTTTCACATGAATGCAAATAAGTAATACCACAAATCACCCAAAAACTACTGCTTTGAAAAGATTGCAGATTAATAACAACAGAATTCACTTCATCACTCGCTCACATGTTGCAACTTGGCCCAGGAAAGTATTTCTTTTTGGGTATTCACCTCAAAGTTCCTGACCCCAGTGACTCCAGGGACTTAGTATGGCTATAACTCTACAAAGCATCCCCCAGGTTTTTCAAACATGGTCACCTTTCGTTCTCAGAAACTTACATTATAACTTTAAAATGCCAAACTTGAGGCTTTGCGATCCCTGAAACAGTCATGCAGGCTTCCATGACAGTTTTTGCTCATTTTTAACCTGAAAATTTTAACGTTTGCTTCAGTAAATACATTCAAAGTGAAACAACTGGATTGAAGAACAAATGCTGACACAGTCTTTCCCATGAGTGGTAGAATCTGAGGTTAAAAAAGGGCAATAAATCACAAAGTATTGCAATCTCTGTTATCCCAGCTCTCTGTATATTGCAGGAATGATAAAACAAGACTACAATATTGTGATTATCTTCAGCCATCTTGTAGCGAATCCCACCTCTAACACAAACACACATACTCTGCTCCCGGGGTATGAGTTTTAGATCAGTCACAGTTGTCCTCCTGCTAAACATCAGATAACGTTGTTGGAGATGGGAGTCGGTTTGCCCAAAGCACTGGACACATGCACACATGATACATACGAGCACATACATGCACATGCACGCTTTCATGGTCATTATTATGCACATGCACACCCTTCAGCCAGTGGAGGTAAACAAACATGGTTCTGTGTTTGTTGGAGGATGCACCATGAAGCCAGCTTGAGAAGGAGATGAGATGTGGTCTGTCCATGCAAATAGATCTTCACAGCAGATGCAAATGTGGCTTTTTAGTGCATACACGAGGACATATGGAGCAAACAGTGATACATGGTGAATTCTGCTCCAATCCAGGCCTGCTCAGTGGCTCTGAGGGGAGCTCATGGAGTCCCCATGAAGTTAAATTTTGCATACGGTCATACATATTTAACTCTCCCAGACAGTGCTTTGAGAAACTTTTAAAATTTTAAGAGGCCAAATCTGCAACATTGCATTCAAATTATATGTTTTTGCTGTTCCTGTCTAAAGACAATTGATTTAACACAGTGAATTATTCAGTTTATACTCAATCCTAAGAGGTTTTCAATTTTTAGTTCGAGGAACCATGCGGGGGGGAAAATCCTTTGTTACGCCTTACAGGAACAAAACTAAGGAAAAGGGGGTTATATTTGTGGGTTTGTTTCTAAGAAAAACACATTTTCAGCCACAAAAATATTGATTAGTGCTGCTTTTGTGGTTCTAACTGGGCGAAGAAAGAAAATAAAGGAGAAACTCTTCCATGTCCTCTTAAAAGTAACTTTGAAAGGAGATTTTCTGAAAACCTGACATCCTTTAAAAACCCTGTCTTCTTCATGTTCTCGGCCATTTCTATCATCAAACACATTATGCTAATGGGCAGAGTCAAGGCCTGCTCTGTCAAAGAGCCGCCGCTGCTTTTAGAGGGAGTGTTCAGGTTCATCAAGTTTTAATGAGGCAGGAGAGAAATCAGCGGAGACATCACACACTTCACTTTCCCCCAGCACACATCTCTCAGAGCTGCACGCAGGTACACAGGGCGCTGCCGTTTGTTTGAATTTACAGCAGCTCTCTTTTATTTAGGGGAAGGCTTTCAGTCAAACACAGTTAATACAGTATAGCTCACAGAGGAAGAGAGGGCTATCACAGTAATGCTTTTACACTCCTAAAGAAGAAACAGCAACCAGAGTGTGCAGACAGGATGTAATAGCTCAACCAGAGCTTGCTCTTCCATTTCTCCTCCTCTCTCTTCAGCTGTTTCTCAGGAGATGGATGAATGCATTATTTAAGTAAGATATATATGCTCCTATATGCTCGGTTAAATGACTCAAACATGCTTTTGTTAGGGCTGTCATAATGCATTAATCGTCATGTGGTTAAGGAAGGAAATTAACACATTTAATCTGAAAATTGCATCAATCGTGCAGTTTTGCTGTTGAGGTGCTTCATAGTTGAGCTGCTGTAACTGGATGCCACTCACTGCAGAATAACCCTGCAGCCACAGTGATGTAAAATAAGGACACTGCTGCTCCTTAATGTCTCATTTCACTTAAACAAAAATCCCAGACAGCTTAATGGATGGGGCAGAAGCAATTTGCATCTTTTGATGTCAAACATTTGGCTTTTTTTCTGTCTTTTTGCACATTTCATTTACTTTTCTCTCCATATCTTGTTTTTCTTCCTTAAACCAGTGGCATAACTTTTGATATACCAAACTTTCATCATTTTCATTTAAAGTCAGAGGAGGATTTCACCCCATCAGGAAGTAACATCAGCTTAAAACTAGGCATGCAGGATATTGGATTTTTGCCGATATCCAACATGCTGATATTTAGAAATTAATTCTAGCCAGTACTCATAGCAATACTGATATCTAAATGTAGATAAGAGATACAACTATAGTCCTTAAAATAGTCAATTAAAGATTTAAGGACAAACAAATTAGCAAGTTTCAGTCCTTAGAACTAAGTCAGCCCAGCCTAAAACTCTACTGACTTACTAATTCATACAGCCAATATTTCCAGCTGATAAAAGCGGATTTTAACAGCCAAATTATTGGTTGTAAATATCAATAGATATTAGGACTCATCGTTTTAAGAAAATAATGTAATTGCAATTTTTTTAAGCCAATATTGCGATTACGATTTTACAACAAAAAAAGCAATAATTCATTCTTTACTCTAACAACACAATATTAGATTAAACAAGGACAGAACGATTTGAAAAAAAATATCAAATTGTGATGATGTTTTGATCATTTCTCACTTTTGATATAAACTGTTGTATCAAAGGGAATGATCATTTTTATATAATTCTTATATTTAATAAGAAAAACATACAAAAATGAAGAAAATTTGATTTTTTTTTGTACATTATTCTAAAAATATGGCACTAGAATGATTGCATGATATGTAATGCATAACATCCCTGCTGCAAAAAAAAGTTCTAAACTGGTATTTTCACATAAATTTCAGATAAAGAAATATTGTACCCGTTGCAATTTTGCATTGCAGCAGGCCATATTGCAATTTAATCTAATTTGCAGTTAATTGCCGCGCCCGAGTAAAAATGTTCATGTCTGCCGATACTGATAACCTACTGATAATAAAGTGCATCCCTACTTAAAACAGTACAACATATAAAGTAAAAAAATATGTCTTTGCTTAATTGATGCTTACTCAGAGAACCCAACCAAACATGAAAAGTTTTGTACATTTTGTACATGCACTCCTGCATATACCTTTATGTATAACAATGTTAATAAGTGAATTTGATAGAAAAAGTACACTTGATCTTTCTCTTAAAGCTAAGACAGAGATGTCTAGACTGAGCCCAGGGGCTAAATCAGGCCTGCAGTCTATTTTTGACTGGCCAGAAGCAAATTTCAAAATAAAATGAAATATGGCCCTTAGAACAAGAAACTTTTGCTTGTTGTTGCTGTCATTGTGATTGCACTTATCCAGGACTAAATTGAGAAAACAATAAAATGTTAACATATGGGATCAAAATAACAATGATACCTTGGTTTTTAATGGCCTGGCAGCAATGGCATTCCTTTGCCCCACCATTTGCTCCATCTCAAGGTCCAAGTTGCAAGCATATTATGCTAATTATGTTCAAACACCAACAATCCTGTAAAGTTGGCAGCTCTGTACAGTTTGCTCTTTTTTGTGTCTGAATGTGGAGATGAGCGTCAGCGTCTCTCCTCTCTGAGGTATAGATCATCATTGCCATCCTGACTGGGAGTGGAGCTCAGTGGTAGGCAGAAACTAGGCCCCCTCCTGAAGTCAGATCAGCCCCCCCAAAATCTCCTAAAGTGATTGGCTATTTGCCTTGTCTGCCATTTAAGCATATCCAATCTCTAAGCAGATCTTAGCCTACATTAGTTTGGTTTTAGTATATTACTACATACTTTAGTACCCTAAAGGTTAGGTTTATGAAAGTGGCCCCACCATTCTTATATTTTTCTGCGTCTGGACCCCAGTGGAAAACATTTGGACAACCCTGCCCTAGATCACTGGTTTCCAGCATGGGGTCTCAGCCCCCCTGGGGGGGGGGGCACAGCTGTGTATGCTGTGAGGTTGTCAAATTAGATATTCACATGTTTTTTAAATCCTGATTAGTGGATAATGTATAGTTTGTAAATTAATCTTTTGGCAAGGAAACGTGTATTTAGGCTTTTTCTGTTGGTATTTCATCAATAAAAACAACTAAAATTAATGCTTGATATTTCCATGTGGGTCCCTTGGGGGACCTCTCCTTTGTCTCTTTCTCAGTAAGAGTAGGGGGGACCCTAAGGTTGAGAACCACTGCTCTAAGTCAAGATATCAGACCACACTGGTGAAGCAGTGCAGAGCTCATTTAAACAATCAATCTGAAAGTCAGCATTATCAAATACATCTGTTTGCTCTGAGCTGATCCATAAATCAAGACCCTGATAAGAATTGCTCCACACTGATAATGTAGAGTTATAATTTCAGTTTTAATAAATGATAGATATGTGATTAATTGGCCTTACTACTAAAATCTATGTGATTGTCATCCCTGGTTTTTGTACCTTCAGACAGAAACAGTATTTTTGTTGATGCTGTTGTCTGCTTGTATGAGACAAACACGATGGGCAGGGATTGTTTTCGACGAGGAGATCATAACACACCAAAACCCCCCTGAGATCAGATCGGTTGAATTTAGGTCACAGCAGCAGGAGAGAAAAGACAATGGTGATAAGACCAAAGCAAATACAGACTGTTGAAGATTAAAACTGATTTTGAAAGATTAACTCATGAGAATGTCATAATACACCCCACTCCCTGTTTGATTTGATGCACAGTTTGGGGCTTATCGTGTGTTATCGTACCACTTTGGGAAGTACGTGAGGATAGATGATGATCAAAGTCCTGGAAACCTTTTTAATGTCAGAGAAGAAGAACAGCTCAGAACAAAGTTTGGATGAAAAACTAGTTGAAAGATTTCTTTTCCTTTAACAGGATAAACCCAGTCATTTTGCATCCACTGTATATGAATTTGCACTAAGACTGATTATTTGGAACATTGCTGTGGCACGATTCTTCCCCTGCCCGCTTCCCCACACTGGTTACATCGATCCGTGACCAGGCCCACCTGTGTACGAACTCAGTCTGAAACAGCAGGTGGCGGTATGCACTTAACTGGTTTGCAAACCTGCCAAGGAGGAGAAAGAAGAAGAAGAAGCTACCATGGCAACCACTAAGGTTATGACCTGAGCAAAGATTGTTTTTTGTTTTAACCTGGCTAAAAAGTCCATCCTGCCAACATGGGTGTTTTAAAATCACTTTATGAGATGCTAGCAATGGCGTTGTTCATATTGATGCATTTGTGTGCAGCTCAGAGGATTAAATGAGCACACGCTTCGTGGATACAACATTTTTTAGGGTGAGAGAGATATTTATTGCCTTTGTATCTCATTTCACTGACCCAAAGTTTTGTTCAACTATAAGGTTAGTCATAACAGACCGTTTCTTGACTAGATTCTGATGATCTCCAGCTTTGTTGAGGAAAAATGTGAGAAAACTTGAATCCAGTTGAATCGCACCCAGGACAACCTCTCCAAGAGGGCAGGAACCATGCCATAGTCCAGTTGAATCGCACCTGGGACCACCTCCCCAAGTGGGCAGGAACCATGCCAGAGTCCAGTTGAAACATGACTGGGACCACCTCCCCAAGTTGGCACGAACCATGCCATAGTCCAGTTGAATCGCGCTCAGTACCACCTCCCCAAGTGGGCACAAACTGTGCCAGAGTCCTCTTGAATCATGCCAGGGACCACCTCCCAAAGTGGGCAGGAACCATGCCAGAGTCCAGTTGAAATATGACCTGGACCATCTCCCCAAGTAGGCACAAACTGTACCAGAGTCCTCTTGAATCGCACCTGGGACCAACTCCCCAAGTTGTCATGAACCATGCCAGAATCCACCTGAATCGTGCCTGGGACCACCTTCCCATGTGGGCACAAACCATAGGAGAGTCCACTTGAATAATGCCTGGGACCACCTCTCCAAGTGAGCCCAAGCACTGTTAGTTTGCATTCACATTGACCAAAGCAACCTGGACTCTGTACTCAAGTGTACATGACCCCTAGGGTGAAAGCCCCCTTACTGTGCTGACAGCTGAAGATGCTGGGTCATTGGTTATATGAGGAATCGCTATGAGGAATTTGTCTCAGTTCTATAGAAACTTTTCCTCTTTTTACTTAACTTTTTGGAGTGCATTGATCCTAAGCCTGTTATGTAATAGTTTCTATAAATGAATTAAAGTTTAGAAAAACACTTTAGTCTCATATTGCTTGGCCTCTTCTAATGTATCCAGCTTTCTTCTTTGTCTTTTTGCAATCTGCTCCATCAAAATAAAGTGTATTTATAGCTTTCATTTATCTTCTAATGGCATTGATGGATGGAGATAGATTGAATATATGAGTAAAGGTCTCTTTAATGAGTCCAGATTGTTAAAAATCACAGATGGAGGAAACATATGCAGGACATATTCCTGTACCGAGATGAGTCATTATGCTTTCACTGTTGTTCTTTCCTAAAGGAAATTTCTCAAGTGCAGTAGCATCCTAATTTAGCTCTAAAGATGCTGGGTTTGATGGTGAGAGTGCAGCAGCATAATGAAGCTTTTATCCAGCCTTACTTACAGTAAACATACTTCGACCCAGGTGGGAGGTGAAGCCATAACTTAGGCTGTGTCATCTCGCTGAGCCCAATGCGAATCCTACAGTACATTATGGAGATATACAGTATCACATTACCACTGTACATACAGCATGGACTGTGCAGGATCAGTACATCCACAGGCTCTATCAGTGAGCAGAATCAAAAGTAAGGATCAGGATTTCTCTGCTCCCCTGCCTCTGGTAACAAACATGCATAAAGTGAACCAAGCACACTGTCTTCACTCACAGTTCGAGTCTCTGACATGTGCTATGAGCTGCACAGACTCTCAGGAATCCATGGAAAGAGAAACTACTGTATTTCAAACAGATATGCAACTTCCAACCTTCTGGGGAAGATAAAGCTCTAATTGGAGCTCACTGGAACATAATTACACCTTCACTCTGTGTGATAAAAAATGAATTCTCCTGGTGCTATTTACCATCTCATTTACTGGATACCTTAATGTTAATATTCAGTGTAATTAGCTGAAGATGGAGAAACTCAAACACCAGTATGGATATAAAACACATCCCACACAACACATAAACAAACATTTATCATGCACAGCAATAATAGTACTTTATATTCCTCCTTTTCTTCCTGTTTTCCCAGCAGCACCTTCGTAGAAATTCGCCAAAGTTGAGGTAGAGTTCAATGCTCTTAGTGGTAGAAATCAAAGGCTGCTGTAAAAGTTGTGAAAATCATCTTTGGAAAGGGGAATAGGTGCTCTAACACTTACTCATGAGCTTCTATTCATACTCTTTTTAGTTAGTCCTGGGAAAACTGTTGAAATATCTGGCTCATATCCACCTTTTTTTGTGTATCAACAAGAACATTTTTCAGTATTCAAGCCTTTTATTATCTATTTTCACTGGAGCACCTTGAAATGCTTCATGCATCTCTGAAATGTAAGCTGGAAAGTAAAAATGATGAAATACTTCTTATTGTGTCACAAATTTAGGAAATACAACTTTTTCAGGAAAACTTGCTGAGCAAAAACAATTCACTGAATGCTAAGCCCCGCCCTCAGACAACACAAGCCAATTCCATCTCCTTCAGCTGTACAATGCTTGTAGGTCTCCATAGAAAAACATCTATATTTTCCCTGCAGTTTTACTAAAAATTTTTACACTTCATCTTACATGTGGTCAAAGATAACAAATCATTGCTACAACAGAAGCACTCTGTTTGATGTTTGCAGTCTTTTTTGCTCTACTAGCCTAGCTCAGAGGTTTTCATCCATTTTTTTATTCCCAAGGCACACTTAAGATCAAGCCAAAAATTCAAGGCACACCAAAACCATATCTTTACAAAACCGCCTCTTACATGTTACAGTAAATCAAGTGTATAGCATTAGTTCAGGCAGGCCATGGAGTCAAGCGCTGCATATAACTGAGATCAGCTGATCTCACACAAGCCCTAAACAGCTGATGGCAAGCTGATTCATCCGGAAAGGTAACACAAAAGTCTACTCATCTGTCAATAAGAAAACACAGATAATATAATTTGTAAAGAGTGTTTAAGAGTATATTTTAGTTTCAGCGCTAGGGCATGCTACTGTGCAAATTTTGCAAACAAACATTTTGACAGGACAATTCATTGATGTACTTTTTCGTAACTTAAACAGAGACAGCACCATAAATTTTCTGGTACATGGAGCATCATTAGGGCTGCACGCCGTGGCAGGGGTTAGCGCTGTTGCCTCACAGCAAGAAGGTTCCTGATTTGCTCCTCGGTCAGGGCCTTTCTGTGCGGAGTTTGCATGTTCTCCCTGTGAAGTTGTGGGTTCTCTCCGGGTACTCCGGCTTCCTCCCACCACCAAAGATATGCTCATAAGGTTATTTGATCACTCTAAATTGCCCGTAGGTGTGAGTGTGAATGTGCCTGGTTGTCTGTCTCTATATGTCAGCCCTGTGATTGACTCGCAACCAGTCCAGGATGTGCCCCGCCTCTCGCCCAATGACAACTGGGATAGACCCCCAATGGGATAAGCGGTATAGAAAATGGATGGGTGGATGGAGCGTCATTGTCATTCTCACCAGGCTGTGGCAGGTGAAAGCCAGGGCCAACCATGGCTACCCTGAAATCTGACTGGCCATTAAGTAGCCATTTAAGCATATCCAATCACTAAGCACATCTTTGCCTAATTTAGACTGGATTTATTGTCTTCAGTATGATAAAGGTGAGGTATATGAGCCGTTTGGGATTCAGTGGTTCAGCGTTTGACTGCAGGAGCTGGGGATCAAACCACGACCTTATGGTTCAAAGTCGACAGACTCAACCACAGTCCCAGATAACCCATAGGTATTCAAGTATCAGCATTTTTGTCTGCCTATGCTTTGTACTCTGTGCTAACTTTTTAGAGGTACACATGACTGAATAACATCCTTGAAGTCCAAATGACCCAAAGACTATTCAACCTATGAGAGTTTGCTAGTGTTCTTTTTATTTTTGATCACTTTTAACAGGATTATGGCCTCCTAACTGTTGATTGTTACAATGTCATCAACAAAAGCACAGTATAAGGCAGAAAAAGATTTAAGTTTTAGCCTTTACCTGCAAAAAGAATGAAGCTTCTATGCCTTAAATTTGATTTTGATTCAAAAGGTATTATGCAACAAAGGCTTCCCGTGAACTACCAACAGGAGGTCCTTTTTCAAAGGGGTGAGTATGCAACACCTATGATAAAATTGTGCGAGGGGTCTTTGGTTCCTGCAGCTAGCGTTTTGTACCTGCGCTGTGGAGCTTTTTGTAGTTTTAAGCATGCCCATGGTCCACACTGGGATCAGGACTCATGGAGGCAGTCAAGGATTATTGCGGATTGCTCCAGTGTTGCATAAGCTAATACGCAGTCTCATTGGTTTTTTGTGTCTGGTGTTAGCGGGGCCATATGCTGATGCCTCAGGACCCAACGGGGGATCAACGGTGAGCAGGAAGTTATTAATACCTCAGGTGCGACATTGTACACCTCACACCCTCATTTTTTATCCCTCTCACCCCCATGGAGTCGAGGATTAATGTGTGTTTTTGCACAAGTTTCTTGTGTCCAAAATCTTCAATCTGCCCTCGTCTGTGGATCCAGTACCACGGGGGGAAATGCAGTGTGAACATGCAATGCTGATCAGGATATTTTTAGACGGAGTGCTGGGAAATCTATCAATTATTGAGGCCTGTGTGTGGGCGCAGAGAGAGAATTGGTGTAAATATTAATAATGAAGGGCTGAAGCATCAGAAAAAGAGAGGGAGAGGAGGGAAAGACGACAGCGTGGGGATATTCAGATGGACTCCACCTGGTGGAGTGAGAGTGAGCGGGGGGGGGGGGGGGGGGGGTTGGAACTGCCTGTTCTTGTACCTGGGGTGATAATAACTCAGTCCAACACATTTTCTGACACGTCTCTCTGCACCGACACTTCACTGGGCTGGAATATTAGCAAAGCCCTCTGGAGGATGAACACTTTGAGTCTGTTTGGTTTCAGATCAGCGATACTCTCCAAGCCATTATCTCCACATTTCAACTTGGGGTGTTGGACGGAGTTCATTTTCTTTTTTTGCTCTATTCATTTCCTCAAACGATGTGCTAAAATATCTCCAGCACCCAGGAGAGGTCTTGAATTTGTCACTGGGTTTTGCATCCGGCTAGCTGTTAATGCAGCTATAAAAATGCCACTGCTGTTTACTGATTCTTTACACCCTGACGTGTGTGTTTGTGTGGAAAGTTTCTAAATTATGCAGTTAAGAATGTACAGACGGGTGGACAAATTCTCTGTAGATGCAGAGGGAAGTGAGTTACAGCCTGTTCACATAGATGGATTTAAAGAGGAAGCCTCCTGTGCCTTTCTAAGCCTGAAGCATGAAGCACGGTGTGTGTGGAGGATGTATGTAAATCATGTACACAGCTCCGACTGGACTGTTATTTTCACACAGAGCCACAACACTGAGGCAAAATAGTCTTTTCCGTCTTTTACAGAGATAGTTGGTTTGAAGTATTAAGTAGTGGAAAATTTTCACGTCTTCATTGTTTTAGACAAGCGTGTGGAATATAGATCTATGAATTCTACTTTTATATGTTAATACTAACTTATGTGTCAATATAAATATATGGCCACAGACAGCTGCCATATGTAGAGATCAGCTGATCTCACTCAAGCCTTCATTAACTGATGACCAGCTTATTTGCGTCTTAGCCCGCTATTGACTAATCCCGCTCAAGTTACACATTTAAGCTACTCTAGCCTGGCTATGCTTTGCTGCTCCCTGTGCAAGCCACTTTTGCAACCCTCCTCCACCCCAGCTCCTCCTTTATTCTACTTACGACTTAATCATTGTCTTTCTGCCGTCATTGATTCCTGCCCTGCTCTGTTTTTCTTTTTTTTTTTTTTTTTTTAACTGCTTCTCTCCCTGCCTCAGGCTTTCCTTGTAGGCACAGGAAAGGCAGGAACGTGTGCTGTTCCTGGTTGAAGCTTTCCACGTAGGCTTGTGGAAGGGCAGAGGGATCCCAGAACAGCCACATTGGCAAATATAAATTATTGCATAAATGCAAATTGATAACTGCTATTACACAAAAATAGTTATAATTTCAAACTACATGCTGCGTTTGCAACCTTCCTCCACCCCAGCTCCTCCTTTCTTCTGCCTCTGACTTAATCAGTGTTACTCTGTTGCCGTTGATGCCTGCTCTGCACTGGGTTTTTTGCTGCTTCTCTCCCTTCACATGTCTCAAATCCGGTTAAAGATTTAATATTAACACATTACTTGCAGCTTTGGGTTAGTGGTAGAGTGTGATGTCTTTCAACCTGAAGGCTAGGGTTTGAGCCCAAGCTCCCGCAATCAAATTTTAAAGTTTTCTTAGCAAGATGCTTAACCCCACACTACTCCTGCTGCAGAGTCAGTGGTGTAAATGTGTATGGATAGGATAAGTCAATACAGGTAGACACTTTAACAAATCGTCCTCTGCTATTGGTGGGTGATCCCACCTGATAATTGCCCACGTCATGTCTCTCTGATTTGACAAAGCTCCTCCACAGTAACAGACTGATTTACAGGCAGCAGTTTTAAAAAAGTGAGTACCATAATACTCCATATGATTTATAAATTAGCGATCCATGCTCGTGTGGTCTTTTAGGCCACAAATAACTGCAATTATATGATAAATACCTTCATTTGTGGTAATTAATCATGTAAATGTGACAGCAGCAGCACTTGTATGTTTCCAATTGTTGTATTTAATACCAGTTAGAGGCAGGCGTACTCCATCTCACATACTACATTAAAAAAAAAAACCTGTTAAACATGAAATCCTCGTTTCCTTCATTTACTTCTAATGAGTGTTTATTCTGATGAGTTATGTGTCTGATTTGCCAGCTGTTGTGCTGTTCTCATGTGATTACGGAGAACATAAAACAATAAAAGAAAATGAAAAAGGCTCATTGGAAACTGCTTGTGCTCTGCATTTAAGTGAAAACTTTTTTCAAAGAAAGAGAAAAAAGTAAGTTTTGAGGATGACTCAGTTATATTTCATTCTAGGGTGTAATTTTCTGTGCATGTTAGTCAGTGCGAGTAGAGGTCTCAGCTCTGCCCTGAAGATGATTGGACTCATTTTAGTGAAGGAGCGGATAGTTGAAGATTTGCACCTGACAGACTTGACAGTTATTAAACACTATTCAGGGCAGGGAAGATGGATATTAAGAAAAATTTCACTGTGACAAAAGCATGCGAGAAACGTCCGTCTTTCTATTCATAGAGCTGTGAGCCAACTGATGAAGTTGGAATGAAATGGAATCGACGGGGCAGCAATGGGAATTACTTTTTTATTGAAGCCATCTCTGTTGTATTGCTGTAAATGTTTTTGCAGTCAGGGCGTCAATTCACATTATTTACACTAATCATCACTCGGTATCTGAAAACCTCATTGCATGCAGAAAGCCAGGGTTAAAGATCAGACTTCCACCCCCACATCACCTCCTATTACTCCATGCCCAATCTCCCCTGATGTAAATGGTCTCATGTAGAGCTGAATACATATTGGTAAGGAGGGAGCATGAATATGGAGGAGCCCCTCGTACCATTCACACACTTATGAATGCACACTCACTAACACAGCAGTGACTGCTGCGTCTTAAACCCCTCCTGAAGCAGCTGGAGATTATCCGCCAGGAGGTGATGGACATTGAACAACATGACCCCGCTCTCCCACCCGTATGTATTATTCATGGTGACCTTCTGACCTCCTCTTATTCCGTCCCACGTATAGACACGCGGGCAGACAGCTCACCCATCATGGACCTGTCCAACCTTTGACCTCCGCTAAGCTCATACAGGTGCATTTAATATGATAGCTGTTAACGTTTTAGACACAGCATATATGTAACATGGACGTAGGCTCTGCCCCATTACACCCCTAGCCCCTTCCACTTAGCCCTGCCTCTATGGTTTGTCTGCTCAAGTCTAGAGGTGGGAGTGTCCTGATTCTTGAAGGGACTGGGGGGGTCGGGTTAAACAGCCCTAGAAACAGTGACTTGACTTTTTTTTTCAGTGCACGATACTTTTATATCAAACAAGCATTTTTTAAAAATCCTTTTCATCTTTAAATGTTCTAAATGTGACTACTGCTGACATATCAGGGCCTTAAGGGAATATTTCACCACTATTACTATAAATAACTTTGTTTCAAGGGACAAAGGGACTCTTTAAAACAAGAGGTAGGGGTACAGGCTAGAACTCAGACCAAGCAGTATTGTCACACACTGGTTTACTGAGGAGGCATTTCGACGCTGAGTGATGACTATACTCACTATGGATGGTGACCAGTAACCTGACACTCTATATGGACTGTTTCACATGTCCATGACATGAGATATATTTCACTTTCTATTGGGGAAACACCCCACCCAGCCAGCATGCCCTTGTGTGCCTCACATAGGTTATATTTGGGCTACATGGGTCCCATGTTGGTTTGTCCATGGGTTCCATGGCTCCACCTGTGATTGCCCATGTAAACTGCAAGTATGGATCAGCCCATATGAGTCCCAGCTCTAGAGATCCAAGATAGATCCTACTTGTAGTAAACATGGGCAATTGCAAGGATCTCTAGATGGGGCCACTATGGAACCCATGGACAAACATTCATGGGACCCATATTGTAGGCTGCATATTACCCATATGGAGCCCGCACGGACATGCTGGTTGGGAATAGACTGTGTATGGGAGGAGCAGAACCTTTCAGAAAACATAGGAGGGAGATCATTTTTACAACCCAATCAGAGCTTTAAATCATCTTCACAGAAGCTTTCACTATCAATAGAGCCAGTTGGTAAATCAAAGCCTCCCTGAAGCCATTCAGGAGAAGAGAAAAAAACATTATTTCCACCATGAAAAGCTTTCAATTTGCTTCTTTGCCATTCTTTTAATAAATAAATGCCGTCCAGTTCTGATAAACTGCTGCATTCATGCTCTCTTCATAGTCTGCCATTGTTTTCAGGGTTGCAGTCAATCCAACTAAACCACACCCAGAGCTCCCACCTTTTTCTTCTTGAATGACACTGATTTTTACAGTCAATTCTCTGATCAGGATGCAAGATTTTTAGATGTAGAATCTGGACCTCCATCTGCTTTGCAGTGTTATTGAGTTTGTTGAACGGTAAATTTGGCACCAGAATAACTAGTCAGTTAAGCTAGTAATATATTTTCAATCAATTCTGGACAGGAATGCAGGTTAAATCCTGCCATCTTGCTCAAAACTAAATGCAGCTGACTGCTCAAGTAGCCCATATAGCTCTGGTTAATGCTTGCTGCCATAATGCTCATTGACCCAGATGTAAACATATATAGTTACTACGTAACACCCATGGTATCCTAGGGAAACAGCAGGGTCCAAGAATAAAGAAAATGAACCGTCACAGGTTGACCTTATGTATTGTCACTTGACTGAAGCAAGATACACTGAACATTCAGAGAAGACAAAGAGATGTTAGCACTGCTAACTTTAGCCACACTCCACTAATCTACTTTGCATGTTTTTCCTGTAGATGTTTTGGCACCAGGCCAAGATGTGAAGTAGAGCCAGGCTTCAAACCTCATGGCCACCAGTTACAGCATGCCAGCTTGTCAGGCAACTCAGCTATGATGAAATTATGCATCTGTTGCTAACTTTTAGGCTCAATAAAACCAAAAAAATATGAATTCCAAAAGAATTGCCCCCTACAGCGTGTACCAATGAAGACATCAGGTACTGATACCAAATTTGTGTGATAAACTGGTGTGTAAACATGTTTATTTCTGCTGTAAAAGTGGCCATTTTAATATGGGACCGAATGGAGACCCTCACTTTTGAAGCAGGCCTCTAGTGGACACTTGTGGAACTGCATTGTTTTGCACTGGAAATTGGCTTCACTTTTCTTAATCAGATGTTGCTGCTTGATTTTAGCATATGCATCAATGAATGTTTGCAGATAGGATCACTTCCTGCAACATCCTGTCGAAAAGAAAAACCCACATATTTTGATTCCATAACAAATGATTGTGAAGTATAGCTACTGACAAGTCTTTCAAAGCTATTTATATTTTTCTATATCTAATGCTGAGATATCCTTGAACAAAGATTTTCTCAGAAAGCTGCTGAAGTATAACAGCTCAGCAGAGTGTGTGAAATGGGTTTAAATGAATGGTTGTACATCTTTGTTTGGGTGGAGAATGAATCTTTTGAGTCACTGATCTTAGTATGAGTAAAGATAAAGAGAGTTCAAGTGAAGCAGATGACAATAACAAACAGGATGCTGTTACTTTAGAAGATACACACCTCTATATAGCTGTTATAGCAGCTCTTTGTTTTTTCCACTTTGCATTGCTAACCCAAATGTTGCTCTCAGCTTCACAGGGCACAGCAGGTTCATATTGATCACAGTGGGGTCGGCAATGAGATGACTGTGCTGTGAATTAGATAGCTTTACTCTCTACCAGCAGTGTAATGAGAATTCCTCGTAGAAAGAGTCATTTACAGGCCTCGGTGTGAATCATTTTCTTGAGTGAGATCAACAAAGCTGCAAATTACTGGGCTGTATAACACACGAAGACTGCATAAATGTGAAACTGAAATAAGTGATACTGTATATGAGGTTTTTCGGTGTAGTGTCAAGGAAGGATAGAACTGCTAAAATCCCTGAAAATGAACAATAGCTCCATGCTGCTGTTGGCCTTTATTTTTTGTCTCCAGTAGGGTATTAATTGTACAGTTAAACCTTTATAGCTTCAATTTAAATGAACCTTGGGCAGCTACAAATACTCACAAACAGCCGTGTGTGCTAGCTGTAAAGCAGCAGAGGGTTGAAGGGTTCTACTGAAGAGTGACAGCTTCTATAAGCTAGCCTCATCAATATCAGCTATACATAATGTGCTTTTCGGAGTTATTGGGCGTTAAAATTCTCATAAATATTGATTGATATTTGTCAGCCTGGGTACAACTTCATCGTCGTTGATAACAGAGCTTCAGTCATTCTTTAATTATAAGAATCTGATACTGACATATGGGTATGGGAACTTTAGATATGACACTAAATCAGATGGTATTAATACCTGTTTTGATGCCACAGTAGCAAAAATAAAAGTCATGGGCAACCTTTACTGGGTAGATTTGTGTTTGCAGATATCAAAAATGTAAGAACTCTTATTCACACTGTCTTAATTGCACAAAGACACTGGTGTATTTGTGGTACTGAAGCCATTTGTGATGGATTCATACTGTTTCCTGCCCATGTCATATGGAAAAGGATGAAGCCTTGTTTCTAGAAGTTTTAGAGGGTCTGGCTGCACATAGCAGCCCCCAGACACCCCTCTTGTAGACCACTACCGTCATGGCAGTGATGTAATTTGCTGGCACATCACGTTTCCCTTTTAACAAGTAGCTTAGCTATGTAGCAAAACTTAGCTAGGTCTGTGAGCTATGTAGTTACTATGTCAGCTGTAGCTTTAGCAATATACAGCGTGAAAGCAAAGCTACATGGCTTTATAGGTAATGTAGCTATGGTAGCCTCAGCAATGTTAGCTTTAGGCACTTATGCTAACACACCCTCATGAGCTTTTGCTACATTTTCATGGAGGATGTTTTTTTCCTGAAAGCAGACTGTTTAGCTGTCTATATTAAATATTTTGTTATTGGGTTTGGCAGATCTGGTTTTTAACTTTTGGCATCCTAACCCTAACCTGTAAATTTGATCCCATTTCATTTTGAATGTTTTTGCATGTGTTTCTGTTCTGACAGTGGTGGTGTCCGACAGCAGTGGTAAGCAGAGCAGACTCTCGAGAAGGGCAGCCAGACTGTGTTAAACAGTTGTGACAATAGCCAATAGAAATTCTTCAAGGTGAATGTTTTCAAATCTAGCTAAACACAAATTTTAGGTGTGTCAAGTCGACGAATCAAATGAAACACTCAGAAAACACTCAGTTTACGTATCATTTTACATGTTTCACAGCATGAAATCGTTTGACAAAGAGTTGGTAATGGTGGCAGCATTATCACTTCCAGCCATATATCCTCTTTCACAGGTTTACACCCTCATACCTGTGTTGACTGTTAACACAGGTAGAAGAGCACTTACGGCAGCATGGCAATGGTTGTTAACTGGAGTGGTTAGAGTGGCAGGTGATCAGACTATATTTACTGCTCTAGGTGAGACATAGCAGTTAATAAGCATTTCAGTTAAAATTGATTAGTTTAACCGTTAAGTAATAGTGGTGCTGACTCGCTAGGGTTCAGGATTTAGTTATTTAGCTCCTCACCAAACTCATCAAACCATGTCTTTATAGTCTTTGCTTTGTGTGCTGGTGTTCAGTCATGATGGAATAGAGAAGGACCTTTTCAAACTATTGCCGCACAGTTGGGAGCATAGCATTGTCCAGAATGTCTTAGTATGCTGGAGCATTAAGATTGGCCCTAACTGGAGATACTGTAAGGGGCCTGGCCCAAACCCTGCAAAACAAAATTAAAAGCTGTGGCCAAATACTTTTGTCCCAATATTGTAGGGTATTATATATAATATTATAATGTAATATTAGAGGGTATTTCCTTTATTTAAACATGTTGCTTAGTCCACATAGTATGCCCTATATCTCTGTCAGTTAATGGTGCTTTAAGTGATTTACGGCTTCTTTTTTGACTTCTTGGTCTTGAAAACCCAAGACAATATTTCTGATAATATTTTTTCCTTTTTGCATCAACTTCATGGACAAATACCGTCAAATGGTTCTGCAGTGATGGCTGGCAGATACATGGGTGGGACTCTAGTTGTTTTTCTTTATTGTTTCTGTTGATTCGTGACTACTCTGCTACATGTTGATGCTCAGACTATGTTTTGGAGATTTCCTTAAAACCCTAAATGGCGTTAAAAAGGAGGGAAACAGTCTAATAAATCCTAACAAATCCTGAATCTTTACAGACATAAATTTTTAATGTACTGTTCCACCATCACGCTTTGTTATTATCAGGAAAAGATCATGTGTATTAGCAGATTTAAACCCCTGGGAATATTGAAGCATTAGAAGCATTAACATGAATCTGTTTTGCTGCTGGTTATTAGAAACTGTGGTTTGTGTGTTGCAGCTTAAGCTCTGATCTTTGGGGAAATTCCTATTTATGAAATGACATGAATTTTATTACAATAGCAATTGTCAGTGGATATGCAGAGAATTAAATGCTCTAAATTCAGTCATGCTGTAATGCACTTAACAATTTCATCATTTTCTGTGTTAATTGTTCAGTAAAACTAGGAATCCGTCGTAGCCGGTTCAGTGTTGAATGCTCATACCAGAGGTTACACACACACGTACCAACACTCCAGCTGACTTCTTTGTATCTCCTGCTACTGTGTATGAAAAATGAAAAACGCTGCATGCATAATGTGCAACAAGGCCCCTGGGTCTCTCACTCTGTCTGTTCCCACGGTATTTCACCTAACGGAAGCAGTTGTTACTTTTCATATCTTTACTACATAGATTTCCATAAATTCACAGTCCAAAAACACAAACCGGCAACACTTAACATATGAATAGCCCTACATTTAGCAGAAGTGATTCAACTTAATGCAGCCTGGCACTCTATTAAATGGAAAGAGAATATGATGCAATCTAAATTTCTCGGCTGCCTGCTGGAAATATTCTCACTTCCTTTTCAATGACAAACCCTCCACACATGTGGAGGTTTAGTTTAGCAGCAGTAAACCCACGTACTGATGTCACCTTGTTCTGTTTTAAAGTGTTGTTGCAGATAGTGCTATCACACATTTAGCACCAATTTATAAGCCGACTTATGACTCATGATTGTGGAATTTCCTCTGATTTCTTTGCTGTGATCTCATAGGTGACGAGAGCAGGTTATATGTTCTCGTATTTAGGGTCCTGGGGACTGGAGTCGACCCCAGCCATCACTGGGTGAAGTGAGGGGTATATCCTGGATTGAATGCCAGTGAATAACAGAACTGTAGAGAGGTCATTTCACCCCTAAGGGAAAAAGAGTCACCGTTTAAGTCAACAAAGATGTTTTTAGACTGTAGGAGGAAGCCAGAGAAGAGGAGATAACCTACAAATGCATGGGGAGAACATGCAACCCTGAAAATGCTGGTTTTCCCACTGATTCAGCAGGACTAACCACAAAGGCTATCAACATTTTGGAAACTTTGGGTGCACTGGAAGCCAAGTTGTTGTGTCTACTTTTCAAAGAGAAGTTAAAATTTTGACTCAACTAACTACCATTTAGCCTCAGTCCATTTTAGATGAGCTTTTTGCCCAGAGAAGATGGCTATGTTTCTGGATCATATTCACATATGGCTACTCCTTTGCATGATACAACTTAAACTTGCATTTTAGGATGCCATGGCAAACTGTGTTGACAGACATTGATTTCTGGAAGTGTTTCTGTGCCCATGCAGTGATTTCCAGAACAGAATCATGCCTGTTTTTATTGCAGCTCCACCTGAGGGCCTAAAGATCATGTGCATCCAGTACTGACCTTTGGCCTTGTCTCTTGCACACAGATTTCTCCAGCTCAGGATATTTTAATGATATTATATACTGTAAATGGTGGGATATTCAAAGTCTTCGCTATCCAACTTTGAGAAACATTTTTCTGAAATTGTTCCACAATTTTTAGATGCAGTTTTTCACAAATTGGTGAACCTCTGCCCATCTTCACTTCTGAGAGGCTCTGCCTCTGTAAAATGCTCCTTTTATACCCAGTCATGCTACTGACCTGTTTCAATTTGCCCTGATTAGTTGCAAAATGCTCCTCAAGCTGTTCATTATTAGTACTTCTTACTTTTCGAGCCTTTTGGTGCCTCATCCCTACTTTTCCTGGGATGTATTTCTGCCATCAAATTCAAAATTAGCTGATATTTTTCATGAAAAGATTAAATGTTTCACTTCTAATTAGACGGTTAGTATTGGATGCTGAGTGGCTACAATCCCACATCAGTTAAGAATGGGACAACATTCCTCTCTCAAAACTCCAACAATTTGTCTCTTTATTTTCTGAACATCAACAGACTGTTCTTTAAGGAGAGGGGACGCTACACAACATGGCACTGTCCAATCTATTTTGAGATGTGTTGCTGCTAATGTCTCAGTATCAACTTCTGATTTGTTGTCTTTGTTGCTGTAAACAAAACAGGGGTTTATGGGATTTTTAAGCATTGCATTGTTTTTATTTGCATTTTCCAAAGTGTCCCAACTTTTTTGGAATTGGGATTCTACGCTAGTCAACCCAAGTTCAAGCTTTGTTATTTTCACATGCAGAATAACAATGTTGAGGTATTTAAATCAGTGAAAATTATGTTAATACCCGCAGATTCTTCACAGTCAAAGTCCCCTGTTATTATGTTGTTCAGATGCTTTTTAATGAAGGAGCCATGTCAGAAATTGGAGTGCCTAGCAGCTCAGCACATCTCCGCAGGGGAGGAGACACATCTGTCCTTTAGGGGCACATATTTTCTGCCAATGTTGTCAAAGATGCAAAATAGAAAAAAAAAAAAAGGAAAGAAAAAGGGAGTTTTCTGAAGAATATACAGCTAACCAACCAATTTGAAGCTCATCTTAATTAGAAATGGATGAAAGGAAACTACTAGTGTGAATACTTGGAAGCATAATGCATGTGCTTGTATGGAGGAGTATGGAAAGGTAATTAAAGAATGCAGCAAAGTTTGATATCAAACATTAAAAATGGCTATCTGAGGGGAGAAAAACACATTGAAGCACATGGACATCAGCTGTTTCTTTAACAGTTGATCAACAGAGCGTCTAGCAATAACGTCACTGACAATCTGTACGTTCATCTGTTGTAGCAGGAGGGTCATTTCACTCCTCAGCTCGGTCTGTTTTTTTCCCTCGATGTGGATACAAACAAAAACTGAGGCTGCTTTTAATGCACCATGAAAAACTGGGAGTGATTTCAGAGAGCAATCCAACAGTTTAGGAGAGCTAACTTTACTGCCTTTGCTGTAAAGTTTAAATTAGTCCAAAAACAGAGCTGGATGGAATTAAATGTGCTACGGTGAGGCGACTTTTACATCCGCTATTTTTCAACAAGCCAATGAAGTGCTCCAACAGAACAGAGAAAAGCGCCAGAGTGGATCCAGATTGTGGCTGAGCGGAGGGAGTGCAGGCTAAACAAAGTGCTGGACCGAGTTTGCAATGGAGCTTTAGATGTCAGGTAAATTGAGGTCGCTCCAACTGGCGAGCTCGGACTTCATTGGAGAAGTGTGAGAGTCGTTCGGGAGTGCTCAGCCTCTGGAATTAGCTGTCAGTGTTGCTTATAAGCTTCAAACATCAAGAGGGAAAGTCACCTGTATGAGACTGTGGGCAGAGATGGAAAACATTTTACCTGAGTTGACTTTCATGCTTTGATTTATGCGACGCAGGAATATTTTAAAATGGGATTTCAAAATAAAAGCACAATCAGCAAAAAGGGTTGACAATAAACTTATTTGGAAGCATTGGAGGTCTAAAGCAGCAGGAGCTCCCATAAAACACACACATGACTTGTGTAACACCCCACTGTTTTGCCCTGTGGCAATATGGAGAGCAGAAAAGTGATGTTTGCTTCCATGTCCAGTGGAGGCTCAGTGCTGTACATGTGAGTGAAAGTGTGTTAGGACACTGAGACAATGGATTCTAAAGCTGGTGTTATGCGTCTGTTGTGTCTATTGTGTTTGTGTTAATGGTTTGTGCAGTGAATGGAACAGAGTGAAAACCCAGCGCTGAGCCATCCTCTCTAGGATACACAAACACGTGAGTGTGCAACAGCAGAGAGCGTCTGCAGGTGTGGGCCTCCCTGTTCTCTGGGCAGGCTCAATGGTGTGTATATTTCATCTGAGATCACTGTGTATGTGTGAGGTTTGATTCCAACCGACAGGCGTAACACAAGAGATGGGATTAGCTTTAAAAAGGAGCAAAACAGCCAAAATACCTAGGGATGCACCGATTTTGTTGTTGCTGCCAACATTGATCATCTGTGACAGTTTTCACCAGTCGAGAAATCTTGTGATGTTTCAATCTCGTATTTCGTGGCGCAACATCTAGTCACATCCCTAAATCTTAGAGATACATAGAGGGTAAACAACAGAAACACATCTCAAAAAAGTCGGGATGTGGCCATGTTCACATTGTATTTAATAACAGCTGCTGAACTATTGGGAAAGAGGTGTTGTCCCATCCTTGCCTGATGTAGGATTCTCGCTGCTCAGCATCCAATACTGATCTTTGTAATTGTCCTTTAAGCATAGAAGGTTCTCTGAATATTTTGCAGATATAATTATGGTATATAATATTATTTATAAACTATAAATGTTTGGGAATTGTAAAAAAAAAAGTCTTTGAAGAACATTTTTTCTGAGATTGTTTTAGACCCATTTTTCACATACTGTTGAACCTCTGCCCATCTTAACTTCTGTGAGACTCTGCCTCTCTAAAATGCTCCTTTTATACCCCATTGTGTTACTGATCTGTTCCCAATAAACCTAATTTGTTGCAAAATGCTCCTCCAAAGTCAGAGTTAAAGAAATTTGTCTTGGGCAGAGGGGTCTGCTGCACAGACAACACATTTAGCACATTCGGCACATTCCACTCATGCATCCAGAATTGATGGAAGAAACAACTAATTACATAATAGATAAAAATACATAATCAACGGGATCAGATAAAAAGTACATACCAGCATCTCAGTGCAAATTCAGCATCACATGACCTCAGACTCTCTTTTCTCCAGCTTTTTTTCACCGTACCACTTACTGTTCCAGCCTTTTGTTGCTCCGTCCCTACTTTTTTTTAGATATGTCTGGCCATCACATTCAATATGTGCTGATATTTTTCATGAAATGGTCAAATGTTTCAGTTTCAACATCTGATAGGTTGTTCACATTTTACACAGCGACCCAACTTTTTTGGAATTTAGATTGTCAACCTGAGTTCAAGGTTTGGTCATTTCATGTGCAAAATAAAAATTTGAGGCATTTAAATCAATTTTTTAAAAAAACATTCCCCACAAGTTCTTCACAGTCAAAGCCCCCTGTTGTTATGTTGTTATAGTGATTTTTTTTTTCATGAAAGAGCCATATCAGGATTGGAGTGTTTTTGAGATTTGCAGCTCATTGCATTCTGATAATATTTACATTAACAAAGTGCCCCAACTTTTGGGGAATTGGGGTTTTATGCTAGCCAGCCTGTTCTTTCACAGTCAAAGTCACTAGTCGGTATATGTCCAAATGCTTTTGTTATGAAAGAGCCATATCAGGACTTGCCAAATGCTCCTCCAGCCGTTTTCATTATTAACACTTACTTTTCCAGCCTTTTATTGCCACATCCCTACTTTTTTTAGATGTGTTGCTGCCATCAAATTTAAATGAGGTAGTATTATCATGAAATGGTAAAATGTCTCTGTTTTACCATCTAAAATGAGGGTCAATTTTGCATGCAGAGCAGCTAGAATCCTACATCAGACAAGAATGGGACAAAAACTCCAGCAACTAGTCTCTGCACTTCCCAGACATCTAGAGAGTGATTTTTAAGGAGAGGGGATGCTACACAATGATAAACATGACATATTGAAATGTCTCAGTTTCAACATGTGATATGTTTTCTTTTTCTAATGTGACTAAAATATTGGTTACGCAATATGCAAATCATTGCATTCTGTTTTCATTTACATTTTACACAGTGCCCCAACTTTTTTGGAAATGAGGTTGTTTTAACTCTAGTGGACAGAGCACATCAGTAATGAGTATCAGTAAATAGTGTCCAATCAGTTGTGGAATCTCTACAGCAAAGCCCTGAAGATACAGGAGGACGCATCTGTTATAAAACAGCCTTTAATTGGACTCCATTGCTTTATGACTCGTCTTTCTTTCTTATCAACAAGTGTGTAAAATAAAAATGTAAATGTGTGAACATAAACACAACAATATGACAACAAAACATCACATTTACAGACACTGGTTCCTCTTCCTTATTCCCTTTCTGTCTCTTTTCACTCCGGAGCTTATCTATCACACAGTACACCAAGCAATTTATATGGAAAACACTTTTAATGTGCACTGACAAACACATTGCCTGCAAATGAGACAGCCTTTTAATGCATATGGCACACATGTTTCATGTATTAAAGGCTTTTTGGCTGACTGATTCAGCATCTCCAAATGTTAAGCACATATGGAAATGCAGATAAATGCTCCCCTTTGTGTGTGCGGTCTCATGTTTGTTCTGCAGCATTTTTCCCTTTCCACCTTTTGGGAACAGAGTGGGAAGCGAAAAAGTGTGGATGGTATTCATTTCTGAATCATCATCGACTACGCTGCATGATTTGTTTCCCCCTGAAGGGCACGCTAATGATCCCGAGCGCGAGTGACATATGTCTGAGGCCGATTAGGCGGCCGCATCCTGACGACATATCAACAGGGATCATGTCAGGCGGAATTAGTTCAGCTCCAGTTCTGTTGGTAGGAGATGAGTTTGGGAAGTGAGGCAGGTGGAGTTAGGCTACATCGTGAGCATGACTTCATGTGTGATGAAATTTAAAATGAAGCCTGGAACAAATGTAGTTTCTTGCAGCTGTTTGTTTCATTTCACGACTTTAAAACCGTGCAGGTGGTGAGCCACGGATGAACCTCGCTGAGCAATACCTCGCCTCAAAGCCTTCATTTTGGGTTCGATGGGAGCATCTTTGTCTTTGGAACACATTGCAGCATGTGTTCCTCCTTCCATGCCAGCCTTTTGTTTTTCTTTCATATGGAGTGCTTCTCAGAAATGATTTGACTGCTGGTGCCTCATGCTGCCTTTGAGCTCTCTTCATAAGCTCAGGTTCACACTCTGTAAATGCGGGCTGTCACACGTTCAGGTTCTTTATGGGAGCCAAATGGACGCTGTGGCAGTGACTTAACGGATGCTGTTTTATTTTAGGAAGCAGGCAGGATAAAGTTTCCCAAAAGCTGCAGCAGAAAGAGAAACTGTGTGTGGAGGGTATTTAATGTTCTCTTGATTCATTTTCAACAGTTGTTTAGAAGTTTGAGGACAGCCTGTCCCCCTCCTAACTCAGAAAACACCTTATCAAGGCAACACAGTGGCAGTAGTGAAACAGCAGAGGCTGCAAAGCCATGAAGGTAGAGTTACCTTATTTACAGCCTTGTCTTTGACCACTATCAGAGCTACAGCCCACTTCTTTGAATTTTGAAAGACATAAATCCATCAAAAACAACAAGCAATCTAACGCACACAATGCCTAGATTACACAAATACTCTGTATGGACAAAAGTATTTGGCCACACCTGTTAGTTATTGAATTCTGGTGTTTCATTCAGGCATGTTGCCACAGGAGTATCAAATCAAGCACCTAGCCATGCAGTCCCCATTTACAAACATTTGTGATCCTAAATGGGTTATTCTGAAGAGCTCAGCATGGTACTGTGATACCAAATTTGCAATAAAATGGTTCATGAAATGTCAGTTCTGCTGTATACTCCACAGTCAGCTTGTAAGTGATGTTATCAGAAAGTGGAAGCTTTTAGGGACAACAGCAACTCAGCCACAAAGTGGAAGACCATGTAGCAGGGTCAATGCTGCGAAGGCGAATGGTGCATAAAAGTTGCCAACACTCTGCTGATTTCATAGATGAAGAGCTCTAACCTTCCACCGGCATTAATGTAAGCACTAAAACTGTGGGGCGGGAGCTTCATGGAAGCTGAGCAGCTGCATGCAAGCTGCACATAACCAAGTCCAATGTCAAGCACGGTGTGGAGTGGTGCAAAGCAAACTGACTCTGGACTGTGGAGCAGTGGGAATATGCTCTGAGGAGTGATGATTCACACGTCTTTGTTTTGCAGTCAGATTTGCAAGTCAGTGTATAGTGGAGCAGAGATGAGACTGTTTTTCAGGGTTTGGGCTAGGACCCTTAGCTCCTGTGAAGGGCAATCTTAATGTTAGCTTCCAACTAGGGCTGGGCAATTAATCGCAAATTAGATTAAATATGGCATGCTGCAATTTTCAAATCACAGATGTTGCAATATTTCTTTAACTTGAAATGTGTCAAAATACCAGTTTAATAATTCATATTTTTTGCAGTGGCAGAGATTTTATGCACATTATGCAAACATTCAAGTGTCAATTTTTTTTATAATGGTTTACAAAAACCCACCTTTTTGTATTTTATGTTTGTTTTCCTTAATCAAAATGAGTGACATAGAAATGGTAATGCCCTTAAACAAAGCAAATGACATCACATTTGCAATATGAACAAAAATAATTAGCTCATTCTATCTAAAATTGATGAAGCCTCGCGCTACTTCATGAAAGTCATACCCAGCTACAATCAGCTGGTAGCCAGCCTCACCTCCACCCCAGCCGCCTCTTTTATAGCTTAAAGCTTGTTGCATCCCCATATTCAGCTTCATGCAACTATGGATTAATTGCTTTGGAAATAATTTTATTGTTTTTAATACACATGGTCTTATCTAAGGTATTGTCACAATATTTGGGAAAAAAATTGCAAAAAAACTATTTTTGCAAATCGTTCAGCCCTGCTTCCAACTTTGTGGCAACAGTTTGGAGAAGACCCTTTCCTTTTCCAACATGACTGTGCCCCAGTGCAGGAAGCAGTGACTATAAAGACGTGGTTGGATGAGTTTGGTGTGGAAGAACTTGACTGCCCTGCACAGAGCCTTGACCTTGCACTTTCGGGATGAACTTGATTGGAGCTTGTGGGCCAGGATCTTCTTGTTCAGCATCAGTACCTGACCTCATAAATGCTCTACGGAATGAATGGGAACCAATTCTCACAGAAACACCCTAAAATCTGGAGGCTGTTGTAGCTGCTAAGGGGAGGCCAACTCTATACTACAGTACATGAATTTGAATGTCATTACAGTTCCTGTTGGTGTAATGGTCAGGTGGTTGAATACTTTTTTCCATATAGAGTTGTGTTCTGAAACATTGCCAAAATATTTGTGCAATTCAGACATGTATATGACTTTGCATGCAATTTTTTATTGTTGGGTGTCTTCCTTGTGGACTTCCTTGTGTTGCTGTTGTATCAAAACAGGTGTTTAGTATTTACTAGTGTCATAATAAATGGGTTTGAATATGTTTTACCCTCCTTAGATAGTCACAGATTTTTTAATGTTTGATTTCAAACTTTGCTGCAGTCTTTAATTACCTTCCCGTACTCATCACACAACACACGCTCATGATACTTCTAACTATTCACACTTCATAGTTTCCCTTCATCCGTTTCCAATTAAGATGAGCTTGAAATGGGTTTCATAGCTGCATATTCTTCAGGAATCTCTTTTTCAAAAATTCATGTGCACTCTGAGTCTATCATTCAGAGTAAACTGCAGTCCCAGTACACCCATTGCCCCTGATATTAGCTCTATCTCTGCTTTTTGTTCATTAAGGGGTAGGCCAGACTGAACCTAAGAAGGCCTGATATTGTTCTCAAATACATGCTACCAATACTAAGTTATATTAATCAAATACCAACTCTTAAATGAATTACATTCTCAGTATTGAGTGGCAAGGACTTCTGCTTTTTTCTTACTGTGGTATCAGTGCAGGTATTCATTCTGTTATATACGAGTATCACATTGAATGGGTCTTAGTGTGTTTTCCTCCACTCAGAAAGTAGTTTTTAATGTTTGATATCAAACTTTGCTGCAGTTTTTAATTACCTTTCCGTACTCATCACGCAGCACCGTTCATAATGCTTCAAACTATTCACACTTCATAGTTTCCTTTCATCCATTTCCAATTAAGATTCAGTAATCTCTCCCTTTCTTTTTTTATGTGCACTCTGAGTCAACCATTTGGTGTTTTCAAAGCCTGACATGATATCAACTAAGTTTTCAAACAACAACTCTGCAAACTCAGTGAGTAGGAGTTACTTTCAGATATCGAAACAATACAAAACTTTAGTGAAAACAATCAGGCTCCCAGTAATGTTGCCTAGGAGCTCTAGCTTTTATTGCTGTGGCAATAAAACAGGTTTTGGTGTCATTAGATTTTTACCAGTGTCGTATAGATGATTTGGATGATGTTATTGTGACAGCATTACTTGATGAGGTCAGTAATTGAGTTAGTTCAGCACTGAAGCCTCTCTGTGCTGAAGTTCCAAAATCAAACCCTCGGTACTGCACAATGTGGTGAATACACTGAGCATTCCTGTAGAGCAGCTGATAGTGGCAGCTGGATGTGTGCACGATTTTCAGAGACAAATTTACCCAAGGGAACAATGAAGTGTATCATACGGTACTGTCTCCTATCCTATCCTATTGTATTTTTGTCTTGTATCATATCATATCGTACTTTGTGTTTTATTGTATTGTATGGTATCTTATTGTATCCTAACTTCGTATTGTAAATTTGTTGTAACTTCACGCTGTAACTTTGTATCGTAACTTGATGTCATAACTTCTTACTGTAACTTTGTATCATAACTTCATATCACAACTTTGTATTGTAAAATCTTATCGTATCATCTATTGTAACATTTCATTACTTCGTATCGTAACTTCACATTGTAATTTTGTGTCTTAACTTCGTATTATAACTTTGTATTATAACTTCGTATTATAACTTCGTATCGCAACTTTGTATTGTAGCTTCATATCGTAACTTCATTTCGTAACTCCGTATTGTAACTTCGTATTGTAACTTCGTATTGTAACTTCGTATCATAACCTTGTATTATAACTTCTTATCGTAAGCTTGTATCGTAACTTCTTATCGTAACTTTGTATCGTAACTTCGTATTGTATCATCAAATTGTGTCTTTTTAATGTCTAAGGGTAAGTGACTTCCTGTTTGGATGCAGATCTGCCTTGAAGATTATATCATGAAGTTAACAATGGAAAATTGAACTTTTGATGGATTGAAAAGAAGAAAAAAGTAAACAGTCGAATGGTAAATGTTTAAAAACACGAGGTTTAGATGACTTCTGACTTGTCCACTGAGCCTATTTCATATCACTGTGGCTGCAGGGGTTTAGCCAAGGTGACCTAAAAGGTAAAAATAACATGCAACAACCCTAAATGAAAACTCACTGAATCTCTCAAGTATTTATCTTTATAATTGTTTTGTGAAAATACATCAAGTATATTTAATTGAAGACCACTTTGTCAAGAAACAGACATGATTTAGGATTTGCACTTATTGGCGTTATATATATTTTGCGGTGTGGTCGTGATTCCCCTTCTGCTCCACAAGCCTACATGGAAAGCATTGAGCAGGAACAGCACACATTCCTGAGAGAAGCAGCAAAAATCCCAGAGCAGAGCTGGCGTCAATGACAAAAGAACAGCATTGATTTAGTCAGATGCATAATAAAGGAAGAGCTGGGGTGGAGGATGGTTGCAAAAGCAGCTTGCAGAGGGAGCAGCAAAGCATAGCCAGTTTCAATATGGCAGCAGGAGTGCAATTAGCCAATAGCATGCTTACACCGTTGACCGATGAGGGCTGGCCTGAAATAAGGTGATCTCATTTATATGGCAGTACTTCACTGAATGAATGCTATATGCTTGATTTTTAGTTTCCAGTGAATTTCTACTATTATTTCTGATATCCAGCTGTAGTTTCTCCATGTTTTAATTGCTATAATTGCTCCAAGCATGAAATTTAAAAGAAGTTGTATACAGTACAATGGTTTTTATGCCAGCTTCTAATTGATTTAATGATATTTTACTACCCAGTGTTTCACATTGTTTTGACAGTCTGAACCTGTGCATTCGTTGCAGTACAGTTTGTCCACACAGCCTGGAATGAGGTCAATGTAACACAAACGCACACACATCCACAAACATACCGACTTGCCCTGTGTCACTGTTAATTTCCAGTGCAGAGTCTTAACAATGTAGCAGCATGCTGCAGCACACTTCAGCCACCTCTCCCTCTCCCTCTCTCTCTCTCTCTCTGTTGTCTCCCTCTCTCTTGCTGTCAGGGGAAACTGCTGGCTTGGAAAGGGGAGAAAGCGGTGGCAGCTATTAATTATGTCGGGCGCTAACTGCCAAGTTAGACTGTGTATGTTTGCGTGTATGCACATGTGCATGCTGTATTTACCCGCCATGAATGCACACAGGACGGTCACAGACGTGCACATACACACAGCCATTGGTCAGTCGGAGAGCCAATCCCTGTCAGTTTTCTGCATGGTGATGAGGCTCGACACATCGACACACACAACTGACACAATGAGACATCTCACTACAGTAGAGAAAGAGAAGGGGAGAGAAGGAAGGATGTGTATAGGCAGGGTTAGTGGGGTATTTGTTGGATGTAAAGTTTGAGGGATATAATGGAAAAGGGGCTGACTTGTCAACCTTTGCAAATAGAAGTATATAAATGTATGTGCATGAACGCTTGTGAATTTGCTCATATCCCCTCATGACTTCATTTAAGAGCATTGTACCAGTCAATCCATCAACACATCAACACTTGTACTCAGTTGTTGATTTTTCCCAGAACACCCCCATTTATTGGTGTTAGTGATTTGTAAAGCTCCCCTCAGGCTTCACTGAATAAATGCTATTAAACTAAACAAAAGGCTTTGCTTTACAATTAGATTTAGGTATTATATGCAGGAGAACAACTTGTACATGCAGGAAACTACAGCTTGTGCTGATTTAATAACTTCTGAGTCAAAACTCCTGAGATTTAAAAAAAATCCCAAACTATTGAATAAAAAAATAAAACAGATCTTTCCTACAGAGTGCAGTAATCAGACTTTTTACCCAATAAAGAAGAAGTTAATTTCCTGCATTACCTTGGCCATGGCATCAGTCTTATGAACAGGTGTACCTAAAAGAAGAATTTGGTGTGAAAGTTCTTTTTCTCCTGTGATCTAATTAAAAAATTTGAACTCTAATGTAAAAATTCATGCGGGCATTACCTATACTGCCTATCCAGCTCAGGGTCATGAGGGACTGGAGCCAATCTTAGCTGTCGTTGTGCAAGAGGCAGGGTACACCCTGGACTGGTTGCCAGTCAATCACTCACATGTAGGGGCAATTTAGAGTCACCATTTAACCTAACAAGCATTTTTTTTTTTTTTTTTTTTTTGACTGTGAGAGGAAGCCAGAGTGCCCGGAGAGACGTGGAGAACATGCAAGCTCCACACAGAAAAGGCTCTGTCTGACCTAGACCTTTTTACTGTGTGGCAACATCGCTAACAACTGTGCCAGCCAAATCAAAAATCCAGCATTTCAAAATACTTGAATGTTATATACAACCAATCCAAAAGATTTTTTTTCCATGCAGAAATGTCAACCTTAATATTTCCATATTTGGTCAGGACTCCTTTTGCAGTAAACTCCACATCAATGCGGTGTGGAGGCAATCGGCTTGTGACACTGTTGGGGTGTTATGAAGCCCAGGTTCCTTCGATGGCAGCCTACAGTCTGTCTGGTTTATTTTTACATGAAGTACAAAATAAGCAAGTGAAAAATACATGTGGGAGCATTGTAGAAGCCTGCAAATATGAGAACCATATCCAGAGGCTGTGGAAGGTAGTATGAAAATCATCAAGACTAATAGGACACCTCAGGTGGAATACTAGTATTCAGTCAGAAAAAATATATATGCTAAAGATAAATAGACAGTTTTTGGATGGATAGATGGATGCTGTTGCAACAAATAATTATCATGTCTGAGTCTTCTTTTGTACAAAATCAGGAACATACTCCTCAAACTATTTCAAACAGGTGAATTTGAATTCTGATTTAAGTTTTAAATTTAAATGGAGAGATTTAAAAAAAAATGATATTGAAGAACAGGGGTGGCCAAACTTTTTCCACTGAAGACCACATAAAGAAATATATCAGGATGGTGGGGCCATTTTCATATTTTCATATTCCTTGTTGAGGATATTTAAAAACAATAAAACATTCCAATATAATAAGATATGCTAAGCTGTTGAGTATGCCTAATTGGTTAACGACTGACAAGGTAAATAGACAATAATTTTCAGGATTTTAGTAGGCCAATCAGATTTCAGGGGGCCCTATTTGTCCCTGGCTACCACTGGCCCCGCCCCTGAAATGTTACTGGTTTGCTATTTGGAGCAATAATCCATCAGGGAATTGTAAATCAAGATATTGTTATGATTGTGGTTGCAAATCTGTTCACTTTTTACAGTGTTGTCCCAAATTAGTCGCAAAAAAATGTACGAATAAATTTTTGTCAAAATGTTTGTTTACAGAATTGACATGCTAGCACTGCTTTGTGCTGAAACTACAAAGTTCATAACATTCAAGCACAATCTTCATGTTCAAATGTGGGCCTTGTTCATTTTACATCAAGAATTGGCTGAGTGGCAGTCCAAAATGGACTGGCCGCATTTGGCCCCTGTGCCATAGTGTGGACACCCCTGATGTAGAAAATAGGCAGGGGAAAACTGCAGTTTGAGAAAAAATGGAGCACTTGCATCAGATTTGTAAACATTCTCTGTGGGGTTCAGGTCGGGCAAGTTGGCTGGCTAATCAAGCAGCAATTAGTGGCACTTTTGGCACAAGAGGCAGGTTCCAAGTTCAACTGGAAAAGAAAACAAATATTGTTTTTTTTTTTTCTGCAGAAGGAAGCCTGAAGTGCTTCAAAATCTCTTGGTAAATGGCTGTGTTTACTCTGGACAAGTGGACCAACACTAGCAGATAACACGGCACACCAAATCACAGAGAAATGGACCGATATCCTCCTTTGGATGACAGTAAATTTAGCATTTCCTTTAAAAATCAAGGTCCCAGAGTCCCAGAGGAAGATTGTAGAGGTGCAGAATCCAAAGTGCTTGAAGTTTGGTGTAAAGTTTCCACAGTCAGAGATGATTTGTTGTGTCATGTCATCTGCTGGTGTTGAACGACGAGGTCACCTCTGAGTTTCTGAGCCAAAAAGACAACAAAAAAAAGTCCTGAGTTATTGTAGCGGGGTTTAGAGAATAACAGTCTGATAGATATACGGTTGCTGCTCCTTGAAGTAACTTTGCCACGCTGACATATCTTTGAGCCAGACCGCTGGGTTCTTATGAACTCCACTCATGTGCTGATCACATTACTGGGTCTGGGATTCAGATATAACCTTGTGCAGAACAAATTTAACAGCATGGCTGCAGGTCATCTCTCAGGCCTCTTAGATTTATCACCCAGATCATATTAGATCCACTTACATTAAGTGACTGTTTGTACAAGTAGAAGTACTAATGCTTTATGAGGCCAGGAGAAGCTCTCTTAACCCATCCCCAGCCGTCCCAGCATCTCGGCAAACATCTGCTCCACTGAAACGTCCTTGAATCGACACTGAATTCCTCCCAGCTGCAGAGCTGCTGTCCGACCGCTTGCCTCGACCCCTGACGTCCCCGAGGAGGAGCACAGTACAACCAAAGGCATCAATCAATGGAAGTACACAAACCTCAGCAGGCTGTTTAAGGGCGGATCGTATTGCATTACTACAGGCATTAGTAAACTCGACAGCCTCCACTCACGCAGATACACGCATGTCCAATGGCAGTGTGTCGTTAATGATATCATTAGGCAAAGTCTCCTTAACTGTCGGCTGTTACAGCACCTCAGAGAGCTTCATTAAAGAGCAGAATCTGCTCTCGACGTCTGCTCTTACATCAGAATAGAAATGTAAATATACATAATGAAGCTTCTGCTAATGGATTTATATTTATTCTAATGGGTGTGCTTGTGCATCTTAGTTAAGGCTCGGATTGGACAGATGAGGAGATTGGTGTCATGGTGTCATGATGCAGAGTGCAAATTAAATTTCTCCCAGCTTTTCTTCTTCTTCCTTGTTGTTTTTCTTCCCCTTCTCCTACAGTCAGACCCCTTTATGTACTAATAGCCAATTTACAATGGCCATATATGCAATGATAGCAAAAACACCCCTTCACCCCTGGAGAAGTAAACCCGTCTTCCTGAATCAGCTTCAATTTATTTCAGTGTCCAACCCTCCTAGTTGTGTGCGGTAAATACCAGCGTGTGTGAGCGCAGGTAAACACATGTCTTATTATGGAGGAAATATGCTGCATATTGGGGCTGGAATGTGCTGTAATTTGATAAGCGCATCCACAGGCATGCAGCGCCACATTCAAAGACATGAGGGAGCCCAGGGAAGGAACGATATGAATGTGTGCAGGACTCCGACGGTAACTGTTACCCCGTTGCCATGGGCAACCTAATTGTACTGTTTGGCTTGGCTGGCTCTGTTTATTACCAATTTTCTGTGTTGCTGAAAATGTGCAGATCCTCTTGCAGGGTAAATAGAAAATGTGGTTAATAAACCACAAGGGGAGCCTAAAAAACTCCGAAGGGGGGGATATTTTAATAATAAGCACTTGCTTTTATATAGCAACACACTGCGTTGGTGTGAATTTCATTCATTTTTTAACCTCTATGGGCTATTTTAAAATAAATGAGTGTCTATTTTTATTGCACTCACAGTTCAAATTAGAACAGTTTGTCATCTCAACAAAGAAAACAGTCAATTCATTAGCAACACAAAATAGCATTTATTCCTATTTTACATCTTGGCAGTACACATTTGTAGAAATGTCTACACCATCCATGATACCACACATGATCCCTTCTAAATCTCCCCAGTCCATTGTTATATATGCAATTCTCCGTGCTACTTTAAAATCAAATTTGACACTGGCGTGGAAAAAGTGACCACTCAAAATCTGCCCTATTATAACATAAAAACTAGATTTTTAAAAAATCTTTCAGCAGATACCAGAACATCTTCATTTCTTTCTGGCTCCCCATAAACATACTAGGAGTTGATGTATATTGATTTTCAGGGCTGATATTCATACCAATTATTAGAAGTTTATGAGACTGATACCGGCAATTTGAAATTGATACATGTCATCGGGCTTCTGTGTTGATTGGCTATCACACATGTGACGTCTAACCAGTCAGATTCTGTTACAGACGCGGAATTGGAGAGAAAATAGAAGCAAAGGGGAGGACACACCTCACAGCAGAGCTGCAGTACTGTTTTTTTAAGTTAATCAATTTCATTGAAATTTGCTTAAACAAGATGTAAAAACAAATAGTCTGCAGAATGCTGAGTATTGATTCCTAATAAGTCAATAATGCCTCTACAACAGCCTATAAAACCCAATCTAGCACAGACACAGAAAACACATTTCTGGTGTTAATGCTCCTCCCAATATTTGCACATTAAATTTTTTTTTCTTTTTTTCTTTTACCAAATAGATAAAGTAAATAAGGCTTTCAGTGTTGATGCATTATGCAATTATGGTTCCAAATATGATACACTATAGTGTGATACAATGTGATGTGATATATTACAAAACGATATGATATGATACAGTATGGTACGATACCATATATGACAAGCTATAATAGTAAACTACACTAAAATATGCCATGCTATATGATTCAGTAGAGTATGACAAAGAAAGTATACATGATAACTGAGGATTCCCCGAGTTTTAACTGAGAAACGTGTTTGTTTGGGTCTGTTTGTGCTACGTATAGCATTAGCATCTTAGCTAAACTTAAGCTCCGCCATCTCAACAGTTGATTTATGAGCTGAGTTCTTAATCACTTTTCCCCAAAGCGTACAGGTGGGCAGGCATTTCGAAAGTTATCCCTCCTTCATATAAAGTCCACATGACTTTATTTCTGAAGTGCAGAACTGTAACTGAAAGACGTTTCGGCAGTGACCGGTAAAATGCATCCAGCTACCCAGCGAGCACCTACGGGGAACAAAATTCTCATTTAAAAAGGTAAAAGGTCACTGGGGGTCGCGTGAGATTAAAGACGCTGAGCCAAAGCCTGGTGGAATGAGCTATGATAACAAGCAGCAGAGCCTTAGTGAACTGATATCTAATGTTAAAACTGGACCAAAGATCGATTCGTGCTTCATTTTTACCGATCCAGTGCTCTGTGGCCTGATGACACTCAGGCATTTGACATTAAGACCAGTTAACAGATCCATATTAGATTATCTTTACACCACTATATACTACTACACTACACTATACTATGCTAAACTATTCTATAGTATACTCCATTATGCTACATGATGCAGTACCACACTATAACACTTAATATATCAAAGTGGAGCACACCTACTGCAGGCTTAACAGCGACAAATAAATAATAAACAACTCATTGATGTTCTTTGTTCTTCTTTTAATGACGAAATTTCGTCAAGTTCTGATAAAACTGACGCTATAGCAGCATCCACGCCAGTCTCTTCAGCCATAAGTGCACTGGTCTCTTGTTGCTGCTTGCTTACATCACGACTCCACTGCGCCCGAGAGCACTGCTCCTCGTCGCTGATTGGTCCTGTTATTTTCTAACCGGGCCAAAACGGTTCAAATGGGAGCTTTGGAAGATGGATTCACCAGTGAGAAACACGGTAATGAGTGAATGCATCTGCTTTGCAAGGTTAACGTTAAACATCACATTTGACAGAAAAAACTTTTAAGCTGTCTCTCCCCTCAGAGTCATGGATTCAGACCACACTGCTGGTTCATTCAAAGTAAAAAATGTAAACATCTGGTAAGAATTGCTGTAGGCGGTCAATATGGACTCAGAAATCTTTTTTTTTTTGATATGCACTTGAATAAATTTTCAAAATGTGAGTTAAAGTGAGATTAGTGCTGATTAATTGCTGAATTTTGGCAATTAATAAATATTAGGAAATAAATGATTTGACTGCCCCCACATTTTCTTTCATTTTCTCTGCACTTTCAGAAAAAGGAGGCTTGCTGGGATGTTAATTCTTTAATATAAATTTCTTATGGCTAGAATGTGAGGCATAATAACACAACACCATTATCATTTCATTATAAACAAATAAAATATGGAGATCATTCCATCAAATTAGGCAACCAAATTTCTGGTTGCTCCCCTGCCAACAATTTTAATGAATATCCCGCTGGGCCGTGCATGGTGCTTCTCATAGATTTGTCTATTTTTGTGTGCATTTGTGTTTTCTCACGTTCTACTGGCAAACTCAAACAAGCCTGAAGTGATTCACACAGTATGACGCTTCAGTCATGCGGGCTCTGATAGTAAGTGTTAATGCTTATGTGTAATAACTGCATACCGTAAGTGTTAAATGTGTGCGTTCAGGTGCAGCTTCTTGTGTGTTAGCGCTCACAGCTGTTATATAGCGAGGCTCAGCGGTGTGGGTCAGGATGGGCTAAGCGTTCCAAAGAGAGGAAATGAAGACAAATGAACAGAGAGGAGCTAAACACTCTTCCAGTCAGCTCCGTATTACTTATCCTCCACACGCACCCCTCCTCCTCTTCCTCCTCCTGCTTTATCCTCTCCCTCCCTCTCCCCGAGAAAATATTACAAAGCCACACAGAAAGCCTCACGACACGGTAATGAAAAGCGCAAAAGCGTGGCTCTTTTTGTGCTACTTTGGCGTCACCGGCAATTAATTCCACGGTGGCGGCTGGCGGGGGGCCGGTGCTGCTATAATACTAACGCTAAAATCTGCAGTGCATGGACGCCGCCTATGAGTTTAAATCTTTGTCAGGCACTTTTTCTCTCAATATCATTTACTCATCCACTCCTAGACTGCAAGTGTGCGCTCAGTTTTCTCAGCTTATGGCCTCAGAGGCAGCACAGAGAAAAGTTCAGGTTGATGGATTGACACTTAGATTTTCAGAAAGTAACACAATCATATGCTACATTCACTTTTGGGGGGCTATTAAAGGAGAGGGGCTGCAATAAAAGTGAAGGAGTGTTTGTGTGAACACGAGGCAATGATGGTGACAGAGTTTGAATGAGTCTGAATCACAAGCGCTTTCTTTTTGGCTCAAACATCATCTTAGCTCAGTTTCCTGCAGGAAATTCACCTTTTTAGTTAGTAGCAAAAAAGATGCAAAAATGTATTTGATATGACTGAAGGATGTACTTATGTAGTGACTGTTTACGGTTGTCTCATTCATAGCAGACCTTATAGGAAACTTACTTGACACACCTGATGGACTGTGAGTCACCCATCAGGGCAACACCACATAAACGGTGCTTATGAAGAGCCAAACCTTTCAGAACAAAACTCATAGGATGATTAGGCACGTGTTGTGTCTGTCAGAGAGCAGAAAAAGCTAAACTGTGACTCCTAAAAAGTGTAAATGCTAGCACATAACTGGGAATCATCAGATTAGCTTAAGTCATTTTGTACATGCGCTCCTGTCTTGCATATTTCCTAGTGTATAAAAGTGTTAAACAGTGTGTTTGTCAGAGTAAGCACATTTATTACGGATCAATCTGAGCAACAAAACATGCTCTCACTTGAGGAGGGTAATAGAGGATTTTTGCAACCACCAGATGCCGCAGTTGCATCTCACACAGAGACACATGCAGATTTTAATCAATATATGTTTTCTATAGTCAAAGCAGATGGTGCTTGTTAAAGCAGCTGACTGAACTCTAAAGATCTACAGGAAACACTGTTGGCTTTCTCATTGGATTGTCGCCAGAGGGTCACGTTTTACAATCATGTGGTCCTGCCTCCCATTTGATTTCGCTGTAGTTGGGTGGGAGGGTCTCCAGTAAAGGAAGAAGGGAGGAGAAAAAGAGAATGAAGTGATTTGTGGCCGAATCGATCGTCGGGTCAGGGTTATTGATCAGACAGGAGGAGGAGAATGAAAATGGTGGAGGGGAGGGGAAAGATGTCGTGCCCTGTCTGGGCCAGTGAGCAAACACAGAGCTCCCCCCCATGACTAGCCGGGAGGAGCCCCTTGGGATTCAGTGTGGACTGGTGCAAAAATAGGGCACCCATGGCTCAGGCGGCCTGGCTTCTCCCTCGAGGAGTCGCTTTCATCAACTCTTCGAAATGGGGAGAAGCTTTGCGCTCAATATCTCCTGAAGGAGCTTTTCAGCCGGGCACATCAATATTAATCTATAAGCTTTGGGGGAAGATAATACCCTTTACCTCCTGGATCTCAGATTCACCTCTGAATGGAGACATCAAGAAGGATCCCCCTTCCTATTTTCACGTTTTCCATATGGCGGCTCTTACAGCAACTGGCATAAGCATAATTGGCTCCTTTTCCTACTTCTAACTCTCGTTTTTCATTGCCTTGGTGGGCAAATTTGCTAAATTATTCTCCAACTATCCTGAATTCCCCCCAGTGACAATGGCAATGAGTCCATGGGCACTTGGTCATGATTAGGCACAGCGATGGGGAGCATATGGAGGAGGCCGTCTCCCTTTTATCCAGAGCGGACCAGCTCAGCACTTGAGAGCTGCCGCTTCCTGGCTCGCCTTCCAAGCTCTCCCCAGGTTGTCTCTGAGTCTCATCCCGCAGCCATCTGCCACTGACTTGGGCTCCCTCCAGAAATCCTCAGGAAAAAAAGAGGAAAAATGGAGCACCCTCTTCTCTTCATAGTGAGAGCCAGCATGGAGGCCCAGTTTTCTCTCCAGCTCTTTGCTTTAAAGGAAACTGCTGGTGGCAAGAGCAAACGGTGACATTGTGGGAATAGCTGGCAGAGCCATTTGATGGTACAAAGAACTGACTTGAAGTGGTCACATGAACAAACCAGCAAGTGCCAAACACTCAACTATCTCTCTGTGAGTAAACTGAGCTCAAATTTACCAGCAGAAAGAACATTTAAAACTCTGATGGGGAAAATATCCTGAATATTTTTAAACAGGCAAATACATGCCAGAGATGCTTTGACATTCTTGTGTGGTATTTGAGTCTCTGACACTTGTGGGAGTTTCCTGTGGCTGTGTGAGGGTCTATTTTGTGACAACTATAAGGAAAAGGTCAGAAAAATAGCGATGTAAAGCTTTGTTCTAGTTCGGTTTTAGGTTGTTTGGTTGTAAAAACAATGACTGGTATCATTCAGGTCTGTAGGTCAGCTGTTGAGTCTAGTAGCCAGCATAGCCTCTTAGTGGCAGCCATCTACCTGAGTCTTGTGACGTCATTTAAAGGTGACTTAGCAGCAGCTTCACTTGGGGTGAAGACTGCAGAGGCTGAGCTAAAGTAGTGCACTTTCTATTTGCTTAATTACTGGCAGTCTGTAAAACAGAATAGCACCACAGATAACTGGCCAGATGTTAAGCATCAGCTCTGATAATCAGCCTGGTTTGTAACTGGTTGCACACTAGTACCAAGGTGTCTTTGCATGAAAGTCAAACTAGTACATCCTAACACTGTAAATCATTGTTACTCAACCCTGCACAACCAAAGAGCCAAATTGTTGAAAAATGCCTTTGCAAGAGTCGCAATGTAAAGTGGCAATAAAAATAAGTAATGTGGCAAATAACGGTCAAACAGGAGCAAAAAGGGGCAAAGTGGGCATAAAATAGCAAAAAGTGAGTGAAAAGCTGAAAAACAGGGAGAAAAAGTGGCAAAGATGGGTGAGAAGTTATCAAAAAATGAGTTACAGGTGGCTAAAAAATTAGTGTAAAAGTGACTTAAATGGGTAAAAGTGTGGGAAAAATGGTCAAAAAGCAGCAAATAGTGGCAAGAATGCTGAAAACAGTGGCATTTAATTGAAAAACATGGCTTGAATTGGGCAAAAAATCTGCAAAAAGCAGAAAAAAATGCAAATAGCAAAAAGCAGGAAAACAGAGGCAACAAAATGGTGGCAAAAATGGGATAGAAGTAGTAAAAATGGGCAAAAAATGGCAAAAACAGTTTAAAGTAGCAATAAAATTAAGTTAAATATGGCAATTAATGGGCAAACAGGAGCAAAAAAGGGGCGAAGTAGGCATAAAATTGCCAAAATGGGTAAAAAGCTGAAAAACAGGGAGAAAAGTGGCAAAAATGAGTGAAAAGTTACTAAAAAATTAGTTACAGGTGGCAAAAATGCAAAAACATGGCAACAAATGAATGTAAAAGTGACTGAAATTGGCAAAAATGTGGGAAAAATGGTCAGCAAATAGTGGCAAGAATGCTGAAAACAGTGGCATTTAATGGTAAAACATGGCTGAAAACAGTGGCATTTATTGGCAAAACATTGGTTAAATGGGCAAAAAGCAGAGAAAACGGCAACAAAAAGGGAAAAAATTGCAAATAGCAAAAAGCAGGATAAAAAAGGCAAAAAACTGGTGGTAAAAATTTTATAGAAGTAGAAAAAATGGGCAAAAAGTGGCATAAAGAAATGGCAAACTGGGTTTAAAGCAGTAAAAATTGATTAAAAGTGAAAAAAAAGAAAAAAATCGGCAAAAAAAAAAAAGGCAAATTAGGGCAATGGAAATATACAGACAACAAATAAAGGTTGAGTATTAAAGCCAACTGTATTAATGTGGGATTCAAACTGATTAATGCGACTTGTAATGGATAGTTTCTGAGGTCATAGCTACCCTTTATAAAGGTTTTTCTGGGGGAATAATATTTCAGATTAAGACATAAAAGAGCCACAAATCATCACAAAAGAGCCACACACTGAGTATTCCTGCTCTGAATCGTTATTTGAAGGGCAGACTATCCTCTTTAGTATTTGATCTAAGTTGTCCATGAGTCCTATAGATACAGGGCTGTACCTCAAGGTTGATCAGTTTTGATTTGTAGCTCAAATCTAATTTCCGTATGCTATTATAAAAACTCTCCTACTGATTCAAACACCAACTTAAAGGTTGGACCTAAAGCTGTTTGACCTGATCTGCTAAATTTCCAATACTTTAAATACTTTAAATGTCAGGTCTGCTGGGATCCAGGAGTTGAAATGGTTGTACACAAAGAAAGCTGCAGTACAAAAAGGCACGTTCACAAGTCTTTTTGACCTTTTATGAAGTATGTTCTATGAGGTTAAACATCCAAAAGTTGAAGCCTCAGACATGTAGCATAAATGTAAAAAACACTTTCTTTCTCTGGCATACAGCTGGAGGAAAAACAGAGTTATAGATTTTGCATCAAGTGGGAGAGAAGACAACTTTTAGGCAGTTTGATTTTCTTAAATCCTAAAAACTTGCACAACTAAATTAAGGCTGTTGAACTCTGCAGTCACTGCTAAATCTCTCCTGAACAGGCAGTTTCAGATATGAAGAAGCACAAAGTCTGCTTGGTATTTACTCCTAGTGTTGGAGCAGACTTGAGTGGTTTGTAGTGGAAATGAAGCAAAGAAAACGTGTCTGAAACCCCATGCTGTGGTCACTGTGACAGCGAGGCGAGCTTCTCCCTCCTCCCACTCCTCCTCCTCCTCCTCACGATAAGGCACAACATTCTTTTGTAATGTATGAAGTTGGAGGAAATGCAACTCTGATGAAACGTTTGATGATGAGAGATGGAGCGAGAGAGTGGAGAGTGTGAATAAAGGAGTGGAAGACAGGCGTGGAGAAGCCGAGATGACGTTAGCTTTTGGCTGTGTTTCTCTGGTGTGTTTGGGTGCACGGTTGTTTGCGTCAGCCTGCTCGTGTCTTTGGGTGACAGCAAATCGTCCCTCACACTCCCACGCAATGCCTACTTGCAATTAGCAGGCATAAAAATACCTCTGTGTGTTATGTGAAAAGCAGGTTTTTGCATAACGAGTCTGTTACAGGTCTCTGGGAGGTGACGGTAAACCAGACTTGGTGGACAAAAGAGGCATCGTCTCCTCATAATATTGGCTCGGCTGAATAATTGAATCCAGGAGTGTGCTGGCAGCCATCCGGCTTTTCTTCATGTATATTGCAGACCAGCAGTAATCTGTTCTGGAGGAGGATCTCTGGCTGTCTGTGGCTGAGTGTGTGGAGGAGATGTAAGGTGACAGAATAGGGCTCTGTCACCAATGCCTCCATTATTGATAAGATTGGGTGGAGGGAAGCCGGGAAAGGAAGAAGGGGAAATTGGTGCAGCTGAAGAGTTTGGTCATGCAAACACGTGGATCGGTCCTTTAGCCATGTGACTCATTAAGACTGAGGTAGCATTGAAAATGAGGCTGTCCACGTTTGGAGAAAGTACCAGAACGGTTAGAACAGCAGAAGGAGGGGCATCCTAATAGGGTTAGGGGTCTTTTGTCAGCTTCATCTCAACATATAAAGGACATATGATTTGATAAATCTTTCTAAGGTTATTGCCATCTTTATTAGTATATAATAAAAATGTACTCTAGAATTAAGCACCAGGTAAAGGTCATCCCAGCCATTGTTTGGACTAGAAACATTGTCTTGACAGTTGTTGTCCACACTGGCATTTCACATTAACATTGTTTAGACCAGCTTTACTAAAGAATTACAGGTGGCAAAATGGTCAAAAGCAACAAAAACATATAGCGAAAAATCAGTGAAAAGTGACTAACGGGCATCAAAAAGCTGTAAAAAGGTGACAAAAATGGGGAAAAAGGGGCATTTAATGGCAAAAGGCAGCTTATATTGGCTAAAAGGGACATAAAATGGCAAAAAAGGGGGAAATAGCAAAAAGCAGGACAGAAGTGGCAAAAATTGGTGATAAGCAGCAAAAGGAAGAGGCAAAAATGGGCTATAAGTATCAAAAATGGGGAGAAAAAGTAGGGAAATGGGCAAAAACGGGCAAAAATAGGTTAGAAGTGACAAAAAAAATGAGTAACATGGGGCAAAATTGGTCAAATGCAGCTAAAACAGCAAAAAATCTGTGAAAAGTGACTAAAACATGCAACAAAGCACCATAAAGGTGACAAAAATAGGCAAAAAGCTGTAAGAAGGTGGCAAAACTTGGAAAAAAAGTGGCATTTAAGTGGCATTTTAAGAAGTAGAAAAAAAATAGCAAAAAGCAGGACAAAAGTGTCAAAAAGAAATGGCAAAAATGGGCTAAAAACAGCAAAAATTGATTAAAAACAGGCCAATTAAAGTCTACTGTACAAGCCTAGGAAACAAACTGATTAATGTGACTTGCAATGGATATTTCTGAGGTCAAAGTTTCCCTATTAAAGGGTTTTCTGGAAGAATAATAGTTCAGATTTAGACATACAAGAGCCACAAATCATCACAAAAGAGCCACATGTTGTGTATCACTGGTTTGGACAGTCAGAGTTTGCACAGTTGGCGTGGAAGTCTGCAAAAGAAGACAGAAGTAACACTGGTGACCTCTCAACATTTATGCTCCATTAAGGGCCAATCAATCCAATCAGGGCTGATAGCAATACCGAATATCACGATTTAGCTAATGATCAATACATAGTTCGTCCAAAAAGTCAAATCTTCTGCCCAGTAATAACTCTTCTACAACCTCAAGTCCAAAAAAGTTGGGACGCTTGGTGTAAAATGTAAATATAAAAAGAAAGCAATGATTTGTAAATCTCATAATCCAACTCTTTAAAATGTACATTTTTAAGACATCTGACAGTGTTACCAGATGATGCAAATATCTTCTACGTGCTGAAGCAAAGCATCGTCTGCGTCATCAAACTCAGATGAACCTCTAGCGTGCAGAGACAGGAGCTGACTTTGCAGCATGGATCCTCTGTTTCCCTCTCACGGTGTCTTCTCTTCTTTTTCCATCTCTGCTCCAGCGCCTGCCTGCTGTAGACAAATAACCAACTGTTTGTCCTCACATAGCCGTCATGTATTTTTTCTCCCATAACAAGCGTGATTAGGCAGATGTTCTCAGCTGTCAGGAGCTGTCATACTTCAGGCCTGATTTATGAAGAAGCAACACCTGTTTTGTTCTGAATCCTAAAAGATAGCGTGAATGAAAAGATGTGTCTTTACACTGTTGCAGGATGGTTTAATTCTCATGTTGAAGAGGGAAGTAATTAAGAGTTTGAAGTGAACCATAATCTTTATTGACCCGACGCTTGGTGCAGAAAATCACTGTCTTCCTGGCTAAATCACCACGGGGTCAACAGGAAACCTACGAATCACAACGTGCATAACCCGAACAGATGCTTTCGGCATTAGGGTTAAATTGCAGGCTGATCACACCTCCTCACTGTACACAGCTCTGGGGTTGGTTTTCAAACATATTTTGAAACCTCTCTCAACAAGGTCTCAGTGTAATTGCTTTGGCAATCACCGTGTTCTCACGCGGCCAAACAGAGTGAACAAAAAGGGGAAAACTGCTGCAGGGTTTGGAGGAACTTCTCACGCCCAAATAGGTGTGAAAAATGAATTTAGTCTTTTTGTCAAATCCAGAAAAGGAAACAGAAATAAAACAGTGGTAATTACAGAGTTGATGGACGTAGTGGAACGGAAGAAGATAGAGAGGAGGACATTGTTAAGCACGTCACCAGCCACTGTAGTTCAGGGGTTCTTAACGTTGGGGTCGGGACCTCATTGGGGGTCACAAGACACTGAAAGGAGGTCTCCAGATGCCCTAAAAAAATGACACTGTTGACACACCAATTTTGCCAAATTTTAAACCATTTTTATCACTTTTTCCCACCAATTTGCCACTTAAAACCCATTTTCTAAACCCTTTCCACCACTTTTTTTTTTTTTTGCCTATTTTGCCACTTCTAGACCAAATCTTGCCACTCAGCCTATTGTTGGCTCTGAGACCCATTATTGCCAATATAAATCTTTCTTTACCACTTTTTTCACCACATTTCACCGTTTGTTATGCCCATTTTTGCAAGTTTCTGCCTCAGCATACCATTTTTTGCCAGTTTATTAATATTTTCACTGCATTTTACCAAATTTCCACCTACTTTTGCCACTTTTACAGTCACTTTTTAATCCCCTTTAGCTATTAATATGCCCTTTTTTGCCACTTTAACCCATTTTTTCCATTGTTTGGTTATTTTTGCCACTAATTTTTGGCACTTCATTTTAGCTATTTTTACATATTTTAATTCTGTTTTTAACACCGAATTTTACATTGGTAAAATGGTTTACATTTTTAAGAGGGCTACTTTCTACGCAAATGAATGAAAACATTTGTTTCTTTTAACATGAGTAGTTATTATTCAGGTTAAATCTAAAATACCACAGCTTAACTTTACAATGGACCATGATTTTACTGGCCACCAGTTTGGCCGGGCCCAAGAAAGCTCTCCCATTTTTCCCCCCTTATGGACAGCCTTGTATGCACATCAATATTCTTGACTGTGCATGGCTGTGTTCTGCCACCTTCAGGTACAGTGGGGGTCCCCGGTCTCTGGCACCTTTATTTTGGGGGTCGAGGGCTGAAAAGCTTGAGAACCCCTGCTGTGGTGAATGTTTGACTCACTTTTGTCATAATAAAACATCTTAACCAAGCCATAAGTGTAGATTGTATTATCTGTGGATGCTGACATGCCTTTTTATTTTAGTGCACAGGTGCACTCCTCATTGAGATGAAGTCGCCTGCAGTTGCAGCGCATTACCAACAGGGGGACTAGTGAGAACATCTCTGATCTCTCCCAGTGCTGCTTCATAAATACTCTGTTGATTCTATTCTATGTGGACTTGTAAAGTCTGTTTTTTGGGGGTAACCGCTGAAACAATCGGCGCCGTTGTTCTCCTCAGGAGGAGCATCTCTAACCACATAGTAACAGCTTTAACTTTTTCACCTCCGTTATTGTTCGTGGGTGTGAAACTGCTGGCATACTTACAGCAGAAGTACAAAAAAAAAAAAAAACACCTGCAGAACAAATATTTCTTTGTGCTCAGTGTTTCTGTGGGTTTTGCTCACTTAATGCCAGTGGGACTTCATTAAAATTAAAGGAGAAACCGTAGAGAGGCTGGAAATAGTGGTGACAAAATCTCCCAGCAGCAGCAGCAGTCAGAGCTGGGCAAATATTTGACTCTCCAGGCTGATGGATTCGTTTTATTGAGTGAAATCTTCTTTAATACGCCGTGACGCTGTATATTTAAACTCTGACCTGCTGATTGGTGATTCAGAGAGGTAGATCTGAACAATGAACACCCTGACAATGCTGTTTTGAAGGCAGACAGATGGAAAATTGTTGCACATTTGTTGCTTTCAGAACCAAGAGGAAATTGATTCTGCCTCAATTATGCCAGCATCTTCAAGCTATTTACAGCTGGTGAGGATTTCTTTTACCTTCCCTATTGAATTGTAGCTATTTTCCCCCTGCTTCTCATATTCGCTCTCCACCTCCTTTTCTTTCTCTCATACAGTATTTCTTGTAATAAAACTCTGCCTACATCCCCCTTCTCCCTCCTCTCTCCATCTCTAACTTTATCTCAGAGGAGAGGCGCAGACTCGGCCCGGCCCTGGAGAAGATGCTGCCGTCTGGTAAATAAGTTCATCCCGCGTGTTAGCCAGGTCAGAGCCCAGGCGCTCGGCTGCACGAGTGCACGCGCTCGCATTCAGCAGACGAGGAGAGAGAGGAATTGATTGCCCCCTTTATGCAAGGGAATGAGAAAATACTGTACCAGCCTACACACAAAGACATACTCAGAAACCCTCCACCCTCACTCCAGAACCACAGAGAAAATAAACTAATGGCTCTTTGCGGTTTGTTTTTGTCAATTTGTTCATTCTGCTGTCGGCCTGATAAGAACAAAAAGAAAACGCGGGATGAGAGGGAAGAAGTTTTCTTCAGAAAATCCATTTGAAAGAGTCTCCATTCTTCCCCTCCTCCTCCTTTTTTTTCTTTTATTTACCTGCTTTAAAGAAGTGATTTTCTCATATCGAGCCGCTAAGGTGGGGTGTTGCTTTGTGAGCAGGTGTTTGCTTTATTTCACGCTGGGCGTTGTATGATTGCAGCCAGATCAATAATTGACTGCATTGGTCCCCTGAGGACAACTAACCAGAGATCGATAGAAGCCTTGTAGGGTTGCTTTCTGCCTTCACGTATTTTACCAGGTATAACTGCTGCCCACTGCTGCTTTTTTACTCTGTGTACATCACTTCAAGACTATGGAGTCCTGCAGTAAATAATCCCATCGATGAGGACAGAGGAAGTTCCCGGCTGCAGCTGGAAATCAATGCTGCTTCAGTATTTTACTGTTCCTTTCAGCTACGCCTTACACGCACTACGTCAGCACTAGAGATGTCCAGATTGATCGGCAGCCAGATATTACCTCAAAAAATGAGCTCAGGAGATCAGAAATATTGCCTTTTTTCTGAATCACCAAGTCCTACCACCTGTTAGGAAAAGCACTATCTGATTAGTGCGGTGTGATTATAGATGCTCAGGTTTCATAAATTCATAATTTAAAATAACATTTTTTTCCATTTGCTACTACCGATGTTTTTCCATGTTTTTTTTTTGGTGTAGCACTCCTAATTTGCCAGCAGTTTCACTTATTTCTGACAATGTTTCGCCCAACAAATAACCACTAAAAATACCTTATTCCATAATTATTCTGTAATGGTTTAATACAGTGATACACATGTGGCTCTTTTGTGATGATCTGTAGTTCTTTTATGTCTTAATTTAAAATATTATTCCCCAAAAAAGGAAAACTACTTACGTTTTGTCTGTATATTTCCATTGCCCTTATTCGCAATTTTTTGCCAGTTTTTAATTTTTTTTTTTGCCACTTTTAATCAATTTTCACTCCTTTAAGCCCACTTTTGCCATTTATTTTTGCCACTTTTTGCCCATTTTTACTACTTCTATCCCATATTTGCCACAAGTTTTTTGCCTCTTTTATCCCGCTTTTTGCTATTTGCATTTTTTCCCCTTTTGTTTTGCAATTTTTTGCTCATTTAAGCTGTGTTTTGCCATTAAATACCGCTGTTTTCAGCATTTTTGCTACTATTTGCTGCTTTTTGACCATTTTCCCACATTTTTGCTTATTTAAGTCACATTTACACTCAATTTTTTGCCATGTTTTTGCATTTTTTGCCACCTGTAACCCATTTTGGTAACTTCTCACCCATTTTTGGCCACTTTCTGCCTTATTTTGCCACTTATTTTCCCTGTTTTTCCACTTTTCACCCATTTTTTGCCATTTTATTCCTACTTCGCCTTTCTTTTGCCACTTTTTCTGGCCACTGTTTGACCATTATTTGCCACGTTTAGCTTTTTTATTTTATTGCCACTTTAATCAGTTTTTGCCACTTTTCACCACTTATATTGGAGCTCTTGCAAAGGCATTTTTCAATAGTCTGGCTCTTTGGTAGAGCAGGGTTCAGTAACACTGATTTAATACAACAGATAAATATATGTTACTGATTTCTGATCATCCTGCAATGTTTGCAGATCAAAAATGTTTGCCATAAGGAACAGCTGATAACACTGTTTCTCTCAAACTTAGCTAGAATTCTGAGTAGTTAAATAGTAGTTAAATCCATGTTGAAATGGGCATGATACTAGCTTGTTAGCTAATTATACAAAGTGACAGAATGTTACATTATGGTTAGGCAGGAGTATCAAAATCTGGTACGAACACATTCAATACTTGCCAGCAGATTTCGGTGCTTCATTTTGGTACCTCACTGCCCCAGTGAGATCCCGACATATCCAAGGAAAGGCACTAAATACATTACTTAAATCCTTCACTTACATGTTCTAGTGGCATCTTGTTTCTGAATTATTTACAATATTAAGACAGCTTTTATTCAGCCATTGACTTTTGAAACAAACAGGCACTGTTAAGGCTTCTTCAAAAAGTATCACCCTTTACTCCACCCCTTTAGGGTGGAGTAAAGGGTGAATTTGGCGAGTAAGCACTGCCTCGGTTACCATCCAGCTGGGTGTTAGGGTTGCCATGAGCTGTGGATGTTCTAAGGACCTGAAAACCGCTGGCTGTCTCTGAATATATTACTAGGGATAAAAAGGCCCTGACAAAAGAGATGCCATCAAGCTTGACCTCGGCTGAAGAGCAACGCCACCCCAGCACTGTCTTTTGTAATGACAGCAAACACAGTTGGCTAAAAGTCACCAGTTAACACGGTCGCCAATCAAACTGATACACCAGAAGTCGTCAGCCTGAACTGATCTGATGTTACTTTTGATTATTGATGTTAATATATTGTTTGTTCTGATCAGCATGAACGTTATAGTAACCTCTTTAAGTGTCTCCATGCTTGTAGTTTACATCCCACACATTAGGTAGCTGTAGAGAGCCTGAGCTCTCTTGTGTGCCCTCTAGTGGTTTCCAACAGTAACGTGTGTTGCTGTATCTTGGTTAAATCTTTGGCCTTAGGCAAGGTTTGTCTGTAAAAGCATGTTGTTGTCTGATGAAGAATGACTTTTGTGCTCCTTCCATCAGGTTACACTGCCACCTGTAGGAGGTTCCAGTGCACTACAAAGTTAAGTTGACTGAATAATAAATCAACTGCTGTATCAAAGCAACCTAAAATTTGTAGCAGCAAAAATCATGATCTGGGCATCCCTAGCAAGATATCTGAAGCATCAGGCAGTGAGGAAATGATGTAAACAACTGCATAACAAACAAACAAACACAGCAAACAAATAAAAATGTGTTGTTCATGTTTAAATAAGCTCTGTGAGGATATAAATGTATATATGCCATCTGTGTGCATGACACAAAGTTTCTGAGTTCAGCTTCTCTGTGCCGATTGCATCACCGGCTGTTGCCGTAGCAACCAGTCCCCTCACGAAGGTCCTCTGGCTCAGCTTCACTGATAGAGAGGCTAAAGCCCTCTTAGAGCGAGAAGGAGGGAGAGATAGACGGAGAGAGGAGAGGACTGTTTAAAGGCGGCTGGCAGAGGAGCACATCTGTATTACTTAGCGTCAGCTGCAAAGAAAGGCTCCCTTTATTAGGAAGTAAGTGGAAGATCTCCCCAAGGAGTGCTCCGGCGTAATGAATTTAGACTCATTCAACATTAATGCGATGTCGCTGCGATGCCACCGCCCCGTATCTCTGTCCATCAACTTCCGCTTCCTGATTCCCTGACAGTCAGTAGGTCATTAATCAATGTGGAGCCACAGTTTGCCGATTTAATCTCATCACTTGACGACTGGCTCCACCTGAACTGGTTATTCAACACATTTGCCATTTTTGCTTCACTGCCTAGGCTGTCCTGGATAATTCAGCCGCTATTCTTGTCACCCGTGTAAAGTTCAGGCCTGTTAATTATTCATGCACCTTTCCTTCCTTTCCTCTTCTCTTCCCGTCTCCTTTCCTCTCCAGCTGAAACAAACTAGACCGCTGTGTAATAGTTCACAAAGCTGACAGGTATAGAGCAGCGAGAGAACGCTGTTCTTCCCCTAAAGTAGCCATTTTGAGTTTGTCGAGGCGATTCTGTCAAGCCTTATTGGGTGGGAACGCGTTCATGCTTGCCACAACAGTCCATTTCTCTCCCTTTCACTTTGTTTGAGGTAAATGCAACAAGGCAGCAAAACAATGAAACTGATAGAGCATTTCAGCACAAACAGGCTTTTGGGACATTTTCTCCACAGGGAAGAGACATTCTCCCAGTAATAGGAAGCACTGTTTTTGGGCGTATGTATTAAATCTTTGTCTGTCAGGATCTATTTTAGAAAATATTCACAGAGCAACAATTTTCCTCTGATATCAAGTTTAGGATTGTGCAGCTGTGTCCAAAGTTTCAGGTTTAAACATCGTTCGAATTTAAATAAAAGTTGTTTCACTGTGTTTTTGGCTAATCAGATGGAAGGATGGTTAAAATATAATTTGATATTACACCATTTTCAAGTTAAAAGAGCACAAATCAAGGCTCGGTCACAACTCTATAGGTAGCATTTAACTGGAGCTGAATGAGGTGCTGCAGTCACAACTGTGATCTGCACATGCAAAATAGTCACATTGCTTGCTATGCTTTCTAGTCATGTGACCTGAAGAAAATCATGCTGCCAAAAAAAAAAAAAAAAAATTCCGATGTGTTTTTTCCTATTGAGCATCTTTGTTTTTTTGCCTCTAATGGATCGGATCGCTGTAGAGAGAGCAAACAAGGGTAAAGAATATCAGAGAGGACATGCACTTGTTTTCTTGTTTTATGACTAATCTTCAGTAGAATCCGTCTGATATCACCTTCAATAGGCAGAGAACTGAAAACTGTGCTTGCATTCCCTATGGAAACATACTGGCTGCTGCCATCACAGATACACCAGAATGATGCTCAAGGCAGACGCTCAAATGCTGTGCATAAAGGCAGATGTTAAGCAAGATTATTTCTGCTGTCAGCAGCACCTCATCATTGTGCGGATACAGGGATGCACTGCTGATCGTAGGCTTGTCCGCGACGGCACGGTTACCGGTTTATGATCATAAAATGAAAGTAAATGTTAAGCTACAAAAAGGCAAATCATAAAATAACATTAAACTATGATATTGGAGTGGTTTTCATAATTTTTAGATCTCTATTAACAAAGAAATTTACACTTATAGCTCGATTTCTTCCCCGCGTTCATAGCCATCTTTCCTTGAGTGATAACCCTCAATACCAACGGTGCTCCAGGAACATCTCAAATCTGAAGGAGATAAAGCCCTCAGACTCGCCCCTCAACTCAACTCTCAGGAGAATTGGCACAGCCCTCGCACTTCTCGGTAACGCGCATTTTGAAAGAGAAATGGGATTCAGCCTAAAAATGTTACCAATATGTTAAAAGTCTGAGAAGTGTATTGATTTTGCATTTCAAAATAAAAGACTCTTTTTTTATTAATAAATTTACCTTAATCCCATATTGCTCTAAAAATCACCAAGTTGTAAATAATAATGATTAAATCCTGTCTGATCCCAGTATTATGCTGTGAATTAGTCAGTCAGGAAGACTGGAAGGTAGACAGGCATTCTTTTGATCCTAAACTGGAAAAGTTGTTTAGTTACAGCAGCAGATGAGCAATACAAATCAGCAACAGAATAAATACACAATAGATAAGCACATCCAAATTAAAAAAAGGAAATATATACTGCTAAAAATGAAGCTTAATGATGATAATTCTCACATGTACAGATGTGGTAACTGATGAGTATTTAAACATGTCATATGCATGAAGTATGGTGTATTGTCATTTTGGTTGTTGATCAGTAGAAAGATGGGGATTTTTTTTAAACCATATGCAATCTTGGACAGCCTAGATTCAACCATGAGCGTAGTATCAGAGTCTAATTGCCTCCATAGTGTACTGAATGTGTATCTTCCCTCATGCAAAGCATTGAGCTTAAAGCTGGGATTGGATTTGTGTGCATTGTGCTCGTCCATGCTAACTGTGTTGAGCCCGCGTGCTCTGCCCGCTCAAAGAAAAATCTTTCCTCTGTAAAATAACACGAGCTTTGATCCTCTGAAGAAATGAACTGTATCATCTTAGTCTCACTCTGAATCCTGAAGCATCACAACTGGCAATAGAATGGTGGAAAATTGCCACTCCAGAACTATGCCAGACTTTCTTTCAACTCTTAAACCATGACATTTTCTCTCACTGGCTTTAATCACACGAGTGTGAGCCCTCTCCTTTCAGAACCCACTGACGCATTGAGAGCGGTCTTAAGGCTCACACGCCGTGTCTTATTTAATGGATGAGCCGTCCAAACACGGGATGAAGTGTTACCTGGACGACACGTTCGCCTTGACAAGCACAAACTGGACATGCTGTCTTTTCTCCCCAATGGGATTTGCTTTCTCTGCTTCCAATGGAAAGAAAATCTTGGCAGTGAAGATTTTGGCGCTGCGGGCTAAAGATTACCTCACACTGCATGTACAGGCAGATGGGCAAATCTACACCTATGCACGCATGCATACAGCACTCAGACATTTGCACAAAGAATGGAAAAGCTTACAGGAAAATGGAGGAAGTTTAAATCTGCTCACTCAATCCTGTGCACAAAAGCACACACCTTTCCATGCACTTAAGACATGTTTTTCTGAGAGGGTCCTAAGTGCCGTAAAGGTGTATCTAACAACTCTGAATGATGGATAATGTTAGAGCAAGATCTGAGAACACTTTCTCTTTTCTGTTGTATTTTTTGAAAGGAACGCTGAAACAGAATCGTGATATTAAAAGTCGACTTTCAGAGATATTGCACCGCAGTGTCAATAAAGAGCACAGTATGAGAGGAGAGGAGTTTCTCTCCTGCTCGGACACTACCCACACATCCGACATCCCCACTGCTTTCATGCTTTACAGGAGACTCTCCAAAGGTCATTCTTATTAGTCCCAGTTGTTCTCATTATAATAGCATCAGCTGTAAGGAAATATAAAGATTTTTAGAGCTCTGAGGGTAAAGCTTTATTTTTATGTCTTATGTGATTTATTTTATTTCCTTCTAGTTATGGAAAAGTTTTCAGAGAGAATGCTCCTCTGTCAGAGCACAGTGTGGTGAACTTTCTTGAAACACAAAGCTTGCAAAAAATATGCACTGTGTCTCAAAGTGCTTTTCAAAATTTTTAGACCTGTCATAACATAACTCTATGGAGTTCTCATTAAAATTAAAATAATTTCAAGGATAATTGGCTTAATAACCCAAAAACTGCCAATCTGATCAGCAAAAATCTGATCATAATTTACACATTCTTATTTATGAATCATATAGAAAGCTCTAAGATGCTAAAGATTTGCTTTCCAACAACCGAAGAAGGCAATGCTAGCCCTGTAGAAGAATATTTGTGTTTAAAAATAAGTGTTTGACCACTTAATAACGAATAAATCTCCAATTAAGTTCACTTAAAACGGAGGCAGGCCTTTTTAACAGAGCTTAATTGACACTGGTGCAGTTACCCATCCATCCATCATCATCTTCTGCCTATCCAGGTTGAGAAGGTCAACCCAGACATTCTTCTCCCAAGCAATACTTTACAACTCCTTCTGGAGATCTTGAGGCATTCCCAGAACAGACAGGATATATAATCCCTACAGCGCATTCTGGGTCTCCCTCAAGCTCCATTCCTAGTGGGACGTGCCTGGAAGACCTCCAAACGAAGGTTTCCAGGAGGCATCCTGGTCAGATGCCCAAACCTCCTCAACGAGCAGAGCAACATCTTATTCTTAGTTCCCTCTGGATGTCTAAACTCACCTCATCTCTAAGCCTGAGCCCAGCCACCCTCTGGAGAAAACTCATTTCGGCCGCTTGTATTCGCAATCAATCATTACCCAGAGTTCATGACCATAGGTGAGTGTTACGAGGTAGATTGGCTGGTAAATCGAAAGCTCAGTTCCCTCTTCACCACCACGGTCCCACAGAACTGCTGACACTGCACTGATCCGCCTGTCTGTCTCACTCGTGAACAAGACCCCAAGATACTTGAACCGCTTCACCTGAGCCAGAGACTCACTTCCCACCCAGATTGAGCAGTCCACCGCTGAACCATGGCCTCGGACTCAGGCCCTCAGCTGCAAACCGTCCCAGTGCTTGCTGGAGGTACCTGGCTAAGGAAGGCAACAGAACCACATCATCTGCAAAAAGCACCTGGCTGAACATTGAGATCCTGTCGATAAAAATCAGAAACAGAATTGGAGACAAGGGGCAGCCCAGGCAGAGGCCAATACGAACCGGGAAAGTGTGCGACTTTGTGCTGAGAATGTGGACACAACTCTCACTTTGATCTATTCATAGAAACATGTTGCAGTCACAGGTACTGTAGGCATGGAGACAGAAACTAACCATAAAGTAAATATTTCAGTTCTACTGCATTTCATAATGCCATCACAACATCAAACGATGTATACTCTTCTATCAAGCAGGCCTTCAGTGGATCCGTCATGATGCTTTTACCAATCCATCTCAGTGGGAACTGTTCAGAGCGGGGTGGAGAGAAATGAAAGTGTTTTTGATAACCATATTCATGATTCTGTGAAAATGCTGTGTTGGCCGTTTACAGTGCCTTTCTTTTTTTCATGTGTTTTTTTACCTTTATTTAACCAGGACATCCCATTGAGATTAAAACTGAAGGAAGAATAGCTTTTGCTTTGGTCACAGTCGGTGGAGATCCAAATAAATGAGAAATCTGTTTTGAAGGAGAAACTGTTCCAGGTAGCAGCTGAACAAAAATACAGACACAGAAAAGAAGAAAAACAAAAAAAACACAGATACTACTGAGAAAAGAGAAGTCAACTTGTGTAGCCTTGGCATAGAGGCTAAAAGCAGAAATATCTTAGCAAGTGTTGATGAGAAGTGCTCTGAAGCTGAGGTTGTTGGAGCTGCCAGTGATAAAATAACTGGAAATCCTTCTCTTTATTTTAAAGTCTGATAGTAGCCACGGTACGCTCTACCTCTGCTCTACCTGTAGGAAATGTTCAGCGTTTCTGAATATGACATCTCATCTTGTGTTGTCTTTGTAAATCCTCTCTGTCTCCGGGACATGTCCACGGGATCTATGTTTTCATTCCCGCCCTGCATTCCCAAAGATTACCTTTCAGTCAAAACGGGTCGCAGCCAGGACGTCTGAATTTAACAAAGCTTATTTTCCTTTAACATCTATCTGTGTGGTTCACCTTTTGTCTTCAACCTCGGTAGATCAGACTGCCCATGTAAACTAGCGAGGGTTTGATTCTTTTTGTTAGACACCTGGAGTGTCAAATGTACCTTTCCTGCTGTATCAGGAGGATTTCACACAGGGAAGCGTTCCCAGCACATTAGGTATGCGGTTTGTTCGCTCAGTCCAGAGCTTGCACTTGATACCTTCACTTTGACAGAGCTCTCAGCTCTGGTGTCAGTCTTTTGTCAGTCAGCTAAGCTTCAGGCTAGAGTGAGATTTTCTTATAGGAAAACATCGCAGGAAGAGATCTGGTTGCAAACCACTGCTGGCATTTGTGATGTTTGTTCTCTCCAGGTGCTGTGTTTGCTGTCAGTGTTAACAATATGAATATATTTATTAAATCGAACATTACTTTTGTAAGGAAAAGGCAAAATCCCAGAGTGTACAAAACCTTTTTGTATGTTTCTACATTCAAATTTATCTCCAACGTCTTAAAGAAGCATATCGGCCTGTGCATATGCACAGAAAAGTCTCATTAATGCTCTGAAGCAGCTTCATAACCAGCAGAGCTTTCCCTCCATACTCTGCATTCATCCTGTCTGTTTGTCTGCACAGTTCTAGAAGCATACAGATTTGGACCAAATGTTGCATTAGCTATCATGGGAGGAGTGTCAAGCAGTGAAGCCAGCATTTCAAACTGGCCCAGCAAAGCAATAAAAAAGAATACAATGGAAAATGTTGGAACTTTAAAGGAAAGATTTAAGAGTTTGTTCAGGACTATAAACTCATGTTAGCTCAGCAGGCTACCACAAAAGTACAGCTAGAGGTAGCTAAAAATAATCTCCCTCACAATCTAAAGGATGTGGGAAATACAAGGTAGGGATGTTTACATCATTAAAAATGTTAATATTATTGTCTTGTATTAAAAGGGAGCATAAATGAGCCTTAAAAGCTTCTACTTGTATGTCTTGACTTAAAAAACCCAGAGAAAATTTGCATCCTCAATCTTGCCAGGGGGACACTTCCATTTATACTCTTTCTAAGCAATGTAACCCCATTAAGGGACATTTTTGTGTGAAATGACCTTTTCCATATGTATAGAACTGGATCTGTGAGAAGTTACAGTGAGATAAATACAATTTTTAAATCAAATGAATCACAAAAAGATTGTTTTTTAAGTGTTTTTTCCCTGCATTAGGACTTTTAAAATGTTTTTTTTTTTGTTGAATTTTAGCAGACTCCAGGAGGCGTGGTGCTACTTTTAGACACTAATAGGAACACAAATAAAAAAAATGTCACTTAATTTTTTTGCTTTAGCTATTTTCATTTATTTTTCCATCCATAGAAAGTTCTTTTTCTCTGTGGTTAAACTAATATCAAAACGTTTAAACTGTGTGGGCCGCAGCCCACTGGTGGGTCCCAGAAATACTGTAAGTGGGCCATGTGAGGCCATTTACAATAACTAAAATCATAGAGAAAAATCACATTTAAAATTTTTCTAATAAAATACTTGATTACTTGTTATTTTTTTTAATTCTATAAAGTAACAAATCACAGCTGGAAGTACACTTATGTCACGTTTTAATCATTTATTTTCTCTGATGCATACAACCGGTGTCATGGTCTTACTGGTGTTGGATCTACTGGTGACACTCTACTGGCGGCTCGCTTCCAAATTTTCTGAATTTATCAGCATCTTCAGAGACATTAATGCTTCAAGGAAAGAGTTTGATATTAAAGTTACTTGGCTGATGCATGCTCCAAACAAAATTAATCTCACTGGCTTATTTATTGTACACTAACGCCCTCAGAGTAATGCTAATGTATCTGAAAGCCAAGTATTCACGTTTAAATTCTCAACACAGAGAAAGTGACTCAGCTGGAATGTGTGGAAAGTGTAAATGCTGTCAGATTAACTGGATCATTGAACGTTAGTGAGTCATTTTGTACATGCGCTCCTGTTCTGCATATATTCTCACTCTAGTGCAGCAGTGCAGCACTCATTTAGATAAACAATCTGTAAATCATCATCCTGAAATAGATCTCTTTGGGTTCATTCGATTCCTAAAGCAGGACAGTGATAGGAATTACTTCACATGATCAGTATTGATGTATAACTTTGTTATGAAATGCCAAATTAATTGCCATTAAAAATGTTATATTTAAGAGGACTAGTATTCTTCTTTTACAAATATACTCATCACATAAGTATTGAGATTGGAAGCATACTTTGTATGAAATTTCTTAGACCCATTCCTTCAAATTTAGCTATTTTTGGACTTTTATTTTGGTCCATAGTTTATTTTCTTTATGGTTTACTGGATAATAAAGGTGTTACAAACACTGCAGTGTGAATCACGGTTGATATATTTAAAACACAGAGGGATCATTGTTTGCAAACATTGTTTTTTCTCCTGTCATACCTTCAGACACACTCCCTCTCTCTCCCTCATGCATCTGACACAGTTCGATTGAATTTCACCTCTTGTCACTCTCATCGCATCGCTTCACTTCCGAGTGGCTCACAGACACAAACAGAGACACACTTACACACACACACACACACCCACATGCATGCACACACGCGTGCACACAGAAGGTAGTTGGTGTGAAGTGATGGCAGAGCTGAGGGCCAGTCATGACAAGGCCTCCATGCTAGCACCTGGCTGTGTGTATGTGTGTGACACCTAATGCCTACAGCTCTCAGACACACACATGCTGTCAGGAATACAGATGCAGTCATGGATAGCTCTGCACACACTCTTCCTTTTCCCCCAGGTACAAAGAGAGTGAGCTCAGGTAGCTGTCAGGCGCTCTCCCACAGGGAACAGTGGGCAAGTCAAAAACAGCCTCTTCGCCTGTCACTCCCTACACAACCAAGGTACACAAACAGAAACGCACACTAGGGATGGGAAATAGATGCTGCTGTTGATGTAATTGATGTTGATTTAATTTCAGATATATGTTGACTTGATTTAGCCAAAACATGACAGGCCTAGTGTTTAGTCAAAGATTGTTAACTGTAAGAATCACTGACGGTAATGTGCTTACTGAACAAAAGATCATAAGTACTTAATTTAGGATCATTTCTATAACAGTTAGGGCTTAACAATTTGGGGAAAATCTGTTTGAATTTTTCCCTATATTTTGGTTGAGATTTAATGTGCAGTTATTTCATAAGTTCCACATCTAATTTATTTTTACAACAAACATAATAAATCCTCATACACATGGGTGTACCACCAGGTGGAAAGGGGTACCAATTACCTAGGTCCATGGTTCGCAGGGGCCCCTAAGAAGCCTGGAATTTTTTTCTTAGTAATAAATGCCAGTATTGAATCAAAAGTAACTAAATGAATCGATTAACATACTGATTTATTAATCAAATAGAGTAGAATAAAATACTGGGGAGCCTCTGAGAATAATGGACAAAAGAACAGAAAGCAAGATGAGGCTAATAAACACATAAACTAGTGTGAAGGAATAACCAGTTAATTCATTTTCACTATTGTAAAAATATTGCTCATTAATATAGACAAATTACTGTTCAAAAATAAATGTAAAAATTATATAAATATTCTTAAGACAATGCTGCATTTTTTGCTTAGCCCTCTGGCTTAAGGGGGCCCTGTTTGATGTTCTCTCTGGGGCCCAAAATCCCTAGCTATGTCGCTGGTCGTACACAGTAACCAACACAGATGGAACATAAACTGCTCTTTCAGGCTTGACTAATCTGTTAGGATGAAATTGGATTCTGCATAAATCTATATTAACTACATGTTTTTAGTTCCTACTGTTTATCAATCACAGTAGTAATTTGACTAGTTTTGAACTCAGTTGTCATGACAATGCAACAACGCTGCAGAGCAAGTGTGGCATAATCATCAATGTGAAAGCCAATGACAAATAGGGCTGAATGATTTTGACTAAATTATCTCATTGAAATTCTATTAACTACATCAATTAAATTGCTGATAGTAAATTAATATGAGTGATTTATATTGAAATCAGTTCTACAGAGCTGTCGATTAACCCCAGACATTCTGAAGTTATTTGTGATTAATTGCATCATTGTCTCTCATTTGAAAATTCAACAATTGGTCTTAAAGTAAGAAAGCTGACTCCATGTGTGGATCCAGACCTGCTTTTACAGGTAGATTAAAGATAATGTAAAGAAATGGACCATGGAAAAAGGAACTTGTTATGGATTGAAAAGGGCAAAAGGCGGTGGTGTCCGAACTAGCCAGGGGCCAAATATATCTGTTCTTGCCCCATTTCTAATTGACCCACAGCAAATTCTAGAAACAAAATAAAATATGGCATACATAAGAACATGTGGTCTGGGCTTGACTGTTGTGAACTTATGGGTTTCAGCAATAGGCAGTGTCATTGTACTAACTCTCTAAACAAACATTTTGATTAGATATTCATTGATTAGCTTTTTTCTCAACTAACCTGAGACAACACTGTAAATGGTAACCATGTTGACAGTCAGACTCCTCTCTCTGGTGCACAGAGCATCAATCTTATCCTGATCTGGGCCGAGCCAGGGCCAGTGATATATAATGATTTCATTTTAGGGATACTTTGAATGGTTTTAGTGATGTATTTTAGTTATGTTTCAATTTGTTTTATATGCTGTCCTCTGGATGTCTTTTGTTGTTCATGCTTTCATGCTGTTGGTGCAAGACAAATTCCCATAGGGGAAGTAAATTTTTCATTCACTTATTGATTTGTTCATTCATTCAATCAGAGCTCCCCTGAAATCTGACAGGCCTCCATAAATTTCTTGAACTATCGTCATCCATTCACTAGTCATTTAAGCATATCCAGTCACCGAGATTTGACATGCTTAAACAGCACATCTTTACCTAGATTAGCCTGAATTTACCAACTTTAATATCCTACAGGTGAGGTATATGAAAGTGGTATCATTTTCTTTATGTGGTCCTCAGTGGAAAAAATGACATCCTTGACCATAAGGGGACAGTGAAAAGTTACATCTTTGATAACACGAGACAGTAAATGAGACATTAAGGAACAATGGTGGAATTATTTACATCACTGTGGCTGCAGAGAGACACTGACATGTCTTGACCAAAGTGTGTTAAAAGGGACAATAAAGCATGCCAGTAATCAGGGTTAAAAAAATGTAATGCTCTAATTGTGGATCTTAGTTAACCCCAATTAATGAGATCTTGACAGTGCTACAATCATACAGTTTGGCTGATTAAATTCTTCTTAAGAGAAAACATGTTGTAAAGACTAAATGTAAGAATTTTAATCAAATATGAGTGATATAAAGGCTAAGACAAAAATATCTGCCAAAATTAACACTTCAACAAACCAAAGACATGCTCTTTTTGGTAATTAGTGACTCTAATTGCCCGTAGGAGTGAGTGTAGGCGTGACTCGTTTGTCTGTAAATGTCAGCCTTGTTTTTCACTTGCAACCAGTCTAGGGTGTACTCCACCCACTTCTCACCCAATGACAGCTGGGATCAACTCCAGTATCCCAAGAATGTTATAATGATTTAGATAATGGGTGCGTGGATATCATATTTGTGCAACTGCTGAAAAAAATACCAAGATATGATTTCTGGCCCGTACTGCCCAGCCCTATGAAGAACAAGCATGAACACTATGTGCATCAGTGTAAAGAGAGACAGAATAAGATGCCTTGGGCAGATGCTGGACCAGTTGTCTAAGCTGCTCACAATAAGTCTGTGTGTATGTTTGTGTGTATGTGTGTGTCTGCCCATCCACTATAGCAGAAGCCACCTGCCAGCGAGTCATGGTGGACATGCTGCCTTGCATTTAGTCCTGGCCTGGAAGCCAGCGATAAGAAATAGCTGTGTGTGGCCATTTGTGTGCATTTGTGTGAGTGTGTGACATTCATATCCTCGGCACTGACACGACTTGTTTGCCCCTCAAACTACCAGGACTTCCTTAGAGCAGACTTTTATGTGTTTTTGTCCATTGATTTACAATCAGGTTGGCTACCTGTGAGAGCTTGGCATCTCTTTTAACGCCCCCCTTTCCTCGGTGCTGAGGCAAGGACGTCACGCCAGCTGGCTGCCAAACAGCCCTCAAAGTGGGCACAGAGCCACAGCAGCTGTAGCTGCCACAACACGGGTCAATTACTCTCTAAGTCGATGTTGTGTACACACAACACGAGCACAAACGCACACAGGCGCTCTCTGTTTGCTCTGTGCATTCTGAAGCCTCGCACAAAGTTTACAGTCTGCTGTTTCACACCTGATCAAAGCCCGGGACTCGGTGGGAAGTTCAGGATCAAAGTCTGAGAAAGTTGTTGTTGCTCTTCTTCTGTAGCCTTGAAGTGTTTGGCTAACCTTGGGTTGTGTCCGTGCAGTCATCCCGCCATGTTTTTTCCCGGATCGTGCAGCATTGATGTTTCAAAGAGTGCAGATATGTCAGAGCATGAAACAAACTCGTCCACATGGCCGTGTGTAGAGAAGTCTGCTGCCTGTGCATTGATTTTAATGCGGCTGCCGACTTTTTAGGAATTTTAAGGTGTTGCGAGATAAGCTCAGCACGCCCAGTAACACACTGTGCAGGATTTGCATGGCTGGACTGATTCTCCCTGAATGAATGGAGAGCATCTGTTTGCTTTACGCCAGGATCACACTTAATCCCTGATGCATTTGTGTGACTGAACTGTGTGAAGTTCTGCACAAAAACCCCAATGACTGACACATTTTGAGATGAATCTGTTGTGACATGCTTGTGTGGTGCTAAAACTAAACTTTTTTCTGCACTCAGACCAGGAAAACTTCTCTTTAAACAATTTACAGTGTGCATGCTGATGCAGGATCAAATCAAATTCAAGCTGCATCTTTATCATATTAACACTAACATCTTCTTTCTCTCCTATCTTTCAGGCTGCAGAGGGATGCTGTGCGGCTTCGGTGCTGTTTGCGAGCGTGACCCAGCAGACCCGACCAAGGCTGAGTGTGTCTGCAAGAGAGTAGAGTGTCCATCCTTAGTGGCCCCAGTTTGCGGCTCGGATTCATCCACCTACACCAACGAGTGTGAGCTGGAAAAAGCTCAGTGCAACACACAACGACGCATCAAGGTGCTGCGTAAGGGACCCTGCTGTAAGTAACATCACCACCTACCTATCAACAAACAAACCACTATTACTGACACCTGCAGCAGAAACACTCACTCACAACCTCAGCGTGCTCATTGAAGTCTCTTAATCATCACCCAAAAGTCCATCATCTAAGACTCTAATTACACATGCTGTTTACAACGCCACAGGTGAAGCATTCTGGGTTTGAAACCTGAGAATGACTCTGGTGTGATCAAAGTTAATCATAACAAAGGTTTGGTATTTTCACATTTGAGGACAACAGAAGCTGAGCAGAATTGACTGTTCTCTGTATTTATGAGAGCATCACACTCCAAACTGATGGATTCATATCATTCTTCAAAGACTTCTCAAATAACTCGATTTCTTTATGTCTGCAAGTGTTTTTGAAGTGTAACCATTAGTACATACAACTTTTTTATATAATTTTAAGAGATCAAATTGGTGCCTTTGATCCAGAAAAGATCAATCCCTGAAAGTCCACTGAGGCTTCAGTATCTTAGTAAGCTGTCTGACCCTGGACTGACACTCTCCATTAAAGTGCTGTGAGAACTCCATTTAAAAACAGGCTGCCATAGGCTGAATAAACCACTGAAAGCATGCTGAATGAGGTGCAACGTTTTGATCTTTGGGACAGAAAGTAGCCTGTTTGACACACAGCTGCAACTCTGTGAATGGCGCTACATAAGGATGTGCAACGCCTCAAGATTTTAGGATTTATCAGTCTGTTTTCAAATGAGATTTAGGGCAAAACAATGTGGTTTGGATCAGGAAAGTCTGTGCTGATGTTGACTTTAAAAACATACTCTGTTTTTAATGCTTAGTTCTAATGGGGAATTATTTTATTTAATTTAGGAGCTTTTATTTTATTAGTAAAAATTAGATAATATTGATACCCATCTGATACCATGGCACAAAAGCAGAAGTCCTGGGCACCTGAAGTTGGGTAATTCATTGCTTTTGTATGGTCAAAAACTGCATGCAAAGTCCAGCACACTGTCAAAAATGTTGGATACATTAGGAAAAGTGGTTGCAACAGAAGAACATGAAAGGTTTGGCAGTTTGCACGGTGCAGAACCCTTCTCACCAGTCCCAACCCCTTTTTTAACACACTGGCAATAAAATGCATATCTGAGATCGTCCCCTCTCTCTCTCTTCTGGTCCAAAATATGACTGAAGATCATTTTTTATACTAAATAGGATTTTGAAGCGCATGGTATCCAAGAGTCTAGAAAATTTTGACAACTCAAATGTATTTGACACAAAGACACAGATATTTTGGTTTCAGTCTCAGACTCAGGAGTGTTCCAGAAAGACAGTTTGGTCAATGCAGGCCAAAGGTCAGTCCAGCAGACAAATCCAGAGAAGTGAGCAGAGCTTTTGATCAAAATACAGGCAGTAATCATTCATGATAGAGTGGAAAAACTAGAATGAGGAACTGAAGAAGTACTACAGACTGCAATCATGTAGAGGAAGCACAAGACCTATACAAAGATGAACAGGGAACTACAAGACAGGTATGAGTGATCAGTGGCTGGGCAAACACAGGAGGTGGAAAACATGAGGAGTAGAGCCTGAAAGGAAGATGCAAGGGTAAGTGATTTCTAAATAAAACAGGAAATACACTTTTGGGTCCTGATCCACCAGTTGAGAACCACTGCTTTGATGCACCAACTCAGTGAGTGTTGTCATGTGATGACACATGTGTAGGCATGGTGTGAGATGTTGGTCGTGTAAATATCTGGGTGAACTGCAGCCTGTAGGTCTAAAAAAAAAAAAAAAAAATGGGACAAAGAATCGATCCTTAGGGAACACCATATGCCATCTTTGCACATTCAGACTCATAATTATCAAATCACAAAAACTAGTCCTTGCACTGCCATGTATGGAAATATTACCAATGTTTTTGTGCAATTTAGACGGTGTGTAGGAGTTTGTCTGCGATTTTTCATAATCAGAAAGGGAAACTTGCCCACTATTAGGTGTCTTGGACTTTTATTCCTCTTATATCAAACTGGTTATAAATTTCATTTCAGTTAAAGCATATGGAGGTTTGTTTTGGCTCGTATCACTCAGCCTAAATGCTAAATAGCCTGTTATTTTCAGTGAAATGGATTTCTATTACACCTTTTGCTAATATAACAGGCGTCTGCTTTGCTTTATTTATCCTCCAAATGCTAAAACATGTCCTCATTTTGCCCAACCTATTGTCTTTCCAATATGGCTCCTCTCCCAGCGCTTAAGCACCACCTGCACCATCACAAACAAAAAAACGTGCCACTCTCTGCCCCCATTGGTGGCCATCCAGTGTGTATTTTATCCCGCTGCCCCTGGTGGGTGCCTCTACTCCTACTGCACCTCTCATAGCTTCCCTTCAGCACAAGCCCATCAAGATCCCGGGCTCTGAGGGGAGCGGAGGAGTCCTGCCAAAGCTGCAACATTGCCGCAGCCGTTATAATAACTATAGTGTTTTTGTCAGCATCATGCCCGCCTGCCAGTGTGGGCCCGCTGCTAATTCCAGGGCTCTGATTACAGCGCCTGCTTGAACCTGGCACTAATGGCAAGCTTGGTGACTGCTCTCCACTGGCAGAGAGGAAGGAGATATAAAGGACGGAGAGAGGACAGGAGGAACAGAGAGTACAGCCGAGGCACATCTTGAGAGGGAAGAAGGGATTAACGTTCAAAGAGGAACGAGCTTTGAAACATTTAGAGGAGCAGGAGGATGCATGAGCGTGTGATTGTGAGAGTGAATGATTGAACAGGAAACTGGAGTAGATCCAGCTCTGAGAGAGAAAGTACTACAACGCTGTAATGATTGTTACTCAGGGTTAAGGCCATCTTCACCACCATAATTACCACTGGCAACCACAGAAGGCACTCAGAATGATAAAAATAAAGCTTGAAATAGTAGTAATAATGATGCTGCTAATGATAGTATTGCTGATAATAACTACATGCTGAGAACACAGACTTCTCTCTTATCATGTCACAGCTGAAACAAAAAGTCAGAGCGGTGTTTCTTTCCATTTCTTTGCTGCTTTGATTTTAAATAGGCTGCAATTATTGATGCTAATTGTGAGGCAATTTTTATGTCAACTATTTCAAACAACCATTGAGTCCGACTGAGTCTCAAAGAGCTCCGAGCTCTTGTAGTTGCGCCTGAGTGGTGGCAAGAAGTTAAAATTAAATCCACAGTAAGTGCATGGTGTCTATTGCAATTTTTTTTTCTCATAAATAGAAAACTGCAAAAATAGCTCAAAGCGTTAATAACAAGTGAAACAATTTCGTTTTGCAAAGTGGGAACTTTTAAATTCATCATAATGAGTGCACAAATGTTTCCTTATTGCATAAATAACTGGACTTTATTCTCTTCTAACAACAATCCTCCATACTAGTGTGTATCACAAAGGTTTAGGTCAGGTTAGGATTATTTTTGTGTTTTTTCTGCTCTTTTAAACTTTATTCATCAGCAGCAAGTTTTGCCAAGACGCTCAAACAACATTACACACATGTGCACTTACGCTTGTTAGTGATCATTAGTATCAATGCAGTTCACCTGTTGTTTAGCCCTGCCCTCCAATGCAATCCACCAATCACATTTCATGCAATGCACAGACACCTGCTTCTTAAACCTCAATTGAAAAGTATTAGAAATGTTGATTTTCCTGCAGTTTTATTGAACTTTATTCAGTTTTTCTGCTCTTGGGGTAAAGGCATTAATGATGCAAAGTATCCTGAAAGGCTAAAAGTGTATTTTATAACATTACCTGAACCTACGTAAACTCTGCCAAGTGTCCCCTTTGGATTAAGCTACGTAGCAGACCACACAGTCCCAGCTGTGGGACATTCTTTGTTCTAACCTGACCTGCCAGATGGATGTGTTTCGCATGAACGTTATGTCTGTCACTGGGGGGTTGAGACCGAGTCAAGACTGAGACCTAGACAAGCCAAGACCATAAAAATCATCACAAGGTTGAACAATAAAAGAGCACTGTCTCTTAAATGTTGGGTTGCTTTAAAATTAATTTGACAAAAAACCAAGGTGTCTGCAATCTTTGCACTAACTTCTTGTTTAAAATAAACCGTTGCATGTATTAAAAAGCCTCTGACATGTCCAGAATGTCTGACTGTAAATAAGGTGGACTGGTTTATTAAGATCTGAGTTTTTGCAGGTGTCCGACACATCAGGCACTTGAATAGATTTCCAAGGCGGCATAACAATCAGTGACCTAACAGCAGCTGTTTAAAGTCAAATTACAACATTAACTAATCAGAAACAGTTCAATTAAAAATACATCATGTGGAAAATAGTCAAAAGTCTGAGCTCACCATGACTAAACAAGAAGATATCTGTTGCCTTGGCAAAGGTTTCTCCTTATGATCACATTAATGACCTTGAAGAATAGCAGATCAGTGGTTGTCCTAGCCAGTCTTGATGGACAATCCTGAGTCCGACCAGTTGGAGATAGAAAATAGACTGAGCAGATATGCTCTCAATTCCTAGACAAGACCAAGACACTCAAAAGGTAGTTTCAAGACCGGTCTTGAGATCGTGCATGTTCTCAACAACATAGGCTTAAAGGGCTATTTCTGTATTTTGGAAGTTGGGTCGTATGAAGTACATATCAGCAGTAGTGGCTTTAGCTTTTAGTGATTTCAGTGTGCATTGCTCCTTTAAGATGGACTCTGGTCATACCGGCCAAGAAGCTAGGCTACACAGCGTAACAGATGGGTACAGTTTCTCTGGTGAGTTTTTGGTAAAAATGGGCCACAAAACAATGTTGGCTAAAACATACACATTATTGAAAACTTTTGAAGTGTTTTATTTTATACCCAGAAAGCCTCTGTGTTTTTGCAATTATACTGCAATGCAGGCTTTAACTACCTGTTATGTGCTCTTGCACAATAGGGACAAAAACACAGAGGCTCTCTGGGTATAGAATAAAACTCTTAGGAATTTTTTTAATAGTGCATACATTTGAGCTGACATTGTTTTGTGGCACATTTTTTACCAAAAACTCTCCAAATTCTGCTCAGAAACTGTACCTGTCCGTTACACTGTATCGCCTAGCTTCCTGTCAGATGCATTAGTGAGTCTCTCGGTCTTGTCATGGTCTCGGACTGGCCGGACTCCAGATTTTCCATCAAGACCAGTCAAGGCCAGCAAGTGCTTGCTAAAACAACAAATAACACCTGCAAAAACTCTGACATCAGTCCATCTTATTTCTAGTCAGGAATACCTCTGAACACTTACTTTAGGCCTCATTCACCTGACATATCTAAATAAACATCTCATTTTCAAATATTAAATATAATTCCAGGCTTGTCAGTAGCTTTTAAATACATACAAGGATTTATTTCTTACAAGATGTTAGTTGAACAAATTTGTTAAGATTTGAGATTTTTGCATGTTGTGTTTTGAAAGAGTTGCAGACACCTTGTTTTTATCTGTCAAATTTATTGAAAATAAAACAAAAATTTAGGAGAGAATGTTCTTTAATTGTTCAACCTTGTCATATGTTTTTTAAAATTGATTTTTATGGTCCTGAGCTTGGTCTTGGACTCAATGCACTCTGGTGCCAAGTCTTGGTCTTGGATAGTGTGGTCTTGAGTACAACACTAGGAGCAATGCTCACTGCAATCACTGGAGGCTAACACCACTACTGCTACATTCCTGATATTACTCAACTTCAAAAATACTGAAATATCTCTTTAAGGTCTTCCTCAGCTCCACACTTTTTTTCTTTTTCAAGCCTCACTAAAGTTAGTTTGAAACAGCATTTCTAATATGGCGGCCAATGAGGATTAGACTCAGGATACCCTTCAGTATCTGAATGACTGACATCACTCTGGCTTGGTTGAGGTGGCTACATCCAACATGATAATCCATGATCACTTTTAGCATTTTTTCGTGGTAAGACTTCAGATATTACCTCTCATTAACTTTGGGCCCAGATGACTTTAAAGAGGAATATTTTTACTCATTGTCGGGCTGAGTCACAGCTCCCTTGGCTAGCTTTAGAAGTATATTCTCAAAGGTTGCAGACATCCTTTAATGGGTGCTTTTATGATCTGCCAAGAGCTCAGACTTAATCCTAAATCCATATCTTGAGCTGAAGCCATGAGTGCTTTTATGAAATCAAGATTTGACTTAAACTGACAAATGAACGTCTCACAGACCCAGAAACCTAATTCCTTTCCTGCTAATTGCTGCATCCTTTGAGTACCACTGCTACTTATTTAACACTTTATTGTACATCAGAACAATAGGCAACAATGGTTTCAATGAAAGCAGCCACTGTGGAGTGGCGTGTGTTTTCTGTAGGTTTATTTACCTTCTGTTATTGTTGCAGACTGGTTGTACATACAGCAAACAACAACAGAAGGACTTTGGTTAATAGACATGATTCACAGAGGAAGCTGAGCTGTGAATCAAACAGTGGAGGATGTAAGGATCAGCTGTTTTAAGATGTATACAAAGACAGGTTTGTGTTTGTGTTATGGCTGAATAATTTGTCCTTCTTTTCATTCTTAGAGATGCTGTAGGTAGATGTAGGTGGAGGATGCTGGAGAAGAACGTCAGTCTGGATGTGCCAAAGAGAGAGAGAGGGTGTTAGGAGGTCAGGGCAGACCAGCTGACAGGTTCTCATTCTCTCTCTGCCTTCAATAAATTCAGGCTGCACAGAGGGCCCGGACAGGTCACTCTGGCTTAGATTATGGAGTTGTCATGGCTAATGGAAGAGGAGAGAGGCAAAGGCGGGAAGGGAGGAAGAAGAGCAGGAGACGGCGCGATAGCAGAGAGAGAGCTGCTTGAATGAGAGAGCTTTTAACTTTAAAAATAGTGTGGGCGTTTGGATCGGCGCTTTTGTGCACAGCCTCGTTTGACTCATTCCATTTGAATGGTGGGTTTTCATTGGGGTAAGTGAATTGGCGAGCGTTCTGAGGAGCCTTCACGTCCAATACAAATCAACTCAGGAGCCTATCCAGCTCTGAGGAGTGTTGTCACAAAATACTTTAAAAAAAATATTCTTCTCAGATTATTCACGTTTGTAAAGAGATTGGTGTTATTCAGAGCACGATCAGATTGGAGGGTTTTATCAATGTGAGGTGAAAATTTTTTTGGCATTTGTAACATGCTGACATGTCTTCATTTTCCCTCTGTGAGCGTTTGGTGACGTCTAAAAGAAGAAATAAAATATTGCTGGACTTTGAAGTGAAAAGTCAAATCCTTAAATGGCACCTTCAGGTACTTCCAAACACTTTGAGGTTTGAGAGCTGAAACTTTCATGAGTGTTGGAAACTTTAGACTCCACTCTAACAGACAAATTCATTGAATTAAGAGAGCAGCTGCTAAAATCCCATTACAAAGCAGCAAACAGGTATTTGAAGCTGCTGGTGCCTCTGGAGTCCCACAAACCTCAAGGTGTAGGATCCTCCAGAGGTTTGCAGTCGTGTATAAACCTACTATTCAGCCACCCCTAACCAATGCTCACAAGCAGAAACGGTTGCAGTGGGCCCAGAAATACACGAAGACTCATTTTCAAACAGTCTTGTTTACTGATGAGTGCCGTGCAACCCTGAATGCTCCAGATGGAGGAGAAACAAGGCTGCAACCTCAGCAAGGAGGTGGCGGAGTCATGTTTTGGGCCGGAATCATGGGGAGAGAGCCAGTAGGCCCCTTTGGAGTCCCTGAAGGTGTGAAAATGACCTCGGCAAAGTATATAGAGTTTCTGACTGACCACTTTCTTCCGTGGTACAAAAAGAAGAACCATGCCATCCATAGCAAAATGATCTTTCATGCATGACAATGCTCCATCTCATACTCCAAAGAATCCCTCTGTGTCATTGGCTGCTATGGGCATAAAAGGAGAGAAACTCATGGTGTGGCCCCATCCTCCCCTGACCTCAACCCTACTGAGAACCTTTGGAGCATCCTCAAGCTAAAGATGTATGAGGGTGGGAGGCAGTTCACATCAAAACAGCAGCTCTGGGAGGATATTCTGACATCCTGCAAAGAAATTCAAGCAGAAACTCTCCAAAAACTCACAAGTTCAATGGATGCAAGAATAGTGAAGGTGATATAAAAAAAGAGGGCTCCTATGTTAACATGGAACTTGTCCTGTTAAGATGTTTCTGATTGAGATAGCTTTGATTTCAGTAAATATGACCTCCATATGCTGCAAATTCAACAAATGACCATTATTAGTTCGGTACAACCTATAGAATCTTTTGAAACTGTTTTTCATAAAAATTTGGAACAGAGCATTTTAATTAATTTTGTTTTTAGAAAAAAATAGTTATCAGTGGGAGAACAGTTCAAAGAAATTTGAATTATGCTCTAATGGTTGATGACTTGGAAATTATACTGTCATTTGCATCAACTATTTAGGAAAATCACATAAAAATATCATTTGCATAATAATTTTGAACACAGTGTAAACTTTGATAGCCACTCTTTTAGCAATTCGCTTCTAAAATGAATAATTTAGCTAACTGGTGGTCAACAAGCTACAACACAAAGTTCGAAACCCAATATGATTTTGTAATCTTGCTTAAAAGCAGATGGATTTGCCAGATTAATGTCTGTATCCTAGCAGGTCTGTCTTAAAAAGCTGTTACAAAGTTGTTTGTTCCCGGTCCAACAAAGACTGGACCAACAGTAACTTTTACCTTTCCAGCCACACTGAGTGTTTTCAATAGTTTTTTCTCCCAGGGTTCATTTTTGTAGATAGGAGGAAACCTCTGGAGTAACTCAGCTCTAAGGAAAAAAACCAAAGTAAACACAGAACAATGGAAAGTGAAGGTTATTATTAAGAGTTTCTTTGTGAAATGGACTGCTGTACCTTCCAGCAATATAGTAAAAAAACAACCTTGCAAGTGAAGGTGTAAACAAACAAAAATGCAGTCCTCAGTAGTTAATTTATTTTACTAAATACAACTTTACTAATTGGACTTTAGGGAGAGGCAAAAGCCAAAATTAAAACCAAGCATCGTCATTTATAACCAAACTTCCTGAGCTCAAACAGAGCAAATAAAAACCCTACCCTACCTCGCCAACAGAGAAATATAGAAGGAACAAGGCAGGTCAAAAAAAAAGGCTAAAGCTGCTTTTTCTTACTCCTATGAAGAATCATTAAAGATTCACTGATGTTTGCAATAGAGATTTATTCAAATTTCCAGAAGTCTGCCTCATACTGTCATCTGAAACAGGAACCGTCTGCACCGTGGTTCCATTGAGAGGGAGAGAAGCAGGTTCAGCAGACAAACACAGTCATTTCTTTCGTTGTGGTTTACAACCTTGGCCCCAGGAGCACCAGTAACCATTGACGGGTGCATGCTTCGTGCATATATATATGCTCTTTACAGGGGCAAACATGTTACCATTTACTTCCAAAATGCATGTACAGTTTACTTGACAGAGAAGGCTCTGCTCAAGAGATGCTCCCAGGGTTTGTCAAGCAGCATGCTTAGACTTTCTAGGGAATGCATTGCTAGAAACCCTCATATGGAAAAAAACATTTATGGCAATGCATGTTGAATACATTAAAATTAGTTTAGGAGCAACTGAGTCTATAGTAGCAGGAAATTGAATATGAGGGTGCAACAGATGCTTTATGGAGGAGGCTGGGGCAGAGGAGATGAAGCTTTGCCAGCAGCAGCATGGTGCATCAGCATTGAAGCAAGCAGGGACTGTATTAAAATGGGCCACGAGGAAGAGAGCTGTGATTGACTGGAAGAGCCAAGATATAATAACTGGATTTACTTGGCCATCGGCTGACCACAGCTGGGCGTATGACTTCTGTGTCATGCATGAACTAATGCTAAGCTTCATTTAGGCATCTAGGCTTTTGTATGCTTTCATATCACTTCCTGTGTGCCTTTTTCTGTGTCAAGAAATGTGCAAAAAGTCTTGGATGTGCTTTTATTTTGAAGGATATGCCTCATTTCAAGTCTAAACTTCTCAATTTTCCATTAAAACGTGAAAAATGTAAGAAACTTGGGTTGAGATTTCTCGTTGAGGAAGGAGTTGCTGGTCCTGATGCTGGGGCAGACAAGAGCCACTGGTCTAATGTGCAAAAAAGTCAAATGAAAATACTGGTACTTCCTCTGTGCTAGTTGGCAAATGCCTGCAATTTGTTTGTTTGTCAATTTGTTTTACAATTAGGTTTATCTGGCTCCCCAATACCCCCAGAAAAGAAAAAAAAATAAGATCTAAAGGTCCATGTTATTTTTAGAAAGGGGGTTTACATTTGAATGTCCATTTAATAAGTGATTTTGAGTGTTTGGTTTGTTTTTTTCTGGCTCAGATTTAGGATGCACCATGTCTGCTAACCTTTACAGTCCAGTTCATGACCATGGGCCTTAGAAAATGTCCCTTTTCCCCTCTCCTGGATGTAGAGCTGGGAAAAGGAAATTCAGTTCAGAACTTTCTGGTCTGATCAGGGAAATCGAAGGACTTCAGCAGCAGCCCCATGAGTCTTATTTTCATAGTCTGGCTTGTGTCCCTGATTGCCAATACCATTGTTATCCTCACCAGGGAGGCTGTTGATTTTTGAGATCTGCAGAAACAAAGTTCCAGGACACATGGGCAGTCTGCCGACTTTCAGACAATCCCCAGGTTGCTTTAATTTGTTTGAAAGAAAAGTAGAGAAGGGAAGACCATTAGAACGTTTAAGTGCCGAGGTAACGGTGTAAGTTCCCTCCTGAGGGCAGAACAAAATGACCCTCATGTCGCTGAGGCGTGGGCACGTAGTTGCCCCCATAGCTCTGCTCTAATATCAACATAACCCAGCCCTTAATGGTTCATCGCAGCTCTGCCAGCTTCTTTATTATCTGCCTTTTTGTTCTAGATGGATAATTTAGAACGGGTGGGGTCGTATTTCTGGCAGCTGAGCGGGCTGGTGGAGAGCAGATAATGGCCTCTGATATTATTGAAATTAAAAGAAGAAGCTGCGTTTAAATTGGCCCTGCAGGAGAGTGTGATAACAACACGAGAAGAGAGGGAAAACGTGGTCAGTTAAGGAAAGGAAGGAATCAGAGGCAGTGAGAGGGAGAAACAGCCAGCAGCAGCACTTTCTGCTTCAGCGAGACAAGAGACATTTGGGCAATGAGTGTGTGTTTGTGCGCGTGCATGTCGGTGTGTATGTGCAGGCATGCTCACACCACAATCAACCAGGGAACGTGCACCGTGTTGGCTCTCCTAATATTGACCTTGGAGCAGAGTGGTAAATACACTCCCTCTCCCAGAGAGAGTGCTGCACAACTCATCTTGTGTGGCCACTCTTGTGGAACATGGACTTTTCATTCTTTCTTTACTTTTTCTTTTTCTTCATGAAGGACTGCAACAAGTAATGCAAAAAAGTGCAATCACACTTTGTGTGTCTGCACAACTCTGGTTGGAGAGGGTGATCAATGCCCTCATTGATTTTGTGCGTCTGTCTGCGTGGGAACGCGTGCGTGTTCTTGAGAGTTGGCCTTAAGCACGGCAGCGCTGCCTGCCTCTCTATCAGTCCTCTCTCCACTCTCTTTCTTTCCCTCTGTGTGCTCTAGAGAGGGTTTTTATCTCTCCTGCGCCGCCACACTCCTGTGTCCTCACAGTGAAAGGAGAAAGGCATCAGTACTCCACACCTGCTGCTCCGTCTGCTCTAACATACTGCAGGCAGTCAGACCAACACAAGGGCGATGTTAACCTCTCCATCTTAAACACAAACTACAGCCGAGTCTCTGCTATGATTTGATGCAGTACTATATTTTCTGTATTACTTTAACCTGTGTAGACAACGAGCATTTGCAGCCAAGTTTCTTACAGACAAAAACACCAGATTCTACCAAACTCTGTCAACAAGATTTTGGAAAAATTCATGAGCATATTTGGAAAGCTTGCTCTGTTTTTGGACTTTTTCAGCCTTTTAACAGGATGTCTGCAGGGTCTCAAAAAGTGTTAAAAGTCGATACATCTATTTAGTTGAAATAAAAGCTTTTAAAAGTCTTGAATGCAGGATCATAAGGTCTTAAAGTTTGAATCTGTTTTCAATTTTGAAATTTGCCAAAGGAGGTTGTGGACCAGGGGCTGCAAGCAGGGGTCAGTGCTGTTGCCTCACAGCAAGAAGGTTCCTGGCTCAGGGCCTTTCTGTGCAGATTTTGCATGTTCTCCCCAAGCATACTTTGGTTCTTCTGGGGGTACTTTGGCTTCCTCCAACCGAAAAAAAACATGCTCGTTAGGTTAATTGGTGACTCTAAATTGCCCGTAGGTGTCAGTGTGAGCGTGTTTGTTTTTTTCTATATGTCAGCCCTGTGATTGGCTGGTGACCAGTCCAGGGTGTACCCCAGCTCCCTACGACCCTGAATGGTTATAAGGTGTAGAAAATAGATGGAGGGATGCTTGTGGACATTTTTTTTTCTGTTTTTGTCCCCATAATTTGCTCAAAGCTTGCCACACCCATAATCATCATGCCGATTGTTGGCCTGATTTCCTTCTTCCACCCAAAGTCCTGATTGCCAGTAGTTCTGAAGATTATCTCTCTCGAATACCTTGTGGTGTATGGCAGTGTTTCCCAACCATTTTCTTCCCTGAGAAGAAAAACTGACACATTGCCATCAAAAATCAACATAGATTTAAGTTTTTCACTGATAAAACACTAAAAAGGCCTATACATGCTTTTCTTATCAGAAGACCTTTGTACAAACAACTTGAAAACTGCTTTATCGTGGTTTTAATCAATATTTACAAATCTAATTTTGGCAGCTTCAGAACAGGCAAAGCCTAGTACCCCCTCTAGGATCTTTGCCGCCCCCCTGGGGGGGGTCCCGGACCTCAGGTTAGGAACCAATGGTGCATGGTTTGTCAAAAGAGAGATATCATAAGAATTGAAACATGTTCATAATTTACAATCAAAAATCCGGTTGTGTGTGCTGAGCTGAGCAGGCACAAGCGGAATCGTTATGTGAAAATAAGCAATAGCCAATCAGGAAGCAAGCTGGCTGCAGGAGGAAGCAAGACAAGATGTAGCTATGGCAACGGTGGTAAACTGGAGGCTTAAAGCTAGATGGATGTCAGAGATGGATGAGCTACTTGTTGAAAACTAAATAAGTGTTGTACTAAAAAACATACCTCAAATGAACTGCCAAGGGAGGGAGGTGGACTGAAATTGCAACTGCAGTGGATGTAGCATGTAGCTAACAGCTAGCCACATAAGGGTACTTACTGTAAAAAGCAGATTTGCACAAGATTTGCTGTTTCGAGTGACACCCACCATGTGTGGAGTTTCTCATAATGAAAAAATCATGATTTTAAAAATCTTTCTGTATGGCTGTATGGCTTTGATATCAAGTGAGATTCTGATGGAAGTCCACCAAGTCAACAAAAGTCTGCATGTTTGTCTTTGTTCTGGCCTGTTGAGCTACAGTGCATCCTTAAAGCCTCGCTGTGCCCCTTGCTAGCAAAGTAACTATGTGATAGAGTGGTGTGTGCTTGTAAATAAATTACAAATACTGTTAGCATATTCTTAACCATGTTGTCATATTTTATCTTACCTCTTGCAGAGAAATGCACATAAATGTGTTGCCAGTGTAAATGATTAGAAATTGAAGACTCTGAGGTCTTCAAATATATAAAGAGGGTTTTGAATAACTGACTCTTGAAAAGTATTAAATTGAATGTCAGACTTGCTGCAGTATGTAACCCTAACCCTCCAATAAATGTTATTTCTTGGATTTATTTTCTCTCCAGTATCGGCCCCCGGCAACTCCAGCATGATTTGTGTTTTATAGTTCTGTTTTGAGAACTCAAAGCTCTGAGTTGATCTTTGAAACATGTGGTCTTGGCCGTGGCATGTGCATCATAAAAGGAGCTTTTGAATTACAGAATGAATAAAAAAAACAAATTCTTGTTTTTCCTGAGCACATGCGTCTGTGTGTCTGCATTTATAAATGTAGGTCGGTCAATCATGGAGGCACACAACCTTGTATCCTTGCTTCCCTTCAACTTTTCTCGCTTAGCAGAGACTGGGAGCTTGTTTTACAAAGTGTGTCCGTCCATGCATTTTCTCTTGTTCATCCAGGGCTGCAGGGCTCCAGGGCTCCAGGGTTAGCTACATGACCTAGACATCCCTCTCCCCAGCTCTCCCTGGGGTATTGTGAGACATTCTCAGCCTGGGAGGGTTTATAATCCTTCCATAGTTCTGGGTCTGCCCTGTGGGGTCCTCCCAGTTGGACATGCCCAGAAGACATCCAAAAGGAGGCACCCAAGAGGCATCCCTATCAGATGTCTGGACCAGATAGTGGTGCATTAATAATATCCTCTTTGTGTTTGTGATGGTCTACTTTGACTTTATACTCAGCTTACCACTAGACTCTTTAATAGGAAGCAACACACGTCTTTCTGTTTGCATTCAAAGTAAAGGTGCTAAATATACTCTTCGAGGAAAAACAGAGATGCAAAGAGCATATTAAATAGCATATAAATGATGGTAACTTCATAAATGTGGTGTCACTACTTGGGTATTGGATCCTTCTACTCGCTGGTGTCAGAGCAGCAGTGGCTCATATAGATGAGCCGGATGCAGGTGGTTCATAGATGTTCAGAAAACTAAGTCAGAATATCAAACAGCTTTATTCATCCCACTGAGGGGAGTTTGTTGTACATGAAAACATATGAAACAACACATTAAAACAAATAAAATATATAGAGCTGTAAGGGATCTTCACTTTATAGGATAATACAATAAACCAATGACATAAAATGATAAAACAAATGAGAGACTGAAAATGAAATGGAAAGAAGTAGATGGAGTTTTATTTCTTTGCTTGCATGCCTTATTAATGGACATTCTGCAGCCTTGTAACATGCTGCAGCACAGAGAAGAAGTGCACTCTAAAATGACACAAAAAAATATGCAGTCAGCATATTTTTTGAAGTGCATGACTACTTTAGCGCAAGCATTCACACTAAAGAGTGGTTGACCTTGTCAGCTATGACTCAGCTGCATTGTGTTGTGTCTCTTGAAGTCATCTACACAAATGTAGATGTGGGGCTGTAGTAGCACAGTGTAGTATACAATATAGTTGACTTTTTTAGTAGAACATCTATAGTGGCATGAAAAAGTATTTCTGATTCCTTATTTTTTTTTTTATTTTATTTTTTTTCAGATTTATCACACTTAAAGGTTTTGGATCATCAAGCCAATTTTTATATTCAACAAAGACAACCTAAGTAAATACAAAATGCAGTTTCTAAATGATAATTTTATTCATTAAGGGGGAAAAAATCCAAACATATCTGGCCCTGTGTAAACAAGTAATTGCCTCCCTTGTTAAATCATGAGTTAACTGTGATTAACCACAGTTTTTGGAAAGCTGAGTTCATTTTCACTGGCCACACCCAGGCCTGATTACCGTCAGATTTGTTGGATCAAGAAGTCACTTAAATAGAAGCTGTCAGACAAAATGAAGGAGGCTATAAGATCTCAGAAAGAAATGCATCATGCTACGATCCAAAGAAATTTAAGAAAAAATGATTGAAATCTGTCAGTCTGGAAAAAAGGATACTAAGCCATTTCCAAGGCTTTGGGACTCCAGCGAACCACGGTCAGAGCCATTATCCACAAACGGAGAAAACTGGGAACGGTGGTGAACCTTCCCAGCAGTGGTCGGCCAACCAAAATGACTCCAAGAGGGCAATGGTGACTCATCTGGGAGGTCACAAAGAGACCAGAACCACATCCAAAGAACTGCAGGCCTCACTGGCCTCAGTTAAGGTCAGAGTTCATGACTCAACCACAAGAAAGACACTGGGCAACAATGGCATCATGGGAGAGTTCCAAGGCCAAAACCACTGCTGACAAACAAAGAGCATAAAGGCTCATCTCAAATTTGCCAACAAACATCTTGCTGATCCCTAAGACATTCAGAGAAATATTCTGTGGACTGACGAGGCAGAAGTGGAGGCCCGTTGCATCTGACATAAAAATAACAGTTGATTTCAGTTATTGCTGCCAAGGGTGGCACAACCAGTTATTAAGTTCACGGGGCAATTACTCTTTCACATAGCCACCCCCTTAAGAAATTAAATAGTCAATAGTTAATAGTTGAATAACATTTTCTATTTACTTGGGTTGTCTTTGTGAAATACAAAAATTAGTTTGATAAATATGCAAAAAACGCAGGAATGAGAAAGTGGGCAAATACTTTATCACAGCACTGTATGCATGTAAACAGACTGAAAGACATGTAGATAGTTGTAAATGAAGAAAAGAATAGTGTATAGGATACTTTCATTCATGATATTTAGGCCTTTTGAATTGTACTGATGATTCCGGAAACACCGTTTTCTCTTTGACCTTCAGCTCACTCTTACATAAACAGTCTTTTGGGTTTTTGTTTCCAAATATGACACCTTATCCTGTTCACCTGTTGTTTATCAAAGGCTTTTCTTTTCTGAACTATTGTTGAGAAAAAGGCTTTCTCCCCCTGAGAAGCTGAACCCGTCCCTGGCCTGAGCTTGTTTCCCCTGCTGTATTCTCTGTCTTTGTGTGCTGCTGGTCTGGCTGGTTGTTAAGGTGTCTGGGCCGGGACGGGTAAAGCTCTGATTTATCCCCTCGCAGGGCTTCCAAAGCCGACTGGGCGGGAAGGTTTCAGGAAATCTCCTGCAAGCAAAAGCCTCATTCTGGAGCCGAGCTGCAGAGACAGGGAATCACAGCCAAACTGCTTTATTTCTTCTTTTACATGCACCCTTCCTCCTCTACTTCCTCTTCCTCCTTTTCCTACACTCAGTCATGCTCTGGCAGTCTCCTTTGTTACCCTGGTGACACGCCCGGTTGCCCCTGGTGACAGAGGCCTGGTGGTAATAGCTGTAGATGCTGGAGATGACTTTTGGCTTTGCTGGAGCAGATAACAGTGTTCTGCACAGACTTACTGGTGATTATTCATCTCTACCTCTGCCCCGCTTTCTCTCCTTTTGGCTGGCTTCTCTTTTCTTCTCTTCCTACCATCTTTCCTTTTCTCTTTCTTTGCACAGTTTTCTGCTTTAGACCGCAGAGTTTCAACAATTCATGTCTCACTCGAAGGAGAATTTATCACTTTTTTTGGATAAATGACAAAAAGAATGTCAGGCTTTTTGAGGCAGAAATTTCAAATCTTTGCAAGTTTGGGCTTTTTTAGAATTACATTTGTGAAAGTGATTGAAGAGTCCTTGGGTTTGGGGAATGATACTGACTAAAAGAATATCTTGTGGCTGTCAAAAAAGTGGTTACTCAGTAAATAACAAAAGTAATCTTTATTTGCAAGCCTGCTCTGCATGTCTTTTATTTAAACTCCATTCACAAGTTTTCACAAGATTTTTTCTGAGAATTTTTCAGAAGGAGATGCGTAGAGAAGTCTGAATTCTTCCCATCTGTGTTTGTTCTAAAACTCATAAATACCTTGTGCTTTTGAACAGGGAGCTAGTGCATATTTTTCCTTTTTAGCAAGTAGAAACACTCTTTAATGTCCATATAAGGCCATGAGACTGCAGGGCTGTGTGCACAAAGGTCCTACAGGATCAAGAAGAGGAGTAATAAGATGTTCGGGAAGCCCAAATTAAAATTCAGAAGCAATTGTGCACTTGGTGCCAACTGCCAAGTATGAAAAATGTTTAAATGGTTCTAAGAAATAGCCCTGCATGATGAAAAAAGTACTTAGCACCTGCAGTGAGTACAAAATGTACTCTACAACAATAGGTCGGTACAGCAATAGAAGATAGCAATTGTTCACAAGCACTGACATACAATGTTTCCAACATCTAATATCCAGGCCACCTATGTGTATTTACAGCCACCCAAGTAGATTTACCTACCATTTATGTTTCAACTTCATCAGCTTCCTGCTGCTACTATTATCCTGTTCTCCTGCGCCCTGAGATGGAATGGCTGCAATATGCAGTCTGTAGCAACAATAAGCCCTGATACATGCAGCTCAGTCTGCTATTATAATAGAGTACTGAGTGAAACTTTAGAAAGAGGAGAAAAAGAAAAATCAGATGTACAGAATGACACGGATCATCTCTATTGCCCAAGTAAAGAGTCACGTTGTGGGAAATACTCCAGATGTATGCTGTAATCAGAGAAGGATGCACGCTATATGAAGTTAAATGGTTCCATCTGGGCAGAGGTCCAAGATAACTATCAGCACCTGTGCGTTAATCCCAATAAGAGTAGGTCTGAGTTAGGGCTGAATGATTTGGGAAAATAATCTAATTGTGGATTTTGTAATATTGCAATTACAATATGCAAATACTTCTTAATTTCCTCATGTTATGTATTTTCCAACAAATACAGACAATAAGTCATTTTGTACTATAACCAACACATTATTAGATTAAACTAGGGCTGACGAACTTTGAAAAAAATATCTAATTCTGATTATTTTGACTCATATTGCCCATTGGGTATGAACTGATGTATTGAAGTGAGTCATTCTCATATTTAAAAAGAAAAACATGCAAAAATGAAGAAAGAATTTTTGTAGACTAAAAAAAATAGAAATTGAATGTTGGCATGATGTGTAATGCATAGCATCTCTGCTGCAAAGAAAAAATGTTTTAAACAAAACAGTTTGCAGGTTAAGGAAATATTGCACATTCTGCACTTTGAAAAATGCAACAGACCATATTGCAAAGTAATCTAATTTGCGATTAATTTCCCAGCCCTCATCTAAAATAAAGGATTTTATTCTAAACCACATTAAATTCATGCCTCTTTTTAGGCTGTCTGTAGTCATAGTGCTGCAGCATGCTTGTGCTCACTGTTGCACCCTGCTCTCACAGTGATGGAAAATAACGACACCATTACGCGTTAAAAAAGACAGATAGCTCAGTGGACAAGCCAAAAGTACTCTGAACTTTTTGATATCAAACTTTTCCCTTCATAAAGCACCTTTTACCTATTTTAATTTACTTTAATGTCTGTAGCAGTTTCCCTTTCTCTCATGATTACGCCAATGTTGACATCATTGTTGGTACCAGAACTTGCTTTTATTCTCTTAAAATGTAAGCAGTTTTTATCCAAACTGGAAGTTTAGTACTCAGCATAAGGCAGTACAATTTTCAAAGTAAAAGCATAAAAAAGACAATATCTTTGCATTAACATTAACCTCTACAGAGTTACATACAACAAGAAAACAAAAACAGCTGAAACTCCTGAGTAGTGGATTCTGGAAATCATTTGGCTGCAATGAGTCATTTTGTACATGCTGTCCTGCATATTTGTGAATGTATACAAGAGTTAAAAAAAATGCATTGGACAGAATAAACCCTCTGAAGTTGTCTCCCTAAGCAAAGTCATGGTTTCAGGTGTCTTTAAATTTACTTGCATTATTTCACAGTGCTGGAGTATACCATTTGGACATTTTTGAGGAAGGAGCAGCCCCCCCCCCCCCAGTATTTTATTTCACTCTATTTGATATAAATTTCAGTCTCTTAACCAATTGCTTCTGATTCAATAACGACACTAATTATTAAGAAAAAATAAATAAAGGAAAACACACTTTTCCTTGCAGGCTTCCCAAGGGCCCCTCCCTTCTGTGGGCCCGGTAATCAGTACCCTTTTCCCCTTTGTGCTACGCCCATGGATACTAATATACTGTTGCAATTAGCCTCCCAAAATAAGCAAATAATTTCTTTTTCTTTTCAAGGATTGCTTGATAGTCCTAAAAAACAGCCCAGCATCGCTCACATTTTCATCAGAATGATAACTATTTGTTGGTGCATGTCTTTTAAAAGCATGTGGCCTCTTCCTACCCTTTTCTTACATCTCCCTCAATGCCTACTCCATCTCCCTTTTCTCTTCCTCCTTGTATTTTTCTTATCATCCCTCTTGTCCTTCCACCCATGTCCGACCTTACTCCCTCTTTTTATTGGGTCCATTCTTCTTCACGTCTCTTTCATTTCACCTCCTCCTCATTTACCTGCTGCCTGACCAGCCAAAAATAACTCAGTCACGCTCTCGCCGCTTCTTACTTATTTTCTCCTTTTCTTCCTGTCACTCTTTCTCACTTCATATGCCCCTCTCTTAGGTTTTAAGCACAAAATCTCTTTACCTTTCCTGCTGCTACTCTCATCAGCGACGCCGCACACACGCACCGACAAACTCAGACAGTAATCAAGTTTCTCCGGGGTGATTGCTGCACGCAGTTATATGAATGCACAGACACATACACAGAGGGCGAGAGGTCATTGTAAATAACTCGGTTTTCGTACTTTCATTTCCCTCGGGCAGCGACTCTTGCTTAGTATTCATAACCATAACATGCAGAATCTGACAGACCCACTGTGGGCATGCGAACTTATACTGTATTCATGCCCCCTATGCATGCTCACACATCAACACTTAGTGAAATACACAGACACTGCAGGCAAACGGATAGATTGGAAAATATACATTCTCGTTATCATCCTTTGCCATACACGCACGCACAACATGCACACTTCTAAAGAGATGATAATGGGCTTTGCTGGAATCCCCTATCCATCTTTACTCGCTGTTCCACTCGTCTGCGACCACTGATACTTGTTAGACAAATCCCGTCTTCTTCATCCCTACAGCACTCACCCTCTCTAAAACCTGCAGCGATTATCTCCACACATCCACACGCACACACCTTTTTAATACCAGACAAGGGCTTGTGTTTTTGACACTTTTTAATGTATTTATGCATTTCTCTTCCTCCTGAATAATACATTGTTTATTTGCTATTTTCCCTGCGTACACAGAAGGAGAGACGGAAAAGGGAGAAAATAAAAAGCATGAGTGGTGTTATAAATATGAGGAGAACTACAAGCTCAGCAGACAACAGTGAATGTTTTATTTTATTTGTGTGGGACAAGAGCGACGGCACCTTTCAGGAGCTAGATTTCTGAGGAGTATCTGTATGTCTGTGTAACGCCATTGTTTCTATAGTACATATTTGTGTGGAGCTGTCACACAATGTAGGCACATGTTTTCAAAGTTTCTCTCTTCCTCTGTCAGGGAGGTTTTTTTTGGCAGTCTGGTGTCCACATGACAAACAAAAAGATGTCTGCAGCAGTTCAGTCACAAAAGCTGGCTACACACAGTTTTTCAGATTCTAGCTGATTTTAAGAAAAACTGTAGATGTAAAGTCAGTTATGAAAGCTGCCAGATGGGAAATGTGAGATATTTTAAGCCTGCCTGAAAAATCAGAGCTTGATCTGTTGAGGGGTGAGAGGAGTGAACAGTGGCTTAATTTTGTAACTTCCTGATGCCAGTAGAAGGCGCTGTGATTAAGATCCCTGCTTTTAGCTGTTCTGCCAGAGACAGTTAGGCTGCATGGGAAATCATCAGGACACAGAGTTACATCCACTTTTAGTCATTTAGCACAAAAAAGATAAGCATTATTCTGAAATTCAAATCAAAATAGCGGACTTCCTGTTGAGATTGGGTTGTGGGTCCCAGAGACTTTTAAGTAGGTGTGGTCATGATGCATTCGCTCACCATATTACGAGGACTTCACAAGATTTATTAGACAAGTAACCTTGCAAAGCAGATGGATACGCCCATTTCCATGTTTCTCACTGGCGAATCCATCTTGCAAAGCTCCCGTCGGAACCGTTTGGGTATATATAAGCTGTTTTTTTGGAACCGTGTGCCTGGACTGACACTTCGCTTCGCTTCGTTCAAGACATGCTGCAGGTCTGTTTTCAGTGCTGGCTGCTGCCAAACTGCGTCAATACCCGTCTATCAGAAAGCTCCAAAAAAGGAAGTCACAAGCATAGAACATCCGGTTCTGTCAAAATACAACATAATGCACTGACTCTTAATCGTAAATCATCACTATATCAACATTACGTCTCATCCTGCAGCGAGAGCACAGGGTCACAGAGAGGTCAGTGGGTCAAAGAGCTACAACGGCGCCGTTGATGAGGAAACTTAACTTCCTAATGTCCTCACCCAATGGCGGAAGCATCAATATCATGGACTCATACCGGAAAGGATGATAAATTAAGCCCCAGGTAAAATAGGCAAAATAGTCCGCTGTTGACATACTTTTCTTGCGTGAACTCGCAGTTCTCCCGTGATCACTTCCTGCTGATCAGGGCTGCACATTGTGGCGCTCTAGACTCACTTCCAGTGGGCGAGGTCGCTCACCTTCAGTTGGAGCAAACCCGCAACGCTTCAGTGCCCGGCGCTGTCGTCCTATGTGGAAATTGCGGGTGAGGAGTTAACCCCTTTGGTAGGGGCACAGGTGGGCAGCTCGGTAGCGGCTACGTCACGTGTTTTGTTGCTCTGATTGGCCCGTAGAGATGTGACAGACAAGCATTCATCCAATCAGCCTCCAAGTTTTTTTTCAAAGGCTCTGCCCTTTTCCAAATGCTGTTTTTGAGAGGTTTTTCAGACGGTCGGTGAAACAAATCCATCTGGCCTGCCAGGTTAGTATTAAAGTGTTATGAAAAAAATGTGGACAAAAGCCTCTGCCACTTGTTGCCACAGTACGAACACCATGCAGAGTATGTATGGGCTGTTTTTGCACAACAAGCATGCAGGTGAGTTGTCTCAGGTTGCTCTGAAGATGCACTAAAGTGCCATCACTTGGTATCTGAATGCCAAGCATGTACTGTTAATGCATAATTAAATATAGCTTAAGTATAGTCTTCCAGTATTTTATCCTTGTTGTTCTTTTTGTCTGGTTTTATTTCATTTTCCCTGAATGGTAATGCCAGTATTGGGCTTATTTGTAGTTTTACCCTTGACTTACTTTGATGTCAGCTTTGAGCTTTTCACTTTTTTGGAATAAATCATTTTTGAGCCTCACCAGCTCCGACATTTGGGTACTCCTCTCAGCGTTCTTTGTTTCACCATACGTGACACACACAACAAGTCCTGCCTCGCTATTCGTTTTAAGAAAATATCGACTGCTTCCCTCCCTGGAGGAATGCCACGCTCACATTGTGGCAGTAGAGGGCAAATTAGTCGGCCGAAGCTTTCGATGGGAGATTGATTGTGAATTCCTCCGGCGTTGATTTAAAACGGGCAAACAGATATTACACAGTCAGAACTTTTATTTTCTTCAGCAGGAGGGAATTAAAAACTAAAAGTTCTGAGTCAGGATGTACTCATAGTTGTTTGAGAATCGACTCACATTGTCTCAGAGCCAAGGAGAGGTGTTGCAGGGGTTATTGATCAGGGTCATTCACACCTGGAGTCCTGCTGGTGTTAAAGTTAGCGACGTAATTAGACACTGATTTTTACATCTGGGTTAATGTGAGTGCAGTAAACAGAGAGAGGAGAGAAATTCAGCACTTTTCTGTCTTCAGTAGTCTTCACTGCCAAAGAAATATATTTTTACACTTATTGTTACATGCAGCTTATTTATCATGGTTTCAGTCTGCTGCTAACTGTAGAGTATATCACTATTTATTATGTAGAGAATGCACTGCTTTACAGTACATTACATTACAGGATAAAGCATAAAAGAATAAGGTTTAGTGCCCACTCCATCTTTGTAAAATTCACACTTTAACCTCCATTAACAGCAGGGGTGATTTATGTGAACAGAAACTTTTTTATGAGTTGAAACTGAATTCATCTCTCTTTACAGATTCTACAGTGACGTAAACACAACATACAATATATTGCCAAAAGTATTCACTCACCCATCCACATAATTGAAATCAGGTGTTCCACTCACTTCCATAGTCACAGGTGTATAAAATCAAGCACCTAGGCATGCAGACTGTTTCTACAAACACTTGTCAAAGAATGGGTCGCTCTCAGGAGCTCAGTGAATTCCAGCGTGGTGCTGTGATAGGATGCCACCTGTGCAACAAGTCCAGTAGTGAAATTTCCTCGACAGCAACTCAGCAGCAAAGTGGTAGGCCACGTGAAATGACAGAGCAGGATCAGTGGATGCTGAGGTGCATAGTGCACAGAGGTCGCCAACTTTCTGCAGAGTCAATCACTACAGACCTCCAAACTTCATGGCCTTCAGATTAGCTCAAGAACAGTGCGTAGAGAGCTTCATGGAATGGGTTTCCATGGCCGAGCAGCTGCATCCAAGCCATACATCACCAAGTGCAATACAAAGTGTCAGATGCAGTGGTGTAAAGCACGCCGCCACTGGACTCTAGAGCAGTGGAAATAAATGATGAAAGACTCTCTGTAGTCCCCATTGTTTTCAACAAACAGTGGCGTCCAACAGACCTCTCCTAATCTTGAAACTAGATATTGTTTGCAAATTTGCATATTGATGTCGTTTTTTTTTTTTGCAAACTCAATCCCCATTAGTGCAAATGAATCTGAAGAAAATCTGATTCTTTTTGGGGTTCATACCACGGATGTGAGTCAGAGCGAAGTCATTGTGAAACTTACATTTGAGTCATCATATGACCAGGTATATTATGAATGGCAGTTATGATGCAGACATGAACATTGCACAGAAATTCATTCTCATGTGGACTTTCAATGCTAACCCCCTGGCTTCACCATAATTAAACAGAAACTTGCATCCATTCCCAGAGGCGTAGAGTATATGATCTATTAAACTGTAATGGACAGTAAATGCTGCAGGTTTCCATGATTGGTACTGTATTAATTTTACTGCAATTACATGACAAGGGGGCAATACTTTACATTAACTTCCAATTATTTTCACAAGTCACTCACTTTAATTGACAGCAGGCCACAGTGAAAGAAAATGTTCAACTTGTCACCTTTTTTTTTTCTTTAACAAAAGCTAAGAAAATGCAGAATCATTGAAAAGGTGTAATGGACACTGCAGGGCTAACGCATATTGCGACTAATAAACTGCGTTACCTGTGGCTGCTGTATAATAAAAGCCTCCCTGTTGTGGTCGTTCTGAGTTTGAATGCTTTTAATGTGAAGTGGTAAATTTCTGGCCTTAATATGCCTGGATGGAAAATGTTTCATACGGTATCAGGAAGAGTGAAAAAATGAGAAGAATTACATACTTAAAGTGCATGCTGTAAAATAATGCTGTGGATACTTGAATACATACAGGGCAGTTTGATCTGACAGTAACACTTACAAAGGTTCAGGACAGAAATGGGTGGTATAAATGGGCTAACGCGGTTAACAGGTTTCTTTTCATACACAGTTAAGATGAAAAGGCTCAAAAATAGAGATGTCTAATACCATTTTTTCCTTCCTTATACCGATTCCAGTACCAAGGTGCTGGGTATCGGCCAATACAGAGTACTGATCTGATACCGGTGTGAACTTTCTGGACTGACTGTGCAGACTAGCAAATTATTTTAGACCTACATATATTTGCCTCAACAAATAGAATCATAATGTACAGCATCTCTGTGACCCTAAAGTTGTTTTTCTGCTGATTATTGAGTTTTACTGCTAAATATTTAAATAACACTAATACAGGGGGCTTCATCACAGGATCTCTCTCTCCATTATGCTCTATTCGGCCAGCCTGATGTGATGACTGAACAGCCTGCCATTGGCTGACAGACCCTCACAAAGGGTAAACAGTATGGCGGTTAGCATTCAAGCTAGTGGTAATAAACTATCATAATCAGATTAAAATGGATAAAAAGACATTCAATATCAGTCTTACTGGTCTGGATTTAATCATTAAAGTCCTGAAAAATCACATGAGTTCCAGGCTCTCTAAAAATGCTGCTGCAAGGGATCCAAAGGCATCAATAACGTCAATGAGAAAGCACAACGGCTAGCTTCATGAGGCAGTACAAGAGGCAATGATTTATGGTTCAAAAGTTATTTAACTTTTGATGAACTGTCTGGAAGGTATTTTATCAATCATATTCAGAGAAAAAATGTCATGCAGCGACCACTCTTTGCTGCTGGGGTGGGTCCTTTGGTTCTTCTTCACAGCACTGAAAATGGTAGCTCATGCATGCAGTTTTCCGGCAGCGAAGAAGAATTGGTTTCTGGTTTTTAACCCTGACATTTAGCGTGGTTAAACTAAGCAAAATATAAAGTTGAGCAAAATGGTATTGCATTGGTGCATAAACTCATGTACTCACAGATACCGATACCTGCATTTTATTTTTAATTTTTTTTTATTATTATTATTCATTTCTTTTTTTATTATTTTATTTTTTATCTATTTTCGTATATATTTTAACATTAAAGATTTATTTTTGGCCACAGGCCGCCCATGCACATGGGGCGCGCCTTAAACCACTCAACCATCTCTAGCCCCTAATACCTGCATTTTAAGCAGTATTGGACGTATTTCCATTACCTCTGTTTTATTAAAAAACAGAGGTGAAATGGGGGGATTTGTAATGTCACGAGCATGGCGGGGCGAGGGGATAGCCTAGAGGGTGTGTAACCTGTAAAGAAAAGCTCAGCGTAAACATCTGAAAAACACTGGTGTTTTCACATTTAAATAAACCACTCAAATCAAATGCAAATTTGATTTTGGACATTGATTGAAATTATATGTTTTGTTGGCTGTTAAAATTAAGGTGCATAAATTATAATTGTAATTTGCAAGTGGAGCAGTATCACTGTGTTACCTAAGACTGAATGATTGCGTTAGTTGCAGAATTCCAATCAGATTTCTAGGGCAAGACATTTCACAGAGATCCGCTCCCACACAGGGCAGCGTTTGTCTCGCTGCACACTTCCGAGCACTTCTCCAGACACAATATCCTGTTTATAGAGAAATTACTCACCCAGGATGCTGTTAAAGCGCTGCTTGTTTGTGAATTAAATGGCTCAGTTTTATGGTCCCGATCAGAATCACTTGACCGGTGACGATGACCGAGTGACGTTTGTGTCCTGATACCAGCGCATGACCTTGTTTACTGTTTGCTCCAATCACGTTCACCTCATTCTAACAAGGGCAGACCAATATACCGTCATCTGAGAAAAATAGACTCATACATATGATTTAGCGCTGGCCTGCAGTAATATTGCTTTCCAGAAAAGGAAGAGAATCAATCTGAGTTATTTTCATCTACTATTTGCTCTGAATAAATGTCACTTCTCCCTCCTGCAGCCTCTCTCTGTCTCTCCCAGAGAGGCTTATCAAAACAGCTTAAATTAAATTGTTGTCATGTTAAACAGGGTCCTATATTGCTTAGCCGAGTTTGAGGGCTTTATCTGATTGAAATGTGTGTGTGTGGAGAGAAAGTGAGAGCGAAAATTAGAAGTTGATAAATGTCCCGTCACTCTTTTTGTACAGAAGTTTTGCCTTATAATCCTCTGGATCTTTGTTAGTTTTTAAATTAAGTCTCAATCTTGCTAGCACTCATTACTGCAGCATTTCTGCATTTGCTTACAAGAGATAATTTCTTGTTTTTCTTGATAGATGAGGTTATTTATCTCTGGTGCTGCTGCAGTTCCAGTTTTTCCAAAAATGATTGGAAAGTTTTGATTTAATGTGGTTGGAAAATATTTTGGCCCCTGAAATTCATAATGAGCTTCCGTCTAAGCAGACATAGGGATATTTGTTTCTCATATTCCACCAGTTTACCAGTCTTAAGCCCCTTAGTTCTGCTGCAGTTCATTTTAAAGTCAAAGTCCAAAAAAATATACATATGTTTTTATTAATCTTCCAGTTCTGAACCAGAGACTGGAAACCAAAGTCAGCGGCCTCAGCCTCCATGAAACGGCTCAACTCCAATCACTCTTATCAGGTTTCTCTCTGTAAATATATCATGACTGATAAACAGGCAAGCAGAGCTTCTAAACATGTTTGTGTATGTGTATTAAAACAGACAAGGAATTATAAACTCAACTATGTTTGACACTAAGTAGGTACCAAACAGGGCACTTTGTCAAATTTTGCATGCTTAGATGACACCCAAAAGGGCACATTGTTCAATTTTTCCTACTTGGAGGGCTTTGTGGAAGGCACTTTGTCAAATTTTGTGTGCATGGATGGCACTCTAAAGGACATTTTGTCTAGTTTTGCCTTCTTTTGGGGACCTTTTAAACAAATTGACCACTTGGAGCTCAGTCTTGAAGCCAGTTTGTCTTATTTTGCAACTTAAACTGTTACCATATGCCAACTTACAGGAACACTTTTTATAAAGTTGCCATCTTAGATGGCACTTCAGTGGATACTATGGGCACTTTGTCAAAATGTTCCCACTTTGAGGACACTGTAGTGGGTACTATGTTAACTTTTGCCCCCTTACCCCTCCTACCCCACCAGTGAATCCAGCAAATCCCCTTACTTTGCAAGACTAGTCAAGACATAGTCTCAGCCCTAGACCCCAGACTGTGAGCCACTCACAAGAACAGCAGCCTTTACTAATGGTCATACATGTAATTGTTTCTAAATCATGTGTTTAAACTCTTATTGTGCATTTGTTCCTTGCTGAAAGTACATTGTACAAAGCAGAAGAAACAACCAGAGGTAAAGTGTGCATCCTTGTAGGAAACAGCACATGTCCTCCAGATGTGCTTGTGTTTGTGTGTTGAGGACAAACTGTCACTCTACCTGACTTTTTAGCAGCTCTTCACCGCATATTGTGCCCAGCGGCCATCGCTCATTAGCGAGTGATGATGGCAAAGGCCAAGCATGATTAGTCGATGCTCCGCTGCACATCACTGCTGATTCTGGCTCCCCACCCCCACCGGCTCCTGTTAATCAGGAGCTAATGAAAGGAAACATGTGGCATATGTGCCACTTAGCCAACATGGATCCTCATATCGCTCTCCAGAAAAGAGGACGGCTCTCAGCAGCATCTCTCTCTGATAGCAGAGCATTGATTTTAAACCCTGTATGATTTAATTCTGTTGTCAGTTTGTGGGCACAAAGGTGGTTTGTACATTGGATTTATCCAGCTTTTAAACTATTATGCACACTAAAGTAATTTCTCCTGTCCATTGCTCTCAGTGCAGTTTTAGTGATAAAACATTTCATCAGTGAACCATCGCTTCGCTTGCTGTACTGCTCAATCTCCTCACTGGGTCAAATGAGTTTCATCTCACTGCATTTGATTGGGGCTGCAGAGTGTGGAGTTTAACAATTCAAAACAACATTAATGCATTATTGATTAAATGTGATCCCAGCCTTAAAGAGGTAAGCAAACGAGCTGGTAATAGGCTCTCGGACTGACTTATTTTGGCACTGAGGTATTCTTTGTTACTTTAAAAGACCTCAGACAGCTCTATATGAACAAGCGCTGACATTTCTCCAATAGGTAATACTTTTTCCCATCGGCCCTTAATGTGTCAAGGAGGCTCCGAGGTTAAAGAGACTGTCCATCAGCTGAGGTTTTCGCCTTATCCTCCATCTCTCTTAGCTTATGTGGATTACAGGTCTGAAATAAAGTGAGCTGTAGCACTCCATATAATACCATCCTGTCCTTAGAAAGACATTGAGGGCACTTATAAACCCCCTAAATATAGAAGTTCTGATCCAGGATTATTTCAAGTTTCTTGATATGGTCTCAGCTTCCATAGCCTTTGGAACTCTTGACACATGATCCAAGAAAACACTTGACCATGCTTGCATAGGGCTCTTATTTATCAGTGTTGTTTCTGTACATTTAAGCTACAATTTAATACGAGTCACAGATCAAGTAGAACCATTCATAATAATAGTACTAAAAATGTCCACTTCCTTCAGCTCAGAGCCGTTCTAACATCCTCCAGCTTCCTCTTGTTATTTATGACCTACAACTTTCCTCTGCGCTTCGTCATCAGTGCTTTAATCAGGTTCATTTCCAGCAGCAGCAGGCGGCTTGTTAGCAAAACAAGCTCTGATTAACTCACTGTATGTTACCTGCCCAGCATAGGAAAGCAGAAACACAACGTTAGTCAAGACAGCGGGGCATTCAAAGTAGATATTAACCAGGTGTTTTTAGAGCAACACAAATAGAGCTAAAAAGTGAAAATATAAACATGTGTAAGGCTTTATTTGTCACAGCTGTGTAGCAGATGGAGTAGCAGCAAGCTTTAATAAAATGTGATTTCTTTAACTGCTTTTATTGCTAAGTCCTGGAGGTATATTCCAGATAAACTCAAGTGTGTATGTAGGCTGTTGTCATGTGAAGACCAGAACATTCCCACTATTATGGCCTTTAAATGGAACTTATAAAGTTGTGTACTGGAAAGGCTCGACATTCAAAGAGGTGACAGTATGGGAATTGGGAATCCATGTTGTTGCTTGGTAACAACACCAGATGATTTGTTCTCCTCTTGACTTTTTATAAGAAAAATTGAACATTACTTTATTTCTTTGTGCTTAAATGTCACATGGAGGGACAGAAGACAAGACGACAAAGGTGACGGTCTAGATTAAACCTTGCTCTAGCTGCTTTTGGTCCTGAAAGTGGTTTGTAAGGGCCCTGCTATTTCCTGTAACATCACCAACCCCAGGTTGGACTAGACTTTTTACAATCCGTCATTTTAATCTTCTCCTAATATTTCTAAAAGAATATAATTTAATAGCTATGAATTAATATATGACTTTATCAGTAGCATTCAGTTGATAAAGCACCCCTTACCAATAAGCAGCTACTGTTTCAGGAATATTTTTAATATCAAGATAAAGTAGTTTAAAGCAGTGGGTCTCAATATGGGGGGTCATGACACACTTAGAGGGGGGTGTCCAGATGCCTTAAAAAATAGGGAATACTTCATAAAAGACACATTTGCCACTTTACACTAATTTTTGCCCTTTTTTTTTACCTGTTTGCATAACTTTTTCCCAACAATTTTGTCAATTTTAACACTTATCTGCCACTTGAAACCAATTTTTGTCAATTTTAAACCAGTTCCACCACTTTTTTTCTGCCTGTTTTTGCCACATCAAAACCCATTCTTAACACTTCCCCCTATTGTTGCCTCTGTTGACCCATTCTTGCCACTATTAACCACTTTTAATGCCCTATTTTGCCAGGTTAACCCATTGCTGCTTATTTTTCTGCCTCAGTTAACCAGTTTTTGCCATTCTGAACCAATTTCTCTTCCCCTTTCACCAAATTTTCCACCCATATTTGCCACTTTAAACCCATTTTAGCCACTTTCTAATCCCCTTATACCAATTTTTGTGCCTGTTATGCCACTTTAATCAGTTTTTTACCTTTTTTTGCCACTTTAATCTAATTTTTACCACTTCTAATCCATTCCTCTACTTCCAAAATGCCATTTCACCACCTTTTCCACCAATTTTTTGTCTTTTTTTACCCGTTTAATTCTGTTTTTAAGAAAATTGATTTACATATTTAAGAAGGCTATTTACTACAGTGCAAAAGAATAAAAAATATATTTGTTTCTTTGATAAGACTTTTTATTATTCAGGTTAAATATGAAATATGGACAATTGAACATGATTTTGCTGATTTCCACTGTCCCTGAGTTTTTCTGGGCCCCAGAAAGCTCTCTCATTTCTCCTCCCTCATGGGCCGCCTGTCTGCACATGACTATTCTTAAAGGTGCATAGATGTGTTCAACCACCTTCAGGTACAGTGGGGGTCCCCTGTCCCTCGTACCTTTACCCCGGGAGTTGTGGCTGAAAAAGATGAGAACCACTGGTTTTAAGACCATAGCTGATAACGAGCTGTTAAAAGTCTGAATAGTGGAGCCCTGCCCATTTTAGTCTGCGCTACAGGATGTCTAATCATTAACGTACACTTAAGCAATGTCTGCACCTGCACAACTTCAGTGCATCCTAGTTTAACATTCAGACTTACTAACACTTTATTCAATTTAATGGATTATTATCATGAAACAAGAAAGGACAGGTGTATGTGTGTAAAGTGGCATAAATGAGTCCTTAATAAACCACTCATTGATCAAGTTGGAGCCACACCCTAAGCTATAAGGTAAAAAAAATCAAAGAATGATTGTTCTCCGATGGAAAAATTATTTCTTTATATATGCTTTAATGAAAACTGTAGCACTCAGAAGACAAGTACAAATACAAATGAGTATTTCAGAACAGCTTCTCTCCCTCTTCAGTGCTGCTTCTTTCCCTTTTCCCCTCATCTAAGACTTTCAGGAGGAAGCAAACATGCAAAATGAACACACTAAAAATAGAACCAAAGCACAAATACCTCAATGAAAACATTTTATAAAGTAAAATAATAAGAGGGAAGTAAAAGTAAACGGAATTCTGCATGTGTTTACATCAGTGTGTGAATACATTTAGGGTCGGTGAGGGTCCGCAGAGAAAGGATTATTTACATTTAAACAACAGGCGGCCATATTTGATAGAAATCGTCAGCTGAACCTCTTAAGAAGTGTTTCACCTCTCTCTTCAGTTTCATTTCTGTAAACAACCTCCGATCCCTCCATGTTCCACAGTCACATTTAGATTATTCCAGTTATTCCACAGCAGCGTGGTTTTGTTTTTATCTTATGCAAAGCTGCCTCATCCATCCAAAGAGGTCTCTCCAAATGTATTTTTTAATATCCACACTTCTAAGAGAAGTTTTTTCAAGTGTTTTTGTGAAAATTGCGCGCTGTCCTTTGAAAGACCCAAACATCTCTGTCTGTGTTTGTCATAAATGCCACATCCAGACGATTTAATCCCATCTTGCCTTCTTTCTGTCACTCAGCAGAATAAATGGGCCCTGTGTAGTCATTTCAGCACCCCACCTGTGCTTCACTGCATCTTTCAAGCATGACATATCTGCCACTTGAAAATGACAAAAGCAGCAGAAAATGGACTACTCCAGGACCACAAGACCTCACCAAATTGCAGCGTTTAAGTTTTATACCATCTTTATTTTGTATATTTTTAAACATTTGCAGGACTTTTATTTATCCAGCTATGGCACAACAATTAAACTCCAATTATATGCCATTTCATCTTCAGTGTCATTGCTAAAATCTCAGAAATGTGGGTTAAAATCTGTCTGGATCCACACTACACAGCCCTCCACTCACAAACCAGCACTTTGCTGAGTGTGGCCAGCAAACTGGAGTATGATGAGGGGCTTTTTGCGCTTCATTTTCCATTCTCAAGGGTAAAACAGCAAAGCGTGTAAAAGAGAGCAACAGCTGCAGTTCAGTGGAGCTCTTTGAAGAACTACATCAAACACACAGAATCATCTTCCAGCCATTGGCCTCACAGTAGAGAGAGTGGCGGGTTAGTGTGCTCTTCTGTGTGTGTATTTGTGTGTTCTGACAGCGTGTTGGAGAGGTGTGTTGGACCGTTAATCCGCTGGCCTCCCCTCGGTCCCTTCCTCCTGCTCCCCATCACTCGGGTCTTGAAGTCAGTCTCCACAATCTCATCCATATTTACTTCTTGGATCTTGGTTTCTATTGATCTTGTCTGTTCATCTTGTTTATTCCATACAGACTTGGTTCCCGCTCCCATTCTGACCTTTTCTCCTTATCTCACTTCCACACACTTCTCTCCATACCACTGCGGCGGCTCTACTTATCAACCATGAGCCTCTCCACGCTCGCTTTGTTTAAACCGCCCACGCACATATTTAGTTATTTTTTTGATTCTTTGTTGAGTGTTCATTGTTGTGCCTTTCCTCTTTTCCACATGTTCGCCGTCATGTGTCAATCAAATCATGTTTTCTTTATTTATATTACGTTGAAATGCATCACGCCAGGTTTTTTTTTTTTTTCCTGGAAAAAACCTGCCAGGCAATTTTTGTCTCATCTCATGGTTAATGAATGAACAAGTGATTTCTTTTCTAGCGGTGGGAGCTGAGAGTAGGGGAGTAGGAACGTGCTTTTCAAATAAAAAAGACTCACTGAAAGTGACTGATCCCTCACATAATGTAACAGGAAAACCAAAATTGGCAGCACAAATAAATAAATAAAAATAAAAATAAATTTAAAAAATACATATATATGTATCTTTAAAAAATAATGCAAAAAATTTGAATAAAAAAAAATATAACTTTGAGAAGGTTAAGAAACAGACCTTTACTGTAATAATGTAAGACACCTAGTTGTAGTAAAATGTCAGCTTTTAAGCCAGGCTAGCTACGTAGTTAAAGTAACTAAGTAAGCCAGTGTTACTACGATTATCTTTAAAAAGCTAAGGTAGCTAACACTAAAGGAGCCACACCAGCTACATTGATAATATTACTGAGTAAGCCAACATAGGTAAGATTAGCTTTAACTAGCTACACTAGCTAAAGCTAACAGAGCTACTCTGGTTAAGTAGTCGGTGTTACTGAGTAAGCAACCATGGGTAACATGAGCTTTAGCTAGCTACAATAGCCAAGTAGTCAGTGTTACTAAGTAAGCTACCATGGGTAACATTAGCTTTTGCTAGCTACTCTAGCTAAGTAGTTAATTTCACTAGATAAAGTTAACAGAGCTAAACTAGCTAAGTAGTCAGTGTTATTAAGTAAGCTACAGATGGTAACATTGGCTTTAGGTAGCTACAATAGCCAAGTAGTTAATGTTACTAGGTAAGCTAACTTAGGTAACATTTGCTTTGGCTAGCTACACTGGATAAGTAGTTAATGTTTCTAGATAAAGCTAACAGAGCTACACTAGCTAAGTAGTTAGTGTTACTAAGTAAGCTCCCTTGGGTAACATTAGCTTTAGCTAGCTATGGTTGCTAAGTAATACAAGCTACACTTGCTGGGTATTAAATGTTACTAGATCAAGCTAACAGAGATACACTAGCTACATAGTTAATGTTACTAAAAAAAAAGCCAGGGTTGGGTTCCTAGCTTTAGCTTTGTTAGCTTTAACCACATGTGCTGTGTTAGTGTTTTTATAAAGGACGAACTTTTTTTCCTGTAAGCAGACTGCATAGTCAGCTTTATTTAACATTTTGTAACTAGGTTTTGCAGGTCAGATTTTTAACTGTTCATGTACTTGACCCTTACTGGAAGAATAATACAGTTTTTATGTTGAAAATTGTTACACGACTCTGACTGGTGATGTCTGACCACAGCGATCTGCAGAGGTAGGGGTGTGAGAAAGGCAGTCTGCAGGCAGAAATGTCTTCAAAACTTTGCATAAAGCTTGTTGGAATTAATTTAAAGTGGGTTCGTCAGTGCATTCAGCTATCTTTACATTGCAAATAGTCATTTATGCCTTTGTTAATAGAATCAACAGTTATTGCCTGATTATTTCAGCTACTAGTGTGGAACTGAGGTCAAACAGTGTCAAGGCAAGCTGAGTACAAAACAGCAAATTTACTTTGGTTTTAGTTTTCTTGCAAATATAGTTTCTTCTGCACCTCTCTGCTTCTCACTAAATCGTCATCATCCCAACTTTGTCACTTCTCTTCTCCATCTCATTCATCTTCTTCTCCCTCTTCTTCTTCTCTTTCTCCTGCTGGTGATAAGGGAGGGGGCTGTTTCTTGATTAGAACACACACCGCCAAGTCCCCCACATTGCATCATTGCATTTGATTAGCTCCAGCCCCCTGCTCCCTCCCTTATCACTACCAGCACAACAGGAAGCGCCACACACACACTGACACCGACACAGACACACACGCTCTCGCATGCATGCACGACTACACACTCATACATATCACAAACTGACTTTCAGACTTATCTGAGCTCCATGGCTGCTTCTCAACATGCGCAGGCACATGTGAGCTCACAGATTCCTCTCCTCACACAGACGTCTGGGCTGCTGTTACTGTGCCCGTTGCCGTGGCGGCGGGGCATCAGGTAAAGCCAGCGTGGCGCTGACAGCTCCCTGTCCCTAATGAAGCATTAATAAACTGCAGCACAAAACAGTGGATCAGAGAGCAGCAGAGCTCCCCACCTGCCTGCTCGGCTGTCTGCTGGCTGCCAGGGGGGGAGAGATGAGAGGGGAGAGAGGATCACTGTAATCCTTGTCTTCCAAAACCCCTCTGCCCCACTTTTCAAGGACTCATCATCCTCCTCAAACACCAGCTCTTTACTACCATGCTCAAGGCTCTTAATTTTTTTAAGTTTTCACCAGTCTGGTGTCAAGCTAATACTTGCTGAACAGACCTCGCATAATTTAACCCCCATACAGTACAACACTCCAACAGCTCTACATTAGCATGAAGTGCTAATGGTATTCACTGAACACAGTTCAAATACCTTCTAATATGCAAATAAATGCACTTTTATTGAAGAGCTATGCATTAAAAACACCCACAAAGACAAAAGCAGGCTGGGAAATAATGGGCTCAGAGTTGTTGAAAAATTATGAATCACTAAAGACTTCAAAATTGAGAATCAGAGGACTAAAATATATGCAGATTAAAAGAAAAAGTAGGAATAAATTATCTAATTTTGAATCCAACAAGTTATGTCAGAAATGAAAAATCAGCAACAAAGCAGGGGTGGCCTGCTCTTGTGTTTTTGCTGCCAATGAGGAACATCTGTAAGTGAGATTGACCAATAATGATCGTGTTTCTGTTCCAAAAAAGCAACTGCTGTCTTCTTAGCTTTGTAGTGTACTAAGACCTCCAACAGGTGGCAGCATAACTGGATTTAAGAAGCACAAAAGTCATCCTTATTCAGTCAACAACATGCTTTTTCTTCCTTTTTCCAAGAGAAAGAGTAAAAACCTATCCAGAGACACTGCAACAGCTATCCTACAGTAAGGACTGGGGGTGACCAATAATTTTTTAGTGCTGATACTGAAACCGTTTATTAGTACTTCATGAGACTGATAACTGATATTTGGAACTTATTTGCATTTATTATGTTGTACAAAATCTGTTCAATTTGGCAAAAGTCCACATCCATCCATCTTCATCCGCTTCATCCGGAGCCGGGTTGTGAGAGTATCAGGCTAAGCAAGTCCACCCAGATGTCCCTTTCCCCAGCGACACTTTCCAAATCCTGCTGGGGGATCCCAAGGCTTCTGGGTCTTCCCCAAGGTCTCCAGTTGACTGCAGAGTACCTTAAACGCTCCCATTTGAAGATAATCCAAATGCCTTCAGATGAATTCCAGGTCAATAAAGCGGTCGTGTGCAGACACATCTGGCACGCAGCTATTGTGTTTATTCCGCTATATTTAGATGAGCATGCTTTGCACATTATCAATTTATATGCACTGCACTAATTCAGTAAAGCTCATAAATAAAATGCTGTTTTAGAGATTAGAATGAGGATAATTTTTGCATGAATCTGTCCTTTTTTTAGCCCATTCTTCACTGATTTTACAAGCAGCACCATTGCTAAGTTTTGCCTTTGGTGTGCACAGACCTTAAGAGTAAGAGCTTCTTATCAGCTACCTACATTTACATGCAGTATCTTAAATAATAAACGGTTTCAAGCTGTGTCCTCAAATTGAACTCAGAATCACTCTGCCATGCAGTGAAACCAGCGAAGATTTTCTTTTGTTACTCTTGAAGGGTGGAAGTGTGTGTCAGTCCTCGCCACAGCACATGAATTCACAATTAGGCACACAGGTAGTCCAGTCACAATACGTCCCTGTCGGGCAGACAATGCCTGCCCTCCGATTCAAATGAAGCAAACCTGCTGAGTGGAGATTTTCTAGGAGGTGTGTTCATTCAAACGCTTCGACTCTGTGATTACAAGAGCCAGTGCAGTAGTTCAGCGGAAAGATCCAATCAAGTTCAGGAGCGTGGAGTAACTAAAATAGCTCGACTTTAGAAAATGCAACCCCTTTTATTATGAATTTGGTGTTTTTTAACTCTCTTTTGAAGATTATTAAATATACATGTGAGGGAATATTCTTTTAATTGGGCCTCAGATTGGTGCCTGATCTGTGTTGTCCTCATTTTTCTTAATCTGAAACTACAGATGTCAACTCTTTGTGCCTGCGCTGAAATGTTGTCACTTTGTGTCTTTATCTCTCTGTCTATCTGTATCCTTATCTCCTTTTTTTCTCATTATCCTCACCGTCTAAACCTCCCTGAGCTTAACTCCAGTGAGGGAGAGACGAATCTAATTGGCAGCGAGGATCGTTTTAATTTACCGAAGCCAGCTCGGCTGATTTGTTCGGCTTTTTTGCCACCTTTCACGAGATAATAATGGGAAAATATAAGCGAGAACTCCCTCAAGTTTGCAGTGCTGAGCGTGCTGTGTTTTTTTTTCTTTCTTTCTTTTTCCCCCTTTTTTTATGTGGGCTTGTTACACCGATCACATTCGCCCAGGCAATTTGCCTGCTTGTCTGAGTCTGAGAAGGGAGGCTTATCTGCACTCACGCCCCATCCAGGCTGCGCCTCATATCTAAATGGGCCCGTGTTAGCATTCAAATCAAGAACCCCCACCTTCCCCCTTACTATTCTACCTAGCACTCGTGCCCCTTTCTGTCGCACCCACCCCTTTTTTGCCTGTCAACACGCAAGCTCTGCTTGGAGGAAAAAGAAACCGGGGAAAAAGAGAGAAAGCCATGACTATTATTTAATGAGATCAAGAAGTTCAGGGGCGTGTTTACTGTCACCGCACAAACAGAGGCAGCAGCTCCGCAGGTGAGCAGAAATTGCCGGGCTTCTCCTCATCTTCCTATGTAGCTCTGAAGCTACACAAACAACCACCATTCTACAGAAACAACAAGACAAGGTGCTTCTTCTTGCCAGAAAACAGCAGAAAAGGTTCAGTCTGAAGGTTATATCTGCTACAGTAGGACTCCACACCACATAACAAGAGCTAGACCGACTATTTCATTAGTGCAGAGCTAGTTGATGTGGTGTAATTGCATCCGCTGTGATTTAACACGACCTTTTACCTGCTCTGGCAGATACGAGGTCATTACTGCACAGCCGTTTCCCACAGGTCATCAGCGGCTCATTGTTCGTATGATTAAACTGAAATTATGGGCCAAGTGTCACAATTGTTATCAAGTCCACATCCGCTGCCATCATAGTGCACAATGATTTCTGATTTCTGCAAGTCCTTTTCCATAGTTGGAGCTAGTTAATGCAGTTTTGAATGAGTTGTCTTGGAATCAAAAGATGTCAGGCCTAATGCTCGATACAAAGGTGGGTTACAGTTACAGATAGCCTATTTGAAATGTTAAGTCCTGATGGGGAATGCTTTAGCAGTTATTAATTTGCACTTTGCTGTTATTTACGTTTAGCAGCGTTGCTGTTCTAGGATCCCCTGCTTTCCCTGCACCCACATGGAAAGCCTGAGGCCAGGAAAGAAGCAGCAAAAAGCCCAGAGCACAGCAGGCATCAATGACAACAGAATGATTAAGTTAGAAGCAGTAAAGGAGAAGCTGGGGTGGAGGAGGGTTGCAAAAAGTGGCATGCAGAGAAAGCTACACTCATCCACACTAATCTCTTCACCAGCCACCATCGCTTCAACTAAACCAGTGGTTCTCAACTGGTGGGTCGGGACCCAAAAGTGGGTTGCAACTAGGTGTCTGAAAAAAATGGTGGCAAAAGTCCTGAGGTCCATATTGGACATGCATTGATACCTTTTATTTTACCCTGGTTTACTGTGAAATTGGGTAAATTTAAATGTTTGATCAATATTTCAACTAATTTATATCCTCTTCTTGCAATAAATGGCTACTTTTACCATGATATTGAAGTAATTTCACGACTTCTCTGGAAAATTGGCAGAAATTTGTCCCTTTTCTTTTTTTATATCAGGTGTTTTGGTCCAATCATGCTTCAAACTGCAACATATTCAATTAACTAAACATGCATTGTTGAAAATTTTTTGGAAACTTGGGTCACAATCAGTCATAAGACAAACTGGTGGGTCCTGAGGTCAGACCAGTTGAGAACCACTGAACTACAGTAAACCAGGCCTGCAGCTACCATCCCAAATGATGCAGATTGGTTCTAGTCATTCTCTGACAAGGATCAAGCATTTCAGCTTGAAGCACTGCAAGATGGGTCTGCTTGATTTCAGACAAGAAATCTGGCCAATCTATCATATTTGTTGGGTAGGCATACTAATGCACACTTTCCAAACTGCACAAATTCTTGACACCGTTTTTGAAAAGTGGTAAAAGTTGGCAAAAGCAAGGAGTTGGCTTTCCAAATGTTGCCATGGTATTTGTGCAATCAAGATAGTTTTGATTACATTTAGCTGACTTGTCTAAAGTTGAGACAACCCTCAGAAAACAGTCAAAATTGAGCAATATTTAAGCAAGAACATGATCCCAATGGTGGTGTTCACTTGCAGATTGTGGCTATTGTTAGTGGATGAAGCACCACCAGCCTTCTTTGCAGGTTGACTTCAAAGCAGTGATAAAAAGCGCTGTTTCTACAAGGTTCTATCTGTGCTATCAGTTCACCATTGTTTACATCTGATTAGGGAGCTTTATGGCAGCATGAGAGCTACCATTAACTCGAGTTACAGAGGCTGCTAGTATTGGGCAGCTGTATAACTGTTTTGACAGAGCATTTAACTGGCATTTTAGGCCTGAGCTGGTTAAAAATGTTAAGATTTAGTTTAACTAGCTAGTTATTCTAGTGCCGACTACCACAGGACTGGCCATTTTCGTAAGCTTTTTGCATGCATCCCTAATCAAGACCCAGAACCTTGCCTTTCAGCGAAACAATATCAAGATCTGACTTTTGGTCCATGTCGCCCAGCCCTAGTTGAAGCTGTAATTTCACACTTTGTTTTGAAGTAACTTTTGAGTTGCCTTTCTTGTAAATTGGGTCTGGTGTCAGTTTCAAAGTTGCTGCTGCAATACAGCACAAATATAGAATGAAAAAAGTGTTCGTTAACGAGTCTAAAGCACAGAACCTCAAAAGGACTTGACAGGAGAGAGCGGAAAGAGAAAAAAGGGAGAAAAATGTGTCATGAAGAAGAGGAAAGCGAAGTACGGGGATATCCTTTGATCAAGAGCACTCCTCGCAGCACTCATGTCTCCTTACACATCCATAATATATAGATCTGCTCACATCCCAGTCTCTTATCAACACGGCGTCCTGATGGAGGGTATCAAATTTTCAGTGAAGAGAAACTTCAAGCACTTCTGTGTTGTCTTTGCTTCAAAATGATGAAGGGCCAAAGAAAATGCATGGCGAAGAATTTGAAATTCAATATATACGCGGCATCTTTAAATTAAACTTATTCACGTTGGCTGTGACAAAGAGGGGATAATATCAGACACGGGTAAACATTTTTTTCTAAAAGTGGAAGGCTTAGGAAATGAGAAGGCTGCTGACGCTCGGCTTTGCTCTCTAGGGAGAGCATGTTTGTCCATGACAGTCATAAATATGCATCATGCAGCGAGATGACAGCGATGTAATCTAATGGACGCCTTTTGTATTGCATATGAAGCCCAAGAAAAGCCCCCACTGTGGGTGAGCGCAGATTAAATTAAAAAGTTATACCCTCTCCTATCGTTAGAGCATGTCACTCAGCGACAAGTGGCACCATGTTTAATTAGGGTAGAACCTCCCGTCTTTCACTCTCATTTAAGGAAAGGTAAATATTCAAGGGTCGCTCTGCAGCTGTGGCGATTAAAGAATGCTGAAAAATACATAATGCAAACTTTGAAAAATCAATTTGTGCTGAGCTGTGAAATGAAATGCAGGTTGCTTGTTGGAGTAGACAGCTGTGACTGTGCGTCCCCTTCCCAGGGGTGTCAAGTAGTTCTTCAAACCTAGAATAACTGCTTTCCAAAGTGCCCCGGCAGCCACTTAAATACGCCGGCCTGTCATGCATGATGCACTCCAGAGTACAGTAGTGCTGAGTGTCCAAGAGTGCGGCTGGTTGACAGGTGTACTCGCTGCATTGGAATTACTCCAGAGCTTTTTGACTAAATCTTGTATTCATGTGTGTCCCTGTGTACAGCTTTGAAGGATCCCTGCTCCGATGTGACCTGCAGTTACGGAAGCACCTGCGTCCAGTCCTCAGATGGCCGGTCGGCGAAATGCATGTGCCCCCTCGGTTGTGAGGGCAAAGCAGAACAGACGGTGTGTGGCAGCGATGGGAAGGACTACCGCAACGAGTGTGAGCTTCATCAGCACGCCTGCAAGAGCCAGAAGAATCTCAGAGTACAATACCAGGGCCACTGTGGTGAGTTCATCCCCTGTTTTCTTTTCTGTTTTCAGGGGCTTTTCACACCTGACATGTTTTTTACCATGAAAATAAAGAAAAGTAATTTGCCAAGTAATTTTGACAGGTGTAAAAACTGTCAATCAACCCCTGTTGTGGCCAAAACAACCAAACTAGACTGTTGCAGTTCATTTGCATGACCAACAACATGACCATGATCCAACCTAACTGCACTTTGGATTAAACCACCTGGAATTTTCACACCATCCATTTTCTATCTTGCTTATCCCGTTTGGGGTTGCGGTGGGGCTGGAGCCTATTCCAGCTGTCATTGGGCAAGAGGTTGGGGCTGACATATAGAGAGAGAAACAACCGGGCACACATATACTCACCTACGGTCAATTTAGAGTAATCAATTAACCTAAAAAGCATGTCTTTGGTGGTGGGAGAAAGTACCCGGAGAGGACCCACGCATATACGGGGAGAACATGCAAACTCTGCGCAGAAAGGCCCTGACCAGGACGTGAACTGGGGACCTACTTGCTGTGAGGCAACAGAGCTAACTCTTGTGCCGCCGTGCAGCTGTAGATTTCACTCATCAAATTAAAATCAGGTTGTAAATGATCAGAAAAATACTCGATTACATTAAAAGGCTTTTTAAAGTCAGCCAGAAGCTTTGACTTACTTGTCACCCTCTCAGCATTTACTTTGCCTAATGTTCAGAGTGGTCTTATGGTTTGAATGGTGTCGAATTAACATGTGACTCTCCATTGAACATTCCACAATGCTGCATTAATGCTGCTAAGAAGAGGGTTATGGAGTCACAACGGGACTCACAGTAGTGGTCATCAGGTGATATTTGTGCTTAGATGTCAGCAAAAGTTATAAAAACTTAAAATGCAAGTTTTAAACATGATGCCTTGTGCAACATCATTCACTTTATCTTCCTCAAGGGAAGGTGGGGGTCCCCAATTTCTGATGCCATTATTTTGGGGGTGACAGGCTGAAAAGTTTGGGAACCCCGGTCTAGATCAATCACAGATAGGCTCGCTTTCATATGGACTCAGTCTGAAACAACAGGTGGCGGTATTCACGTACCTGGTTTACAAACCTGCTAAGGAGTAGAAAGAAGAAGAAGCTACCATTGCAACCACTCGGGTCATGACCTGAGCGGAGATTGTTTTCATTTGAACATGGCAAAAAATGTCCATCCTGCAGCCATGGATGATTTAAAATCACTTTTTAAGATGTCAGCAACATCGCTCTTTAATTTTGCACAGAGGATTAACTGAATACAGCAGTTTTTGAGGTGACAGGAGACTTTTATTGCCTTTGCATCTCATCTCACTGACTCCAACTTGTGTTCATCCGTAAGGTGAGGCACAACAGACGGTTTATTGACTGGATTCTAATGATTTCCACCTTTTATTGAGGAAAAATGGGAATAAACTGCAGCGCCATGGAAAGAAGTTTAGTTTTTACAATGAAGTCATAAGGCTGATTCGACGCTCTGTCCTGTTTCTGGGCACGGCTGCATTCACATCTTGGCCGAACTGTGCCAGAGTCCACTTGAATTGTGCCCAAGACCACCTCCCCAAGTGGGCCCGGGTGCGGTTTGTTTGCATTCACGCTAACCAAAACGAACCACATTTTGGTCTCAAGTGCACTTGGATAAGTGTGAAAGCAACCTTAATCAGATCATTTTGATAATTAATTAGATTAAAGGAACAAATATTTTTCATTCATCAGAATTTAGTAGTAATGCTAAATATTGAACAAAATGCAGAACTGAAGCCAGTAAATGCTAGGATTTAACATCTTTAGTAAATTTGAAATACTTTTTGTTAACTCTAATGTGCTTCATAAAAGTTTTACAGACAGTTACAGTCAAACTGGCTGCTAATTTCTTGCAAATAATAAAAACAAACTGGTATTAGAAGATTTTTTCTGCCTGTCATGCATGTGTGCTTGGTAACACGGGTTTTAATCCTCCATGACTGATTGGTCCGTTGCTTACTAATGTATGAAATTGATCAAAGGGGCACAATGAATGAGGAAGGGGGCCTCATGGGGCCTGTAGGCCACCACTGGTCTACATGTTGAGTCAGTGCCATCCCTAGAATTTCATTGAGCAAGTCCTTCCAGTCATTTGGAAACATTTTCACATTAGAAATGCTGGGAAGAACAAAAAAACATGTTTTCTTAAGAAATGACACCAGTGGCAGTAAAACTACTTTTTCACCCTTTATGCTTTCTGCTCCTCTTCTTTCCAAACTTTTCTCCCCTCTCTCTAATTACTACCTCTGGCTCTTGTTGTTTCTCCTTCACGTACCCTCCTCACTTACGGCGTGCCTCTTCTAATTCTCATTTTTCATTCAGGTTGCTTTGCTTCACGCAGGTTCTCCTGTGGTGTGAATTGTTGTTTTCTCTAAGTAGGTCTTCAGAGCTGTCGTTTTTCTCGTCAGTCCCCGCTTTTCGCTCATCCTTGTTATCGTCGGGCGATGGTTGTTTACTCCCAAGGCGCTCAACTTTGAGGGTTTGTGTTTTTTTGTTTGTGGTGAGCCAGATGGAGGGAAAGAACAGCAGACTCACAAAAAAATACTCTGTCTCTAAGCAGCGGGAGCCTCCAGGAGACGGAGTGGGTTGGTGGGCAATGAAAGATGGATGTGTAGGTCTGGCGGCGGAAGGTTGGTCATATAAATCCAGCCCCGAGCCGGCCAAAGTGACCCGAGTTCCTCCTTGGGGAGGGGCTGATACTCAGGGGAACAGTCGGCCCTGATGGTCCTCTAAATCTTCCTGCAGCCGTTTCATCTAAAGCCTTGGCTATTTCAAGTCGCTAACCCAAGCCAGACAAATGCAAGTGATTTATCCACACAGCTAGTTTTTGCAGCAAGCAGGCCATTCTTTTTGTAATTACCCTACTTGCTCAGCTGGAGGAGAGCATGGATCCTGGAATCTGTTCTTCTCAGTTAATGGGAGGTAATGGTCTTTCTCTCAGATAATGGTGTAGCTGGCGGCTCAGGCGCTGCATGCATTACGATAAAACCTCCGTTTGTTTGCTTGGTTGCTGGTATCTGAAAGCCTTAGCATTGTGCTGATAGAAACAACCTGAGGCTTGGCCAGAGCTGGCCGCGGTCACTCCGCCTCTGAGCCCTCTGCAGCCAAAGCGCTGTGTACCTTTTTTATGGCCCTGCATTGTTGCTCTCTGTACCCCTGCCAGAGGTCTTTGGAAGCCCCTCTCTCCCCCTTTCTCATTCCCTTCCTCCTCCTTTTCCTGATGATAGGCTGTTTCATCCTTGGTGTGTTTTGAATGACTCGCCGGCAGCCTGGCAGTGATTTGATATGTCACGGTGCAACATAAATCCTTTGTCTTCCCACATGCTGAAAGCGTGGCGGGCAGGATAAAGCCCGGGCTCCTGTTTCAAGGAGCAACACCCCACCGCCGCCTCACCCCCTTCCTTCCTCGCACATCCACACACCAATTTCATTATGATCACGGACTGATACGGCCGAGCGTGCCAGACCGACGCTCCCTGAGAAGGAGGGAGGTGCCAGGGAGCAAATCAAACCGACAGACTCTTCATCCATTTCCTTGTCTCTGCTTCACATCCAAGGTCCCACTCTGAGCCGCTGATAGTATCTGTGGAGGAGCGTTGATGGAGGACCATGTCTCCTCGCTCTCTTTTCTTAGTTTTTTACTTTCTTTTCTCTTCTTTGTGAATATACAAGACCAATAAGGAAAAGTCAGTGTATTCAGCCAGTAACAGGGGTGTTTATGATATGCAGGTACCATCAGATCTGGTGTATCAGCTTCTTTCTTTAAACAGTTGGCTGCATCTTATATACAAGCCTTACATGCCAGTTCAAAGTGCGAAGACTGGTTTTGGTGCCACTTTTTAACCACTTTTCTTCCTTGTTAGGTCATAGTTGTGCATTTAAAGAAAACAGGAATTAAAATGTTAGTATTTATGTTACAAATGAGTGCTGGTTTGACTGGAAAGACTCTTCAGTGACAAATGGAGAAGGGCAGAGTGACTAACGCAACTATCATGATATAGTTAGCACATGTGCAAACTCCCTATGTTGAAAACAGATGGTACTGTAAGAGCGGCACACTTCTCAAAAACTGCACATCATGGACTTATTGAAATAAATCAAAATTGTAATGCAGGAGAACCTTTTTCCTTTCAGGCAAGGCCCAGTAAGAGGGGATTAAGGTGTGAAGGTTATGGGGCCCAGCCCAGTGACGTGCCCATGGAGGTCAGAAAAATCATGGTCCATTGTTAAATAAAGCTGTGGTAACCTCATCTTATATTTAAAGACCCTGTAAAGTGAAAACCAATCTGTATTTAGGTTTGTTGTATGACAGGTCACTCTGTTATGAACCCCTAAATCAAATTTCAGTCAAATTAAACATCTCTAAGTTTGTAAATTTAAGCTTCAAAATCATGAAAAATGAGGCAGTAAAATCTGCTCCAGGGTGGTGTGGTTAAAAAAAGTTAAAAAGGTCAGTTTAAAGGCTCACGATCTGAGAAAAGTAAGTTTATTAGTTTAAAAAGGTCAAAACATGAAACTGAACTTGAAAACTAATGATTTTAAAGGCAAATACATTAGGAAGAAAGTCAAAATCATGAGTTTAAAAGCTCAAAACATGAAATAAAATTCGTCATCATGAAATTAAAAGTCAAATATGGTTTGAAATTTTAAATTATGAGTCTAAAAGGTCAAACTACGGGATTATGAAGTCAAAGTCAGAGATAAAATACAAAAAAGTGGTAAAAAAAGATAAAATATGACTTAAAATTTAGAATTATGAACCTTAAGCTCAAAATATATGAGAAGTCAAAATGAGTTGAAATGCTCAAATTATGAAATAAAAAGTCAAAATCTTAAGTTTGAGCCCTTATTGTGAGAAAAACATGAAATTAAAAAACATCAAGTTCTTTTCGCACGTTGCTGACTTCTTATCTAAACATTTTACTCCTTACTTTTTCAGATTTTATGACTTAACAAAGATATCTTAAATCATCAAGGATAAATTTACATTTTTATACTTGAGGAAATCTGCAGACCTCATGCCGATGGGCCCGTTATAACAGAAATATGAGATCATCTTGTGGGCCGGATTTAACTGTTCCACTGGCCGGATTTGGCCCCCGGGCCTTGAGTTTGACATCCCTGAAGTAGAAGGAAATCAAATAACGTTAAGAGGAAAATAATAAAATCATTGCAAAATAAAAAGAGAGAATTGGTAATGTCCTGCCCTTTGTAAAGCCAGTTAGGTTTTGTTTTTACACTGCCCCCTCCTGGCTAAAAGAGTGAACATGTGTTAGTTAATTGCCATGTGAGAGCCTTGGAGAGCAGACAGCAGTTGATTCATCTCCTGCAGGATTATCTTTGCATTTTTGCCTTGGACATTATTTGTCCGTAAGTATGGTGTTTGTTTATGCTTTGTGTTAGGGATAGAGGCAGAGGCTCATGTTTCAGTTTGTACTTTGTATTTTGACTGTATATTTGTAGTTAGTGGATTTTTAGCTAGCGGAGCTGTAAGCTAGCAGCATGATGGAGCATTTTAAGGTTGCTAATTGGTTTGACTGTGCCTTATTTTCTGTTTATTTGTTCTAAGTGCATTTTGTAATGTGTGCTTTATTGCAGTTTTACAAAGAACATAAAAGGATACAAAATCTTAAATAAATTACGAGAAAAGTTATGCCTTGCAATTCTTGGAGGCTTTCTAGTTGTTAGCTGACTGTCTAGCTTTGAACATCAGTTACTCATAGCCAGGACAGTACAGGTAAAGTGTGTTTAATGTGGCAAAACCCGATGGAAATAAATAATAATATTTATAATAAATAAGCAGCAAAAATGGGTTAAATTAGCAAAAATAAGTTAAAAGAGGCAAAAAAGGATACAAGCAGCATGTGGGTTTATAGAGGGAAAAAATGGACAGAAATGGGTGAGAAATTGTGATAAGCAGTAGAAAAGTAGGAACAACAAGCTAACAGTGGAAAAAAGGGTGGCGAAAGTAGTGAGGATGATTCAAGAGTAGCAAAACATGGTTAAAAGTGGCAAAAAAGGTACTACGGAGAGATTAGTTTGGCTGAAACAGTGACAAAAGGGGCTAAAAAGTGGCACTGCTAAATGATCTGAACATCAGAACCCAATAATAGATTGAGACTCTATTCAGCTCCAAAATGAAATAACCGTTAGCCAGAATGCTAGCATCAATGCTACCCAACGCACATACATTGATATCATCAGTAATTCACGGCTGGAGGGGCAGGTCTGCCTCTGGGAGATTCCAAAAGAACAGACTGCGACTCATAAACCAGATTTTCTGATTAAATTGCATTTTCTACTTTTTAAACACATACCATGTAAATTCACTGCCTGGCTAGCGTTAGCAGCACAGCGCTTTTCCTTCTTTCAAATGGCTTTTGGACAACAGGTGGTCACCACAGTTTCTGTATTCACTGTCTGTGACACTCCTCATTTAAAAGTAGATTCTATTTTTATTGGCCGGTTTTGGGATTCTGTTCTGATTCCATGTTCATGGAAATAATAGGTCTCTAATCATCCGAGTTTCCACAGCATCAGTAAACTTGTGTCAGTCTTCTTCCTGTTTTTCTGCTGCCGGTGATAGGGAAGGGGGTGTTTTTTCATAAGGTTTCATCTTTTTAAAATAATTTAGACATTTCAGGGCACAAAAATGTTGCATATTGTACCTTTAAAGGAGGCTTTACATATACAAAATGGGATTTTATCCTTTCGGATGAAATCGTCCTTTTTGATGACATAAAGCGCGCTACATCATATCCTGCTCTGTGTTTTTTCTTGTGCCAGGTTTTGATGTTCAATTTTCCACAGAGGAGCCAAAGACGGACTGAGATGTGTTGATTAGAGCTTTTATCTTTAATCCCCTACGGTCTAATTAACATTTTTCATGAACAAATTGTACTACACACTTTGCTGTAGTGAAGGATGCATTAACAGAAGTCCTTCTCTCCCCCCACAGACCCATGTAAAGACAGCGAGAACAGTGTGAACACCATGTGCAGGGTGGAGGCTCTCACCCGGCAGCCCCTAATCTTTGGCCTGCCAGAGTCCTGCCCCCCTGGTAATGAGCCTGTGTGTGCCAGCGACGGACAAACCTACACCAGTGAGTGTGCCATGAAGTCTACAGGCCTGCAGAAGGGAGTCAAACTCAAGAAGATCCACGCTGGAAGATGCAGAAGGCTGGGTAAGAGACTGGAAATGAATAGATTAGATGTAGGATGATTGCAAGTAAAAGAGAGTGTTGGGATGAGACTAAACACTTTATTTCACAACAAATACAAACAGGAAACCCAAATGAAACTATTTAAACCAAACCTAGGTAAAATATCTTTGAATAGAGCAACAATAACGTGAAAAGGAAGTACTGCAGAAGAAAACTGCTCGTGTACTCCACTGAGGCTTTGGCCTGCCTGAGGGTGGATGTAAGAGATGGAGGAGGATATTCTCACTACATTGCAGACCTTTTATTTTAGGTTCTACAGGGTTTTGGTCAATATTTGCTTTCTCTTTTGCTGTAATCATAGACTGTATGACGAATAAAAAGTATAAAAGAGGAAGAGAAGGAAAGCCAAAATATTCAGAGCTCCTCTGCTGACTGGCAGCAGTAAAGGTCATAAACCCCGCCTTCTTTATGCACAGATGAAATATGGTGAAACGTGGGGCAAACCTTCAATAGGATTCATAACTTTTTTTCCTCAGATATAGTTCTTTCCTTGCTATTTATGTCCAAGTTAAGCTTTTATTTCTGATATGATGTGAAGAAGGGTAAATGTCATATCATAACTGATAGCTCTACTAACAAGTAAAGCTCCTATCGCATTCTTTACCAGATAAGAGGAGGAACAGGAAGATAAAAACCAAACATGCAATACCACAAGAGTCCCTGATGTTTCCACCCAGCTTCAGTTTTGCACAACAGAAGAAAACAGACATGCACCGTCCATACTTTTTACAGTCTTCAGATTTAAAACTGAAGGAAGATTTTCCATCCTGCTGTTCATCATTGCAACTTTGGCTTTTTTCCACCCTGGCTTCACTTTAATACCCATTAGCCCCTCATAAGCACCTTAGCTTGTAAGCCAGAACCTTAACCCCTGTTCCTACCTGCAGGATATCTAGCACTCTAAACTGGACTTTGATGACTAGTAATAGAAAGAGTCAAACAATATGAGTGGTTTCACACTTTCATGGCACACACTACAACAGTGCTTCCCAGACTTTTTTAGCCAAGCCCCCCTGGACTGAAAATACTTTAGGATCCCCATTCACAATTTCCAATTTCCTTCCATCCATTTTCTACACTGCTTATCCCACTGGGAGTCGCAGCTATCCCGACTGTCGTTGGGGAAGAGGTGGGGTATGTCCTGGACTGGTCACGAGTCAACCATAGGTCTGAACCAGGCACTCACACACTCACATCTACAGCTGATTTAGAGCCACCAATTAGAGTGTCTTTGGTGCTGGGAGGAAGCTGGAGTGCACAGAGAGAACCCATGCATGCACGGGGAGAACATGCAAACTCCTCAAAGAAAGCGCCAGCGCTAACCTCTGCTCCGCCATGCAGCCCCCATCACAATTTCTTCTACCTTATTCCTTTTTTTAATTTAATGCAATATAAAACCTCAAAATGTTGTAGCAATAACATTACCATAAAAAAGTTTTAAACATCGGACTCTCTGAAAATAAACAATTCCCTGAAAATAAAAACGTATCAAGCATCTTTTAGGATCTATACTCCCAGTGCTGCAATCATTCCAATGACTACCATTGTCTCACTTGAAGAGGTGGTCTTGGGTGCTCTGCTCGGCCCTCTACTTGCTGACAAGTGTTAAGTACATGTCAGCAAGTAGTCTCTTCAACAGCCTTCATATCCACAAAGCAGCTGCGCTTTCCATCCTCTGAGCTTCATGGTAGATGTGGATTTAGGATGAGGGTCAGTGATGGCATACAAAAAATAATCAAACATCCAATGCAACCTGCAGAGTTGACTCAGTTGTCTGCAAGAAGCATAAACAAATGCTGGCCCAAAGGGTTGCAATGGAAGTCTCTTTCTCTTTTGTCTTCTTGGTGGATTTGTAGACCAACTGCATGCAAACACCGCTTACTGTCTGCAGAATTCATACTCTGGTACTCTAGCATGGAAGGGTGTTACTAAGTGAAAGCAGTCAGGCAGGGGAAATGGGGGAGGGAGCAATGGCACCATGTCACAGTAGAAAACAGTTGTACATAATGTGAACAAATCTTTTCTTTCAGTAACTGTTGTCTCTTAAAGCGCTACTGCAAATAGAAAATAAATAAAAATCGCACACGCACAAATTGAGTTGCTCAAGTATGAACATATCAGTAGTTTTATGGGTTCAAATTGTTAGGGAAAAGAAGGATCTCAATGGCTTTCACATATTTCCTTTCAACTGTTAAACGATTAAATATGAGCTTCCATTGAAGTCATCTCTCTCCCCTCCATGGCACAGAGATAAATGACTCTGAGGTCTCGGGGTCTGCACTGTATCCGTGTTAGTAGTAGCCTCCACTATCCTGATAAGAGCTTGTGTGGCTGTTATCAATGCTATTAGAACAGGGGTTTAAGCCTAAGTCAACAAAGAGCTGTCAGCTTTTACTGTACATCTGATAGCCATCGGAGGAAATCCAATTTTCCCGCTGTGTGACAGCAGGGTCTCGCAGCCTCAACCGTAGATGTGTTAGTTTACGGGAGTGATGTGCAGAGACCCCCACCCATTTACTGAGACCCCTGACAACGGCAGAGACAAGAATAGATCACTGCAGGATGCCCTGTGATACAGCTAGCAGTGAGAGCTGATACATGTGCCTTTGACACTCCGCTTCTTCGGTTTGCTCCATTTTATTTATCCACAGTGTGCAGACTTCTGTGAGAGCCACTGGCTGAACATTTTATTTTTTTCCCCCTTTCTTCTTCCCCATTTTCAAATGAAAGAATGATTCAATTTGAAACAGAGATCCATGAAATCATATCCCAAAGCAATTCACAAATTGGTATCTAATGAAAATGGCCATTTCAACTTGTAACCATGACATTGCACATCCTTGGAGTCCTCTCACTCAGATACAGCCACGACGTAATTAAGTGTGGCATGACAGGCTTTTAAAGAAAGAAGAAAAAGAAATTGAATTGCTGTACAAATTCGATCCACTGATCAGGAATGAAATAAATTCGAAGCCTGGTGCGCGCCTTCAGAACTGAGGCCTGCTGCAAATTGGATTTTCTCACTTCACTGGAAAATTTGCCTCTTCGTATTAGCCTCTTTTCTTTCTTTTTCTTAATTTCCACAGATTTCTGCTTAGTGAGTCAAAATGTAATGAATATAATCGTTTTACACTTTAACTTTGCCCTCCATTAAATTATGGCGTTTGGAGTCAAACTTTAGTTATTTGGAAACTTTATTATCATCGTTATATGACGGCATGTCAAAAATACAGAAGGCAAAGAAATGAAGAAAAGAAAAACATATTAAAGAAAAAGATTAATTTTTGTTTGCATATGAGGATAAAGACATCTATCACGAAGAAAGAGGAAACTTAATTTCAGAGCGCATATTAAATTTGGACTTTTTATTTAACCTTTAGAAAAACTCCAGGAAACCCTTTTGACCTTAATTCTCTTATCATAAATAATTGATGATGTGCTGTGTTTGGCCCTTGATATTCCTGTAAAAACCTAGTTTGTTACTGATTTCCCCCCCTAGAAGTACACAAAGACCTAATTCCTGACCTTTTGCTGTTAAATCAATGATTTGATGCCATGTTTGGCCCTCAGTATTCCCTATAAAGACCCACTTTGGTGCAGTTTGCCCTTTAATATTCCTGTGGTGACCTTAAGTGATGCTATGTTTAGCTTTTATTAATTCCATAAAGTTCTGGTTTGATGCTATTTTGCCTCAAATGTTACCAAAAAAGACCTGATTTGGAGCTATGTTATGTAAAGACTATAAATGGTGCTATGTTTGGCCCTAAATATTCCAGTTAAGACCAGGTTGGTGACATTTTAAGCTCCAAAATTTGCAGTATCATTCATGCCATGGTTTGCTTTTCATATTTACATTAAGACTTAATTATGTGCTATTTAGTCCTAAATATTACCGTAAAGACTGTAAGTGGTTTTACATTTGGCCTTTAATACACCTGTAAAGACTGGGTTTGATGCTGTTTGTCTCTAAATATTTCTCTAATTTGGGGCTTTTTGGCCCTCAATAACCCCGTAAAGATCTGAAGTGTTGTTATAATATTTCCATAAAGACCTGGTTTGATGCTGTTTTGCCCCAAACTGTTCTCATAAAGTCCTGATTTGGTGCTCTGCACCATAAAAACTGTACATGGCGCTGCGTTTGGCCCTACATAATTCTTTGAAGATCTGATTATGCAACATGACTGGCCCATAGTGAATCATTAGTGGTGCTGTGTTTGACCCTAAACTTTGTCAGAAAGACCTCATTTAGTGCTTTGTTTTGCCTTCCTATTCCTGTGTTTATGTAATTTGATGCTATGTTTGACCCTATATATGCCTATAAATACCTTTTTAAGGGCCATCATTCATAAAGACATGACGCTGTGCAATGTTTGGCCCTTAATTTTTTGCACAGAGTCCTGCTCTTGAGATATATTTGGCCCTTACATTCAAAGATTTGATTGGTTGCCATGTTTGGCCCCTAATATTATTTGATGCTATTCTTTACTCTAAATGTGAATGTAAAGACCTGACTTGGTGCTGTGATTGGCTCTTATATTCTTCGACATGATCGTGTGCTATGTTTGGTTCTAATAGTCCCATAAAGACATGAATTGGTGCTCTAATATTTCTGTTAATATTTAATTTGATGCTATTTTTGGGCCTAAATATGCCTAAAAAGAACTTAGAGGTGCGGTCTTCCATAGAGACCTAATTTGGTGATGTGTTTGGCCCCTACATTGAGTGTCGTCCTCTAAAGACTTGAGCTGGTGTCATGTTTTGCTCTAAAGATCTCCATATATTTGGTGCTAATAAGGCCCTAAATATTCCTGTAAAGACCTAATTTGGTGTTTTATTTAGGCCCCTAAAATTCCTCTACATATCTGATGTGTTGCTGTCTGGCTCTAAATATTCCAGCAACAACCTGAATGGTTTTATTCTAAGCCCTGATTTCCCATTAAGATCTTTATTTGGTATAAATACCCCAAAAAAGTCAGTATTTTATACTCTATGTGGCCCTAAAAATTTCCATTAAGACCTGATATAGTGCTATATTTGGCCTAAATGCTCCCATAAAGACCTGGTTTGATATTGTTAACCCTCTCTTTACCCATAAAAAGTTGTTTTTGGTGCTTCATATGGCCCTGAATATTCCCTGTAAGACCTTAATGTTGATGTGCTTTGCCCTGAATATCCTGTAAAGATTTGGTACCATATTTGGCATTACAAACTCCTAGAACTTTGTTTGACCCTAAATAATTCTGTAAAGACAAATTTATGTGATAATTTGTCTTGAACGTCCATTAAAGACCAGATTTTCACCAAAAAAATACCTTTTAGCAGCACTTGCAATGTTTTTGACTGCCGCTGCCAAAATGTATGTCTTTTATTTTCTGCTCTAAATGTTACTAAAAGAAAGAAAAACACTTTCTTGAACTGTTATTCCGGTAAAATACAGTCACTGCTGGTCTGATAAAAGCATTCATTCATCATTTAATTACCACAAATTAAGGCACTTTGAAAAAATGGAGTACGCTTAAATTAAATTAAGTAGTAAACTCTCCAGAAAGGTGCAAGTACTCTTCTGTAATGGTGTTTTCCCACCCATTATGTGCTGTTATTCCTCTTACTCCTGCTAATTGATTATAATTAAAATTGTTTGTCTTTTATTACATTTCTACAGATGTGAGCCGGCTATATGATTCTTCCCGGAGCTCTTTTTCATGCATTGCTGCTCATCAAACTGACACATTTGCTATTCCGATGCATTGTTAAAACAATTCCATGTGTCCCTGTCAGAAGAGAAGGCCTGACTTCTGTCTCTGCAGGAGAAAAGCTTTTACACACAACCAGTGACACCAGTCCACCCCAACAAGTAATAACTGTTTGGATGAAACTGATTTATTTCCCCATGGTTGGAGGCGCGGTGTTACATGCAGGAAGAACAATCACTTCACTACTTTGGTAGCTTGAAATGTTATTTTTTCACGCTTGCTGAGTACTTCTGTTGTCCTTTCTGTTGTGGTGATCAGCCCGTCAACCGCTACAAAATTGGCAGATTGCAGAAAAAAGCCTTATCAGTGTCTGTACAGATGGGTGAAAATTAAAGGAAAAAGGCAAACAGCTGATTGAAGAATTATATTAAATGCCTCCAAATGAGAGCTTACTCTGTATTCTGTAAAAAGCCCATAGATGGTTGATTAATTTCTTTCTACCTATCTCCTTTTTCCAGAGGACTGTCAGGAGGAGTGTCTCTTCAATGCCGTGTGTCTGGTGGAGCATCTGAGCGCCCACTGCTCCTGTGAACCCATCGAGTGCGACGGCATCTACAAACCTGTGTGCGGCAAAGACGGCCACACCTACACCAACGACTGTACGAGGCGCAAGGCAGAGTGTGTGAGCAGGACCCTCATCCCCATCAAGCACCAAGGGCCCTGTGGTGAGTGGAAATGGAGAATGGGGGCAGGGAGGATGCAGCTCCTTCTGGGACTTTTTACAGACTCATTGACCATGTTTTACATGGTAGCCATTTTTATCTTAAATACGGCTCAGGGTGGAAAGCTTAAGTGCTTTAATGATGTTTTATTAACTGGTTTGTAAGTTGCTAGTCATGTAAACAAAGGGAAACTGAAAAATTGATTGCCAGTGGAGAGTTTAAATCCAGAGGGAAATCTGCCACATTTAAAGTTACAACCTAGTAGATAACACATAAGCTACCATTATCATGCTAACTTAAGTATAAAGACATTTCCTCTCTCATCTTATGCAAGCACTCACTTCTGCTTTATTGAAAATGAAAATTACCCCTGTCCCTTCAAGTCGCTCTATCCAATGGTATATAGTTAGCTGAATAGCTAACTGCAGCTTGCTTATCATGTTGGTATTATGCTAATCAGTGTGCAAATCATATACTTCTGTGAGCAGACTTTATTGCAGTATATTTTTTATGCAGTACATGGCACTTAATCAAAGCAGGGTAGCGTTTTTCTAAACATTGCACTGCTTGTTTTGCATTTACAGGAAGGGCAATAGTTGGACTGCCTCTTTTTTTCTTCTTCGACTTATTTTTTAAACTGCATCATGCAAACGGAAGTAGGGAAGTAGCATTGAAATTTGACAGCTATTTTCACCCACTATCACTCAAATGGGGTTGTGAGGGACTAAAGGGAGGGTGGCAGGGGCCACCCCCCCCCCACCCCCACCCCCAAGTGGCATATCCATTATTACAAAGATATATCATTAAAACTAGTACATTTTAAAACAAAACCACAGAACATAGTTAGTAGTAATAGTAGTAATAATAATAATAAGGTCTGTGCTTTAATGTAAGTAATGTATACAGAGCTCCCTGGAATGTCAACTTGTCATGCTCTGTGCAACATAGTTCATGTTAACCACCTCCAGGATGGTGGGGGTCCCCGATCTCTGGTGCTTTTATTTTGGGGGTCACAGGCCAAAAAGTTCAGGAACCCCTGCTCTATGTCACATGTCAATATGGTGCCCATTGAGGGTGCAAAGTGTCAATCGTTCCACTCTCAAGTTTTGGATGGTTTTAAGTGCACCAGTAGTTTTCTTCATTGTAATATTCATCCCACTGTAAGTACTTTTAAGTTGAAAATATTGAGTCTTAAGTAGAAAATACACCATTTGGAACAAACTGTACTTCAACCTTAGTGTTAGCAAGGATGCTACTCCTGTCCAAAAGTGTAATTGATGTAAAGGGCAATGCTAGCTATATAGTGTTGGCTATAGTGTTAGCACTTAGCTCTCTCTGAATATGTAATCAAAATACAGTTAGTCTTATATGCTAATGTACTGCAGAACACAGTACACTTGTGTTAGCATTTAGCCAATATAAATCATATTGTAGGCTGTGTAGTTCAAGCTAACTGCTTACTATAGTATTAGCATACAGCTAGTAGCTTATCTAGCTAGCTTTTTTGTCATCAGAAAAGTCACTCCTCTCCTCTCTTATCATCTACAGGAAAATGCTAGACACAAAGCTGAATACTAATGCTAACAAAAGGCTACTCTTACTATTCAGCAAATTTCTAGCTTATATTAGAAAGGTAAGTGCCTCCATTTTGTCACATAACACCATCAATTGGTGTTATTAGCGAGATAGGTAATGCTAAATTGCGTTAGCTTTGGACTTGTAGCAAGGTTTCCTGAGCTCATGTGTAGTTTTAGCACTATCAAATGGAAACAGACTATTAGCTGGGGCTTTGCTGCAAACGTAGGACTAGCCTAGTTGATGATTTAGTAAATGGGCTATCTTTGAATTGCGGGCAGATTTACACCATAGTCTGTCGTTAATTTCCAAATAAATTAGGGGTGAGTATAACCATAATTTCTAAAGATCCCTTTGTTTATATAACTCAAAGCCTAAATTAAAGCACTGTAATGTTGAACTAAATTTACATTTTCAAGCATAGAGTTTTTAACCTGTAATTTGGTCAAGTGAGGTTATTTGATATGTGCTATTAAATTAACTTTATCCTGACTTTAATGTTAGTATTTAAATTTCCCACTTTGAGAAAAACATCCCAGAAAAATGGCCACCACGTAAAAATGGCCCGTGCTGTATCCTCTTAATCCCTCTCTTCTTCTTTGCCTGTCTCTGTTTATTTAAAGAACAAGGTCTGTCTGTTTCTGTGTTTATATGTTCAATGATGCTCTATGAATTAAGGGTTTGTGAACTTAAAACTGACAACACTTTGCCTTCCTTAAAAAGCGTGCCTCACTCATCCACTTTCATCTCTTCATCCCCAAACACTCCATCCCTCCATTTCCAGCACCTAAAAAGAACTCCACTTTCATGTCTCATTGACCCACTCTCTGTCTCCTTCACTCCGGCCGGTCTTCCACTTTGGTGCCTCTTGTCGTTATTTGTCTCCTCCTGTCTCTGTTTGTCTTCTGTGTTGCCTTTTCTTGTATAAAAAGCTATTCTTTCTTGTTTCAGTGCTTCAGTCAGTCTGTCTGTCTGTCTTTGTCCATGTGGCCGTCTCCCCGGCTGTCTGGCTGCAGGTGGATAGTGGGGTCACCCAGTGGGCGACCTCATCAGACGGATTCTGAGGGGTGAAGCCTTTCCCCTTGCTCCCAAAGGACCTAACAGGAGGGGTCTTGTACCGCTGTCTTTTTTCCTCTCTCTCCTTCTGTCTCTGTGTGTCTCTTTGTGCCATTAACAGTCTGTTTACCCTCCTGCAAAGATGTGATCCGTGAGGTTGGAGAAGTCTTCCTCTCTCCCTGCTCTCTGTGTTTTATTTCCTGTCTAATGAAAAAAGCCTCTCCTGTTCCCACCTGTCTAACCACTGCTCACCTTCTCTCTGCATGCTGGAGTGCATGTCGGCTGCTAACCTCACAGCTTACCAAACAATCCCTCTGTCCATCAGCAGGATTCTCATAAAAGCTTGCAACTGCCCTATGAATGCACAAAGCTCAGCTCTGACCACTTATGTGCATAAAAGCTGTTGGAGGGTCAGAGTTCGACTGCATTTCATCGAATCCTTTTGAATCCTTTATATCAAATCCTATTTGGCCTACCTTTCAGATTCTAAAAGAAATAGAAATAGCTCTAAGACTCTGGTGAGGGCTTGAATCTCCTTCATTGGGTGAAAAGGTAAAAAGTCTACAGATCTGTAGGCAGCCATGTAAGCGCTCACATAATGCAGCTGTAAAAGAAGACGACAGGAGCAGTCAATAAAAATGCTTAAGAGACGCTGAGTCAAAGCCCTGCTTAACAGTGTCCAAAACTACTGATACCATAGCACGACTTTAGCAGCATAATCCTCCCTCCAAACCTTCTATTTGATTTTGCAGTGGTAATTTCACAGACATGAGGTCTCACAGAAACGTGGGATTAAATGTGACTGCAGAAGAAAAGCAAATGCAAAGGATGCAAGAAAAAGAAAACAAAATTTAGCTGAGATGACCGTATAGTGAGCATATGTTGCCATGTTTGTGATCTGTTAAAGTTTGCAACACCCTGTTCCTGGTCGCTCTCATTGATTGTTCCGTGCATTTCACCAGAGCTAGAATCCAGAGGCTCCGACTCAGTCAGGGGCAGTAAAATGATCATTATTGGCTCTTAAAACTCGAGGATTATTGTGACGATTAATACATTTTGACCAACTGTAAATCAGGCCATGCACTACCCATTGTTTGGGGTTGTAAACTAGACCCTAATTTGTAGCCTGCCTCACTTTAATACACATTTAACTCTAGCCTTTTTTCAGCTGCATGAGGTATCAATGCTAAGAAAAGCATTAAAGTCAACCTCTTTATGTTAGTCCCTTTCACATTGAGGTTTAATGAGGCGCTGCTATCACTATGTGTGCCCACTTTCACGGTGAACCCCATTTCAGCATAGTATTGCTGTCTTGGTATTAATAACAGAAATTACCATGCTTGCCGGTTACAATTATGCCTTCATAAGGACACACTGTCATGAGGTGTAACAACACACAATGTAAAAGGGGCTCTTGATTTATTAATTGAGTGTAACCAAGGTTTTCTCAAGGCCTTTACAAAGAGGGCAGGTCTAGACCCTACTGAAGTGGCCTATTACAATAAAGACCCGCATTAATCGCCCTGAGCTCAGCACTTGTAGTATTTAGCTCTGTTACAGTGGTGACTCAACCTTCCCTTAACAGGCTGGGATGTCCAGCAGACCAGACTCATGTTAACAACCCTCTGCCTAAGCCATGCTGGAGTTGGAGAGGGCTAGAAGGGAAGTTAAGGGTGGTAGAAAAGTGGAGAGGGACAAGAGACACAACAAAACAACAAATGGAAGACAAATTTCTGGCAGTCGTGACCATTAACGTAGCTCCTATTTTGCCAGACATGGCTATAACGTCAACAATGCTGGTAGCAATATGGGAAAATTATCAATAGCAGCTGTGATTGAAGAAAACAGACGAGGGGTAGATTTCTGAGAAGCTGGACTGGGACATCAGTGAGGTAGCTTAGAAGAGGAGACTAGACTAGATACTGATGAACTGAATGGAGGTGGCTGGGGTGGAGGAGGGTTGCAGTTTCCACACTAAAACGACAGGCTGACTGTGACAGAGAGGACGCCCATAACCAGATGATCATGAGATCGGGAAGAGAGAATGAAAGGACGTAGTAATTTTATCTTAATTTTTTCCATTTCATTTATATTTGTCAATATGTAATTGACACAAGATATAGTAACATATTAATCTGATAGTGATGTATGCCTTAAACATGCGTTAGCCATAGTTATTTACTGTAATTAAAAAAAAGACAAATAATGGTCTTAAGATTTGAAGAAACCAATGTAAACCATAGCTCAAAAGCAGTGAAGTTAAAGACGACTTATATTTCCTGATATTAACCACAACCATGGTGTTAACTTTCCACTGTGTAGCAGAGTTCTCTCTGGTGAACTGAAGATGCAAACTGCCTAATGTGAGCCTCTATGGTAATAAAAGGAAATTGAAGAGAGACACTTGAGCCTCAAATTTGCTGAAATTATTTTGAAAAATATCTGATTTTCATGCGTATTCATTAAATTTCCAATTACCAACACTCCTGATCCAGGCACAATAAAAGCCAGATTAGCCAAATGACAAAAGTCACACTTTATAATCCTCTAATGGAGTTTTATTGATACCTCATATTATCAAGTATCACTAAAAGCAGATTTATTTGTCTAATAAAGTCCAGATTCTAGTGGATGAATTCTTAACTCATGAGCATTTGTGAAAATGGAGACTTTAATCTGTTTTATCCCCTATCAACCTGCACACAAACAGCCAGTTTGTGTTAAACGTCTCTCGCTGCATGGCTAGCTTTAAAGCATATTTGGCAGAGAATCTCCTCAGTAATTCTCAGCACTGGCTCATTTTGGTGAATTTTATCCTGAATGTGATATTACTCCAGCTGTTCCACCACCTTAGCGTAACACATACAGTGTAAATTTGTCCAGAATTTCCCAGCAGTCTGTCATTGTTGTTAAACCCAGAGAGATGGGTCCATTCTGCATGTGTCTGGTAGGAAAACCAAAGTTATCTCCAGTTGTCAGCATCAGGCGGCTCAGCAGCGCTCATTAGCATTATTCGTCCGTCTGCGCCGTGCATAAATTAAGACGTGGAAATGGCAGTGCGAGCTCTTATGTGTTTTGCTCTTTTTCATTATTCCTGGCAAATGGTGTCTCAGTCCTACAGCCTCCCCTTATTTGTTTTTACTTCTTTTCCTCTTTTCTTCCTCATCCTTCCTTCCCCTGCACATCGCAGCTGTGAGCAACTGCTAGTATGTTTCTTTAATGCAGTTTTATTGACATTTGCATATTTTTTCAAAACAGAGCGCCACAAACGCCCCCCCCCCCTCCCACGATTCAGTTTTAATTAAACATCAAAAGAGGCGAAGGTGCCCACAGAGACTGTTGGTTTAGTCAGACAGATGATATGCATGCAGGGAGCGTGTGCTTCACTGTTTGTGTGTCCATGCAAATGTTGGAAGTTTCTTTATTTTATTGTTTCCTCTTTTACCTCTTACTTTCTTAATCTTTCCACTTAATTCTGTCTTTCCTTACTTCACTGCCCCTTATATCCTTCTTATTTAGTGTCTTTTCTTCTTTCTTTCTCCAGTCCTTCATCTAATGTACCAAAGAGGAGTCTTTTCTACCCCTTGCTCACCTTTTTTATTTGTGCCTTTTCCTCCTTTATCAGTCCTGTCAGTACTTTGTCATTTTTCTTTCTTTCACCCTGCTTCACTCTTCCCTGTTACCTAATTTTTGTGTTGTTGTTTGTGTTTTTCTTTCTCTCTTCTTACCCCCTCTCTATGTTCCCTTTTTTATTTATTCCTTTCCTTTTGATATCTGTTTTTCATCCTACATTTCTGCATCCCTCCTCTACTTGTCTTCCTTCCCTCATTCCTTCCATCCTTCCTTCCTTTCATCCTTACTCTCTAACTCTTTCCCTTCCTTTTCTATTTCTATATCTCTTCCTTTGTCCTTCAGTCCCTCCCTTCTTACATCTTCCTTTATTCCCTTCTTCCTTTCTTCTTTCCCTCCTTCCTTTCTCACTTCTTTCCTTATTTTGTTCCTTTGTCAATCTTTTTTCCTTTCTTCCTTCCTTGCGTCCATCCTTACTACCCACCTTCCTTTGATCCTTTCTTCCTTCCTTCCTTTCATTCCTCCCATCTTCCTTCCTTCCTTCTTTCCTTCCTCCCTTCCTCCTTCCTTTCTTCCCTCCTTCCTTCAGTCCTTTCTTCCTAGTTTCCTTCCTTCTTTCCTTTCTTAACATTATCCTTCCTTCATTCCTTCCTTCCATCCTTTCCTCCATCCATCCCTCCTTCTTTCATTACTTCTTTCCTTGTTCCATCTCCCTTTCTTCCCTTTTTCCATCCTTCCTTCATTTCCTCCTTAACACTGCCTTCATTCCTCTCCTTCTTGTTTCTTTCTTCCTACCCTCTTTCCTTTCATCTTTCTTTCCTTACTTCCTTCCTTTCTTCCAGCCTTCTTTCATTGCTCACTTACTAGTTTCCTTCAGTCCTTCCCCTCCTCCTGCATCCTGCTCTCCTTCCTTACCTTCTTTCATCCTGACTTCCTTCCTTGCTTCCTTTCTTCCTAGTTTCCTTCAAGTCTTCCCCTCTTCCCTCCTTCTTTCTTTCAATCATACCTATCTTTCTACCTTCTTTTTTCCATCTTTCTTTCTGTTTTTCTTCTATTCTATTCTATTCTATTCTATTCGTTTCCTCCAGATCTTTCCTTCTTCCTTCCATCCTTCCTTCCTGTCTTTTTCTTTGCTTCTTTTAGCTTTTCTTTTCTTCCTTGCTTCCTTCCTTCTTTCCTTCCACCCTATCTTCTTCTTTTCTTCTCTCCTTACATTCCTCTGTCCCTGTCCGTCCTTTTTTTCTCTTCTATATTTTCTGTGTTTGGCATTTCAGTATTTCTTTGTAGGATTACGTAGAGACATCCCTCAGAAATTGTTCTGCCCAAAAGACCTGATGCATCCAGACCCTGACAGACACCCATGGGAGCCTGCAGTGTGAGGGTGTAGATTTGTTGGAGTTGGATCAATAGCCCACCCTGATCTCACAGCAGGAGCTCTCAGACACACACTGTATACAGTGTGAGACACACACTTCCTCTGTGCTCTATTGTACGGTGCTCTGACAGTGACTGGCACTGCCAGAGATGCCTTTACAATGACCGCCGTGTCGTTGCAGGACACAGCGGGTACTGTATGCTGTACGCACACACACACAGCAGCTTCAGACAAAGTTTGAGACATCTCAAAAAGCCCAGTTTGATCTATTAAATGATCATCATTTGATAAATAATGATCTCTTTGCTGGTTTCATTGGCTGAGTGGTGCGCGGGGCCGAGTGATCGATCGCCCTGCCAGCTGTCAAACGGACGAAATTCTTCACTCCTGACACCGTCGTAAATCTCTTTTCATGTGGGTGACGGCGCCTGTAATGTCACCCCTCCCCTGGTGGAGTTCGCCTTTCACAAAGAATGGACATGCAAAAAACTCACATGTCTATAACGCCCCGACCGCCGTCCTCCCCAGTGAACAATAAGATTGATATCTGAAGCTCTTCAATTTAGGAGATCAGACAGCGAATGACATTAGGCTGATTAAGTTAGCGTCCAGGCACAGTCACAAATCTGAGATGTCCGAGAACATGTGAGGGGATTGTGGGAAGTGAATCAGAGGAGACTGCTGGGAAGAAGGGTGAATAGGTTTGCAGCCCTCCAATAAAGGTAAAGGTGGAGAATAACGCAGCAACGTTCCAGGAATAAAATGTTTGTCATCATAGGAGAAGCAGATGAGATGACCGCACCATGCTGTAAAAAGTTTTACCTCATTTCTTTGAAGAGTAACCAGGCTGCTGCATTTTCAGCCTCACAATGCAGAAAACCCCTCCGTCATTCACAGTCTGAGTTATCCACTGAGGTTCACTCACGATTGATTGTATAGCGTATCCATAAAGATGGTTTGGATTAGGCATTTCACAGCACGGAGCACATAAAGAATATTTTTAGACGCCGTTTTTAGACCCACTTCCTCTCTTGTGATGTCAGCACAGCAGGTGCGGACTCAAAGGGAACTAAACCAGGAAGTGTGCTTGCAGCGAGGGCTATTGTAGCACAAATGTTGTGATAATTGTTCGGCTATATTTGGAGGACCAAACAAAGGAGGTGCAATGGCACCCCGATGCTTTCAAAGCATGTTTATCTTCTTATTTCTAGCATTTTCTGAATTTTTAAGCCTGGCACAACAGTTTTGTATAATGCTGGTATAGAACCAATTTGCTTAAAAGTCAGTGATGACCCTAAATATGCTTGCTTTTCACTTACTAGGCTTCCTCATTGTACAGAGCAGTGCCGGGGCGTGTTTTTACATTAGGATTCCTTAAGCACTCATCTTTCCAAAGGTTTTTACAGCTACCCTAATTATCCTCAGAGGTCTCCTCCTCTCCAAAACAAATGGACCCGGTAATTAAAATTGATAAAAACAATGAATAAAGCCTTTAAAGATCATTGTCTCTCCCTTCTTCCTTTTGGCTGAGCTACAGGGCAACACACACAGACTTATATCCTCCAGATAAGTACACACATCAAACAAGAAGTAATGGATACAGAGATGAACTTGAATAAAAAGTTCATTAAAACTATCAGGATCATCTTTGGGAGTACAGCATTGTAGATTAAGAGCAGTAGCAGTGGGGTTCCTGTCAACTGCTGTTCATGTATTTCCAAACATAAAGATTTTGATGTGAGGGATACTTTACTGTACTTACTACTAATTAGAAAAATATTTGCAGAAAAATTTGCAAAGGAAATGATGGAAAAGCATAATATTTGGCCAGTTTCAGTTGGCATAGAGGTGATTGTGGCTATTAGGGATGTTAAGTTTAAGGAAGGGCAGCTGACCACTCATAAAATCTAAATTTCCCAGCCTTAAACCACAAATAAAACAAAAAGCATCACTTTTCAACTGTCTTTAGATTAAAAAACCTCCATAGCTGCTACTGTGAATAGCATGCAGATACATGATACTGGCTGCTGCTGCAGCAGGACAGTCCTACTTTTTTTTGGCTCAAAGCGGCTGTGCCAAGTGCCTCCAAACTTTGCATCACAATAATGCTTCCTTCTTGTTTTAAGCCGGGCATACAGTGTGCGATTTTCGTCCAAAAGTGAGTCACACGACTCACTTGTGCTGTGTACAGGGGGGTATGATGGCTGACCATGGTCCGACTACGACCCCACAACCTGCTCCCAACTGGTCAGATTGATTTTGGTATGTTTGATATTTTGGTTGTATGACTCCAGACACTCCCACAGAGCAGAAATGTGTGCAGGATAAACAACATTGGGGGATTTTTCCTTCATAAACTGTCAGACAATTTTCTAAATTACCATGACAACAGCTGGGATGACTTTCTGATGCCCCCCACCTACCCGCTGTTTATGTGTGTGGGATAGAGAGAGAAAGCAGGAGAGAGAGAGGATATGACTGGAAACACTTCACCCTGAGTGTATAAGACTTTCTGTCACAGTCTGTCCTGACTTCACTCATGCAGTGTGAGCACTCAGGTCAGACTCTCCTATCGTACTGTACAATGTGAGCACATAGATCGTGCATGATGGTCGTGCATCATAAGCGATTCAGATGCACAGTATGAGTTGACATTCTGCCATGACTGTTGTATGGTCGGCGTGAAATCCCACAGTGTATACCAGGCTTTAGTTTTTTAATAGCAGTTAGAAAATAGCTTCCAATAGTAGTTCTGCATTAAAACAAGATGCTGGAGAAGATAAAGGAAAAAAGTCAACATGATAAAAGTTGCATGGATTGCTTTCTCATAGTTTAGTGACTAAATATCTCAAAATCACGGCCCAGCCTTGGTCCTTACATGGTAGAGCCACAGTGTCAGATTTTCTTTAAAGTCAACAGAATGATGAAGTAAATGGACCGATACTTGACTCAGTCCACACTAAAGTCGTCCACTGGAAACGTTTAAATGTCAGCTGGACAGCCAGTCTCCTGGATAACTGTTATAAAAGCGCCTCTCAGACTGATTTGATGCAGTGGAACGAATTGTCAAGGCTGTGTTAAACAGCCAAATAGAAACTCTGAGTCAGAGAAAGGTCACGTTTAGAGTCTATACAGTAAGTCACCCATGTTCAACTTAAGTCTAACCTTCTGAAATCAGGATCAAAGTTTCTCCTCACAATTTGCAACATAAAGCCTCTGATACTTCCACATGCTTTGTCGATACTGATTCAGTTGGAAGATTAAGGATTTGGGTTGCATCTCCATCGTGCTTTTATCAATGCTAATCAAAAGTACTTAGTGAATCATCATCATCTCCTCATTGTGTTTGTAGCACTCTCTGCCTGCAGGGCCTCTGCTGTAGATACACTGGCTGCTGATCTGTGAAACCAAGCTGCAGAGTGAGGCTTTCTGTGTGGAAGGATGAGGTTCAGTCAGTGTTTGGAGATCTTTGTGACCACAGAGTGTGTATGTTTGCACTGAGAGGCAGCATTCCCAATAAACTGACGCTACAGCTAGCTCTACAGTGAACATAAGACAAATGTGAGAAGAGTTGCAGAATTTAGTGGCACTGTAGCTGTACAGGAAAACCTTTACATTTCAAAATAAGCCTTTGAAAATGATATTTATTTAATAAAAGATAACTAGACTGTGTAAATGTATGGAATATTTCATTAAAACGTCTTCTTTGAAGTTGGCTTATCTTATATCATTACCTACTTCCTGTAATAAGGCCATATTATAATAATAATCCTAATGAAAATTGTGCTCTTAAGTATTTTTTTTTTATGTATATTTGGGGTATCTTGAGTATTTACCAACCCACTGCATGTGAAATAAGCCAGCCCAGTCCTAAGTCTGAGTAATCTTAGTTATGAATGCTCAAGTATTCAATGTGGACATCATTTTTGAAGCAACATTATAGCTTGTGTGCTGCTCAGATGCTGTTTTAAAAAAACTACAGTAACTCTTTAGGGACATATGACTCAAAAAGCAAATGCACAGTTAGCCTTGTTAGCACTGGTTAACAAGCCATTTTTGATTACGAAGAAGATCAGCATGCTAATCCAGTGGTGCTAATGGCCGCAGATCTGCTCAGAGGAACTGATGGCGTTTGTCAAGCCAGAGTAAAAGCCATCATCATGGCTACCAACAGCTACAGGACAGGAACAGACACATGAGAAAGAGTAGCGTGTAAATAAAGTGACTGTTACTACAGACTTGAGCAGCCATATATTTTAGTGTTAACTATTCTATCACAAAGAAGTGTGTTCTGCAGAGGAGCTTGCAGCAATGGCTGAAAATCTAAATCAGCTCTATCATACCATGGAGCTCCATGAGGATGTTTTTTTATATGTATAAGGTGAATAACCCTCAGGTACATTATCCTCTCTTGCTATTTCAGCCGGGGCTGGGATTTATAGTACTGGTGAGCAGCAAAACCCAGGAAACATAGAGACAAACGTCAAACTGAGTGTTATGGGAAATCAGCTGCAAAACACCTTTGAAAAAGTCCACAAATCTCAGTAGTTTATTCATTAACAAGATTTACAAATCACAACAACGATATAAAAATAGATTTAGCATTCTTTCAGTGCATTGTGTCCCCTTTTACTTGTAAAAAGCCTCATATAAAAACAGAAAACTAGTGATGTTTCTAGGCTTATAATTTCCAATCTGTTTGTCTGACTAGTCTAAAGTCCATTCTGTAAACCAGCTTCGCCCTGCAACAGTACATCACACTCTAGTGGGTTGAAGTTGGTTTGCAGAATGTGGCTAAAGTTAGCATTGCTAGCACTGCTGGCCTTCGATCCTCTTTGCTGCTAACATCAACATTTCTGGGGGGATATGAGGGTAATCTGACACAGCATCTGGACAAGATTATCCCCATTTACTAGATCAGATTACTGCTAAGCCATGGTGTACCTTTGAGATGCTATCGATACTATCAATTCACTGTGTCTACATCATGCTATAGAGCACAGATGCAGCGATGCAGTAGTTATAATAGCAAATACAGTGGTTACTAGTGGTGGGTGGCTGCATTACAATGACAGATAGCATTTGATCAGGATTATAAACCGGAACTGATACAGAATTTTAATGATTAGTTGAATTTAGTCTTAATTCTAATGCCATCTTCAAATGGATCCTACTTTAACCATTTTTCAGTCACTCATCTCACGGCAGCATAGCATAGTTTGGCATCAGGCCCTGACTTTATCTTTCTTGCAGAACTGAGGAGTGATGGGATAGCTTCTTAACCCCCACCCCACCCCCACCCCAGTCAAAGCCAACAGGTGGATGCTGGGATGGAGGAGTACCAGAGTGCAGTACTGAGGCAATTGCAGAGCAGAGGAAGAGACCAAAAAATCTTGCACCTTAAATTGACCACTATGGGGAGGATGTAAGTCACGTGATTTGATTTAGATGCATGACATTGGGCTCCAGATTACTGACCAAACTTACTCGCTGGCTTTGTTACATATTTAGCTAATCATGAGCATCCCTGAAACAAAAATTGTATTCATTGAGTCTCTTGATGTCAATACTTTTGATGACAGGTGATGATGCATCAAGGGCTTAAAGGTTTTATTTTGTTCGAGAAGATTTTACCTCTACCGCTTGTAAGGAGCAAAGGGGCACTTGAAAACAAGAGGTATGGCTAAAACGTAGAAATGGGCCCATGTGTCGGGTCTTTCTCATTAGAGGTTGTTGGATGGAGTAGCAGGGAATCACTCACATGTCTCCCCACCACCCTGGGTGCCATCTTTTGATTGAGAGCCCCCTAGTGGCAGGATTTATATCCTATGGGTTCAAGCACATATTCAGCCATGTTTTGAGTCACTCCCTGCAGCAGCAGAAGTGCGAGGTGGCTCACCCTCCTCACTGGAGCCTGTTGATGTACTGGCCTCACTTCTGGCATTAGTAGAACAGAAAGTCGAGAGTTTTTAAATTGGTACTTGGGCTGTTCATAAAATAGAAACACAAGCGTTGTGGCTTTGAGAGCGTAGAGGAGGATAATTCTTTAAAATGACTAAAACAGACACAGTCTGAGAGGAAGGCATTGGCAGGGAACAAATGAAAGAGCTAGTTTTATGGACAGAATTTCTTTATTCACAGCTCTTTTGTCATTTTGTGTGTACACAGCTGAGTGTGTGAGAGTGCATGATTGCAACGGCAGCGAAAACCTCATGGAAGTGCGAGCTAGATGCTTGAAATGTGTTGCCTGTCGCCTCCGGAGGTTAACACAGAATCACTCAGCGGCAGACACATTGTCATTGACAAAGAGCTCTGCAAAGCAGGAAGGGAAAATCAGTCACCTTAGGTGTCAACACTCTGAGCCGAATATTTTATCATTTGCATGTTTATTTGATTAGGATCTCCGCCGGCTGCAGTGATTGGACTCGCAAACAGTTGTGGAGCTGGAGTGTGTAAGTCAGCCTGAGATCACCAGTGCTGTTTTTTCCTAATCAAGTTAATTAGAGAAAGTGCCATGGGAGCCAGATTGACAGCAGCGAGGGACTGCTGGTCCACTTACTGCGGCCCGCAGGCTGTCATCGTGCTGAAATTGCAGAGAAATGTGGGTCAACAGGGTGTCAGCAGTGACTCCAGGCATTGTTCGTGTTGCACGCCGTTGGGCTGTGATCAACCATGCAGCTCTTCTAATTTCTACATTTTTCATTTCATATCCTGTTTCCTCCGAGCCCTTCCTCATGCCGGAGCTCCTGGCCTGATTGAAGACACAATAAATGTTGAGCTTTGACTGATTTATATTCTCTTTGCATGCATCACTGCGAGGAATCATCAAAATTGTTTTTGAAACTTCCTGTAGTGCACAAAAGCTGATGATAAAACCACTTGCTTGGATTACAATGAGCAGCTGTTTGAAGAATTCTCACCTCTGATTGAAATATGTCACAGGATCAGCGATCCCAGCATGCCTTTCTTCTTCCCCACACACTGTTTTTGCTTGTCTCCATTTTGAAGAGCAGCACGTTCTTGGTTGTAAATGCACAAAGAGCGGCTTCGATTCACCTTCTGCCTGTGATAAGTATTCAGTGGTAGACAGACACAGCCCGCGGGTATGCCTTTTGCTGTATGCTAATATAGTTTCTTCTCTCCACCTCCTTTTCCCTCAACTAATATGATACACAAATGTTTTTAACACAAGGGAGCCAGAGAGCTGCATCAAAGCCCTACAGGTGAAGACACGCAGAGGGCGGGGCTTTCTGCACTTTGGCTTCGCCCTTATTGGAGTCCTGTGTTGTAATGGGGTTGCAGTTGTAGTTGATTCTTTTTGCCAGCTGGCTACAAACATCACCTGGATTACACTGATTCACTGCCCTGCATAATACAGGCAACCATTCGGAATTGCACATGGACCCGAGGGGGGAAAAGTCCAATTAACATATGTATGAGCTGAGCGGAGATGGGAGGAAGCTCCCGCCAAAATAATCTTCCAATATTCCACTGGAATGTTACAGAGGGTTAACTGTGTTCCCCCTTCTCGCTGCAGCAACTCCACATTCACAGCCAGGGTCCTGCCAGGGCTCGCTGTGACATCCCTCCAACACAATGAGGGTTTTTTTTTTTTTTTTTTACAGGGATGCCCTGATCCTGTTTTGTTGCTGCCAGTACCAATCATCTATGAATGAGATCAGATGATGCTGATATGGTTTCAAAATTTAATTTTCTGCCAAAGACTGAGACCGACCTGATCTTGCCTGCAACCCTGAGCAGGGTCAGGCCTGGATCTCTGCCCCTTCTCTCGGGCCTGGGCAGGCTTGAGTTAATTCAAGAAATCCTGGCCTGATAGCGGCCTGATTATATCTTACCCATCAGGCAGTTAGTCTCAGAATATTAACTAAGTTGCACTATGCAAGAAAACAAACAAATTTCCCCTCTAAGCAAATAAAAGTTTTCAAGGAGGGTGAGGAGAAGGACAAGAGAAACAACAAAACAAAAAGTGCTACATTAGCATTAGCAGCTGGCATGATAATGAAATAGAACTATTTGAAATAAAATGAAACTAAACTACAGAGTATACCTAAACACTTAAATAACCATTAGTACTTCAGCGGCCCTTTGCTGATCACCAAAATTTAAACTCACCTCACTGTAATATTATATAAACAATTTTAGTTGTTGCATAGCATTTTACCACACAGTGACCCACGAAGTTATTATTCCTAGATGTCTTTAGAGATCCATCTCAATATAATTTGACTGATATGAAGACATTTTGGGCTCTTTATGAGGAGCTAGGACCTTGCTGTTAAGGCCAGGGATCCATCTGGGTTGTCACAACCTATTTTGACACTATTTCAGTCAGTTTTGGCACCTTATTTACATTCGGAATGCATTTTTACATCATTGAAAGTAGTTGCAGACACACATCTAATAATTAAGCACACCCGTAATGGTTGTATCTTGAAGTCCCTTGGATCATGAGGCCCCAGGCAGTTGCCTAACTTTGCCTAATGATAAAATTTGCTTATTGCATGCACAGTGCTTCTCTAGAGTATATAGGTGTTCAGATTGGTGTCTACATTCATTGATTCTCATCTACCAATCACATATGTTGAATAAGTATTGATCAGTAATGATCAATTCTCAATAAATTAAGGTGCTGCTTGTTGTTCAGCTTTGGAAGTTTTCACTGTGGCATTGTCACCACGTTACCTGCCTGATAACAGCCCTACGTACATGGTGATGGTGCTTTAAGCAGACAGGAGAGCTTGTGTCAGGGTATCACAGGAACGTGGCCTGGCTGTTTTTCTGTTGGCACCGGTTGACATGCCACGGCCTCACCTGAAGTAATCCCCATCCAAGCCCCGAAGCGGGACCGTGCCATTAAAATACCACACTAATTAAAATGGAAAAGTTACACAGCGGCTGGCTGCCGGGAGAGAATACACTCTGAAGTGACACCCAGCATGTAAAGTCCTCTCTACGAACGTCATGCTACAGAAACAGAGCTGAGTGCACGCTACTAGAGCAGAATCCTTATCAGAAAGAATTATTCATGTTTTTTTTTTATATGTGTGTGAATGTTTTTTTTTTCTCTGTTTCCCTGCGGCCACAGCAGACCACTCATTGCACCTGCTCAGCCTCTAAAAGATCCTCGTTGTGTGCGCATGTGTTTGGCAACACAGATGTTCCTATTCAGCTGTCAAGCTAATTTTCACGTATAAATAGCTTGGTTTAAACCCAGCAACTTGGGTTTATTCTGGACCTGCCTGACAGAAACACGGCTACATGCATGAAGGAGATGTTTTTAAATCCAGGGAGAGAAATAGAGCTGGAACAGGCTTGTGAAGACCATCCCACAAGCCTTAGTAGAGACAGGCTGCCATTTCAAAGCTTCATACACTGAAAAGAGAGAAAAAGACAGCTTCAGTTTTTAACTGTGTCATAAGATTTTTACACTCCGGCAGTCTTCCCTACTTTTCTCTTCTTACACCCTCCCTTGTTAATAAATCAGGCGGAAATTTTGCCCCCCAGAGGTGGAGGGTGATAAAAAATTAGTTTTGGAGAAAAATTCTTTCATCTTTTTTATGCGTGTGAAACAAAGAGAGCGGCAGACTGAGGCGTTATCAGAAGCTGCAGTTGTGTTTCAGGAGTCTCGTCCTTGGGAAGAGAGCTGGTGAACTTTTACGGAGGCCAAGGTTGTGCAGTTAAGCTCGGATCACAAGCTTACAGCTGTTACATGCGTGCACACAATGACTCGCAGATGCGCACAAGAGGCGAAGAGAACGGGAATCGCACAGAATCAATTGTTTTTGAAGCCGTACCAAATTAAGCTGCCGTGACCGGCTTACATATTTATGTGGCACCTCCGAGCTCTTTTGAGACAGCACTTTGGCATCAAAACACTCAGAAATCAATAGCTGCGTTTCATTTTTAAACTCAAACATCCACTTTAAGGGATAAGGGACTGGGTTTACTTAGGTCACTTTTGGGGGCTGTTAGAAACCTAAATGTTTGCAAGTTACAGAGTAAGTTGGGTTTTATGTCATGTCCACTTAAATTTTTAAAACTAAATTGTTGAATATGGCTAAATATCAGGTAAATATATTAAGCTATATATTTTGTCATAATACTAAATCTGTTAGAAGGAGCTTAAACTGGCTTTAACTTTGTGTCTTCCCCTTTTTAAAACTTAAGTAAATATAGTTCTCTATCCCCTATGGACTGTCCTGTAATTTGTTGTAATTTGTCCCTCCAGCAGTGAGGATATTATTACTGCAGCCCTCTTGGTAACCAAAGTTGCCCATCCCTGATCTCTGATATCAAAGGGCGGTCCACAGATTGGTCTTAAGATGTTCATTTGTCATTGATCCCTTCTCACATTTTTCCCCCATCGCTTTAACCCAAGAGAGTGAAGCTAATTTCCTCCGTCCGTGTTCAGAGCTGATAATTTACTTCAGTATTAAGGCTTTGATTAGAGCCACTACTGAATGCTACTGAGCTGATAAATGAATCATGGTGCTCCAAGCAGACCAAGTTGGCCCCCTGTGATGCCATCTAATCCTGTAATGGTCACAATAATGATGGAGCCATGGGTGGTGTCATTACAAGGGGCAGTTTCCATGACAGCACCACCGCCCCTCTTTCAAAGACGAAACAAAAAGAAGATTAGAGATCATTGAGCGTTTGTAAGGACGATGACATCACCCACTGGCTTGTTTGCCAGGACTCTGATGCTATAAGTTTCTTTCATTGTCATCTTAGTATTTGGGAGCCATAATTAACTGTTTATGAGAGTAAAGGTGGATGTGCATTACTACGCCCTAATCCAGGTTGACTATTTTTATCGTGCCAATTTCAATCTGTGGATAAATGCTTTGTAAAGTATTATGTTGTAGAATGTATTGTGGGCTCATAATACCACTGCTAAATAGGGATGCACAATGTTAACGGCGTGGTATCAGTATTGGAAGATGAAAGCTTTTTTTGCCGATATTTTGGACATCAGAAGATTATGGGTTCGATCCCCAGCTTCTGCAGTAATTGGGGTCACGTGTCCTTAAGACACTTAACCCCAGTTTGCTCCTATTGCTTCATCAGTGGTCTGTAATTGTGTATGGATGTGATTAGCTAATACTGATGGCCAAGTCTCTGCCATTAGTGTGTGAATGTGGCGTGAATGGAGTGAAAGGGTGTGAATGGGTGGGTTTGACCAGTGATGTAGGAGTGCTTTGAGTAGTCAGACGACTAGGAAACACTACAAGCTCAAATATAGTTATTATATGTGAAACAGCCTAACCTTAATTCAGTCAGTAACACTATTGGGGGGGGCATGGCTAGAAACCCCCATATGGATGAATACATTTCTGACAATGCATAATGAGTACAACAAAATAGTAGGAGTGCAACAAGCTTTATGCTATAAAGGAGGAGGCTTGGGTGGAGGAGGTGAAGCTTTGCCAGCAGCAGCAGCTTGGTGCATCATCATCAATGCAAGCAGGAATTAGTGCGAAGTACGTCATATTTCAGTACATTGCTGTGTTGAGAGAAAGACCTGTTATTGGCCATGGGAGCGGGCAGGCGATAATTGGGATCAGCTGGCTGTCAGCTGATCATGGCTGGGCGTATGACTGCTGTGTCCTGCATGAACTAACTCTGAGCTTCATTAGCCTGGTAAAGGGGTCTTGGTACAGCCCTTTTTAGGTTAAATTCATTCAGCCCACAGGCCACCAGCTTTTTCCCAATCCTACAAGTGCAGCATTACAGACTGCAGAGATGCTTAAAAAACAGTTGTAGCATCACTTAAATTCAGAAACAGTTATTTTTTGCTTTACTTTAGTAAGTTAGATACACTGCCTGGCCAAAAAAAAAGTCGCCACAAAAAAAAGGTCACACACTCTAATATTTCATTGGACCGCCTTTAGCTTTGATTACAGCACGCATTCGCTGTGGCATTGTTTGGATAAGCTTCTGCAATGTCACAAGATTTATTTCCATCCAGTGCTGCATTAATTTTAATATTGATAATGGGAGAGTCTGACCACTGCGCAAAGCCTTCTCCAGCACATCCCAAAGATTCTCAATGGGGTTAAGGTCTGGACTCTGTGGTGGCCCATCCATGTGTGAATATGATGTCTCATGCTCCCTGAACTACTCTTTCGCAATTTGAGCCCGATGAATCCTGGCATTGTCATCTTGGAATATGCCCGTGCCATTAGGGAAGAAAAAATCCATTGTTTAAGAAATGAGAAGTTACTCATTGCATCAGCTGGGGTTAAATCACTCGTTGCCAGCTGAAAGATGCCCATGCAGTAATTATCCAATAGGAGGCTCGTACCTATTTGCTTAGTTAAATCCAGGTGGCAACTTTTTTTTTGGCCAGGCAATGTATAATGTTAACTGAAGCTACCAGTTGTTCTACTGGAGATAATTAAGTTAAATACATTTTTTTGTTAGCTTTTGTGCCGTTGCAATGCTAATTCTGTTTGCCTGTTAATGGGAATTTACATTAACTTATGTGTTAGCAACGAGCTAATGGCCTACAATTATTGCATGAACCATCACAGAGCATGTCTCTCTTTTTTTGTTTATTCTTGACACCAGCATGCATGCCTTTTTTCCTTAAGTCTAGATACTAAAAGAAGCATAAATATACCCTGTGTTAGTTTACACAATACCATGTTATACTTGCATTGACACATAAAGCTATAAAAAAGATGGATTGTGTCAGCATGGGGAGCTGTGATCAAAGAGCTGCTCATACAGTTTTTTAGGCGTCCTCTCCCTCCTCCTGATCAAGTCAGGTTTTATCATCCCAGCCTACAAGCGTCTGACGGGAATCATAGGTGCAAAATCCCGTCCCGGTTTTAATGAAGCCGTGCTGTAGCTGCTGCGTGAGAGGGAGAGGCTGAGGCAGACACCTCTCTGTGATGTTCACATTTCATATCTGCCTCTGCCCAGGAGCTTGCCTTTTCTGAATTATTAAGCAGAGAGGCTCTTTCTTCTATTCGGCTGATTCTTTCTCTACGTTTTCTCCCCCTCACTCGTTCCCTCTCGCTCGTCCTTTTTCTCACTCCTCCGTGTCACTTCAACCAGCTCTGGCTGAAGCTGTGGCTCTCACTGAGATGCAAATGGCAGCCTTTGAAGGGGCACATAGGGAACGTCAATTAATCCAGGCGTTTACTCGGCTGAAAAGAAAAAAAGCGCTGTGCAGTCATTGTTCGGGGGCTGTTTCATCTGTATTGTGCTACGGGGGCATGTTTTGAAACTGCTGTCCTCATGCCACCGGATTCAGTGGACTCTTCAAAGATTCAGGAGATGCACAAAGGCCAGGAAATGACATAGGAAGCTGAGGTTGCAGAGGTGTCACCGGAATGGGACTGTGTTGCATATTCCATCATGTCTTTTTTTGTTCCCAGACCCTTTCTAACACTAAAGCTGCAGCTCCCCATGTTCCTCTGCTCTAACCTCCCCATCTCCTGTGCCCTCTCCAGCCCCAGACCTCTCTCCAACCTCTACTTTTTATGCTCCTCGCTCCACACGTATTGTTCAGTATCCTCTCTCTAACTTTGTTTTCTGTCTCTTGGGCTGGTGACCTTCAGATCTCAACGAGCCCAGCCCCTGTTTGGAAAAGGAGTGCGAACACGGAGCGGTGTGCGTGGTCAAGAACAACGAGCCAGTGTGCGAGTGCCCTGAGGCCTGCCCACAAACGGCTGACCCAGTGTGTGGATCTGATGGCCACAGCTACGGCAGCCCCTGTGAGATGAGGGCCATGGGCTGTGCCCTGCAGAGAGTCATTCAGATCCAGCATAAAGGACCCTGTGGTGAGTACCTACACGTAAGGGAAGAAGCTAAAAAGAGGTGCAAAAAGAGAAAAAAGTTTTGACACTCCTTTTCATTTCTGCAAAATGTAAAAGAAGAAATCTGCAATGATTTCTTAAAGTGCATGTGGGTGGTGTTAAAAACCCTGGGGGCTTGTTAGAGCAACCCAGCATCATTGTAATTATAAGCACCTACAATTCTTCCTCACTCGTTTAATATCAGACACTCACAACTTAATAACCAAAACGAGTTAATCTTGAAAAAACAGAAGAAAAAATGAAAATTTCAAATTTAAAGAAAGTGCACAACAAGGGCATATCCAGGGGGCCACCTAGAGATCTACTTGGCCAACCAAGTGACCTCTCCAAAACTTCAGCTAAGACTGGCTGTGTTTTGCCAGAGGCTAGCTTATGTTTGATCCAATTTTGGGCTGTGTTGTAGGCTGCTTCCAACTTCCTTTGCATAGAAAATTTGCTGTTTTAATTATGCTTAGAGGACTTGGAGGAGTGTTGCAAGATATAGTAATAATGTGCAATGGTGATGTTACTGGACAATATTGCAATTACAATTTTGATATAATACATAATTGGTCTCATGAGTCTACCTGCTTGGTTATCAAGGAAAATGTGGAGAAGTAGCATATAAATATACAAAACCTAAGGTTTTTACAGTTCTACTTTCAAAATAGATATTCCGAAGCAAGGTTTTTCCTTTTTTGAAAAAAGGATCTTCTACAAAGTGCAGTAGTGGTACTATTGTAACCTTAAAGGCCCTTCAGCAGATATTTTTGTAAACCCTTTAAGTAGCAGCCTTTTATGTTATTATTTAATTGCATAGCTTGACATGACTGTGATTTATTATACAGCACTAACTTAGAGTGTACAGTATGTTGTGTTGCTTTTGCATATATTCACAGGAATTTAAAATTTGTAGGATGCCATAGTGTTTGTCATTAAATTAGATATAATAAGTAAAATCAGACATGGTATCTGAGCTCACATTCTTCAGAACACCCTTCAGAACACCACTCGCTGTCACGGTTGGGCCCTCCCAGTCAGAAAGTCTGGCTGTGCCACTGGTCAACAAAGCAGTTAAAGCCAAGAATCACACGGTACATTTACATGCAGTTAGAAAGAGTTTATTTGTTGTAAGTGTATCTAAAAATGGAGTTTAAAAGTGCATGTTCAATTGATCATGAGTTTACTTTTGCATACATAAACCTCAATTGGCCTCAAACTGGTCAGAGAATTATGTGCCTGCTACACAGTTTCCATGCTTGGCTTGATCTTAGCATAAATGCTAAGCATAGAAGAAGTCACGCTTTTGTCTGCCTTCAGATTTCACTACAAGCTAGAGGGAACGTGTGCCTCATTCCTCCCACAGATGATTTTTTTAGCAAGCTTAAAGTTTCTGGCGTGCTAACCTGTGCAACATGAATCTTGTACGACATCAAATTTATGTGTGCAGACTGTAGAATGACAACTCTGCTGAGTTACATGCTACAACGTACGCCAGGATGCATGAAATAAACATCATCAGTGCATCATCTAGTAGTAAATAGGGAAGTGAAGCAACAACAAGCCGTTGTAATTGTAGCATTCATATTCTTAGAAAAATGTCTGGGATCAAGATTTTTTCTTGTTGGAATCCAACAAACTACTGCTTTTTGGCATTTTCTCCATTCTAATGCTAACTTGTTTGTTGGTGCCAGTGTCATGTATATTGTTACATCACTTCTTCCTGCATTCCTGTTAGTTTGTATTCAATGTAGGTAGTAGCAGGGGTCACACTAGGAGATGGTCACCTTAAATTTCTGACACTGTCAGAATTTTATCCCAGGCTGTCTTTGATTGCAAGACCATGACAACAGCCGTCAGTCAACCTGTCTCACAGTGCAACATAGGATCATTGTTTTAGAGCCACGACCAAAGATAATGCCACGATTGGTCATCTTTCATCTGGGATAGGCTAAAGTCGTACAATGTATAGCAGGCTTAAAGGAGAGAGTAAAGTATATACTTCACAGAGCCGTAAAGTTTAAGTTACTGACCAAAATGCAACCACTTTACCACTTCCTAACTTGCTAGAAGGGTCAATCTTAAGAGTACTAACTGGATGAAAGGTTGCATATTGCCACCTAATTTAGAGGAGTCGGACTCCAGGATCCTGGATCCAGAAGGTCATGGCAACAAGGACAGCTCAGCAAGTGAAAGGCTGTGTCGTTGGTAGTTGAGGCAATAAGAGTCGGTGGGTCCGCTGGGCAGCAGGTATCCATAGGGGACCTTGGAAATTGTTGCTAAGGGGTACAGTGTCATGTTTATCTGGCCTTGGATGTCTGTATACTGGGACAAAGGTAGTAGTTCAGTAAACCGTCCTTATCTTAACTGTGCATGTACATATGCTAATTGCTGCACAACAAAACTAAACTAAACTGACTCCAAATGACACTCATGGGAGGCTTTTACCAAAACAAGCAAAAGAAGAAGCATAAGGAAAAATCATGTGTCTCTTAAACTCAAAAACATAGAAACAAATTTTCTTAATGGATCAACTTCCACTTAAATGGGCAGGGTTTAAACTACCATCTATTCCAGGCCTCAGGCCCTTTGCTAGTCAAACTTGCAAAATTAAACCCTGTAGCAGGTTTTTTTTCAAAAATTATTATATTCCAGGCTTTTCGCCTTTATTCGGATAGAGCAGCTGAAGAGGGACACAAAGCACAGGGAGAGTGAGCATGGGGTGACATGCACCAACATACACAGAGACCAGGAGTCAATCCCCAGACCAGTGTGTCAAGGACGCCTGCTTTTCCTACAGGGTGCCTGTTCTACCAATCAAGCGCCCTGCAGCAGACTTTTAACTAAAATGTGTGTTTTCAACTTGCTTAACTGTTCCAAACTGTTTTACATTCAGTCTTTGTGTGGATAAAAAGACTATATTAGAGAGTTTCTTTGGGGGCAAAAGCCTAAGAAAAAAAAACCAAACATAAATGATTAACAATATTCGAAGGAGGTTTAAATCTAAGGCAGACATGTGCCATTTGCAGATGAGCAAGTTTCAAATTTCACACAATTTCTCAGTCATTTATAGTTCAGTCATGAAATGATGTGAGTCACAGCTCACAGGTAGGGAAAGATCTCACCCTGTGGAATATAATTAAGCTGAAATTAATTAATAGAGCCACATTTACCCTGAGGAAAGATTACAACCCTCAGCTGTTAACAATGCACACATATGGAGCCGGATCCATGTTGACCCTTGAGGCTTCCCACTTGAAAGTCAAAACAATGCTTCACATACACTCCAGGTCTCTTAAAGAATTTCCTGATTCTCACTGCTGCTACTCTGTACCAACACTAAGACTGTTCTGACCTATAAGTAACGATGCACTTTCCTCTCCATGAAAGAGAATGTGCTGCACACTTGTCTCTAATTGGGTCCATGAGTCATTTGGCTTTGTCTTGCAGTGTTGGAGTATGAGGCAGTCATTAATACTCCAAGCACAGAGCAGCTTCAAGTGGTAAAACATCTTCAGATCTATGATGCAAGCTTACTGCTACACTGACAGATTTTTACAGCTAAGTAAACCCACTTAGTGAATTCTCTTGATGACTTAATGCCATCTAAGGAGGCCAGTTTCTACACTGCTTCTGATTGGTGATTGAGTATTCTTGTTCTGATCAAGCATTCTCTTTTCTCATACACTGGGCACAAGTACAGCTGTTATTAGCCCCTTTGGCCTGATTCCACATAACCTCAATCACCAATTTTTACTACAATAGATTTTTTCCTGCATATTTTCAAGACCATAACAAGGAAAATGAGTTGGCCTCCTTGGTGCTTTATTTATGGATGAGCTGAGCGGTTAGCTGAAAGATCAATACATCTGAATTAGCCTCATTTGCTTCTATGAAATTGCACTCCTCTATTTTTTGTTTTTGTTTTTTTTTTTGTCCTAAAATGCGCTATCAGTGTATGAGTTGTTTGTGATTGTTTTGTACAATGGCCTGAATTTCATTAGTTGACAGGGTTCGTTTTTGGACCGGTCCTCTCTCTCTGCCTGCCCGTGTGCTGCATCTGTCATCTGTCTCTTCCCAGCTTTCTCTAAATTGAAATCCAACACATACATAAGGTTGCACGCCAACAGGAAATGGAGCACAGGCAGTGTTTGGTGAGCAGGCGGGCTGACTCAATTTGGTGCGCCGCACAGCAGGTAGACGGCAGGTCCGCGGTCTCGGGTCCCTTGGCGATAATGAATAGTCTTTATTTTAAAAAGCGAGAGGCAGAGCGAGCTGGCGGAGTAGAGGGCCCTGTCTGTAATCCAGCACTATGGATGGTTCTTGGCTCCCAGAGGAACAGGCCTGCGTCAGCGCTACAGTGCCATAAAAACGCTGAGGCATTGGCTTGCCAGGCCCGAGCCGGCCGAGGAATGATGGCCATGATAATGTGGGTTATTTCTGGGCTGTTTGCACAGCTTTACTGGCTTTATTCAGCACCATAACAACTGACTGACTTAAGCCATTATCTCACCTCATTATCACAGGCCGTTCACACCACTGATGTACTATTACATGTTTATGGAGCAGAAAAGGAGAGAGAGGAGATGAGCATATGCTGCCTTCAGGTGCTGTTGGAAGTGTTGCATTAAAAAAAGCAACAGAGGAAAGTGAGAGTTAAGGTGAGATCTGCAGTGATTCAGTATCTAAAGTGTTCCATTTTTAACCTATATATTTTTACTTATATAAATACACACATTTCTATATTTTATCTAATTAGAATAGAAATGGTGATTAAGCCCCAAATCTTCAGCACTCAGTGCTCTTTGGTGTAACTGCTGGCAGAAATTGAAATCCCAAGAGGCGTCCGTCTCTTGGCTGTGGTTGATCCACTTGAGATGGGTTCAGCAGAAGCATTGCACTGTTATTATCGCTAAACAAACCAAGACTTTTAAGTAAGTGCAGATAAGTAATACTCAAAAATAAACACAAACCAAAGAAAAATAAAGATGTAAAGATGTCAGTCTAATGCATTGGTTCCCAACCTGGGGTTCGGCCCCCCCTTGGGGGTCACTAAAGAACTCAAGAGGGGGTGTGAGCATGGGCGTAGCACGGGGGGATAAAAGGGTACTGATTACCCGGGCCCACAGCAGGGAGGGGCCCTTGAGATGCCTGCAATAAAAAGTGGGCTTTTATTCAAATTTTCGTAGTAATTAGTGCCATTATTGAGTCAAAAGTGACTAAATGAATAAGTCAACAGACTGAAATTTGTATCAAATAGAGTAAAATACAGTACTGGGGGGCCGCTCCCTTAAAAATGTCTAAATGGTCTAGTCTAGTACTGCAAAATAATGCAAGTAAATTTAATTTAACCATAGTGAAAATTTTGCTCATAAATGAGGAAATTATGGTTAAAAAATACATCAAAATTCAATAATTATAACAATGATGCAACATTTGTTACTTTGCTAAGAGGAGACTTGTGTAATATTCTTTCTGGGGGCCCTAAATCCCTAGCTATGCCCCTGGCATGAGGCTTTATCTGCTCAGAGGTTGTCAACATTTGGTTTACATATACAAATTAAAATTATTATAACACACTCACTGGATGGTTTTGGTATGTCCTGTAACCAAATGTTGAAGGGTCCTCATGTTAGTTTGTACCTGAAGCCTCCAAATGGCTAAAACCACCCCTACCAGTAGGTGGCCCTGGATGGCTGATGAACTTTAAGCCATGAACCTGACACGCCAGATGGATGGATTTGTTTCACACATCCATCTGGTAAACCTCTCATAGATGGTGTTTGGGAAAGGGCAGAGCCTTTGAAAAAAACTCAGAGGGTGATTGGATGAACATTCTGTCAGTCACATCTTTATGGGCCTATCAGAGCAACAAAACACGTGACGTCGTCACCGCTACCGAGATGCGCCGCTACCAAGGAATAAACTCCATAGAGAACTGCATAACACGAACCATGGTGACTGCAGATATGTCAGTACATGACTTTTGTCGTTTTTGAAACGAAAACAACTCAATGCTGTTCCTTGCTCTTCTTTTAATGAAAAAATGGCATGTTCTGATAAAACTGAAGCTATAGCAGCATCCACGCTAAGCTCTTCCGCCATGATTGCACCAGCTTGCTGCTTGCTTAACTCACGACTCTGCCGCACCCGAAAGTACTGCCCCTTGACACTGATTGGTCCTGTCACTCTCTAACCGGGCCCAAACTGTTCAGATAGGAGCTTTACGAGATGGATTCACCAGTGAGAAACACGGAAACTGGCAAATCCGTCTGCTTTGCAAGGTTATTAAGCCATAGCAGTGAATCAAAATGTGCAAATTTTGCAGTGACAGGAAACCCCCCTAATGGGGTCCCATTAAATGACATTCAGCCTCTTTTGGCTGCTAAGTTTTATTGTTCCTAATTTTAGTACCTAAAACCTAACACTAAAGTAAGCTTTGGAAATTAAAAAAAAATCACATTTCCTTTTTTGTATTGTTGTAATTATTTAGGACATAATGAAGAATGCTGGCTGTAGAGCCCCCTTGTGAGTTTTTGCAAAGGGTCCCAACAGACTCTAGAGTCACGACTGAGAAATAGGTTCTCTTTTTGTTGTTTTCTGCCTCTGTTTTGTTATTTCCATCCGAATGCTCTGTAATGTGTAAGCTGTCGGATTTATGGCGTTCAGACTCCAAAGCAGGAGCTTAAGAGAGGCAGGTGAGGGCAGCAATAGTATAAGAGGTGAGAGGTGGCACAACAAGGAAAAATAACTTGGCATGTGTACTTAACTCTGAGTGTTTGTGTGTGCGTGGCTTACTCCTGCATCTCATGGGTCCAGCCATAATTTCATTTCCTCCCCTGCAGGCTGGAAAAATGGTGGTTATCTATATGGCTCAGGTGCAAACCTGATAGCAATGTGAGTGACATTTGTTATTATTCTGAGATTTTCCCTTCTCCTGCGTTTGAGTGGCGGCGACCTTGTAAGGTAGGCAGGGAGAGGTGCTCTCAGTTAATAGACCCCCCAGCTGGATATCAGTCGCCTTGGAAAAAAGGGCGATTCATACGGCTTTACCCAAACAGATGAGAGCACAGGAGCTTCAGTCATTTTAGAAAGGAAAATAACAAATTCCCCTTTTTCTCCCACAGGTGTTTGAAATGATATATACAGTTGAGTAAGAAATATAGGTCACACCAACATCATGATAGTGGTCGGACAGTGAAGAGGGAGGGAAAGTAATAAATGCAGGAAAAGGAAGGAGATGGAGGTAAAGAGATGAGGAAGAGCAGAGGAAGTAGGGAGCAGAGTTAATAGCACGCCGGGCAGGCAGGCATCGACAGGGGAGTTGTTATCACCCAGGCATGTTCACAAGCCTTCAAAACACAAACCAGCCTCCTTCTTCCTGCTTAATCCTGAGGTAATACTCTGCCCAGAACCCCTCAGCAATTCAGGTTTTTTCCCCCCGCTGAGGATATCAACAAAACGGTGTGAAACTGGAGGGTGTTAGAGTTTTTTTTCACTACTCAATAGTGCAATCCTTCATGCTTTCAAGGCCACTTTTTCTACCAACCTGCCTCCTATGTCTCATTTTTGCTACCAAAACCATAAACTCTGGCACCAAAAACAAAAACAGAAATCGTTACAGTGCAAAAAGCAGCATCAGCTCTCCAGAGTTTAAGCCCAGGGGACTTTCAAGGGACATTAACTCAATGGTCGTCCTGTGTGATAGTGATGGCACTGGATTCTGTTATCAGTCAGAGGAAAAACAATAGAGGAAAAGCAAGAATTGCTGATGTACTGTGGAGTCAGATATGACAAAAAAGGTTGAACACCTCATTTCCACTTGGGTATGTAACTCCATTTTTGAAGGAAAGTCAACCAAAAGTCTATTAGCTCCAATGGGAGGCTCCCTACATAATCCTGTGGTCCGAGATGTGCCTTGAATAAAACTAAGTTGAACTTCTGTGGTGGACTTTATAGAGCACCAATCATCAACTGGTGGCCAGAGGGCCATTTCAGGCCCCCCAAAGCTTCCTCTCCGGCCCCACAGAATATTACATTCAGAAAAGGAGGAAAAGAAGATTTTGTGGTTTAAAGGCATTTTTGGATTTAAATGTCTGAATAGCATAAATTTTGATCTGATTTTACAGAAATTCACTTGTCAGCCATTATTACTAAATATATATATATATATATATATATATATTTTTTTTTTTTTTTTTTTTTTCTTTTTTGTTAATGGGTAAGACTGGCAGATATGTTGTAAAAATGGACTGAGAAAGTGGTGAAAAAGGTTAAAAGAGTGGCAGAAATGGGTGATGGCGTGGCACAAAGGGACAAAAATCAGCAGGAAAAATGGTGAAAAGAGGTTAAAATGTAACAAAAACTGGTAAAAGAGGGAAAAAAGAGACAAAAAGCATCAAAAATTGGTTTACAAGTGGCAAAAATGGTGCTAAAAAGTAACGAAAATAGGTTACAAAGTGATAAAAATGGATTTAAGAATGGTCCAAAGGAGATAAAACATGCAGAGACAGTGGGTAAAGGGGTTAAAGCAGTGTTACTTTACCCATGGCCACATGTGACTCTTTTGTGATGATTTGCAGCTCTTTTAAGTCTTAATTTGAAATATTATTCCCCAGAAAACCTTAAAAAGGGAAACTTTGACCTCATAATTATGCATTGCAAGTCATATAAATCATTTTGTTACACCACACTTACACAGAAACCTTTAATTTAAGTTTTTGTCTATATATTTCCATTGCCCTTATTTGCAATTTTTGGCCAATTTTCTCAAATTTTTCCCAATTTTAATCCATTTTTGCGGCTTATAGCCAATTTCCACCACCTAATTTTGCCACTTTTATCCCATTTTTGCTATGTTTATCCTGCTTTTTGCTATATGCAATTTTCCCATCTTTGCCAACTCATCAACTCATCTCTGCCCTTTTTTTGCCAATTTTCAACCCAGTTTTTGGCATCCTATGCTTTGTTGCTTTTTGACCCTTTTTGCCATATTTAACTTATTTTTATTGCCACTTTAACCAGAGCCACCAACTCTTATGCATTCGGTGTGAGAGTCACGCAAATGACGCTTTTCACACACACTCACGCCACACCTCCCATTCCTCACGCATTTCTAGAAATTCAGCCAAGCACCCGCCCTCGCTACCTCTGATTGGCTGAATTGCAGGAAGACAGCCTGTTATTGTCAAATCAGATTCCCCATGGGGAGGAGCTGCACATGTCAGCTAGCTGACGAGGGTGAAGTCAGAGCTAGAGTCACGCAAATGACAAAGTCTCACTCCAAGGTTTTCTCACAAGTTGGCAGACTTTTTTTGACACTTTTACCACCTAGATTGTGGCACTTGCAAAGGTAATTTTTCAACAGTTTGGCTCTTTGGTTGAGCAGGGTGGAGTAACACAGGGTTACAGAATGGCAAAAATCTGGTTAAAGAAGCAAAAGCCATCAAAAATGGGTTAAAAGTGGCAAAAAAAATGTCCAGCAAAGTAATAAAGGGTTAAAGAGTGGCATACAGGGGCTATAATAGGCAGGAAGGTTGCAAAAAGGGTTAAAAAAGTGGCAAAATAGGCACGAGTGGCAAAATTGGTTGAAAAGTGGCAAAAATGATCAAAAATGGGCCAAGAGTGGTAAAAAATGATGCAGAAATGGCCAAATGAAGTAATGAAAAGAGGTTGAAAAGTGCCAAAAGTGAGCTAAGACTGGTACTTAATCACAATGGGGAGGGCCCATTCTCTGGATTTTCAAAAATACAAACAAACACTGCTACAATAATATGTAAATAAGACCAAAATATTAATTTAATTTTAGTTTATTTGAAAGTCCAGCCCCTAGAGTATTTGTCAAGACGACATGTGGCCCTTGTGCAAATGTACTTGATATAGAGATCGTAGGGTAGCGTGATAGCTAAGCTAACAAGCAAACTGGCTCTTTTGTTGATTGCCAAGTGATTTTGTATGATTGAATATGAAGTACAGTCAAAGTCTTGATAGTTTGGTATGCATGCTGTTCTGCAATAGTTAGCTAAAAACAGGTTAGCTAACATGAGATACTGGGGTGCAGACATGGGTTGAACTTGTAGAAAAAATTCTACGCTCAAGGCAGGCTAACAGCTTCAGTTAGTTGTACTTGTTTAAATACATATAGCCTCTCCCTCAGGCAGCCCCCATGACACCAAATAGGATAAGTGGTATAGATGATAGATGGATTGTATTTTCTATTGCTGTTGAAATCTGCTGCCTCAAAGCAGCTTGCAGCTTGCATTTTGAAATAAAGCATCTAATTCTCAAAACACAATGTGTGTTACATAAAGTTAATACTGAAATGTGTTTATGAAAAACAGCCTCAGAATTTTAGAAATCAAGATTTGCCTGGCACCAACATGGGTCGGCCAAGCAGAAGCCTAATTTTAGCTCGCCTTGTTGCCAGGCTTGTGCCAGTTCTGTGATGAATAGCACGCGAACATCATCATCCCGAGTCCACTCATCTTGATGCCAATTCTGGCTCAAGCTTGCCCAAGTGTTTCTTGTTCTTCGTGGGTCTACAAAATATTTCCAAACCTGGCAGCCATTTGAGGGCCAATGCAGGTCACATTTTGTTCCAGTTTTGTGTTGCAATCTGCCCAAATCAGGTTATTACGTGGGCTATCTTGCTTCAGTATTATTTTTTTTCCATTTTATATAGTCAGAACATTTTTTTGGATACAGTATTTAATTTTATAAGTCCTGGCAGGATAAGGCCGTAAAAATATCCTTCTTTGATACTGGAGACTGGAGTGTTACAGTGTCTGTTTTTAGGCTGAAGAATTTTTTTTCATATGAAGACATGAAAGGTATTTAAATAAGATAAAAGATCCAAGTTTCTAATGATGTGTAACTATTTTAAAACCATGAGAATGTATGTTAATGCCTGACGGACTTTCTGCCTCAAAGTCTGAACTTCTTACGGGTATGAAGTTGTCTTCTTTTTGTTTGACCAGAACTAAAATTAGTGTTGACAGACTTGGAAATGACTCAAAGTAAGATGACACAAAGTAGTCATCTTAAGATTACCAGTAATGGCGGCAAATCTCCCTCTCCTCCAGGCTTTGAACTGTCTTTTTCTGCTTGTTTGTGTGAGGTGCATGTTGTCTGGGGAATCAGGACAGTGTGGAGAGCCAGGTGCGAAGGGTAAAAGCTGATAAAGATGCAGGTCTGCTATCAGGACGCAGGGTCTGATAAAGGACAGCACCTTCACTACTTGATATACAGCTGCTCCAAACACAGTGACACAGCATATAAGCTACTTTCCTTCATTTTTTCACCAAAAATTTTTAAAGCCAGCGCACTGTCTTCCATGCCTCATCCCAGACTGATTATTATTACCTTTTTCTAAGTTGTGTTATTCCAAAACTTTAATTATTTGGCTCAAAAATTGCACTTAAATGTGTTTCAGCACCTAATTACAGGCATCAATTTTCAGCCAAAACAACCTCCACTCTTCTGGGAGGCTTTCCACAAATTTTTGAACATGCTTACAGAGATTTCACTCCTGTCCACCAGACAGGGTCTTTAGTGAGGTCTGCCGCTGATTCTGAGGCCTGGCTTTCGTTTGGTGTTCCAATTAATCCCAAAAGAGTTGGATGTCTCTGCAAGGGCCAGCACATTTTCTTTTTGCCAAACTCTGAAAACTCTTTCATGGGCATGCCTTTGACCACAGAGTTATTGTGGTGTTAGAACAGGACATACTTTACCCAATGATGTGGCCGTTAAATTGGAGGAATCTTATTGTCTGGGATAACAATGAATGCTGAAGAGCTGAAGTACAATTCAGGAGTTTCTTAAAAGTTTAAAAAAACAAAAATAATTTAAAAAAGTAATAGCCAATGAATGTTTTGTAGTGTCAGGGTCTGTTTTAACCAACACGAGGAGGCAGTATGTGATGGTTTCTGTGTTGGCCATGTCCTAATTTAGGGGCTGCATCCTCTGCAGAGAGCATTTAAAGGCCACAGCAATGTGTCAAATGCTGTCCCATTTCAAAGGCTCCTTTAGACTGCAAATGCATCCTTTCCCTGACATATCCCATCATGTTCCCAGATTCTTTTTTTTTTTTTTTTTCAAACAATTATTTATGGTCAAAGTTTGATCTTACAATACTGAATATGAATGCTGAACACAATTAAAGACTCAGGAAAAGTTAGTAAGGTGAAAGAAAAACAAAAATGGAAGTATTACGTAGAGAATAGAAGAAAAGAGTAAAAATTCTCATCAGGAATCACCAAGGTTTGTTTGATTTGAACCATTGCAGTATTGTCTTGGAGTTTGTCAGCTCTTTCATGAAGATTAAGAGTAATAGTCTGGTCTTCATACATAGAGCTTTGCCTGCAAGCTGGTTCAGGCACACAACTCAAGCTGCACTGATTCATACTTGGCACACATCAATCCTCACACCTCCCTATGCCATGAATCCTCCAAAGTTGGCGGTCTATTTAAATTGCAAGAGTTTTTTGATCACTTCCTCTGCTATGTCGTTGCCTTGCTGCTCCAAATTTTTCGATCTCCCTACCACCCCAGTATTTACCTGCAGGCCCTGCACATAATTTAATAAATCATAATAGGTCATCACTCCTCAGATTTAATAGTTGAAAACGAGGTCGACATTGTAGCCTGGATGCAATCCTCAACTGTTCTCAACAATATAAATCTGATTTGTCTGACAGAAACCTACATTTTTTAAATGTAATGTTTGGTGGTAATGACTGGGGAATCTACATTAACAAGTTCCTGTGTATCAGTTGAGGTCACCTGGTGACAGGGACTGATCCTAAAAACCAAAAGGTAAAGGCATTCATAAAAGAAACACAATCTTATGTTTATGATGATTGACCAGAACAGTGTCTGCAGCTCCCTGTCTCTCTCTCCCTTACACTGTAACTTTAAACACAAAAACAGTAATTTGCACATGTTATGATGACTTCAGTTATAAGCAGCAATAGATAAGACCAAAAAATGTACTCAGCCGCATCACAAAGACGGAATGGAAAAATTGCACTCTCTCCCCAACTTGGCACAAGCTCATGCAGATAATTCATATGAAGGTCTCTGTCAGGATGTAATGACTCAGAGTTTCATCTTTCAAGGAGGGAAAGAACCTTACTGCTTTTTTCTTTGCAGCACAAGGCCATTTTGCCTTGCTCTGAAAATTTTTGCAATGTGTAGAAAAATAAACATCAGAGTTGGTGTGTAATGTTTGAGTATGTGACATTTCTTTCAAAATGGAGATACAGTTTTACTTGGCGGAGAAGGCTCTGCTCAAAAGATGCTCCCTAGGTTAGTGAAGCAGCATGCTTTGACTCTCCAGGGAGCACATGGCTAGAAACCCCCATATGGATAGATACATTTATGACATTGCATACTGAATACAACAAAGTAAGTTCAAAAGTAAGTAATACATAGTAATAGAATCTCAAAATGAGGATGAAACAAGCTTTTTGCCATAAAGGAGGCGGCTGGGGTGGAGGAGGTTAAGCTTTGCCAGCTGCAGCAGCAGTAGCATGGTGTATCAGCATTAACTCAAGCAGGGATTAGTGAGAAGTATTTAAATACACTGCTGTGTTGAGAGAAAGATCTGTGATTGGTTGTGGGAGCTGGGAGGCAATAATTGGTATCAGCTAATAATGCAACTAACGCTGAGCTTCATTTTTGTGACAAAAAGTTTTCAAAATATTCACCTATTTACAAAAAAGTCCTTGTTCTTATTTGTATCATTTCTATTTGAGCCATTTCTCAAAGCAGTTGTTGTCTGCAGTGGCACAGAGAGCCACATCACAGGCTCTCTGTCTCTCTTCCTCTCCATTATGAGTTGCACAGTTTGAAATAGCATGGCGCAACTACAGAATAGCCTGCCATTGGTTGTTGTAGCTCATCACAAAGCATTATGGGATACAGTATGGCAGTTAGCATGCAAAGCAATTGGCAGAAATAATCGAAAATGGATTAAAAAGTGGAATAAATGATGTTCAATCTCAGACATACTGATGTACATTTAATCCTTGAATACCATGGAAAGTCACCGTGATGTCAGGCTTGCTTGAATATCCTGCATAAGAGCTACAAAGGTGGGGATAGCATAATTAGCATGCTAAATTGGCTTGTTTCAGTGGGGAAAAAAGCAAGTGGCTGTGATTTATGGTTCAAAAGTTATTTAACTTTTAAGAACCTGTCTTTAGAGGGTTAAAAAAGACAATTAAATAAAAGTGATCATTCTTTTTAACACATTATTTATAAAGCATTTGCAATAAGAGTTGATTTAATCACAATTAGATTGATTTTTTTTAAGTTGCTCAGCCATACTTTGAAGTTTGGGTCCTTTGGAGGCTGCTTCTGTTGACGGTTGCAGCTCCTGAAATGAGACAGCAAAAGTTGATAAAAATGCAATAGCAGGAGGTAAACTTAAGCATATAAAATTGGAGGGAAAAAAAAAAAGATAAAACATGAAACACTAACATTAACTGAAAAATACATGCAGAGAGTGAAAAAACAAAGTAAGAACTCATGACACCTACTTTCAAATTGTTCATTTTTCCTGGAAAATCATCAATGTCATAGCAAAACATAGCAGCTTCAGGATGAGGCAATCAACTGAAATTAAAAATTTTGGGACATTTTTGCCACTGAGGTCCTAAAACGTGAAAAATTAAACAACAGGACCAGTTTAATGCGTTGCAGCTCCCCTTTATCATTAAGCTTCATTAGAACTGAAGGGCAAAAACTGAGTACCAGCCTGGGGCCAAAATTATACATGTAACATTTGGATGAAATATTCTTAACTGCTCCATTCATTTGATTTTTCATGCATGACTACAGGACATATGTCATTTTTTTATATACCATGCATGGCTTCTATTGGTGCTGTACCGTATGTTATGTGTCATACATTTCCTTATGCAGATCACAGTTAAGGCTGTTAATCCGCACAGGGAGTCGATGGCGGCATTAGACGGCGAGATGAAGGGAATAAAAGACTCTAAAAGAGTAATAAACAGATTAATAATGTGGAAGGTTCCAGCCTCGCCTCTCTCAATTAGTGCTTAATCAGCAGCCGTTATTAGCCCGCCGCTAATTGAATGCGATATAGCGAGCAGTGCTAATGCAATCCTCCAGGTGTAATTGGTGTCAGAGGGGGAGGTTCATTTTCTGCTAGCCTCATAGACAGATGAGTCTTCACACTACACGACTTCACATGTGCCCTTTGTTTGTTTCCTGCCCCCCCCGTGTGACATCAACAATCAGCCGACATGCCCACTCCTGCCTCGCCGTTTCTTCAGGGAAAACACTTTGCCCCCTGGAGTGGGCAAGAGTTGATGCAAGTGAATCCACCAACTGGAAACAGATTCTCAAAAGCTCTCTTGGGGATTTTAGAGCAGCCTTTTGGAGAGAAATTGCACAAAAAAGTCACTTATTCAGACTATTCATGAGCTGATATTGACAACCTTTCCTAGAGTGATGACTACAACCAGAGAGAGGCGACTTTCCCCACCAATTTTGAAAGTAATTGCTCATAAGTGTCCCCAAAAACAGCCCTGGCGCCATAGCCTTCCCAAAGGCCTGGTGAGCAGCAGTACCTGGCTGTTAGCAGATAAAGCAGTTGGCTTCTAGGTCAGAGAGTTCATGTCTTGTCTCATTGAGGCAGAGATTCTTTCCTTCACACTTTCAGGGTCATTAAGTGTTGTTTACCAGACTCGTCATGTGTTTTTCCTCCAGAGTATCTTCAGTTCTTACCACTTTCCTTTACAATCCTGATAGATAGACTGCTGCAGAGATAGTCAACCTTCTGGCATATTCTTCTCTCTGCATCTGAAGCTCTTTCTGTTCAGTTATTTAGTTTCAGCCCCAGAAAAGTTGCTTTTTGGTGGTTCTGATTTCTTCAGTGCTGAGTCCAGTATACTCCTGGGAACTTTTCAGCGCTTTTGGCTTCTTTTTTTTTTATCCTCGTTCTCAGATCTGCCTCAGTAGAATTCTATCAGTGGAGAGGTTTTTTCAAATTTCATGGTTTGGTTTTTTAGCTGTCATGCATGTGGACCGTGACGCCTTTTAATAGGCAGGTGTGTGCCAGTCAGGAGAACTTCAAATGGACTGAATCTGCCACAGGTGGACTCTGAAATAAAGTTTCGCATCCGCTCTCAACTCACTATGGAAACTTTGCATCACTACCCCTTTATATGTCTGCTTCCAGCACAACAGTGCCTAAAGGTAGATAAATAAAATACAAAGCCAGGTTGTTTTTATTTTGTGTTAAAATGCTTGGATGACTGTATGAATATGTTAACTGCCTCTTAAAATTGCATTGTGGTACTTTATTCATGTTAGAACTACATAAAGCAAACAAAAGTTGCTGAAATCTTTCTCACAGAAATACATAAAAACTTATGTTGTGAACATTCAGCTCCAAGTTTTGGTGACTGCTGCAGGGGCCTGGAGGGAAAACGAGATAAGGAAAGATTGATCCACAAACTAGTCCAACTCTAAATGTATATGAGCCTCTTAGTTAGACTTCAACGCCACCTTTAACTGGGGTGTTAATGATAAAAGGTTTTTATTACCCTTAAATTCCACATACTCTGTCTGCACAGCAAGCTGCACGCAAAGTGCACTCCAGAGCAAATCACTCCCAGTCCAGTCAGTCTTTGCACTTCCACATGTTCTCAAGTCAATTTAAGATGTGTGCTAGAAGTGCCGCTTATCTCTGCTCCGCTCAAGATATGCGCTAAAGCTATTTTAGCACAGGCCACTGCCGAACACACCAATCCATGGTAGAGTTTATATGCTCTGCCTGAGCCTGGCCCTGCAAGGCTTGTGACCCAGACCCGGTCAGGCCAGGATCCCTGGGTATGTGTTGCCTCATAGCTTTCGTCACTTCAGGGGTTGACTTTCCTGGCTTTCATGGGTTGGCTTACAAAACTTTCTTGGGTGGGCTTTGTTTTGTTGGGGAATGGATTGACAGTTGTAGCTGGTTCAAACAGACACCTAAGGACAATCCATTGCCATCCACTTAGAGGCATAACACAGGCAATTCTATTCGTTTTTTATGTTATTATAGCAATATTAGACATATTTTATAGGATATTGTTGGAATTTGTTTGTGTAATTTGTAGTTTTATTTCATGTGCATGTGAGGTGTTGTTCTTTTGTAGCATAGCAAAAATTCAAATTTTTTCTACCTTTATTTGCAGTTTTCACCAATATGTCAATGTGGGCAAAGTTCAGTAAATCAGAGAAACCTTACTATGACTCTGACTTCATTGACATGGGCTTAGCCTTTAGATTTTGTGATCTCTCCTCTCCAGCTGTGCTTTGGAAAGGCATCCAAGGGGAAATGGCATACGATGCTACAAACATGGCAGTATGTGGAATATGTGTGTCGGGGCCGTGTTGCCATGTTTTTCATGCCAAAAAACCCCTGAAACACTCCTCACAATATTTATTTATTTATTGAATCACTCATTTTGAATGGGTGAAGGTAATCAGCAGTTTGAAATAAAACATTTTTGAGTAAGCTATCTTGTAACTAGAGGAAACGTATTCATGCACTGCTGATATTAACTAAAAAAAAGAATCACATCGTCACATTAACATAAGCACTAAGCCTTTTTCACCCCTCCTTATCTCCATCTAGATGAAGCTTGTGCCAACTGCTCATTCGGTGCAATCTGCGATGCCCAGAGCGGCCAGTGTCTGTGTCCATCGGAGTGTGTGAACTCCCACCAGCCCGTGTGTGGCAGCGATGGCGTCACCTACCAGAGCGAGTGCGACCTGCATGTCCAGGCCTGCAAAGACCAGACGGACATCCGAGTGGTCAGCCAGGGAGAGTGCAGTGAGTGCATTTGTACAGTATTTGTCTAATAGTTACAGTGTGCCACATTCCCGACTTCAAACAAAGAATATAAATGATTCCTGGCATACGCACAAGTCCAAGAATGATCAAAGAAAGAAAGAAAAAGAAAAATGCATGATGTGTGAAGTTCTTTTTCCCTCGCTTTAAATTAAATGTGGATAAAAAAGAATACAAGTAGAGCTCAACATCATACAGCTGCAGGCAGGCAGCTCATATTCTAACAAACTCTTTGAATTGCTAGACACTCAGATGTGGAATTACTGAGGGAGCAAGTTTGTGTCAGTTTTTAGAGGGGGGTATTTAAAAGAGGAAACTGTATGCATGACAATTAGGGAGGGATCAGAGATTCCTCTTTTTAAAATTATTCCAGAGATCCATTTGAAGGATTGAGTAAAATACAGCAAAACAACCCCATGAATATTTTCTGCCCTGGTCGATGCTGCTCTGACTGCTCCCTGTGCTCTGTGTGTAATTCAGAGACATGCGGCAGCACAGTGTGTGCCTGGGGAGCCCGGTGTGTCCAGAATAAGTGTGAGTGCCCGCAGTGCACAGGCGAGGCCTTCTCAGTGGTGTGCGGAAGCGATGGCACCACCTACAACAACGAGTGCGAGCTCCGTCTGTCGTCCTGCATGCAGAAAAAGAGGATTGATGTGACAAAGCCGGGCAGCTGCGATGAAGGTAGGAAATGGACGTTGAAATGGTGTAATTATGTTAACCAATCGGCCATTGAAATGGTGTGATTATCTTTATCAACTGACCTGTGGTACAGAACTCAGTCATCTGTGGACTCTTGTAATGGCTGCACATGCCACCAGCAGCATGCCAACAGGCGGGTGTAGCAAGACGTGAAGTAGAAGTCGTACAACAGAACCTGTTACATGAACACAACTTACTTCTGGGTGATTAAGTTCAGGTCAGCTGCACAGTTTAGAAGCAATATTTTCATGCTCTGGCTGTTTTGTTTGTCCTTCTGTTACACTTCATTTCTTCTCTGTTGCCTTCGTCTTTATTCACCTTAAAGTTTAATAGACCACGGCTCATGCCCTTTATTTTTAATTTACCCTATTTTATCACATTTTAGTCAAAAACACCAGTATTTTCTGATCTGCTTTTTTATTTTCTCATGTTCCTTGTTTTTGTTTTTTTTTTAATTCCTAAGCACTTCGCTGCTTTTACTCTTCTTGATACATGACAGCCAAGCAGAAACCTCTGACATTTAAAATTAGGCCACTTGGGAAGTGCCAAAAACTGAAATTTCTTGAGTACCTCACACATCCCAATAACACCATAACAGTCTAACAGCCAATCTCCTAGACCATTCGACTGTGATCAGAATGGAAATACACGCAAAAAAATTCAAAATAATATCCGATTGAACTGCAGTTTAGGGTTAGGGTAATTGTTGAGGTAACCTGATCTGCAAAACCTGATTACAAAATGTTTGATAAAACCAAGTAAAAGGTGTGCTAACAGGATAAAAGATTGTGCAAATGTAGATAACAGAGGTATGTAGCTAACGTAGCTAAAACTAGACTCACAAAGCTGCTATGTAAGCTACATTTATGTATAATCTATGTAACCAAGTAAGCTTTAGGTACGTTTGCTAAAGCTTACGTTGCTAAAGCTGATTTAGCTATAGATAGGAAGCTACATAACTAATGTAGCAAACATAGCTAAAGCTAAACTCACAAAGCAGATATGTAAGGTATGTAGCTACGTTATCTACATTGCCACATCCTCTTTAGTTATGTTTGCTAAAGCTCACATTCCTCCCGTCACTAAAGCTAACTTAGCTATAGATATGAGCTTTGTAGCTAACCTAGCAAAAACTAAGCTCACAAAGCAGACTTGTAAGCTATGTGTTTGTGTGCTATGTATCCTTTAGCTAGGTTAGCTTAACCTCACAATGCTCACATTTCTAAAGCTACCTTAGCTATGGATATCAGAGCTACATAGCTAATATATCTAAGGCTAAGCCCACAAAGCAGCTACTTAAGTGACAAATTTACAAGATCTATATAGCTAAGTTAGCTTTGGCTATGTTTGCTAAAGCTCACATTACTAAAACTAACTTAGATATAGGCTGTGTCCGAAATCACCCCCTATTCACTATATAGTGCACTATATAGTGAACACGCCATTTTGTAGTGGTGTCCGAATTCTTATTGTTATTCACTATATAGTGCACTCATTCTATCCCACAATGCATTGTGAAAAGTAGTGAACAACCGTTGGTCACTAGCCCAGCAGTATTTACCATCATGCATCGCGGTTGCTGCTCTCAAACATGACGGACGAACGAGATGAGCACAGGAACATATATAAAAACATTTTTAAATGCTTTTTTGTTTGTTGGTTTTACCAAATCTGTAAGAAAATATTAAGGACTCAAAACGGAGTAACTTTTCCCCCATGATGATTACAAGACAAGTGACCATCATCTTTTTGCAAAAATAAGGGATAATACACACAAAACATATATATTATTTTGTCACTATAGAGACAACTTTTTTATCTATTAGAATATTTATTTTTTTGTGAAAATATGTTACATTTTGTAGCAGTTTTCATTTAAATTCTACCGTTAATTTTGATCCTCAGCCGTTGTCAAGGGAATCTACGAGCTGTTACTGCTAAACGTTTTAATTGTGAGACGGCGATGACGTCATCGCCCGCAGCCGGAGTAGTGTCTGAAATCATTTTAGTGTTTTGCAGCTGGATAGCGAGTAGGGAACGAGTGTGTGGTTTCGGACACAGCCACAGATAACATAGCTACATAACAGAGTTATGTAGCTAAAGCTAAGTTCACATTGTTAAAGCTAACTTTGCTAATGTAGTGGCATTGATATTGTAGCTAGAGTTGCAATTTTAGCTTTATATACGTATTCTAATCCCAGATTAGATCCCTGACCTTTTTGTCTATTTTATCTGAGGAATATTACTTAGTCTGTAATGTCTGCAATATGTTTATTTGATACATGTAATGGCCAGACTTTTTGAATAAGTTAAATAAAAAAATATAAAACTGGAACTACGTTGTCCTGGCAAATTAGAACACATTAGACATCTGATTTTTTAATTATAACAATTTTGATTATGTTCATTTCAGACAGGGTGCATGGTGGTTGCAAACAGCTGTATATTGGCTTGGTTTTCTTTTTGGCATGCATGTTAACAGGTCAGGGCTTTCATACCACCTGTGTGAGTGCCTTGTCTCATGCATCAACACACCTTGACACACCAGCTTATCTTTTAATGTGAGCTTATCTTCATCAGGAGGTTTTTGATGAAAATGAATTCAGGAACTGTGAAAGAGTGCCCCATAAAAGTCTCCTATTCAAGTTAGCAACTAGATAGACGCAGAGGAACAAGTGAAGTTCAATCACACAACTCACCTTTTCAATTTTTTAAGCTTTTATTGCAATAAGTTTGGTTTTGCATCTAGACCCCAACCTCATTAGCATATTTATTTTGTGTGCAGAAATTGAGGAGTGGTGATATTTTATCTAAAACCCCAAAACATAGCCTGCAGGTTGTTGACTTTAAGTTGTCTGCCTGAACCAGCTTCCAGGCTTTGCTTTATTTGATGTCCTTTTTTGGGTTTCAGCTGCATAACCATATGGAGTATTGAAGGATAAACAGCATACTAGGCTGTAGATGCAGCTGACTGCCAGCTGATTGAACTATTGTCTCCAAGCTCTCACGGCCAATCACAGCTTATTCTCTCAACAAGGCGTTCTATTAAAATATGGCGTCCTTCTCATTGATTCCTGCTTCACTAATGCTGATCACACTGCTCTGCTGCTGGCAAGGCTTCACCTCCACAACCTCACCCGCCTCTTTTCTAGCCTAAAGCTTTTGTTGGGCATTTATATTCACTTCAGTGCTGCTAAGGAGGGGACTACTGCCTATCTAAATTTCATTGTATCTGACATGCATGTTCAATAATGTATCTATGTAGCTAAAGTATACGGGGCGTTCTAGCAGAGTGCTCACTAGAAAGTCAAAACATGCTGCTTGGTTAACCCAGGGAGCATCTTTTGAGCAGACATCCATTTTTGCAGCCAATGGTTAAACCTACAGTATGACGAGCGTTCCTGACTGACGTCTAACAAATGACTTCAATCTGCCCTCCATTCACCTCATTCTTCTGTCCACACAGAAATACCTGCACCTCTCTGTCTTTTCACACTCTGTCTCATACTGTAGTTTCATTTTTAGTGTTTCTGCCCTTTTAACAGTTTCCATTAGCGGTATGTTAAGGATGCACAAAAAATGTAAAGTATGTTTTGACATTTTTCAGTAAATATCACATCAGGTGAACCACGTCTCTCGGGTCTTGTTAATGGTGACACATGCTACAGAGATCATCATAAACTACACAAGTACAGGGCAGTGCTGGAAGCAACAGGTTCAGAAATATATGTAAGAAATGCATAAGAAGCGTCACTTTTAATACTAAATGTCTAAACTCAATTGGGCTCATGGTGAAGAAATTTGTCTTAGTGTTTGTAACAGGACAGGAAAGGAATTCAGACAAGCCAAACACTGATTAATGCACTGGGTGCACAGTGCTCAAATTATCAGAGTGTCACACTACTCAGCCTCTGGGAAAAGTTTACTCTAGGATGCTGGAAAGGAGACTCCAGCCGATTGTCAAACCTCAGCTACTGGAGGACCAATGCATGGAAGTTTGCTCATCTAGTCTACATGTGCTGTGTGGACTTGGGGAAGACCTGTGTCTTGCTGGGGGTACTGTGGGAATATGAAGTGGGCCATTAGGTTTCTGTATAACCGAAGTGAGAGCTATGTTCCCAATCCAAGTACAAAGTTGAACATGTTTCCAGTGCATGTTGGCCTCCCTCACTGGCGAATCCATCTGGCAAAGCTCCCGTCTGAACCATTTGGGCCCGGTTAGAAAGTGACAGGACCAATCAGCAACGAGGGACAGTACTTTCGGATGCAGCAGAGTTGTAATGTAGGCAAGCAGTGACAAGAGGCCGGTGCAATTATGGAGGAAGAGGTTAGCATGCTAAAGTGGCAGTTTTATCAGAACTTGATGACATTTCTTTGTTAAAAGAAGAACAAAGTTAAGCAGTGAGTTGTTTTCAAAATAACAAAAGTTGTGTACTGACATGTCTACAGTTGCCATGGTTTGTGTTAAGCAGTTCTTTATGAAGCTTACTGCTTTGGTAGAGGCGCAGGCGCAGCTGTGTCATGTGTTTTGTTGCTCTGATTGGCCTGTAAAGATATGACAGACAGAACATTCATCCGATCACCCTCCAAGTTTTTTTTTCAAAGGCTCTGCCTTTTCCCAAATGCTGTGTATGAGTGGTTTACCAGATGGATGTGTGAAACACATCCATCTGGCATGCCAGGTTAGGCCTCCACCAGGGCTGCCCCTTATCTCAGATTCTGTTTGTAATTTTAAGGACAGGATCTCTTGGTTTGGGGAGAATTTCATCTCTACTTTTTGCAGATGATGTGCTTCTGTCGGCATCTTCTGCCAGGGAACCTCCAGTTGGCATTGGAGCAGTTTGTAGTGGCAGCGGTAATTCTGATTTAAAGTGAGACCTAGTAAACTGGTGCCTTGTCTGGTTTAAGATATGAGCGATGATACAACACTTATCTCACTTGACCAGCTACATTTATTTTTATTGTACATGAGAATAAGCTACATGCATTATTTCATGCCTTTCTGTCTAATTATACTCTTAAGTGTCCGTCCCATGGCAGTCAGTGTGACCATCTCTGATTAGCACGCCTGTAGCTCCGTGGTTCCTCCCCATCATGAATAAATGAGGACTAATTCACCATGCAAATCATATCTTGATCAGCACTGACAGACCGAGGCAGAATATCACAGTCCCTTGCTCGGCCCGTCTTGGGGGACGACTCTGGAGGGAGCGACATGCCAACCTCTGGTTGTCATGCGTCTGGGCGTCTGCGATGCTTTTCTCCCCCCGTGGCTGCTGGGTCATCACAGGGAACATAGTCATCCTCTGACAAGGTGTGAAGGGGAGCAGATTACAGCTGCCAGCAGGAGGGATGGCTGGAGAGAAGAAGAGAGGGGGGAGATGGAGGACAGAGCGCGGAGATATGAGAGGAATCCTCTTCCATTTTGATTGCTAGCCAGGGGTGTTCCTTTCTTTTTCCATTTTTTTCTTATCTCTTTTCCTTTCTGCCATTGTCTACAGTGCTGGCCCTGGGCCTGTTAGGCGAATCGTGCCACTGAAGCTTCTTTTGCTCGATTTAACATCCTTTCACTGACTGAGACGAGTGACCCTTTTTGTATGTAGAGCATGAAGAAATGTGAGACTGTATGCACATGATGCAGACAGACACGCTCCGTCCTCTGTCTGTCTGCCGGGTGTCTGCTGTGTATACAGTAGATATAGATGAAAATGCTCTCCTCTACTTCCCCAAGGGCACTGCTTTGCTTGTGATGTCTGATGGCTTAGTTTTTCTATTTTATTCTCCCCTCACACTGTCTCTGAACATCCTCCTTTTTTTTCATCACTTGCTCATTTCGATTCAGAGAAACCATCAGGCTTACACAATAGAATTTTTTTTTTCACTCCCCGCTGCTCTTCGCCATCCCACCCACTCACATCTCTCTCCATTTTGCGCTGTTCTCTGTCAAAATTGTGCCTCTTGACAAAAGGGGCAGCGATGTTTTCCCAGATAGGGGTGGAGATGGGATCGTCTGCAATCGATAAATTTCACCCCAGGGGTGACAACTCGTCCTGCCGTCTTCTGAAGGCTCCATCCTCGATCCTTTCAGCCCCCTCAAATCTGGCCCAGACCCTCCGCAGGAAGTCGCCCGTGATTGTAAAACGATCAAAACCAGTTTCTGTTTTTGAAACAGCAGGGTCTGGATGTAGGATATTTCTCTCTTATGATCTATAGCTAGATGTACTTTTTGTTGATGCATTCAGCCTTGCCTTGATGTATAGATGGTAGTTATTGGCAAGATTGGGAGTATAAATTCTGTCATATAACACTCTTTTAGAAAATATAAGACCAATGACCACACTTTTCTGTCAAAATATTGTTTCTCGGGGCTCTGGTACCGAGCGGCTCATGTCTTTACAGCCTGTGCACGGAGGCTCCCAGCCTTTCCTCATAGAATCCAAGGCTTCCCCTGGTTTTTCAGACTGTGAATGTCATTTCAATCTATTTTATTTACCTATATATGTTAAACACCACCCCTTTCATTGTTACTTGGTAGTTGTATGGTGTTAGAGGTGAAATCTGGTTTAAGCCAGTGCTAAATCTGAATGGTTATGTTGAAAATGGGGCTCTTGTTCATCAAATCTGGCTGTGGTTCCTTTCCAGCACGTCACACCCCACACTCTCTCTTCCCACTTTTCAACTCTATCCATTGTCCTCTTCATCTAAAGGTATAAAAGCTCAAAAAAAGATATTTTTAAAGAAGAAAAATGCCAATAGACAAAGTGGCACATGTGTTTTCACAGATGGGATCATCTGCAATCTATAAGTTTCATCCTTGAGGTGACAACTCATCTTGTCTATTTTTGAAGACTTATTTCCTTTGAGCCACCTCAAACCTGACCCAGATCCTCCTCAGGAGCTCTGTTTTGATTGCAAAACAATCAAAACCAAGTTTAAGTATTTTACCCTGTTGGTTTTTGAGATATTTCTCTTTAGCAACATAAAGCTAGAAGTATTTGTTGTTAATGTATTCACCCCCATCGTGATGCACCCATAGTAGTTTCTTGTGAAACCAGGAGTTTAAATTATGTATGTATATATCAGTCGATCAGAAAAATAAAGTCAAAAACTGCTCTTTCGCTTTCAAAATTGTACCTCCCAGAGGCACCTGTTCAAATCTGGCACTGTCTCCTTTCCAGCATGTCATTCCCCTGTCTCTCTCATATTCATATTCTATCAGCAGTCCTGTCTCTTGGCATAAAAGCCCAAAAAATAAATCTTTAATATAAAGAGTGTCCTCATGACAAAAGGGGGCAGATGTTTTGCTGATAGGGGTGCAGATAGGATCATCTGATGTTGATAAATCTTCTCTGAAGGCTACTGTACATCTTAGCCTCTGTAATCTGACCTGGATTCTCCACAGAAGTGTTAAGTGTTGGGATATTTCTTTTTTTTTGTGATATACTCACCCCAGCCTTGACATATGGATGGAAGTTAATGGTAAATTTATACATATAGAGTGCACAGTATTCTGACCCCTTCACTTTTTCATTTTCCTATTTTGCAGCCTGATGCTACAGTTGAAAAAAACATTTTTATTCTCACTGATCTACACTCAATACCCCATCATGACAAAGTGAAAATGGAATTTTGGACCCTTTGCAACAGCACTTTAGTTTGCAAACCCTCCAAGTGAAAGCCAAGTGGACCTTCCTGTGTCGTGCACTGAGTAAAGGCTTCAGTCTAGCTGCTCTGCCATAAAGCCACGATCAGTGGAGGGCCTCATGGTCAGCTCTCTTATTGAGGCCCTTCTCCCTTGATTGGCTGGGCACCCAGCTCATGGTAGAGTCCTGGTTGTGCCAAACTCCATCCATTTGAGAATTATAGAAGTCATTGTGCTCTTGGGAACCTTCGGTGCAGCAGAACATTCATTGTAACCTTCTCCAGATCTGTGCCTTGCAACAGTCCCATCTCTGAGCTCTGCAGGCAGTTCCTTTGACCTCGTGGCTTGGTTTTTGCTCTCATATGCATTCTTTAGAGATGTGTGCCTTTTCCAAATCAACTAACAGGTAGACTCTAATCAAGGTGTAGAAACATCTAAGCAAATATCAAGAGAAATGGGAGAACCCTGAGCTAAATTTCAAGTGTTGCTGCAAAGGGGTCTGAATACTTTTATTCATGTGTATTTTAGTTTTTTATTTTTAAGACATTTGCAAAAATTCTAAAATTCTGTTTTGACTTTGTCATGATGGGGTACTGAGTATACAATATTAAGAATAAAAATGCACATTTTTGACTGTAGCATCAGGCTGCAACATCAAAAAAGAAGGAGCAAAGGGGCTCTCAGTACTTTTAAATGGGTTAGGGTTAGGTACTTTAGAAGGCACACACAACACTCCTTTGGTGGCTTGTTTTGCTGCCTCTGGCACTGGGTGCCTTGACTGTGTGCAAGGAATCATGAAATTTGGAGACCATCAAAAGATTTTGGGACGCAATGTAGGGCCCAGTGTTCAAAAGCTGGGTCTGCGTCAGAGGTCATGGGTGTTCCAGCAGGACAATAACCAAAAACATAGCCCTAAAAGCACCAAGAAATGCTTGGGGACAACGCGCTGTAGAATTCTGAAGTGGGCAGCAAAGAGTCCGGCTCTAAATCCCATTGAACATCTATGGAGAGATCTCAAAGTTGCTGTTGCAAGAAGCACCCTTCAAATCTGAGAGACCTGGATCAGTTTGCAAAAGAAGAGTGGTCAAAAACTCCAGCTGAGAGGTATAAGAAGCTTCTTGATGGTTATAGGAAGCGATTGGTTATTTTTTCCCAAGTGTGTGCAACCAAATATTAAGATGAGGGTGCCAGTAATTTTGTCCAGCCCATTTTTTGAGTTTTGTGTAAAATTATGTAAATTTTGGCTTTTTTTCTTCTGTTTTTTTTGTGTTGTTCCGATGCACCGAAAGGGAAAAACATGTATATACCAAACCATTTGTAATGGCAACAATTTCTGGGAGAATGGTGTATTTTCTGGAAAAATTCCAGGCCTGCCAATATTTTTGTCCATGACTGTAGCTCTTTAATAAATGCCTAAAAACACACAAATAAACATTTGAATGAATAATAAAGACTATCTTACTTTGATAAACTTCACCTTAGGGGTTAAATTGCTTTTTTTTTACCTCCTCATATTCGGCCCGGACCCTCTACAAGACGTCTGCTGTAATTCTAAAACAATCGAAACCAAGTTTCTGTGTTTTCCTTGTGAAATATCTGAGTTTATTTCAGGGATATTTCTCTTCTATGACATACAGCAAGAAGTATTTGTTGTTGATATATCCACCTCTGCCTTGATGTATTGATAGTAGTTTTTGGCAAAATTGGGAGTATATATTGTGTCACATAACGCTCTGTCAGAAAATATAAGAGCAAAGACTGTATATTCCAGTCGACAGCAGCAGAGCTCTACATCAGTGGAGTGAGCAGCCCCTCTCTCCATACTTCATATCTGAGATAAGCCCAGAGAGGAAGCAAGCATGATTTATTCACTTACGTAGACCTGCCTTAAAAACCATCCTCATTAGTCTTGCTGGGGGGAGGGGGGCACAGAGCATAAAAATGGAAGTTGTTTTCTTCCGCCTTTTGTTTAACAGTAATGAAAAATGACAGTGTTCCCACTGTTAGCCATACAGGCAAATTTATCACCTGTTTAATTTCACACTCGGGTAGGCCTGGCCTCAGCTCCTTTTCTCGACACTGACAGAGTAGCGACTGAGAACAGTGCATCACCTACGGGTGCCCGGGCCCTCTTTTTTTTAATTGAATAGACGTTTAATAAACAAGATTATGAGCGCAGGATCACACAGCGACGCTCCATCCTCACCCTGCTCCTCACATCGATCGCATCATAAAAGCTGCAAAACACATAAAAGGGCATGATAAAACCAAAACAGCACAGCGGACTCTGTGTGGGAGAAAAGCTCATCGAATGAGATCAGCAGATTTTTTTTTCATGCTCCATCCATCACCGGTGTTGTAACCTTCTGTTGAGGCACCAAAGCTCCTTCTTCCATCTTCATCCGTCCTCCCCAGTGGGTGTAACGCTCCATCCCTCTCCATCTAACCCGACTTTATTTGGACTAACACGCTGTCACGTACGTCAAGAGGAGGGACTGATAGATGGAGCAAACACAAATGCAAATCATGCTACGCTGCATCCTTTGGCAAAGGCCATTGTCATTCTCCATCTTTGCCTTGACACGCGCCACACTCGTCGAGGATTTGCTCTGAATGATAGATGTTTCGGTTGACATCCATGCAGGTGAACACTTAGCGTCTGTAGACATGACATCCCGACTGTCTCATTGACCGCACATCTGCATCCCTGTCCATCACATTCACATTTTCTCTTGCATATGTAGCTTTGACAACAGCATCCTCTCCATCACTTTCATTATTATTTCCTCTGTCAGATGTTTTTCCCTCTCGGTCTTCCTTGGACATTATTTTCATCTCTCTCCTGCTGAATTCTGTCTTCTTAATGGAGCTCCGTTGGCTAAATAGGCTCCTGCTTATGACATGATTGAGTAAAAAGGGAATGGATGGGCAGTGCAGAGAGAATAGCTGATGCAGCCATCTTAGCTGGGGATGTATTAATTGAAAGGTTCATAGGCAGAGCGGGTGGCGGGCGCATCAAAGAGTAACAGCTAATTAGGACCCCCCTTCGCCTTTCACTGTTGTTTATTCCATTCTAATGTCTTACCTTTTTTATTTATTTATCTGGTCTCTCTATGAGGGCCTGAGCTGCATATAAATTTGCCTCTCCTGCATATTCCTTTTAATGTGTCTTTCTCAGCTGGTGTACTGTACACACATACAGGTGGCCGACAGCCAGTGCTGCAGCTCTTTTTATCAAATCTCCCTCTGATCTTGTTTGATTTGTTTTCTTGACTTTATATTAGAAGTTGCTATAGAATCTTTGCATCAAAGATCGACGGCTGTGCAGAAGTGCCCTAAAGCTGTTTGCATTGTTACTAATGATCAGCAGGATGGGAATCAATCAATCACTCAATCAGGCTTGATGTGTACAACTTTTTCATAAAAGCAATTATGCAAACAAAGGGGCTTTATGTGCATAGGAAATCAATAAAAGCAACACAGTCCCCAACTAGCACACAATCCACGCACAAGGTAAAAAATATCATCAAATGGGTAAAAACAGATGGTGACAAACCGATAGAAGACTTTTATGATTTTTTTATAAGAGACATAGAAAATACAGTTAAGATTAGGGCTGTCAAGATTGCATTCATTGCAATTAAATAAGATCCAAAATTGCAGCATAGCACTGCTGTCACAGTGATATGAAATAAGTCTACCACTGCTCCATAATGTCTCGTTTCACTTTAAAATCACACAGACAGCTCAGTGGACAAGTCAAAAGTCATCTGCACATGGTGTTTTTGAACACCTACCTCTTATTTTCCCTTTGCAATCCCTAACATGTTCCTTTTTCCATGGTGAATATGTTCAAATCTGGGCGCGCAGATGGCCTAGCTGTTTAAAGCGTGACCCCAGGATCGAATGCCGCATGTCTCTCCCCACTCTTGTTCCATTTCTAACTCTATCCACTGTCCTCCTCTGTCAAATAAAGGCACTAAAAAGCCCAAAAATAAATCTTAAAACTATATATATATCTATATGTTCAAATCTTCTATCACTTATGCAGGCCCATAGCCAAACAGAGAGCCATCAACTCTTAGTTTCAGGCAGTAGAAGAATCCAAAATGAAACAAAAATTACTCTAAAAATGTAATTAAAAGGATGCAATCAATTGCAGTTAACTACAGAAATAGTGACATTAATTGCAATTCAAAATTGTAATCCTTTGACAGCCCTAGTTAAAATTCAAGAAAAGAATTTGAGATAATAATCAGTCAGCTGATTGTATAATGAACTTGGTGAAAAATCAAGTCTAACCATTTACAAGTTACCATTAACTAAACCATTAACTAACTATAAAGTCACCAGTAAAGTTTGAGTAAAAGAGGGCAGCCCCTACTGGTAGGTTTTTAAAGAGTGATCGACAAGTCCTTTCCAAGAAAACAAGTCACCTAGCTGAAAGCCTGCCATACTTAGTCCAATGGTTTGGCAAGACTTGAGGGTTCCTTCGGATTCCCACAACCTGGTCTTGTTTTGCTATCCTAGGTCAGATCTGTATTTCACTTACTGTCTCATTTGCAGTCACAGGGGTCTGGAGTTGATTCCATTACACCCTGGACTAGTCACCAGCCAATCATTGGGCTGTCTAATAGAGACAACCAACCAGACACTCTCAGATTGACACCTGCAGACTAGTTAAAGTCAACCAACGAATCTGACAAGCTTTATTTAGTTACCACCATACCACTCTGCAGCCCAAGTTGTAACTAGCAGCTACATCATAACTAATCCTCCCTTGTAGCTGGAGGACAGATACTATTTCCTTCAAGTATTTATCATGTTCATGTGTAACAGGTGTGCCTGTAACAGGCATGGTGATTTCAGATACTTTCTGACAGTTTGCACAACCACAGAATAAATGCCCTGAAGATGAGGAGTCAGCTTTGGTTCTGCTCTAACTGTGAGAGCATTTGCAGTTGTGCGACCAAAATGTCAAACATGTCAGAAATTCATGACCAGTAGGAAGCAGTTAATCAGGGCATGATCAGTTGTCATGCACCTCTGTACACTGCTGGGTTAACAGCACAAGATTGGGCTGAAACTCTACCATTCTTTAGAAGTTGTGTAACTCAAATCAACTTGAAATTGTACAGTGTACATTTGACTCAAAGGTGCATGCAAGGGAGAGAATATCAGCCTGGAACTTTGGGAAGAAGTGGACCCACGATTAGGATGCATGCTTTGCATGTGGTGCCAAATATTTGCTCCTATGGGAAATGGTATTTCGTGAAATTTTGCCCATTCAGGTATTGTTAATACAGTTCTATGCATGTTATGATTGCTGTGCCAGCCCTGCACATCGAACTTGTCACTGTTTTTGCTAGTTTCTGCTCCGTTTTCCACCTACTCCTCCTCTTTATCACCATCAGCTTATTCACAGTGCTGTTTTAAGGTGTGATATTTACACTCCTGTGGCATTTCACCCTCACTATGAATGTTACAGGCAGACTCAAACAGTCTTCTAGTAAAAACCATACAGCAGCTGCTCATACAAGAATTGGAAAATTAGAAACTCTATAACCACGGACTGGTTTAGCCAGGACTGGATCCACCTTACTTCATACAAAACCTGCCAGTGGCCAGCCTGCTTCTGTCACATACCCATGGAAAGGATGCAGACAAGGCTGTAAGTTTTTCCCCTTGAGCTGCATGTGCTGACCATCTATTTCATTGCTTAAATTGTACTTTTGAACAGCTTTTCTCTCCCATGATGCAAAATTTATCCGTAAAAGAAAACAGTGATACAAGGTTGGGTAAATAACTTAAACTTAAGATAACTGGCCAATGGAGGCAATAAAAGCCATGCTGGTGCATGTGTTTCCCCAGTATGTCCCCCAACATTAACTGGTAATCTTTAGCTGTTCTGTCAAAATAAAGCCCTCAAAGGAATGATCTTAAAAGGAAAAACATTAAATGGCTTTGTCCTCTTCTTTTATACAGCCTGTGTTTTCAGGTAACATCTGAAGTCAACTGTCCCTAATTTAATTGGCAGTGGGAAGTCATTAGCCCGTGCATTAGCCCCCATCACAAAATGTTGTGTTTAACTTGGCTTGTGGTCCTCAATCAATAAGTAGCGGCACAAGCTAATAGAAGAAAAAAGGATTAGACTCTGAGGTTCTGTCCATTTAAAATGAAGATGGAGCGAGTCCCTAACAGGTCCCGATGTTTTGTGCAGAGATGTGGCCTCTCAAAGTCTACACAAAGCTCCTCTGCTAATGAAGTGAAGGCCGCTCCACTGTATCGACCACTCAAAGCTGTCACAGCCCATTGCTGATGACCCATATCAAAGAAGAGCGGGGCCTTCGTCTGCCCTGCCCCTCCCCTGCACTGTGACCTGCTCTATAATCTACTTTAGAAGATGGGTTATGCTAAGTGGCACCTCCATCATGACGACATTGATTTCACCATTAGAGGACGGAACATCAATACAGAGAGGTGAATGAGCCCTAAAAGTAGACGGGCGGAGGAGGAAACATCCTGATTACCTGATGTTTTTGGAGTCTTTGGGCTGTGCTGGGAGCTTTTAGTTGGACTGCATTCCAGTTTTTGAATAACAAATTTGTTTCAAATGAACTTTCTGCGAGCCCCCCAGGGTGCCTCTCTCTCTCTCTGACATTCTCCCCATCTTAACATGCTGACTGCTTTCGTTCCCTGCCTTCACAAACATTCACCTAATCTCCCTCAGGACTTCCACTGTAGGTGAAATTTGCAACTTCAAAAGCGGGATCCTCCCCCTTCCTGTGCCTGCACTCTGCATCAGCCCCCTATTTGTTTTTCACAAATGAAACAGCAAAATGTCCCGCTGGAAATGTTTTATTTTTTTTCTTCTTTTTTTACCCTTTAGGAAGTGCTTTAAAAGTTTGGATAACTTACTTTGTACTAAAGTTTGCACAAGTGTTCAACAATGACAATAATAACAAAAAAAATAAGCCATGCAGCTCTTTCAAAACACTTAAAAATATGTAAACTGTGCCTGTTTGACTGAATATGAATTTAACTTTTAAAGCTCATGGGAAGAACTTTTGGTTTGCCTATATTTGCCCTCTGCAGATATAAAAGAACCTCGATCACTTTGCTGATCACATCTGATACATGCATAACAAGGCAGTGCAACTTTATTTATAAAGCATCATATGACATCCAAATCAAATGGCTGCAAATTCCAAAAAATCAACCCCATATAAGAGGAAGCAGGTTTTTTGTTATCGGTCCAGTAAGGACATCTTTGTCAATGACCACACATGATTTGTATTATAAATATTTTTCTTTTATTAGCTGTAATAAATTTGCACATATTGCTGTTATTGCTTTTTGGCAGTTTGGCTGTTCTGGGATCCTCTTCCCTTCAATGAAACTTTGTTTTAAGTATTAAGCAGGAAAGGCACATGTGCCTGCCTTTCCTGTGCTGATAAGGAAAGCCTGAGGTAGGGAGAGAAGCAGCAAAAGATCCAGAGCAGAGCAGGAAATCAGTGACAACAGAATAACAGAATAAAGGAGGAGCTGGGGTGGAGGAGGGTTGCAAAAAGCAGCTCTCAGATGGAGCAGCGAAGCATAAGCAGGCTGAAAAATGGCAGCAAAAAAAATCTAGAGCAGAGCTGGCATCAGTGACAACAGAACGACAACGATTAAGTAAGAATCAGAATAAAGGAGGAGCTGGGGTGGAGGAGGGTTGCAAAAAGCACCTTGCAGAGGGAACAGCAAAGCATAGCCAGGCTGAAACATGGCAGTGTGAATGTGATTGGCTGTATGCATGCCTGGAGCGAATCAGCTGGCTGCAAGAGGATGAGGGCTTGCAAAAGATCAGTTGATCTCAATAATAAGGCAGTGCTTGACTTGCTTTAAGCCTGGACAAAATTCACAATAACACATCTAAATTGTAAACATACTGAGGATGATGATAGGATATCTCAACCCATAATGCCCTGATGAATAAAGAAAACAGATTCTATTTCACTCATTTCAGGCTGATGAGAGCAACAAAACATGATGGGGAGAGTGAACTATATAATGCAAAGTTGACAAGTAGCTCTTATCATTCTTCTGTGTCAGTGGAGGGGCCAGATGGTAAATCAAACTCTTGCAAATATCGATTGGGAGCAAAGCAGGCTTTTAGATTGGTTCTTTGTTGCTTTGTTCTGACAGCACTGCCACTACGACTGCACCCATGCATGGTAATCTCTTCACCAGCCACCATTGTTGACAGGTTTGCAGTCGCTTTTGATAAACCACACCCATAGCTACAGCCTTGTGTTCCTTGAATCATGCAGTTTGGTTCATACATTCTATGACCAGGAATAAAAGTTTCAGCTCGATCAGCTTTGCAGGATGGATCCGCCTGATCCACAGACATAGAGTCTGGCCAAACCATGAGCATTGCCAGGTTAACATCTTTGTACACCATGTGGGGAAACCCAGCATGTATACTAAAGGCATGCATGTCTTTTGACTTGTTCTACCCTCATTTAGATCTATCTGATCTTTTTTTCTAAATGAAGGGCTGACTTACTCATTGGCTAGTAGTTAGCAGTTTTGTCACGATACCAAAGTTTGACTTCGATACCAAGTTTAGTATCACGATACTTGATACTTAAATGATACCTGAGAATGAAACGGCACTCAATACTTGATACCTAATGGGTCGAAGGCAGGCTGTCCACTAGGGTTGGTCACATTTTGGGAATGATTGTTTATTAACAACCTTAGATATAAAATCAAGCTGCTGTTTTTAGTAGTAATGGACACGCTTCCTCTTGCAGCTGAGGCTCGAACTCTGTAAAACTGACGTTGTCTACTTCACTGTGGCTGCCTGCTTTGCTTCCACTGCCATCTTGTGGAGAGCCACGTAAAAATTTCTAAGTTTCTCACCCTGCTTAATACTCAAGTAGTCACTTGCAGCAGAGTCACATTTGACCAACGTGTAGAAAAGTGGGTACCACACTGTTTAAAAAGTCCAGAAAAGTACCGAAATGTTGGTATACAGAGCAAAACTAGTGGTAAGGACATAAAACACAGCTGTACAAGACAGTCCAATCAGTACATACTGATGATGAGCAACAAATATTCAATGTAGGGTTGTGCAACATAAATCAGTAAAAGTTTTGCTGCTTCTACTGTATATACTAGCATAAACTTCTTTGTTTTGCTTCCAGGAGAGACTTTGATGAGGCTTTGCTATTAAAAGAAATGAAGGTCATGTTTTTTGGCACTTATTTCGACACCCAACAGCACTTCAAGACATTTCTTCCCTTATACCAGCGGTCCATCTTGCTTCATTCCACTCACTCCTACTGTTTTTCTGCCACCATAATGAACATGCAACTGCTGTGACATAATCATGATGTCTGCTCTAAACTGGTCTCTTGGACTGAGATTGGCCTTGCTTCTAAGAACACAAGATCAGCTAGAGCAGCTTTCTGAGAAGAGCAAATAAAAGGCCTTCCAGGGTCATGGAGTTGATGGTACAACTTTGTTTAAAGTCTTAGGCGATAATTAGATTTTACAGAACAGTTTGCAATTAGTCGTATTCTCATATCAGGAAGCAGGCACCCATAAACCACCAATTCTTTCTGCACACTTGGAGGCCAGAGTTAATAATTCCCTTCCCTTTTTGTCTCTGATTTAATTGAAATGAAACGGATGCCTCGCTGGTTGTTCAGAGATGTTGCTTCTAATTTATTTAGTCAATCTGGCCCTCACTACAGTTGGTCATTATCTTGTTCTACCAGAAGCCTTTGGTTCTCTCTCCCCATCGACAGCATGAAGGAGATGTAAATTCTCCTAACTCTGTGACGCGCCTGATGTTTAAATTTAGCCCGGACTCAAAGAGGACTGAAAGTAGGACGCTGCTTCCACCTGAGTCACAGGTAGAGGGGCATGTCCCGCGTGTGTGTGCATGTTTTATTAATGATGTTGTGTATTTATGGTGTGTTTAAAATGCAGACTGCGGCTCAGGAGGGTCAGGCTCAGGCGTGGAGAGCTGCGAACAGGACCGCTGTCGCACGTTCGGAGGCTCGTGGGACGAGGACGCCGAGGACGATCGATGCATGTGTGACTTCAGCTGCCAGAGTGTGCCTCACAACCCGGTATGGCAGCCTCGAAACAACACAACTTATTCTTCTTTAGAGATAAAACATGCAAACATACGTCAGCTGGCATGTTATTCAACTTCACAGACTGTCAGGGATAAATCAGTTTAGAAGAATATTCAAAAGCACTCCTCGCCTCCTCATCATTAAATTTTGACTTTTCCTTGAGCTCAAAAATGAATCAAGGCGATATTTGACTGTTCATTCATGGTTACAAAATAAAAACAAGAACACCCTTTTGGTGCCAGATTTCACATCATGAGTAAAAAAAATTTTTTACATCAATTCACAAGATGCTTAAAAAGTAAGCCTCTTTTTCAAATGACCCAAAGCATGATAGGGAACCTGGCGATGAAAAATCATAATAAGTTAAAAAAATGAATTTGTTATCAAACAGAAGCAGTTTTTTTGTTGTTATTTTACATTGTGGTGTGATTTTTATGAATACCAAGATTCATCATGTTTCATTATAATGTACATGATGTATAAGAGTGACGACATTGACCACTGCTCTTCAGTTTTTTTATTGTAGATATGCAGACCACCAAAATTTTTCAGATTCAAAAAAGATTTTTATATATTTATATATATATATATATATATATATATATATATAAACTGTCCTATTGATGGAGACACTTATGTTATTTTTAAAAGTTATTCTCAGCAACAAAGACTTTATAGCAATATGTCATTAGCAGAGCTCTCATTTGCATCTCATAGCCGTCCTTAGAGACATTTGACTAGATCATCATCATATTACCTTAGTATGGGACTGCAGTCAGATGAATTTGGGTATTGGGTATTTTACAGCTTGACTTTGGTTCATTCAAGTGGTGCCATTGGCATCATATGAGTATCAGCAGATCTAAAAAATTCTGCCAACATTTACAACCAGTTTAACCGGACACCTCTGATAGACTGTTCCATTTATCTATTACATGGATTTATTTCACATTCATCTGGGAATGCTCCCATAGAAAGCATTTGGCAAGGGCAGGACTTTTCAAAAAAATCTCAAATTTGATTAGAGGAACTCTGTCACATTCATGACAGGCCAATCAGAGCGACAAGACAAGGTAAGGTTCAAACATGCACTTCTCCAGAGCAGACAGGCTACTGCAAGCTATGCCTGTTTCCTTGTTTCTCACTGGTGAATCCATCTTGCAGAGCTCCCGTCTGAACAGTTTGGGCCCAGTTAGGAAGTAACAGGACGAATCACCGTCGAGGGGCAGTACTTTCGAGAGCGGCGGAGTCTTGGCGGAAGAGATTAGTGTGGATGCTGCTAAAGCGCCAGTTTTATCAGAACATGATGACATTTCTTTGTTTAAAGAAGAACAAAGAACATCATTGAGTTGTTTTCTTTTTAAAAACTACAAAAGTCATGTACTGACATGTCTACAGTCGCCATGGTTCACATTATGCAGTTTTTGATGGAGTTTACTCCTCTGTAGCGGCTATGTCATGTGTTTTGTTCCTCTGATTGGCCTGTAAAGATGTGACAGACAGAAGGTTTATTCAGCCACCCTCTGAGTTTTTTTCAAAGGTTCTGCCTTTTCCCAAATGCTGTCTATAAGAGGTTTACTGGGTGTCAGGTTAGGCTAACACTGCTGTAGTTGTGAACGGTGGAGTTCTTCAGTTAATAAATTTATGCCAAGGCCAGTCGGGAGAAGTGCAAAAACATCTTCTCTGCTAAGACAAGCTTTAAGTGTGACTCTTAGTTCTTGTTTTAATAGAAAATGTTGTCCAGTTGGCATTAAACTGCTGCTTTCCTTCAGCTACTGTATATCTGGGCTAACGGCTACTGTGGCAGCATCCACTGGACGCACTGGTTGACCCCACCAGTAACAATGACAAACCCATGCTGAAGCAGAGGGAAAACATCTTTTCCATCAAGGAAAGGTTGTTCAGCTCTGATAAAACCACCACTGTGGCTAAGGCCGAGCTAATCATGCCATCATATACAACCGCTCACAGTACAACTAGCCACCACCCCGTAACTTTCACAAACTCACACTGAAGCACGTTGGCAGAAGAGCGATAACATCATGAAAAGCTTTGAGTATTGTTTAACTCTTTATTTCATACAGAAGCGTGGTCCAGTTCTGATGAAACTGCCACTATGTTGTCGCTACATCCAAGCTATTTACCAACTAGAGGCAGCCATTGCAGTCAGCTAGTGCAACTAAACCCTGCCAATAGCTCAAGCCTCATTGTCTTCGAATGATGCTGCGCAAACTGTCCTGATTGGAGCTTTGCAAAAGGGATTTGCATGATGACATGGAGTCTGGCAAATTTGTCTGCTTTGTAAGGTTCCAACCAATATTTTTTCTCTAATAATCGGCCTATATAAGCAATAAATATTGGCCATACAAACAAATATTAGTGTACTTTTAGGCATCATCAGTAGATAAGCTTTAGTCTTTTTCTTTTTTCATCATCTTTCCTTATACTTTAACTGTTTTTTTAAATGACTCAGCATTTATATACTGATATTGGTATTGACTAAAGTTATTTCGTAAATGTAATTGCAAAATTCCAATGTTGCTCATCCCTTTTGATGGTATGAGAAAGACTGCATCATAACTGGACAGTTGGTCTGGCCTCAGGGCCCACCCTAGCTTTATGAAGAGAAATCACACTCAAAACTTCACAGAGATGAATTTCCGGTTTCTGTTCTGGCCAAAAGAAGAGCCCTTTCTATGTTTTCTGGGTTTTCTTTTCTTCTCCATCGCTGTTTGTTTGTGACAAGAGTGCCACAAAGAGCAGAGGCTTGATGCTTGACGTTGTCCAGATGGTTTGGTATTTGACCAAGTGCAATGTGAAGGCGAACCAATCATATGAAATCGCAACAATGCTGGCCCCCAGTCAAAAGGAGTCCCCCAGAGTAATAGGTGTGAAAATGATGTAAGTGAAACATAAACAAACTGAAGGAACTCTCTTACTGCCATGTGAAACCCGAGCTGATAACAACAAACCCTAAGGTCTTTACTCAACTATATAATTAGGATGTATTTGACTTCTTCCATGTTAAGGTTTAAAATGTTGCATATTAGACCTTAGCATTAACATCTTTTAAAAGCAGTTTCAAATTAAATGAAATCTTGTTGCCTTTGTAAGAGGGATGTCACTACTTTTATGTTTTTGATAAAGTGAGTGAAACTGTTAACACAAAGTCCAAAAATAAGCCCAACATGCTGTGAAAAGTAATTTTTGTTGTTTCTTTGTAGGTGTGTGGCTCGGATGGAAAAACCTACGACAATGAGTGCGAGCTGAAGAAGGCCAGATGTGAGAAACAAGAGCACTTGTTGATACAGAATCAGGGACCGTGTGCAGGTCGGTACATTACACCACTCTCAGTTAATGTCATTAAAGCGAGCAGAAGCACCCTCACCAAGTCTCATAGTCATTGACATCCCATTTCTCCTCTCATTTCATCCATTGATGGTGCTGTAACAGTGCATAGTTGGAGTATAATTCTGTTGTCTCTCTGCACTGTGAGCACTCTAGCTGTAAGCAAATCAAATGAAGAGGGTTAAATATGATTTGTATCTTTGTGTAATTTGCTCAGGGAGAGTTGACTTGACACACTTGCTGCTTTTTAGCAAAGCGCTCGCTCTTATTTTGAAACTGGCCGATCCTCTGAGGCCGGCTGTGTGCAGAGTTTAAGAATGGCTCTCATTGGCTCATGCATGAACTGAGCTGACAGCAACAATGACTCACTTTCTCCGCTCAGACATTCTTACAATTTAAACCATTCAACTTGTCCTCACAAGCCTGCTTCTTAACCCCTCAGGATACTACTCTACCCCACTTACTTACATAAAAAGACCCCCTTTTTGCATGTCAATGAACGGCACTTTATCAGCCAGAATAGTCTTCAGATCAGTGGCTAAGTAGCAAAGGTTAGCCGCCTTCCTCTCCATGGATATGAAGCCTTTTTGCTCTGATGCTGGAACAGGCCAGAAGGAGCAGGGCAGAAGGCACTTAAGGGATTTCATGTGATCATTTCAGCCTGTTTGATTCCCCCAGGGTTTGAAAAAGAGGAGAAAGGAGAGAGTTGAGCAAAGAGTGCGAAAGAGGAAGCCACCAGTGTTTTCACACATCCCTGCAGATTCTTCTCCCCTTCCTAAGCCGGCCTCCTTGGGCACTGACTGTCACGCTCCTCTTCCATCCATGGATAATCAATCCTTTTTTTTTTTTTTTAAAGAGTCCTCTATGGGTACCAGAGCTCTGGGCTCTGCCTCTCCTGTTGGCAAATGAAAAAACTCAGATCTTAGAGAATTTCACTGCCCTGCACATTAGCTATGTAAAGGAGAAACTTTATTTGACCTCAGAAAACTTAAAAGGGCATGTCAACTCTCTGAGAGAGCATGGAAGGAACCTTGTTTCTTATACTCTTTGATTATGTTCTCTATATAGAAAATGGTCATAGCCTCTAGGTGTAAAAAGTGAAGCCAGTGTTGAAGTCCCTTATACCAGCATTTTCCTAATATCCAGCAGGGGGCGACAGCACAGCTTGCAAAAAAATTCAGACTGTATGCACATTCAACTCAAATGCTGTGTTCTACTACTTTATAGCATAGTGTTAATTTTTTTTATAATAGTCCTATATAAGCTAAAATAGGCAAAAAAGGTAAGGCAGGCTTTAAAAACCATCGACCATAAGTGTTAATCACATTCAACCATTTCTGAAGATGTCTTTCGAAGCCAATTCCTTGCGGTAACCATATTGAAATGCAGTCTCAAACTAACTTTCAGTCAACCTCATAGACAAAGAAGTGGAGCTGGGGCAGGTCTGGAGCCTTCTATGTAAGGCTGGCTGCAGTCTTAAGCCCCTTGTGTTCTGAGTTTTGCATCGTTGCAACCTTCGTAAAATGAAAGGGCAAAGTAAGAAATTTGCTTCCTGTACAGGGTGGGCCCAAAAAGATATGAACGATTTTAACCTCTAGGGCTTCGGAACAGTGTCACTTCATAGATTAAAATTGTTTGTGAGCTTTTTTTCCTTTAGGAAGTTGGTAGTGTGGCTGTAGAAGTACAGTACCCTGCATACGTTTTAGGCATGTTTGGGCCTAAAATTGAGGCTGAAGTAAGGTGTAGATGTGGTGAGTAAGCTGCCTGAGGCCACCATCAGACTGAAAGGGGTGATACAACCCTGGTCATGCACTAGATGTTTTTGCATATTAACAGCGCATGGGAACGTAATCTGTTAAAAAAAATAAAGTACAGACCTTAAGGGTGGAGTGAGGGGTGGATGTGATGAGTAAGCATGGCCTAGGGTACTGTCCAGTTGGGCAGAAGAGCTGCAAATGGTCCTGGTTGTGCTGCAGATGACCAAAGGGCCCGAAAATACCTGGCAATCTCTGGACGTATTAGTAGGTGTGAAGGGTGCAGACAAAAGAGACGCTGTCGAGCATGACCTTGGCTGGCAAGCGCCACCTTTGTGTTGACATTTGTCAAGCTTGACTCAAGCTGCTCTCCTTCCTCCTCTCCAGCTTGCAGACTGGGTCCGTGATGAATCCTTAGCACCCAACCATCCATCCATGCATTTTCTACACTGCTTATCCCACTCAGGGTTGCAGGTGACTGTAGCCAATTCCACTTGTCACTGGGCGAGAGGTGGAGTATACCCCAGACTCCAGTCAATCACAGGGCTGACATATAAAGACTGACAACTTATTATCTTTTATAATTTAAAGTCTGACAAAAAGTCATTTTAGTTTTTCTTATGGAGACAAGATGAAAATGCTAGTGCTGGGCTGTCAAAAATTTTAAACTCATGGTGTTTCTCCCCTGTCTTTATAATTGCTCAGATAAAACACAAATGTAAAAAAGCAACTAAAATGAACAGTTCTGCAGGCTGCCTCAAGTGAACTGCAGGTTTCTGCAGTCCTCCAAAGCCAGCATTAGAGATTGTCATTTACAGCCAGCTTCTAGTGGCCATTGGAGGAACTGGAGTTTTTGCAAAGTTAAAATGGCTTCATTTTTCAACTCCACAGGTTGCTTACTTTGTGACATTTTTATATGACAAATCAATACATCAGATAAACAATCAATAGATAATATTAAGTAGGTTGCAGACTGATCATTGCAACCCGTCAACAATGATGGCATAGTTAGAGTCACCCTACAAGAAAAAAGATAATTTAAGATTCAGAACACAAGCTACAAGCAAATCAGTAACTTCTATATTGGCTGCGTCCACTATTTATATCAAGTCTGTGGTCTTAAGCTTGCAATATCAGCAGTGTCATGTGCTGCATGTGTGTGATAAATTTCCCCTCTTCCAGCTCTCAATCCCTCTTTCATAGCATTGTGTGAACTCAATTCTGGGTCAGGGATTTCAGTCACATATGAAGGAAAACACTTATTGGTTTACAAGTTAAGTAAACACGTGCAGATGTGCCCTTGCAGGAACATAATAGGCAAGTTACAATCACAGCGGGGGGAGAGAGCACAGCAGCAGACCTTGGAAGTGTGAGGGTAATACAGCGCTTCACAGCTGAGCTGCATTGTGCCGGACAATACTCAGTGAAGAGGAAAAACCCTTGAAGGGTGGAAGAACATATGAAATTAAAAGTTCTCCTTGTCCTAATAGGCTCAGTACAGATAGCCGTATGGAGCGCCGGAAAGTGGCAAGTTAAATGAACTGTGTCCAAAGCCCATCTCTGGAGTAGGAAAGCACTGGAAAAAGAGCGAGCCGAGTCATCACCATTAGGCTGAGGCTCATATCCACACCAGTAACAGTGTGATTTATGGCCCCGGTATCTCCAGCCTCCAAACTCCAAATGAGCAACACAAGAGAAAGCAATCGGGAGGGGAATAGAGAGAGACAGAGAGAAATAAAAGGGGAGGGAGGGAGAGAATTCTGCTCTCTATCTCTACAACTTTACTTTTCACTGCAAAGCCTGGAGAGAATTTAAACAATGATATTTCTGCCTCGGCCTTATAAAAAAACAAAACCCAAACTCTCTCCCTCCTGCTGTACATTTCAGTGCTCTCTTCCAATTTCAGGAGAAACAGCAACTTTTGGGAGCATATTTTGTTGAATGTTTTTCCTTTCTCCAAGCTGTCACGCTAGTTTGAAGGCTGCTGCATCCTTAGACAAAGGAGCTCTCCAACAGGCAGAAAAACTGCTTGGCACATTTCTTCGTATTATGCAGCAGCCTTTCTGTTCCTTTTTGGGGGGAGGGGAGGGGGAGGGGGAGGTTGTAGGGCAGCAGCGTAATTCTGTAATATAAGACAGGAACAAATGAAGAGAACATGCCTCCTAGTAGGTGGTAAATGTCAGCTGCTGCACATTCACCAGCGATGCCATTGTTTGTTTTCACTGGAGGTAATAGCATCATTTTCCCCCTGATTTTGAGCCATTGTGGAGGAAGTAGCAAATAGAATTGTTATCTTGAAGCCTGTTGCCAGCCTCTCCACCTCTGCCCCTGGAGCCAGTCCCATTGTGGGGAAAAAAGTTACATGTTGCACGGAGATTGTATTGTCTAATTCACTTCCCTTGCTAAAATAATCCCTAATATGTTCTTCTTTCTCTCCAATCTCCCATCTCCCCTCCCTTGTTTTGTTTCCTCCTCATCAGCAATTTCATCCACATCTCTTCCTGAGCTGACAGAACCCCAGCACTGCAGTCAGTCTGTGTACGGCTGCTGCCTCGACAACGTGACAGCCGCCCTGGGAGTTGGATTGGCCGGGTGTCCCAGTAAGACCCCTTCTTAGTCTCCCTATAACCTCTGATAACCCTCTATAAATCCTGAGTTTGTTAGGACGCACACAAAAAAGTTTAGATACTATCAGGCCTTTTCAGCATATGGCACACAGCGCTTATTGTCCTTGACTGCAATTACAGTAGCAAAGTTGCAGAGTGGAAAATGTTTCATCTTAATCCAAAGAATGATTATGGTAATGTTGCAGCATATCAACAGAAAAATCTTTCCATCTGATGATCTTGACGTGCAGAGATGGGGGGAAAAATGCTGCATGAAGCTGTTAGTGAGAGGATACAGTATAGATGGAGGAAATGCAGAGTAAGAAATAAGGATACACAGAGATTTAGTCAAGGAGATTCACCTAAGCGCACTTTATCCTCCTTTTAGTGATGGAAAACGGGCTTACCTGACATTTGAGCCTAGTATAAATCTTTGACATGGTAGTAAGGCAAGGCAAGTTTATTTTCAGAGCAGCATTCATGCACAGTTTTCAGTATGATGCAACTCAAAGTGCTTTATAGGATTAAAAATAGAACATTTATGACATAAAGAGCATCAAAAGACTGGGTTTTAAGACTTTTCTTAAGAGTAGTGAGCTATTGCATTATCTGCTCACTGTGCTAGACAGTATTATGGTGCTCCTTCTTCACAGACACAGAAACACCTGCTCACAGTTTACTCCATCTGTGTCCAGCACAGCCCTCAGTTGACCTGGAAACCCCCACCTTTCAGCGGTGACGTGATGGAAAAGTCCATTCACAGTCGTTGTACTTCAATGATTTATCAATTTGCAATTAAGATGCTTAAAATACAGTAAAACAGCATACAAAGATCAGTTAAAAATCATTCAGATATAGCAAAAAAAAGTAAAAATAATAATAATGACTAATAGAATTGAGAATCAAAACTGAGTTTAAGAAAGTTACCAGCCATTAAAGTGTAGAGACTTGGTTCCCAGCCTGGGGTCAGGGGCTCCACTTAAGGGACGCCAGAGATTTCAGGGGGGGGCACAAGGCTCTCTCTCCTCTGAGGGTGTTCAATTACAGTTGCACATAAAAAATAAAATCATAATAAAGATCTTATAAATCGTTCATGCAAAGGTCTTTGGATGACAACTCTGTGTTTAGGGCTGTATTGTTTGGTTTTAAACTATAGAAATAATAAAACTGATGTTAATTTCTGACCATAATGTATCACTTTTTTTAGCATCTTGCTGTTAGGGGTATTGTCTTAGGTGACAGTAGGGGGGCTCAAAGGAAAACCAGTTAGACACCACTGCTAAAGAGGATGGATTAGCAGCTTTTGTTAGTTAATTTTGGCAGCTATTTTTAATTTTAGTCTTAGTTTTAGTCTTTGATTACATGCCTTTTAGTTTTAGTCACATTTTAGTCATTCTACCCTTTTTAGTTTTAGTCTAGTTTTAGTCGACAAAAACTCAAAAACATTTTAGTCTAGGTTTAGTCTAAGCATTTATTTTCTTGCCTAAATCTGGTACTGAATCATGGTAGTGTGTTTTATGCACTTGGCCAAACCTGGTTTGCTTTCTACAGCTGAGTTGCAAAAGAGATACAGATGCATTACATTTTGATAGATTTACCCACAGTGGAAAAATACCATGTATTTTGAATGTCTGATAAAAGCTACATTGCATTTTAGTTTTTATCATCTAGATGAAATCTAAACTTATTTTTAGTCAGTTTTTGTCATAAAAGATTTATGTTTGGTTAGTCTTTGTCTAATTATTGTCATGGATGAAAAGACTGTTGACAAACATTTTTAGTCATAGTTTTAGTCAACGAAATTAACACTGCTGAGAAAGCCACATGAATAATTTTCTCTCTACCAGCATGTCTAACTTCCTCAAAACTACTCTCACTTACACAGATATGATGATTCACTCACTGACAAAAGGGAAAAAATCTGCTTTTTTCAAATGTAATGTACTACTTTTTATATTTATGTGCTCAAATTCAAAATTAATGCTTGATTTAATGGGCTGAACAGAATTAGTCAGTTAAAACTTGCATCATGAATAAAATTTTTGCACTGAAATTTCTACATTTGAAAAATTAGTGTTCCTGTGTTATACATTTTGGATTGAGGTCTTACAATATATCAAATATTTCCTAAAATTTTCAAAGAGAGAGCAACTCATAATTTTTTTAAGATATATTCTTGGGCTTTACGCCTTTATTCAGCATGGTGGGCAGTGGATAGAGTCAGTAACAGATGAGAGAGTGGGGGTGGGACATGAAGGAAAGGAGCCACAGGCTGGACTTGAACCTGTGCTGCCCAAGTGCATGGGACACAACCTTATCACTGGACCATCTGGGCCACAATTTGTTTTTCTTTTTATTGTAATGGTACTTGTTCTGTCATGGTGGCTGCCAAAGTCTGTGAGTTCAATTTCCAAAACTCAGCTCTGTAACACATTATCCCCCACAATCAGCATTTCCAGTGAGTTAAGACCAGCACTGCTCAGCAAAGCCCTCCTCCATGGCTTCCTTCTCAATGCTACTTACTATTTTAAATTTAGAGCTTTGTTAATTGAAAACAGCACCTCATGAGAACTTTTACTAAACTGATAAAAAAATTGTTTTCATTCATAAATCTCTCATAATGAGGGAGAAATGCATTTAAAAGTGCACTTCCATGTTCACGCTGGAAGCAATCCCAGAGCACATGCCCATTCTGGGGCTGCTTCCAGCGCAATAAAGTGCACTTATCAATGTAAATACACCTTATGAGGTGACTTTTTTTTTTTAAATTGAAAAACGTCTTTAATTGAAAAACAACGGAGATGAGAGATGGACAGTGCAGGCAGTTTTGGTTGCAGCATTCAGCTGTTGTTAGATTTTTGAGAGGACTTTTCAAAGTCAGAAAGTAAGAAGCAGTGATGGATGAAGTTGTAAGTGACACTTGTGTTGCTCTTTCCTCCTCAGGTACCTGTCAGTGTAACATTTACGGCTCCTACAAAGGATCATGTGACCCAGCCTCCGGTCAGTGCTCCTGCAAGCCGGGCGTCGGGGGGCAGAAATGTGACCGCTGTGAGCCGGGCTTCTGGAACTTCCGTGGCATTGTGACTGAAAACATGAGCGGCTGCACACGTAAGGAAAAAATACCACTATGTGTGCTTGTGAAGAAGTGTTACACATGACTTAGAGTGTAGGAGCAGTCATTTGTTGCACAAAGCAACGGTATGAATGCTGCCTCTTTTTACTCCCATAAATTGCTGGTAGCTTTCTGCACCTTTCAGTCAAGCTTCAGTTCACCCACAGAATAACAAAATATACTTTCTCACTTACCTCAAGAGGTATCCATTCTGAGATTTGCGCTTTTATTTGGTTTCAGACATATTTCTCAGATTTCTGCTGTGACTTCAGCATGTAAAATTACCCCTTTTAACCAAAATAAAGCCAGAAATCACACTTTTGGCTGAGAAGGATTTTCAGTCAACATAGGAAAAGTTGAACAGAGGTTAAAAAAGAAAACTCAAGAAGAGTAACAGAGAAGTCCCTCATGCTTTATAGTCTCCTTTGCAAAGATGTATATATAATATAATTTTTTTGATAAATGTTCATTAATGAGCAACTTGCCTGAGAACACATGGACATGTGACTGAAGGAACTTGGGATCAAACCCCCAAATCTTCCAGTTGAGGTGTCCAACCTTACCATTGATCTATAATATCCTATAGTAAAACCCATTTCCAGAAAAGCTGGGAGACGTTGCAAAATGTAAAGTAAAAACAGAATGCAATGGCTGTCAAATCTCATCAACTTATATTTTATTCACAGTAGAACATAAACAATATATGAAATGTTGCGACTGAAACATTTTACTATTTCATGAAAAATACTACCCCATTTTGGATTTGATACAATACAATACAATACTACAATACAAGAACTTTATTCATCCCCGAAGGGAAATGCACTGGGATTCTCATCCGTTTACTGTAGAATTATAAAGTCTAATAGCTGATGGTATGAAAGATTTTCTAAATCTTTCTGTCCTGCAGCGCGGGGATAGGAGCCGTCCACCACCGTTGTTTCTTTGCTCACTGAGGGAGATATGAAGTGGATGATCCATGTTTCTCAGAATGGCCTCCACCTTGCTCAGTGCGCGTCTCTCCACCTCATCCTCCAATGAGTTCAATTTGATTCCAACCACGGAGCCAGCTTTTTTAACCAGTTTGGTCAGACGCCTTGCATCCTTGTGTTTTACACTGCCTCCCCAGCAGACTGCAGCATAAAACAGAACACTTGCCACCACAAACTGATAAAACATCTGCAGCATCTTGCTGCAGATGTCTATAGATTGGAGTCTTCTCAGACAAAAGAGGCAGCTCTGCCCCTTTTTGTAGGTGAAGTCTACGTTTTTAGACCAGTCCAACTTACTATCCAGGTATACACCTAAATATTTGTACAATGTCGCCACCTCGATGTCCACGCCACAAGTGTTCACTGGCCGAAGAGCAGGTTTTGATTTGCGGAAATGTATGATCATTTCCTTTGTCTTTGAGGTGTTGAGTGTTTTTGTGACTCCAGTCACTGAAGGCCTCTATCAGATCTCTGTATTCGGCTTCTTGTCCATTTCTGATACATGCCACAATAGCAGTGTCATCCAAGTATTTCTGGATGTGGCAGGACTCAGTGCTGTATTTGAAGTCTGATGTATGCAGTGTGAACAGGAATGGAGCCAGGACTGTCCCTTGTGTAGCCCCTGTACTGCTCGTTAATGTCCCAGAAACACAGTTCCCCAGCCTGACAAACTGTGGCCTTCATGTCAGATAATCTGTGATCCAAGAAACACAGGAATGGCAGCTATGGCAGCACATGATGGCAGCTACCATCTCAAAAAAAGTGTTTTGCAACTGCATTATTTTGCAAAAGCATTTTGCAACTGATCAGGTTAATCAGTAACAGGTTAGTGATGTGACTGGGTATGGAAGGAGCATTTAAGAGAGGCAGAGTCTCTCAGAAGTAAAAAAAAAAAAATTGGCAGAGGTTCACCAACCTGTAAAAAAATGCATCTAAAAATTGAGGAACATTGTCAGAAAAATGTAAAATTACAAAGACTCTGAATATCCTACCATCTACACTACATAAAATCATCAAAAAGTTCAGAGAATCTGGAGAATTCTCTGTGCACAAGGGACAAGGCCAAAGGTCTGTATTGGATACTTGTGATGTTTAGGCCCTCAGGCAGCACTGCTTTAAAAACAGGTATGATTCTGTACTGGAAATCACTGCATGGGCTCAGGAACACTCCCAGAAATTGTTGTCTGTCAACACAGTTGACCATGCCATCCACCAATGCAAGTTAAAGCTGTGTCAGGCATAGAAGAAGCCATGTGTGTGCATGATCTAGAACAGTCCAGACCTTTCACAAATTGCAAATAACTGGCAAATACTTAAACTTAAACAAAAAATCAGTCAAAGAAGATCCAGGACTGTTGCGCAGCTAGGACCCTTAATCTAATAAGAATGGGACAACACTCTTCTCCCGAAACTCCAGCAACTGATCTCCTCACTTTTCAGATGTTTACAGACTGTTGTTGAAAGAAGAAGGGATGCTACAAAATGGTAAACATGGCCATGTCCCAACTATTTTGAGATGCGTTGCAGCCATCAAGATAAAAATGAGCTAATATGTTAAATGAAATGGTAAAAGGTCTCAGTTTATCTCGTATGTTCTGATGTGAATAAAACATGGGTCACAATGTGGTATTATTCTTTTTACACAGTGCCCCAACTTTTTTGGAACTGAGGTTGTAAAAATTCTGATAAAATGTATGTTAAATTTTCATAAAGGAGAGTTTCTCATAGGAGCTTTGCGTGGAGCCAAACCTTTGGTGCAGAGAAGTCAATAAATTAGTGATGTTTATTTAAGGACAGATTTCACTGAGGTAAATAGTTTTGTTCTATAAAGCTTTATGCCGTATACTGGGAAAATAGATACTTTAATTAATGTAGACTATATAAAGCAATACTTCTGTGAGACTCTTATTTTGAAATTGACAACCTTGAAATAAGGTCGGACTGTAATTATAAACAAAAAAGTGAAATAAGGAGATAATCTATTTCACTGCAAACCCTCCTATATCCTTTACTCCTGTCAGACCAGTGTAGTATTGAATGAGTTGTTTTCATTTGTATTCAATCGAACAACAGGGTCAGGGCCCCTTGTTTGTCTCAGTGTAATGCAATATGGCGACCAGCTCGTTTCCTGCCGCTAACGTATGATAGGACATAAGCTCCCAAAGCCACAGTCAACAGCAGGAAGCCTGCAGGTGCCTCACCCATGGCCCGACCTTAACAAGGTTTACCCTCGGCAAGCAGACAACGCACTGCGCAGCAACGCCAGGTTCAGCAGGAGGGGACGAGTAAAAAACACATCAATGATTCCAGGAACATGATGGGGTTGATGTCCTTCCCTTAGGTTGTTTATTTTTTCTGTGACATTCTCATCCTCCTTCTCTTCCCTTCTCTGTGGCCCCTGAGGCTGTGTGAGAATGCCAAGTCAAAGGCATACGTAGATGCATCTCAGGCATCGATCACCTTGCTATTTCTCTCTTTTATTATCTTTCAGTGATAGGTCTTTATTGAATTAATCTTTCTGTTTTGCTCTCCATGTTAGCGTGTAACTGCGACGCCACAGGCTCGGTGCGAGACGACTGTGAGCAGATGTCAGGTCTGTGTTCCTGCAAGACGGGGGTGAAGGGCATGAAGTGCAACGTGTGTCCAGATGGAAGCAAGATGGGCATGAACGGCTGCGACAAAGGTAATAAGAGAGAGCAGCTAGGCAACTGGTGGAGTGTTAATCTACCACACACATTTTTCTCTTCTGTCTCAGCATCCCTCGATCACTCTAAAGTGTTTTCCTGTCAGTCGTCTGATCCGCGGATCAGCCTCTTAGCAGCCAATTTTTTCTGTCTGCTTTTCACATCCATCTGCTTTATTGGCACAGGAAGGAAGGAAGTGGCTGTGAGGCAGTTAATCGATAGCGATTAGGAAAATAGTTGAGTGTAGGAACGACATCTGCGTCACGCATCACCCATTGATATTTAATTCTCTATAAATTATACGCCACAAAATGTAGTTATGCATCTGCATAAGGGCTATTGATGACTTCGATTAATAGAAAAAACAGAAGCGGAGATAGCAGAAGATTAAAAGCGAGTTGAAGGAAAGGTTAGTTCCTGCTGTGGGGGCCTGCAGCTCCTTGATTAAGATGCACCATCGGATATCGACTGGAAGTCAAACACTTAATGAAGCCAGCAGTCCCAGCACAGTGGTGAAAGCGCTCCGCCACACACCCTGCTGAATGGAAAGACAAGGTAGTGAGAGGTGGTAGCACATAAAAGCATGAGCCAAAAGGTGGGGGGTACCCTAAGCCTCTGTGATGAAGTGACAATGCAAAGACCCCCACACTCCCAGCCTGCCAGGTGCACACTGGGCTCCCCAGCTGCAGCTCCCGCTGTGGAAACTTCAAGGCTTCAAACACTCCTTTGGAGAGCTTCAGGGGAGATCTGCTGTGGTCTATGAAACGATGAATTATTCACACAGTGTGACGTCAAGGTAACTAGACTATTTTATGATATTGCCACTGAGGTGGTGTGGTTAGAAAGGCTAAAAACAGGTCACTAACTCAGAGAGGGAAAAATCTATCTTTCAGCTGGTCTCTATTCTCCACTTTAAAAACCAGCCAGAGTGCAGTAAGAGGTGTCTTGGGTAGAAACTCTGCCAAAAGGTAGCTCAGCTGGAAGCTTGTTAACTCAGGATTCATGGCTCACAATAGGGGTCTGATACTGTTTTTTCTCATGTACAGTAGGGCTGGAGGCATTAATGCGGTAGCCGTTAATGATTAAAATCTATCATCAGTGCGTTAATTTTTTTAATTGCATTCATCACATGCTTTAATGTCCCTTTCAGCACTCTTAAGTAAAGCCTATCCCTGCAGACAAATTGATGTAAAATATCATTCACTTAAAAAAAACTCACAGACAGCTCAGTGGGCGAGTCAAAAGTCATCTGCACCTTGTGCTATTGTTTCATTTTTTGTTACTGTTGCCTTATTTCCTTTCCAATTCATAGCAAGTTCCTTTTTCCTGTGGTTAATCATCTACTTTAAGATCTAGTTAAAGTTCCTTTTTTCTTTCAAAATAAAGCAGGTTTAAATCCAAAAAGAAGTCATGTACTCTTATTTTAAGGCAGGACAAAATTTCAGATACAAAAGAGTACAATTTTTAAAAGGATTCAAGGAAAGATTAATCAAAGCTAACTATAGAAATCCTAAAATGCATCAAAATGTAAAAATGCAACCCATCAAAAGTAACAGTTTACCCTTTTAACCCACAGCACAACTGCTATGATTTTTTTACTGAATTGAAAGCAATATTACCACAGTGAAAAAATACAGTGACCTAAGTTATGTCTTCAGATTCTTACAAAATTAATCATTTTTGTCAAGCAAAATATATTTAATTAGACAGAAGGGTAACACTTTTTTTGAAGGTGCATGTATAAGACTGGCATGACGCCTTTCATTCACACGAAAGAGGCTTTATGAGCCTTTATAAATGTTGTCATTAAGTGTCATTTGGTTACTTGTGTCACCTTTACTGCAATAAATTAAGAGCCACCCACCTCTACACACCACTACTCGACTGATCAACCCAGATCAAGAGGGGAAGTTTTCAGTGTATCTTGCATTCTGTTTGGTTGCCCTCCAGCGTTTTTCCTTTCCATGGAGAGCTTCATAAGTAAAACCTGGAACATACCCCTCTCTCCCCTGTTATTTCCAGTCTTTATTCTTGGCCAGGCCAAACTTTGTCCACTGAGGACCACATATTGAAATATATAAGAATGATGGGGCCACTTTCACTTGAAGAAATTAAAGTTATAAACAAGTCTAATGTAGACTGAGATGTTCTTAGTGATCGAGTGTGCTCACATGGCTAGTTAGTGGCTGACAAGGCAAATAGCCGATCAATTTAAGGATTTTGGGAGGTCAATCAGATTTCAGTGGGACCTTTTTAGCCCTGACTTCCACTGGCTATGTAACTCGAACACTATTGGTGCTGCTGTTTAGTGGGCTAATTAATTAGGGCATTGCAAATCAACATATAACGTTATTACTTTGGTTGCCAATATGTTTACCATTTACAGTGTTGTCTTAGTGTAGTCACAAATGAATAAAAACATCAATAAATTCTTCCTGTCAAAATGTTTGTTTACAAAATTAGCACGGTAGCACTGCTGAAACTAATAAGTATTGCAATCAAGCCAAAGCTTCATGTTCTAATGTTGGCCATATTTCAATTTCTATTCCAAATTTGCTTCGGGGCAAACAAGAGGGGGCCGCATTTGGCCCACCTGCCATAGTTTTGACACCCCTGTGGTAGCTTAACATAGCTGGATGCAGCCTTACCTTACTGTACAAGGAAGAAAAAATTGATCAATATTTGAATTAAATGTGACATAAATGACTGAATGACACGACATTCATAAACGCTCATAAAGCCTCCATCATGTGAATGACAGGTGTCTGTCATGATTATGACAGTGTCCTGTCAGTCTTCTGCATACTCCTTCAAATAAAATGTTCTATACAAAAGCAATACTGGATGTCAAAATAATTCATTCTTCAACTGGATTTAACCTACCAAGGCATCAATCACTGAAATGATATAAATAGTTAAGATGGAGCTCATTATTATAAGAAGCCGAATCATAACAGCAGTTCTTTAGTTGACTTCTATTTTAGATCAATAATCTAAATCACCATGGTAACTATTAGTCTCAGTCATCTAAGTCAGATGATTTTAGAATAAAAAGTAGAGTTTGCCTCTTAAATCTGGTGGAGTAAAGTTAAAGGACAGTATTGATTGCGTACCAGTCAAGTATCTGTCATTTACTCTGATGATACTTGAGTATCATAAATCTACTTTTTATCACACCCCTTGGACAACAAAGGCCTAAAATATAGTTTTATGTTATTTTTTATCCCTTATTTCTATGATGTTACCAGAAACAACTTCAGGAAATTTCAGCACCATAACTATTAACAGGGAAGTTCAAGAAATAACACCACAGTCTACTGATTAAACCAGCAAGGGAGTTTATGGACAATTTCAGACACTTTCATTTTAGCTTTGAGAGGCCAAATATAAGCTTACATTACTGACAGCTAACGTTCATATTCATGCAGTTTCTGTGATCCAACTGGGAAACTGGACAGGCTTGCCATTCTAGAAAATGCTTGCAGGATTGTGGTGTTTTTGCATCTTCAGTGCAGAGGTGTGTAATGTTTTCAGTGTCAGATTTTAACAGCAGGATTGCCTTCCCTGTGTGAAACACTGGACATTTCCTCTCCAGTCTGCTCTGTGTCTCTGCATGTCAGTGGCACTCAGGCTGCAGTGTTCATTGGCTATAAACCTGTGATGTCTTAGCCAATCAGATAGTGTTATAGGCAGTAAAGTAGCTGCGTATTGATCAGTAAAATGAAGAGCAGTTACAGATAATCAGCAAAATGTCCTGTATTGGCCCTGATTATCAACTGGTTGATAATTGGTCAGTGCTGATTGCTAGCTAATTGCTGTTAGCCATATGAGTTTAACATAAGACCTATCCTCCAACAGGTCCCGAGGCCCCGACTTCATGTGAAGAGTTGGAGTGCAATTTTGGAGCTTCCTGCATTGAAGTGAACGGCCAAGCTCACTGCGAGTGTCCGTCCCCCGACTGCGATGAGAAAAACAAAACAAAGGTGTGTCCTTCAAACTGTCAGCAATTAAGAAACAAATAGTCTAATTTACAAGTTTACATCGAGGTTTGAACAGAAAGACAATGTTTCAGCAGTCTGCAGGGAGTTAACATGTGTTCCCATCTCCCCCCACTCCATCTCTGTCACCGTGGAGCAGGTGTGCGGCTCAGATGGGGTGACCTATGCTGACCAGTGCCAGCTGAGGACCATCGCCTGCAGGCAGGACAAGGACATCACAGTGCAACACTTTGGACAGTGCACAGGTGAGCCCTGTCGAAGCCTTCATGCATCACACGTCACACGGCTCCAATCAGGCGATAATGAGCGCTGCAGTGAGCCTCAAATGATCCCCCTCCTGCTGTTTCTCCTCCTATCCATCTCTCTGTTTCTGTCAGGGAAAGTCAAATCAGAAGACGTGTATGCAAAGTTTGCTTTCTGGTAAATTACCTGCTCATGATAGCGCTGTTAGCAAGCACAGATCTAGAATCCTCATTTGAAACGTCACATTGATGAGTCAATTAGAGGCTCTCATAAGTGGGATGGAGATTTTGTTGATATCAATTGATTTGATACCCTTATCAATACTCCTTAAACACCTGAGCCCTCATTTTTACTGTTTTTTTTGTCATGTTACAACAGAATAGGTATCAAGAAAGAAAACTGCATCATTATGACATTTTATTTACCATAACATCTACAATATAAGTCACTCCAGTATATAAGCTGCCCTGTTTTAAAAAATTTCCTGCAGATGGAAAAGGTTTTAGTCTTACTGCCACATGGAGTTGCATTTACTAGCTAGAATACAGTAGTTGGATACAGGCTGCGAGTTGCTCTACTATCCTCTGCTCATCACCTGTTGTCCTTACTTAGGAGCATTCTCAGTCAAACCAGCACTCCATATGGTCTGCTCACTCAAAGATTTACTACTTGGCTTCTTAAATACATCATGCCGATCTCACAAGGGGAATAGCAGTTAAAAAGTGGCACCAACCACGGAGGAAAGTTAGAACTTTACTGTTCTAAATTTACCTGTTCACTGCAATTGCCATCAGAAAATGTTCACATACATTGGCCATGATTTCTTAAACTTTTCAAATAAAGCATTTTTTTTCATAGTTAAACAGATTTATAATGGGGGTGATCAGTATCACAAGTTACTCAGTCCTGAGACTTCTTTGTGTTGTCTAGCCAGATGAAGGTAAACAAGAGTCTTGAGGAGTCTAGTTTTGCCCGTTTAACTAGATAAAATAATCCTGCTTTGTCCCAAAAATGCTTTTAATTGAAACAGGGATGTACTATCAATCGAATTTACCTTTTGGGGTAAGCATCCGAGTGATGATGTGCCGTTCATGGACGAAGGTAGTTCCTGTTTAAGTGCCAATTTCCTTTCCTCCGTCCTTTGTTGTCATTTAATCCGCACTTGAAAAGTCAAACTGTTACCAAATGAAGAGCAGTTCAAGAACCAAACAAACAGCTCTACTGAGCTGAGCCAAATGATCTGAATCTTTTAAAAGAGATAGATTTCCCATCACAACAAGAAAGGGTAGATAGGCATCAGCTGAGGAAATGCAGTAAGATCAGAGTTTAAAGGTGCAAAACCGTGACAAAACTGTACTTAACTAGGCAGGACCACTTTGTGGAAATAAACCATACAGCAGCGCTGTGTGACACTGCACATCCAGGCTTTAGATTAAGGCTTTTTAAATCCTGCCCGCTGCCGTTTCACCATGAGTTGTTTTTTTTTTTTTTGTTTGTTTTTTTTTTTGGCCTGAATTTTTCACAGCTTTTGGGACACAAAAGTAGCTTAAAGGTACAGAAAATGTTATTTTTGCACTTTGGATGCTTGGTATAGTCAGGTAGTGTTTCCCTATGCAGAAATCACTTCTTGCCCCCCAGTGCTGCACGATGTCATCTGCAGAGAACCTATAGGTAGATTAAATAATTTAACATTAACTTGGTCCATGGAAAAAGGAACTTGTTATGGATTATGAAGGAAATAGGGGAAGAGTAAATGATTTAGACAAAATTTGTTTACTATGTCTGGAATTGATTAAGCGCAATTACTGCGATTAAACTTGACCGTCCTCATTTTTATAGAACCATATGTTCGGTGGTTTGATCAGGTAACTGTCTTTGAGTTTGCCAGCTTGAACACGGCTTCCAGTTTGCAACTTCAAGACTTATCACATAGTTCAGCACAGTATAGTTATATGGCAACAAGAAACTTGTGCTGTTTTCTCGAGATCTTGACTTGCAATGTTTTCTTAGAGTTACAAAGCAGTTTTTCCCATGATAATGTCAATTTTTCAAGACAACTAGGTCCAAATTTTAAGACTTTTAATGAAAAACATTCAAATGATTGATCATTTTTGGAACCACTGATTTCAGTAATGAGATTCAGTCAAGATAACAGTATTGATAAGTTAACAATTTATTTGTTTTTGGATTTTGAGAAATGCAGAACCAGGTCCTTGTAGAACCAGATTCTGATCTCCATCCTTACTCATAAGTTGTCTTTTATCTTTCTTTTTGTTATAATGCCCTCTTGTCAAGCTGTAAGACTATGAGTGTTTAATAATAGGTTTGTATCATGGAGAAACCAGATGACTGTAAAGTGATTCCTGCCCTCACTCTTACCGTGAGATGCCACATGAGGGCAAAATCACGAGTGGGACTAGAGAAAAGATCATGAAAGAGTGAGATATTATAGTATTTTAACACCAGGAGTTCTAAAGTTTGACTTGAGTCAGAGCCCTGAAATGCCACAGGATAGCAATGACACTTCCTCTCTGCTTTCTCACTCCTCTGTCGGGATTTGGCTTCATCTTCAAACCCTCCTGCTGGGAAATGCGTCAGTCCTTTTGTAGTTTCATGCTGCCAGGAGCACAGCGCTGCTTGTGTATAACGGCTGATGTAAAGTACCTTTGTACAGGGTAAAAAGGTACAGCCCCTGGCCGATGGTCCAGATGCTGATGGACGTTATTTGGATTGGTGTAATAGGTGCCGGGACTGGGGCCAAGGCCAAAGCTTTCATGTACATCGAAATTGTCGCTCTGACCGCCAGCTTGCATCACAACAGGGTTCCAGAGGCGCCATCAGCAAGCATGGTAGGGAGGAGTGGTGCCAGCTGCGTGGGTTGGTCATCAGCCTCTGCCAGGTGTCTCAAAATTTAAGGTGGAACATGTTCATGCACCTCTTTGCTCAGCGGACATGGTGCTGTTGACCTAATAATGTTTTACCACAGAAGCAGAGTCCTCTTAAGACGATTCTCTGGAGTACTCTTTGTCAGACTCAAACTAGGCCACATTCATAGGAGGCAGGATTGTTGACATGGGCTGTGCTGAATTGTAATTGCAGGTACAGCGATAAAGAATCCAAATATGCTCAGCGAGAGATCGACAAGGCTTTGATAAGTCCCTGAACATCTGGTGATTACAAATTCAGTGCCGTGGGTAACCAGCAGACACAGCCAAAATCCACTCTGGTTTCACATTGCTCTGTTGCCTGGCAATAGAGATGTGGGTTGTGTGTAATCCCTCACCTAGCATTGCTGCACACAGAAGGCAAGAACACGTATCACAGCGGCCCCTTTTCTTTCTCCATGGTGCCCTCAGGGGAGAAAGAGACAGGCGAGCGCTCGGGCCCTCCGACAGCCACAGAGGATCTTTTAATTTCTTCTCTCGGATGCGGTCGCACCGCGGGTAGCTGCTCCGCCGCGGCTGTCGGCTCGGGGGTTAGATCTCGAGCTCATTTCACGTGTGGCTGGGTGCGAATTAGCATTTGCTTTGCCTCCGCCCCTCACCACGCTGTAGCCCTGCCTGCCCTCCCTCTCGCTGTTTACATGCAGAGCTTCCAGACGCCTGGACTTAGCACTGTGGCATGCTAATGCCCACCAAGCTGCTCTGTGGTGTGACAGGAGAGCAACGCCAAAGGCTTATATAAATGAATGAATATTGATCTTTTTTTAACATCATTGATCTGTTGCAACTGTTTATTACACCACAGGGTGTGTTTTCTGCTGCTGCAGTGTGCTGTTAATGGGCAGCATAAGAAAAAAATCCTGCAGATGAGCTTTCTTAAAATCTTTCTGCTTGCAACAGAGAACTTGCAGCTGACTCTGATGTTTCTCTGAAGTCTCCAAGCAAAAAGACAGCACAGCCACAGAGCACAGGGAGGAGTTTCTCTTACTTCTTTGCAGTATCTCAGCAGAAGATGAATCGGAGAAACTCCAGCGCAAAAGCAGCTCAACCAAGCATAAGAGTGAGGGCGTTTGGGCGGAGAAGTGGAATCTGGCACCAGGGGAAAATGGCCACCAAGTTGGCAGTGACCTGCCTCCCCCATATGGTGTTATCACCTGTAGGTTCGGGGCAAATTGGCAACGAATGCCAGCATATGGCATCCTCAGTCCTCCGCCTGGGAGTTAGGGCTCTGTTCCCCCTCCAGCCCTCCTCCCTGTCCTGTGATTCTCTCTCATTATTCAACCCTCATTCTGTTGGTCTCACCATATTCTCCCACTGCTAGCTTTGTTAACCAGCTTCTTTCTCCCTGATTTAAACCCTATTCTTTACACGTTTGTTCTATATAATTTTTATTCTCCTTCGCTCTGTGGCTCCCTTGTTTTTCCCTCCAGTCTGCTGGATCCAGATTCCTACTCCTCCTCCACACTAAGCACGGCTGACACCACAAACAATCTTAATAACCACCTTTCAACAATAACTACACAGCTGAGACAAGCCAGGATGACAATGATTTTTTTCCTCCATCCATCCTGTCACCATTGCTCCACTGAGATCGGAAAAAAAGCGCAAAACAGGCAAATGGAGTGTTAAACCTGATTAAGAGAGGCATCAGCTGAACAGAATGTGCTGCCAGTCTCTTTTCTTTCTTTATCCCATGTCGAGGAGCCCGCTGCTTGAGATGTACACTCACCCAAACACAAACCCAAATGCACCTTTCAGGGAGCAGGCCGCCTGATGCTCAGCTTGGCACCTGACTGACAGGTGTAGCCAAGAGGAAAGTCAACGCAGGCAGCCATTCTTAGTGATAGCATCACCGCTCTGTGCACTCCAAATCTCTCTATACAAATATCTGCTGAGCTTTAAGCCGACACCATGTGTCTCCTAGGGCTTCTGCCGTCTCAGTAGGTATCACATTTCACACCTCGCTGAGTAATTGCCAATCAAATAGGTGATGATAGTGGTGTAATTAAGTCCTACACTTAATGTTAGGCAAATCCTAATGAGCCGCAAATCTATGGTATATCTTTTTTTTTCTTTATCTTCTGCTCATTTCACCCCCACACTTACTCACATCTATACTCATGGGGCATAAAGAAGTAAAGAAAGAGCGACAGTATTGTCACGCCTGCTTGCCTCGGCTTAATCTGAAGTGCTCACTTACGTAGCTTCTCCCTGCCAGCTCGCTGCTCCCCCTCAGGAGTTTTTGTCCTATTTATCACTCTTTTTTATCACAGACAGTTTGTCCTTTTGCACCAGAGCTTTTTTCGCATTGGTAATGATGGTCTCCTTCGCAGAGAGCCTCTTCTCTTCTCTCTTCCTCATTTGGAGTGTGTGTAAGCTTGTTTGTGTGTTGAAAGCGGTGTGTTTGTGGTGGCGTTGACGGATGCTCGCGCTCTCCGCGAGCAGCAGCCTGCCGTCTTTGAAGCCAGAGTTAAAGCCGGCTTTTTTTGCCCCATTTCTATCAATCATTCATCACCGGAGGCACTGGCTGTTGGTGATTAAAGCTTTGCTACTGGAGGGCAGCATTTGAATATGCATATATAATTCATAGGCATTGGCACAGCGTGCATGCAACGCACCAACATGCATATTGTGCATGCCATATGTGTACACATACAAGCATAAACACTCTGCATAAAGCGGTGACACCAGCTGTAGTAGTTTTACTCTGAGACGCATAACTCTACTGACAGCATAACACACTGGAATGCAGGGCTGGGCAATATTGACCAACAAGATATGACGTTATGGCATTGTCATTGTATCATAATTTTTTAAAAGTTTTATTATTTTATTTAGTTATTTTTTCATGAAACAGTGTAATTGGTCACTCTTTACATCTGTCAGTGGGTTTACAAATATTAAACTTATAAAAAATGTCAACAAAGATGCTAACTATGACCATCAAGTGTTGATTCATTTAGCTTTTGTTTTCATTTCTTGAAAAATGGTAATTTTGGAGATAAGAGGTTATGGCCTGTCAGCAACAGTACGCTATAGCTGTATGGTAAAACCATTCGATATATGTTATATATTATGTTCTGTTTTTTGTAGAATTAAAAAATGTTATCATATGACTAAGTTTGACCACAGCTTCCTCCCGTAGTCCTCCAGTGCAGATGTTTACATGCCTGGGGTTGAAGAGGTAAGAGGAGGGTCAGACACAGCCAGCAGTGATGAGTGAGGAGACAGACCCAGGTCTGCTTAATGGCAGTTTTCTTTTTAAAAAGCTGGAGAATGTTAGTTAAGATAAAACAAAGCTAGTGGGTACACGCTGCAGTGATGAACTGCCTTTACACCAAAGCACAATGAGTCTGAAGTACCACCTTTAGGCAAGGCATCATCTTTGCTAATGTTAGCAAAGACACTAGCAACAGCAGGGCATCAAGCCATGGTCATACCACTCTCTTCAGCTGCTTCTGGACAGTTTTAATCTTCAGCTGCTCAGATAAATGCTGAAAAATGCTCCAAAACTTTGAGCAAGTCCTGTTTGTTAACAGTATTCCAGTGTATAAATCAACAGTGGAATTGGCAAAATTGAAGTTAATTAGCGAACTTTACAAACTGAAAGACGGAAAATATGATGTGTTCAAGTAACCTCAGTAACTTAGAAGACTGTATTCTGTATGTTATGATGTGTTCAAATGTCACATTAAAATGGGAAAAATGATTTTTGTATAAGAAACTTCGATAAATACAGTGTGAATATGTGTTTATATTTTGTCTTTTTGTCAGGTCTTATTTTGTCTTTCCATCAAACTATAGAAACACTTGACAATAACAACCTTTAAAAATCTAAAAACATTAAATATATCCTTTAACTATAAAAAAAAAATGCTGTGTTTAATCATGATTAATGATTAATCATGATTATCACAGCATAGTGATGTGGTTTACTTAACAGCACCACTTTAAAGGAATTCTGTCTGTAAGACATATCGACCTTAATGATCAATGTCTTAATTATTTATGTCTTTCATATGTTTGTTATACAAAGAAACACTCTAGATTTGGAGTGTTTGGAGAAAATTTGTGAGATAAATCCAATTATATGCTGTCATTTTTGTGCAATGCACTCTGGGTAGTGTTTTATTGTGGCTACATTGTTCATCTGTTTGATTGTACTCACCTCGATCTACATGACAGTAACTTCTTCCTTATTGTTAACATGAAACCACGCTTCAGTTAAGTTGAAAAGGATGCAGCCATCTGACATCACTACCCAGAATGCATCATACAAAAATAGCAGCCTATAGGTTAGCCTGTTCCTCCAAAATGTAGAAATCTAATGTCCCTTTATAAAAAATACATACAAATGCATTTATGTTAATTGAATACAGTCTACATTTCTTAATATGCAGGGTTCATTTTAACCAAAGTTTGCTGAAAGGAACCACAAAGCATGTGATTGATGAGATTTGGAGGAAATAAATGTTTTAATTGTTGACCTTTATCACATGTGATAATACTGCTAATACCTTTTTTGTGAAATTATATCATCATAAAAAAATTGGATGCAGACTGATATATTCTAAAAATCTGATCCATTGCCCAGCCCTAGTTGGTGTTTTCCAGTCGCTCTAATTATGGTGTCATTTTCATTACTCAGAGTTATAAGCAGATCTCTTACATCTCATTCATTCTAGCGTGTTTAATCAGAGGTTTCTTTTTCAAATGGGAGCTGCTTTTGTGTTCGTTCTTTTCAATGTAACTTGATAATGACTTTGAGCATCAGGGAGATGGTTTAGTAGATTACAAAGGACATAATCATTCAGTAACTGCAGAGGTAAAAAGTTATTGTCAACATTATAGTGTAATATTCATTAAGTGGCTTTGTAATGCTTTGTTGGCTGACGATGTTTTAATTTCCTTTGCTGAGATGTTCAGGGTTGTTTTGGGAGTAAAAGTGAAGCATTACAAACATTTTCATCTTTGCTCAGTCATTCATCCATTCCTTGCTTCCTCCCCTTCCCTCCACCAGAAACCATCTCAGAGACAGCCGACAGACCCACCCCCACCCCCCTCGCCACCACTGCTGCCGCCACCATCACCACCCCCGCCCCCTTCTACCCTAACCAGGTGTGGGGCATCCCGCCTCCGAGGACGGCTGAGATAGAGGCAACCGAGCAGCCCCCAGCCACCACCCCCCTTTCCGCCATCACCCACAACCGTGCGCGAGCAAACCCCCTCCAACCCATCCACATCAAGCCGCCGAAATCCACCGCTGCCGCCACCACCTCCTCCCATCGCAGCAGCCCTGCTCCGTCCTCTGCCGCCACCTCCTTTGAGGGTTCGGGCAGTGGGGAGCCGAGCGGGGACGACCAGACCGAGGAAGAGGAGGAGCCAGAAGAGGAAGCAGGTAGCGGTGTTCCAACGGAGGCCAGTGGGGCAGAGGAGCCTGTCGGTAAATCACTGCTCTTTCACTTCATTACCCATAATGCTTTGACATGTGTGTGGTAGGGTGTAACATTTTCAAGAAGGTGTGACAATAGACTGGATAAAAGAAGTGGATGAATTTGACATTAATTTGCCATATTTACTCAGTGACCATTTTTCTCTGAAATAAAGGTCAAATACGATTTTAACACAACTAAAATATATGCTATAAACTCACTACTTCTGTATTGATCAACAAAGGAAACTTTTATCGTAATAAAAATCCAGAGGAATAAAAAATTTGTATTAAAACAAAATATTTGATAGCCCTTTAGCCCATATGCTATCTAGGTAGCTATTGTTATCAGCTCAAATCTAACAGTGTTGGTGGTAACGTGTTACAAAGTAGGGCTGTCAAGATATCATATTTTCGTCTTACGATTATCGTGGGCAAAAAATATCACGATAACAATATTATCACAATTTTAAAAAAGAATAAATAATAATAATGGGACTATAAATCAAATTTATCTTTAGCTTTATTTATGTTGTGTTCTGTCTTTTGGCAGATGAATTACACTCAAAATACCTGTCTAAGGAGGTACTGCAGCTTCTGTGTCATTGCGGAGCGTCAGTGTTTGTGTGTGAGGAGGAAGGGGGAGGGGTTGTTGGGGTGCTACAGGAGGGAGACGAAGCAGGGCGGAAGAAAACGGGGCGCTTGAAGAAAACAAACTGTTCAAGTGGACTTTATTTTTTATCACTATGATTATAGTCAATATCAGTATATTGCAACAGCCCTATTACAAAGTAATCTATCAGAGTACTCAGATTACTTCTTGTAATAAGTATATTTTTGCACTTCAGATTTTATGGATTCTTTTCAATAAAAAACTGTAATCATTTACTGAATAAATCTAGCCTTTACTGCCTTTATTTTTAAGGCTATTCCAGTATATATTCATCTTAATATTAGGAAGGCACCCCTTTAACTATGCCATTTCACATTCAGGTCCAAATATGGTCACCTTAGTTTCAAAATGATAAGGCAAGGATGTAAAACATAAGGCTTGATAAGTTAGCCCACACTGGAAAAGGTGGTATCATACTGGCTACATCCACTTCTTCTGTCCAGTGTATGTGTTGGAAGAGCTTGCACTAGTACTATCCTTGTATAGTATTTTCCTGGCTTACATCACAACACATTCATACCATCATCTGTTAATTGAGAGTAACTTTTACAGCCCGTTTATGTATTTGTATGCAAATCTGTTCCTGAGAAGACAAATGCCAGAGCCAGGCAGGCGAGGAAGAGAAATCTTTGTAAACATATGCTGTTAGTGTCATTTCCACTTGCATAAGATGTATATCTCAATTTCAGACAGAAAGGAATGCATTTGCACGGTTCACTGTTGCTACATCACCCATTGCTCTTTTCTCCCATTCCACCGACGCGCCCGCTCTCAACAGCTCGCAAAAACAAACCCAGGCTCTGTAAAATACACTCAGGGCAGGCCGGATGAAACTGTTGGCCCGCATCTGTGGACCTCTGGTGCCTGACTTGACATGTTTGAGGTCTGAGGTGTGCGATTGTGTGCGCAGGATGTTGTGTCTCATGACTGTTCTCAAATCTTTCTGACTGTAACAGCCGGCTGAGCTTTCTGGGCTTCTGCTCGGACAACGAGGGATGACTGAGACTTTTCAATCAGACTTTTCTTTTATTATTTTTCTGTTTTTGTTTTTCATCCATCCATCCCCCTCGCCTGACAGCTCACAGTAACAGGACAGGATTGATGGAACATCCAGCTCCCAATATGCTCTTCCTCTGCTCTCTCTCCTCCTCTCCTTTTGCTCCTTCTCCCAGAGTCTCAGATTTATTCTCTTGTCAAAGGCTGACCAGAGTGCTCGGTGACGCGAGGAGCATGTCTACCAAGGAGACACGCTGTCTTGTGTCTGTGTATGTTTATATGTCAGTGTGTATGTGTGTGAATTAATGTGAACCCAAGCATGCCTGGAAGTGTTTTTACTTTGTGTCAATCAACCAATCAATCTTTATTTTATAGCTCCGATTCATAACAGATCTTATCTCAACACACTTTAAAACAAGAGCAGGGTTAGATCGTACTCTTTTGTATCATGAAACCCAAAATTAATCGACTGTTAATTCAGCTGTGACTAACAATTGGCAAAGTAACAGTGGACAGGGAGAGACTGGCTTCTGATAGGCAGAATCCTCATCAGAACCAGACTCACGGTGATCTCGAAATGATCTGCCAAAGTGTGAGAGGATAGAAGAAGGTATAGACAGAGAGAGATGGCTACAAACAAACAGGTCTATAGCAATAATGACTGCATGATTCATGACTATAATGGAGAAAGAAGCTAATCATTCCAGTTAGCAACTACCCTGATTAAGCATTACTGAGGTAAATGATCCAGAGGGTCCAGAGGGAATTCAGGAATATCAAGAAATATACATGGTTAGTAACCTAAATTATAGATTATCAATCACAGTAAGTCCAGAGATTTACTGTTGACAATGCATATGTGCACACATGCTGGCTACTACGCATCCCTTGCATCAGTTTGGCACATCCACTTTGCATGCCGTCAAAAATTGTTGAAACAGGGACGTGGACATGGGTGTGCACGTACGATAGGGGGCAGTGTAGAGATTGGCTGTGAGTGTCACTATGGTCACAAAAGTGATTAACAATGTCATCAATCCTCCACATCTTTATTAACCTGACACGCCAGATGGATTGGTTTCACACATCCATCTGGAAAACTCTCATAGACAGTGTTTGAGCAGGGCAGTGCCTTTGAGAAAAAATTTGAGGGTAATTGGATGCACGTTCTGTCTGTCACATCTTTAGGGGCCAATCAGAGCAACAAAATATGACGTCGTAGCCGCTCCTGAGGAGTAAACTCTGTTGAGAACTGCATAGCACAAACCATGGCGACTGTAGACTTTTGTCATTTTTGAAAAGAAAACAACTCACTGCTGTTCTTGGTTCTTCTTTTAATGAAGAAATGTTGTCAAGTTGTGATAAAACTGGTGCTTTAGCAGCATCTAAGCTAATGTCTCCCACCATAACTGCACCTGCCTCTTGTCGCTGCTTGCTTACATCACAACTATTCCATGCTCGAAAGTACTGCCCCTCAACGCTGATTGGTCCTGCCACTTTCTAACCGGGCCCAAACTGTTCAGATGGGGGTTTTGCAAGATGGAGTGAGAGAAGCGGAAACAGGCGAATGCATCTGCTTTGCAAGGTTACATCTTTACAGTGCCATGTTTACGTCAAGGCCACAGACATGCCTGTCAAAATAGCTGAGATAGAGCAGTTCCATTTCCGAAGTTGAAATTTCAACTGTAGCTAACGGAAATACAATCAGTGTATCAGTTAAAAACTGGTGACTTTCAGTCAGGTGAATTAGTATTGGTTTAATTTTTCATTAACAATAAATGTAATTAGCATATGTTTGACTATATAACTAAGAAACTGAAAGAAAAGGCATTTGCAGAGACTCTTTCTGTTTTCATCATCAAACACCAGATCATTAGGCCCATGCATGGAGAAAACTAGTAAAGGTAACAGGATGAAGATGTTGTGTTCTGACCATCAGTCTAAACTGGTATGATTTTACCATTGATTATGTTAGCTTTGAAAGACTGATCACATTCACTGTTGCCAAGCTTATAGTTTACATTCCACACAGATAGCATGTGTATGTATTCTGAGCTCACTGGTTTGCCCCCTAGTGATCTTTTACAGTAACATGCACTAAGTAGAAGAAAGTACCACAAGAACATTAGTGATGTAGTTGAATGCAAAGACATGGCGAAACAGCAAATATATCTGCAGCCTAAGAGGCATGCTGTTATATGCTATCAATGCAGTGAGAGGGAGAGACATTCACAATCACTACTATTAATGCAAATGCAACCAATCCTTGCAAATTTTGCACAGCTTTGCAACTTTTGCTGATTACCACAACTTTTCTACAGCTTTGACCAGTTATCAAAACTCTCACGCCCTTCGAGCCCTGACATCTACACGTTGCCAGATTAACCTCTGTGTTGTCTGCTGAGACGAAAATGCTCATTTCACACAAAATGCTCACATTAATGGCACCACTTAAGTATGTGCAACTCAGTTAACCGATGCATATGAATGTCAACATTTTACATTGCTATGTCTCAAATATACACCCAATGGCATTGCAACCTTAACAGGACTTTTTAAGCTTTTTTGGAACTTTTTGGGTTTTTTTGGATAGTACAGCTGAAGACAGTTAATATGGGGAGAGAGTGGGGGAAGAAATGATGCAACCATATGCCAGGACCAGGAATAAATCCTGCACCCAGTGCGTTGAGGACTGCAGACTCTGCATATGGGGGCCTGCTCTACAAACCGAGATAAACCTGCACCCACAATCAGGCATTTTAGTCCTGCAAGATTCCGGGCAGACTAGGACTATATTCCCCAACAGTCTAAGCCAGGGGTGTCAAAACTTTTCCACAAAGGGCCACATACAGATATATATTAGGATGATGGGGCCAGTTTCATATTCCTCGCCATGAGGATTTAGTTTAGTTAGAAATTAGTAAGACTAATCCAATGTAAGTTAATACAGGCTTAGCAATTGAGTATGCCTAAGTTGCTAGTTAATGGCTGGTAGGGCAAACAGTCATTTTCAGGGTTTTGGGGAGCCAATTAGATTTCAGGGGGCCCCGTTTAGCCCTGGCTACCACTAGCTCAGCCCCGAAAAGTTATTGGTGCTGCTATTTGCTGTGATAATCCATCAGGATGTTATTAATCAAGATATCTTCTTGTCAGAATGTTGTTTACAGATTTAAGATGTTAGCACTGCCTTGTGCTGAAAACAAGAGGTGCAATACAGTTAAGCACACGCTTCATTTTTTAACGTGGGCCATATTTCATTTTATCTCTCGAATTTGCTGCAGGCCAATCAAAAATAGGCCGCGGGCCATGGGCCAAATTTGGCCCCTGGGCCATAGTTTGGACACCCCTGGTCTAAGCCTAGAACAGCATAATAAGGGGCTGATCCAAGCCTGATTTAGCTGCGACTATAAGATTTATCAAAAGGAGTTTATAGCCTATTTATAAAAGTATAGAGAAGGCTGCCTCTGGATTGTGACTGGTAGATGGTCCCAAAAGAAAGATAACTGTGGGTTCCACCTCCTGTACTACTTTAAAAATCAGAATCAGCTTTTTTGGCCAAGTATGCTTATGCAACAAGGAATTTTTCTAATAGGTCTGTGTGCATTAAAGATATGGCTGCAAGGAGTAAATGTGGGCAAAGCTGCTGAATAGACATGATCAAAAGTATAAAATATGAAATGATTTGGGCAGATAATTTCCATTAGAGACTAAAGGTATCACGAGCAGGCCCATATTCTGGGACTATAATGTTCTTCTGGCTTAATATGGCACTGTGAGCGCTTTATGGTATGATGGCATCTGACTGTTAAAAGCTTTGTGAGGGAGAAGGAGAATTTTAAGATCTATTGTAGGTTTTATAGGGAGCCAGATGCAGGAGTAATGTGATCCCTTCTTCCTAGTTCCAGTGGGTACATGTGCTGTAGCATTTGGACCAGCTGAAGAGCCTTCAGAGACTTATGTATTAAGGCAGCCTGATGTTTGTGCTTTCTAAAGTAGCAGTGCTCACATCCGTCTGTGAGGTAGTGAAGATTAGAGATTATATATTCTGAATTCCAACATGGACATTGAAATCTGCACTGATATTCTTCTCTAAGATGTGCCTGTGCGTTTTATGTGTACGTTGAAACCTTATCTTTGTGTGTGAGTCCTGTCTCGCTCTTCCCATGTCACTGAGTTTGTCCAATGTCGAGTACGCATATCACTGTCTGAGTGTATAAATGTTAGCAGGTCAGAGGTGTGCATTGCTGCGTACTTTTGTATCCACACTCTGTTGAAAGCTCCTCTTATCTGTGGCTGTGTATGTTTGTGTTTGTGTGTATTTATTTGACAGCTCTCATCGCTCCCACCGGAGTCATACGGCGTCCCTTCGCTGTTGTGTTCTGCCCTCTTTCCCCCACCAGCGCTCTCCTCTCCAGCCCAGCATCTGTAAATCTGCCGACCACACGCCAACAGATGCCCTATAAACCCCCAGCCTCTTCCCCCTTTTCCTCCTCCCTCCCTTCGCCTCCTTTGACCGTGAGTCCTTGAGCAGGACGTCCCTCGCCTCTGACGTCTTTACGACTTGTTTAGCCGCTAGCTGTTTGCCTGCGCGATTATTTCTAATCTTTGTGCAGCCATAAACTGCCCTGCTTGGACCAAGACACCCCCTCCGCCTGCACCATCATTAGAGGGGCCGGAGCCTCGCTGCAGCTATCGCGCTCTTATCCTTCAGAGGGAGAAAGCTCGACCACTTTTATGTCTTTTATGTCCCAAGATGGCCAGATATACAGTACCATAATGCACACACGATTGTATGCTTTTTTTTATCTCCTGGGAAACCACAAAGGTAGCTGTCAGCCAATCAGCAGTGAGCGCTTATCACATCCCCTCATCATTTAAAGTGCTCTGGATGTGACATGACTGGCAACAGTGGCCATTATGTGTTCTCTGCAAAAATGAGTTCCAGGTGTAGAATCAGTTCCCATGAAAATGCCATATAATCACGTCTGACTGATGTTGCTATCAGTGTCCAATCACAGGTCAGCAGACTGGAAACACACAAAACAACACACTACCAGCTGCAGAGGCAAAAACACATCTTTGTATGTCTTCGTCCTCTGAGCCCTTTTTGAAAATAGCAGCTCCATTGTGGGTCTTTGAGATAAGCTGGATTAAGTTTATGAATTTTCTTAAGCTTAATGAATAATTATGAGCCTCTGTGTATCACCCTCAGGTCCCACAGTGGCCAGCACCACTGTTCCCACGGCTGAGGACCGGTCATCCTGTGACAATACCGAGTACGGCTGCTGCCCTGACGGCAAGACTCCAGCAAGCACCCCAGAGGGCGCCAACTGCCCCTGTAAGTCAAATACCCCTCTGCAAGCTATTCCTGTGACCTCCTTTTATCTGTGTGCATTCTCATCTTCCTCTGTAAGATGATGTTAAATAACAAGATATAATGAGACAACTAAAATCCCATCCAAGTTAACTACTGCATGATTAACTTCTGAATCTCTGATTTTTGATTCCTGCATTCATTTAAAAGGCAGTCAATGTTTCTTGTCTACAATCCACATTTTAAAACTGAAATCTGTGTATTTGTCTAATTTCCAGTCAAAATACCTTGTTTCTCATGATATGAGCCTCATTAACCTGAACATCTCATCTGAAGATATCAAAAGTTGAAAAATATGTCTGTAATTGCTTGTAATGAGTAAGATAATCAGAATCAGGTTATCTTCTTAATTTAAGAAGCTCAAGTGAATATTACCTACTGCTTTCATAGCCATTTGCAGTCATTAAAAGCAATTCCTGCCTTATTTTTTCCTTTTTGTATTTCAAAATCAAATGTTTATCTGGACTTTTTGGTGATTGGGGTGAATATCTTTAGTAATCAGTTATTCCTGACTTGCAAATGCTAACATTTGAAACTTTGCAGCATACCTTTAAAGCACAAGGCTAGCAGACTAATGACATCAAAATGCAAACTTTTATGCCTGATTTATGCTTCTGCACTGAAGCTATAGCATAGACTGTGTAGCTCTGAACCCCACACAGAAGTCTATGCATGTAGCTGATGTGCATATCCTCAAAAATGGAACTGAAACAATGCAGAACCAAGCCCTGTTCTGCATTGTTTGTACTGGCAACTGCCAGTCTTAAAGTTATGTTTACAGGCATCTCGTGTATTCTAGATGAGTGTTGCCCAACCTTTTGTCTGGTGACCCACTTTTCAGGAAGTACAAGGCATTGTGACCAAAAAACGTAGTTTTCTCTACATTTCACTTATCAAGTCTGCCTTCTTGTCTGTGATCAGCTCTTTTTCTTGCCTCTTTCAGGCCGTTTAATGAGCCTGAAAGGGGCAACTTCACCTCCGTCACATAGGCTTCTTTTTTTTTTTTAAATACTCTGCCCCTTTGGCCTTCAGTGGCTAGTCTGAAACAATGACTTTCCCCTCTTATTGGCCAAGAATCCATTACTCTGACTTTGTCATCCATTCTTGAAATACTGTAGCAAAGAAATTCTAAAAAACTCTTTTGGTGACCTAACAAAATCTCCCACAACCCACCTGTGGATCCCGACCCAGATTTGATTTGGAATGTGATTGGTCAACAAGGAAGTGGTGGAGGGTCTTGACTCGAGGAGATTTGAGAACGATTGATTAAGACTGAGAGACTGCAGACAGCAGTGCAACTAGTCAAGTCTTCTTGCAGACATCCAAAAATATGACGTTCCTCACTGAACTTTCTGAATGAACGGAAAGGGATCAGCTGATTCAGCGGGCATACTTCCATCTCCCCTGATGCCTCCTCTCCCTTTCTTTTCTTCAATAACTGCTTTTAAACCAACTGCTGCTCAATATTGATCACCTTCAACTGCAATACCATGTGCCTGGTTTTAGTAGCCGTGGTTTCCTGTTCACAGACAAGCTGGAAATGTAGTGACAAGACCAGGAAGTGGCTTAAAAATCACGCTGCCAAATAGTGATTGGACTAAGCATTGCAGGGCTAGGTGTGCACACTGAAGCACAAGTATGTGCTGGTAATAGTTGCATAGGACACTACAGTATAGGCAGGGATTAACGTAGAAGCACAAACCAAGCTTTACATTTAGCAATTATAACCACCAAATACAAAATAAGGTGTTTGATTTAGTCAAAGTGGACTTCTCATATTAAAGGAAGTGTCTATTTACGAATTCTAAGGATGTTAAAAGACAATACCACAGTTATGCCTGTGCATTAAGTCATTAGGTAATTAGCTTAGCGTAGCATAGAGGCTAAAAGAAGAAGAAAAAGAATGCTGGTGGGTCTCTTTCCAAATATATATATGAATATGATGGTCATTTTGTGGACACTGCCATCTCTTGGTGGCTACCATAACTGCAATGGTGCTTCAGCTGCCTGCTGACTGTGACAGCAGTAAAGATAGTTGGATTAAAGACTTCAGAAAGCATCTGATTAAGGTACCTTAATCTGATTATCTTAACTTTAAATTTTACTCATTAGACATCATTCACTTTAACTTGAGTTGATGAAACAGGTATAAAAAATTTTGTTAGTGCTAGTAAGTGGAATGACAGTGGCATTAGTTAAACACTTTCATAGGGCATAGTTTCATATATTCCTCCTTTTTTGTCTAATGCAGCTGCTCTTACATTACATAAAGCTCTTATTTGGACATGCTCACTTGCTAGTAGAGGATTATATCGCCTAGTGATAACAAATGAAATTCCATCTACGAACCATTCAGAGAGGCAAAATGAGTATGCTACTCTTGATCCTCTTCTGAAGAAGATATAAGTCCTCTGCTCAGTCAGTAAATCTGTGTAAAATGTCCATTAGCATGTAAGAGGTGGGAAGAGCTTATGAATTTTGCAATCCCCATATTTTCTAAAGTAAAGTTTGTCACGACTGTTAGAGCCACTGAGGACTCCATATGGTCTTCCTGGTGTCATTTACATCACTGTCAGAAATAAAGTTACAAAGAAAAGTCTTGTCAGGAGAAGAAAAATGTTCATTTTATCGCTCAGCATTCATTCAAATGCACAAATGTCAAAGGGTTAGGGCCTTTCAGCTTCCTGTGTCTGCCTGGATTTACTTAAATTTGCTTATTCCCTCTTCTAGAGGTCACTAAACTCATCATATTAAAACTGTAGGACTAGTAAGTCCACTGACAAGAGTGTGATATAATCTCATAACTCTTACCTATTGCTCAGCAAGGTTACTGTAAGGTCTCCTTTGTGTTTTTCAAACTTTTAAGTGATTTTAAACCAGATTGTCTGACTTAGGAAACACAATTTCAGACTTTTAATCTAATTTTGATCCTCCCTTACGTTGCAGTGTTATGAGCTGACATCACCAGCTTCTAATCAGCCATTTTCTATCGATACATGCACGTCTACAATCCAGTGGCACTGCACAGATTGCTTGTCTCTTTATCTCCCGTTCCCAATTTATTACCATAATTTGTTGATGCGTTGAAAATCAACAAGCTATTTTTTCTCGTTTAATGTTTACTCCGGGAATAGTGATATTGTGCCATCTGTCTTAAACAACCACACGAACAGGTGGTATTTTTTTCGACAGCGGTGCATGCATGAATCACCTCTCTCTTATGTAAATTATTTTATTGGCAAGTGGTAGGGAATGAAAAAATTCTGAAACAGTGACGCCTGAACACTGACCCCGGTAATCCATGTTTATAAAATTTTCACATCTGGACAGTGTGACCCTGATATCACTCCTTCCCTTTCTGATCTCCACTGAGATGGATTTTCCATTTTTTCCTGGATATTAAAGGAAGTTTGATTTGTAAAGTAGTCACTCTTGCATTAATTTATGACTAAACATCAGTGTCTCTATGTTTCCTTTTCAAATCTTCTTTCACAGCAGTTCAACAGTGTGGCTCCACAAGTGAAAATCCAATTCATTTTCCTCAAAGCAGATCTGATTATCAGCCATAATGTCATAACCATCACAGCTACCTGGGTGTGAAAGAATGGTAGAAGACACGTTTTTATAATATCAGCGTCTTTTCTTGGTCTATTCACAATCTCAGGCTCAAGAACTCCACTACCTATAATGCGAGAGTGTCACAGCAACGTCTGGGACTAGTGGAGTGTACTATTAGCATGGACATTTTTACAGTCCCTGTGGACTTAGGCTGTTCATGACGACAATATACACCCTATTAAAACTACAAAGTCTACGTATGCTTTGAAAGCTTAAAAGTTATCATTTAAAGTGAATTAAGGGAACCGCAGTGGTTGTGGGATATGTAGTTCACTCACTGACAGAAAAAAGGATGCACACCGTCTTGCACCTTTGCCTTTTTCCCTGTTTTCCAATACCATCCACCAAATGAAATATTTTATTCTCACAGGTACTTGGGCAGCTGAATGGTTACACTACAAGTATTTTAAACGTCAGTGGAGGATTTGTATAGACAGGGCCACTTTTAGTCACTTGGATGCCCGAGGTGAAATATAATGACCCTTCCTCATTTATCCCAAAGCAATCATAGTGAGTGAAAGAAAGAAATCCTTTCAATAGTGCTGCCAATTGATTGAAATATGAATCTAATTAACTTAAGCCTTTGTAATTATTAAGCTAATATGAGAAGGTCTGCACTACAGGTAGATTTAATAACAATGGTTATGAACTGATCTGAAACCACGTGCTTCTGAAAAGCATCAGAACTTTAATACTAGCCTTTGAAATAGTGACATTTATATTACATGGAAAAGTCAGAACATATGCATCTCAGTTGGCTCAGATTTAACTATAAAAAACAGGAGCAGAGGAACTTTTCAGCATGTGTTCCAGTCAAGTTTACAAATCTACTATGGACCAGTGAATTATGATGCCAAGTGAAATTTTATAACCATATTGTCTCCCTCCTGATTAATGAATCAAAGCTGATTGAAATTGAAGCATCTCAACAGTACTCCATCACATTTTGTGGCATGCAAGCATCAAACCTAGTGTCACCTTGCATTGCACCAACGCTTACTGTTCACATTGCATCCACTGAATATTTAATTCTTTGCCGTGTACATTTCAGGCTTCCCTTCTGATAGTGTCAAATCTAGAGCTTCTATGTTGAATGCAGACAAACAAAAGGGTGGTGTTTTGTATCAACGAGCCTTTTTAGCTTTGTGTCTGTGTCGGCACAAGTTGCAAACAAACGCAGATATGAGTATTATTAATGTGCAGCTTTCTCCACTGTTTAGAACTTTGGTAAGCAAGGAAGGTGAATTATGGAAATATTCCCGGAACTCCTGATTCCTTGTCATCATCCTTATTCCATGTTCCTCACTTATCTCAACATGGGCAGCAGAAAGGAAAATAGGAACAGGGTGACGGGTCAAAGACGTTATGTTCAAACCTGCACCAGGCCTGACCTAATACCAATATTTGCCCCATTAAATAGCCAGGTCCACCCAGACCAGACCCATGATTTAATACCATGTATAGCATATATAGCCCACTCACTATCATTTTTAATGCTTTATTTATTCAGCTGCTGTGCTATCAGTGTGTACACAACAAGGTTGGGAGGCTACAACACATTGTTTGATATTCGCATGCTTGTGCATACTATGCACACAGATAAACTGTGGTAAATAAGCCTACTGCAATGCCTTTTCTTTCCCTGTTCACTTACACAAGGTTGCATACATCAATTCATACATGCTTCTGTGTAAATGACTGCCTGCTTATACAAAGTATAACCAGTGACTGTAAAAGAAATGAATCAAACCCAAAACTTAGAACACCGCACTTTGAGAGTAATTCCCTCAGGCTCCTACAGCACAAAGAACAAGTCCACATATGAGATCATGAAGAATGACAGGGAGAAAAATGTGTCTGACATTACCTCAAAGCTTTAAGGAACTGATTCTTAATAGTATTGGATTTTTTAGATGTAAAACAAATGGTAATTATTGTCATATAGTCTAAATTTTCTGTCTTTTAATTGTAGTCACCTGCCCCCGACCTGCATTTTGTTTTTGTTTTGTTTTTTACCCATGCCCTTACCTGCAAACTTACTGATTTATAATTTTCACCTGTAGCTCAAGGTGTTTTTGTGGGTACCCATTTGGTACAACCCTGTGCTGGACTCTAATTCGCATGCTGTCAGGATACTGCAATAGGAATCCATGTATTAGAACTGTAATATTTCAACATGTCTATAGGCGTGCACATTACATAAATAACATATAAGATAAGATAAGAAACCTTTATTGTCACTGCCCATCAGATATACAACAAAATTGCGGTAATTCTTCAGCAAGTGCAGCAGCAAGTAAATAAATAATAAGTACAATAAATAGTCAAGGAATAAAAGGATCCATTTTAAAACATTCAAGCAATGATAAAGTGCAATATCGTATACAGTCAACACACACGCAGATATTACGCAACTTATTGGCGTGATATCTGCTCTTCTGACATAAATCAATAATTGTAAGTTATTTCCTGCTACTTAGCCACACAGTAATCCACTGACTCATTGTTTAAATGTGTCAGAAGTGACCTGCCTAACTTTACTTTGCTTTGTAAGAAGAAATTTAAGGGCATTTTGCAGGGCTTGGACCTTGCTGTTGCCAGAAGTCCACCCCAGGGCCTTTTTTGGATACTCAAACTCTATTTGATTTTATTCTATTCACTCTTTGTACCTTATTTATATTCCAAATGCATGTCATAATCATTGAAAGTAATTTAGACGTTAACCTTATCATATCTCGAGGCCCCTTGGAGCATGAGGCCCCAGGCACTCACCTACCTTTTCCTACTGGTAAAACCGTCTGTGTGGAAAGGTGCATTTACTTCTGGAACCAGAGCTGCTTAAAAAGTGCACAGTCACTGCTGAGCTCTATTACTTTAATTTGTTTTAATCTCCCCTTCCTCTTTTATTTACCAGCCATGCAAACACTCTTTATCACTCACTGCCACTGTTTGGTATCTCCCTCCAGAGCTATATCTCACTCCTCTTCCCTTCAGCTCAGTCAGTCTCAATCCAGTCTTGCATCAGTTCATTTCTCTCTGGAGTTGAACGGGGGAGAGTGGAGAGACTAGCAGAGGCCGACGAGCGGCGTTGTACCAATCAGTGCCTTCTGCCAGACTCGGTTCATAAAGATAAAGGGCTTCTTTCTCCCTTTTGCCTCTCTGTCTCTCCATCCCTTCATCCCTCAGTTGAAATCTGCTCTCTATTTGTCCCGGCGGTGTTAGTCTGACTGATTGTGAAAGGGGGGGATTCTCAGCGGCCCCCATGGGAGCCCCAGGTCACGACTTGAAAGAGCTGAGGCCACAAATTAGTGTGCGGAGTTGCATTTCTGCCGTGTTGAAGGTCCCAAAGCCTTCTAATAAGCCGGCAGGGTTCATAGCCGCCAGATCCACAGCATGATCTGAAGATATGAGGCCACCTTTGGTCTCTCTTAGCTTTTTGCCGTTTAAGTCTTTAAAGCCAAACAAAGGAGAAACAAGGAGCTTTGTATCTGTTGATGCTGGATTTGATCACCTTCGGCTAAAAATCCACACGTCAATAGAGACATGTGCCGTGCAAACACCTGCAACAGGTTGTAGCCGTAAGACAACAGCTGTAACAAATCCTCCATGGCCTGTAAATATTTATCTCTGCCAACAATGACAGCACACCGACGATCAATATTTCATTCAGCTCAAGTGTTTTCAATAAAAGCGGGCAGCGCGATAGGCAGATCAATACGCCGGATCTTTTTCTCCTGAGGAGGGCTTAGCCGATCCTCAGCTCATTAGAAGTGAAATGACATGTCACATACACTATATATCAATCCTTTTCATTTTACTGTTCCAGTTATTGACCTTCATCTGTTTGCCTCGCAATGAATAGGACTAATTGTTCCCTGTTTCCAATACTCTTGATTGAGACATCAGATCGTGAATCAGCTCAAGGTTGAGCCGAGTTTTTATTTTCATACTGAAACCTTTTTGTCCGCTGCTGAAAAGTTTCACAGAGGAGTTCTGACCTCAGTTAAGATTTCATTCAAAGGACGATTTACTCAAATAAAAAATAAATGCATTTCAGCAGGAACACTACAGGTACTGTAAAAGGCTTCAACTACGGAGGAAGGTTTAGTTTCCTATGTGTTAATATGTTCTCTAAAGCCAATTCAAGTACTGTTTGACCTATTGATTTGTGTGTCACATTGTTAAATTTTTCTATGTCTTGGATATGATAAACTGGTTAAAGAAGAGCTTTCTGCAGTAGGAATGCAACTCAACACTAAGTAGGGATCAAATAAAGCGATCTTTAAAAGATTCATAGCAGACAACTCCATCTATTCTATTCTAAATCTTGCCATCTTGGCACTATTATAGTAAAATACACACATGGGGGTTGTAACAGTGCACAGAGGTCATCAGCTGTATTTGTCATGTGATTAACCAGATGAATACAGATTAAACCACTGATACAAGTGTAAATGAACAATTCTACCGTAATGGTGCACTAACAGAGTTGGAATCATCCTGGGGAAAATTTTTTTTTTTTTTTTTCCCATAAACTTTCATGCTTGAATATTGATCTCTATCATTTTTTACCCATAAATCTTCATTTGTAATTTTGAAAATTTTACTAATATTTTCTGCATTCCAAAATTTGTCTCAATCAGATTTTTTTTTACAAAATGAAAGTTGTTCTAAAAAGTCTTGAAGATTTTTTTACGTCTACATTTATGCTTTACATTTTCATTGTGATGTGTTCGTGCATAAACATTTTTTAACCTTTTTTTTTTTTAGAATTTTGTTTTCTGACTTTCTTTAAATCTAGGCATGGAAATTTAAAGCTTTTGAGCCCATTTTAGAACAAAATGATGGGATTATTTAAGCTTCTGGAGAAGGAAACAAAGATAAATACTCCCTGGTCAAAATTTTAGGGGTGTGGCCAGATTTCAAAGTCCTCCCCTGTAACTCTTGAACACACATTTGGATAGCGAGTGTGTGTGGTTACATTGTAAGAATGGTATCGCCCATACACGCGGTGACGGCAGGAATAAAATGGGAGGGACATTAACAACGACTTGTACAACTTTTACCCAGTGCCATAATATGCTATCATGTTATCATACAGTCATTATATACACATTATATGATTGTAAAATGATTCTCATCATATAATATAATAATTTTATATAATAATATGGTATAATATATGTTGATATTCTGTGGTGATACTTTTACCCATTCAGCTTTACTTAACATAAATTAATGATGACATCATATTTATGGTAGAAACAGGACATTTAAAAGTGTATTGAGCGCTCAAGGACCCATCACTATTTATGTACTTACTGAAGAGATGGCAAATATTATGCATTGAATTACTGCAAGCAGAGGATACATTTGGGCATTAATGGAAATTCTCAGTTTGAACTAGAAAATTTAGCTCAGATTTATCTGAGGTGCAATGTGGATTTCAAGAAATAACTAAATTTTGCTAAATATGCCAGGTTGCTGTACTTTTTCACCAATTTTACTCTTTGTTTTTTTTTGTTTGGAGGCAACACACTACACCACTTTTGTAGAATGGCCCATTTACACTTGAAATAATGTCAATTATAAATAAACAGGTATTTTTTCATACCACAGGCTGTTTGTCTCACCTGTACAGAGGTCGCCTCAGATGTTGTACAAGTGTCAGGAATGCAGATAGAAAAATATTTTTATTACAACAAAGGTCGAAGCTTTACTGACATATGGGTGAAAAATAACTGCAGAAAGTGACTAAAGTCAGAGAGGGAGGCAGAGGTTGCACATGAGGAAGCAATGCTAGTAATTAGAAGTTTTTGAATTATTGACATAGAGTTTAAAAAACAATTCTTATTTGTGTAGTTAGTTTAGCAGGAACGAAAAGAAAAACCAAGGCAGCTTTGCAAGTCACGTCAACGACTACAGAATAGTCCCAGAAACTCTTTCAGAATAAAAGCATCATGTTAAAATGCGGGTAGCCTCTCCACAGGACCGGAATGATAACGCTATTACTTTGAAAAACTCACCTGAATCTATCTGGGTTTTTAAATGAGCACATCAGTTCATCATTCACTAAAATGTTTTTAGTCCTTTAGTTTCAGTTGTTGATGCAGAAATGATTAGAGAAAAAAGAAAGGATAAATAAAAGCTGTGTACTCTTGCAGACTTTCTCCCCACAGTCAGAAAAATTGGGACATGCCCTATCATACAGGCTAATAAATTCAACATAGGATGTGATATTTTTACATTCCTCCTCTCCCTTAAATCCATATCCATATGAGCCTCAAAAAACCCATATTTCCCCGGCAGTAATCCGCTCCCCTAAGAACTAAAGGGTACTAATGTATTGGTTTCTTGGCCAAATGTGTTGTTAAAAAGCCACTGTAGGCCGTCCATATGTTACACTTAAACAAGGCAGCCCCTTTCATGTGACATCAAAGATAATGACCAGCAATTCTCATATGAAACTTAATAGCTCGCTAAGCTCCAACTACTGTAAACTCTTCCATATGCCGGGGTAAGGCGGACAAATCCATTACATTTTACAGTTCACTAGAATCAGATAGTCAAATAGCTCTGTTCCTCCTTTTATCACTCCTTTTCTTTCTCTCTCTTTTTATGTCCGTCACAGCACTGGGCTGGAAAATCACTCTCACTGATGTTTGTCTTCTTGCAGATTAAAAGTCAGATCGTCCCCTCTCTTTCTTTATTCCCCCTGTTCGTCTTATCGGCCAAACCTCACCCATTTGCTTCTATTTTATGGGCCGGCGTCACATCTGAATCGATGTGCGCTCCCCCATGAAAGTACTGTAAAGGCGAAAAGGGGGAGGAAACGTGAGCGTGACGGCGGCGGCTTCTGTCCTTTCCATGCAATTTTAAGCAGGCTGTGTCAGTCACCAGTCTGGCGGCATTAAAGAGACAATTACGGCTATCTTTCACGATAATCATACAAGTGCTCTTCCCGTTCTCCCTGCCGTTGCTCAGGCAGGGGCAGCCATGATTGATTTGGGCAATTTGTTCTGCTGATTACGAGCAGCGCGGAAGTCTGGCATCAGCGCCTCGCATGCTCCTCTGTTCTTCACCTCGCACAAACACACATACACAAAAGTCTTTGGGCTTTATTTCAAGCTCTCTCCTCTGCTGGAGAAACCGTATCAAGAGTTGATAAATGTCAGACAACATAACCCCCAAGGTCGCACAGGGAGGCTTTCTCTTTGCTGAAGACGGCACTTTTTGAGAGCGCCTGTGGGATGTTTCCTCTCTAATGTGTCTGTGTTGTTCCTCCTTTTTGTGTGTCTGTCTAACTTGTTGTCTCTCTGCCCAGCCCTCCATGCCTCGGCCAGCTTTGGGGACGAGTCTGGTAAAATTGGCCCATTTTTCCACCTTCCCTCCTTTCCTTTCTCCCCTGTTCTTCTCTTCTGTCTCTCATATCTCACCTCTTTCACACCACCTCCTCCACCATGACGTCTTCTTTAACAGCCAAACTCCTGCCCTTTTGAAACCCACACACAATCAGCAGCAGACTCACTAACCTCCCCCTGTCAAACGCACACAAACACAGAATCCATCACTAACCAAAAACTGGCACGACCCCAAAACGAGCACTGTGTGAAGGCAGCGGTAGCTGAGTGATAGAAGACTTAGAGCTCTGTCGTTTCATTATAACATCTTCTCTCCTCTCTCGACAGCCACTATGAAGTTCAGAGGCTTCCTGCACCTGGACCAGGTGGAGGGACAGGAGATTTTCTACACCCCCGAGATGGAAGACCCCAAGTCAGAGTTGTTTGGAGAGACGGCCCGCAGCATTGAGAGCGCTGTAAGTTTCCAAAGGGGCGACTAATCTTTGGATTAAAGTTCAAGAATGACATTAATTAGCCAAATCTACTGTCAGATGAGAATTTTCAGTTATTAACTTTTTAATTTAGTGTGTTTACGCTTTAGCATTAACATCAAGCTCCAACGCTGTCCAAGGGTGAAATTACAGAATCTGCTTGGAAATAAAATATCAAGCTAAAGTTGAGCTGCTTAAGCAGTTTAATAATAAAAGATTTTTCTTCATTTTGCTGACAGCTCAAAAACATACTGCAGATTTTCTTTTTTGTTTAACAGATATTCATGTATGAAACTCTATGATTCTACTTTAGATTTTACACATCAGAGGGCAGCTTCTAGTAAAAATAAGATTTACCTGGAGGACCTCACAGGAAGCCATTTTTATTTCTCTTTACCGCACGTCCCATGTGGTTTCTCCTTGTCAGTCAAGGTCTTTAATGAGACATAAAGGAGCAGTGGTGGACTTCTTTTACATCACGGTAACTGCAGGGAGACATGGAAAAATGTGTTGAAAGTGACAATAAACCATGCAATTATTTGCATTAAAACAAATCAGTGCATTAATTATGGAACCTAATTAATCAAAATCATTTTGATTAATCTTGGTAGCCATTGTATAGACGTTTTAGTGCAAAAATTCAACATACTGTACCTTTAGTTTTATCACTACAGTAGACTGTGTGAAGTGTTGCATGATTGACATCACCCATTTACTTACTGGAGCAGTCTTTCAAAGCCAATCAGAGGGGTAGCAACAAAAATTGCTGCCAAATTAGGAGGTGAAGCGAAGGCAGATCTCGAGCCTCCTGACAAACAGAATCACACTGCTGGCTTGCAATCACATCAAGCATGCACCAAGTTCTGCACAAGTGCTTAAAAGATACATCATGTGCCCATAAACTATTCTTGAGACTAAACTATTATTGTAAAAAAAACTATTCTATTCTTGTAAAAAAAAAAAAAAAAAACGTGTTCTGCAGACAGCCCCTAGTGGACACTAAAAGAACTGCAATCTTTTGCACCTCAGGCGTTGGCTTCACTTTCCAGTGCCTGATACTTGATTACAACATTATGTTCCAGGTACTGCGTATGGCAAAGCAGTCAGAGAATTATCACCACCTCTGCAGTTTCCATCCCTCTGCAGAGCCTTTAATCCTCTGGAGCCTCTTTTAGCTCCTCATTGTGTCATGTGCAGCATGTCTGCACTATCCAGCTGTTTTCATTGAAAACTGACAAAATGATTTGGTGCACTGGTGAGGACCACACCAAGCTGTAGGTGTCAAGATCATCCATCAAAGAATCACTATATTTATTTTGAGTTTATAATGTCTAATTTTGGATATCTTTAGTAACCTTCCATGTGTTGAGTTCCTGCTTATTTTTCAGATCCAAGCACCCAGAAAAACTCTTAAATGTGAGCAACTGGAGTGATGTTTGCCTCTCATGGACACTGTTCGACAAATGTTCCATAGTCTCTCACCTTCTCCCTCGACTCTCCATGTCATGAGTGGAAAAGCTTCTGAAACAAGATTCAAAGCATCATGAGACACTAAAACTCTTCAGCGAGAGCCAGACTAATCTAATTCTTTGAGCTCCTTCAGGCAGGCTCAGCGAGGCTTCATTGCAGGCTTTAACACCCTCTGAAGCTGCTGACTAATATTCCACCATGCTGGGCTGCAGTGATTTGTTCTGGTTCAGAATTTGATGAAAAAAAAAAAGAATAAAATAAAAGTGTATCCTCTGACTGCGGTCAGGAGAGGATATACATAGAATTAGAGGGAGACAACATAGCTGAACATATCTGACAGTTAAAGGGGAGAAAACAAACCAACTGTTGCATCATGAGATTCTTGGCATTGGTTATTTGTCGCTTTTCAAACCAGATTGGCACAATTGATAACAAACAGTTCCTTTAAAGATTATTATTACAAAAACTCACATGGACACCAATTATAGCATGTCTGGTTGGATGCTTGATTCTGATTGTCTCTCTTCTTACTGTTATCTACAATAGACACCCACTGAGCAGTGTTTGCGTAAGTAACTGTTCTAGGTAAATGCGCAGGCATTTCCAAGTCAAATGTAAGTTTTTTTGTTATTTGCTGCAGTAAATCCTCATTTCACGTGGAACAGAAATGATAGTTTCAGGGATTAGTTGAACCCTGAGGGGCGATTAGGGAATCAGAGTTATTCCTGGTGAAAAATTTCTGATTTTGACTGCAGAATGCATGAATAAAAACATGATTGAATGGTCTTGTTTGGTTTCCAAGTGACTGCTGCATAAACAGGATAATCCCCTTTCAGTTGTTAATATTCAGAATTAATATATTCTATTTATTGAATTATGACAGTGCACATCAATCAACATATACGCAGTATACGTCTACGTAAATATGCCAGAAGCATAAAATAGACTTTACAATGACAGGACGTCTCAGAGGACTGCTCACAAGACAGCTCACAGAAAAGAACAATGCTATAAAGAATATGACGCATTTGTTATACTGGAAACAACAGATCTTCATGCACAAGCTAAGTCTGAGGGAAATTCTGCTCAGAAAGTTAGTTGTTTGGAAAATGAACAACACAGTGAGGAGTCAAATCTCTTTACTCGATTCACAGAGAGGAATCTTTTTCCATGCATGTGAAAATGTATTGGTTTTGTCATTTGCAGCTGAACTTTTATAGTCTTTTACAGCTACATTTTCAAAAGCAGATGTAGATTTTGTTGTATTATGTCAGTGGTTCCCAACCTTTTTTACTTTGCCCCCCCACCTTCAAATATCTAAGAAGAGCTGCAGCCCCCTCAGGATCCACACTAAAAAGGTGAAATATTGCTGTTAAAAATACGCATAAATTTGAGTTTTTTTCATCCTTTAAAGCCAAACCACAAGTGTTATTAGCAAAAGATCTTGGTATGACCAATTCATATGGGTTCTATCATGGCTTTGGGTAGTGTGAGTGAACCTAACAGACAGTCGATGGACTGTCTGTTACGTTCATTAGTCTAAAGTGGAGAAAATGCTCAGAAAACAGTGAAATACACAGGGTCATTTTGTCGGTGGTTATATGATGCAAGGCTGGTGTGCAGAGTAGAGTGTGGCTATAGTTAGCAGCTAGCGCCACCGGACTTAGTTCCTCTTTGCAGATGAATATCATGCTTAATGTGGTTATGAATCACTTCATTTGAGTGGTTATGCATGAGTACAACCTTTAACAGCCTACACACAACTTTATTTCCATTTTCTGATTCTTAGTGCTCAATCATGGTAGTCTTGCTGAACCAGTCGAACGTGGATTTTTGGTAAAGTGTACTTGGATGCAGGTGCAGGTCCCTAATGTGAAACTGCTCTAAGCAGAGTATGTCCCTTGGTTCCTCACTTAAATTAAAATGAGAGCACACTGCTCCCTAATGTCTCATTTCACACAGAGCAAACCTATGGACATACTAAGTGCAATATGACATGCACCACAGTAATAGTTTAGTCTCAATGATCCTGGCAAGCCAAAATAATATGTAAGATTTAAACTCGATTGTCCCTCAGCACTAAAATAAGCTAATTTAAATTCAAGATGAGCCAGAAGCCTCCAGATTCTCCATTGCTTTTTTTTAATGGACAACCTTTCAAGCATGGTCCCTTGCTTATTTAAGATTTTTCTAACAGAGTTTGTGGTGCTTTTAGTTTCAAATTCTGGAGGCAAGTATTAGGGCGAATTATTTCCAACTTTTGTGTGAAAATCATTAAAACACAAAGAGCTCTGCTGTCATGCAAAGACTAATTTGTTTGTCAAGCATTTCAGAGGCAAAAATGCTGCATTTAAACCCAGATTCATTAAGCTTGTGCAGATACAGAAAAATCAAGACTTAATTTTGGACAGTCACGATGCCAGCTTTTGCCCAGGCAGGCACTGAGCGCATGCAGTAATCATATTTCGCCCTGTGGACTCACTGAGGTCACATCTCTCCTCTGAGGCGCTTAGACCTTTGAACAGAAGTCTCTGTTGTCAAGCCAGGGACCGGCTCCTCTGATGAAATGGGGACGTCTCTGTGTGTCGGTGTGCACAGTAGACGTCTACCAGCTGTTGAATCGGTGTCACAAACCCCCACTGGGACCTAATCTACTACCTCGCAGCAATTTGTGTGTCTGTGTGTGTGACTCGTTAACGCTGTTAGCCCGGGTGTCTCTGAAGCTTGGTGCGCCACTTGACAGAAGGCCCCCTGTTTTATGACTCCTTCATCTCCCACCACACACAGTATGTAGGCTACATAGTTATACAGTATTCACACAAAGAATCCAGCTGCAGGACATTTCTTTGGCAATGCAGCAACCTGTAACAAATAACTGATAAATGAAAGCGAGAAGAAGACAGAGAGAAAGGAAACATCAGGAGGTTTTTAGGCCAACATATACACGGGAGAGTTTTACCACCTTAAGCCAGCTTTAGAGGATTTTCTTTTTGACCTTTTACACCTCAGCCCATAAATTAGAGACACTTTGGTAACACTTTAATAAAAAACTACACATAAACCATCACAATTACTGAGTAAAGACTGTGCAACTAAGTGATAGATGCTCAGTCCACACACACACACAGGCTGAAATACATGCACTGACAGGATCCGTTGGTCACACACTAATGAAGAGATGTCAGAGTCCGAGGCTGTACATGAAAGAGCACCCGAGCAGTTGGGGGTTCGGTGTAATGCTCAAGGGCACCTTGGCAGAGCTCAGGAAATGAACTGGCATCTCTCCAGCTAGACCATTTTCTAGACTTGGTTTGACAGGACCATTAACTGGTTCCAAACTCATGTCCCTGTAGACTGAGCTACTGCCAACCCCAAAGCTACTGCTGCTTTAAATTAGCAGTAAGATGATCATTTGCCATCTGGTAGCTTTGCTAGGTTTTATGGAGAGAAACTAGTAGTTAGCTACTCATTTCACTGGGTTAACAAGCAGTAAGTTTTTCAAGTTTTTTGCTATAAACAAGCAGCAAGTTGCTCATTTTATGTCTTTTTAACCAGCAGCCAGTAGCTAATCTTTCCCTAGTAACCTAGCAGGAAGTAGCTGATTAACTAGCAGCTAGTTGCTCATTTTTAATTTGTTAACCAGATGTTAGATAACCAACAATTTAACTTTTTTTCCCTGCTTAACTAGAAGCTAGTTGCCCATTTTTTTCTGGTTAACTAGCAGCTAATAGCTGCTTAGTTCCTACCAACTAGATGTTTAATTTTTCCCTGGTTTAATGGCAGCAAGTCACTACTTTTGACTCTTTTCTCTTTTACTTTTTTCACTGGTTAGCTAGCAGCTAGTAGCTCATTTTCCCCCTTGGTAAAGTGGCAACTAGATTCCTAATTTTTCCCTGGTTTACTGGCAGCAAGTCACTGTTTTTTACTGGTTAGCTAGCAGCTAGTTGCTTATTGTTTCTCCTAGTTATTTAGCAACTAATTGCTATTTTTTCCTTGTTTATGAGTAGCTAGTTGCACATATTGTCTCCGATTTACTAGCAGCAAGTTGCTTGTTTTTCCTCCTGCTTTGCTAGCAGCCAGCTGCTCATTTCCCCCAGTCTATTAGCAGTTAGTTGTTCATTTTTTCCATGGTTAACTAGCAGCCAGCCTTGGGAACTAGCCATTAGTTACTTATCTGTCCTGGTTAACCTGCAGTTACTTAACTTTCTCAGATTACTCTGGTTAACTTTTCCTTGAAGTTTTCATCAGTTAAAAAGCAGTTGGTCACTCAGGGGTTACCAAATAACTATAGCCTACCAAGTTCATGCAGGTTAACATATATTCAGTAATGTACTTTTTCCTATAAAACTAGCAGTTGGTTACTCTTTTTACTTTTTCCCTCTTTACCCTAGTTGACTTTTCCTTTTTCTTGGTGAAAAAGTCTTTGTTCCTTTTTAGATATCTGATAACCACACCTATTTTTCCATGTTACCCAGAATCCAGTTACTTTTTTTTCTAGTTAACCTGCATTTTGATACTGATATATTCCTTAGTAGGGATGCAGTTTTTGAGTGCCTTATTGTACGGTGTCATCACACCTTATACACAAAGAAAATAAGCCAAAATGAGTTAATGACATTATCCAGTATGATGATTTAATCAGTTTCTTTTTTGCATTAATAGCATCAAAATGCCACAACGTCAATCATGTCTTTGGGTTGAAAATTCATCAAAATAGACATTTTGAGGTTAAGATTGGCTTTGCTAAGATGCAGACAGAAATGTTGAGGAGTGCTGAGTGGAAACAGTGGAAGCAACTTCTCAGAGTATGCTCCAGTAAAGTGGGTTAGCCGGTCCTCTGGCTCCTGTGATTTTAAACAGCAGCTGAAGTGAGGAGTTTTCTTGGTGTTTCCTTGATCTTGCTGACAGGAACAAAATTATGCAGAAAAAGGTTGAATCTCTTAAGTTGAAGCCCTTGCAAAAAAAAAAAAAAAAAAAGAATGTCCCTCTTTTAAGATAAAATATTTAGGTAGATATTTTGCTAAAGGCAACACAAGTCTTCCTGCTGTTATATCACTGTTAGCATGAGAAATATTTAAGTCAAACCTCCTTAGGGAGCTCTTCTAGCAGTTACAGCTTGTCCACAGTGATCAGGAGCACATGTCAGGCTGTTGCACGGCATTTATCTTAGCTACTCCTGCAAACTTGTCCCTATAATTAATGCCACGGCTGCAGCTAAATGTCAATTTGTGCGCTCGCTCTAGATACGTTCTCGTTCTCTGCAGCCCAATTTGAGAGGCGGTCTTTCTTCCTTACAGATACAGTACGGTCTTCAGGAATTGGGCTCTCTGTTATGATAGCATGGAGCTCATTACCAGCCTCATTTATCATCTCTTCTCTCTGTCTGTTCTCTCCTCCCACTCTCTCTCCCCTCTCCCCTCTCTCTTTGTCAGCTCAATGAGTTGTTCAGGAAGTCGGAGGTGCGCAAAGACTTCATGAGCGTTCGTGTCCGTAACCTGGCACCCAGCAATTCCATCCTTGCCTTTGTGGAGGCACACTTCAAACCAGGTGAGAAATCTTTGACGAGAGCTGTAGATATGAAAAAAAGTGTTTCAATAAGAAGCGAGAATCAGTCATGGTTTGTTCCTTTTTGTCTCTCAGCAAGCAAGAAATCTGAAAATGACTTACTGGACTAAAATGAAATTGGGATTTCCAAGACCTAATTAGTTTTCATGCAGAATAAGCCACCATATCAGCAGTTTTCAAGCACTTTACATTTTAAATCATAACTCCTGGACTGTGAGGAGGAGAGGCGAAATTAGCTCTCCATAGTCCTTGGTCCAGCTTTCCTTTTCTTCTAAGGTTTCTATAAATTTTAATTATCTGCAGTGAAGTTCCTTTTTATACCTAGTATTTGAGTTAATACCATTGGTGCATAGAGTAAATATATATCCTGTTGTTTTAAAACATATGAACACATCATTTTTACCTTATCAGACAAAATAAATCAGCAATTTAATAAATTGAAAACATGGTGAGTATCCAGATAAATATTGCTGTAAAAATGTAATACAAAGGCCAGGCTCTTATTTACTTTATTTTATGAACGGATGCTGCTTTTATTTGAGACAGGCCTCAATACAAAACAAATCATTTATTAATTTGAAACAAAAATCATGCACAGATGGGGAAAGAGTATCAAATAATACATTTATTAACCTGACACTCCAAATAGGCTGTTTCACAACATTGCGTCAGATATTTTTCACATCCATCTGGCATCCACCCATAGTTTGTATAGCAGAACCTTTGAAAGAGATCTTCACACATGATTGGACAAATGTTCAGTCTCTTATATTAAAAATTGGCCAATCAGAGTGACAAAACATGACACTGAAGTAGAATAAACTAGCAGGCAGGGGCAGTATTGTTGTTCACTATCAGTGGAACCTGTTGATGGCTAAAACTCTTGCTGAAGTCGGTCAGAGGAAGAGCAAAAATATCTTTTCTGGCAAGAAAAGCTTTCAGGTTTTTTTTTCTTCTTATAATAAAATAATCTGGTCCCAAAACTGCCGCTATAGCTACATCTGGGTTCATCCCCGGCTGCCATTGTTTACTGCCATGCAGTACAACTAAACCACACCTGTAGCTACCTACAGGAAGAGCCTGAGACAGGAAGAGACACAGCAATAAACCCGGAGCAAAGAAGGCATCACTGACAACAAGATGACATTGATTAAGTCAGATTTAGCATAAAGGAGGAGCTGGGGTGGAGGAGGGTTGCAAAAAGAGATATGCAGAGGGAGCAGCAAAGCATAGCCAGGCTAGAGTTTAAATAAGGCAGCATGACTTGAGCTAGCCAATAGTGTGCTTAGATCAGCTGGCTGTCAGCTTATAAGGGCTTGTGATCAGCGGATGCCAATTGTATGGCAGGGCTAGTGTTGAAATACCAGCTGTGCAGCAGGTTGGCATACAGTGACTGGTTTTAATTTGTCTGATTGGATCCTAATACTATTGTGCAGTTAGATATTCTTACTGGTGTAAATTAACATTTTTTTCAGTCCCTTCCATCTTTGTTGTGTGAGTTTTGTTTCAAAATAACTAAAGGCCTGACCCTTGATGGTGCCTGTCCCATTATAGTAATAATAGACTTATTAATGAACAGTAACATCATTGACTGGAGTAAATAAAACTTGATTTACTACATCTTACTGCTAATGTGAATGTAACTGCTGTCAGTCAATTAAAAAATGTAATCTAATTATTTTTAGGGCTTTTAATTGATTAAATAATGTAAACACATATGTTGATAATTCTAGGGCAGATTTTCCTTTAACAGTCTATCTTGAATGATGTTAATCTGTAGAATCCAGATTTTATGGATAAAATTCTCAAAATCAAGAGCACAGAGAATTTCACATATGTTCCAATCAAAGTTACAAAGCTACTTTAGCTGGTTGTGTGATGGCATCAGAGTGCAAATAATTAGCATACATTGTTAACTGTATTTTTCACTCCTGTGATTGATAGAAATCAATTGAAAATTTTGACAGTACTCTTGAATATATATCACTAGAATGCATGTAGTCCTGCACAATTCTAAAGATTATCCCATAACATTGTGGAGCAAAAAGAAAAAAAAGACCAAGCAGATCTTATGAATACAAAAATTGGTTGCAACTGCACGTCACCATTCTGAATAGTTCTGCAACTGTTAAACTATTAGAAAGTCGGTGGTCCCGACTTTCTAATAGTTTAACTAGAAATTGGCTAAAATTTGTCCTTGTGCCACAAAAGTTATCCAGTATGACTGTTTGCCAAAAAAAGGTAATAAATTCAGTGTTATTCTGATGTAAATGAAGGGTAAAACTTCCAAATATTTCTGTTTATCTTTTTTGTTTTTAAGTATTGTGCATCCTTGGCAGGGCTGAGTTCACTGGGAGTGCTTTCTGCTTATTTTTATTTGGCTCATTATATTTTGAAGCACCGAATGTTTACCCTCATTATTTTTTTCCTTTAATTTTCTTTTCAATGCCAACTTAATCTCCTGCTTTCAACGATTTGGCCCAGTTTTTAGAAAACATCATAAAAACAGTTTTCTAGCTCAGCTTGGATGAGTTTTTGTGAATGATAAGAGGCGGGAGAAGTTCCCTACAGGAGTTTGCAGGTGAGATTGTTGGCTGGAGTTTTACAGTTAAAAGTACAATTTTTCATAATGAGGGATTACCAGACTGCACAAAATATTGCAGGAAGAATAAGACTGTGATGTTTCTGTCAGGTTGACTGACAGGTGAATTAATTAGCTGAAACACTGGAAAACAGCATGTGGGGGGTTACTCCTGTTCGCTGATATGATGAACTCGCGCGGTTATACCATCAATGACGACTTACTGCTACCCATTTCCTGTGTTTTTATAAATTCTTTTAGCTATATGAACTCAGCCTGAAATTATGCAGTTTATACTGGTGCCTTAAAGTTCTTTTTGTCCTTTCATTTTTTAATGAGCATCATATAGTGTCTTTATACACTTCATATGGGGCGAGGGATGCCATTAAGCGGTGCTCCTCTATGGCCAGTAAGGTGAACATCTGCGGTGAACATTATGAGAGCGATTCATCTGGAATAAAGGCCGGACGAGCGGACGGAGGACAAGTGCTCCGCGGAGACCCTCCACATGTCATACTTGGTGCTCTCTGATATATTCACAGCACTGAATCAGAAGATCGGATTCTGTGTTTGCTTTGGAGTGCTCCTCAGAGGGTCCCGTCCTGAGTGGTTGTACCTGTTCTTTTATTGTAGATACGAAGTACTCTGTGGAGGACATCAAAGGAGCCCTGCTGAAGCAGCTGAAGGCCTCCAAAGACACCAGCATTGCTGTGAAGAAGCCAGAGGAAGAGAATATCCGCTTCTCCAATAATGGTAATACTCTGTGGATTTAACATAAGAGAGTGGGGATTAATAAAACAAAAGGAGGGTTTAAGATATTCATGAGGTGATTTAGGAAAGGTTTTGCGGGTCTTTGATAGAAGAAATTTAGACTTATTATCTTTATTTTACTTTATATTCAGTCACTTAAATAGAGCTGCAACCAGCATGAGGAAACAAAGACACAAAAAAAGGCCACTGAATTGCAGCACCATACTCTCATATATACAGGCAGACATGCACTGTTATATAAAGAGTCTCAAGAAGGCACTTTCCTCCTCCTATGGAACAAAGTTGCTTCCACTTTTAAGTTAAGTTTGCTTTTTTAACTTTCAGTAAGAAAGTCATCTTTTTAATCACAAAGATGTCTTTCTCATAACTGCTCTAACAGATACTAGTCAGTTTACTCATTACAAATTTATCATAAATTCAAGACATAAAATGGGATTCCAAAAATGTGTTTTTTTAAAGCCCATGAGACACAGTGACTTAGGTTGTGCCCGTCTACATTTTGCTACCTTGAGCACTTTTTAAGATAAAATGGGAATGCATGTTCGTTTGCTATTTAAACACCAGCACAAGGTGTGAGGATGACAACTGCCTCAGGTGCAGAATAAGAAAAACACCTGTGCTGCGCACCAAAACGCTTTGTGCCAGGCTAACCTCAGGGCCCAGTGTTCCTCTCACTGCTGCACATATTTTCAACCAGAATGCTTATATTTTTAAGTCTTTTTTCCTCATTTTAATTGTCCCTTTTGCTCTGCGTCCAGTTCTTTCCTCCGTCCCCTTCTTCACCACCACGTCCACCACCACTACAGCGTCCGTCACCACAGCCGCTCCCACCACACCAGCTCCAGTCACCACTACCAAACCTCCGTCCACGACCGCGTACTTCACCCGTCGCCCTTACAGGCGTACCACCACAACCTCAGCGCCCGTCACAACACGACCTGTCCCAGCAAAAACAGAAGCTGTCACCACGACCGCGCTGCCTCCTACAACCACCGTGTCCCACATCAGTGGAAGGCTTCATCACAAGGGGCAGATGCCGTGCAGCTCTCACCCCTGCCTCCATGGGGGAACCTGCGAGGATGATGGCATCGACTTCACCTGCAAGTGTCCCGCTGGGCGAGGAGGCGCTGTGTGTGAGAAGGGTGAGCCAGCTCTATTTCTTCATGTAATATCTTAAAGCAGCAGTTCACCTTTTTTCTTTAGGGCCCCCCTGACCAGGTTGAAGAAAAGCTAAGACCCCCCAGGACAAATCAATTTTAATTGTTTTCATCCAAAATCCAAACATAATAGGCCCACATACACTTGTTCTTGACAAAAATCAATAAACTATCCATTATTATGACAGCATATTAGGACCACTCATGAAAACAACAATAAAGGGAATTGTTTTAATTTTTTAGGAAAAATCTCAACTTTAAAAAGTTGTTAATTTACACAGAAAAGTAGTTTTTTTTTGTTTGTTTGTTTTTTTAACCCCTTTAAGCCCATTGTATCATATTTTATGCATACTGTTATGAGACCTCTATCCAATCAACATGATCATTAAATTACTTCCAAACCTTTTGAATATAATCAGATAAATGATAAAAAAATTCTTATTGTATCAAATGTGACACAGAAAAATAGATGTGCAGTTTTATTGAGATTTTTCTCTTTCTGGATTCCGGTAAAAGGTTAAATCATTTCAGTTCCAAAAAAAATGAGGATTTTCTGGCTATCATTTGAGTTTTCAGGCTTTAAAGGGTCAAAAGTTGTTAACGTAAGTCAACAAAAACTTAGTTTTTTGAGATAATAAATTAAAAATCCAACCTAGATTTTTAGTTAGGGTTCTTGTACATTTTTGGCATAATACTACTGTAAATGTAGGATTTCTAGAATTTGAAATTTTTGCCTTTTACTATCAAATTTAAATCTTTAAACTTAGAAAATTCAAGTTTGTCTTATGAATTCCCTACTTTTTAAACTCTGAAATTCTTAGGGTTTTTTTTTCTTGTAAATAAACAACAGTATAATCTCATTTTTTCCCCCCTAAAAATGTTAACTTTTTCACTCAGATTTTAACATATTGTCTTAATGTTTTAATATCTTTTAGGTTGGCATTAATAGATTATTTTTCTAATCACGATTTTAAAAAAATTACATATTCACATCTATTTTTGACAACCTCAGTGCAAACCCCACTCCCACCCCCCAGGTGCCCGTCCTAAAGCACCTTAAAGCAAAAGGTTACCCCAGACTATCACAATTTTTTTGGTACAGTTGCAATCATCAGTTTTAAAGCCACCACCTAAGACTGATGCTCATAGTGACCGGCAGCTACTTAGAGGGTTCAGGGAACTTCACCACACTGTTGTTTCAGCTCCAGAGAAGTAGCTGCACAGTTCCACCTTGAGTAATAGTGTGAGTTATGACTTCCAGTCAGCCCTGATGTATGTAAATGTGCTGTTATATGGTTGAAGTTGTGGATTTATTGGATTCTTTATGAGTCTGTTTACACTCAGCGCTAACATACATCCTGGGTAATCAAATCACAAGTGGACAGCTCTAAGCCCAGCTGTTCACACCTGGCAGTAAAATGTGCTGAAGCGTGTCTGGAATGACCGTTTGTGATTAATCTTGTTGCCTCCTGTGTATGCAAATAATGAGCGGACTCAATCACACGCATCAGCCTGTAGATCAACGAAAAAACACAAGTAACAAAGGGAGAAAGCAGGAGTGAGTCAGCGAATGAGAGGAATCATCTGGATACAGACTTTATTGTTGGCATTTTCACTGAAATGCAGAATTGCGGATTGTTATACACTCATCAGTGGTAAAATAACTGTTGGAGTGATCTTTTACAGTACATATAAACATTTATATAAAAAGACAGCAACTCAGACTTAAACATAACAGTTTTTAACAGTAGCTACAATGCCGTGAAAAAGTTTTAGCCCCCTTTCTGATTCCTGATATTTTTGCTTATTTATCACACTTAAACAGTCCAGAAATAACATTTTAGTTTCTTTTAGTCTCCTTGATGAAAACTAAACTTACTCTTTGTCAAAGATTTTATTATTAACTTTGTTTTATTTTATTATTAAATATCAATTTTTTTCGTAAGTCTTGTCTATGTCATGGAAAAAACATAGTTGACAACATTTTTACTAAAATCAAAACTGTCATACAGGCTGTCCTTGGACGGGAACAGCAATGATTCTTATTTTTTCAGGTGTACACAAGATACAAAAACAAAACATCAAGTTTCAGAGCTCAGAACAAAAGTCACTCTATTCTCTCTTTCAAACTTGAGAACAAAGCTCTGAGGCGTGATGAAGTCAGCTGCAAGACGTCTCCTTGGTGTCTGCTCTTCAAACTTATCTATGATTCAGAGGTTCAACACCCCAGATGTGAACAACTGCTGAGCCGCTCACCAAAGGCAACACAGAGTCCAATCAGCTCTGCTGAGAAAATCATGAATCGAGGAGAAGTTCTTGAGAAGCACAACTCCTTTGTTTCCTCCCTCTTACCCTACTTTTGGGATTTGGGGGTGAGCATCGACCTCACGCAGCTGCATCTTAAGATAATTGACAGTAATTGCTTTGATGGGGATTAGCTGGTGAGAATCAGTGTATATCTTTCAGTTAGAGGAGCTAAATACAGTCACGTACGCACAGGAACAGCACACCAGCCTCCCCCAGATCAATCAAGTCATTAGAAAAGAGGCAGCTCATCAGCTGCCATTCTCCTCCGAGAGACGGACAGAAAGACAGATGGACGGAGAGAAAAGGAGCCCGGGGGAGAAAATGGATGATAATAATCATAATTGTTGAGTGGAGGAAAAACAAAGGTTCGCTGCATGTGTGAGCATGAGTGCATGAATGTATGAGACATGAGGGTGGGTCTCTCTCCTTTTGACAACTTTATCAGGAAAACATCATTCCTGAAATAAACTGACAGAAAGGCTCATTTCTCTGACACACCGCCCACACTCACCCTTCATTATGCACATTAAAAGCCTATTCTGCTATGGTCACGTAGTAATGACAGGATTGCTTTGTGGCCTTTCTTTCTCCGCAGTGATCCATTACTTCATCCCTTCATTCGGAGGCCAATCATACCTGGCATTCCAAACAATGAGCGCCTATCACACCGTCCGCATTGCCATGGAGTTCAGAGCCTCCGAGATGACCGGCATCCTGCTCTACAATGGCCAAGAGGGCAAGAAGGACTTCATCTCTCTGGCTCTGGTCAACGGCAAAGTGGAGCTCAAGTGAGTGTGGTTAGATGTTAGGACATGTAGCGTCGATTCTGCTGCTTTTGCTTGATTACATTTGGTGAAACTCAAACGATCCCCTTGGGGAAGCATGGTCATTGCAGCAACAGCCCCAAGAGGATGGAGATAAGAATAAAACAAACAGAGAGCGCAGAAGATAATGAGGCAAATAATTACAGCTAGATGACATGTTTCAAACACCACGGCCAGAAAATAAATAAAGATGGAGGATTGTTGACGGACTAGCAGGTTATGAAGATGTGCTTTTAGAAACGTGTTCAAACTTGTAAAGAAGCTGTTCACATGAAAATGTCTGCAGATGGAAGGGACATACGGACAGAAATATGTGTGGCATGTCAAACTTAGGTATCATTTGTAGTTATAGTAACATAAAAGCACAATTTAGTTAATTATTATGAGATTTACAATCAGAAAAGATGGAAATAATGCATAAAGACATTAGCTCAGAGTTTAGTTCACTTTTTTGTTTATTACACCAGATACCCTTGAGCCAAAGCATCAGGCTCTCATTATAGTGGACCGGGCTTCCTGATCTGCCTCCATTGTAGTGAATTAAATCCTAAATACCCAATCGAGGGGAGCGGACATATTGTGCTGGGGATGTATGCTTGAGCCAGGACATTTGCAGAGGGACGCTGGCTGGTTAACTCACCAGAATGGCACCACTCTCTGTGACCGATATGCCCCAGTCGAGGCTTACTGTCACTTCTCAGTGAAATTCTAGCAAAGCAAAAGTCTTTGCTCCCAGTTGTTTCTTCGGATCTTGACATACTGATCCTATCGTCTTGGGGAAACAAGGTTAGCTTTTCCTTTAATGCAGGCCACTTTATTAAGATCTTAAATTGACCAGAAAGTGCAATTTCTCAAGAAATTTTCCTATAAATGTTAACTGATTAGATGCTACAACATTTGCCTAAACCCAAAACCAGCCTGATATGGTCTGTGGCCAGAAACGGGGTCAGGCCAGTCATTCTTTCAGCCAAAGCCGGGTCAGGCTCATGCAGAGTTAGAGATGTCTTCTTCAGAATAAGTTCACTTGGTGTAGACGAGGGATGCACACGATTAGCCAGCTAAATGGTTAAATTTAGATTCCTGTATTGGCGGCACCATAATTACAAGTCAGTTGAACTAATTATTCATATTTTCTATCAGTTTAGGCCCATAATCCTGATTCAGCGCTCCATCAAAACTGTAATACAGCTGCCAGCCACCAGTAGCCATTGTTTTTGTTCTAAGTCATGGCCATGCTGCCACAGTGCTCTTTAATTCTATATAAACAACCGATAACTGCTTTAGCATCTATTGCATCTCAGTGGAAAGGGCATGGGTGCACTCTTTAGATCTAAAAAATGGATATAAAGTTGTCCAGAGGCTGTGTCAGGTTATACTTGCATATAATCTAAGCAATGAGCACCAATAGCTCTGCAAAGAGGATCGATGGGCTGTGATGCTAGTGCTGCAAATATTAGCCACATTCTGCTAACAAACTTTGCACTGTTGTATTACCATTGCAGTGTGAAGTTGGTTTACACCGTTGAAATTTTAATTTTAAAGCAGTTTACAATAATGCAAATAACAATGTACAAGTAAGGTGCAAGACAGTGGATAAGCGGTCCATCATACAAGTTCTAAGACAGGGCTCTTCACTGAGAAGTTCAAATAACCAAGCCTGTAACCAAATTGCACCAAGGGCACGAGAAAAAACAAAAATAGAAAATAAGATATGTCAGCATACATTTAAGGCACTGGGGCTACCGTGGCTTCCTCCTCTTATAGAAATGCTAAAAATGTTCTTTTTATCTCATCAAAGGTGGTTACAGAAAGTAATTATTTGACATTAGACTAGCTGGCTAAATGTAGTTATATTTTGCGTTCTATCAGATAGGAAATTAAACACCTAGGACCATCACTAGTGCAGACCCAGTGCACATGATGTTAGGAGACACACTGCCTAGTCACATTTCACTTTTTTCTGTAAATGTACAGTGCTTATCAAATTTATTAGACCACCCTAACCCTAACCAAAGTAAGGTTTGAAAAAATAGTAAAGCACATTATGTTTTCTTGATTAATATGTCAAATTATAGTTATTTACTTGCATTCCTGAGCAGAAAAATTAGTTTAAGTGGTTGAATGTTATGCTTGATTCATTTCTGACTTCTCAGAGAAGAACAGTGAGCCGGCTCAAATTTGGGTATTAAAAGGTGAATTCAGTTTGAAATCCCTCATTCCTGTTCAAAATGGTAAAACATGGAGAGCTCACTGAACATGAAAGAGTCCGCATTAAAGCACTTCATGATGCTGGATGGTCTTTGAGACAAATATGACAGGTGGTCTAATAAATTTGGTAAGCACTGTATGTTGTTGACATAATGAGGGAGAAAAGCTGTTAAAAAGTGGTGCAACCAGCCTCTCCTTTCCGCAATCAAACAGTGGTACAGTGCAGGGGAAACTGAGTGCAGCGAGCATGTGTGCAATTACTTGAATTGATCTGTTCTAATGCAACTCAGATTAACAACTACATTGTCTGCAAACAGTTCAATGCTCTTGAAATGGTTCTGCACTTGCAGTGCAGTGATGTGTGCCCGTCTGCTCCTCATCCCCTCTGCTCTCTTTATCACGAATAAGCCAAGTCTATAGTACGTGCTTCTGTATTGCACTAAGTACAATCTTATCTGAACAGATTTCTGTCATTAAAACAGCCCAGCAATGTAGTTTACAAGCTTAATTATACAAACTTTCTTATTAAAATAAATGTTGGGTTTATATCAGGCTCAGAACTCTATATACAGTTAATATGACACGCTTGGCAATGCTTAAGGAAATGTGTGCAATCTGAGCTCTGATACTAAAAAATCTGATGCGTTCCTCCAATGCTGCAAAGAAAAGTTGAATAATGATAAAATTAAATGGTTAAAAAAAAACAATGTAATGTTGAAAGATGTTGAAAATAGCATAGAAAAGCTGGTGCTTTAATGCTGATGTCAGTCAGGAAATTCTGACATTCAATCAAATGTAAAATGCCTTTAGGGCTGAAAAATTATCTCAACTCTGAAAGATCTCTGTGATAGAAGTATGAATGATATAAAGATGTTGAAGCAAACTGTTGAAGCCTAATGTGTTGGGAATATTTTAAAGGTTACATGGTGTTTGTGAATGACAGTATGAAAGAGTTTGAATTAGTTGAAAAGATGTGAAAAGTGGACATTCTGAAGGTTTTTAACATTGATCCACTGGGCTGAATTTTATCACAAAATGTCTAATAATTCTGAAATGATGAATGATATGAACATGAAAGTTCAAAGCAATAATATCATAAAGGAGATCAATATTGTACTAGTTTTTTTAAGTTTACTGGTTAGAAAATGCTGAGGGAGTTACAATGGAAACAAACAGAATAGGTCAAGATCTTAAAAAACAACCAAAATCTGCTTGTTATCTTGCTAGAATGAGGTAGAATAAATTGTAGGGATGCATGTCCTCTAGGGCTTCCTTAACGTATAACAAGCTTTGAATACTATTTTTTTAATAAGGTAAGCATCACCTCCTGACTTGGATGGCTCACTGTAAACAAAAGTTTCATTGGATCAATTTAAATTGGATTTTTTTCCCAGCAGAAACTTAAAGAAAGTCTTAGTATTCATCTCCTCTCCCATGATAGAATTGTATGAATAAAATATATAACTCAGGCAGAGGCAGAATCTTCAGGACAGACATGAATGAACTAATTAGAGATTCTGCACTGTGTCTTTTTTCATGTTTTGAGCCTATTAATTCAAACACCACCTGCATTTTTTTTTTTATCTGTTGGGCCTTATATTTCACCCTGACCCTTCGAAACCCGTTCAGTTCCTCGAAATCGAGCAGGGTTAAAGTTCTCCTTTCGGAAGGAAATCAATAGCAAACTAAAGGAGATCATTAGTCACTTTGGCTTTCAAATGGGGCTCTCCCTCACTTCCAGAAATACAGCTGTGAGATTACCACCCACAGCTCTGCAAATCCACAACGCGAGGAGAAGAACTAATTATTTGTGGCAGATAATTGCTCACAGGTTGTGCTAATGCTACCATATGTGTGGGTGCACATACACAACAGCTCTTTTCTGTGACGACGTGGCCTTTTCTGCAACAAAAACTCATTAGATAAAAGGTTTAATTAAAAAGAGGGTGTGGAAAACATTTTTTAAAGAACAACTGCTTGTTTCAGGCGCTTAGTTTGGAATCCCAGATGGGAAGTCCTGTACCTTCTTTTGCATCCATCTTTGTCTTGTTGAGCAATGTGAGCAGATTTTTTTTCTGCTCATTAGGCACTGTTCAAAGAAGTATCTGGAAAATAACCTTCCTACATCCTGAAGTTTGATTTAGGTTGAAATATTGGAGTCTGAAATGCCTTGTCTCTCATTTTTGTAAGGTTCAATACTGGTTCAGGCACAGGCACGCTGGTCAGCAAAGTGGAGATCACTCAGGGCCGCTGGCATCAGCTGGTCGTGACTCGCAACCGACGCAACGCCATGCTGAGCGTGGACAACGAGCCACACATCGAGGGCGAGAGTCCACGCGGAACAGACGGCCTCAACCTGGACACCCACCTGATGATTGGAGGAGTGCCCGAGGAAATGAAGAATGAGTAAGTACTTATTTCCACAGTTGTAAAGAGAACTTTTAGACAGGGGAATAAATTAATGAATTAGACTGTAGGTTTATTAACCAAGGCTTCTCTTACCAAATAATATCCCTGATTAATGTTTAAACCCAAACTGCCTTCAAATAAGCAAATAATTTTGGTGCCTTAACATAACCAAGTGCACTGTCAAAAATTTGCAATATCTGTCTTTCTTCTTTTAGGGGTCCACACACAAGCATAAGAAAAAGCAAAGGCAAAAGCAAAGCCAGCTTCCCTCTATGAATGTATGGAGTAAATACAGAGGAGAAACACTGTGCATTTAGATTATATGATAAACAGACTGTATAATAATATGGTTAGGTTTAGGCAACAGCAGCTCTTGGTAAAATAACATCATGGTTTCTGTGAAATTATGAGCTACTGTGCGGTTTTAATGTGGGAATAGAAACATGGCGTCTCTCCTGGGTGAAGAAGCAGAAAAACCAGAGGCAGAATCCAATCAGAAAGTGAAAATGCATCTTTGCCTGAAGGCAAAACTTTGAGGTAACAAGTATCAGCACTTAACAGCACATTGGACAGGATTAGGCAGAACTCAACTGGGAATGAAACTAGGCTCTTCAAACAGGTAAAATAAACAGGCAGACAGGTGTTTAAGACAGTTAGCCAAATCCCCCTTAAGGCTCTTATCATTGCAGTTGATGTTGTGTTTAAAGGGGCAGGCTTTCAAGTAAACTTTTCAGGTAGTCATATTCCAACAAAACTGTTTGGATTATGGGACATCCAGGAGTCAGCGGGGGTTTGAGTTGGTCATCAAACTTTCGACAAAGCAATAAAACACAAACTTCAATACTTCACTCACTTATGTTTAGATGAATTAATCCCCTAAACTCATAACATGACAACTGTGTTTCAGTTTTTAGCAACCAAGATGGTATTTTTACATTTTTAACTATTTTGTTGTGAGTCAAAATGTCTCAGCTTTGCACATTTCCATTATGGTCTGTCAATTCTGTACATGAGCACTGGGGCACATTCAGAGGTGTTGCCCCCCTCTTCAAAAATCTCATTGGCCCACCTTTGTGTCGCCGTAAATCCTAAAAAAAAAAAAAAAAAGACTGGCAAGTCACTTAGTCATACGTTGGACTTAAAAAAGACTCAACTTTATACATGCATCTGCTTTTTAATCCATAAAGTGAAAAATATCTACATGTTGCTGCTTTTTTGTAAGGTTCAAGGGTTGTTTAATACATATAAGTTAAAAGAACCTTCAGGACACAACCCAGAAGAACAATTAAACTAAAATATGACATCCAGGATTCCAAGAACTTTTAATATTTTCATTGACTAAGACAGTGGTTTTCAATCTTTCTTTGCCAAAGGCACACCAAAGATCAAGCCAAAATTTCACCATCACCGTATCTTTACAAAACAGCCTCTTACATGTTACAGTAAATCGAGCATATAGCATCAAGCGCTGCTATGTAATTGAGATCAGCTGATCTAACATAGGTCCTCGTCAGATGGAGGCAAGCTGATGTACTCTAGGCATGCTATTCGCAAATCGTGCTCATGCTGCCATATCCAAAGCCTGTCTACGCTTTGCTACTCCCTCTGCAAGCTGTTTTTTACAACCCTCCTCCAGCCCAGCTCCTCCTTTATTCTACCTCTGCCTTCATCAGTGTCATTCTGTTGTCATTTATGCCTGTTCTGCTCTGTTTTTTATTGTATGGTTTTAGTAATTTTGTATGGTTGTACAAATTCCTACACCACACTATTTGATAGGCACTGGACTAAAACACCAAAAACTACACTCAAGCAACATCTTACTACTATAATTGGAGAGCTGTCTGTCTGTCTGTCTGTCTGTATGTATGTCTCCATTTGCAAACCTCCCTTGTTGCTCCAATTGTCATTCATACCTCTAAAAAGACTTCTTGGGTCTACTGGTTTGAAACTGGAACCATGACACTGAGCTCGACTTCCTGTCTATCTGTCAATCAAATGTGATGCACCAATCAATGCGCAGTGAGGTTTTTTCTGAATATAATCTAAACGATTGTGGTACAAAAAAATATCCTCCTGTACAGTGTGTGCTCATGAAGACATCAGTGAATGAGAAACATTTAATTTTTTTAACTAGGCCGTAAACCAGTTTATTTCTAGTTAGCATGTATTTGCAGACATTACACTCATGTTTTTATGTGACACAGTCACCAAATAACAGTCATGATTACTGTATCAGATTATTTTTGGCACCCAAAGCACCTTTAATCCAACTGTTTCACCATTTTGTGGCAAAATCTTGAGTCAGAATATTTTGAATACGCATTTTTTATTGTCTTTTGTTCGCTTTTGGTTGAGTTTTATCTCTTTCATTGGTTCCATGGGAATGTACTTCAGAAATATGTAAAAGCACTGTTAGTTTACAGGAAGCTTTATAATTAGAGAGCTTATATAAGCTATCTTAGGTAACAGTAAGGACTAAAAGTCAATCAACTACTGTAAATAAACAAAGTAAGATTTAGATGATGATTCACTTAATCCCTAATTATAAAGAACAAAGCATGACTTTGCTTAAAGCTCAGTGATTAAATGAGGGTCAAAAGTATAATAAATATTTCTGCAGGATTTGTCAAACTTTGAATGAAAAGAAGTTTTCAAACATAGAACATGTATTTTTTTCAGTTTAATGTGTCTTTATTAAAAAAAATTACTCAATTTATGTTAATGTTGAGTATATATTTTTTTGTTGAGTACCTTTGATATTTTCATGCCTCTTTTTTTTAGTTGTTTACAGTTTTTTTTTGTCTCCTATCTATGTTTGAACACATTCCACGGACTGTATGTGGCCATTTCAAACTGCATGTCAGTACTAACATCCCAAAAAGCAATCAGTTTAACATTAATACTAGACAATTTTTTTTTTTATTTGGGGATTTTCACTGTTTACACTGTCTTAGATAGGCATCTGCACAGTCACCTAGTTTTTTCTTTAGCATTGCTCACTTTCAGCTTAATTTGTGACTCTGCAAACACTCTCCTCGTGTCGTTAATGCCTCAGCAGGCGCTAATAAATTCTTTTATGAGATATGCTTTATTAGTGCCTTTTGGGGAAAATCAGTTTTTATACTCCGTTTAGTCAGGAACATTCTCGTCATAGATTTAACCATTTAAAGCAAAATAATTTGAGAGTTTTGCTTTGCTCTGAAGGTTCTGCTCAAAAGAAGCTTTTACTTTTAGTGCTGAAACCCCCATGTATATAGATTTCTGAATGACAATGCATGTCAAATACAGTAAAATATAATTTGGCAGCAATACACCAACATAAAAGTGAACATGGAGCTGCAATGAAAGCTCAAGGCTAGAAAAGAGGAGGCTGGGATTGTGAAGGTGAAGCTTTGCCAGCAGCAGTGCAGCATGATCAGCATTGATGAACCAGGGATCAGTAAGAAGGGCATCATATTTAAATGGACCACCTTGTCCTTGTGAGATTGAGCTATACCGTTCTTATAGCTTACTCTAAAAAGTCCAATTGGTTGCTAGTGATGGGAGATAATACTTCAGACAAGAACTGGTTCGTTTAGATCATGGCTGTCCAAACCATAGCTTGGGTGCCAAATGCGGCTTACAGTCCAACTTTGATTGGCCTGCAGCATATACGATATGCTGACCATATATGGCCAAACATTTGAACATGGAGGTTGTGCTCGGCAGTATTGCACTTCATAGTTTCAGCATAAGACGGTGCTACCATGCTAATTCTGTAAACAAACATCTCAACAAGAAGATTGTATTGATACAACACTGTACAAGTAAAAATATTGGCAATCAGAATAACAACATCTTGTTTCCTAACTCCCTGATGAGTTTTGGCAGCAAATAGCAGAACCATTAATACCCCAGGGGCTGAGCCAGTGGCAGATAGGACTAAACAGGGCCCCCTTAAGTCTGATTGGCATTCCCAAAAACCTGGAATTGATTGTCCATTTGCCTTGTTAGCCATTAAATCAAGCTTTTAACGTTAGTTCAGGCAGGCTACGGAGTCAAGCTCTGCCCTGATCAGCTGATCTAATGCATGCCTTCATCAGCTGATGCCCAGCTGATTTGCCCTAAGTACGGTATTGGCATCTCATACTACCTTATTCTGCTGCTCTCTCTGCAAGCTGCTCATGCAACCCTCCTCCACCCCAGCTCGTCCTTTATTCTGCTTCCAACTTAATCAATGTCGTCTACCTTGTGGATATTAAAGTGGGCCCACAATCCCTTTATATTTCTGCATGTGGCCCTAAGGGAAAAACGTTTGGACACCCCTGTTGTAGAGCCTTGAAGGGTCTTAAAATGTCTTGAATTAGGTTATTGATTTCTAAGACCATAAAGTGTCTTAAAAAGTCTTACTTTACAAGTGACCTGTCTTTATTTTAGATGGACCTTTGAATGAGAAATACCCTAATATGTGTACATTTTTTAGTTTGTGTTGCATCAGTTTCATTTTTGTAGAAATAATAAAAATCATACTTATAGCTTGGATTTATATAGTGCCTTTCACAGGTGGAAAACAGCATTTACAGCTGTTCCAACCACCTAAAATGTTGCATTAACAAGCTGCATATAGAAGAGTAAAGGGGAGGACAGGAAATGTGCCTTCAACATGAAAAGTACAGGGAGTGGTTGCACATTTAAACTTGGGATGCTATTGAATCACACAGTAAACCAGAAAAGCTATGCACAGTGCAAAAACTGTTTTACGTTTTTTTTTTTGTTTTTTGTCTTTTAAAGGTCATAGGAGGCTTAAATCCAATTACTATAGTGTGCAGCTATGCTGAGCATATGACCCCTGTGTTCTGCATGATCTAATGCTTGGCTTTATTTGTAGAGCACTGGCTTTAAAACATGCACAAGGAAATGCAGAGATGGCAGAGTTAAGAGCTGCACATGAAGGAGTGCATGCCCTGAATGGTTGGGGGATTGGTGCTTTGCTTAACAGAAGTACTCAGCTAATGAACTGGCTTCTCTCCAGTCACCAGACCAATTAGGGACTTGATCTTGCAGAGACTTGAACCAGTGACCCTCTGATTCCAAAGTCCTCATAGGCAGATCTACTGCCACCCCTAGGGAAGGGAGCATTGTTAATACATGTTTGATGCTGTTATGATAGAAGTACACTGTGCTGACTCAAACTGTCATGTAGCATTGTTTCATTCATTCTCTATGTGTCTGCTCATGTTATAAGAGGGGTGGTACTCCATGGACGTCATTGTTTGTCATTGTTTTGATTGAAGCAGAACTCACTTACTTTATGCTCACAGACAATGTTTCTCTGTACCTTTCTTTCTCCAGTGTGAGGGAGAGGACCGGAGTGTCTGCAGGTCTGGTTGGCTGCATCCGCCTGCTCGATGTCAACAACCGTGTGCTCAACCTACAGGAGAGGGGCGGAGACAGCCTGTACGGCAGCAGCGTGGGCGAATGCGGTAACAACCCCTGCCAGCCCAATCCCTGCAAAAATGGTGCTGCATGCCAGGTTAAGGAGGCAGAGATGTTCCACTGCAAGTGCAGTAAAGGATTCTGGGGTAAGTTGCTTCAGTAATGCAGTCTTGCAGCTCAGCAGTGTGCCTAATTGTCATAGTGGGATTTACGCACAGAGAGGTTTATTCCAGTTTAAGTGCAGGAAAATGGGAAGGAAATATTTAAATTAATATTTGAATTTTGCTGACTTTCCCTAACACCCACCCATTAAAATTCTGTTTATATTTCTGCTCTTCCTTCTCTTATGGGATTCACTGTGGTCATGACTTCCTCGCAAATCCTAAGTAAGCTTGACAGCCTAATTTGACAGTGTAACTCATGCCCCCAGCAGGAGCTCCAAAAGTCATTTTGTAAACACCAACAGCATCAAATCTGTGTGTCGACACAGAAATGAGAGATTAAATGTTGGCGCGGCAAAGAAAACATGAAAACGTCCACCAAATGCTCAGTAAACGGCCTTTGGCCTGTCTCTTCCACATCCTCTCCTCGTTTTCCCTCCCTCCAGCACTCACACCAACTAACAAGCAACTCTGAGAGATATAGTTAAGAGCAGACGCCATCAGGGCCCAGCCAAGCGTGCCCCTTGCTGGTTGTACCGCAGCCTGCTGCAGAAACTTTCACACCAGAACTAAATTAATTGTCAGAGATAACTTTTATGCCTGAATAGTAAAGAGTTTTATTCTCACATCGGGGCTGCTCGGTGGCTAGAGGAAGCACCTTTCAGCCAAGTTTAAAGAGCTCTTCTCCTTGAATCTAAAATGTGGATCAATAAAGTATCACATTACATTATTATTGCCTTTTATATAAGAGCTGCTTTAATGCTTTGTTGTTATTGAGAAGGCTGTGAAGACACAGGAATAACCCTGGAGTGTTAGGAAGCATCGCTGTGATCATGTTGGCAACACAGCGTTAAATGAATGGTGATAATGAGAATTGGAGCGTTGCCTGCAGACTCACATTCGAGTTAATTTTGTCATCATGTCAGTTTAAAAAGTAGCTAAGATTACCAGTCTCAATGGGAGGGACGGATCACAGAAGATAGAATAGATGGGGGGCGAGATTTGTAGTTAAAGAGAGGACATGTCAGGACAGCCTGATGAACGAGGTGGGAGAGAGTATTAGAGCTAAAAAGACAGGAGAGGGGAGAAATATGAGAAAAAGAGCTGTGGTAGGGGAAGGAGGGAGAGCTGGTGATAAAAGTGAGCCTCAAAAAAGAGTGAGTGAGAAAAAACGGGGGAGCCCTGTGAGCTCAGCGGGGTTGGGGTTCATTAAAGTGCTCTGCTCACCACAGGCTCTGACTGCTAAAGTAATGACGGGTGAATTCAGATGGGCTGAGGCAGAGGGCAAAACTATCATCCAGCAGACGCTCACCAGTCTTTCCTACCGTCAGCGCTGGCCCAGAAACATGGCCGCATGGTGGGGAGGCTCTCCGCTGTTTAATCTGGACGTGTAATATTTCCAAATCCTATTAGAAAATGACCTCCATTACAGAGGAAATCCTCATACCCCTTTTTCTCCCCTTGTTTAACTCCTCCTCCCCCTCCCATCTTTATTTCAGATAGTTGAAAATGTTTCCTAATGGTGGCTAATGCTAATGCTCTGTTCCAGGTCCAACTTGTGCTGACGTCCATGACCCATGCGAGCCCAACAGGTGCCATCCATCCTCCCAGTGTCAGGCGCTGCCCGAGGGAGGCTACAAATGCGAGTGTCCCATGGGACGTGAAGGCAAGCACTGCGAGAAAGGTAATTCAGCACTATTTATTACCAGACTCACTGTGTTGAATTCTGATTGGTAAATTATGGCGTCCTGGGGTCCGTGTGGCTGCTGTAATGAATAGATGGATGCTTGGAGTGCACAAAGAAGCCCAGTAAATCAAGAATCAGCTCGTCTACTGTGCCAGAAAAGAAAAATAACAGCAAAACAAGTTAAAAGATGTTCAAAGACATGCAGAGCTTGATGAGAGAGAAGTCACCAAGTATAGAGACAGAAAGATTAGTGAAGTAAACATTAAATGAATCACTGCATGGGGCTGCTACAGTCTTTAAAGTCTGGTTATTAGAAAAGGAAATGTCAACAGACTTCGACATTTTCAGGGCAGAGAATGTGAAATGTGGTTACATTTATTTGTGCAGTCTTGTTCAGGTTGAATCACCAAGGAAGCAATAAAAATGTCTGTCTATGTGCCTCATAAAAAGAAAGTAGAAGGAGACTACAGTTTACTATCACTGTGGATGAAGTTCCAACCATTCCTAAAACTCACAGGATCCATGTGTGAAGTGATCCATCCATGCTATCTGAAGGAGAGTGTCAGACGGCACCAGTGTGATTGGGCTTGAGTATGTAGGTTTATTTTGAAAGTGACCAAACACTCTATACATTCCTGTATCTGTCTTCCTGTTTGATCAAAAATAAACTCATGGAGGAGAGCGTCTGGCATTCAGACAGACCACAGTGCATGCATGCATTGACTGGAAAGGATGCAGTTAGCCCATGAGTGCATGACGCTCTGGTACTCTGCACTGATGTACCCAGCAGCGTTACTTTCATCGACTAAAACTATGACTAAAAACTTTTGGACATTCAAAATCCACGATAAGTCTCAACAGTCATGTGCATAAGTTTAAGGCACACCAGGCACACGTGTGTTGTTCAACAGTCAAGGTAAAGCTCGACGGCCTCTCTTTTGTCTGGGCCTTTTAAACCCTGGTAATTCAGCAGTTTTCAGGTCCTTGAGTTATTTTTACAGTACGACGAGGGGCTCGTGGCACCCCTACTACCCACCCAGACAGAACCCTAGTCCATGCTCTCTCACCACATCCTCCCCTTACTCTGCCCTAAAGGTGTGGAATTTGTTATTTTTCAACATATATTTTTCCCAATACCCCTGGTTATATGCAAAGACATCCAGAGCAAGACATGGGTTGAGTCATTCCTTTTTCCTGCCAGATTGTGCACTCAGCCAGCTTACTCACAATTACAAATCTTACTTTAGCCTTACTTCTTGGTCCAAACATAACTAAAAGTGCTGCACAGTTCTAATCTTGAATATGCACAGCTGTGTGCTTGAACCACCTCCACAAACAGTCTCAAGCCTCTAGCACAGTTACTTGGGGGTCATGGGCTAAATAGTTTGGGAACCCTCTGGTCTAGTATGTGCATTCAGAGGATAATAAGATGAAAAATCTCATGCCTCTGGTAATCTAGCGCACAACCGGGGTTTTGTCAATCCTACACTGATTTTACAGTAGCTTAATGTTATTTATTTAAAGAAAACAAGTGCCTTAGACTAAAAGTAAAGACTAAAGTGTAAGGGCTTTTGTTGACTTAAATGTGGCTAAAACTGATAAATATGTAAATCTAAGGATTTTAATTAAGCCACAGAAATATTCTGCTAAAATATCTCAATCGCTGCACAACTCACTTTAAAGTCAGGACAACTTTCAGTCTGATTAGGCGTTGTTTGTCGTGCTGTGTACACCATGGCCTGACCACAGCCTGACGAGTAGCTCCTGACTGGTCGGAAAGATTTCTGACATGTTTGATATTTTAGTCGTACGACACCAGACACTCCCACAGTCAGAGCAGAAACCTGAGCAGAATAAACAACTTCGAGGGATTTTTTTCCTTTTTAAACTGTCAGACAACGTCCTGAATTACCATGGCAATAGCTGGAATGACTTTCTGATGCCCACCCTCACTATGATAAAGCAAATGCACAAGCAGGAAATATTCCTACCCACGGACCTGCCGCTGACACGGATGATGATGTGTTTGTGTGACTTTCTAAAAAAAAGGAAATTCTGCAGATTTCTGTCACACTCTGTCCCTACTTCACTCATGCAGTGTGAGTATTCAACTCGTGCGTGATGGTCGTGTGTCCTAAGCAATTCAGACACTCAGTATGAGTAGACATTCTGCCACGACTGTTGTATGGTCGGCATAAAATCGTACAGTGTTCGCCCAGCTTTGGAGCCCGACATTTACACACATTTGAAAGAAAATAAAAATATTCAAACATGAATATGTTAATCAGGCTATTTTAAAAATGTAATTGGTTTATTTTTGGAAGTTCAGCCCCCAAAGTTCCTGCATAGGAAACATCTGGCCTTTGTCCAAATGTGGTTGATGATCGCTGCCCTAAATCATGAGAAAATCACATTAAATTTAGTTCCTTTTTATGCTCATACTGCTGAAGCCAGTGCTAGTAAAGCTAGTAAAGTATCTTAGATATAGCTAACAGTGGAACGGAGACTCTTCAGATGAATGGCACTACTCTGGGGAAAAGAGACATGATGGCCTTTACTTTGTAGACGCAAACGCCACATGGAAAAGGAAATCTTGGCATGAAATTGTTTGATGCTAACATCTGTCTCCCCTTTGAGTATAGAGGAATTCACGTCTACTCCAAGAGTTGATAAATATTAGTCAGGCGATAGATGATGATTGCCTGAGGGTGCAGGGATAGAAAGGTGAAATAAGTTGAATGATGTACAGTCTGCATGCTTGAAAGACCAACATCAAGCAATCTGTTTTATCTACTATGATTATCAATTAGATTTAAATCATATAGTGCCAATTTAAGTCCAGATTGTACTCTTCTTATACTACTTAAAGGCCCAACATCCATCCAAGGTGAGCACAGCAGTTTGCATCTTTGCAAACTTACTGTGACAAGGAGAAAACTTCCTTTTAACAAGCGGAAAGCCAAACTCAAGTTAAACAGACATCCCTTTTACTGTGTTGGACTTTGTGTGCGGGATAGAGCAACAATGATGACAATCGGTGAACAATACCTCAGTCAAAAGTAAGCTCAAAAACAAAACTTTTTACCTCAACTGTACTCTCCAGGTTTTGTCAAAGGGCAGCACTGTCAGGTCTGGAGTCAGCTAAGTAGCATCCTTTCAATTTCTCCCTCCTTTCCTCCTCATTCTTTCCGCTCTATGACGTTTCCACCCCTGCTGAATGAAATAGGGAGATCAAACACAAACAGAGGGGGTCTGAGCCTTTGAGGTGGGAGAGGGTGGGAGGGTTTCTGAACCGAGCTTGATGATTGGCCCCATCGGGCCAGTCACAACATTGACTCGGCTGTGCTTGTTAGCGGGTAAGCGGCAGTGAAGCAGCAGTCTTCCTTCCCTCCCTCGGTGCCTGTCCGCCCACAGGTGTTGTGTTCAAACGTTGTTGTTGCTCCACATGGCAGAACCGGGCCGTGGCGGGGGAAAAGACCTGAGCGTGGTTTGTCTGCTTTTGAAGTTCATCATTAGCACTTGTGTCTGTGTCACAATATGAAGTCTTTCCGTGTTTTTCCTTCTTTGCTTTGTAGATGTTGTCAAGATTGTTTGCTTTCCTGGAGTCGACTTCTTAAACAATGAATGAAAGAGAATTTACTGTCAGGAGCTTTTCTAACAAAGGAGAAACATGCAGCCTTGTGTCTCTGGGAATTTAGAGAAATCAGAAGGGGATGGCCTCCTTTCCCAGCCCTGAGTCCCAGTTAGCAGGTGACTGAAATAAATTGAGGTGAACCAAAATCAATGCAGTGTGAGTGAGAGCGTCTCCCATTCCAAAAGGCTATTTTTTCACAGGAATCAATGAGATGACTAATCGTATCAGTCCTCCCTGCCCGCCGTGATTAATGGGAGCGTCAGTCAGCCGGAGTGTCAGCCTCAGACAGGAGCTCACAGATACGGCAGCAGTCAGGCGGACGCGCCCTCTGAGGGCTGCACTGAGAACGGTTAAAAAGACAGGTAGCTCACTCATCACCAGCTGGAAGGTGAATAAGCTCTAATTTTAAGTGTGTAACCTATTGAGTGTGCACATTCAGTTGAGGTATGGCTTCTATTTCAGTTCAGTCCCACCAGGGTTTGTCAATGCAGCTCACTGCTGCCATCAAGGGCTTCTCTCAAGGGTGTTTCAATAGTATTGAATGGCATACTTCTCCATGCGCTCTGTGATCATTTAAATCGTTACAGTTTAGTCATGAAAGCAGGATCTCTTGAACTCAGATGGTCCTTGAAAGCTTCAGGGGGGAAATTTAAAAATGTTTTACATTCAATCCCCGAGCTACACGTGTGAGAGAGGGAGACATACAGTTTATCTGATTCATTCACCGTTTCACATGGCAGCTGTTTTCCTCTGACAAGACGCTCAAGACGGAAAGCTCAAATGTGTACTCCGCTCTGTAGAAGCATCTTCTTTTATCTACAGTTAATGGCATGTCATTTAAGCTGTAAAACTGTTTTTTTTCTTTTAGTTTGGATCTATTTGTTGTCTCATTCAAAGCCCATGCACCAAAACATCTGATTAGTGCGCTGCAGGCGGAGGGATACATGTGTAGTGTGCTAAAGTAGTGCTAAAATAAAACAACTTGTAAAAATTAAATTGCAATTAAATTTGAAATATTGGTAGACAGACCTAAGCCTGCATAGTGACTCTCTTGTCTGACAACCCCAAGAGCTTTTTTTTTATTCCCAAGGTCACACTCATACAATCTTTTAAAAGTATTCACCCCATTTTTAATTTTATAAATCAATCATGGCCAATATAATTTGCCAATTACTAAAAAACCTCTTTAGTGCCAAAATGAAAGTAGATTTCTAGAAAGTATTGTCAATTAAATGGAAATATATAATGTAAAATAAAAGCATAAATATTCACCCCTTGTAAAGTGTCTGACCTAATTCAAGAGAGTTCCAGCCAATTGGTGTTAGTAGGTTCACAATCAGTGAAGTATGCATCACCTGACTGCAGTAAACGTGTCCCAGGTGACTTTAGTATAATGATAATGTTACATAGTGTCAGTATTCCTGGCAACCATTACACCATGAAGACAAAAGAACACTCTAAGCCAGTGCTTCTTAACTTGCCACTATCTGTCCATTATTGCTTCTATGAGTCACCTTTTATGCCCATTTTTGCACATTTTAACTACATTTCACTAGTTGTTATGCCCATTTTTTGCCAATTTACCCCATTTCTGCCAATTTCTGTCAATTTTCCTGCCTCAGTTGTCCCATTTTTGCCAGTTTAAATCAATTTTTCATCCTAGTTAACTACATTTTCCACCCATGTTTGCCACTTAAAACCCATTTTTGCCACTTTTTATTCCCCTTTAACCAGTTTTTATACCTGATTTTGCCATTTTTAACCAAGAGTAGCCATTTTTACCCATTTTAATTCTGCTTTTAAAAAGGGATTTACATTTTTAAGAAGAATAAAAACAAATATTTGTTTATTTGATGAGAGTTGTTATTATTCAGGTGAAATATAAAATCACAGCTTAACTTTACAATTATTACCAGGATTTTACTCCCATTTATCCCCCTTTTGGGCATCCTTGTTTGCACTAACTGTTCTTGATTATGCATGTCTGTGTTGAACCACCTTTAGGTACAGTGGTTGAGAACCACTGGCGTCGGGACCGCCATGGAGGTGAGGAGCTGAGAGGGGGTCTCCAGTTGCCCTAAAAGAACAAATATTATTATTTGAAATTACACTGTTGCCACTTACACCAAATTTTTCTTTTTTTTTTTTTTACCCCTTTTCATCATTTTCCCACCAGTTTTAACACATTACCATTTGACACCTATATTTGTCAGTTTTAAGCTCTTTCCACAACTTTTTTTTCCTGCCCTTTTTGCCACTTCTAAATCAATTCTTGCCACTTAAGCTTAATGTTGCCTCTGTTGATCCATTACTGCTACTGTTAACCCCTTTTAACCACTTTTTACACCCATTTTTTTTTTTCATTTGAACCCCATTTCACGATTTGATATGCCCCTCTTTGAAGTTTAACCAGTTTCTGCCAATATCTGCCTCTTTTGCCAGTTAATATATATTTTTCATCCACATTTTAACCCCTTTTTACCACTATTTATTCCTATTTTGCCACTTTAACCCATTTTTGCCTTTTTGCCTTTTCTTTAAAATTTTTGCCACTTCTAAACCATTTCTGCTACTTTAATATCCAACTTCACCACATTTTCCACCATTTTTTGCCATTATTAACCCATTTTGGCGGTTTTTAAACCATTTTAATCCTTTTTCTAACAAAAGCGATTTACAATTTTATTCTAAGAAGGCTATTTAATACACAAATGATTAAAAAAAGAGATTTGTTTCTTTGAGGAGTGTTTTTTCAGTTTAAATATGAAACATGGATATCACAGCTGAACTTTACAATGGACCATGGTTTTGTTGACCTCCACGGGCCCCCAGTTTGGCTGGGCGCCGGAAAGCTTTCCCATTTATCCCCCTCTATGGACGGCACTGTCCGTACATGACTATTCTTGAATGTGCATGGTTGTTCAACCACCTTCAGGTACAGTGGGGGTCCCCGGTCTCTGGCACCTGTATTTTGGGGGTTGCAGAAAAGGCTGAGAATCACTGCTCTAAGCTACTCAGGCAAAAGGTTATTGAAAAGTATACATCAGGGGATGGATATTAAACAATTACAAGTCACTGAACATCCTCAGAATCCAGTTAAATCCATCGTCAAGAAATAGAAGGAATATGACACGTGTAAATCTGCTTAGATCAGCAGTTAGGGGTCAAGTACTGTACCTTATCCAAGGACGCACTGACATGTGACTGCAGGAGCTGGGAATCAAACCCCCGGCCCTGTAACCCATGGTCACATCTCCCTTTGAAAATGTAAATTGATAAAGTTCTTCAAAACATCAGTCCACATCAGGAACCTTCTTCCTCTGAAGTGACAGTTTACCAGAATGCAGCCTTTCTAACATATCAATTCAAATGTTGAGATTTGGACCTAATATGATCATCAGCACTACTTGATGATCTGATTACAGATGTTTACAGCTGATTAGAATTAGTCTGGGGGTTTAGTTTCTCCTGTAGTTGTTTACATTTGTGAAGTTTTAGCAAAGCTTGACTTTGAAAAATTCTATCAACTTTCCTCCGTGGTCAAGCCTGACTCGCCATGTGGGTTTATTCTGGTCACTCAGCACATCGCGCTGTCTGGACTTGTGGTGACTTATTGATCACGGAGCTTTCATTTGGAACATAGGGTGAAGAGGAGAAAACCCTCCACTGCTCTCCTCTTACAGAACCTATACTCCTCCAGGCTCTTTAAGAGTTCAGTGTAGTGCAGGGATCCTTGTTGTGTGTGGAAGACTATTTTCCCTCTCCTTCATGGTGCGTGCCATCGTCATTAGCAGTCTTCCTCACAATAGCTAATTAGCTTTCTCATCTCCGTCTGCCTTTCCCCCATCCTGGCTCGACTTAGCTAATCCCAGCCAATTACCAATAAGAGCTTCCTTGCCGGCTACGTAGGTATGTGTCTGTGTGTGGAAAGGATTGCACATGCCTCTGAATGCTTGTAGTTGGTGCAAACAACACCAGGAACACATACCCTGGGGTGACACTTGAATGATTTTTAATGTCAAACCACTTGTTAGAGGGATGGCACAGTGCCTTTCCTAATCACTCCAGACAGCCAGAAAGAGGACCGCCAGACGCAGACCCATCGCAGAGACATGAATTTGTAAAAAAAAAGCCTGCCAAAGTACAACGGCAGCATTATTTCATGTGTCCCTGCTGTGGTGTTAAACTCTCCATGTCTCCTAAGGTTCTTTGTTACACTGTGGCGGACTGTGTAATCACTCTGACATAAGGGTTTTTGATTCTTTTTGTTTGACTGTCTGTCAAGAAAAAGTCTTAATCCCAAAGGCTATAAAAACACAAATCCATGTCTTTCCATAATGCTGACAGGTCGCTCACAGATGTACCGACTATCCCTGAATTATAATTCTGTCAGCAACATAAAGCAGACCTGAGGATGAATACAGTGTCTTTGTTTCCACAGTGGCTGAGAGGAGAGGGGCTTACATGCCGCTGTTTGACGGGGACTCTTACCTGGAGCTGAAGGGGCTCCATCTTTACGGGCATGACCTGCGGTAAGTCTCTGCATGAAACCCAAACAACCCAGACTTAAGTATGTATTACTAAACACAATATCATGTAGTTTTCATAGGCTGAGCTTGTTCTAGGCCTTAGGCAGAGCTGCTGTCTGTGAGCCTGAACAGAATAACAATGAATTATAGAAATAACACGTTATCTGGGCTTTACTGGGAGAATATTTCTACCCTATTATCATACAAGGAGTCTGCATGCTGGAACCGTAAAGATACAGTTATCTCTGTAGGGCTGTACCAGATGGAGGTCTTTTTTTTTTTACTTTTAGTTGGTTTTTTATTGTGGTTTTCTCTCAACACGAATGGTTCACTACATGGTCATTCTCTTTTTATCACATGCTTATTACAAAGTCTGGTTCAGCCTGATTTATTTTTAATAGAGTAAAGATTAACATCAAGGTAACTCATGGCTGCTGTCATATTTAGCATATTTAAAAGTAAAATGAAGCTATATAAGTTATAATGTAGTACCTCTGCACTCACATTGCTCCCTATTTTTTTTAATTGGGGTTATCTCGTTGTGACAAACATGGCCAGGAGCACATATTTTTGTTGGAAAAGCCTGAAAAAGTGATTTTTTTGCATAATGTGTCCCCTTCAACCTCCCCCATATTTTTTCAAAAATTTCTACAGCCTTGAAAACTTGACTCGCCAAAAGTCAAGTTATCATTTTCTCTTACGCCTTTGTTGTTGACAAAGCTGATCTCTGGAGTCCCAACCTCCTTGATTTTGATTGGCCAGTGAGAGAGAAGTTCTGGACTTGTCAGAACTGTTCTAAATGTTGATATTTTTCAATCATGTGTGCTGTAAGCGCAGAGATGAAAGAAGAAAAAAGCTGAGGGCATTTTTCTTAGCGCTGAAAACACTTGTGACACCAGGGCCTGCTGTTGTGTTTCCTGGGTCACGCTTGGGCATGACACACTGAATTACTCTGATTTAGTAGTGAAAATAGGTGCTTCTGTTGTAAAAGCCATCTAAGGACACAGGCCCTAATCCTCTAACTCCTCCAGCTGGAAAGGAATCATCCTGAAGCGGGAGTTCTACTATGATCCTGGCAGTGAAACGAGGCCTTGTAGTGTGAATCATCAACTTTGGTGTCACCCCTAAGTTTCTTCTCTGCCTTCTGAGTTTAACTGCTTTTCTTTCAGCCAAAAGCTCAGCATGACGGTGATTCTCATGGCCAACAACTCCAACGGTTTGATCTTCTACAACGGCCAAAAATCTGACGGGAAAGGAGACTTTATCTCGCTCTCCCTGAACGAGGGGATCCTGGAGTTCCGCTACGACCTGGGGAAGGGCCCTGCTACCATCAGGTAAGGACTCTCTAAAGGGGCTTTAAAGAACATGAAAAGGGGGTATATCTGTGTGATGTGTCTAGCTGCTTCTACATCTTTTAAAGAGACATGTGGAGACTCCTGAGTTTTCTCACTCATAGTGTAGGAGTGATCGTGATCACCCAGATTATGACTAATTCTGTCACCTCGCAGACACCAAAGTAATTACTGGACGCATTTCATAAAGGCCACACATCTCCAGAACATTCTGACTGTAATGCTGCATCCACCCAGATAATCAGAAATCTAAGAAAGACTTCTAATTTAAAGTCTACATTAAATATGGATGAAATAAAATGTCTTTTGCTTGGAGAAAAATGTGTTCCAGCCACTTTGTGTACTTTTATTGAGGGTTTTAAAGACCAAACGCCAACCCGAATTCAATTCAGACCAAAGTTTTGCAAGTTCAGACTTACAACTGCCTGTGATGGGCTGCTCTGCAAAAAGTTTTCCAGCCTACCAGTTCACACCACTGCAACTGGAAGAGACGATGCCACTGAGTAGCAGAAAGGTTAAACAGGGGAGAGGAAAATCATGGTATGGAGTAAGCAGCTGAGAAGTGCCATCTTTTTAATAAATACATCTTGATGATGTTCATCGTGGTCAGTACAGATCCTCAGCTGATGGAATATGTTCATAGAAGTTTCTGGAGCAAGATGTAAGATTAAGCTAAGCAGTTAAAGTAGCTACCATAAGCATTCAATTGGTGATGAGTATTAACTAAACCCCACCCCATTCTCCTTCCTCTTACCTTCAAGGGAAATGAAAACCTTGACTTACAGCAGATCAACCATATGGTAAATAGCATGCAAGATGTCAAGGCATCTAATTTTGAAATATATACCCAAAGTTTTTCCAAACAGATTTACCACAGAGCGAAAGTACTGAGAAGTGAATAAATCACTAATATACAGAGAAACAACTGAGATTTGGGATCATATTAAGCAAACTCTGACATGCATTTAGTTTCACATCCTTAACTGGGCTGATGTGTGCCTTTGAGCTCAACTTTGTGTGCTTTAAATCAGCTCCATATAATATCAGAAAACTTGATTTATGGCCATATATCAATGGGGGAAACAGCTTGGATCTATCAAGTCCAAATCTCCAAGTATAAGTTTCCATCCATTCCTCATTGAGCTGACAGCAGTGTTTCAGGATGTTGTGCTACTCAGCCTGACTGAGGAGTCATGTCGCACTCTGAAAGCGGTGTCAATGCATACCCTCTACGACAGTGGTTCCCATGGCAGGGGGTAGGGACCTGTAGGGGGTAGCAAAAAACTTACAAGGGGTTATGAGATGCTTTCCAAAAGACAAAGAGAAATGTTTATATGATTAAAAGTGGTATATTTTATCCATTATTGTAAAAGATTTAAATGAAAGTAGTTCAAATGAAAAATAAAACCATAGCTATTGAGTGAGATATGTGCTTAAATGAAAGTAATGTGTATAAAAACACCTAAAAAAAAGTACATTTTGACATTATGCGTTGTGCAGCATTGTATGCTTTAACCACCTCCAGGGACTGTGGGGGTCCCCAGTCTTTGACACTGTCATTTTGGGGTCATGGGCAGAAAAGTTTGGGTACCTCCGCTCTTCAATATCGTTCGCTTTTTGAAATGTGTCACATAAATTTCTGTAATTGTTGCAGGTGTACTGCATGTGTGAAGGCTCATTGTTGATGGGGTAGCATACGGCAGCCATCATCAGGATCAGGAGTACAGGATGATGGGCAACTGGAGGCTTTGGCGCCACATGTGGCTCTTTTCCTCACTCAAATTGGCCCTCTAGTTAATTTCAAATATCAATACATTTTAAAAAATGAGGGAAACATGGTAAAATCTGCCATAAATATTTTAAAAATTGAGATATTTCTATAATAATCTTTCATCACTGGTATTTGTATGATAGCAAGGAACTAGAATGTATGTTAGCAAGGAACTAGAATGCAGTTGTAAAAATTTTATATGCATCATTGTAGATATGCAATATAGATATGTAGGCAAATATACTAAAATCACCAATAACTATTATGTTCATTAAGTTTTAGAAATGATTCAAAATGGCTTAAATTCTGTGTTAAGCTGATTCAATAAAGCATTACTATCTGCAGTTGCAATGCATTTGTTCCTGTTGTAAAATAAAAATACATTTTAATTGTTAAATGAGTAAAATCCGGCAAACTGTGAGAATTTGGCCCTGTGTCAGTGACCAAAGTTACCCATTTCTGATGTAGCAAAACGAGTCCATTGGTGTATTTAATGGTTGGCAAATATACCTGTGTGGCTGTAAATGTACCTGGGTGGCCCATCCAAGTAAAGTGTGGGAAACATTGGTTACTCTAGTGCAAAGTCACTAATATAGTTCTGTATTCTGTGCAATTCAGGAGTAAGGAGCCGATCCAGCTGAACGTGTGGAACACCATCAACCTGGAGCGCTCTAACCGCAAAGGAGAGATCATGGTGAACAAGAAGGACCCGGTCCGAGGAGAGGCACCGGTAAGAAAAGCAAGCTAACAGGCTTCCTGCTAACAGTTATCTTGCTTTTAGCATGCAGGGCTTTTGAGCCTGTTCTCTGCGTAGCCATGCCTGTGCATTATGAACCGTGTTTGTTTGAACATCTGTGTGCTCCTGTCATGTCATCGCCACAATCCTGAGCTTTAGTGAACCTTTAAGCCCATATAGAGGTGTTTGATTCAGCTTCAGGATAGTTTGTATCAGCAAACTTTCCCCACAACATGAGCGTTCTGCTTGCCTGGTTTGCTGAAAATATGCTGCTATCTCCCGACATACATCAAGGTAAGAGGGGGAGCTCCAGATGTAGAGGGCCGGTTTGACAAGCTGTCTTAATTTTGGAAGTCCTGCAATCCCACTTGTTTTTTTTTGTTTGTTTGTTTTTTTTGTGTTACACAGTCTTTCAGCTTGCTGACACACTGGAGATAAAACTTGGTGTTGCAAACAGAAAGCCAAAGGAGCTTATAGCAGTGGTATACAGTGGATTTTATAAAAGCAGTCTTTGAGGAGGTGCCTGGGGAGAGGGAGGCAGATTAAGGCGATAGTACCAGCAGCAGCAGCAGCGAGATGAGTGTAATGAAACCCTTCAGCCCCGCGTCTAAACCAATAAAGCAGGTACATGCTTCCAAATGAAAGGCGATCTAATAGTTTGATAAGCCTGCTGGTCATCCAATTATATTAAAGAGTGTAATGTGTGATTATGAACATGCACTCTGTCAACTCCGTCATCTTCTACTATGATACAGCACACCCCTCCTTTTATTTTCTTCCTCTCCCTTACTGTTCTGTCCTTCCCCCGCTGCCCGTATAATAATTGTGTTTTACTCCTGCAACAGAGGCAGAAAATCGTATTAAAAGAAGAGAGCGAAGGGAGAGTGAAGATGGGGGTTGTAGGGAGGGTGGGGGGCACCCAGGGGATGAGCTGAGACTAGTTATGAAGCTCAATGCAGATATCCCGTCCAATATGGCTCTCAGCTAATTCTCTCCCACTCCTGCTTTAAGAACATGGGGAGAGTGAGAGCTCACTTTGCATCGTATTAGAAGTGGTTGCACACTCAGGCACGTGTTTGGATCAGGGTTGTCACTGTACCAGGGGTTTAAACTACAGAGTGAGACATTACAGAGTGCTAGCTTTACATTGACAAAAAGAAGGATCGCTCATTCCAAAATGTTCTTTTTTCCATCAAGCATGCAATGCTGCTATTGAAAACTCACCAAACATGTACCAATTAATTTAAAAACAATTTGAGATGTGAAAATTGAAGAAATTCAATCTTTGATGCAATACTAGTACAATTGAATATTTTTTCTATTAATAAAAATTACAAGCAAACTCCTAAATATTGCTAAAATTGCATAATTATGCTTGCAGCATTGCAGTAACATAACATTGCAAATGTATTTATGCAGGGAGTTTTTTTGTCTCACCAAAACTGGACTTTTAAATGTATGTTAAAATGTTAGCTAAAGTTGTTCCAGTGTTTTTTTGGAGTTGGGCTAACCCAGTTTACTCTACAGTTTACTATTTCAGCTCAGCTGAACCCAAACTTGGACTATGCTTTTTACATGGGCTCCACAGCCTCTGTGCCAAGCACTACCTCCAATTTCCACATACAGCGAACACTCAACGATCCGCTGGTGAATCGTATTGCAGAGCACATCCCTCCCTGTCTAGTCTATCAGAGCATTTCCACAGTCGGCGCTCCAGACCAGCAGCGGCACATCCCTGGAGCGCCACTCCACTCCGCTTTGTTAAAGATATGCTGCAGGTCTAGTTTCAGCACTTGCTGCTGCCAAACCCCATCAATACCAGTCCATCAGCTCAAAAACGAAGGTCATCATCACTATAATCAATCATCACTATATCAACATTACATCTCATCCTGCAGCAAGAGCAAAGGGTCACTGAGAGGTCAGTGGGTCACAGAGCTACGATGACACCATTGACGAGGAAAAGTTAACTTTTGAATACATTTAGCCAAAGAATTTTACATAAAACCACAGATCATTTACATGCAAACATTAACCTTTTAACATCCTAATGTACTCATCCAATGAGGTGGATTCTCCCGTGATCTCGTCACTCGCCTTTGGTCGGGCAAACCTGCGGTGCTTGAGCACAGTTCTATGTTATTGGGGGTTAATCTGCACGTCAAACAGCATAAATGCATAGTAGAAGGTGCATTGTCGTCTGCCTTCAGACTGTCTCTGCATCGTATTTGTTTTATAGGTAAAACATTGCACATGTAGGTAATGTACAGAGTTGTTAAATCAACCAATAGATCTTATATTAACTAGCTGAGAGGTGGAATATTGCCACCCAGCACAGCCGAGTTAAACATACCTAGATTCTTGCTTGGTGCTTGTATACTAGTAAGGAGTTAAACTGGCTAACTGAGTTTTAACTGTAGCTTGATGAAAGTGTACATGTATGCGCAGTGTCAACACCTCTCCTCTCTGTCTATTTGTTAAAGACATTAGTGCAAGTGTAATGCCTAAAGACTTGATAAAAGTTATTATCTGCTAACTTTGACTCCTCTCTATCGCTCCTGGCAGCTCAGGATTGAAATATGACTGAACCTAAACTTCAAATTGTCCCCTAGGGGAAATTTGGTTGCAGCCTGGCAAAAAATATGAAAAATAAACAAATTCAGACTGAAATGCATAAATACAAAAAATAATCAAAGCGCACCTGAAGTCAAAGCTCTCATTAAGAGACATTCTGAGACATCTGTAATCAAAACTGCATTATATTCCAAGATTCGTGGTCTTTATAAAGTTTCCCATAGTTTCCCCTGCTGTAGACCATTACAATCTAGATTGCATGTCTTAAAGTTTCAAAGCGCCTTACACAGCTTTAAAAAAGTTTAAAGTTTTTCAGTTTTACATCCAAGCAGCAAAGCCTGATAGCCTTTAGTCATCTCATGGGATTGTGGTACAATTAATAACCCTCTAATAGCCAATCAAAGAGGACTACGGGGTTCATAAGAGAGAATTAGTTATTTAATATTCTGTAAATTAGGAATGTAGAGCAGGGCTCCCCTAGCGTTTCCTTTGGAGCCTCCTGCCCAACCAAGACCACAGGGAAAAGTTCTGTACAGCTTTAACAATTAACATTTAATTTGATTTAATTGATTCCATTTAACTGACCTAAATTAGAGGTGGGGCCAACCAAGTAGACTTTTATTTTTGAGGGAGGAAACAAGTTTTAGCACAGTTTTACCCACAGACCTCTGAAGAAACTGTCCATTATGTTATTACTTAGTTACCAGTCTTATATGGACAACCTTGGAGCAGCACAGTTTAGATCACTGGTTCTAAACTGGGATGGTTTAGGCCCTAAAGTGGGTCATGGAGCTGTTTCAGTAGGTGGTAAATGCAGGGTTGAAGATTTGAGGAAATCTTGGTTGCGATTTTTCATGAAGGCATTGGTGGTTTGGACTATGTACAAGACTTTGTATGCTATTTTTGATACCTTTATTTCTCTTCAGCATACCCTTTTCCTATTTCTATTGACTTTTATAATAACAGAGGCATCCTTTCCAACCACATGGTATCAAATGAATTGAAGTTTTGGGCTTCTTTGGACTCATTTTAATAAGTGGGTGCCAGTCTCTGTACCCACAGAGAAGCTGCCCTCCTCTATTTTAGTTTTTTTTTATTTTTGTGTTTGAGGCATTTCTTGTCATCAGTCATCAGGTGTGCAGCTCCAAGCTGCCAACAGTCCATGGAACTTTTACTTGTGCTATCTTTGTGATAAAAAGTCTGATTTTATAGAAAAAGCCCCTGACATTTCTGAGCTATCAAACATAAATATTAACATTGGTTTTAAAGGTTTATTACATGGATACCTGGGACATCCTCAGCATGACTATACAGTGTATTATATGCTGGTAGTGTTTCTCATGTCAAAGATAGCTGGAGCTGCCAGCATGATGAAGTACAGGCTGTCAAATGGCACATAGGCAGAGATAGTGGGAATAAAAATCTACTTCACCTCTTATTGAATGGCAGCAGTGTGTAAATGAGGTTGGGTTAAGTGGCACTATTCAGCGTCTCTCCTCCATGAAGTTTTTTTTTCTTTTTACCTACTCTCTGTGGCACCATCTGCTTCATGCATGAGCCTCTCAAACCTGCTGTCTCATTTGCATTCCCTCTCTTTAAGTGTAAACACATTGGCACAGCTTTGAGTTTTATGTGTATGTAGAGCCAGTCTGTAATCTAAGGTGCACATTTTTCATATTTTTGTGTCGAGCTCCTCTGCAGCTGTGTTCAGTGCTTTTACAGATGCCCCCTGTGGTTTTAAATGTGTGACTGTGAGCGTTAACTGTATGTGAGTGTGGGCTCTCTGCACTTGCATGGCTTTGCATGTTTCTCTGTGCACAGACACTTACTAGTCTCCCCACTAATAACTCTCTTCCTTCCTTATTTTTCTTTCCTTCTCTATGGTGTGCTGTCTGGAAATAAGAAATCACGAAAGGTAATGAGACAAGTCCCAGTCACACCTCAGCCCATATTTCATTTTAAGTCGCTCACTACGTCCTCTCACCCCCATCTCTTCATGCAACAACAGCACAGTTAAAAACGAGGGTGCTTCTGCAGAGCTGCGGGCGGCCTTAAAGGAGCCGGTTCTGTGGAAAAACTTTGCCATCTCATAAGCCCATGCACAGACAAACAGCACCGGCGTGGAGATGCTCTTAAAGAACACGGTTTGGCTTTCACCTCGGTCCATCTGCCGCGGGGGTGGGAGGGGGCGGCAAGGTGGGAGGGAAGAAGGAAAGGACACAGTCATCTTTGTGGCAGCCATTGTTTTTAGCAACAAAGAAATGTCTTCATTAGTCTGGTGTAGGCGGGGTAGATCACGCCAGTGCTGCGTGGCTGTCGAAGAAAAAAAAAGTGAGAGCGAAGACATGGGAGGCAAGCGAAGGGGAGGAAATATACCGGAGGAGATGTGAGGTGCCAAGCCAAGCCGGGCTGTTCTTTTGTCATCTGCTCGCAGTTCTTTTTAGGAACAGGAACAATCCTCCATAAAATCACAAAGTCGCTCACTCTTTCACCCACTCACTCTCCCATAACAACACAAACAACACTGACTGAACATCATCCGGCGACAATCGCTCTGTTGAAGAGCCGCCCTCTCTCACCAGGTGTGCATCATTATCTGTTTACATAAAAACAAGGCATGACGCATCATCTCATCGCATGGAATCTCATAAATGAGTCAGTTGTTCTCCTTCTTAAAGGAACAATGTGTGGAGTTTTTGCCCTGAAATGTCTAAATTTATTAGGAAATGACTGAACCTGTCTTTACGTGAGTACTTACATCACCTTATGTATGTCTAAGAGTTTTCAAACCTGGAGAAACCCCTGATTTTTGTAGCTGTAACAGAAGATTTCTTATCATGGCTACAACAGAGACCAGATGTTGATCATTGTAAAAGACTAGGAGTAGCTCTGCTGGCTCCGTGGATCCTGTTTTCACCTCTGCAATGCCTCTGTTACCCCCAAAGCTGGCAGAGAGGGGAGATACCTTCATCCCCCATGACATCTCAGAGACGTTCACAGTGAAGGCAAGACATCACAGAGGAGTAAACATCATGACTAAACACAACACTGTGGATGGAGTTGACAGCCACTCAAGGAAGCAGAGACTTCCGTTCAGTTGCTCTACTTCATTCATGTTTTGATTAGCTCACTTGTAATGGATCACGATTATTCTCTGCCATCTGCTGCATATTCTGTCACTCAAGCCTCCCCCGTTCACCATGACTACGACCCATTTGGAGTTTGTTCGAATCATTATCATGTCCTAGATGCTGACTTTTGTTTTTGTTTTTCTGAGCCCCCTGGTAAGCTATGATTAAAGCCTTTATTAGAATATAAAACCACAATAACCTTGAAAATCCCAAGTACCAGGGAGCAGGTTCAGTATGTTGCTCTGTGGGTTTGATAACCCATCAAGTCTTCATACATTGGGATCAGAACCTTTCTTCAGTGCCCAGTTCTACAGTTTTCCAAACCATTAATCAATACATTTTTAGCCAATCAGTACTGCTGCTAAGTCTCATAGGTTAGGTGACATAATGTCATGTTATTATGTCTCTGCTACAAAAACATGCACTAGTTCTTGCAAGGAAAATACAAGCTCTAGCAGATCAGCATTATGCATGGCACTTTCAACTGTAGGCTACAAAAAAAATATAAAATCTCTGGCTGCACTGAGAGAAGCATCCGCTCATAACACTGACGTTATCTGCTGCAGGACAGCTACCATCCTCAGCTGCTCAGATCAGGTGTAGAAAGTGTCCTCAAAAAGTCAAACATATTAATCCACTGTTGAAATCAATAGATACACTTCTGCTGTTATATTTTATAGTCGGTTGGTACAAAGTCGGCTCTGTAAAACCACAATCAGGTCAATGTAAATACGATATGAAGATATGTTTAGATTAGGGCCAAAAATTAAAAAATTAAATGCAGTTAATCTAATAACATTTGTAGTTAATCGCCGTCAATTGCACCCTACCAGTCCAGCTTTACTTCGATGATATGTAATAATGATGACAACATATTTACGGTGGAAACAGGACATTTAAAAGTATATTGAGCGTGTTATGACCTAGCTTCCTCCTAATATACTATTTATTTTTTAAGAGAAGGAAAACAATGCACATTGGATTGTGGGTAATTCAGAGGATACACATGTGCATCCTTGGAAATTCTCTGTCCTTGGAAAAATTTCGATGATCCTCGAGATTGGAACAGTCCTCCGATGGCAGTCGATGACGTGGTATCCTCCAAAAACAGCTGTTTGAGGATCTTTCCTTGGCTTTGAGAAACAGCATCCCACACAGCTGCAGGAGCTGGCAATTGAACCCCCAGCCTACCAGTTGAAAAATAACCAACTCTACCACTGAGCCACAGCTACCCCCCATCAGTATTTTTGCAGCATGTTGGCTCTTTATTTGCTATTAAAAGTGCTGATTCATGCCTAATTCTGTATGACTTTATTCTAGAACACTGTTAATCAAACAGAGGGAAACAAACCCCTCAGGATACTTCAAAGTTCTGCAGGGAGCACTTAAGACTTTCTGTAAATGTTGATTTAAATCCAATCTTGCATAATCCCTGAACTAAATGCATTTTAGTAGGATCAATAAAAAGTTGAGAAGTAAGTCAAATATTTAAATCCAGTATCTTTATTTAAATCTAATGGCTATTGCATTAAAAAGTCAGCTGTCTCACAAAGTTAAACAAGTACTCAATGACGATTGTTTGCAGCCGTGATGTGAGCTCAAAGTCAGTTTAGATGATGACTTACAGAGAAATACCATTAATGCAGATAGTGAAGCAATGCAGCTGAAAATAGGGAGAGAGAGAAGCGAGGAAGAAAGAGAAAACAGAGGCAAATAAATACCATGGTATCAGTATTAATACATTGTAATGCTATGCACCTTAAAGAGCTGCAAACCCCAAGAAGCCAACGGCTGCATGAAACACTTGCAGAAGTTTTCAGCTGCAAGGTTGTTCCTGTAAGTCGAACAGTGGTTGTGCAGAGGTGATTCTACACTTATATTCAGTGCTATTTTTTCAACAATGATATTTTTAGTCAAAATAGTTTTAGGGGTGTTTTAACAACCACAAGACCACTAAGTCATTCTTTTCCCCCACTAATTCCCAAATTTCTTCTCTTGAAATAATACTGGTTTTGTATATGACTAATGATCTACTCTCTCTTTCACAATGTAAGGTCATATTCAAGGCCATCCTCCTCCTTATTCACGATCCGTCCTGGGCAGTAAGATTATTTTTGAGAGAAACTCTGTGCAAAGCATTGCCAGAGAAGATTATAGTTTACAGATTCCAGATCATGGCATTCTTAATTTTCTAAAAGCTCTAAAGGAGGCTTTCTGCTGCTAATGTACATGTTAAACATGGACTAGTGTATTGTGGATGCACGTTCCTTTACAAATTCTTCATGAATAGTGTTACAGTGGGCTTAATCTGCTGAGAAAGGGAGTTAATAGGAGCATTCAGGTCAACATAAAGAGCCCGAGGTGGACGACTGTGCCCTGCAGTCACTGACAACTTTGAGCTCAGCCTCGAGGCAGCTGCCTCAGATGGTCCTGCAGCTTTGGCCAAGGTCCCCGCCCTGTCTCAGCTGGAAACGGCTCAAGGTGCAGTGACACAGCCCCCAGGCTTCAGCCAAGCACCGCTGCCTCCTGCACTCCAAATCCCATCCTAAATAAAACGCAGAGCCGGTGCCAGGCTCGCCTCGCACAAAGCCTGTTTACTTGGCCCCTTCCATTATTTTTCCAGCAATTAACTCCACTTTACCCCTCTGGCAATTACTGCTCTACATAAAATAAAGATCATTAATTCTTTTCCTCTGAAGTGGGCTGGCTCTTCTGTGCAAAAACGAAAGAAGCGGTACCTTGCTAATGCAACACAATCGGCCTGGAGGTTTGGTGGAAAGAATTGAATTTCAGAGCCGTCGCTGTGCAAATAAATTGCAATTAATGTGTCTCCACACTCAACTGTTTGAAAGGTCGCTGCTTATGATCAGCCATTCATTAGAAATGTCTGTGAAGAAGCAGCAGTATCTCAAGTCCAGCCTACCCCTGATTTCCCTTTGTAGTCTCTTTTTATGTGGCACAGATAGAGGATAATTGACCACTCTCTCTGAGAGACATAGAAATCAATTACACTGTAATGAATCAAGTGTATTGACATAGAGAGAAGGCCACTGAGTGCAGTTAAAGTGTCTGCCGGCTACAATATGGAAAAATGCTTTTTTTTAATGGGACAATCTATATAACTGTGGCATGTCTGCAATGTGGTTTATTAATCTCACTCTATGCATATAACCTGAATCAAAGGATGTAACTTATTTCATGCTCCCTGGACACAAACAAGCAGCTAAAGGAAAGAATGAACCCCTGGGGGACATGAAGATGAGGCACAGAAAAGATTAAATCAGATGATTTTAAAGGAAACTGAAAAGCTTTCTAAGCCAAGTTACTTCCACAAGTTTTCAATTCCATGTAAATGGGGAAAAAGAGGAACTTCTGGAGGGTACAGCTTCAGATTTGGTGCCAAAATTCATTAAAACTCGAGGATGAACTAAAAATAATTTGGATGCTGAAAGTCAAGGTTATTGTTTTTGGCTTCACCACAAGATCTTTCTTCTATAGCCTCTAACTTTTCTCTTACCATTTAACTAGGAAAAGAAAACTTGCTTAGATTAAAAATCTCTTTGCAGTGTCTTGGCCAAGACAAGCAGCTGCACAAAGTTTATGAGAACCATGAACGACCAAATATAAGACACCATAATACAAGACATATGGCTCAAATGCATTAAAAGAACATGAAATAATGAGTAAATTTGTCAATATCAACCACAGTCAAAGTCATGCATTGAGCAAGTTGTGCATTCCTCCTCCAAGTTATTTAGAATATCCTCAAAAGCATCCATTTAGTAATCCTCCAGATGTACTGGGCAGGTTCAAGTCCAACCTGTGACTTCTTTCGTACTTGTCACCCAACCTCAGTACCCAAATAAAGGCAAGGACCAAAAATACGTCCATCGAAGAATACAAGCTCTTTAGGGCTACATTGTCATAAAAGCTAATTTCAGCTTCAACCGGTATCTTGTTGTTGCATTTTGACCCATATGATTGCCATGCATGTGTAGGTGGACTGCAACAACAATAACTGAGTTCTTGTGCTGCATACTCGTTCACCTCACAGCAAAAAGGTCCCTGGTTCACTTCCTGGTCGGGGCCTTTCTGTGGGGAGTTTCCATGTTCACCCCGTGCACGTGTGGGTTCTCTCTGAGTACTCTGGCTTCATCCCACCACCAAAGACATGCTCATTAGGTTGGTTGGTGACTCTAAATTGGCCGTAGGTGTGAATGTGAGTGTGCCTGGTTGTCTGTCTCTACATGTCAGCCCTGCGATTGACTGGCGACCAGTCCAGGGTGTACCCCGCCTCTCATCCAGCGACAGCTGGGATAGGCTCCAGCCTCCCAGTGACCCCCAACGGGAAAAGCGGTATAGAAAATGTATGAATGGACTTCAAAAGTCACGCTGCATCACTGGCCTGGCAGGTGTACTGCAGTGTAGTGCAGTGTGTTTTTTTTACAGATTGGTGTGATCAAAACACAATCATTTGAATGCAAAACTCTAACAAAAAAGTCAGTTCTTAGTGGATCCTCTTAGTGTGGCTTAAGGTTCAGGCCTTTTTCATTTCATTCCAAGACAAGTTACTGCCTTTTTGTCCTGTTCAGTAACCCTGCAAAGCCAATGGACTGGCCAGATTCCATGTCTGTCATCTGGCAGGTTCATTTTGCAACGCTTCAAGCTGAAATGTGTGTTCCCAGTCAATCAGCATCATTTTAGAAGAAAGAGATGATAGCCAAAGGCGTGGTTTAGTGCTACTGCAAGCCTGTAAACAATGGCAGCCTGTGAAGAGATTAGTATTGATGCAGCTATAGTGGTAGTTTTACCACAACTGGACAACATTTCTTTATTGAAAGAAGTGCAAAGCACCACACTGAGAGCTTTTCTTGGTGGAAAAGTTTTTTTTTGTTTTTTTTTTGTTTTTTTTTTCTCCTGATCAGCTTTAGCATAAGTTTGATTTACCAACTGACTCCACCTATTGTGAACAATGGTAATGCTTGCCTGTCAAGCTTACTCCTTTACTTTATATATATTGTTGACTGGCTCAGATTTGCCTGTAAGGCACATGACAAACAGAACATTTGGCTACATTTTTGAATGGTTTTGCCCTTCATACAAATGTCTGAGAGGACATGGTGAAAAGTCAACTGGATTGTGACATTTATCAAACACTTTTCAGGTCAGTATATTTGACAGATTCATGGGGAAATGGTATTTTAGGAATATGTCATTAGAAGTCTTCAATTCTGTTTAGACTTTGAGAAGAAATTTTAGTTTTTAAAGCACACAATACCTGAGTAACACCTGGAAGGAAGCTTATCACAGTATTCCCTTCCTATAAATGACTGTGGTGTAGACTCTCCTGTTAAATGTAGGTGGAATTAATGTCCTTTTTGGGGCATTGTATTCTTTAAAGCATTTCCGGTTCTTAGTAAGTGCCTCATCCTTCATCCCAGTTGCATTTTGATTCTGAGGTAAACATTGCTGGAATTAAACAGGTAAACTGAGGTGTCTAACTGTGAAATTTTGGTTCCAATTCTGCACCCGCTGACACCTTTTTGTGTCTTGTCTCATCAGAACCTGCACGTAGATCTTAACCTGAAAGAGTCTCTGTTTGTTGGCGGAGCTCCTGATTACAGCCGACTGGCAAGAAGCGCTGCACTCACGGAGGGATTCAAGGGAACAATCCAGAAGGTAAATGTTTACACGCCTTTATTTCTTCTAGGAGGATGATATTAGCTCTGCTTGTGGATTCTACAGATTTATGTTATTTTATGACTCCTGCTCCCTTAGATATACACAGTTTCTTAAGATAAGTTACGAGCTGTCCAACTGTCACGCTACCAACCTCTTTTTAGTAATTTTCCATTAAAAAGTCACTCTTAGATGGGCAGTGACTCTGCTCATTTGGATTAGCATGCACTAATAATAGAATACACATTTTGAAGTCCCTCCCTTTCGCTCCTCTCAGATCTTTCTCTGACAGCCTTCCAGTTTTTTTCCTACACTTTCCAGCAAAAAGCTCATCTCCGATTGCCAAAAATAACCCGGTAGAACAAAGACAGGATGTTACTGTTTGTGCAAACTTGTCATTAGTTCTCCTCTGCAAACTTTCCCTTGACAGTTTTTCGAGCAAATCAAAAGCTAAATGTGGCGTTTGTCTCACTTGGCCCGTTGGGAATAGTTAATTATGAGGAAGACGGTTTGTTCACTCAGTTTGATGTCCTGTTTAGCATGTGCGTCGTGACAACGCTGTATTCTGAGACATTTCCCAGTGTGCTGGCAGAGTGGGATTCATATTCAGAGAGAGAGCACATTAAAATGAATCTACAGTATCACTGTACACAGTTGTTTAGGTCTCCGGGTGTGTACGGATAATGAGGTTTTAATGATCATTCAGCAGAAAACACAAAGCCCCATAACTCGCTGCTTTCCCTTGGACAACAACCAAGAATGGCAACAAATGATTATCTTCAAGTGTTTTGCTAAGGAGGGAAAAATTAAATCAGATAAATGTGACAACAAAAGCTCCGAGAGGAGGTAAGAGATTTAAACACAAGACAGGAATAGGAAGGTAGAGCTCTAGAGGAAGGTCAAACACGATTTATATTTACACTTTGCATCAACTCAGGGACACGTGAAAAGGTTAAATAGGGGTTTAAGGATAAAATATGGATTTATTTATATAGGCTTGCAGGCAGGTCATAAGATACGAGTAATTTTATTGCATGAGCATGAAAATTAAGCCCATAGAGACTGGAGCTCCGCCCCATTTCTTTACCCATTACCCCCAACTTCAAGTGCTCCTTTGAAACAGAGTTACATGAAGCTGTGGTAAAATCTTCCCTGATGAAATTAGATGGCCCTTCCAGTTCCTGAATCGCATCAGTAGTTGTCTACAGCAGTGCTTCTCCAACCCTTTCTTCCATCAAGGCCCCCTTTCAAAATAAAAAAAAAACAACATGTGCAGATAGTAAAACGAACATTTAATGACCCTGTGACTGCTGAGGGGTTCGTGTAGTAATAGAATTAACAAGATAAATCTCAAAAAAGCAATCTCTTCAAAAATATTGTCATTATTGGGGAGCAGGTGGCCTAGTGGTTAAAGGCGCTCCCCATGTACGCAGGCGGCTCGGGTTCAAATCCGGCCTGAGGCCCTTTACCGCATGTCTCTCTGACCCTTGACCCTGTTTCCAACTCTATCCACTGTCCTCCTCTATCTAATAAAGGCACAAAAATGCCCAAAAATAAATCTTAAAAAAATAAAGGTGTGTGTGTGTGTGTATATATATATATATATATATATATATATATATATATATAGTCATTATCCATGTCTCATCTAGCTCTGTGCCAAAGTTCAAGTCAATCAGACCAAATTCCTTCGACTAGGATAATCAAGTATGACCCCTGGAACAGGCCAAAAACATCTCATTTTATAATAATAATAATAATAATAATTTTATTTATACAGCACTTTTAAAAACAGTTGTTTACAAAGTGCTTTACATACAGCAAGAGCAAAAACTCAGGGAAAAATAAACATCAACAATCAGAGCAGAATAGGAACTCTGTAGAATGAAACACGAAGGGAAGAGTATAATGTGGACATATAACAAGGAAAAATAACAAAAATGAAAATGACACAAGTAGAACTTGAATGAGAGTTACAGTAGAAAATTAAAATCTAAAACATAATAACGTCAGTGAAAAGCAATGATTCCTATGATAATGTTCCGAAAGATATGGTAGGATGTGGAGTTAAATACATATATTCAAACAAAACAACCAAACAAATACATAAAGATAATGACGATAATAATGACGACAATAATGACGACATCACATCAGTGGGGATAAAACAAAGATAAGATACAAGACAGAAATGTAGTAGAGATGGGAACATTTTGGGCTAATTTATTCAAAATGGCAGATTTCCTGTGGAGATAGAGATTTCCTCCAGGAGGCTTTTTTGTAGAGCTCCCTGAGCTGAATCTACACACCAACATTCATCCCTCTAAGTCAAAGTCCTTTTTGGGGCTGTTCCATAGAAGCACGAAAGCACTAGCACTGAACGAGCACCTGGTTCTTTTGATGGAAAAGGGGTATTTGAAACCTCTATCAGCCCCACATTTTGAACACCCTACATATGTGTGCCAATTATTTTTCATTTTTGAGGATGATAAGGGCCCAAAAAAATTGGCCATGTAGGTGTTAGAAACACTTACAGGTTTTAGCACACCTGCTGAACTGAGGAAAATAAATTTCCTGATTCTTGCATAGTATCATAAGCCAATCATTGTTGACGATTACGCTGACATGATACCAGGAAAAGGATACATGAGACTGTTTTAATATAATTTACGCTGGGATAGCAAATAATCTGTATAATCTTCTGCAATAGCTAATAATCTAAATATTCTTTATTCTTGGTTGAATCAAAAGCATTTTGAAGGCATCCCTGACAATGCCAGAAGGCACTCCAGGGGCCACAACACCCTAGTTGAGAAAGCCTGGTCTACAGCATCATGTAAACAAACGTGATAACAATAGTGAACACTGCAGTTACAAGCAGTTTTCTTAATGTCTGAAAAGACCCTTAATGCATTAAAACAACATTAAATTAAGAGATATGATGACTATCATATGTTTCAGATCTCTTTTTTTTTTTTTTTTTTTTTTTTTTAAATCAGATATTGATACACCAGCTTTCATCTTGCCGATGATTCACAAGGCATTCTGCAAGATTCCCTGTAACACTCTGCCTGGAGTGAACCTCTGGAAAATCTCTGTTTGAAGGGCCATGCACTCCTCAAACAACACTATAGTTCCAGTAAAAATCGGAACACCCTACCCCTAGATGTGAATGTAGAAAAGGCAGGGGCAGGGCTCAGTCCTGGGGACAAGGGGTGTCATTCGATTTGAGGGGTGCTATCTTTAAGAACTATCAAACTTGAAAATAAAGGATATTGACCATGAAGAACACTCTGAATGGAAAAAGTATTCGCCTGTCAGAAACTATGAAAACCTTACTGTCATTCATGATAAACGTTGACAGCCAAAATAACATCAGTCTTGATTTCTGACACCCTGGTGAGAAAAAACAATTTCATTTCAGTGATGCTCATTAGCTCCACTTTCTGCTTCCTCATAAGGTCCAACTTACAAAAAATGCTGTGCTAATCATCTTTAAGCTCCAACGCTTACATAGTCTGGCAGCTTTGTGCAGTTTGCCTTGTTTGTGTCTGAATGTGGAGATGAAGTGTCAGGTCAAAATCGACTATGCAGACTGATCTGTTTCTTTCCCTAGTACAGGTATGAGTATGACTGATTCTTCAGAACCACATGAATTCTTTTTTTCCCATCACCCATTGCTGGTAATCACCCAGGTCTCTGAAACTCCACGTCTCAAAGTTAGAACACAGGGTTTCTCTTATGTGACTGAAGTGTTAAATCAGGCCAACGTAACCTTGGCAACATCATTTTCTGGGATATGAAAAACTCCTACAGAGCTGAAGGAGATATTAAACAATATTTTTACAGGCTACGTAATAAAAATGACTCTTGAGCTGACCTTTACTATCTTACCAAAATTTTGATATTTATTTAAGAGCCTTTTAAACCCTGTTTTCCTCCCTTAGATTATCCTGATGGGCACCCCCATCCTCAGAGAGGACAACGCCTTGCGCTCCAGTAACGTCGGCATGTTTCAGGAGCACCCGTGCTCCCAGGAGCCCTGCCACAACGGGGGCCGCTGTAATCCCCAGCTGGACACCTACGAGTGTGTGTGCCTGAGCGGATTCTCAGGGGGCCACTGTCAGAACAGTAAGTGTCGATGTGATCATCCATCCTCACCACTCTATTATATCTTAATGTGACAGTGTGAGTATGATTGGAGTGGGCGTACTCGCTGGCTTGAGATCACCTTATCACGGCGGTGTGAAACTGCAGTGAATCATTGTAACTGTACAGATTGTTCCATTTCCTCATCCAACATTATTCAGCTTGACTCTTGAGGGATACATGGCAGCCGGAGTTAGGTCTTTGAAAGGATGCTGCCTTTCCAGATTTTTGTTTGTGTTGCAGAGTCATAAAATCCCACTGTTGAATACCCAGAGGTAAAATGTAGCGCACAAACGCCGCTCTTCAAGACAAAGTTAACTTCTGAAATTGAGATTAATCAACTTTGTGTGAGCTGATTTTCTACCTCTGGGCATTAAACTTTGGATCCATCATGGCAGCATTTTTATACTTTTTATAACACCATTTAGACTTGGAAGAGAAATCCATCTAATTTTTCCAGCTCTGGTTTCCATTGTGTTTTGTGAGGGTAATACTACTGTATTTACAGGCTTAAATCTTTTAAATTAAAATTGTACTGCTCGATTTTTTTTTCTTGTAATGCTTCAATCAGTAACTCTACTTTAGTATTCTTAACATGAACAACCCCTTAGATAGCAGAGCAAAATAAACGTGGATATTATTACGCTTACCCTGCATGGATCTGATGTAGCTGTCAATTGGCCTGGCTCAGTAAATCAACAGAATCTAAAAGCATTTTATTTTCAGTCCAGTAGTATATTATCATCCTGGCTTAAGTGATATACTTAGCAATCATCAAAATTCAAAGTCTTAATTTAAAAATAGTGCAGGTTTTTTAACAGATTTCCTGGCAATTGTACTCGCCCTGCTACTACTTCATGACTCCTCATGGGGGCGCTGTTGACATACATGATGGCAACATGAACAGAATTTAATTCAGAAAATATGCGGAGGAAGATACATGTTGTGTTTTTAGGTGTTTAATCTTTCTTTAAACCCCTCCAGCCATAAAAATGGTCACAAAGACAACTGTGATTGAAACACTCTTATCGGAAATGATTTTACATTTGATCCATTATCTTAGAAATTCACCTGCCAGCTGATAATAAGCAAATATCATGAATCGCAACACATTATATCGGTGTCAAACCAAGTTATGGATAACATGACAACCCCCGAAATATGTGACCAAAATATCTCATACGCCCCCCTAGTGGCTTCAGCGCGTATAAACCAGGCTGATGTGAGCCTTCATGCTCTGCTTTGTGTACTTAAAATCAGGTCCAGATAAACATCAGGAAACCTGATTTGTGGCCAGATGTCAGTATCCACAGACTAGACAACATTGTGGATGTCTGTCGATTCCAAATATCCCCAATTTAAGCAGACATTAGTCTGTTTTTTTTTTTCCGTTTTCGCCCGCGCCTCACAGAGCAGACTTCCGTGTTTTGTTTTGCAGCCCAGAGCCAAGCAGTCGTGTCATGAAGTCAGTGCAACCCCCTAGTGTTGTGTGTGTAGCTCCACCCTTTTGGGACGGATAGGTATGATTGGTACCCTTACGGAAGGGTGCAGAAAAGTGGGACAGTATGAGTCGGTTTTTTTTGGGATCATTTCCAACTTTTGCTCTACGGAAACACAAAAAATGCGTGCCTTGCCGCATCGATCTGAACTGGACTGCTCGGTTGAAACAACCTAATATTGTACTGTACTGTATTGTACCATATCGTATTGTGTCATGTTGTTTTACATTGTATTATATCATTTCGCATCATACTGTACTTTACTGAATGTACTCTACCATACCATATATCATATTGCATGTATACTAAATGTAGAATTGTGTTCTATCATAATATTTCATACTTTATTATTCTGTATACCACGTCATAAGGTTGTGTCCCTTTGTTTACTGTAATATCTTATCTTGAGGTATCATATTGTATGGCGTCATAGCGTGGCTTGGCTTATCTTTTGGTGAGGTATCCCGTCATGTCAAGTCTTGTCATGTCTTCTTATTCAGTACTGTGTTGGATCTTATCATGACATCGGTAATTTCGTTGACTAAACCTACGACTAAAAATGTGAACAGGCTTTTTCCCCTGAGAAAGACTAGACTAAAACTAGCCAAAAATAGATCTTTGATGACTAAAACTGACTAAAAGTAAGTTAAGTTCAGGTACACCCCTGCCTATACGCAGACTACGCATAGTGCGTTTGGCCTCATAAGCCTGTGGGGCCTCACTTTGAACGTTTTTTCTTCTCTCTCTCTCTGTACATCAGTCTGGTGTTTGCATGATAAATATGATCCAGGTAATGTATGTATGACATTGACCAAACATAAACTTTACCTGACAGTCACAGATTAGTAAACAAACCCTAAAGATATCTATGTTTGGAGATCAATGCCATCTGTGATCAATTAAGTACACAAAGTGTCCGCTACCTCGCTCTCTCTCTCTGTCCTGATATTTGCAGCACAGAAACTCTCATCGTTTTCTGTCACCTGTTAGCCTGCAACCTGTCTTGTAAAACTTCGACCTAGACTAGACTAAAATGTTTTTGAATTTTTGTCACTAAAACTATCCAAGGTACAAAAATGTGAGTAAAACTAAAAGAAATTTAATCTAAATTTAAAATAGCTGTCTAAATTAACACTGCATCATGAGCCACCTGTCATGTTGTGCCATGTTGTGTTGTACTATATTGCATCCATAATGTTGTGTCATCTTGTGTTTTATCAAATAGTATCTTATCACATTACCCTCAGGTATTGTATCACCTTGCATCTTAGTGTGGTATTGTTTCATATGAATTACATCCTGTTGTCTCATATACTGTATAACATGTTCTGTTGTGAGTTACCCTGTTGTATCATATCGTATCTAGTTGCAGCACACTGACTATATGGTCTCGAATCATGAGTTACCCTTTGCTTTCCACATCTTTGCCTAGAAACTCAGCTAACTTAACTTCTGAGTTTTCAGTCTGCCTCAGAGTGTCAGAGAAACTCTGGTCATTACCATGAGACCTCTTTATTCTATCAGTCAACCAGATTACCTGAACCTCATATATATTAAAAAAAAAAGTGTAAATGTGTGATTTAAAGCTCTGACTGGTCTTGTTGAACAGACTCTGCTAGCACCACACTGTTCCTCTCTGCTATAAAATAGCACTTGGCTAAAGGCAGCCATAATTTACATTAGAGCTGTGTGGGCTGCTGTTGGGGAGCAGAATAGCTGTCATGGCTGAAAATTTTGGTTTAGGATCGATGCCACTTCTGGTGTTTCCCTGATACCTGATCCTACATTTCACTCTTTATCTGTTTGAGACATTTCTGACGCTGGAATCTTCACCGGAACAGCTCCGTGTTTATTTCAACCTAAAGCGGCAGTTATAAAAATGATGAAAGCTGTCAATTGAATATTCATGAAATGCTCTTTTCAAGAGTTGCACATCCCTTTCATCATCAACATCATGTCACTCTGCAAGAGATAGACTCACTGAGGCGTTATCTGTCTTACACACTCAGTCACTGCCTTCTCCATTAACCTTGTACCATAGCCCGCTGTCCCTTTCACTTTAATTAAAACTACAAATGCACCAACACTGCCCCATTTACTCACACTCCATCAGCTCTGATAACTGAAAGCTCTGTCTTATTGATCGCTGTGATGTCATCCTCTGAAAAATCCCCTCCCTTTTTCTCCACAGCCATATATGAGAAGTCTGCAGGAGACACTGAAGCCATCGCCTTTGACGGGCGGACGTTCATCGAGTACCACAACGCTGTTACAAAGAGGTAAGGAAGAGGACAAGGAGACCATCCTCATCTATTCGGCTTCATCTACCACCTATGAAAACTATTAGCCAAATAACCCCTCCGCCCATCCATCTCCTCCTCTGGTTAGCCGTGATGACAGTGTTGATGATATCATCAGTGCTGGAGCTCCAGGGTGAACTAGCCGCTTCACTAATAGCTCATACCCTCCTATCCACAACAGTCCTGCTATGGATTTGTCTAATTAGCGAGATGCTCAACAATCAGAGTAATGCCCTGAGCACGCTCAGTTCGCTCTCTGCTCCTCTATTCAGCGAACACTGGACAATAAGCTCACATGCATGATTAAACTTTGCCTCCTGTTTTGGGAGTGTAACTATCCCAGCCTCCAAAGACGCACCACCTGCAATATTTAACAGCCGGTAAAGGCAGAAAAAGTCAAAGCTGATGACGCAAGTATAAAGTGGTCTCTGGAGCAGGTTGAAAAGAGAGAAATCCATTCCCTTTAGGCAGCTGATGAGACAGTTTTTACTTTTCCATGTGTCTACAAGGTTTGGCAAGAGAAGAGCGCACCTTCTGGGTTGGCACAGGCAAAAATGTTTATATGATGAACCCGAGAAGACATCAAGCATACGGCTCTATATTTTCGCCTCACAGCTCTTCACACAAACACTCAGAGGTGTGAAAAGCGGCCCCGGATCATCACGCTCACAACTCACGCTCACTCATGAACAACTGGCTGCAAAAGCACGCTGGAATATCTGTTTTATGTCTTTGTCCTTGACCATCCTTGTTGTCTCTGTCTACGTCTTTGTCTCATGTAAATGTCTTTCCTTTTCAACCAAGCCAACTGACCAATGAGATCCCAGAGTAAGTAAACTATGATGGGGTATTTCCCCAGCTTCAATCAAGCCAAACTAACCGCAAAAAAGCCATTTTTCTATAGTTAACACAATCGAAGAGATTAAAGCACATTCATAAAAACCCCTCAGAAATCATCTTTACTGATAAAGTCAGATTTACATTTACATCTCCATGATTTAATTTGACAGATTTCATTCTTTTGAATACATTTTGCAGCGTCATTAGATCCTTTTTTCCTTCCCCTGTGCAAAGAGAAGCATGAATGTGTGCATGATAAGCTCCTTGCTCACCCCTCAGAAAGACAAAATGAATTGCTGTGCTAAGAATGTGCAATATTTTATGCATGGTTGTAACTCGATCATAAACAAAATGAATTGCCACGCACTTTACACTGAATGGCATTATCTGTCATGTGGGAAATGAACGAGACCTTGTTGAAAGCTGCAAGAGGAGGATGTACTAAACAGCCCTTAACCTAGTTTCTGGTGCCCGTGTGGACTCTCTGCTTGGGGAAAGCCCTCGGTCATGACTTCGTTATTAGGGTTTTTTTCTTCCTGCTCATTAGCTCGGTAAGTAACCTCTTTTTAAAGAGACCCACAAAGCGCTGAAGTAGAATTCAGCTCAAATTAAGCTGACTGGATTCAGCCCAGAGTTCCTATCCATGCCAGGGCTTCTGTCATCTCTCCTTTTGCCAGATCTCTAACTGTAATTGTGAGTAATTATGGAGTCGGCCGTACTGAGAGGCAGCGACATGTTAATCACAGATTTGTCTCCCTTTGTAGATTAGACCTCCAATTGAGATCTCTCTGCAGTGTGCAGCCATGGGCATCAATCTCACTTAACAGGAGGGGGGACAGTGGTCCTTGGAGCCAGACTGTCGAAAGTTTAATGGATGTCACATTTACTGAGAGCTTCAATGAGCATGAATTTAAGCATAACGGAGCACTATAAAGGCATGCCGATCAATTCAGCATGACTTCATTTTTGCAAAAGAAATTTCCTGAGAGGAATTTGGGCTTCATTCACCGATATTTTCAACAGATTTTTATTAAATTTGCTCCAAAGAAAGGAAAAACCTTCATCAGATTCATGACCCGCTCTTCAGCAGCAGCATTATTTGCACCTCTGTCCTTAAGCAGAGTAATGCTGAGTGCATTTTTTCCTAATTGATAAGAAGAATCCATTAGGGAACTTTGCTCAAACAATGCTGGACCCTGCCCTTTATGGGTGAAAACACTCCTTTAAAATGAATGGTGGTTAATGGGAAAGACGCGGTCTTTAGCCATTTAAGGGCTTATATGAAAGTTTTCCAGCTTCAAGTGAGTTAAACATAAAAGTTATGACTTTTCTACATTAGAACTGGTATTGCAACATAATTAAGTGAACAAAGTTTTATTTAAGTGTTTGTTCAGACTGTCCATCAAACTGGAATAACTGTATTATTTTATGACCAGAGATGTCATAAACTGACATCTCATGTCTTATGTGTCTATTTCAATCATGCTAAATGAGTTGGATCTTAACTATCAAAATGTTAATTCATTAGTAAATGTACGATGAACTACAGCTACTGCTGTCACAGAATGATTGCTGGTTTAAAGGGGACATATTATACAAAAATCACTTTTTCAGGCTTTTCTAACAAAAACGTGTGCCCCTGGCCTGTCCACAAGCCCCCAAGAATCAGAGAAATCCTTACCCTCCCCCTTCTCATTCTTCACCTTTCAGAAAATGTGTGCTGAAACAAGCTGTTCTCAGATTTTCCCCTCATGATGTCATGTGGGGAGTTAGCACCGCCCCTAGGTTTGGTTGGCCCTCCCCTGCTTGGAAGAGCGTCTTTCCTCCTCTCCTGATCTGGGTTACCCTGCTGACTTTGGTCTGAGAGATTGATGGTTCAAAGCCCAGTCAGGCTCTTAACTTTGCCTAAAAGCATTTGTGACATTGTAACAACAAGAGTGCCACATCCTGAGAGGGGCGTGGTCAGGGGTGGAGCCAGACGGATCAGCAATATTTAAAGCCACAGACATGGAAACAGCGCATTCTGAGCAGGGCTGAAACAGAGAGGATTTAAGACATGCAGAAATCCAATACCAAAGTGTTTTCATCAACAAACTTCACAGGCATGTTTTGGGGACCTCTGAGACCGACATAAACTTGTCTTAAAAGGGTAAAATATGTTCCCTTTAAAGTATGCAAAAACACAACATCATTCCCCTGTTTGACAACTTTACTTGTCTCTGGTTTCAGCCCAAACACACAGAGCTCACTTTTTACATTATTTTGTTATTTCAGAATGACAAACACATTGTAAAACATGTTTCACAATTGTTTGTAGAACAAAACAACACAATAGACTAGTTTTGAGAGGAGGGATAATTCAGAGGATGACGAGGATTTTATGGGCTGTTTGTTGTCAACAGTGTGTCCTCCAGATCAATTACACTTTTATTTTTTATGAGTGGAGATCATATAAACAGCCCAACAATGTAATACAGTTAAATTATCTGATGCAATGGATGTTTTCACCAGTCAATATCACTCTTTTATTTTCTTCTGCCTTAAAGTTTAGGGTTTAAACTGTAGTTATCATCAAATCACATTGCTTTGACATATTTAACAGCAGTTAGCAGACATTATTGTCAGTGCTTAGCCTATTTAAAGACAACCAGACACAATCGTAAGTACCTTAATAAACACTGTTGAAAATACTTTTCACAGGTTGGTCAAATGAAAAGGTTATATCTGCAGTGATATCTAGGTTAAATTGGGAGTTTCACTTTACTAGTTTAGATGCCGCTTATGTCTCTGTGGTGCAACAAAACAATGGCACAACTTCACTCTTTTCTAGGTAGGGGTTAATGTGGACTTTACACCATGACTTAAATAAATATGCTCAAATATCACCCAGCTTTAGAACAACTTCACCTGATATTCCGTAAACATATCTGGAGAGTTGCATGTATGAAGTTGATGAGGTAGAGTTTTGCAACCATCAGCCTAGAGTGCAGAGTACAGACGATGCAGGAAAAATGTTAATAGCAGAATTTTCGACGTGAAATGTTTCTACTGAAACAGTGCAGTTATGTAAATGGATTCCTCTCACATCCATAAAGGGTGATTACATGATTTTAGAGAGAAAAATGGTTGGAAATTATACCTGGATGGCACAACAAAGTGTGGGAAACACTGATTTTTTCTCAAAATGTGACGTTCTGCAGTTAAGATCCAACAAGGCATCATTTAAATAAACGCTGACCATATATTCCTACATTTAAGTTCATAATCTAAAGTTTCTTGTTGATTAAAGTGCAGTACAAATTTAAATCGACTTATTATGGGGTGCAGGTAGCCTGTGGGTTATATCTGCATGCTCCATGTATAGAGGCTGTGGTCAAAGTCCTACCTGTGCCTCCTTTGCCAAAAGATTCCAGTTCTCCACTGCCTTATTCTCTGATAGAGGCATAAAACCCCAAAATAACCTGTCTCTCTTTTTTTGCCATATCTGAGTGCTGATAACCACCGAATCGATCATTTTGCACTGTCATATAAGATGTGCTCTTCAGTGAATGTCAAGATCTTCTAAAAATCTGCCTAAGAAGGTTTCAAGAACAAATCTCTTTGGTGAATGAGGCTCATTTAGAGCTCCAGAGGCTTAAAGGTCAAATGCTCACCTTGAGTTAATGTTTCTGTTACTATTTACAGCCCCCTCCGATAGCCCCTCCTTCACCTCCTTACCCATATCTGAGAGCTCGGGTCGATTTTCTCCGGCCCCATTATTTCAGTGACAAATCACATCTGGCCCTGACTCTCAGCTGATATGGCGCTTGACCCCATTTTTTGACAATTACCCCATTTTTCACATTCAAGACTTTCATCTCTGTAAGGAAGGTAATTGCCGCTGCAGCGTGGCGTGCAGCTTCATAAATACAGAGGAGTTGTTCAATAATTGGACGCTGACTTTAAGTAGCCTTTGTTACAGGGGTGTGGACACTGACCATGAATGTACTTAATCTTGACATTGTTTAAAAATGCTTCATCACAAGGCATTTTGGTGCATTAGTCATCTATGTAGAGAACCTCCCTCTGAGGTTGTGTTGTGATCAGGGCAAGCTCCACTCGTCCTATGATCACACAGCAGTTTTATCGACTGTTTAGGATGCCGTCGATGTGGTAGTAGAGCAGATAAGTTAGGCTCACACCCTCCTTCCTTCCTCCCTTCCTTGTATCCCCTCCCTCCTTCCCTCTTCCTTCTGGCCTGTTGCGCTTACACTGCATGCCGTTGACTCTCTCCCCCCTGCTCCCTTAAGTCCCGAGTCTCTGGAGAACCCATCTGACCAGAGGTGAGTTTCCTCAAAAGCTTTTACACTTTCTGATGCTGTCTACTGGCCTTTAACATCGTCATGCTCTACTTCTCTCCTGACAAACTCCCCCTGACCTCTCACAGGGCTAAATCCCTCCCAGACACAGCTTACTTACTATTATATAGATATTAAAATAACCAGTAATGAATCATCTCTGCATAAGCTTCCAGTAAGTCTGAAGTTAACAGCTCCAAAGACAGCACAAAACCAGCCAAAGCTGCAGCTGTTTTGCAGAGCCCATCCTCCCTGATGGCTTCTTTTTATTCTAACCACTACTGCCACCTAGAGACCAAAAGGAGAAAATCACTCCGGTTGAATCCTCTGAGAATTTGAATACATATAAGGAGGAGATAAGATCGCTACATTCACAAGAAAAGCAGCAACACACAGGAATGTCTGAAGTCGGAGGTGTATATGAGTTTGAGACGGCTGTGTGCCGCCGTTGTTTTATTCATGATGTATTCAGCACTTTAATAACCTTGACCTTATCACTGACAAGCCACGCGGATGGAGATTTATCAGGCCCTGTAAGCTCTTTGAGGGTTTGCCAGGAGAGGGTTCACTGAGCTGTACATGTTTTTTTTTCTCTCTCTCTCTGGAGAAAAAAAAAAGAAATCTTAAGTCATATGTTCATTAACTGGTTTACTTCAGCAAATTAGAGTAATCAAGGGGGGAAAAGTGATGCTCGACCTCAGAGTCCTGATCCCTGCAGGGGCTACAAGATCTTTCACGGGGGGTTGCCATGTGTTTGCAGAGACTGTTGGCTTTACAGCACCTGTATTAGGAATATCATTTGTCTTATAAGGCTGTTTAGTGCAATGGTTCTCAACTAGTGGGTCAGGACTTAAAAGTGTGCTCCAGTAGTGTCCCTGGAAAAAAATGGGCAAACATTTCTTGATATTTATGAGCCTTAAGATCCATGAATTCTATTTTACCCCATTCTGCTGTTATAATGAGTACTTCTTTCATTACATCTACTTAAGTGGTTGACAGTTTGGGTGTCAATTTCTCATTAAGAACATGTTTTTGGATGCTGAGTTCAGAGAAATTAGGAACTACTGGTTTAGAGGCTGTTTGAGCATGTCAGGCTGTGCATGCACACTCATGATATTTACATGGGCTGTTCCTGAATGCACCGTCATGGTAGCCTTTACCAAGAGGCTGCATGTTCATTGAGTTATTCACTGCTGTCAGCTCAGTCATCTTAAGTTCTACCTTAAATAAGGAAGAAATTAATGATCACCAACATTTCTTGGCTTCTAAAATATTGCAAGAATTGATTTAAGAAAGGGTGAAAGGTGTGTGATCAACTTACATGTCAATAGATGTTCTTAAAAAATAGATCTTCACCTGTTAGACTGTGCTAAACTTTGCATAGAAACTTAAAAAACAAAATTTTACATTAAAAACAGGCACTTTATTTAGATTCAGTAGCAAAAACAACAGTGCACAAGGAGAAAAAAGATGAAGGTAAAGCAAAACAGAGCGACCACAGTAGAATAAAGGCCTCACATTGTTGATAACAACAATGATGTCGCCTCTAACACCCAACATTGGAAATGTATTTTTCATATTGTTGCCATGGTTTCTCTGGGTTGCTGGGATTGGAATAATCAGAAAACAGTTTAAAATATTAATGCAAGTGCTTAATTTACACAAAGAAGAGCAGAGACAAAGAGAAAAAGAGAGAGGTTACATAATGAGAAATATCACCTATAACTGGACTAACTTTCACTATCAACATAACATATTTGTAGCCTGATTGAATAATGACATGATGGTTAAAAGAGTATTACAAGTGGCCATATTTACTTAACAACTACCTGGTAATTTTTTAAAAATCTGGGGCGCACAGATGGCCTGACATCTTAAGGCGCTACCCATGTAGGTGGGTGGCCCAGGCTCGAATCCAGCCTGTGGCCCTTTGCCCCATGTCTCTCCCCACTCTCTCTCCTGTTTACGATTTTATCCACTGTCCTCCCCTATCAATTAAAGGCATGAAAAGCCCAAAAATAAATAAAAAAAAATATCTAAATAAAGGTCATCTCTGAGAGTGAGGAGGTTCTCTCCACAGGAAAAAATGATTCAAAAAATATATAGGGCTTTTACTTTGAAAGGCATCAGGTTTCGGCTTGTAAATCAAGAGGTTTTTCTCATAGAGAGTGCTTTTCAATTAAAAAAGGCATGCACTGAATCAAAGAAAATATCAGGCCAGCTCTCTACTGACAGCTAAGAAGTTGCAAAACTTAAGAAATCCATCCATTTTCTACACCACTTATCCCATCTGGGGTCATGGGCTGGAGCCTATCCCAGCTGTCATTGGATGAGAGGCGGGGTACACCCTGAACTGGTCACCAGCCCATCACAGGGCTGACAAATAGAGACAAACGACCAGTCACCCTCACACTCACACCTACGGGCAATTCAGAATCACTAGTTAACCTAAGGAGCAGGTCTTTGGTGTTGGGAGGAAGCCGCATGCATGGAGAGAACATGCAGACTCCACACAGAACGACCCTGACCAGGAAACAAACCAGGACCTTTCTTGCTGTGGACTTAAAAATTTTCATCACAATTAAAGCTGCTCAAAATCAAGAATTCAATCCAAATGACTGCAGAAATTTTGCACCTGTTACTCTGTCTGTTTCGCCCAAGCCCAGATGGCAAACAGAAATTCTACCTAATGCATGTCAGTACAAAATAACTACTGTTTACTATAAGCTTCTTGAAGTAATCAGACAATCTAATGCAGAGATAGCTTGAAATACCAGAGCCAGGTACCTGCAAATTATTACATGTAGTATTAAACAGCATATAAACAGCAGCAGTGTCTTTTTTTAAGCAGAGGCATTGAGAAAGGCTAATAACACTAGCAAAACACCAGTGTTATGGCTTAAAATGTGACCGAGTTTACTTGTGACTTTGACCAAATGAGATTTAACCCACAAGAAAACTAGTGAGTGCTGTTTGATTAGTTTTCCATTAAATGCGTGTCTCATGAGCAGATTTTGACATTTTAATGAAAAATTAAACAGAGGAGATATTCATGTGGACAGATGCATTTTGCATGCTTTCAGATCACTTGCTGTATGTGGAGAAATGCTTCTTTTGGACAGGTCTTTGCCTGTTTATTTGTTTTTGGGCACCTTAGAGGTGAATCAGCTCATTTGACATTCACATTTGTGTTCAATGGGCTAATTCCATTTCTGTATTACACTTCCTGTTACAATTATGGCTCCCAAATATTGACTAAAAAGCATAGTATCCTGATTTCAGTTCACTGTGGTGAGTGATGTCATGGTGGCCACAGGTCTGCAAGTGGTCAACATGGCTGCTACAGCTCACTCTTCTTCTTCATGGCTGCCAATTCTACTGTGTCGATTAATGCAACAGAACCAATAGTTGAATTTCCAACAGAAATCAAAAATCTTATTGGGGCTCATGACTTGAAAAGGTTGAGAACCACTGCTCCAAACAGAGCAAGATAAGAAAATGTATCAGATTCTTCCCTCTTTTCTGCTGAAGTGAACCAGCGTGACTCTTAAGATGAGCAAAAAAATCCTTCAACAACTTCAAAGTTCAGCGTTCTCCATCGCTTCTATACCTGGTGCTTTCATTATTCACTCATTAATGAAAAGAAAAACCCTGAGAGAAAACAAGAACACCCTTCTTACTGTGTAAGGAGATGCTTCTTTACTCCTTCCTCCCCTCTCATTTCCTGTCCTCGTTTTGTACTCCCATGCTGCTCGCTGTGCTGCCTCGTCTGTCTTGTCATCTAGTCTTGTCTAATCTTCGTCTGCTGCTCTTATATTTTTTATTTCATCCACTCGTCATTGGTTCTTTGTTGTGTGTCCTCACCTTGTCTTTGTCTGTGTGTTGAAATCCCCTCTGAAGAAGCAGATCTGTGTCACAGCTGTGCACAAACCTGCACAGATGCTGACTGATGACATGCACACACACAAACACATATGCAGGCAGGTATGGTTCTCATGATGTCTGATAAATCTCTGCTGGACATGGAGGAGCAGCAGAGGAGATTTGTAAGAGTGTGTTTGTATGCAGGATTGGATGTGTGAAAATACAGTGGAGGTGCTTCTCTGTGTGACAGTGACTTACAGTGGCTCTTAAGGAAAGGTGGAAGATGCTTCCAAATCACCCCCGCAGCTGTAGCAGCCAAGAGACTGGAGATCAAACAGCTGCCTAAACAACACACACACACACACACACACACAAACACACACAGAAAACACAGGAAGCTCTCAGCAGCAGTATCGGCTCAGAGGGATTTGGAACGCTAATAGCAAAACAGCCCCCCGCTATTCCTAAACTCAGCCTGCATCCTTAAAAATCACTGTAATGCTTTCTGACTACATGTGCTAGCACACATAGCCATATGTCTCTCTGGAATCATGGGTAATGTACCCTCCAGACAGCAGCACAGGCCCTGAGCCTCACATTTGCAGCGACAAATGTCACACACCAGCTGATTATTCTTTGATATGCTAATGATTAGAGCTCATTTAGATGAATTAAACCAAAGTGTTTATTTTCTGATTTAATTTAAACAGTAATAGTCCTATTAAGACACAAAAATCCCTTTTATGAGGGAGTCCTGGCCAAGACAGCAGTATGATAAGTGCCAAACATGACAACAAAGGTTACATCAATCAACAAATCCGCAGCATTCAGCAGAAAAACATGCATACACTGATAAAATTATAACAAAACGTAAGTTTACTTTTCATCAACAAGACTAAAATGAGACTAAAATGTTAGTGCTGGACTGCTGGGCATAGTGCAATGATATGAATGTTTCACATTTATATTAATTTTGCAGTATGGAAAATAACATTACTTTAAAATGTGGCTGTTAAGATTAATCCCATTAATCACAGTTAATTAAGGACTGCAATTAGTGAATTAATCGAGATCAATCCCATGCATTATTGTCCCTTTCTGTACACTTTGGTTAAGCTGCTGTAGCACCTCCTGCAGCCACAGTGATGTAAAAAAAGTCCACCACTGCTCCTTTATGTTAAATTTCACTTAAAAATCTCAGTATCTAAGTCAAGAGTCATCTGCTCCTTGTGATAGCAGTCATTATTGTTTTAATTGTCCAGTTATTTCCTTATCAATCCATAACTAGTTCTTTTTTCCATGATTAAGTTCATGTTATCATCTTCAGAAAAAAATGAAACAAAACAGATTTAAATCCAAAATATTGGATTTTTATTTGCACCAAAAATGATGCAATTACGCGTCATCGACCACAGAAAAACTGGGACTAATCATAATTAAGAATTCTAATTTTTTGACAGCCCTAGTTTAAAGTTAATAGTTTCTTTGACCAAAAGTAAAGACTAAAATGTTTTGACTTTTTATCAACTAAGACTTTCCTAAAACTATCAAGAGTTAACCTGGCACAGCATTTGGGAAAGGGCAGAGCCTTTGAAAAAAAAAAAAAAAAAAAAAACTGGATGAAGGTCGCTGATTGGTCCTGTCACTTTCTAACCAGTCCCAAACGGTTCAGACGGGAGCTTTGCAAGATGGATTCGCCATTGAGAAACACGGAAACAGGCATATCTGTCTGCTTTGCAAGGTTAATCAAGAGTGTTAACGGCTAAAATGTGACTTATAGGCCAGCTCAGACAACACAAAGTCAGACAGATTTCACCCCGACAGTTCATCATCTAAAACCAAATATGAGTGTCGGGAACAACAAGCGCTCTTGTAGCATGACATAACCAACGATGCGTCCAAGACGCCCCACAACCATGATTCAGCAAGTCAAGCATGTAAGACTCTCTTGCATCATCTTCTAGTTTGACACCCTGATCAGACATCAACAACTTTAATCTTGACACCAACAAATAGGAGAGCATTTTCTTTCCATCTTACATGAGCAAGCCCTCACTTTTTCCCCTCCAGGGATTGATGTGTACATTTAGTGATTTCCTTGACATCTAATCACATTCATACCTCAAGCTCTATTTGAAGGAGAGCCTGTCCATATTGTCTTCCTCTTGACACGCCATGAAAAGTCCATAATCCAACCCTTGATATTTTGGGGTGTTTTTTCTTGTCAGAGCAAAAGACCACTAGCATCAAATAGACTTCTTCTATGATTCACACTCTTTGACCGGCCTCGCACACAGTTGCAGAGACAGTAGTGACATCAGCATACAATGAGCAGTCGGGACGGGACAAGATTTTGGTTGCGTAGTCTGACATGGCACCATCATGAACAACCAAATTCAGTGCATAGTATGAGCCGGCCTTTAAAGTAAATGGTATTTTAATCCAAAGACTACTGCCAAAATTAACACCGCTGCTCAAATGTTCCTTAATTCTGGTTTTAAATCTCCCCAACTAACAACGTTCAAGCTCAAGACCACCCAGTAGCTCAGACTAAGATGACACAGCTGAAACATTTAAAGCTCTATAACCAAAGACAGAGTGAATTTGAGGAATTTCATACATGATGAATCTATGACAGCAGAGGTTACAGCTACTAAAAGTTTCAAGAGTAAGTAGAGACCAGAAGCAAGAAAATAATTCATGTAAAAAGGTCCAGACCAGCCTACTTTCTCATATCAAACATACGACTGGGTGCAAAAAACCAGACCAGAGACAAAACGTAGTACACTGAGTCCAGCATTTACAGAAGAGGGTGTAGCATGCATTTGAAGAATATCCCTATAACTGCTTACAGACATTGCTTTCTACCACTCAAGTAGCTTTCAAACCATTTTAATGCTGTTGGGAAACCTAGTATCAGACCATTTCTATATTAGGACTGAGTGGTCAGCGGCGTCAAAGGCCTTAGATGAGTCTAAAATACATACACCACATTATTCTTAAGAGTCAGTGGCATTTCTGTTGTCATCATAATGTGACTGATGTTTTTTTCTGTTCTCGTAGTGAGAAAGCCCTTCTGGTGAACAAGTTCGAGCTGAGCATCCGCACAGAGGCGACACAGGGCCTGATTCTGTGGAGTGGGAAGGGCGTGGAGCGATCAGACTACATCGCCCTGGCCATCGTGGACGGACGCGTTCAGATGACGTACGACCTGGGCTCCAAGCCCGTGGTGCTGCGCTCCTCAGTGCGCGTCAACACCAACCGCTGGATACGCATCAAGGCCAGCAGGTAAGACGACTCGTGTTTAACTTGCACCAGGCTTAGACTTAATCCATGCTGTGTTTGTGCTGCTGCAGCAGACGTGTGTGTGATCTCTTGCATGACTCCTCTGCTACACGGTGATTCGTTGCACTGAGATGACTCTGATTGGCTTCGGATTAAGGTTATTTTCATGCATCATCATGCATGAGTATGAAGTCCCACACATCAGATTGCTTTGACAAATTGATGGGCGTTAAAAAAATTAACATGCTGCAAAAAATCCGAACACATTTGGTACATTATAGGAAATGTATCCTGGAAATAAATTAACTTGCATGGATGGATTAACCTGCATACCTGCTCCCTGCTCACTGTACTGTGTGTACAGGCATCTTTATTTATGAGGTAACCTTTTAAAAGTGAGGCAAGCCAAAGTGGCTGGGAATTGGGAGAAATTACTCTGCAACAATATTTTAAAGCACATTAAAAAGGGAACACAGAAAATATCAAAAAGTGGAGGTTGGAAAATAGTGCAGAAAGTCATGAAAGGGTTGCTCAGACCTGTTTCTTTGGTTTTATCAGTTAAATAACTACAATAAATGCTGATTTTTGACAGTAATGGCCCACTTTTGCTCACTCGAGAAACAAGTAGGGGGTCTCCAAGGACAAAAGTCTAGGAAACACTGATGTAACAAATCCTGTAAGTCACAAGGGTTCAAATCCTCAAAACCAAAGTGGTTCTTTGTCCAGCTGTGTTGTAAATGAGAAGAACAAAATCATCTCTTTGCCCATTTTGTCTGAGAATAGAAAATCAAAAAACGATTTTCTTTTTTGTTTGTCAGGAAAGAACAGGAATTAGAAAACCATCTGCTGTCTGATTTTCTTGATGTGCATCTGCGTGGAAGTTGGGAATTAATCCCTGTATCGTTTGTTTTCAGAGGGATTTATTAAAAAAAATCTGGATCAACTTTGGCTTTCCTTTGACTTAGCTTTAAACTAGTGCTGTCTGTAGGTCAGACATTCTGTAAATGCAGATGGGAAGATATTTCACAAATTTCCACCTTTGCTGGACAGAACTGTCTGGTCAGAAGTGGCTCTAGCAGGACAGTTAAAAGAGTGGATGGGGTACTCAGACATGGGGGCACTCTGCTTAACTTAAAACAATTCTCATTGCTTTATTTCCAACAATCAAATGATGGTTTTGTTTTTGTGCTTCCTATTTCATACTTAGATCAAAACTTAAAAAATATAAAAAAAGAACAGGCCAAAGGCCAGATTTGATTTTAATGTTTTTCTTTTTCATATTTGTGACTCAGTGCAGGTGTTGTGTGGAAAAAAGCATACTTAGTATTGCAAGCACGTCTGTTTTTCTTTTCCTAACAAAAAACACAACAAAGACTTTTCATTCCCTATTCTTAAGCGATAATAAGCAAGCAGCTCTTTTTGATAATGCATTTCTCATTTCAAAAAGAAACACACTCCAGCCATCCAAACCATTATTATCTATACTGCTGATCCCATTTGGGATCACTGGGGACTGGAGCTGAGGCCATTTTTCATTGGGTGAGAAGCCGGGTCCGTCCTGAACTGGTCAAGAGTCAGTCATGGGGCAAACAGACAAACAAGCAGTCATAGGCCCTGTTCTAGTGTTTCCCAACCATTTTTCCTTGGAACCCCCCCTACATGTACCTAGGAAAAGCTGTTGTTGCATGATTTTCTTCACTGGTAATCCACCCTTGTCGGCCCACATACTTGTCCACTTATAGCATGTATGTTCAGCGTATTCAGACATAAGTGACCCATTGATTACACACATTAAACAGAGTTTAGTTTAGACCATGAATAATAATCCAGGGTATAAAAAATAACAAGGCTCATAACACTTATTTTCTACACAGTGATGTCACTTTAATGGATTCCTTCATTAGAAACAAATTAACTGCCTGAACTTTAGAAATGACCCACTTAACACCTTCCACGTGACATCTGCTTTATTGCTTTCATCACTGCTGTGAATGGAAGCAGGGGGGATAATTAGATTTGTTTCATCATGTAAGGCAAGAATAATCGATCCTGGAAAAGCCGCTGCATCCATTTCAAACAGGGATTTGGCCAAATCTCATCCCGGGGCTTATAGAGGAGACCGCATGCATCGCTGAGAGATACGGCTTGCAGAAGTTACATAACTGTGTGCTGCTTGTCTCTAATGACACTCCCTCTGTGTGAAGCCATCTGTAGTAGCTTTAAATTAGCCCCATCGTCACAATTCTTAAGTGTGTGCTAAAGCAGAGCCTCCAAAAATGAATGGTGCTCCAACGGCATCTGTTAGCAAGAAGACAGGCACATTAACAACGCTGTTTGGCAAAGGTGGTTATGTGCATGCTTAGTGAGCTGGCAGAGGAGCAATGCTTCAGATTTAATAGAACTGCTGTTTACTGAGAGTCTCAGAGACTCTCGACCTGAGTGTGTTCGCAGTTCTCTTCACAGAATGTGTAAAACCACAGCAGTTTAGTATCCTAACCAAAGCAGCAGGACAATATCTTACTGTTGGGCCTCTGGGCTTTGACTTTTATGCATCAGACTGGCTTTAATATTCAACTTTCTTCTTTTTTTTTTCTCCTCCACAGAGCACTCAGAGACGGCTCTCTACAGGTCGGCAATGAGGCAGCGGTTACAGGGTCATCACCTTTGGCAGCTACACAGCTGGACACAGACGGAGCGCTTTGGTTGGGTAAGTGCCCACACATAAAAAAAGGCATCCATTCGAACTACAGACTGTATGAAAAGAAGCAGACACAGCCGAGGGTCACCACAGATCCTTTAGAAAAATAAAAAGTCTTGAACAGAATTTTTTTAAAATACAAGAAAGTCATATTGTTTACTTAGTTCTTGAATTAACAAAAAAAAAGACTTTACCAGACACTTAATAAATATACACCCTCTACTGCACTTTCATGATTTTACATTTTGTATATTTGCTTATTTGTGTAAATATTCTCAGAGTTTTGGTGGATAGGGAGTGGAAGTTAAACAAAATTTGGCTTTGAATTGAAAAAAGAACAGGAAATGAATGTGGACCAACAAATATTGTGAGGCAATTTGCAAGATGTGCCGAAAAGAGTCAGGATTAGGAATCAAAGCTTCTAAATTCAACCTTAAATGCAGGAGGCATCAACCCTCCACCATTTTTTCATGCTTGGGTCTTAAAATGGATTTAGAAAGCCTTGAATTTGATTTCAAAAAGTGTTCAGCCGTCCTGTAGCCACTGAGACATCCTCAAATGGTTTCTGACCCTCTATTTTGAAGCCTCAGGTTCTGTTTTGGTTCTTCAGCTTTAATCTTTTGAGTTAGAAGTGGCCGTATTTGGAAATGGGTAAATGGAATGGGCATTATCCAAGTTTGTAAATTGCACAAGCCACGCTTGAAATGTGATCATAATTCTCAAAAATGACACCCCATCAAAATGTATAAAGCTTAGTGGTGAGGTCCTGGAAGTAAAAATCTCTCTCTATAGTTGATTTGTTTATCAGCCATTAACATCGAAACCATCTCAGGTGGTCGTACCACAATCTAAACAACGGTACATGCTCCTAAAGAAGGTATAAGTTCATATATCAGCATCTTTGAGGAAGACTGCCTGGTGATCTTTGGCAAAAGAACTACAGTTCCTACAGTCCTGGAGTGTCTGAGCAGAATTTCTAATTGGTGGAGACTGACATGCCAGATAGTCTGTTCCAAGCATCCATGGATATATTTCTCTTTCTTTTGGACAACACTCCGTAGACCATGAAAAGGTAAGAACATTAAAAAAGTCTTAGCTGAATTTGAAACTTAACTACATACTACTGTATGCTGCATTCAGCATTAGAAAGACTACCAGTCAGCCGAAACCTTACAGAACACTGGATCTGGCTTAGGCGTTTTCCTTTCTTGAGAGACAGAAGTAAACAATCGCACAGCTAATAGAAAACACTGCATCATTCACTGGTGATCTGACAAAAGCTGGCTAATGAAGATTTTCATAGATATTTTCTTATGAGATGTCTGACAGATATGAAAAAATAAGATGACATGTCAGAAATAACTCATTCAGAACTTTTGTTTTTAAATAGGCAGCACTTTTTAAAATCAAACATCATTTGTTAGTCATGATGTGAGTCAAATAAACTAGTGAAATACTGTTTTTCACAAATTGGATTTTGAGATTTGCTGTCTTTTTTTAACTGCTGAAAAATTTTTGAGCTCAGGTCAAGCACAGTACTGATAGTCTTCAGTGATGTAAAGCTCATCCTCCCCTTCAACTGATGCAAGTTTTGAAACTGCAAACTGTTGCACATATTGAAAGATATTTTACATCAGGCCATCACCCCACACCTAGAAGGAGGGTGATTGGACATATTGGACTGTCTTTTACATCTATTGCGGGCCAATGAGAGCAACAGAACATGCTATGTAGTTGGCATGTATGGAGCGATTATTGTTGCAAAACTATTTGAAAATACATACAAAGATCTGTGCACATATCATCAAATGCGTAGATTGATTTGCAAATGCGTGTACAGATCTGCAAATGTATGTAAAGATCTGCAAATGTGTAAAAATATTTGCAATTCTGTAAAACGATCGATCTTGTTGCTAACTTTTTCAATGGAAATATGAACAACAGTATGATACGAGATTATTGATGCCTGTGCGTTGAGGAAGGCAGCCTTGCCTTTGAGCTTGTGTTGAGGGAAACAAAACCTAGTGCTTACACTTACAGATCGGAGTACATATTTGCACATCTGTGCACACATCTGTAGATCTGTGTACGCATCTGCAGATCTGTGCAGACATCTCTAGATCTGTGCACACATCTGCAGATCTGTGCACAGATCTGCAGATCTGTGCACGCATTTGCGGATCTGTGCACACCTGTAGATCTGTGCATGCATTTGTGGATTTGTGCACACATTTGCATATGTTATCTATGCTCTGGTAGATTTGTGTACAGATCTTTGTATGCATTTGCAAATAGTTTTGGAACAATAATAGTGCCATAGGAATGCACAATTGCCAAAGACCACATGAGCTTGACGTGCAATCCTCATATCACAGGATTTTCCATTATCAGTGGAGCCAGTTAATAAATTTAACCTCGTGCCAAAGCTGGTTAGGAGAAGAGCAAAACCATCTTTTCCATGAAGAAAAGTTTTCAGTGTGGTTAATTGTTCTTCTGTCTCCTACCATTCTCCTCAGATGACTCTGATTGGTCTGGTCATTTTCTGATCAGAAACAAGCGAATCAGCTTGAAGCTTTGCCAGGTGGATCTGCCTGATGATAAACATGAAATCTGACCAAATCAAATGTTTTATAGTCACAAGTAATCAGGTGACTGGTTGACTTAGTTCAAGGGTTAAAAAGATGATATAAGGATTTTCTGAAACATCCCTGGAGGATTTGAAAGGGAAATTTACTTCCAGAACCAGAGCTGCTAAAAAGCAGATGGTCTCTTTTAAGCCCCATTGAGGGAAACTTTAAACCAGCCATTGAGAACATAACCTCCGTAGGAAAATGTTCACTGAGGCAGTACATTTACAGAGAAGTTGTGCTTGCACATATTCAGACTCCTTCCTGATACAAGAGAGGATGCATTAAAAAGTGTGCAGCACTTTCACCATGGTTTTACTTTTCTGGACCACACGTTACGCCCATTTCTTACATCCAGTCAATAATTCTGATTTGAAAATATGTCCACAAGTGCCATACGTCATGTCAGAGGAAAACTGTAATTCTGTGGCACTTTTTCATTCAGCTGGTAGTTGAAGGCTGCCAAAAAATGAGAAATGGAATCATTGGTGCTGCAGAGGATAAGCAAAGTCTCTGGCAGGGAAAAAATTGCAGTTTGGGCAAAAAAAAAATCTAAGTCCATTCAGGTATTGAGTTGAGAAATGAAAGCTATCTGACATATTCAAAAGTTGCCTGCTCTCCTGAATTGAAAATGACTAGAGTTGGCCTGTTATCTACCTGAGTTCAATTTGGTCCGAACTCCGCTCTGAGGAACACACAAGATCGAACATTGAGGGGGAAAAAAGCTGGTTGACTCTTTTTTTCAAAAATGCAGAGCGTGAAGCAGGAAGAGGGTTTGAGAGAAGGTTAGCGTGAGTGACATTCAAGAGTCATGGTGCATGTAAGGGTGGGTTCCTGCACTCAGGGAACACGTATACAAACACGCTCAGGGAGGCGAGCTTTGGAGCAGGTGCTGAACGGCCTGCAGCAAGAATACATAATCCTCATACAGCCCTCCCATTGAGAGCCCCTCTCCTTTAAAATCCCCTTTTCACAGTTCATCATTAATTCATCTGTAACTCGCATGAAATTAGCCCTGTCGATCCGCGATTCGGAGGCACACAATCCGATTAAAGGGGGCAGGGACAGGGATGTAAAGAGCTAGACGGGGATATGAACCTTCAACCCTGAAGATTAGAGGAAACGGGGGAGAGAAGCAGAGAAGGAAAGGGAGTTTTTGAGTGTCAAAAAGAGAGAAAGACAAGATGCAGACAGATTGTGGCAGATTAAAGAAGCAGAGAAGAAAGAGAGCAGCGATGGCAGCCAGGTAAAACATCAAAAAACAAAGGTCAGCCTCCCTCCCAGTAAGAACACGTCTCATGAAATTCTGAATAAAGACGCTCCATGCTGATTTTATTGAGAACGACACTAATGACTACTACTGAGTGTGCTGGCTCAAAAGAGCAACTCAAAACACCATCAAACGGAGAAAGGGGCCAGCCATGCACCTGGCAATTAGGTCATCAAGTCTCCACAAAAATACGTTACCAGACTGATTTAAAAAAAAAAAAAAAAAAACAGACTGGATGATTTGAAAGAAAAAGTGGAGTAAAGTTAAACCGAAATGGAGAGTACAAGGGGCTGAAACGTTTGCTTTGAAGTAGAAATCCATGAAAATTTCATACAAAGAAATGTCTGTTTTTTGACTAGAAGATAAAAGGCTTGAGTTAAAACCAGTGGGTGACTGCTTAAGGGTAGCTATGCTGTGAAACAACTTTCTTCTTCTATTAACAGACAAATGGTGTTTAGAGTCAAATAATTCCTGTTTAAAATCAAATCAATAGCTGAATTTCTATTGTCACTTAACTGCATTTTGAGCTGTCTTGATTTGGGAATCAGATGATGTCAGAGAGCACGATATTGTGGGCTTTTTCCTTTACTTTGATACGACAGCTGAAGAAAAACAGGAAATATGAGGAGAGAGAGTGGGGGAAAATAGGCACCAAACATGGGCCAAGACTGGGAACCAGTCCCGCAACCAGTGCATGGAGGACTACAGCCTCAGCATATAGGCGCCTGCTCTCCCAACCAAGCTAAACTGGCACCCTAGATTTAATATTTAAGGGCCTGTGTCCATAGCTGGTGCTTATTGCCTTGGCAGTGCACACAACCTCAGTTCAGTCAGGACCACTTTGTCAAACACATGATTTGCAGTTTTAAATGTTTTTCTTTATAAGCAGTTGCACTTATTGCCGTTATACGTATTTGGTGGGGTGGCTGCTCTTGGATCCCCTTGCTCAAGCAGAGGAATTTTAGCCCACTCTCCTTTGCAGAATTCTTTTAATTCCACCACATTGATGAATTTCGACATTTTTGTGCATGAACAGGCCATTTAAGACTATGCCAGAGCATCTTAATTGGATTAAACCGGTCTAGGCCGATACAAATTCTTCCCTTTGTTTAAGTCATTCAGAGGTGGACTTGCCCTGTTTTGGATCATTGTCCTGCTACATAACCCAAGTGAACCTGTGCTTGAGGTCACTCCTGGGACGGTTAACCAGTGTTCCAAGTTTCCCCATTTGTGGATAATGGCTCTCACCATGCTTCACTGGAATCCTAATGCCTTAGAAGTATCTTTTGTACCCTGGTTATCTTTGTCTAAAATTAAAATTAGTTTGATGGGCCCGGTTGGCTCGGTGGGTAGAACAGGCGCCAATACACTGAGGCCAGTCCTCAGTGCTCTGGTCATGGGATTCCTGGTCTCTGCACCTTTCAGTGTCTCTCTTCAGCTATCCTGTCCACATAAAGTTAAAAAAAACAAAGTCCTAAAATAATATTAGAAATGTATTTAATAATCCGAAACATCTAAAAGTGACAAATATGCAAAAAAAAAAAAAAAAAAAAGAAATCAGGAAGGTGGCAAATGCTTTTGAAAGCATTGTGCAGTGTTCAACACTGTAACAGACTAGGACATTATCAGGAGTGCATATACAAAATGACTCACTGAAGTCCAGTGATCCCTGGTTAATGGGGCAGCATTTCTACATTAGTTGCTTTCTCTTTGAAAGTAACCCAGTTAAGGTTAATATAAAGTTAGGATACTTTTCTTAACAAACCCTGCTTTTATTATGAAAGAATAGAGGGATCATCTGGCAGATGAGAAGTAAGAAAGCATATTAACCTGGGTAAAAAAGGGAAAGGTAATAGTGAAAAAGACAAGCAAAAAAGTAAAATATTTGATATCACAAGATGCAGATTACTTTTGACTGAACTGTCTGAATTAAAATGAGCAGTGGCAACCTTATATACATCACTGTGAGCGTAGGAAGATGCTACAGTGAGAACCAACAGCTGTAGCCTAGCTACTGCAGTTTAAATGTGTTGCCTTAAAGCAGCGGTTCCCAACCTTTTTTTCCCGGAGCCGCCCCTACTTATGTCTAAGAAAAGCTGAGCCTTTCCTCCAAGACCAACACAGATTAAAAAATGATTGAATGCGGTCAAAAGTCAACATCAATTTTCAATTGTTTCATAGACAAACCCCAGAAGTATAGATTTATTAAGGTTTATAATACCAAACGACATTTGTATAAACTATTTAAATAAAGTTTTGCTATGATGTTAGTTAATATATACCAATCTAATCTTGACAACCTCAGAGCAGACACAGCCTGGTACCAGACCCCAGTTTGGGAACCAATGCCTTAAAGGACAAAACAGCATGTGATTGATGCATTGAAATAATTTTACCCATTGATTTTCAATGTTAATCATATCCCCATGAATGGGTTAACTCTGACAGCCATAGTATAGCAGCCTCTCTTTTCTACATCTTGAAGAGAAATTCTGAGATGCAGCCCATCTTTCCTGGGAGACGCTATTACAGAAACAGGACATATTTGGTGTGATTTCGTTGTTTTTTTCTCATAAATGAAAGGAGGAGTGGGTAGTCATGAGTCCAAAATTGCACCATGTTAAAACAGTCCAAGCAGTGTGAACACCTCTCAATGGATGGATAATATTTCTGGAGTTCAAAGCACAGAAATAAGAGCTTTGATTTAAAAATAATGAGTAGATTAGGCAATCATGATTTAACACTCTGTCAACACCTTTTATTTATTAGTGGTTTTTTTGGTGGTTTATGTCAGAGCCCGTCAGATTTAAAGAACCTTCTCCTCGTCTACCTTAACTCTCTGTGGCTGGTGTGCAGCCTGTCTGTCTGCAGCCCTTTGATCGTGCTGGTTTGACAAATAAAGCGTCGACCTGCCGCGTCAGTCAGCCAGTGTCATCAAGCAAGAAATCAAAGACAAAGCCTGACGAAACCAGCCAGCGCTTAAGAACTGGAAATACATCTCCCTCCCAAAATGTTTCCGGTACATTCTTTTGATGGTATTAGTGATGTCTAATTTGTAATGAAATGCAAAGCTTTGTCCTGGTGTTTAATCTCCAGAGGGGCACATGCAGCTGTTGTTACATCCTCAGTGGATTTGAAGGAGCGGAGAAAACATCATTGATGACGTCAGTCAGGCTATCTCAGACTGGGGCTTCATATTTGAAAATTATAGGAGGATGCCTGTGTGACAGATGAATGCATCCTCTGCTCCAGTAGACTGTTTAAAGAATGGACCGCATCAGAGCAGGATTTGAGTAAATTAGTAATTCAGTGTGAAAAGGAGCAGATGTAACATCATGACTGGGAGCTTTGTTGATAAATAAGGCTCCTATAGCCTTCTTTATCAGATTAGCCGACTAGAGGAGGCCTTAATAAAAGCTGGATCAGACTACATGAATTACATCACAGCCCATCTTACAATGTCAGGCCTGAATGTCTGGATCAACAAATGGTCTTGGCATGATTTATAGTGTTACTTCAGGATGCCCCTCTACCTCCATTTGACAAGATTGGCATGTCCAAATTGCATGTACTGTTTGACACCCTGACCTTACATCAGTGGCATGTATCCTGACACCGGCCAATAGGAAGCAGTAGGAGAAAAGTCGGAGTGTGGAAGGAATCATCTCAGTGCAGTGTTAGGTGTTTTTGTGACTGATTAGCCCTGATCAGAACCAGGTGCTTATATATACTCTTGGGTTGCAGCGCTCTGCGCTGACTCACCATCTCCCCATCAGAGATTGTTAGAGCATCCCTCTGTGTTCTCTTATGTAGTTTATGAGTGTGTTAGTCTGCTCAAGCACTTCTTGAACTTCTCTCTGAGAGTACACAGATTTTCAAGCTGCTCTAAAGGCCGGCTCAGACTACACAGTTTCTTTGGTCTGTCACGACATCACCAAGTCAGATGAGGCAACTAATATCTTGACCCGTCTTGGCTGACAGATTACAAGTGTGATCCCGACCGCTCATCGTATGCTGACGTCACCAATGTCTCTGCGACTTTGAGCGAGTTCACAGGTTGTCAAGGAGGCAGGTCAAAGAGAGCCAAGCATAGCTACAACAGAAGCACTCTGTGTGATTCTAGCAGGCTTTGCTCTGAGAAGAAAAAAAAAAGACTAACAAGAAACAATTATGGACTGGTCCCGATGTATCAAGACGAGGATAGGATGGACTGGCTCTCCTCCAAATACAACTTGATGTATGAATGTGATAATGTCAAGAAAATTGCCCAGTTAACCTCGCCGGTACATACAGCTTCTCTGTATGCAGACAAATCTCTGGGTGGGAGAAAAGGTGGGACTTGCTTAATGTCACTGTAAAATGATACAAAGAGAAAGAAAATTGGTTGTCATCAGGATTTGCATCATTGACGTTGGGTCAGGCAAACTAGGCAATGATGCAAAAACATCCTGATATGGTTGCCTTGATGCTACTAAAGCGCCAGTTTAATCAGAACTTCACAACATTTCTTCATTAAAAGAAGAACAAAGAACAGCAGTGAGTTGTTTTCTTTTCAAAAACGACAAAAGTCGTGTACTGACACGTCTACAGTCGCCATAGTTTGTGTTATGCAGCTCTCTATGGAGTTTACTCCTCGGTAGCGGCTACGTCACATGTTTTGTTGCTCTGATTGGCCCGTAAAGACAGAGAGAACATTCATCCAATCACCCTCCAAGCTTTTTTTCAAAGGCTCTGCCCTTTCTTAAATGCTTTCTATGAGTGTTTAACCCGATGGATGAGTGAAACAAAAATCCATCTGGCATGTCAGGTTACCAGATCAGTGCTGAGACCTAAATGTAATATTCTTTTCAAAAGGGTCAGACTTCTCTTGGTCTTTCGTTGGACTTTGAGGGTCTCGTCTTGCTCAAAAAAATCATTCAAGATGCATCAAGTCTCACAAAAATTGCATGATTTGTGGTTTTAAAATATGCATGTACCAGATTGCCTCAAAAGCACCCCTAACAGCTGTCAAAGTAAACCCCCCCCTCCTTTAACTTGGTCATATGAAATATGCTGGGTAGAAGGATAAGGTCCACAAAAATCTCCAGCATAGACTCTTATTCCAGCAGGAAACCCTGACATCTTGGTATTTTTTCTGTTTCCAGAGGTCCCTCTAGGATCCATTTTTTGTCTGTCCCCTCCATTTGATCATTCTTTATTTCAGTTTTTTTTTAATCCCTCTAAGATAACTTTAAGACACCATTCCTCTGCATTAGTCTCCACCACCCTTGATCTGACAGTCTGCTTCAGGGATCCGTCTACTGGGTTTAATTTCTACCTGAGGGATCTTTACTCCCTCATCAGTGAGCTAAATGTGTGCTTCGATGGCCAGAAGAGACACAGCCTCAGTTCTACAATTTCCCCCATAATGTCTGCTTTGATTATATCATAACTACAAGGACGTAGCGGGAGTATGTAAGTGCCCGCTACTGGTGGGTTTTGACTTCACTTTTGTACAGCAGAAGAAGACAGAGATGTTACGTCCTTGTTTGTGCGCTGACACAGGCCAACGGTAGCCCTTTAGCCAACAGCGGGCCATCTGTGAGCATCTTTTGCCCCAGTCTGAGTATCGTGATGTACTTCATTAGTACTCTTCATCCCTTTATTTGAAAATTCTTCCAAATGAGCATGAAGAAAGAGAGTAATTGAACAGCTCTTCTTTCTTCTTGCACAAGAAAAACAACTCTTATACCCTTTTGTTCGACATCTTCGATGTGAAGTAGCTCATTATAAAGCCGTCTGAGTGTTGTTCAGGAGTGGGGAGCTCTTTGTGTAGTCACAGTCATGGTCATTAGTTTCTTTTCTTGGTAGATCTAAAGACTATAGCTAAGTGGTATGGAGTGTCATTTTCTGTCATTCAAGTGCAGATTGTATGCTAGCTGGCTGTTGGCCATAGTGGTATATGTCATCTCTGCATGGCTCTCTAGAAAAGATAGGGTCAGGGGGTTGGTATTCAGGACAGGGGTTTCCTTTCTTTCCTTTAGATCTAGATAAGTTTTATTTTAGTTTTAGCTGCAGGTTGACTGTAGTCACGTTTAATTTTTTAAATCTACGTACATTTGTGTGTATTTTTTATTATTTTGCTGTTAGTTTGGAGAAATATTGTAAGGGTTGTTGTCTTGGGTTCTTCCAGTTTTGCAGTATGAGTCTAAGAAGTGTGCAACAAAGCAACAATAAAAGTGAGTTTTTAGAGATTTAAACATATAGTATGTAAATTCTGCCTCTAGGGGGCCACAATGATCAAAGATGATGCTGACAGTAGCAGGAAATGATGGGAGTGTTGAAAGCAGACTACAAATAGACAATAGTCAATACAGGTGAAACAGACCTGAGAAGGAAAGATCTGTGAAGGTTTGCACTTTAAAAAAGAGACATTCTGCTGTTTGCTTTCCATCACTGATGCCTACCCTGCAGCAGTGATTTCAGTCATTAAACTAACTCTGAAGAAGAAGAGTAAATCTTGGTGCTGAAGGTCTCATTTGCCTTTAGAGGTCATAAAGAGGCATCAGTGTTCATTTCACTCTGCTTCCTATCCTGATTAAAATTCCTCACAGGAGCTTTAATCTGACTTTTAAAGACTTTATGACTCAGCTTTGTTTCTCTCTCTCTCTCTCTCTCCTTCAGGTGGTCTGGAGGAGCTGGCGGTGACCCGTCGGTTGCCCAAAGCCTACAGCACCGGCTTCGTCGGCTGCATCAAGGACGTGGTGGTGGACGGTGTGGAGCTCCACCTGGTGGAGGACGCCTTAAACAGCCCTAAAATATTACAATGTCCCACCGCTAAATAACCCGACGGAGACGAAACATCAAGAAAAATGAAAAAAAAAGAAACCTCCCCTCCCGTTCCCTCCATAGCGCCCATGTCTCCTGCTGTAATTATTTTCTATTTTTGTATACTTTTCATCGCTTTTTATATGGAAAGAAATTAATATGTCATTTTTTTGTTTTATATATTTTGTTCCTTTTATTCTTCTGCACCTCCATTCACAGAACACATTTTTCTTTTTCTTTACCGCTCCCGGCCCTTCGTCTTTTTGAGTGCAGGCATCTCTGTGAAATTTTTATTCTTGTCAGATTTGTTGTTTTAGAACAAACACCAACTTTTTCAAAAGAGCCTGCTCCTTTTTCTTCGCGCTCATTACTTGAACACTGGTGGACCTCGCAGATGATCTCTGGTTACTGCCTTGTCTTGGTGCCATATCTATCGCCGACATTCCCCAAGCATGGCTTATACATCCATGAATATATAGACGTACATTCCCCTGAGAGGGCTGGATGCGGCGTCGCCTAGCGTGAGTGGATCTTTGATGCCAGCGTCTCCAGTCAACAAACTCTGTATTTAGCCTCTGTAGCCCTCTGTATTTTCCTAACGGGACTTTTCTGATATCAGTCAAGCTGCTACAGTGAGAAAGTACACGTTCATAACCACTCGATCAACGCCCATCTCACAGCGCCTAAAAAAAAGAAAGAACTGTCCTCTCAATCTGAATCTCATCAGAGCCTTTAGTTTTGAAATATGACTCACTAACACTGCAAGCCGACATGACGGAGACAGAGAGAGCGCTGCTTTCCACGATGACTCGCATATCATTAGTCATAAGTCAAAACATGAATCATAGACATGAATAAATGTTATAAATATAGAGTATATAAATAATACCTGAGACTGTGAATATGTACGATGGGTTCTCCATGGAGAATTGTGCTTCTCATGTACTATTGTGCGTTCTGTTTTACAATCAGCAGATGAACTAATAATGACCACTATAAATGCATGCACTTCTGCAGTGTTGGTTTGAATCTGGGTTTTGTTTGTTTTTATATTCACTTTTTGTTAAAAGAAGACTTTCTTATCGGGAAAATGTCACTGTTTGGGGGTTTGTTTTTTGCAATGACTTAAAAAAAGTTCCTTTCTTTCTCTTATTTCCACTGATGTGATTTCAGACACTTATAGAGCTCAGAGTAATGTTTTATATTTGTTCATTCCCTGTATCTTTTATGGCCTTTTTTGTTGATTTTTTTGGGAGCAGTTAGCTTTGCAGGACTTTGAATGGTGCATCAGAGTTGCTACCGTATCTGACCTTAAGGAGGTGCTGAAAGCAAAGACTGAGGAAAAGGATGCAACAAGGAGGAGAGCTACTCTTGGGAACGTCCTGTCAGAACACACACACACACAAAAAAAAAACGCTTCAAAAACTCTGCTTGAGACTTAATTTCTTCTTGACCTCGGAGCATTCCTGGAGGAGTCGTGATTCGGATATTTTTGAGAGAGAGACTGTGATGTTGTTGTGACCCTATGAAGCCATAACAGCTGGGAAAGAGATGCATAATCCTACAGTACTTGCAAATTAACATAGCAACGCATGGGTTTGTATTACTAGTGCGAATTCTGTAACTTTCAGTGAACAGATGCAACGTGGAGTCGTTTTTGCTGAACCACAATAAGCTGCGACGACAGACTTAAAGACTCTTGTTTTGATATGAGAACCTTGGCAATATCCTAAAGACAAAATCATGCTTGTTCGTGGTCGAGTATCAAATGGTCTTTCTTAAGTTGTTAATTATGTTTTCCTTCTTAAATCATCAAACAACCTGTTTTTGTACAGCCCTGCAATTTTTAAGTGTAAATTTAGCAAATGTGTGATCTGTGGAGGTTTATGTTTTTAGTAATATACACTGGAATCATGTCTGACGTGTCTGTTTGCCTACACGATGATATACTCATATACAAGGGGGAGGGACTGTGTGGGATTTAGCTCTGAGTGTCCACAACTCTCTGAAAAACACCGCTCTGGTGTCTCAGTACCAATTAAATTCTCTGTTAACCTCAGACTGGTCTTATTTTACCACACTGCTCTGTCAATATGATCTATTCAGGTGGTAATAAAAGAGAGTTTCCTGTGTATTTGTACCGACTCAAGACTAATAAAGACAGTTGCAGTCTATGGTTTTGTTGGAAACTTTGAATTGCCTTAAAAACTGGTCGCCTGGACTCGAGCAGGTGACAAAAGACATCAACCATATAACTGTTTCCTTACTTTAGCCAGTGTATTAGCCTCATTTCCATAATGTAAATGAGTAATGCATAATAATAATGATAATTATATTAGTAATAATGCTCATACACACAAAAAATCCCAGAGGGGCTCCTGCAAATGCCCCCTTTGGCTTTTTACAAAAATCTATATACTGTTTTCTGATTTTCTGTTCCTTATTTATGTCTCCATGTGGGTTACCCTCCATGTCTGGCCTCTGTAAACTACTGTCTGACTGCGGATTAAAAAAAACCTCCTCAAACGGCAGTGCACCGAGTATGAGCGGCATGACCTGAGCATTACTAACTTTATGACCTTTGTCTTGTGTTCCTACCACCATGAAATAAAATGTCAACCAAACAGAGAGCACCCTTGTCCGATGTCTTGATTTTGTCACATCAGGGAGCGAATTCATATGAAGATTAAACCCACAGAGCCAACCAGTGACACAACTCAGAGAGACTTCTCAGAACTGTGACATTATCTAAGAATTTCCCTTTCAAGTTACGACTAGATCCCTGTAAAGATATGCTATTTTTATAACTTCTTTGTATCTTTCCTAAGACAGCTCCTCTGAAAAACTGCTGGGAGTAGTGAGGAGCACTTTTAAGAGTTTCTCAGAGGACAAAATGACTGAAAGTCAGAGAGAAAGGTGACAAAAAAACAGTTACAGCTCTGGCACAGCCTCTTATTATTGTCATTTACATTTCTGGAATAAGCAGCCTGAGGGTGCAGCAAAGAGTTAACAGGCACGCCAGATGGATTTGTTTCACACATCCATCTGGTAAACCTCTCATAGACAGCGTTTAGGAAAGGGCAGAGCCTTTGAAAAAAAAAAAACAGAGGGTGATTGGATGAACTTTCTGTCACATTTTTATGGGCCAATCAGAGTAACAAAACACATGACGTAGCCACTGCTGAGGCATAAACTCCATAGAGAACTGCATAATGTTTACAACTGCAGACATGTCTGTACATGACTTTGTTGTTTTTGAAAAGAAAACAACTCACTGCTGTTCTTTTTCTTCTTTTAATGAAGAAACCTCAAGTTCTGATAAAACTGGCGCTTTAGCAGCATCCACGCTAATCTTTTCCGCCATAATTGCACCGGCCTCTTGTTGCTGCTTGCTCAGGTTGCGACTCTGCTAAGTCTGAAAGTACTGCCCCTCGACGCTGATTGGTCCTGTCACTTTCTAACCGGGCCCAAACAGTTCAGACAGGAGCTTTGCAAGATGGATTCGCCAGTGAGAAACATGGAAACAGGCAGATCTATCTGCTTTGCAAGGTTAGCAAAGAGTAGCTCATCTAGGAATTTCCTCAGTGCACAGTCAGGCCTAGTCTACATCAGTGTTGATTTTGTCAGATGAAGCCTAGTGTGAGTTCATTCAGGACATGGTAGTCATACACCCAGCTGTGATCAGCTGACAGCCAGTGGATCCCAATTATCACCTCCCAGCTCCTACAGCCAATCACATCTCTTTCTCTCAACACAGTGTGACATACCTCTCAGTCATCCCTGCTTGCATTGATGATGATGCACCACATGGCTGCTGCCACAAAGCTTAACCTCCTCCACCCCAGCCTCCTCCTTTATAGCATAAAGCTTGTTGTAGCCTCATCTAGATTCATGCTACTATAGATTAATTTGGAACCAATTGATAGACATATCTATCCATGTGGGGGTTTCTCACTATGTGCTCCCTGGAAAGTCAGAGCATGCTGCTTGACTAACCCCAGGAGCATCCTTTGATCAGAGCCTTCTCCACCAAGTAAAACTGTACATTCATTTTGCAATAAAATGGTCAAATGTATGACAAGAGTGTTCCTGACTGAACTGATGTTTGACTGAAAATGTTCACAGAGAGCCTTTTTTTCTTGAGGAAGACATGCTGATAAGCTAAAAATAGGTCTTTGATAACAAAACTGACAAAGAATCTAAGTTTAGTTTCTGTCAAGGAGACTCAACAAGACTAAAATGTTAGAGCAAGGCTGATATTTTTCCACTGATAGTCCATTAGTAAAAGACAAAGTATATACAGTGCATTTAGAGAGCTTTTATAACCCTCCCCTTAATTCAGTTTTGTTATGTTGCATCCTGATGCTACACTAAAAACAAAACAAAAAAAAAAAAACAAAAAAAAAATTTTTTATTCTCATTAAGCTACAACCAGTACCTCATCATGACAAAGTGAAAATAGAATTTTAGAAATTTTTGCAAATTGATAAATAAAAACTGTAATATCCCACTGACTCAAGTTTACAGACCCTTTGCAAAAAACTTGAAATTTAGTTCAAGTTCCTCTCGTTTCTCTTGATTGTTGATGAGATGTTTCTACAACTTGATCGGAGTCCACCTTTGTTAAATTAAACTAAGTTGACATGATTTGGAAAGGAACACACCTCTCTATAGAAGGTCTCACAGCTGACAATGCATAGCAGAGCAAAAACCAAACCATGAGGTCAAAGGAACTGCCTGCAGAGCTCAGAGACAGGATTGTTGTGAGGCACAAATCTGGGGAAGACCTTGGGCCAATCAGACCAACATTTACCTTTTCTATGTGAAAAGGTAAATGCCACCCCTTTAAGTCATAAATTAACTGTGATCTCAAAGATCAACACATCATGCCATGATCTATTGGAAACAGGATTACAATGCCATTTCTAAGGCTTTGTGACTCCAGCAAACCACTGTGAGAGCCGTTGTCCACAAATGGAGAAAACTTGGAACAGTGGTAAACCTTCCCAGGAGTGGCTGATCTACCAAAATTACTCCAAAAGCACATCAATAACCTATCCAGAAGGTTACAAAAGAACTGCAGGCCTCACTTAAATCACTGTTGACCAAAAAGAACCCTAAAGGCCAGCTCAGTTCAATCTTGTCCTGTCTTGGCCAACAGCCTTGCCACACTAAAAGAGTGATCCCGACCGCTCACCGTATGCTGACGTCACCGCCGTTTCCGTGACTGAGTGCGAGTTCACAGGTTGTCGGGGGGCGGGCCAAAGAGTGTCAATCACTCTGCAACAGAAGCGCCCAGTGTGATTGTAGCGGTCTTTTGCTCGTAAAAAAGTAAAATAAGAAACAACTGTGGATTGGATTATGGATAACAGTTATGGATGTATAAAAAGGAGGACAATATGGACTGGCTCTCCTTCAGATAGGTATGCATGTGATAAAAAATAAAATAAACCAAAATGTACACAGTTTAAGTGAATAAAAGGGGATAAAAGTGGTAAATATTGTAAATGATGATGCAAAGATAATGAGCAAATGTTCTCATGTTGTTAGATGTCAGGATTCATGTCGTTAACGTCAGGTCAGAGTGTCAAACTAGATGATGATGTACGAAAAATTCTGACATGCTGCTCTTGCTGAACCATGGTCGAGGGGCGTCTTGGACGCGTTGTTAATTATGACACACTACAAGACCTTTAGTCGTCCCCGGCACTTTAAATTGAGCCTGAGTTTTGACGATGAGCTGCGACTTTGCAGTCGGGCTTTGATCTGGCTGAATTTGTGTAGTCTGAGCCAGCCTTAAGGCTTACCTCACATTTGACAAACATCATCTCCTGAAGACTTTTGAGGAAATACTTTGTGGACTGACGAGACAAAAGTTGAACCATTTGAAGCTGTGCAGCCCGTTACATCTGGTGTTAAACTAACAGAGCATTTCGTATAAAGAACATTATACAAACTTTCAAACATGGTTTGCCCACATGAGGACCTGGACCACTTGGCAAAAAATCTATGGAACCATGAATTTTGCTGTCTACCAGAACATCCTGAAAGAGACTGCCTTAACTCCTTAACAATTAAAATGCTGCGGCATGACCTTCAACAGACTGAAAACCATGAAAATACTGAAAACCCTGTAGCTGAATTACAACAGTTCTACAAAGAAGACTCATTCCCAGTTTTTGCAAACGCTTGCTTGCAGTTGACGTAACCAAGGGAGACACAGACAGTTACTGGGTTTGGGGGGAATTACTTGTTCACATTAGGTCCGGTAGGTTTGAGTTTTCCCCTTATTTAAAGACATCATTTAAAAAGTGCATTCTGCATTCATCCTGGTTATCTTTGTATAACATCAAAATTTGTTTGATTAACTGAAACATTTAGGAGTGACAAATATGCAAAAACAAGAGAAAAAAAAATCAGAAAGTGGGCAAATATTTTTTAACAGCACTGTATATGCACATGTTTTGTCGTTCTAATTGAATGGACAAATATTTGTTGTTTTTTCTTTTGTTTTTTTTCTGGTTTTTGAGTTTCTGGCCTTCCAAAAAACCATGTAAGTATGGACTGAGGGATTTCAGTCAAATGTAGTCCACAACTACATTTGGATTTGAGGGTGAACTGATTAGATTTTGGAGGTCAAAGGTCATTGCTACCTCAGTGACTTGGCCCTCCACTGCACTTTCACTCTCTCACAGGCGAGCATGACGGTAATCGAAAGTTATTGCTCACTTTTTCTTTTCTTGTTCCCTGAAATAATCAGCATTATTATTAAGGAGTGAGACATTTGATATATGTTCACATTTTCAATATATAATAAGGCGGAGAGGCTTGATGCTGGTCTGAACTCCCAGACTCAGCCCTGCAATCATTTTTAGATTCCAGACACCTACATATTCAAGCTTTTACGAGTTAAGACTTCAGCCTGAGCTGTGTCTTAATGAGCGGTCTCTGCTCACATCTTTGATTGAAATGTCCGAGATAAACAGTGTTTTTGCAAATCAAAAGCAATTGAAGTTAACACACTCATGCACATATCAATAAGCAGCACCACAGATATTTACTTCTTATAATTCAAATCACCTACAGCCATCTCTGGTGCTTCACCGCTAATTGAAAGCCTGGAATTCAAGTGAAAAAAGTGCGGCAGCTCTTTGCAGCTTCATACATCATTCAGCACATCCCAAATCTGTGCTGAGCGCTCTTCATTAAAACTGAGATTTAATGAGTTGGATTTATTCCTTGCTAATGACACTGAAGGACATTGCAGGTTGTGTTGTGTTAATTAAAATGGTGTATATTAAATAGTTCTGCTCAGCGAGGGATCCTTCTGGGGAACGACCGTTTTCAAGCTAATAAGAGTAAATAGTTTGATAAAAGGGCTTTCCAGGAGTTAAAATCAAAACAAAACAGAGCATCCAGACATGGAGTCAGATAATGAAATTGGGGATCGCTGCTTGGCTGACACCCTGGGGAGACAGTTCACAGTGAAATATGCCTCTGAGAGGACAGGGTTTCACACAGAAAGCTAATTTTGATTCTCTTCTTCAGCAACCAAAGCTTTAGCTGAGAGGCAGCCTGAACATTTTGAGATGTGTTTTTGTATCACATGTTGTAGACTGAGGTTTGTTTAAAAGGTCAAAGTGGATTTATGAATTATGCAACAAACCCTCTGGATGAAATTTCATCAGATCTTCAAACCTGAGCCAAATATGAGCCCTGAACCAAAAGAGTGCACCGCATCAGACGTTATGAAAGAAAGTGTTCTTAGAAAACCACGGCCAGATTTTCTAGGAATATTTTTTAAAAATGTCAGATGGTTTCATCACTTATAAACTAAAGCACTCACTCCTACACCAAGATACATTACACCTCTTTGGAGAGATAGGGCCGGGTGATAGGGACTAAAAATAACACCTCTATATATTTAGCTGAATGGTGAAACATATCTCATTTTTTCCTAGACAGAAATACCAGCTATGGATAAGTTCAAATGTGGCCTTCTTTAAATTTATGGTGTTTACACACTATTAACATTTAATGTGTTGCACAAGCTTGGAAAGCTTCAACACAGATTTAAGTTGCAACTTAAATCTAAAAGCAGGTAAAAGCAGGTAAAGCTTTAAATCAGTGACAATGCATACCGAATACAAAAAAAAAATTGTTCAAAAGCAATCAATCCATAGTAGCAGGAACCCAAACAAGCTTTATGCTATAAAGGAGGAGGCTGGGGTGGAGGAGGTGAAGCTTTGTAGCAGCAGCAGTGTGGTGCATCATCATTAATGCAAGCAGGAATTGGTGAGAAGCGTGTCATATCTAAATACACTGCTGTGATTAGAGAAGGCTGTGATTGGCTGTGAGAGCTGAGGGGTGATAAATGGAATCAGCTGGCAGTCAGCTGATCAAAGCTGGTCGTAGGCTGACTGTGTCCTGCATGAACTAAGGCTGACGTTTTCACCCGTCACTGTTTACCGCTAATGTTACACTAGCTGAAGGTTTAGGGGTGTAGGCTTCACTGCCTAATAATGATGTTTTGACATATTTAAATATTTTTAGTTGGAGTATAAATGACAGTTTTTGAAGTTATTTTCAGCAGCTAGCCTGTTTAGAAACAATTAGTCACTAAAGCAGCACCATCACAAACACTGCATTAACAAATGTTTGAATGAAGTTCTCAACGTGTTACTAGTTAAAGGCCATATATTTTATTCTTTGAGACAAGTCTATATTGGTCTAAGAGGTCCCCCTAATCATGCCTGTGAAGTTTGTTTCAGTTAAAACACTCCAGTATTGGATTTTTGCATGTCTAAAACCCCCTCTGTTTCAGCCCTGCTCAGAATGAGCTGCTTCTGTGTTTGTGGCTTTAAATGTTTATTTGCAGTCTGACTCCGCCCCTGACTCCACCTCTCTCAGGAAATGGATGTGGCTTGCGACTCTCCTGATCCTCCCTTCAGCTGAGAGGGTGGGACTTGCTTCCAAGCGGGGAGGGCCAACTGAAAGTGGGGGCGGGGCTAATCCCTACATGACATCATGAGGGGAAAATCTGAGAACGGCTTGTTTCAGTACACATTTTCTGAAAGGTGGAGGGAGTGGGGGATTTTTCTGATTTTTGAAGGTAATTTTGGACAGGCCAAGGGCAGATATTTTTGTTATAAAAGCCTGAAAAAGTGTATTTTGCATAATATATGATCATATATACATTGAATATATGTATGAGCTTTATGTCTCAGTGGTGCACCCATCCATCTATTTTCTACACTGCTTATCCTATTTGGGGTTGCAGGGGGCTGAAGCCTATCCCAGCTCGGCAAGAGGCAGGGTACACCCTAGACTGGGTACCAGTCAATCACAGGGCTGACACATAAGAATTGAATTTAGAGTCACCACTTAACCTAATGAGCATGTCTTTGGTCTGTGGGAGGAGCTGGGGAGAACCCATGCATGCATGGGGAGAAAAAGCATTCGACACAGAAAGGCCCTGACTGGGATTCAAACCAGCGTCCACTTGCTCAGCCTGCTGCCACTTCAACTTAGCCCTGGAAGATGATGGATGGATGGATTTTAATGTAGAATCAACATAACATGATAAATACCTCTACAAACAGGTATGTATCACTCTATATCTCATTTGAAAGCATATCAATAAATTACAAATGATATATTGCCCCAAGGCAGTCCATAAGGAGGTAAAATGAGCAAAGCTGTCTAGTCCCGGAGTCACTGAGGGGCCCATGGAGGTTAGTAATGGGATAGTTCATGCTAAATTCAAGCAATGATTACCTTTTAAACCTGAATATCTATTATCAAATCAACAAATATACACACTTTATAAGTTTTTGCATCTTTCAGAATGTAAACCCACTCTCCTGAAAGCAGTTTAAGCCTTTACATTGCAGGTGACTCAGTGGACCAGGACAGTCATGTCAGTGTTTATAGCCAATGGTATGACCTTCAGAAATTTTTATTGCAGTCCACTCCAAAGCTGGTTGGAGCCAGACCCAGGAGGCAAACGTTGACTAGGGGTTTAGCACTAACAATACCGTTCTTATGTGCTTGTGTTGATATTATTAAATGGCATCTGGGAAGGGGCCCATTTACTGGGCCTTTCAGGTCTCAACCACTTCTGTTGACCAGTTTGTATTGCCCAGCCCTACTACCTCCCCTCTCAAACCTTCATGCTCCTGCCTCACTCTACATTCTCAAAGCAGAGTCTGACTTTATTTTCTCCATGTCTTTGTTGTTATGTGCCCAGAATGTTCTTTGAAAAGTGATTCCTCAGAGCCAAGTTTGGACCAAAATGAACATAAGGTAGATAATGGGCTAACTTTAGTCGTTTTTGATTCAGAAGAGGGGGTATTTTTGAGTATGTCTGATAGCTTTTCATCCCTCAACTCAACAGCTGAATGTACTCAGATGATTTTAAAATCATCATTTGTTTTAACTAACAGCAGTTTTTCCCCTGCTAGAGCTGCCAACAAGTCAGTTTTCATATTCCTATCATTTTTTAATCATTATTAGTATAGTTGGCATTAAATCCTACATCTCCTGTAAACATGCAATGTTATATCTGTAAAACTGGATATGTTGCCCTGCTCCTCTGTGGAATCAAATGCCTCTCTCACAGCTTTTTATGTCCACATGGTAATAAACGTTCTTTCTCTGTGACAAGGCTCCAGCTGTCCAGCTGCATCTCTCACTATAAGTCCTCTTTGTTTCCTCTTCCAGACTTTTTTCAGTCTCTGGGCAGACAGATTTAAAAGTCTGCAGGCAAAAAGGGGGCAGAGGTCATGAGCCCATAGAAACAGCCACCTCAGGGTAGATGGGACATCCTGGATAGCAGTCCCCTGGGTGGGAAACTGGTCTTTGTGCTCTAGGGTCTTTATGTCCCTCCTAGACTCAACAGGACATGAGTCGGCACGTTGATTATAAGTGAGGGCTTCAGAGCAGGAACCTCGTCATGCCTTTCCATGTATAACTTTGTCCTGAGTGAGTACTTATTATAGCCAACCCCATTGTTGTCACCATGTTTTAATACATTTTTCTCCTCTTCAAGGCCTCATTAAAGTGAAAGTTTTTAATAGATGATAGTTTTTTAGCTTCATTTAGTAAAAATATACATACACATATACATTAAAGAGCAAAAGTATTGGAACAGATAGACTTTAAATAGATTGAAGTGAATTAGACTTAAAATTTAGTTGCTGATCCCTAACTGCATCAACCCTGCGACCCATAAACATTACCAAACTTTTGCATTCTTCTCTTGTGTTGCTTTACCAGGCTTTCACTGCAGCCTCTATCAGTTGTTGTTTGTTTTCGGGGGGGGGGGGGGTTACTCCCTTCAGTCTCCTCTTTAGCAGGTCAATTGCATGCTCTTCAGAGTCTGGAGACTGACTTGGCCGCTGTCCACATGGAGACGAAAACGATATATTGCCGTTTCATTTTGAAAAAGTTTTCTTTAAAGACGGGATCATTTCAGGAAATATCCACGTAAACATGGAACCACTGAAAATGACTGAAAACGCTGTAGTGCATATGCCACGCCTGTATGTGGCACTGTATTGCTGCCACGGAAATGCACCAAAAGAGAAGAAGAACACAGAAAACTAACACAAACTTTCTTCTAGTCGCCCCTTTAGTTGTTCTGTTCTTTAGTTGTTCTTGGATTTAAGAACATGTGGTGTGTACGTTTCACAGTGGTGGTAAAGAAGCGTCAGATTTTGCTGTAAAAGCCATAACAAGCTCAGTAGCTTCTGCAGCACAAACACGCCCGTGTAGTCCGGCATGATTGTTTTGGCCGGACCTGCACAGGCATCTCAAAAGGGCTACCCTGTGTTTGACGTAATCGATTCAAGAAAGATGCGGATAGCCATCCACACAGAAACGATAGTCGTTTACGGATTTATGCACTCTGGGACCCGTTTTCAAAAAGTATCGTTTAGAATCATCTGAAACACCGTTTCCGTGTGGATGAAGCGCCAATACGACAAAAAACTTTTGCATATACACCTGAATTCGTCTTCATGTTTTTGAAAATGGGTCCCAGAGTGCATAAATCCATAAAAGACTACCATTCCGTCATGGCTATCCACATCTTTCTTGAAACGATTACGTCACACACAGCACAGCTCTCTTAAGGTGCCTGCACAGGTCCGACCAAAACAAACACTGTAGATTACAGATTTGTGTTCGTGCTGCAGAAGCTACTGGGCTTGTTATGGCTTTTACAGCAAAATCTGACGCTCCTTTACCACCACCGCGAAACGCATACACCATGTTCTTAAATCCAACGCGGAGAACAACCAGAAGGGCAACTAGAAGAAAGTTTGTGTAAGTTTTCCGCGTTCTTCTTCTCTATTTTAATGCATTTCCGTGGCAGCAATACAGCGCTACGTACAGGTGTGGCATATGCACTACAGCGTTTTCAGTCATTTTCAGAGGTTCTGTGCTTACACGGATATTTCCTGAAACGATCTCGTCTTTACAGAAAACTTTTTCAAAACGAAACGGCAATATATTGTTTTCGTCTCCGTGTGGACAGGGCCTTAGCCAGTCTAACACCTTTCACTTTTTGCCCCTGATGAACTCCTTTGTTGTTATGGCAACATTGTTCATAGTTTTTTAGTTTCATTAGTCTGGTGATGCAGTGTAATGTCAAATGGATGTATTTCTAACCATTATCTTGCTGCATGATGAAGGATTTCCAATCAGTTTGGGTGCATCTTTCCTTAAATATGCCGACAAAATGTTTCTATAGACTTCTGAGTTCATTTCTGCTGCCATCATGTGTTACATCATCAGTGAAGATTAATGAGCCGGTCCCAGAAAAGACATGCAAGCCCAAGCCATGACATTACCTCCACTGTGTTTCACAGATGAGCTTGTATGTTCGAGGTCATGAGCAGATCCTTTCTTCCTACAAACTTTAGTCTTTCCATCACTTTGGTAAAGGTTCATCTTTGTCTCATCAGTTGATAAAACTTTGTCCCAGAATTTTTTAGGCCTGTCTCTGTACTTTGAGGCAAATTCCAGCCTCTGTACTTTTGTTCCTGAAGTCCTCTGTGAACAGTAGATGGTGATACCTTCAATCCTGTCCTCTGGAGGTTGTTGATGATGTCACTAACAGTTGTTTTAGGGTCTTTCTTTACAGCTCTCACAACGTGTCTTTCATCAACCGACGCTGTTTTCCTTGATTTATCTGTGTGACGTCTGTTAGTGAGTACACCAGTGGTTTCTTTCTTCTTCAGGACATTCCTAATGGTTGTACTGGCCATGACCAATGTTTTTGCAGAGGCTCTGATTGATTTTTCATCTTCTCTCAGCTTCACAGTTGCTTGTTTTTCGCCCATAGACAGCTCTCTGGTTTTCATGTTGGTTACACCTCTATCTATAAATGCAGTCTGCACAGGCAAAACCCAAATCTGAAACCGAGTGTTGACATTCAGCACTGATTATTGTTTGAATAATCAATGTAAAAGGACACACCTGGGCAACAAAACACACCTGTCAGTCACATGCTCAAATACTTTTGCTCACATGAAAAATGGGTGGTTCATCTTTTGATGTCAAACCCAAATGTTTTCAGTCTACAGCAAAAATAAAGGAATTGGCCTCACTGTGTCAATACTGTTTGAAGGGAGTGTATATTCTATGATATAGCACAAAATGAGCATTTCAAATTCCAAATACCAGTTTCAACTTAACTATTTTACATAATCTTTTTCCGTTTAGAAATCCAGATGTATTTATCCACTCTTCTATACATAGATTTCCTCCTAATGGACTCCTAATGGTGTGAAAATCAAATGTACCACATTTTCTCCCAGATTCAAGCATTTGAATAAAGTTGAGCCCTTTTCAGATGATTACACTTTTTACTGCTTCAGTTAAAATCAAGAAAATTCTCCCGCTGTCTCCTTAAAATGTGCTCATCTCAGTGCGCTCAGCCCAAATTTCCCAAGGTTTCCAAGAAACCATGACATCTCCCAGTAATGATAATGATTTTATTTATAGTCTTGTGTTAGTTAGAGCTGAGAACTAAATGTGCATGTTTTCCTGATCAAATTCGAACCCAACTTTCTTCAGAATGTTGTTGCAAAGTAAGACATTTGAGTGTATTTTTCTACTCTCCTATGCAAGCATTTTTCCATCTATTTGACTGATGTGGTGTGAAAATCAAATGCAGAGGACTTTTTTCTTCAAACTTTAGGATTTGGATGCAGTTTAGTCTTGGAAATCGTCCACTTAAGCTGCTTCAGGACACATGGAGATATGTTTCCCCACATTATCTCTTAAAATGTGTTTCGTGTGCAGCACAGAATTTCCAAAGGTGTCTAAGGAACCACTGAGTCGACCCGTAATGATTTTTTAGATTTAGTTGTGTAAAGGCTTGAGTGATAAAATCATTTTCAAACCAAGAGATAATGGCAAATGTCCAGACTGAGTCGACCAAAGAGTTATAAAACACTGATATTAATTTGCTGCATACCCCTGACTGGTTTGACTCAAGGTCTGGGGGCCAAATCCAGCCCCTGGTACAGTTATAACCGGCCCGCAAGATCATATCATACTTTTATTATAAATGGCCCACTAGTATGAGGTCTGCAGATTTCCTCTAGTATAAAAATAAAAATGTATCCTTGACAATTTAAAATATCCTTGTTAAGTCAGAAAAATCTGAAAACATAAAGGGGAAAAATATTTAGATATTAGTCAGCAATGTTGGAAAGAAATTAATTTGTGATTTTATTTCATCAAATTTGCATCTCACATTTCAACAAACAATATTTCATTTTTCACCTTTTAGATTCACAGTTTTACATATTAATTCATATTTTGACCTTGAAAACTCATGATTTCAAAGTTTATCTATATTTTTTACCTTTAAACTCAGGAATTTTATCCCATAATTTGAGCTTTTAAACTCAATATTTCATATTTTGACCTTTAAATCTCATGATCTTGACTTTTATCACCAATTTTGACATTTTAGGCTCAAAATTTAAAATTTGATCACATATTTCCATCATCTTAATTCACGATTTTGAATTTTATCTCAAATTTTGAACTTTAAGACTCAGTATTTTATAATTTTACCTTTTAAATTCATGATTTTGACTTTTTATTTCCTATTTTGACCTTTCAGATTATCAGTTTTAAATTTTAATTTATATTTTGACCTTTGACTTTCAATCCCTTGTTCTTTAAACTTTTTACAGTCATAATTAAAAAACCTATCTCATATTTTGTACTTTAAATTCCTAATTTTGACTTTATAACAAATTTAAACCTTCTAAACTCATTATTTCAATTTCTATTTTAAATATTGATTTACATTTTGACATTTTAAACTCCTATCCATGAATTTTTATTCCCTTATTTTAAACCTTTAGAGTCATAATTTGACCTTCGATGTCATATTTATACCTTTAACTCATGGTTCATATTTTATCTCATATTTTGACCTTTAAAATGTAAGGTTTCATTTTTTTTTACTTTCTATCTCATATATTTGCCTTTTAAAAGCATAATTTTTACTTTTAATCTCAGATTTTGAGCCTTTAAACCAATCTTTTCACTGTTCTAGACACAACATCGTGTATCATCAGTGCTTAGTGTTTTTTTCCCATCATTCATTTGTGGGGAAAATTAGGTTTATGGTTTCATGTTGACCTTGTTAGGCTCTCAGGTAAGGCCTAAACTCAGAATCTAGCCCCTGCTGTGATTGAGTCTGACGCCGCTATTCTAGAGGAAGTGCAGTCGCTGCTGTGATTTTTCTATAAACTGTGTTGGTATTTTCATTAAAGGGCAGGTTATTGTCAATGGCAACAATAAGGTAGCTGAGCATGTACTCCACAGTCTCTCGTTTCTTCTGAAGTCTATACACATATCAATGGTCTCTGTGACATTCAGGTCTTAAAAGGAGTCATAACACCACTAAATCAAACTATCAACCACTGGTCCAGGTGCCGAATCCTCCCCCTGCAACAGACTCACTTTCACTTTATCATCAATGAACTCCAGAATATGTCTTCCTGGTTTCTTTCTCATGTATGTATGCATATCACATTATAAAAACACACAAGAACTGGCAGGCTATCTACAAACAGTGTTAACTTGTGTGGAGTCCATTCAACATCCTCAGCAAACATGACCCATTGCGTCCCTCAATAGTCTCATTGCAGGAAGAGCAAGGGCCAGTGTGCTGTCACAAGCTTTGGCTGGGTATTCTCTCTGCCCACTTTTCTAACATTAGCAGAGCTAGCATTAGCTGCGACACCTGAGAGAGAATTAAAACTTTAATTATCTGAGTCGTCCTTGTTGCCTGTAAGTTCCTGATCTGCTGCTGGCAACCAAAGTAAAGAAACAACCAATCTTCAACACCCATTTCAAGTTTTCAGCATTTGTGATTTGCATAAGTGAGATCCTCAAGTAAGTCCATACTGTCTTCACAAACTACAATTTTTGTCTTCTGAGAATTCTTATTGACAGACAACAGTCTTCTTTTTATCATATGCAGGCTTGGTCATTCTGTCTTGATGGACAGGACGACCAGCTGGTTAGGTATGGGGCAACATATATGCCCCCTCATCCCAGTTCACAGTCTTATGGGCCCATTTCTAAGTCTCAAAGGCTTACCTGATAGCCAGGGTTGTTCATCCAGAGAGCATACCACTGCCTTGAACAACTGCCAAGCTGCCCCTAATTGTTAATCTGGCTTTGGCCCTGAAAATTCCTGGCTCTTGCTTCCAATCAGTCTTCATAAGGGGGGCCATGTGGTAGAGCACTGGTATTGTCACTACCTGGATCTACCAAGCCTGGGTCTGGGTCGATGTTATGACTGGATATCTTCATAATGCATCAGTAACAAAGGGACATAACTGAGATTAGGGGTCCTTTCACTGATCCTTTCATTACTGCTCAAGTATCCTGGGTTTATTTCAAACTGTTGTGCAGTCTTTCTGGATTAAAATGCACTTAAATGGCTTTGCTGCACATCAAGAATAATCTCCCTCAGTTATCTGCAAATATATGAGCCTAATTTGGGAGCACAAGAATCCCAAAGTGTCCCATGAACTTCAAATTCACCCAATAAATGTTAATGATATTGTTTTCAAGCCACTCAGCGTTGTAGCAATCACATTTAGTCTGAAACACTTAATGTGGACTTTCTGCTAGTCCAATCCAGCCATTTCTCACCCACCTCATCAATTTTCACTAAGTATCGATCAGAGAGTGATGTCCTCCCATTGTGTGACAGGATCTCTTTAACTGCCAGGCCCCAACAATAAAGCCTATGTTCAAGCCCATCTATCCAGCCTGAAGCTCAGTGCAGTTGGCAGAGGAGAAAAAAAAAAACTACTTCAGCAAGAAATCCCACTGAGAGAAGAAACTCCCCCTCCACCGTCTCAGCGTTTGTGTGTAAGCTGCAGCAGTAGGTCAAACAGTGGAAAAGCAAATCTATACATGTGAAGCCTGTGAGCTCACAGACAATTGCATAAGCTCATCCATCCCCCAGTAGATTAACCTCCGCTGATAACCACAGGCGGGTGACGTCAATGCTGCTTTGCCTCTATTGCTTCTCTGCCCCCCTCCCTCCCAATCAGCAGCACCATCCTCTGAGTTGGGAGGCTGTCCCATCAGGAGGGTATTACAGTAGAAAGCACTCGCCTTATCTCTCACAAGACAATAGCAGAGCTTTACTATAGCTGAGCAGAAACTGTAAAAGTTAATTGCATCAATGATGAAAAAGTATAACTGACACTAATAGCTAAAATACACTAATATGTACAGTTTAAAGGCAGTTTCTTTAAATAATTTTGTTATTGCGTTCTTTCCTGTTTCTTAGTTGCTGCCTACTCAAATTGATTTAATATCTGTAAAAAAGAAAGCCAAATGGTCTTTATTTGGCCAAGTCTTCCAAGTAAACCAGCCTTTGTATTAAAGCATCAACAGCAGCCCAACAGCACTGCAAAATGCAAGTCTTAGCAAGAGTATTGGTCTGTGTTTTTATTTTAAAAAATCATAAATCACATTACATTTACTATGAGCCTAATTCCCCAGACAAATCTTTATGGACATTGTATCCTAAGATATAAAAAGAAAACTAGAACTACTATGTGGCTCTAGGAGATTTACAATTGTGACAGTATGGTTTAAGTACAATCTTAGGTCAAGGGCTGTGTTTTCTGTGGTTGTGTAATTCATAGAAACTAGAGCCTTGTGCAGGACTTGTCTTAAAAGGTGACATATTATGCAAGAATCACTTTTCAGGCTTTTCCAACAAAAAAATATGTGTCCCTGTCCTGTCCACATTCCCCTCAAGTAGCAGAAAACTCCATTCCCTCCCTCCTCTCTTTCTCCACCTTTCAGAAAATGTGTGCTGAAACAAGCCGTTCTCAGAATTTCCCCTCATGATGTCATGTGGGGAGTTAAACCAGTCCCCAGGTTCGGTTGGACCTCCTTGCTTGGAAGAAAGCCAGCTGAAAGGAGGATCAGGAGTGTTTTTTCAGCAAAAGACTTCACAGGCATGTTTTGGGGACCTCTGAGACCAATATAAACTTGTCTTAAGGGGTAAAATATGTCCCCTTTAATCCCACTCTTGGCCACTCCAGCTGGATTTCTGACCATTTTGGTCCACTCCCACCAACACCTGTAACGGGTCTGTCCAGTCCTGCCAGCATCCCACACAGATTCTGACAATCTATGTTAAATATTTAGAATAACAGATGGTGTGTTTGATCAAAGGAACGGTAATATTAACGTGTTCACTTAAGCACCAGCTTTACAAGTTTCCTCCCTGAGTGAAGCAAAACTAATAAACAACTGCAACATTCACATCCTCGCCATGCATAATGGTGCCACAATCGGTAAAAGGGCAGTTAGGAGTCTCTGATTCAACTCCTGGTTGTGGCCTAGTAATGGCAATGTCCAAGTAACATTTACCTACAAAATTTACACAACGTCATAAAGGGTTGGAATTGTTTCCTGATTTCTGGAAAGTCTGTGTGTCAGAAAAACTGCAGCACACTTCCATTTGCTCTCACATACAGTAGGTCAATCTACTCTAATTACACCATCATTCTGCAATGAGGCGGATTTGCATGGAAAGGGTGTTTTCCCCCCAAATAACTGCAAAAATGGCTCAGTGTGTCTGTGCAGCAGTGTGTATTTACAGTGATTGGCCTACAACACGATAAGGGGAACATTAAAGCTACACCTTTTGACTTATTCACCGAGTTTTAGTGCACACACTTTATTGCAAAGCTTTAATAAAGCATCACATGGTTAGGCTGCACAGTCACATTTTTAAGCATGTTTATGCAACACTGCTAACCACAACTGACAATAACAGCAAATGAACAACCAGCCGGCTACATTTGGGCGATATATAAGTCCCCTCATCCCAGATCATGGTCCTATTGGCCCCTTTCTAAACCTTAAAGGCTTACCTGATAGCCAGGGTTATTCGTCCAGAGAGCAAGGAGCACCACAGATGGATCAGGAAAACCACTGAGATGCAGTAATGGGACCATAGGTCTCATTGCTGTCCTGCCAGACAGCAGGGGGCATGGTCATCCTGTCAATCAAGATAAGATCAGCTGATAAGATGCATCACAGCAACATTACTTGACTCTTCTGCGGACGACTTCAGGAAGTCAGCTGTTGAAACATGTCAAGATAACAAAAAAAAAAAAAAAAAAAAAAACTCTACTTGTCTATCAATCTAACCTGGTTCTCAGCCCTGGGCCCTCTACAGATCTTGAGCCCCTAGACCAGTGGCTCTCAACTGGTGGGTCTGGACCCAAACATGGGTCATGGATCAGTTTTCAGTGGGTTGCTAATTTGTGTCTGTAAAAAACAAAAAAGGTGGCAAGAAGTCTGTGAGTCGATTTTAACTCATTAAAAAAAGCCCATTATAATTAAGCAATTTCTCAAGATCTCTAAAATATTGGCTCAAATTTACACTTAATGATGGGAAAAGGGGTTGTATATTTTGGTCCAATGACACTTCAGCATATATTCAATTAACTAACTGTTGAAAACTTTAAACTTTTGGAAATTTGGGTCCCAATTTGACATGAGAGAGACTGGTGGGTCCTGAGCTAGAGTGGTTGAGAACCACTGCCGTAGACAACTGTCAAACTGCCTTGAATTGTTAATTTGGCTTTGTCCATGAAAAGTCCTGGCTCCTGCTTCCAATCAGTCTACATAAAGGGGCTAACAGGGGCCATGCAGTAGGCATTGTCACTACCTGGACCTTACCAAGCCAGGGTCTGTTAATAATAATGCATCATCGTGATGCATTCAATTTACTCTCAGAACTCAGAAATTCAGAGACCACCAGTCAGAAACATCATCAATATTAAACCTGCATGGGAGTATAACCTAAAGATATAGAAAGCTGCTTGTAAACCATAATAATCATGAAACTTAATGAAAAGAAGAAGAAGAATTAACAAACCTCCTGTGTCAGCAGCATGCTCCTGTCACTGCTCCTCGTTATGCTCCACTCCTCTACTCTGAGTGCTGATCACACTCAGGTGTGCTGCAGCATGCAGGTAGAGGGAGAAGGGAGGCCAGAGAGCCAGGGAGAGAGGGCATGCTGTAAATCAGGCATGTGCAAGACCCCTTGACCTTTTCCTTTTGCCTTTGAATTTCAAAATTGTATCAATTCTTCCCCGAGTCAAAGTAAACATTTGTTCAAAGTTTTATGAAAATCTGTCAAACAGTTCTTGAGATATTGCATTTGGAAAAATGGCAAAAGGTTCCCACGAAAGTACTACAAACCTGAAATAGTAAAACAATTATACTTTTCATGTGCATAAAAGATGCAATAATAAGTATAAGTCAGACTTAGATATGTTTAATTTTAGTACTTGATATGCATCTTAAATGTTTCAGAAAAATGTGTTTTTGGATGAATGGAGCCTTAATCTTCAATTTTTATGTTGTATATCTTCCTACTATTTTTCGTTTTTGTTTTTAGTGATGCCAGTAACAAACGAAATCAATATTTGTTTGTTGTGTCAGGAAACTTTACAAAAAGGAGCAGGTCCGTCAAAGGTAAGCATCTGAAAAAAAAAACAAAAAAACTTTTTTTAACAGTCAGAATCAGACTCATGCTGAAAGACCATCTGTCTTGACTGTGTTGACCTTGGAAAGTTAAAGAAGAGTTGCAGGGGAGAGATGGATAGAGACAAATAGAGCAACCAGACCTGCATATCCACAGAAAAATTATTACTATGCGGCTAAAAAAATTAGCTAGAGTAAAATGTGTGAAAAGGGTTTTTTTATGGCATGTTTTATTTCCTCTTCTGCAAAAAGTAGAAATATTTAACCATACACTAAAAACAGGAGAAGGAAAACTGAGGCAATTCTCTACATTAATAATATTAGTAACTTTGAAAACAATAAATTTGATCAGAAAAATTAGATAATGGTTTATCGGGTATTTAACAAGGTTTCCAAAGACGTTCACCTGCAGGTAGATCCTTTATTTTGAAAACCAAAACCGGAAGCCGTGCCAACAGAAATGTGTAGCTGCACGCGCAGGTTCAACACCCCCCTCAGTCTTCACAGCGACTTAGCGGAGGTAAAAGGAGAGCGTTTGAGGATACTTGAAAGCTTTCAGAGACTGCTATGACATCTCGCAGGTAGAGTCGAGTTTGTTTTGTTTGTTTTGTTTTATTTTCTGCCATTATCCCCACCGCAATAATTAACCGTTTCTTTGCACTGCGCGAGCGCTCTGAGATTGTTAACGGACGAGATTGAAACTGAGGCTGTGCGCGAGAGAGCAGAGGCGCCTCAACTTTTTCTCACCACAGAACCCCGTATCACAAACTTTGGTCTCATGTTTTTTTGTTTAATGAAGAGATATAAGCTGTTGTAGTGACTCTGTTACGTTAATCATTAATTGACATGGTGGTAACCGCCTTTTCTGTGACAAGAAGTGGTGACGTTTAAAGCTTTGATGAATGTATAGGCTCCTGTAGGGCTGGGCGGTATTTGCCAAAAATCACATCTCGGTATTTGTTAGCTTAATTGCTATACACGGAATTTACTGCAATATTTTCGTTTCATTAAAGAAATAACAAATTAAAAGTCATTTATGAGTAAAATCAAAAATTGTAAAGTGTCACGCAGCCACTTCACACTGTCAACACGCACATGAAAAATCACATAAATATAGTACCCATTTGTTTAAAGTAATTATATTAAATACAATGAAATAAGTTAAAGGATTATTCCCCAAACAGCCTAAATGTTTCCAACTGCTCATCTTGTGGTCAATCAGCATGACCATCAACATAAAAAAACTTTACACTGAGCATTAGGCCTGATCCCCCGATCAACATTAACATTAACTCTATTCTGTTCAAGCATATTGTCTAACCCAGCACTTCTCAACTCTTTTTATGTCAAGGCACCCATTAAAATGTGAAAAATGTCAAGTTACCCCAGTCAAAATGTATTGATAAAAACAGTCTACATCCCTATGGTTAATGAAGGAGTCATGTGATATAATTGACTAAATAAATTCCATAGCACTCTCTTAAATCACTTAGTGTAGGCTCTAAAAATGTGCACAGTGATGGCAGTCTATCTCTTAATTAGATTTAAAGCATTTTAAAGGCACTCCTGATAATGCCAGAAGGCACCCCAGGGTGCTACAGCACCCCAGTTGAATAAGGCTGGTCTAACATTATATGTTGTTTTTGAAGAATATGTTGATTATATCCTAAAAACTTGACATATTTTCCAGCCCTATAGGCAGTGTGGCCTTTTTGATATGAAGCAAGCATCTTCTAAATAAATTACAGTGGTCCTAAAACTTAAGACACATTGCTCTGTTTTCATTTTGTACAATAACTTGTAGTGGCTAGCTTCAGCTATGTAAGAACCTAATTTTACAACTATATACAGTGCTTAACAAATTTATTAGACCACCTGTCATATTTGTCTCAAAGACCATCCAGCCATCATGAAGTGTTTTAATGCGGACTCTTTCATTTTCAGTGAGCTCTCCACGTTTTACCATTTTGAACAGGAATGAGGGATTTCAAACTGAATTCACCCAAATTTTGAGCCGGCTCACTGGGCTTCTCTGAGAAGTCAGAAATGAATCAAGCATAACATTCAACCACTAAAACTCGTTTTTCTGTTCAGGAATGCAAGTAAATAACTATAATTTGACATATTAATCAAGAAATAATAATGTGCTTTACTATTTTTCATGTTTTTTTCTAAATCAGTACATTTGAAAATTCATAGATAACAATAATAATTATATTTTAGCATTAAAATTATCATTTCAGTTAAAGAGCTTCTACTTATTGATGTATTAACCATTGCAGAAAGATAAAAAATGATTCTGGTAATTACCAATGCTGTTATTTTAGGGCAGCTGTGGCATAAACCTGACTTTGGTTAGCATTAGGGTGGTCTAATAAATATGTTAAGCACTGTGTATATATATATATATATATATATATATATATATATATATATGCATTTTGTGCCTCCAGTCAGCAAACAACATCTGAGTACTTGTTGTCTCTTCCTCTTCTCTTTGAGTTTAGATCAGTATCCTTACCATGCATAAAGTATAGTTTAAAATATATTAAAAAAAAACATCCAAGGGAACCTAGGCAAAATCCAAGTCAACTTTATAACTTTAAAGTAACATGTGGTTAAGTGTTGTCAAGAACGACAGCAGCAATGCATGAGAAGAGTAGCAGAAGCTTAAAACTTAAAAAGAAATAAAATATTTTGTTTCGATAAGGATTGAACTAATTATACTAATAGTAAAGTTTTACTTCCCTCCATGAATTGTCAAAATATATGTTATGGAATCTTCACTCTGCATGAGTAGAACCCGGCACGGAGGCCTAATGTAGTCCAACATCTTTGCTTAGTGTTGCACAGTGTGTTCATTCATGCTACCAATAACTCTTCTTCCAACATATTATTAACCACACGTAAATCCGTGGACTAGCATTCATTGGTAGATCCTGCTGAAACATTAACCTGCTTAGTGTGTTAGGAATTAAGAGTGACTGAAGCTGTGCCAACATCATTAAAATGAATGGACATATATACTAGTTATGGTTTTAAATAAAGACAGGTCTGTGCAAAAATTCTTATCCAGACCATAGTGAATGAGCGTGCATACTAACTGATTTAATTTGAAATTGATTTAAATATCTGGCACTTTATCTATACTGCATGTATAATACCTAATAGGCCCTGTTGAAGACTTTTTTTATACAAGGTCACCTCTGAAATGTTAACTGGGACAGCCAGCTTGCCTCTTGACCATAATAAAGGTTGTGGGCATAAGAAAATGCAAGGTAGGCAGTCAGAGAGTTTACAGTTAAAACAGCCACTGGTATATGGGTGGAAAACAGCTGTAGCTATATTGTTTGACTAATTACTTCTGTGTCCTGTATGCCCTTAGAAGGAAAATCAGCAATGATGGCATAATAATGTAGGGTTTATAAGGCTGGTTCATATAAGCAAATATAATCATGCATCATAAAGCACACAGACATGTACGGCAGAAAGAGCGTTCAATTCTGGTCACAAAAAGTTGGACCAGTTGTGTTTTTTCACAATTGAAACTAGATTTATGTGGCTTAGACCTTGATGTTTCAGAGAGTTAGGTAAGAGTGATTGCCTGTGTCCTTAGGCACAGTTCTTTTTTACACACATGCAATGCAAAAACAATGAAGTAAAGCTTTTTTTTCTTAATAAACAAAAAGGCCTCAGTGCCAGCTGTCTTTTTGCAATGTTCGCAGTGCTCTCACCAGTGTTAATTTTGTTGACTAAATCTATGACTAAAAATTTTCGGCAGCCTTTTTTTCCATGACAAAAACTAGACTAAGACTAACAAAGATAGGTCTGTGATGACTGAAAATGACAAAAACTAAGGTAAGTTTTCATCAAGATGACTAAAACCAGACTAAAATGTAACATAGTTTTCGTCGGACATTCAAATCCGTGATATTTCTCCACTGTGGGTAAATCTCTCAAAAAACAATGCAGCTGTAGCTATTCTGTGTCTCAGCTGTAGAAAGCAGGGACCTCAGGTTTGGCAGGGTGCAGAGAACACACTTCTGTGATTTGGTTCCATATTTAGGCAAGAAAATAAATGCTTGGACTAAAAGTAAGTAGTTCAACTTTTGGAACAGCAACACACTGGTAAATGTCACTTATGACTCACTGACCAATCAAAGTCAACTTTTGACATACTCTTAATAAAAATCGCAGATTGAAGATAGGAAATGGAAGAAGCTTGTCTTTTTGAGGGCACAATTTTAATATCTTCCACTGACTAATGATTGAAGATTCCACTGATCATGAACAACGATAATGGCTTCCTGTCTTTCTTAGTATTACTTGTAGTTTTCTCCCTGCAGTGACACCAGCGTCCTATGTCCTGTTTTGTCAGTCTGACTGCCCTGTGATAAATATGAGAGAAAGTTCATCCAACCAACCTTATTTTTTAAAGGTTCTGCCTTTACCAAACACCATCCATGGGCTGTTGCTTAGATGGATGAGAAATATATCCCATGACATTAGGCCTGTGCAATATATCAAGTATACTCAATGTATCGCGGCTTTTGCCACTCATGATGTATAAAATGGCTATATCGTGAACATCGAGTATGAATTATGTGGAAGTTCAAAACACCAACAATGTGGAGTTAAAATGTTCCCGCCTCCAGACAAGCTTTTTTTCCCCCGTGATCACACAGGAGAGTTTCTTGATTAAGGTCTAAAGACGCTCTCATGTTATGAACTTGTAAGAAACCGCTCCAGCGTTTATCAGCACAGGTAACAGACTAATATAATCACAGCTATAAGCCTGAATGAAGGACTAGACTGCAGGGTTTTGGTCTGCATGGTGGACTAGACTGCAGGGTTTTGGCCTTTGGCTGCATGCAGGATTGGTGAGTTTTGTGAAGGTTTGCTTCACCCTTAATGAGGAAATAATCATTTTATAGTCAGCAATAGTAAACATAACACAGAAAACATTTCAGGACTGTCCAGATACGTAAAAGACAGAGAATTTCATGATTTATGTATTTTGGATTTATTAGTAAAAGACTGGATGAAGTCCTTTCCAAAATAAAACTGCTAAATTTGACTTTCTATTGATTTTTACCCTTTCTGCATACAATTTTATTAAAAATCCAATAGAACAGTCTATCTTAATCACCAAACTAGTGTCATTTGGGGCTGAATTAAACATTATACAGACACTTAGAGGACATTTCAAAATATCATGATATATGTCATGTATTGGGATATAGCAAAAATATATCGCGACATCAATTTTAAGCCATATCGCCCAGCTTTACATGACATGCATGTGTGAAAGAGTCTATCTGGCATGTCAGCTCAGCTGTCAATGCCAGGACAGGATTCCCTGACATTGTTTTTATGTTTTCCTGATGCTTCCTTGAATGGAAGAAAACCGTAAGAGCACAGCACTGTTGAAAACAGACCTAACGGATCCTTCTGAGGGAGGCAGAAGTTAATTTTTGTGGCCTAGCAACAATCAGCGGTTGTGCCAAGCACTCTGAAACTGAGGTTATGGGCACAAGCCAAGCAAGAAAATTAGATTTTTATACAAATTATAACATATCACTGTACGTTTGTAATGCTAAGCTGATTTGTGCTTTGTACCCTGAAGCATGGATGGACATGCTCCACACCGTTTAATGGAGTGGTACAGAGTGGCTCAGCCTGCATAAACTACAGAATGAAATCCAAATCCTTGCTACACTGGCTGATTATTATTGAGACTATAAACAAGGATGGCGGTGATTTTGTTTTTCCATTTGATGCCTTCCTAATTCAGTATTTCCACAGATGAAGAGTATAACCTACCTGTGTAGATCATTCCTACATGTCAAACAAGCAGAGGGTTGAAAAGTGCAGTAACATAAATTTTACATAAATCCCCCACTTTAAATTATGAAATAGTCCCACTTACAAACACTCATTGTGTTTATGGTTATTGTGAATTAAATCTTATTTTAGGGGAAAGCCCATATACAACAATGTTCAAGTGTCTGTCTTGGTGTTTCCCCATTCAAAATCTAGATAAGATGGGTGAATCTTACTTTTCTTCTGATACAGGATGTGAAGAGGTGCTGCAGGCTGAGTTACTGCTGGATTTTACATTGGATGGTAACAAAAGATAACCTGGCACGCCAGATGGATTTGGCCTGATCAGTTTATTTCTGTGGTGAGACTGCTAGCGTTTATAAAGTGCTTTTATTCTGAAGTGTTTCCGGGATAGTTCCTTGGTTGTTGCAGTAACACACAACGTTGCTTTGGTGTTTAACTTTCCTCTTGTTTCTACTCAATGTAAATGATTTTAAAAACCTTGGATTATAAGATAACCTGACACATCAATCTGGAAAACCACTCATAGACAGCGATTGGGAAAGGGCACAGCATTTGACAAAAACTCTGAGGGTGATTGGATGAACGTTCTGTCTGTCACATCTTTACAGGCCAATCAGAGCAACAAAACACGTGACGTAGCTGCTACCAAGCTGCGCCCATACCGAAGGAGTAAACTCCATATAGAGCTGCATAACACAAACCATGGTGACTGAAATGTCATCAAGTTCTGATAAAACTGGCGCTTTAGCAGCATCCACGCTCATCTCTTCCGCCATAATTGCACTGGTCTCTTGTTGCTGCTTGCTTACATCACGACTCCGCCAAGTCCAAAAGTACTGCCCCTCGACACTGATTAATCCTGTCACTTTCTAACCGGGCTAAACGGTTCAGATGAGAGCTTTGCAAGATGGATTCTCTATTGAGAAACACGGAAACGGGCGTATCCATCTGCTTTGCAAGGTTAAACAAAAGAATCCGGAGTTAGAAAGGGTGAAAAGGTTGAATAAAATAGTTTTATGTCTAAGATTAGTGTTCTTCCAAAGCAAACTTTATTGGCTGTGAGCTGGGCTGCTGTTAATCTTAATGATGGATGACTGAAATCCTTGAATTGTTTATGTATACAACTATTGGTAATTCGACTTTAATCAATCGTTGACTAATGTGTTTTGTATCTAACTAGCAGCTTTCTGTAATTATAAACACTAATAGATCAGTTTTTTACAGTGCATGCTGGTGTAAGACTTTTTTCAGGTGCATCTGAAATGAAGGCAAAAATAGTCAAAGCCAAATATGATAAGTGTGACCAACTCTGAGCTGGGTTCAGTCCCAATTTCTGAGTTTACCACTGTAATTTTATTTCAGGAAAATTGATTTAATTTGAAAAGTATTCATGACGTTTTTTCAGACGTTTACAATAATCACTTGTGTGTTGACAGAGAGCCATGCGTTCATTTACCCCAGGGGCTGAAACCAGCAGCAGGCTCAGAGATAGAGGAAAACACTGAGACTGTTAAAAGTTGTTTTCATCTCAGCTAGTTTCCATGGTGTGTTCGCTGGCCGAAACAAGCACGACTGTTGCACTGTGGCCTGCTCTGTGCTTCCTGAGCTGAAATACCACAGGGGAACAATTCTGCCGTGCGTGCCATCGTGACGTGACAGACCTGCTCTCCTGTTGATAGTATCATTCATACTCCCCATTACAGGAAGGATTTAACTTCATCATACTATTGAGACATGCTGGACTTCCCACAGACCTTTATTGTTTTTACTGTTAAGGTATGTGGCTTAAAGGAACCACATGGACGTTCCCTCATTGTGCTCTTCACGCCTTAATGAAGCAGCATCACTTTTCGTTGCTGTTCTGCTTTTATTTTCTCAATTGATTATGTGTGGTGTCACAAACTTTCCACTATTGGAAACCACCTCTGCCCCCCTCCCTTTGTTTAAAGAGGAGATCTCATCTGCCACTGCAGCTCATTGGACCAGCTGAGAACAGTGAGTCAGTTTTGTCGATAAGCCGACAGGAAAACAACAGCCCATGTGGAGGAATAAGATAGCGCTGCCAACGTTTCCAGGAGTGCTCTCAACCAACTGTTAGTTTTTTCCAGATAAATGGCATGAATTCTTTCATTTTATTCAGTCACAAAACATGCAGATAGAGGACACAAAGCTGCATATACCACAGATTTTCAAATACTAGAGCCTTTCAGGTGAATTATTTTAGAGGAAGTGCTTAAGAAAGTTAAAGGGGCACACTTTTGTGTATGTCAAATAACTGATGCTTGAAGATCAAGTACTAGTGCAGGTGAATTTCTTTAGGGCCAAGTGCTAAAAACAGTAAACAAAACTTTCCATACACTCTTTTAGGTGTAAAGTAATATCAGTCTGATGAAGTCATGCCAATCCAGACTCATTTACATACTTTTGTGTTGTCTTTAGATAACTGATTCTGAACATGAGTCACACTCATCTGACTATGTAAGAAGTGCTAGGAACGATGTGAAAGCATACTATTTACTTCCATTTACTGTAACTTCTTTTTCTCTACATTTCACTCCACTTTCAGCATTCTGAAATGATTAAGCTCTCTGAGTTTTATATCTTATCTTAGATATCTTGTTTCTGATGAATTGAAATGAAAAGGATAAATTTAAAAGCATTTTATTTTTCTAGTAATTGGGTTTTAAACTACATTAAAGCTAGAATGGTCTGAGTTTTGTAAATGTGATGCATGTATCCGCCATTAACACAACTATAATGGTATTATTATCAGACAGTCACTTTTCATTTCTGTGGATTTCATTTATTACCTATGTTATCACAAGACTGTGAACATAAAGAGTAGATCCAGGCTTTACGCAGTGATATATTAAACTGTACTCTTTAGTATATCAGACCACACTTCTTAGTGGCCACTGTAGGCTAGTAAGATAAGAAAATATATTCCTCGATTAGTCCCAAAGGCATAAACTACATTTAAATATCAGTGCAGATATCTGTATAAGCTACAATTAATTTATAAATATCTGCATATTTAACGTCAACAAAAATCTGATATCGTGCGTCCCTAGGGGCTAAAGAAACTGTGGGCAACTGAAATGCATAGTATAATAAATATGGTAGCATTAAAACAGAATACACACAAATATTTACAAATGTGCAATAGAGGGGCTATACAGATGTGCAGGTATGTCAGTGAGGAAATGAGGGATGCACGCAAATTCACATCCCAGTGAACTTCTCTGCACTGGCTCCCTATAAAATCTAGAGCCTATTTTTTCTTCTCACTTACAGAGGTTGTAATGGTCAGTCATGGCCAAGACATCTGAAAGAGCTCATAGTGCCCCATCACCCCTCTAGGACATTATGCTCAGAGAATACAGGCCTGCTTGTGGTATCAAAAGTAGTCTGGGAGGTAGAGCCTTCAGTTATCAGGCCGTCTTCTTTGGGATCATCCACCAGTCAGGGTCCGGGAGGCAGAAGCTCTCGCTACCTTTAAGAGCAGCCTTCAAACTTTCCTTGGCTGACTTGGTGCAGCCCCTGGTCCAATGCTTTAAAAATATCTGAATTTTTTCTTACTTTTTATCTCATGTTCTTCAGTACCTATAATTAGAAAAAAACAAAGCTTTCAAGAGCTTCAAATACAGATCCACATTTTGACTTGAAAGCATTGTTTTATTTTTGTATGGCAGATTGTATTTTCTTATATAATTTGATTTGGATTAAAAAGTATTATTCCATTACTCTCATCTTTTGTGTGTTGATAATTAATATTTTATTCACAGTGGACAGGTAAAAATAGCCTAATAGCATGTGTTAAGACAGCACAGAGACTGAAGAGTCATAAATATAAAGACTTCTTGGATGACTGATCTATATCCACATATTGTATTCAGCCTGTGCAATTATTAGCAGGAAGTTTTGTTTCTAGTTTCTGTTTTCCAGAAAGTTTGTTTCCCATTATGATTGGAAAAATGTCAGATGCGTCTGTGGAATAGTGTAGCAGTTATTTATTAACCAGTTAACCAACTGTACTGCTTACTTCAAATAAAGACCAAAACACTCATTTTAATTCCCCTTACCACTTGCGTTTTTTTTTTTTCAGGGATCAAATGGCTGTCAAACTACCTTTTAACTTTTGAACTGTTCATGATATCATTGGTTACATTTTTGAGATCAACAGCTCAGTTGCATATGCAAGTGTGCGGTGATTGCTAAAGTTTGTCATTAGCTCATTCTGCTTAGCTGAGTGTCCTGGTGCTACACAGACGTGAAGCATCCAGCCACACGGGGTGTGTGAGTTTTGCACCTCATGTAAATACCCCGGATCATCGGTAGGCCTAAAAATATCAGCGACATTACCAAAATCCACACCCCAGGCTTGTCTGTGACCAATATAACCCCTGCAGAGGCTTTCATGCTGGACTGTGGCTACTAAGAATATCACCTTTTTGTCAGAGGGCCTAGACGGGCGTGCTTTAAATAGCAGACCAGGGCTGTATTGAACTTGAGACATTATGTAAGAGGATAGAGTGGTGGCTGGATGCACACTGGGTCTGTTTCCCTTCAACAGCTCAAGGCCTAACCTGCAGCTCACTGCTGCCTCTGTGTCTCCTTCAGTACACAACTTAAATCTCTTCAAAATATCTTCTTGTCTGATGACATGTCTTCAGACAAAACCTGCTTATTTGAAATCTCATTCTCTTTGTTTTGTCTCTTTTTCTCCCATTGCCCAAGGCCAGATGCAGGGGAATGGGGAGCCTGTTGGTTGTCAAAGGGAATCCTATTCTTGGAAAGCCCTGAGTCACTCCTGCTCCTGTAGTCATGATCTGAGCAGGAGAGGGAGGGAGAGAGCACTGACATGGTTGGATTTGAAGCACATGCTGTTCAGTCTCTTTTTAAGACTGAAACTGATAAAAAAAAGGGCATACCTGCAGTTCCACATATCAAAACTCCTCTGTTGCAGCCATATTAGACTTTGTGTTGGATTTCCATTCCATTTATATGCCAACAGCAGTCTACACTCTGAGCCACACATAGAATTTTTCATCGTTTCTGCCTGTAATATGAAACAGCTGCATGACTAACCTGCCTGCCCTCCTCAAGACTTGTCCGCTTGCATGTACTCTGCAAGTGTACCCAGTAACTTACAGGTTGTTAGAATTTCTGTCACACTTGCTGACATCTTTATGTTGTCTTGTAGGTGAACTGCAGAAACGTTGCAGTAAACTGAAAAATCATTCCACAAAAACAAAAATATTCTATAACAAATTAGTGCTGCACAACTAACCTTTCATAACTGTAACTGTGATGTCAGGCCAAGCTAACATAGAGTTACATGACAAATTTCAATTATTTTTATATTAAGTTGTACTTAAAAGGTTTACAAAAATTCCTGCAGAAAGTGACACTACTTCACTTTATTTATTTTTTTTAATGCTACTGAATATTTGCTTTTTTTATGATTAACACGCACTTCAAAACTATCATTAGGCCTATTCTTTGCATTTTCCTTGATAACCAAGCAAGTAAAATCATGTTACCATTTATGTATTATATGATAATTGCAAATCACAGTATTGTTCAGTATATTCACTGTTGCCTGTTATCGAATTTTGCACCACTACAACAAACAGTGAAACAGTCAGTTTATTTTGATTAGCAAATAAAGGAACAAAATACTTAAAACAGCAATCATGGAGGTTTCACCTTCAACACAAACATAAAAAACAATAAAGGATTGAGCTAATCGAAAAGTTGTAGGCTAAAGCTCATGCTTATTATGCTTACCCTTTTTACAAAGTAACTTCAGCTGGGCCACTCATAGATTTCATGGTTAGTTAGAGTACATTATAAGTCTTCTTGACAAACAAGCAAACCTTTGAGCATCTTACAAAATAAACAGAAGTAAAAGAAAGCCCCATAACAATAATCCAGTCTTATTTTTCCAAACTCTTCATCATAACTGATCTTTGTATTTTTCTAACATTTTGTTTTTAAACTTTTTTTAAATAAGGAAAGTGAAATGCACATTTTTAAATCAATGATCACAGCTGTTCCACAGGTTTACCCCTCTAACAGAAACACACCTCTGCTTTATATTTGTTCTTGCCTTGTTTTTTTTAAATGACCTGTTTCTCTGAGTTCATATCAACTTTCTCTGACTTCAAACAGCCTCTAAATACCGCAGCACACCCTGTTATGTTCTTTGTACATAAGCTGTGCTGTTTTCAAATCAACTAAATCATTAAATTTAAGAGCATTTAAATTAATAAACAGTTTGTATGTTGGTTCAAGGAAACTTGATCATGCTTTAATTCTTATAGCTCTTTTCTGTAACTTTTAAATTAAATTTGTGTTGGTTTTATATGTGTTACCCCATATCTCTACACAGTTGGTCATATATGGAAGTAATACTTGAATGCATGCAACATTTTCTGGTAAAAATGCAAAAACATTTCCCTAAAGATAAAAATAATACATATAAACTTAAAACACATTTTACAAAATGCAAAATGCAAAAAAAAAAAAAGAATAGAGAAACATAAAATTTCATTAGAAAACATTCACAATGGCCATTTCATTTTAATATAGTAGTAGAAAAAGCGACATTTCACAAGTAATATTTTAATAGAATATGGAAGCATTTCCCTAAATGCAAAAATATTTAATGAAGATAAGGGAAACCAGTTCACAACAAAAAACTCAACGAAAAGCACAAGCACTTCAATTACTGGAAAGAAATATATAACAAAATGCATTTCATTAAACCCAAAATATTGCAGCAGTAATATTTGAAACATTTCCCATGATGTAAATTACTTGACAAGATGGGAAACTATTAAGCTACTATTACACTAGGGCTGGGCAGTTAATTGCAATTAGATTAAATAGCAATATGGTATGCTGCAATTTTCAAACCACAGACAGTGCAATATTTGAAATCTGAAATGTGTCAAAATATCAATTTAATATATTTGTTTGCAGCAGAGAATTAATGCTCTACTCATTATGCATACATACAAGTGTCTTTTTCATAATAGTTGACTAAAATCCTACTTTTCCAGTTCGGGCATATATTTTTCGTAATCTAAATAAGAAGAACATCAAAAAATTATCATCCCTTCAGTATAGCAATCAATATCAAAATTGCTGTATGAGCCAAAATCCCGATTAGATATTGTTTTTCAAATCTTTCATCCCTAGTTTAATTTATCTTATATTGCCTTGGTTATAATACTGAATGATTTATTGCTTATGTTTGTTGAATAATACATAAGATGAGGAACATAAAAATATTTGCATGCTAAATTGCAATCGCGATTCGATTTTTTTCCTCAAATGATTCAGCCCTATATTAAACTTACTGAAAAATATCAGTATTCTGCTTTTGCATGGCAGGTGTGCCTGTGTGTTTAAAAGGTTCCAGTTTCAACAAAGTTACTCAACCCTAGTTCTAAACCAAAAGGTTACTTCTAATATTTTAGATACCAGTAATAAGCACCCAGAGGGATTTAAGCAAAAATGTTGTGCAGTTTTGTTCTTGTGGATTTGTAAAGTACTTTTGCAATGCTACAGCAGATTATTTAGTGTTTGAACAGCAGCTGATTAGTGTCACCCAGAATATGAAGATAAATATTTAGGGTAATTGGATTTGGATAATTATTTCTTGTTCCATTAAAAAACTTTTTTATCATGTGAGGTCCAGTACAACATAAGGGTCCAAGATATTGCAGTAAACTAGGGATCTTTGCCAGTAGGGGCTTTCCTTCATTAGAAATGTTTTGAACATGTAATTTAAAGAAGCTTTACAAGTACAGAATGTTGCTCATTTTTTAATAAACAGATTTAGATATTTAGAAGTTAATGAAAATAGGGAGTAGGGTTATTTTTAGGCGACAGTTTGAGGGTTATAGCAATCAGTGCAGTTCTGCAGCTCTCAGGGTTAATAACACAGCTTCAAGTTTATTTTGAGAGGGCATCCTGCAGACATATGAGGGCAATCAACACACTGCAGTTCACAGTAATTTTATTTAATCAACACGGGGCATAATCTCTTTGTATTTGACTTTGGCAGCCATGGTTGTTATCAGCATTTAGTGCTTCTGTCTAATGCCACATAGGAACACTGGCAAATGAATGAACAGTTCACTACTCTTTATCTCACTGGTTTCCAATAACCAGGTCTGTTCCTACAAGAGTTTTTCTTAGTGAGAGAGGGCCTTAGGGTTAATCATTACACACAGCAACACGCTGAAAGAGAAAGGGCAAATACATTTTGTTCTGTGCTTAGACACAGACGGCCTGATGACAAAATGATAGTCGACTGAATATCTTAAAAAAGACTTCTCAGAAAACCTTTCAAGATTTCTGCAGGCAGGATTACATAAGTGACATTTTCAGAGTAGAGTCTCATAATTAAAAATAAAATGTCTTGTTCAATCAACCTTTTAATAAAAGGACAGAGCCAAAAGCAGACTGTGAAACAAAATGTGTTTAGTCATCACTGATAGAGACGTGTCTTTTTAAAATCTGGAAAACACAAACTTCTATCATTTGTTTGCTTGATGAAGAATTTAGGAACATTAAGGTTGAATAACTTAGAAACTTTGGCATTGAATCCTGTGTAATGTGGTAGCTGTGTGCAACTAATGTATATATTTTATAATATAAATTTATTCCAAAATATTTACTTTTAATCTTTCTGAAAAATAGAAAGCACAGGCAGTCCTCCTGACTTAAACCATGGTTTAGTGAAGGTCAGTATGTTACTCTGGCTTTGATTGTTTTTCATTGTGAGAAAATTCATTTGTCTATCTCCTAGCTTCCTTTTTATGTAAAGTACAAGCCAAAAGTCAAAGGTTAACTTCAGTTCCCTGATTTTACCTGCAGCAGTGATATCCTTTTTTAGTTGTTCTTATAAAAGCTATGAAAGACTTTAAAATGCCCAACATATAATTTCAACATTTTTTACTTTTAGGTTGTTGTAAAATAGGAGTGCATTGTTTTGGTCAAAGGCATATTGATTTGTCTGATTAGCAGAACTACAGTGTCTTTGGCAGCACCTTCCAAAAAGTTCAACTTTTGTCTTGTCGGTCCACAGAATATTTTCCCAGATGTCATGGGGATCATCTTGATGTGTTATTTTTGGAAAAAGTGGGCCAAGCCTGTGTGTTCTGTTTGGTCAGCAGTGGCTCTTGCCTTGGAATTCTCACATGGATGCCATTTTTGCCCAGTCTCTTTCTTATAGTTGAATCATGAACTCTGACCTTAGCTGAGTCAAGTGAGGCCTGCTGGTTTTTAGATGTTGTTGTGGGTTCTTTTGTGACCTCCTGGATGAGTCGTCAGTGAACTTTTGGAGTAATTTTGGTGGGCCAGCCCCTCCTGTGAAGATTCACCACTGTTCAAAGTTTTCTCCATTTGTGGATAATGGCTCTCACAGCGGTTTGTTTGAGTCCCAAAGCCTTGGGAATGGCTTTATAACCCTTTCCGTCATAGACTGTAGCACTATGTGTTGCTTTTTGAGAACTTTTAGCCTACTTCTCTTCGTCAGACAGGTCTGGCAGTAATCAGACCTCTGTGTGGCAAATGAAACTGAACTCGGCTTTTGAAAACCTTTGGTTAATTACTTCACAATTACTTTTTTCTCATAGGGCCAGGTATGTTTTTTTGTATTTTTTTGCTTAATTACATGAATTCATCATTTAAAAACTGCATTTTGTATTAACTGGGTTGATTTTTGTCTAAAATTAAGATTTGTTTGATGCTCTGTAACGTTTTAGTGTGACAAATGAAAAAAGTAAAAGGGCAAATACTTTATCACAGGACATACAGATGACATTTAAGCAAAAGTGGATCAAATGCTTGTGCTGAGGTCATTGCAGGGTCGTTATAAGTTACTTGTGTTTAAATACCACCTTACTTTTGTTCTCTGCATTTATTTTCCAGCTCATCTGCAAGCTCAGCACTGGAAAATTAATAGCTCTAATGGCATACTGCTGAATTGGCTGGATTGGGGGGGTTTAGCCTTGCGAGGGCTAACTATGATCCTGTGTAACTACGCCATGCACGATTAGGTGTAATCTCCAGGCACAAGCAACACAGCTGTTGCATTTAGCCTCCGACCAGATAGCAGGGACCTTGTTGCTCTCGGAGATTCTGGCACCCTGAGCTGGCCCTGGCCCGATCTGGTCTGTGTTACAGCCAGAGAAAGCTTTGTTAGCTTTGGGATCACAGAGGGGGGCTATGGAGCAGAGCTATCTGACGACCACTCTCCTCTCAGGGTACGAGAGGGGAGAGAGAGGTGAGGCTGAGGGAGGAGGAGGAGAGCAGAGGGTGGCTGGACCAGTCTGTCAGAGCCTGTCACATTCATCTGAGGTGGGAAAGGCAGGGGGACGACTGATAGCACTGACGGGTGCTGGTATCAGGCCTGCTCACGCTCATCCAAATCCAAGATTAAAGGCCCCCGCCTCCTCTCTCGCTCGCTCTCCCTCCTGCACTCTCTCTCTCTCGCTAACACTCTTACAAAGCACCCCCCCATCGTTTCTCTCACTGTCTCTGTCTCACTCTATCTAACCCAGTAACACTTTTACAAGCAATCCCCCCTCTCTCTCCCTTTCGTCTCTACATCTCCCTCACTCCCTCCCGCCCTCTCTTGTGTAACCGTGCCCAGTGCTGGATTACTAAGCTCTGAGGCTGCTGAAGCAAGGGGCTGTGGCAGGCTTCGACCAGAATGGTGAGGTAGGGCACAAACGTTCACATTCAACTTTGGTGTTTTTTCTGATTTTGCACAACCCTCGCTCTTATATTACCCTCCTTTTCCCTTGAACATACCCTTTAACTCTGCTTTAGATTGCCTATAGTTTAATACACAGAATAGTGCTGCAGGATAGCAAATGAACTTCTGAGAGCATGTGGAGAGCGTGGGCATATACAAAGCTCTGTAAAGTGCACTGTGTTACTGCAGATGGGGGATGTAGCATTGTTTGGCAACTATAGGGTTAGGACCAGGCTTTAGTTGTTAAGACGGGTAAAAGTGTGTGCGATTTGGTGCCAAGATGCTCCAGTGAAGGTTCAGGGAAAGGTGGCTGCCTGGCTCAAGCCTTCTGTAAAGTCCACCAGGGTTTTTCCTGGCTCAAAATAAGTGGGTGTACACATGCATTTCTGACTCAACCTAACAAGCCACATTAGGAATTATAATTATTGTGTAATTGAGAGAAAGAGCAACTTCACATTAAAGTCTGTTTTATAAAACAAACAAATGCACCTGTTTATAAAAGTAAATAAGATACAAAATAAAAGCTAATGTGTTAATTTACATAGTAAAAAGGAAAGCTTGCTCATTTAAATTAGAGCGAGGGCAGTAAATCCAAATTTCAATTGAATTGCAGCATGTCCTACTGCAGGGGTGTCAAACTCAAGGCCTGGGGGCCAAATCAGTCCCGTGGTGCAGTTATACCCGGCCCACCAGATCATGTGATAATTTTATTAGCTATAACTGGCCCACCAGTAGCTATGAGGTCCGCAGATTTCCTCCAGTATAAAAATGTAAACTTAACCTTGATGATTTATATTATCCCTGTTGAGTCATAAAAACTAGAAAAAGTAAACAGTAAAAATAATTTGATAAAAATCAGCAATGTGGGAAAGAAATTCATGTTTTCTCTATATTTTCAATTTTGCATCTTACAGTTATGACCAAAAGTAATGGCTTTGACTTTTATTACATATTATAACCTTACATCTCATAACCTTCACTTTTTATCTCATATTTTTACCTTTTAAATACATAATTTTGAATTTTAAATCCTATTTTGACCTTTTAAAATCATGATTTTGACTTATATTTCATGCTTTGACCTTTCTCAACTGCTAACTTTGACTTTTATCTCATCTTTTTTACCTTAAAAAGTCATGATTATTTTATTTCATATTTTGACATTTGAAACTCATGATTTCGATGTTAACCACATATTTTGACTGTTAAAATCATGATTTTGAGTTTTATTTCAGTTTTTGACTTTTATAATTAATGGTTTCAGTGTTCTAGCTCTTATTTTTCCTTTTAAAAACATTATTTTGACTTTAATTGTCATGTTTTTACCTTTTAAACTTATAAGTTTCACTTTTTATCTCAGATTTTGAGTTTTTAACTTATCATGTTCACCTTTTAATTGCAAAATTATTTATCATTAGTGCCAATTTTTTTTTACCCCCAAAATTCATTTCTGGTGAAAATAAGGTTGGCATTTTATGGTTAAATATTGACCCTGTTAGGCCCTCAGGTTAGACCCAAGTTCAGAATCTGGCCCCTGCTGTGATTGAGTTTGACACCCCTGTCTGACTTTATTTTTCAAATCACAGAAAGTTCAGTATTTTTCACCTGAAATGTTTCAAAATACCACATTTTTTGCAGCGGCAGAGATCTTATGCTGTACACACCATGTAAACATTCAAGCGTCAGTTTTCTTTAAAGTAGTTTACAAATATCCTTCACACCTTGCTTTTCTTGATCAGAGTGAGAATGACATAAGATTGATCATTCTAACAACTCGTATCTAATTTGTAGTATGAGTCAAAATAATCGCAGTTAGATATTTTTTAAAATCGTTCAGCCCTGGTTTAATCGATTGAGCATTGTGTTATAAAATAAAATGATTTATTGCTTTTGTTTGCTGAAAAAGAATAACATAAGGTCCTTGAAAAATAATTATGTATATTGCAATCATAATTAAAAAAAAATCAGTTGCAGTCAGATTTTTTCCCAAACTATTTTGCCCTAGTTTTTTCTCCAGAAAATTTTGAGGATTTAATGCTTTTTTCATGTATTCTTATGTATTTTTGAGCGACTGTGTGTCAACAACATGTCAGTCTCTTTAAAGGAAATCAATGGATGCCAAGTTTCACAATCTAGCAGACTGAAAGTGTCATCAATCAGATGTAATCCAAGGATTACCGGTAAAGACAGACAGAAGTTTACCTTTTCACCTAAGATGAACTCTCCCCTTACTGAATTAACTATTTGTTTAAACTAGGACTGCCAATGAATAAATTTCAGCAGTGAATAATCTCAGAATGCATGCAGTTAATCGCAATTAATCTTCTGTTTCATTTTGAAATGTCACTAGTTTGCATTTAAAACTGTTTTCATCTCATTTCTGATTCTTCCTCTTCTTAAACTAAGGCTATCAGACTTCCTGTTTGGAAGAATACCTGCTTTTATGGAAAGAAGGTAAGGAACTTTGGGTAGATCAAAGATTATGACGTTGACCTAACTACAGAAAAAAAGAGCTTGTAATGGACTGTGAAGGAAATAAGGGGACAGTAAAAAGATAAATGTGTGATGTTAAAAGGTGTAAATAACTTTTGACTTGTCCGCTGAGCCCTCAGTGAATTCTTTTTAAGTGAAATAAGACATTACACACGTTACACATTACTGTGATTGCAGGGATGTTGTGTCCTAACCAACAGCAATTATGGACCTTAGTTAGTCGAGATTAAAGCTTTAATTCTGACAACTGTAGTTTAAACATAATTAACTTTCTTGGCTATATTTTAATGCAGTATAAACTATTCATTTTTGCAAATTAGAGATCGATTTTATAGCAGTGGTTCTCAGCTGTTCCAGGCTCAAGACCCAGCACCACCTCCTGAGTTAGAAACTGCTCTTAGTTCCTCTTTTGGGTTAGGCATGCCTTTTCAAAACTCATCCCCAGGTCTGGAAGATAGTTTTTTAAAAATCAAGCTGTTTCCATTACTTCTTCTTTCTGTATGCTCTTATTTCTCTCTGCCTAATGCCATTCTTTATTGCTGGTGATTCCACTTTGGTCAAGACATGTCAGCATCTTTCTGCAGCCGCAGTGATGCAAAGAAATCCACAACTGCTTCTTCATGTTTCATCTCACTTTAAAAACTCACGGACAGCCCAGTGGACAAGTCAAAAGTCAGGGGCAAGACAAGGGGCTGTTGGGGGGGCAGGGTAGGGGAAACACAGCAGTCCAACAAGTTCCTTTTCATTCATTATCTTTATCTATCTGAAGTTCCTTGCATGTCATATTTAATTTAATTTAATTTAACAATATCATCAAGTCATGAGGGCACGGTATATTCAGGAAAAGCCCTTCAGACAGGTTAACAATCATGCAAGGTGTGCTGATGCTGATTCGCTCTTGTTCAGTGTTTCATGTGTCAGTCCAGTGTTTGCATCAAGCCCATTTCCATAGTTGAGATATTTTTTTGAGTGGCAGCAGTTCTGTGCTGGAGGATTAGATATGGATTAGTGACATAAGGCATTTTTTGACCCACTGTTATTATTTTTCTGTATGAATCTGTGTGGGATTAAAAGACCGTACAATGAATAATCTGTCCACCAGCTGACACGCATGACCTGTCGATGGCTTTTCAGTACAGTAACCCAAATGTGGTGCCAGCTTGAGTTGTATCTAAAGAAAGCCTTGAGAATAGTGAAAACAAATCCTTCAAAGAACAAAAACCCTGAATTTAAAGCAGTAACTTTTATGCACATAAGGTCTGTATTAAGCTTGAAGCATTAGTGTGTAATACCAGTGCCTCAGTGTTTGGGCATACACACGATTAGACACTGATTATATTACTTGTTCACTGCCCTTGCGGTTGTATTTTGCTTTTTTTAGGCTTCAGTATTTGAACAACAGATGCTATGGTTATACACTGGAAACAATCTGCTCTGCTACAGCAGTGGAGCTGTAACACGAAAAGCCAGATGAGAGTAAGAGGAGTTGACGAAAAACCATGTGATGAAGCAGTTGAACCAGGAGACGTCTGAAAATCTGATGTTAAGATCACAGTTAGCTCTCTGAGCTATATTGGCATGCAAATAGATGAGCATCAGTGTTGCTAAAGGGTAGTTACTCTGGGCATACAATATTTTGTCTGCATATAAGTTACAATCCAAGTCACGATTGAAATAGACAAATTATGTATTACAAACACGTATGTCAACTTTCCATTTGTTTCTCTAAAAAACCTCAGAATTTTGACTTTAGTTTAATTATTCATTCATTGCATTTAAAGTTTCTTTATTTATACATTTTAAAAGTTTTTGTATTTACTGATAGAAAAAGCGGCTTGTGGTAAAGAACATAATTAATGTTCATGGTATGCAGGGAAGGTGGAGGGTTTAGTCCATAGCCTCATATTGACTGCAGAGTTACTATGGCCGATGTTAACAGGAACCCTGCATGATCAGACATTATCTTGCTGGATAGATATTTGTATCTATCATATGCATATTGAGCTAAAAAAAAACTCACTAGATACCTGCGTTTTGAGTAATTTGAGTTTATAAATTCACCAGAAGGCTGCAATGTTTTGGTCCTCACAGGTAGTGTGACGTCACAGTGCCACAGCACTCCTAACCATTTCTGTGATGGTTGCTGTGGTCCACAGTTGTGAGAGAGTTTGAGGTACTGATTATATAAAATGGTAAACCTGAACACAATAAAGATTCAGGATGTACTTTACACACTAAACATTCAGGAGATAAGTTTGCATTTTATAGACATTTTGTTTCTTTCTGTTGCTTTTTGCCTTAAAACAATCGTTCAATACTAGCCATGACCTTTCTGAGTCAAAGATGTTTTTTATATCTTAGGAACAAGATACTCTTTGATATTTTTAAGGATCAAACTTGAAACATTCCCTCTACCCTTTAAGTAACTTCCCTGTATGCCTATAAATCTGTCTCAAGCTCAATCCGCCCACCTCACCGCCAGACTTTAGATATATTTCTAATGTCACAGGGAGGGCATTGTCTCCTACATGTTTTAATGACTAATCCTCTTGTAATCGGTTATGTGTAAAGTTCCTCCTATAATCTGCTCCCTCTGCCTGTGGTATGAGAGAAAGCGAGGCAGCTCGGTTTTGCCCCCCCTCCCCCCTCACTGCGGATAAGAGGGTCAGGTGCAGTCTGGGTCAGATGTCTGCTCTGTTCTGTGGTGATACCTCTACGCCAAGCTGCTCCTGTCCAGGTTTTCTGCTTCAGGGCTGCTTTAATCAGTCAAGACTCTCTGTTCATGCAAGCTGGACTCATATTTGTGTTTGGATCAAGCAGATTTGGGGATTTTATTTAATACTGGACTAGTCCTGTGGTTAACCTCTAACAATAGAAAATAATCCATGACCAAAATGGATAGATGAACTGTCTCTGTTACAGTCTTGCAGTAGTATTAATGGAAGGTATTTGTGTCCAAACTCTGTCACATATTTGATCTTATTCAAACTTTTCCTGCTGTTTCTAACTGTTTCATATCTTTTTCCGGCCTTTTTATGTTTTCTCTCTCTTATAATCCCAACGAGTCAGACCGCTTCATGATTGACAGGAAGTCAGCGTCAGTTTAAGGCATCTGTTAAATGCAAAATTTTAAAGTCCCTTATCTCCAACAATGTATCTTACAATTGCATTTGGCTTCGAAAGAGCAATTTCATGCCTTTTATTTTGGTTCAGCTAATTTCTTTCCCAGTTTATTTAATCTCTGTTGTTAAGGGCTGCTTTGGTACCTTTTAATCCGGGCCCGTCTTTCTCTTTTTTTAAAAAAGCAATAGTTTTGACCAAAGAGAAAATCACGGTCATTGTGGTCAACATTGAGATCTCAGATCTCTCATCATATGGGGAATTTAGAATTTTACTACCTGTGTTTTTGATTTATAAAGGATTAGAATAATTCATGATGAAAGGATATGGCTTTTCTAGCTTAGCATGGAATGGAAGTATTTTTCAGGAAGCTTAACAGCCGTTTGATGAGTGTGTTCCTGCTGCACCTAAGCTGTGATGTGGCTTGATTTTTATTTTGGCATGCATGTCAAGAGTCAGGGCTTTAGACTGCCTTTGTGAGGGCCATGCCTGATGCTCAAGTCTCATGCACTGTACACTGCCTGCACACATCTCTTAGCCAAAATAGACAGGTAAATAGTAAATAGACAGAGCAATATTTATCTTGTTTTAGCAGATATGTTCACATCAGTGGAAAGTGTTTCTTGACTGGTCAGATGAATGCCATAACCAAAAAGGCATCAGTCTAATAAAGCTGTTCTCTGAACTTCAACTGTTGTTGGAGCTTTCTGTTTCCACTAAGGATGTTCCTGAGTATTCCCCATTCGGCCAAACGCTCATTTAAATTTGTTAAACCGCCTAGTCTAAAGAAAAGACAATTCTTAGAAAACAGTCAAATTCCTCACAGGGTCATTGTGTCAGCAGGTGTGATGTGAGTCTGATATATTCCCTGCAGCGTGGCTAACATTACAAGCTAGCTCCACCAGCCTTTGTTCCTCTTTGTAGATTAATATCGTTCTTTGATATGTGGCCCTTTTCACTTCAGTTGACATAGTTATTTGTGAATTCAAGCCTACATACCACTTTACCTCTGTTTATTACTAAAAAAACTGTCATACCGCTCTGTTCCTAAACAGCTAAAATCCTTTTAGCTAAAATCCAACACTGCAGAAATGGCAGTGTGACGTGCGCCATGTCACATCACCAGCCTTGGTATTAAACATGCAGCAGCCGTCACGCTACTAACTCACTGAGGTAGTGCTCGCCACAGCTGCAGCTTTTTCCTTGGTGTTGGTTGACCGAATAAGGTTGAGGCAGCATGTAGAATATGATGGGCTATTGATGGGCTTCAAAAGCCCCCTTCAGTAACCACATGGGTGACTTCACTAACTTGTTTATGTACCGTCTCTAGCCACGGTATTTTTTACAACTGCTTTTGTTGTAATGGCTACATTGGTATCAGTACAGGTAAATCGTCCATATCACAGTAAGCATGATAAAACTGCTTGTTTTTCCACTCAGCTTTTAAAAAGTATCCCTACAGAGATAGACCTTTTTTAAAAGGGTTAATTGTGTTTTTTCAACCATAAGCAGAAGTTAATTTGCTCCCTTTAAGGGTGACAGACTCTACTGACTAAAACAATAATTTTACCTCACAGATCACAGGAGTTCCTTGTTGGTGTGTTTATTGTTGTGTGTTTTAAACTGCCTGTACAGAGTCCACACTACATTTGTAACAATAAAGCTTAAAATAAATACATCAGTCAAGGGAGCAGATGACAAGTGACTTCTGTGTCCTGGAAGATAAAATTACTGTTTTTGCTACTGGAGTCTGGTGGCTGTCGAGAGAACAATATTACCACTTTCTCTGTTGACAGGACAAGCTTGTATTTCTTCAACAGAAAAGTCTGCAGGATTACATTCTAACACCTAAATAATGATCTGACTATGTCATAATGTGAAAACAAGCTATTTTAGTGGATCTACTTTAAATTGGTGCATTCGCACTGACTGATTAGGTGCTATTATAAACAGTTTTGCTGCTCCTAGTTTAAGCTTTTACTTGAGTGATAACAAATTGTATTTGTGCATAGCTGTCATTTCAACCTCACTTTTTTTTATTAGAGTCCAGGTTTAAAATACTAGAATTCTCTTTCATGTCAAAACAACTGAAACAGGTGGTGTCACACATGATAGTTATCACATTTTCTTGGTGGTTTTATAAGTTGTCAAAAAATCAATGGCTAATTTATTCCCTTTTTTAATACACAGATACAAACTTAACCTTCCTACCATACTCTGTGTAACCTGACACACCAGATAGACCTCATAAATCCATTGCATGGATATTTCACATTCATCTGGGAAAGCTTGCTACCAAAGCTTTTGAGAAGGGCAGGTCTAATAAAAACACTTTCTGTGTGTCCCATTCATCACAGGCCAATCAGAGCAACAAAACATGGCGTAGTTGCACGCAGCTCTGCAACAATCCTACAAGTAAACGCTACCATAGTTTAGGAACTGTGGATTATGATGTGGATTAAATGCTGCGGCTGGTCGGGAGAAGTGCAAAAACTTCTCCTCAAAGAGGAGCTTACAGTATGGCTCTTTGCTCTTGTTTTAATAAAGAAATGTGGTCCAATTCTGATTGAACTGCTGCTATACCAATGCTATAGCTCAGCTGACTGCTCCATCAGCACTCAGATCCACACTACACCCCTCTGCCCCTCTTCCCCCGTGACTCTAGCAAACTCATGCTGAAGCAGGTCAGCAGAAGGGTGGAGACATCCTTTTGCCATGAAAAACTGTACTGCTCTATATTGTATAAAGAAATGTAGTCCAGTTATGATAAAACTGCTGCTATACTCCAACAAGTTAACCACAAGGAACACAGAAATTGCTGTCGGCTCACAGTACAACTAAACCCTGCCTGTAGCTTCCACCTAGTTCTCTTCAAATGATGCTAAATGGTCCAAACAGCATCTGGTTTGCCACAAACATGGTAGACGAGAGCTCAGGAAGATGAATTTGCTGGATGACAGACATGGAGTCTGTCCAATCCATAGGCTTTGCAAATGTATTTGTATTTCTGCATGTCTGTAGTGTCAAGGGATGTTGTCAACAGAACAAGCCAGACCTGAAAAACAAGAGAGGAATAATGGATCATGGATCAAAATCAGGAAAATGGCAGAACTTTTTAAGGAAGGATGGAAGTGAGTTAGATGTTTTAAATGTATCGTAAGATGGTACCACACCCAAGTGAGGAAGTGAAGTCAATGTGAGACTGCAGGCTTTAGTGGATTTTCAACAACTACCCCAGAGTAAAAGATACTCATCCATATATGGGCAGTGATTGGTGCATTGTTTAAAACACATGGGTCTATTTTTATATGTAAAGGGAGTATATGTCCAGTGCAGACCAAAGATTTATGATACAACCAGACCATTTTGAAACATTGCGGTGGACAGTTGCAGTTACCTTGGATCAAGCTGATTGATCAGCGTTTCACTTTGTAAGGGAAATGGTATATGTAAATCTCGTTTTGATGCAGTTTGGAAAGGTTATATCTGTCTTTTATTTGAAAAAACAAACAAGTTTTTGACTTTGAAGCCTAAGCCTGATAACCCTACTGTCTTCTTGATCAGCTGTGCATGAGAACAGCATGTATGGCACTGCAGAGCTCAACAGTGCCTGCCCACTTTTTCATCAGGACTGGTTACGGAAGTGAAGTTTGCCATTCAAAACCTCCATAGACATTTTGTAAAATCCCTATAAGAGCGCTTTTAATGCATTAACCAAACTTAACAGATACTTGAGTACTCAGGACTATAAGACATTTGAAACTAAGAAAAAGGCAAAGATATAAGACTGTGTACATATTTCTTTACAAGGAGGCAGCAACTACCTATCCCACAGTTCAGTTTATTTGTTGTGTATGGTAGCTTTTAAAGCTTTCAAACCACATATGCACCTTTTTTCTGTGCTTTTTAGTGATTATATTTGAAATAATAATAATATGAAGTAGATTGAGCATGTATCGCTTTATACTTCAGCGACATGTAGTGCCGTCAACAAGTCCAAAAGCCCGTCTTTACAGTGACGTGCTTGTTTGAGTGGAGCCTTTTCAAATGCTTTGATTGATCTGCTGGATGACGTGCTGTCAGCGACACACCTGCTGAGTAACGTCAGCACTACTGTTGGTCTCTTTGTCCACTGTTGTATTTTACTGGGAAACTAAGTGTTCCTAAACAGGACACTTTTATCTGGAAATATTCAGGCTGTTGCTGTTGTTTGCTGTGGTTGTGTGGTTACCAGGACAGTGTAACGGTGAGTTGCGCTCTGGTTTTCTGTCTGTGTATGAGCTTTATTACACATGTATCCGTTTGGTACACATCTGTACCGTACTGAGAGGCCCGTACTGAATGGTTACGGTACAAATGCACGTACCTTTACACCCCTAATATTGACCATAACAATTTCTGGTTCATATTTGCTCATCTGTGGTGACACATGAACTGTTGATGAGTCTTATTTTTATCATACTGTCATGAGATTGTGCCATCATTGTTCTGAAACAGCACTGAAATGCTCACCCACTGTTAGATTTTAGATAGTGTCTTCTCAGTACGGACTTCATGAAGGCACTCTTGTCACTCCCTGCCAGCTCATTTCTGGGTTGAATTCAACAATGATAAGTCTTGGCGCTATCTTTGGGTGCCATTGAATAGCTAGTTTTTAAGATGTGATATGCAAGATTTCCATGACTCATTAAATCCATGTGTCAATGTCAGGAAGACAGTTTTTCCATTCTAGTTGATTCACTGACATACAATGACATTTTCACACAATCGAAGGCTTCAGCTGAAAGTTATTTTTTATAATATAGGGGCTAATTGTTCTCCCCATTCAGTGTAACATCTATTTTCTTATTTCCATTATTACTTAGAACTACAAAAAAATAATGCCTTCTGTAAATGATGAATTATGCTTATCTTATGTAATGTCTTTTATCTTATGTAAAAACTTTTTAGTACAAAAAAGCTTTTTTCTCAGTTTGTGGTGCTGCCAGGATTTAATTTCATTGTACTAGTGCTGTTTATTGATTAAAAACATTAATCAAGTTATTCACATCCCTATCATTTCTTAAGTTTTATTAATTTTTAGATTTTTAAATGTTCTTATTATTAAGTTTTTATTCTCATTATTTTAACTAGGGTTGTCCTGAAGAGCATTTTTGGCCTCTGATCCCGATCCAATTTTTTAATATTGAAATATCTGCCGATACCGAGTCCCGATCCGATACTCATAATTACCTAGATTACAGTTTAAGTTGTTACTACAAGATATCTCAAACGTATTCCATTTAACTCAGTACAGCCAATACTGTTAGTAAAAACATAAAATCACATTTCTGCTTAGAATGGTGTAATAGCTCTGTTTCACTTTAATTATATGTCAAAAAATAAATTTACATATTCACTTAGTGCAGTGTTTAGTGTTCAATCAGATAATCAAAATCCACTTGAAGTGGTCAGCTGAATGACCTGAGCAGTCAAAAAGTGAACTCAAATAACCTCAGATTCACTTAGAGGTGGTGTAACAGAGTCAATAGTCACAATAACATACGAATTCAATAAAGGAATTTTATATATTATAATTCCACATAGAAGTTAACTTGACTTTATTAGTCACAACAAAAACTGAACTCAAAAAATGAATTAAAAACATCCCAACTCCACTTTAAAGTGGTGTAAACAGTTTAACTTATTTCTCAGAGACTCAGCAGTGACATGGGGCAAACATCTGAGCTCCAAATGTCTGTAGTGAAGCTAACGGCAGTGAAGTTGCTTTTCTCTAGTATGCTATCACATACTTTGTTGTCACCACAGAGATGGCTGGTTGTCCAAAGCGATGAACTCGACCACTTTCTCTGTCATCTTTCTTGCCTTATCCCTCTCTCGAGGGTACTTGTCTTTCCTCTTAAAGTCCAGAGTGTCTTCGGTGAAGCTGCATGTTGCTCTTGTAAAGTCCCTGTATTCCGCTGCATGTTTTGATCGGAGATGACAGTTAGTCAAATTTGTAGTGTCAAACGCAGCGCTGCTGCTACCACCTTGTGAAACGGTCGTGTTACAGATGCTACAAGTGGCCGTTGGACTGTTTTCGCTCTCACGTTTGAAGTATTTCCGCACCGCTGACATTTTAACACATGGAAGCTAGTGTTGCTACTTGCTACTTCTGCTTTGTTGTTACTGGCACGTTTATGACCTGTCGTAAATTTTGCTCCATTTACGGCAACTGACGTAAATGATCAGCTGGGCTGATCGGATCAAATTGCCGATCGCCGATCAATTAAAAATGCTTAGTATCAGCCCCAATGCGATACATGTGATCGAGATCGGGACAGCCCTGATGTCGACAGGTGAGAGCATCTGGCCTTCTAAAATAACTAAGTGCAGCCAGGGCTCAGTCTCTATTTTCACTTCAACAAAACGTCATTGTGAGCAACAAATTCAGTTAAAAAATAAGCAGAACCAGTGTATAAAAGTGATTCTTTAACCAAGAAAATAAAGTTAAAAACCCTATGCTTCTGATCCATACTTCTGTGTCGCCCTGAAAGGCAGCACCCCCCTGCCTGATGTATTTTCATTTCTTGTCAGTTTAGTCAAACTCCTTTCCTTGACACACAAATGTGGCCCTGGAGCTAATGGTGCGTTGGATTAGCCAGCAGTGGCACAGTAGTTAGGGAGGTTTAACCCAATGATCCCTGCTTAAACATGAGCTCTTAATCCACACAGCTGACATTCAGCCATTCACTTCAGCGCTGCTGTGGCACCTACTCACTGCTTCTTCCAGATTACCAGAGCCCTCCACTTATTAAACACATTTTTTCTCAACATTAAAGCCTCTAAGTGTGGCTGCAGATGTGCTGGGTTTTATGTCTTGTAAATGTTTATTTTAATGAGTACAGTTTGGTTTAGTAAAGTACCAGTCACAAACACTCCAGTAAGAGTGCATGACCCAGATAGTCAGCCAGCCTACCTGAGAAGTTGATGAGATAAATATTTGCCTGCGGTGTTTTGCAACTAGAGGAAATGACATGTAATCATTAGCTTTGGCTTGACAGCACTGTAAACCTTGATGTCCTTCCCTTTCAAACCAGGACAGGACATAAAGGTTTGTATTTATTAAATCATTAGGGAATAGATTGGTGGTGCTACTCTGTGTCTACAAAGAAGACCGTGGTGTTTAATCCCAGAGAGAAAAGCATCAAGAGAAAGCCTAGCAGTTAGATAGCACCCCATGTACACAGACAGGCTGGGTTCACATCTGCACTGTGGCTCCGACTTGCAACTCCCCACTCCTTCATCCCTATTTCTAACTCTATCCATGGCTCTCCTCTATAAATAAAGTCATAAAAAGCCCCTAAAAAATATTTAACAAGATAAAACCAAAGAAATAACTGAAGACCAGTTTTACTTAGGGATTTAGTTAGGGATAAATAGTTTGTAGCAAAATAGACGTACCTTAGCCCAAAATATTTTTTTTTCTTACAGAGAGAGCCCGACCGATTTATCAGCGGGCCGGTTAATCGGGCCGATTATAGGGTTTCACAGATTAATCAACAGTGGCCAATATATAGCCGATATATGAGCTTTTTTGCTGTCTCTGCTCCTGTCGCTCTGTGTCTCCATGCTGAACTCAGCCCGAGTGCCTGTCCCCTCCCCCTCAGACGCAGAGTACAGCAGCAGCTCTCCCCCACTCAGTGTTGCCAACTCAGCGACTTTGTCGCTATATTTAGCGAGTTTTTAGACCCCTCTAGCGATTCTTGTTTAAAAAAAGCAACTAGCAACAAATCTAGTGACTTTTTCTGGTGTTGCTGGAGAGTTTTGGAGACTCCGACGTGAAAGCACATATTGTTGTTGCTCTTCTCACTGAGCAGCGGGTGCAGCTGTGGGCCCCTCCCCGTCCCTAAGCACTCACAGGCAGCCTCATCCTCGCGCCGTTCGACTGCACCAGAGTTGAGGACTAACGCTCGTTTCAGACTGGGATCGTGTTTTGCTGCTTGCGTGTGCCAAGCATGTCAGCACCGGTTCCTGCCGGCTTTCACACAGGGCACGAGTTTTCTGCGTGTCTGCCGCATCTCCCTGCTCTCAAAGCCCTGTCCTCAAAGCTACTTGATTCAGTGTATAGAGGAAGTGTGTCGAGAACTATTCAAAACAAAAGCATTCTGTACAAGTGAACGGAGTTTCTCTATAGAAATGCTAAACCAGGCCTTTACTTTGAAAAGCACAAACCAGAAAAGCATTTATATGGTGTTTATCTATCCTGTGACATATTCTACCAGTGTGGAGACAGAAAGTTTCACTAATATTAGATCTTTAGAGAACAGCTTTATTAAACAGGCACATTTAAGCTTGTGGCCTTCCTCAGGATTATCAAGAAACACATTGTAAACATATTGTATGTGCATATTTGCCCAACGATGTAAATATGGCTCTCCATTTATCATTTTCTTGTTTAATATGGTCCACAGCCACAGTATAAGACTATTATACAACATTTTAATGTTGTCTAAGTTGCATCTTTGTGAAATAAACAAAGATAAATGCAACTGGCTATTCACATGTCCACATTTGTGTTCATGTACAGTATATAACCTGTGTATATCAATGTTCTTATTTCATATGTCGGCCAAAATATTGGATATTCGTTTTTTTTTTAGCCCCCAATATCGGTATTGGCATCGGCCTCAAAAATCCCATATCGGTCGGGCTCTACTTACAGACTAATTCCTTCAGCTTAATAGTGTGCCCTGAAGAGGTGAAGTTTAGGATCTGAATTGCAGCTTGCTTCACAGTGTTCTTTAAATCATTGTGTCAGAATTGTCTCAGGAAACCAACTTGTTGTTTAATTAGTAAAATCATTCAAATTTCAAAGTGTTACTGAATTAAATAGGATCATTGAGTGACACTGTTGACTGGGAACTTCAAGTAGAATGTGATATTAAAAGCAGCACTTTCAGGAATGCCTTTTTGCATAGTTTTTTTTAATCATATACATGAGTGTCATTCTGGCAAAATAATACACACAAATCAACCATATGTCAAACATTGCTAATTCTGACTGATTTAACATAGCAAAAATGGTACCAAATGGAGAGCCATCACTGGGTCCTGTAGAAAGTCCTGGGTATTTCCAACTGCCTCATGATACAACATATCAAGATACAGAGGCCATGATATGATGCGTATCCTGATACACACTGACTTGGGGTGATAAACATGACTTAATGAACATGTCCTTTTGAGCACAGGCCTATCTTGTAGATAATTTTGTCGATTTACAGCTGTTGTTGATTTTTTCAAGTTTCCAAAATACAAATTTAGCATAGCACTTTTAATCTGTGATGATGGGGGCATGTAGAATATGTAATATTACACACACACACACACACGGTCCTTAAGGTCTCAACATAAGTTGCAGTCTGAAATGTAGAGCTGATGCTTAAACGCTGCTTGTCCTTAATGGGCCTTTAACAGAGTTGTTCTAAAATTCTTAATTGAGGTTTGTAATGTGTGAATGTTATTTATAACATTTGTAAAGCTGAGTTGATCTCAGGAGACGTGTTGTGTTAGCACAGGGTTTCAAAATTAAATTGGCATTAGCATCAGCATCCTTCTCAGAAAGGATTTTCCTGAAAATTTGGCCTGCTTTGTAGCTGCTTGGCTCCCTGTTGTTTCCTGTGTTTGGCCTGGTAATGATGCCTGAGATTATATTTCCTTTAAAACAGTGACTTTTTCTAGTATATCAGGTTGTTTGTCTACTATACACCTAAAAAAATACTGCAGTGTTGCTTTTCTTAAAACTGCCTGTCTTCTTAATCAACAGTCCTATTTAGTTTGAAAGAATTCGTAGAAGTTGGCAGCCAAACAACAAAAAGAAAGTCTGGACACCTCCTCTCAGAAACTCCGCGATGCAGCCAGATGTACCCAGGAACACCATGTTCGTTTTGTGCTTAATGAAATTCTTTATTGTAGTAGGATGCTGTCATTATTTCACCACTACTAGGTGTGGATTATGTTAGAACTTTTCCACATCCAATGCTGGCCTGTGGAGGTAGGGGGGCAGAAGTGGCCATGGGCCAGCTGTTGGAGACCCCCTGTGTCAGTAAGTCAGGACATTACTTTCCAAAGCAAAGTAAGCTGCTAGATGATGGGACACAGGCACTGATGTGCTTTGAACAGAGTTATATAAATCATTTTGGTGTTTAACAGCTATTATGTCCCCTTTGCTCTTCAGGTGGTTCCACCCCAACATCACCGGAATCGAGGCAGAGCAGCTCCTGTTGACGCGGGGCGTCCACGGCAGTTTCCTTGCCCGACCAAGCAAGAGCAACCCGGGGGATTTTACCCTCTCTGTAAGGTGAGTACTCGCCTACACACCTCTTTAGTTCCTTATGTTTTTTTAATTGCTGCTCATTTGCTTTTCTCTTTAACTCACTCACTATTTCCAAAGTTCAAAGCTCAAGAACAAACACATCTCTGACGATGTCACTTTGAGCAACTAAACGAGTGATTATGGAGGCAAGTGGGTCCCTCTGAAAAGTAATCACTGTGACATTTGAGTTTTGGCCTTTGCGAGTGTTCCTACGCTGAGTGTTCCTATTTAAGCTTCAATGCCCAAAGAAGTTCATACAAACAAAAGGTCAGATGTTTAATAAGAGCAGAGTGATCCAGCAAAAAGTTTGATCACATTAAATTTTTCTACTTTTGATCAGCTGTTCACACAGAGTAAAAACTGTTAATGCCGCCTGTTGAAAGTATTTCTTCATGATTGTGTTAGACTTTCTTTTTTGAAGTTAAGAGAGAATTGAATATAACACTTTGATATCAAAAACCTGTGCCTCTGTGATGTTAGCCAACAACAAAGTTTCGAATGCGCAGTCTAGCTTAGTGTTCATGATTCACACAGATTTTTTGATTGGATGATTTAAAATTGCTGTATTTTTCTGGGATCGATAACTGTTACATCATGTCTTTTTACAAAACAACAGCAGGCAAGATATTAGAGCCACCAAAAGAGGAAAACAGCAGATGACACATGCCTTGTTTTTTTAAAAGCCTCCTGTCTTTCAGGCAAACTAACTCTGTGCCATCCCTCATCAGCCTCTCTGACTGAACCAACTAAAAACGTCTATTTTAACTAAAAGAAGATAACTATTAATGACTACATGCATTCATTTTTATACAACTGTGTCACCCTTAACTCTTAGTATAGACAGCTAATTTGTTTATTTGCTTTAAATATGAACATTGCTCTTTAAGGAAAGACTTGAAAACATTAGTCACCATCTACAAAAGCAGAGTGCAGTGTTTGGGTCCAGTGATCCACGGGTGTTTGCTTTTGATTAGTGTTAGCCACAGTTAGCAATCATGCTACATAAGACCATTGATATGCTTTACATAACAGATGGACAAATAACAAATAAAGTAGATGCGTGTCAGATGATTGTCACAAAGAGTGGAATTGTGGGGATAGATCTCCCAGATGTTGCAGCTTTGGGTTTTTTAGAGAGTAGTAAAAATAAATAAATTATTAAAGCAACCCCTGACTGACATATGGTGTACATTGTTCCTGGAAATATTACTCATAATTTTCTCTCTCCTACTGAGTGATTCTACCCAGGGGTGGAGCTAGATGTTTTAAACATCTGGGGCTTAGCCCAAACAAAGGAGGGTGCCGGGGAGTGTTCCCCAGATATCTTTTGCTTATCGGGCGGTTGTATGCACTATTTTTACACATTTATAAACAGAAATTTAAAAATGCCAACAAATCTACACATCATTTAGGCAAAAATGAAGCAGTTCAACCTTAAAAAAATAAGTGTTTACGTCAGTTTCTTCTTAATCCAATTGTGAAAAAAAGACATTATCGTTCTAAAACCTTTTTAAAAATGTCTGATGTTTGTTTTTTATGTTACATTATAAAGTAGGGTATGAATTTTGTGTAAAATTTAACAATGGAAACTTCTTTTTTAAAGAAAGAACACTTAAAGCAGATATGGGGTTACAAATACTGGTTTATTCAGAAAATTGCAAAAAAAAAAAAGTATTTTAAAGCAGTGTTAAAAGTACTTTTTATACTGCACTAAGTTCATAAGTTCTTCCAAAAGATATGAAATTTTATGAATATTATCAAGTTTGGCTTTAAGAATTTAATTTCCATGTTATCATTAAGGGCCTAATCATTTATCGCTTTTTGCATCTATCCATCATAAAATTTATAAGCAACATACATTTAACCTTCTAAAAGACTCGGGGCTTCTGGGAAAACATTCGAGGCTTAAGCCCCATAAGTCACCCCCTCTCTCCGCCTATGATTCTACCACTGTCCTTGTTATAAAAAGACAAGAAAATCACAATAATGGAGTTGCCATGCAATACATCAGAATAACAATTTGAAACAAAACCCAAGAATGGTTACAAAATCAGGACAAAGGCTTGTTCAGCCCTACTTCTCATATCTTTCAGTCACATGACTGGGACAGAGGGCAAAAAAACTTAGAAAAAGTGCTGTTGACCACTATGTGGAGCTGCAGCACAGGCTTTTTAATATTGTCTTCAAAAAGACATTCAAGACTGGACCCTCCACCAACTGCAGACGCCCCTCAAACACTTGGCAGTGGTGCAGTTTTTATGCTAGTGTTCCATAAGCCACATTTCCTGCTTGTTTATGTCCAGGGAATTGCATGTTTTGGGCTTTTTTAAACCTTTTACAGCACAGGGCATCAAAGCGATGCAGACCACAACCCCTGAGATAACTTGCAGGGATTTTTTTTATAATGTGCAGGTGTTTTATTTTTCATTACTCCAATTTCCATCCAGTTGGTTGGTGCATGGGCAGGGGGGTAGCTAAGGATTTTGTGCCCCCAGAAAGAATATTACAAAGGGCCCCCCTTAACTGGCTAGCTAAGCAACAAATCTTGCATCATTTTTACAGATATCTATGCATTTTATTGTATTTCTCAACCATAATTTCCCCATTTATGAGCAATATTTCAACACTGATTAAATTAAATTTACTTGCATTATTTGCAGCGCTAGACTACACCATTTGGACATTTTTTATTCTATTTGATACAAATTTCAGTTTGTTGGCTGATTCATTTAGTCGTTTTTGATTCAATAATGACACTTATTACTAGGAAAAAATAAATTAAAACACTTTCATTGCAGGCTTCTTAGGGACCCTCCCTACTGTGGGCCTGGGTATTCAGTACCCTTTTCCCCACGGGTATGATTTCAGTCAACCAAGTTGTTTTGGTTGACCACAGACATAATAGATTCACATCGTAAACCATGAACCAGACTTAAATGTTGTTGCTATACTGCTGTGAAAAATATTGAGTATCCATTTTAAGTTTACGATGTCTGAAGTTTGTCTTGGGGATCAAGTTTCTTGTGTTTATTCTGAACCTTCTGTTAAGCCTTTTTTTTAAAGATGCTTTAAACTCTAAGGTGACGGTCAGTGTCGTGAGGTGTTGGTCTAATATTAAGCAGTGACCATGTTAGTATGACTCCAGTTGGAAGCTCACCCATCAGGAGACTCTCAAGTTCATTCCTGAGGGTACAAAAGATGAACACCAAGTGATAAACACTGTGCTCTTGAATAAGTGGCATTTAAACAGACGTTGTTTTGTTTGAGTATTTCATGAAGAATATTAGATAAGCACTTTAGAATTTGTGCCATCTGATATTATGACACAAACTGTCCTTAAAATCCTTGACTTGGGGCAGTAAGATGAAGCTGAGGTAAGCAGAGCAGACTGTAACACCCCAAGGAACCACAGTGATGCCCTAAAACAAAGTTCTCTTAATCTCTTTAATGATATTTCTTGGAAGTGGGACTCAGCATGACGTGCTGTGGTGCTCTCAGAGAGCAGGGGAACAAACTGAGAAAGAAGAAGGGAGAGTTTATAGAGTGGCTCTTCCTTGGCAACGGAAGCTTTTAAGAGATACATCAGTGGGCCAAGCGCCTGGAACAAGGCCCAAACACATTTGTTACTGTGTGACTGCAGCTAAGGCTGGCATGTTTGCATGGCTAGATAGAGGCTGTGAGTGCGTGTGTGAGAGAGATACTGTAGAGAAAAAAAACTGAGCAGGAAAGGGAAACAGTGTAGTTAAACATGCAGTAGCTTTAAATAATGTTAAAGAGTGAGGAGCTGTTAAGGGTTTGACCTTCACTTGCTGTGGTTTGTATGTGTGTGTGTGGGTGTGTGTGTGTGTGTGTGTACATGAGGCACAGAGCGTCATAAATCACACACCACAGGAAGGCTGGTGGGGGTGAGTTGTAGCCACAGTCTGTGGTCTTGACAGACTTTAACACACATACATGCATTGACACGCACACACTGAGGTCAAGTGGTCAGTTGGCAGAGGCTCAGCACCTGCTAGTGAAGGTACAGTGCTTAACAAATTTATTAGACCACCTTAACCCTAACTAAAGTCAGGTTTATGCCACAGCTGCCCTAAATTAACAGCATTGGTAATTACCCAAATCATTTTTTTATCTTTCTGCAATGGTTAATACACCAATATGTAGAAGTTTTTTTTTAACCCAAATGATATTTTTAATGCTAAAATATAATTATTATTATTATCCATAAATTTTTACATTTATTGATTTACAAAAAAACAGAAAAAATACTAAAGCACATTAATATTTCTTGATTAATATGTCAAATTATAGTTATTTACATGCATTCCTGAACAGAAAAATGAGTTTTAGTGGTTGAATGTTATGCTTGATTCATTTCTGACTTCTCAGAGAAGCCCAGTGAGCCGGCTCAAATTTGGGTGAATTCGGTTTGAAATTCCTCATTCCTGTTCAAAATGGTAAAACGTGGAGAGCTCACTGAAAATGAAAGAGTCTGCATTAAAGCACTTCATGATGCTGGATGGTCTCTGAGACAAATATGACAGGTGGTCTAATACATTTGTTAAGCACTGTAGGTCACACTGAGCTAAGAGGAAGAAGAGAAACTGAGTTCTTCATAAAAAGGCCATGTAACCATATCTCTTCCTCTTCTAAAGAAAAGCTGAAATCAGAATTGATCGTGTTACATTGCTGCTTTTGAGCATTCAGTGAACCTAGTGTAAACATGTCAGCAAAAAATAGACTGTTGGGATCGAAAAGTCCTGTAAAAAAACTGAAAATTATTAGAACATCAGACTACATCAGAATCTTTCTTTTAAAACTTCTTCTCTGTCAGCTGCTATCATTCCTCTTCCAAAAGCTATGGCTGAAGCAGTGAATGCTGGTAAACACAGATTCTTCTGGTGCAAGCACCAGTGAAAGTCATCTATGCATGCGTCTACAGTCATGTCAGCTATGCATGTGTTTATGGATGTCTGATGTCTGCAGCCAGACACAATTTGCACAAGAACAGACTGAAGACTTACGAAAGTATCAAACACATTTGATATCATTGTGACGCCAAGTCTGAAGAAAGACTGCCTTACAACTGCTCGGATTGAGTTTGACCACCTTACACCTAACGACTAAGATCGCGAGAGCGCGCTGCAACTTTAGCAAGACTCTCATGATTTTACTCTGACTTTGGACTTTTGTCTGTCTTTGAAATAGGGTGAAAAAAGATTAGGTGTAAGGTCACCTTAGTTACGGCCATGAAACCAAACCTTAGTTTTCTGTCTAGTTAGTATAGCAGTACCGTTTTTTTGTTTACAGAGTCCTAGATTCACAACAAGATGTCAAGAGGTAGGCAGTGAGTCTCTATTGGTAGGAGCAACCATCTGGGCTTTTCTACATGATGCTGGCCTCTCCCCTTTCTGGTTGAAAAAAATGTGATCAAAATGAACTGCGGTAAAAAAGGAAAGAAGAGTCTTTAGGGGTTTTAAAACTAAAATATGTAAACAGTTTAATGGAAGAGATCAAATCCAATGGCCATTGAGTTATGCATGATATTTAAAACATTTCTGAACAAGTATTTGCATTTTAAAAAGAAAAAAGTAACCATCTATAGGTGAGTTTTAGAGTCTGTTAAAGGGCAGGTAGACTACAGCTCCTGCTGTCACAGTGATTGCTGACTTGAAGTCAATTGGACCAAGATACCGGTCTATCATTTGACCACTTTACTCCTCTCTTTTTCCAGCCCAAAGCTACAGAGCTCTTCTTTTACGCTCCTCTGTCAGTCAATAAAAAACGTGTCATAGATTATTGCATTTAAGTTATTTGAAGCACAAAACACAAAATAATAGATTTTTATCCGGTTGCTATCATTGTTTTCTAGTATGCTGTCATTCAGTCTCAGGGCTTATTATTACTGAAATGCTGGCATTGTCAGTTTGAAGAGTAGGAAGTGAAGGACTACAGTTATCAATTCATATTTTTGTTTGTTGTTGGTTTGATTTATAGCCCACAGAAAATTATACATTTTGTTTTCAGTTGAGAAATCTTTTAAATGACTTTAAAAAACATAACTGAAACAACATTTGTGCATGGGCTTTTATCCCTTTTCCAAAGTCTTTATTTTTAGTATATTTATTGCTTTTGGGCATACGTTAATATTAATGCAAAGAAATTATGCTTGTTTTATCAAGTACAAACAGTCAAAGAACACTTAAACTACCTTCCTTTCAAGAACAAGCCTGTGCAACCTCAAAAGTTCAAAGCAACTGAGGGGCAGCATGGTTTAACAGCTCATGCTGTGACAATATCCTGTTTCTCAGGAAAGTGAGTCAGCTGTGAGGAAGAAGTCTTGTACCTATTTGTGTCTTTACCTGTGAATTCACTCACATCTTACAGTTCCAGCTCACAACCATCAGCACAGAATACGAGATCTAAAACATGTAAGAATGGAGGTAATTACAGTGCAGAAGGTTCTTATATTTCTTAATTTTCTCTGATTGTGCTGTGTTTAATTGCGTCTGTCAAAAGTAGAAAATATTGGAATGTAGTAAAGATAAGTAGCTAATTATCCTTTATCTACAGAAACTATTCTTAGCTAGCTTATATTACCTAACACAGTCTCCATTTCTCTCTACACATACACAGACTCACAAACACAAAGTGTCTTATCAGAGCAGCGGCTAATTAGCCAGTCATTAGCCAGGTTTCATCTTACCCCGGCCTTTATCGGTAGAAAGTCAGAGCGAATGTTCAGATTGTAATGGACGCTGAGAGATTTTGTTGCTCCTCTCTCTGTCTCTCCGTCTTATCTTCCTCTCTCTGCCTCTCCTCCTCTTATCTCCACCACCTCTCCTTTCCTCCAGTCCACGAGGTGAACAGCAGAAGCATTGGTTGAGAAGATCTGCTGCTCTGAAGCCTGATCTGCTAATGAGAGCTTTTTGAGGATTTTGAAAATTGTAATCAATTCAGAGATTCACAAAGCTCAAAGAGGGAGAAAGAGAAAGTTTGAAGCAGAAAAAGTTTCCGTCCTAATTTATAGTCCAACTCCATAAGGAGAACAGTCCGGTCAAGTTTTCTCATTTTTCATGCTCTTTATAAACTCAAAGACCCTGCGGAGGAATTTTTAGGGCAATCTTAAGAGAGAATTTCGCAGGGCAAATTACCTCAGAGAGCAAATGGATTTTCTCAGACCTCTGCAAGCCTGGCTTCACTTAGATGTGTTTCCACTGCAGCCAGGCTATTTATAGATTTACACAGCCTATTGAAAGAACACCGGTATTATAGATATCAAGCTAGTCTTTGAATGTTAATGTATCCTTGCTTCATTAGTCTTATAATCTTTATTTCCAACATGTTTGTAAAGTTTATCAGTGCTATGCTTATTTTTGCATTCAGACATCTTACCTTAACCATCAGTACTTCAGCTGAACGTCATTAGGTACGCCTGCTTACTGAACCAATCATCGTTTATCTTCATCTGATAGATAAGTTTTGAGTTTCTCTGTTATTCTGGTGAATCCATAAGTTAGCTTTAAACAGCTTCAAGGCAAGATTTCCTTTTCTTTTACATCTGCAGCATAGCACCGTCTTTGCCCTTTGTAAGGCTGAGCAATTACCTGCTGCAATTAAACTGCAGTAAAATTCTGTTACTTGAAATGTGTGTCAAAATACCAGTTCAATGCTTTTCTTTTGCAGCAGTAGTAGATATGTTATGCATTGAACATCATGCAAATATTCAAGCATGATTTTTTTTTTAATTCACCAAAATCCTCCTCTCCTTGTTTTTGTAAATGTTTTTTAACCAAAATGAGAATATTTCCATTTAGTACTGAATTTGGAGTTAAAATAATCATAATTATACATGTTTTCAGAATCAATCAGCATTAGTCAATTGCATCACAGAGGAACACCATTCTTCTGTTGATTCCCAGCTCAATAGTAGATTATAAGTTTTATAGCAGCTTTACTTGCTCTCAATTTGTTGTTATAGTCCAGTAGAGAAACTAATTTCAGTGTGATTTATTTAGATTTAAAGGGAAATGAGTTTGCCTATAACAGCATCACAATGCAGATTTCAGAAAAATAAAAATGTGAAGCGTTTTCAGGTCTGCTGTCAAAAGGAGATGTAAAAACTTGTTTTGTTTTTTTTTATTAGATGTTATAGATCATTCCTGATGCTTTTCAGCTACTTGGGGAATCTAATCACTGATTTGCTTTCAACTACAAAGTTTTAAGCAAATTTATAGCTCAGGTTTAAATGTTTAATTTCTAATGGGTTGTTCTCCACTGTAAAGTATGCAGTCCAAATGTCACCACTTTGCTTGTCAGAATTTTGCAACATTTAAATAAATACAGTGCCGTGAAAAAGTATTTGCCCCCTTCTTCTTATATTTATTCATAATATGGCTTGCACATATGATACTCTCTGCAATTCAACATAAAAATAGTAATGTTTTTTAAAAAGTCAACAGCAGTTCAAGGGAATTCCAAATTTTTATTGCTTATTCCTTTAAAAACTTTAAATAGTCTTTTGCATGAGCATGACTGATGTGCTGTCACACACAGAGCAGGAGGAAAAGAAGCAAAAAAAAATTTGAAACATATGAATCATCTAGCTTACACTGTTAGTTATCATAAGCCCTGATAAAGTTAGTGGGTCAGCGCTACACGAGCATCTCAAGTCCTTTGAATTCATCAGGCAGAAATCCCAGCCTGAGCAAATACACATTTTATTATTAATGAATTTGAATATCGAGGAAAAGTCACACTAACAGAACCTCATATTCAGCAGTCAACCAGTACACACCAAATGTTCACACAGATGTGGCCTGTAACCATTTTATGGTTTATGATTACAGAGCAAAGATTCACTCAGCTGACCAGTGGATCCATGCACAGTGAGCGTCCATGGAGCTGTTAAATGTGTCATAGCATCAGTTGGTCAACAGACTTAAGTCTGCATGATATGCACTATTTACCAGTAAACTAACATACTTTAGAAAAGATGATCTAATTCATTTCTTCTCTCTTTTTCATCCTGCTCTGTGTGCAACTGAGCCTTTCCTCTGTGTCATGATTTTGTACAGCACTGTTCCTCTCTTCATCTTGACCAGTCAGAGAGGGTTGTGTCTTTTATATACTCTAAGAATTAAAATAAGAAGAATAAATAAGAGCCCACCTAAGGTTAGCTGCAGGGGTCAGACATGTTTGCATTTGGCTCAGTTGTTGGCTGCACTCTTATGCAGATATCCGTTTACAATCAGATGTCATGCCAATTACAATTTACCAGGTAATTCTGCTTGTTGGAGGGATCCTGGGGAACAGGAAGCTAATCATTTACATATGTTTTATTCATGCTCTGTGATGAGAAGATTTTGAAGGACAATTCATGGGAAAGAGGTACTTATTTTTCATGACAGAAACAGTTACAGCCAGAAAGTATTATATTAGGTATTCCTCCATCAGGAATAGGAAAGGAAGAAGCTAAATACTTGTACAGTCATACATGTAGCTGCATTTAAGCACACATCTACACATCTGCACCATACCTACCAAAATGTATGCATCATATGTACATCCCTCTATAAGTGTTTAAGGAGACCAACAAATGAATCACTCCGTGGAGATGCAAAATACACAAAAATAGAGGCTAAAACTTCCCTCAGAACTGTACTGGATACAGTAAAAGGTACTCCCCTGTGATGTCTGGCAGTATTGAGTGAAAAATATTGCTTCAAATAGCCTCAGAGCAAAGCAAGCAATAATTTATGTATTCTATGCTTTGTATGCTCATACGTATGTGCATTTTAAGCAATCAACGTCCCAGATGACTGTGTTTATGGAGCTTATCTTAACACTGAATCAGACAGTTGCTTAGTCATTCTGACTTAAACCATGGTGATTAAGGTAACTTTGTAGTTTTAGGCTGTATGTTCTAGTCTAAGGCTGAAACTTTCTCATTATTTATAATCATTCTTAGATGCGATGTGTTGGGTGCATTTTTCAGTAGTGTATACCATGGAATACTTGGATTTTGTACCACTGCTTATTCTGATTTCACATACTGTATACACCAATTTTAGCCCATATTGTTTCATATTTAAAGTTAAGTTTGTGAAAATTAAAAAATGTGTGTAGTTTACATTAGAATCAAAGGTACAATATTTAAAAAAAATACAACTAAAATGTCCAAAATATGTAAAAAAATGACTAAACCTATGTTAATAACTTTGACTTTAGTACTAACCTTGCCTGGAATATTTCCAACAGGTTGCAAAGCCAGACAAAGTCTTTAGTCTTATAACTGTAATTTGATATAGCTCCTTATTTGGAGTATTCACCATGACAAACACATGTTGAGCTTTGCTGTGGAGATACTGATGTCATGTCATGGACTGCTACATAAGGATGGAGCAGCTGCTACTGGATACAGCTGTTCTTTTGCTGTATCTCATTCATGTTCTTAGCTGTTTACTTGTGATGGACCATGCTTACTGTCTGTAATTGTCTGCATGTTCTGTTGAGAGCTCCATTTTCATGAAGGATGGGGGTTAGGAGTTACAGTGAATCACTCCCATGATTCCTTGCTATCGTCTACATAATCTTTTGTTAATATTTTGAGACCCCCCTTGGAGCAGAATTTACATCCTGTGTCCAAAGTTTAAACAATAGGTAACACTTCCTGTTATCTCTGAATCTTTTTAATCAAAATATCAAAGCTGAAATTTATCACAGTTGTTATCAATTAAACCAAATTTTTTAAACAGAATGACAAGTTACTGATAGTCTTCTGCAGATAAACACTCGTTTGCATTAGAGATACAATGCTGGAGAGAAACAGTGCACTGATTGGAAAATACAGAAGTTTTGTCAGTATGAGGAACACTTCCTCTTTTCATTGTAAATTGAAGCTTTATGCTCAAACCCCTGACATCAACTCCTCTGCCAGAGTTAAAGCTGTTCATTAATTAAGCACAAAGCACTCTTTTGTACATGGTAACATGGTAACCTGGTCACAAGGGTAACTTTACAAGTAGTAATGTTGTATTGGGCTGCATATTTGGCCATGATAATTACAATTATCCTGGCTAACATTGAGTTTTGAACTATTACCAAAAGTGTTTATATTTTAGTTTAGATTGAGTATGTGCCTGAGAAATAACATGCATATGTTAGAATAGAGAACATCATATACAACTTAACATTATGTAAATGTTGTCAGTCAGGTTTCTTTGATTGTGGGAGGGCCAATATAGTATTTTGCAGCTCTATGTTGTGTCTAAAGTAAAAACTGTATCTTAAGAGGATTAGGTCATGTTTCACTAAAATACAAAAATAAAAAATAATGCATTTATGTTTTCATCTTAATGATGGAAAACAAAAATTAGAATCATGTGGATCATTTTTTATGTCCAAAGCGGTCACTAATAGGGAAGCTGAGATGAGGTTTCTTGCAGTTCATCTTTCTTCAATCAAGAACATGCTTTTTTCTTCCTGTGTTCAACAGAACAGTACAGAAACCTCCGAGGGAGGGATGGATGGATGGATGGATGGATGGATGGATGGAGGGAGGGAGGGAGGGATGGATGGATGGAGGGCGGGAGGGAGGGATGGATGGATGGATGGATGGATGGATGGATGGATGGATGGAGGGAGGGAGGGATGGGATGGGATGGATGGGATGGATGGATGGGATGGATGGATGGATGGAGGGAGGGAGGGAGGGAGGGAGGGATGGATGGATGGATGGATGGATGGATGGATGGATGGGATGGATGGATGGAGGGAGGGAGGGAGGGAGGGAGGGATGGATGGATGGATGGATGGATGGATGGATGGATGGATGGATGTGCATAAAATCCACATTTAGAGCAAGAAGTATCCTAGAGTCAGGAATGGTCAATGGTGATTCATTCACTGCATGTGTTCATACTTGTGAATTGATTAACACAATAATTTACTCAATTAATGAGCCTTTTCAGTAGGATAGACAGTGCAAATAGTCTAATAAATTACAGGCAACACATCTCAGAATAATAACTCATGATGACTTTGCCTAATAGTTATTTTACAGAGTGGACCTTTAACTGCACAATTTTGTAATATTGTGTGTGGAACTATACTGGACAATATTGCAATTCGCTATTATGATTAGGATACAATAGATACAGTAAATGGTATTATAAGTCTACTTGCTTCACTATCAAGGAAATACAGACAACAGTGATGGTTTTGAATTGTGCATTTCCAAAATTAAAAGTTGGAAAATAAGGTATTTCTACAAAGTGCAATAGTGGCACTACTGTACACGTAAAGGCCTTTCTGCATGCACTTTTGTAAACCTTTCATGTACTAATTAATACAAAAATATCTGTCTGTTGTGTAATTATGTAACTGTACAGCCTGACGTTGCATTTGTGATTAGATTAACTGTGCAGCACTACCTCAAATGCATCATAATTTAGGTTATAACATCTAACATGATCACAGCTAGCATAATATAGCTAATAGCCTTAAATCGGTTGCTTTCAACTAAGATTTCGATACAGATTTCAGCACTGAGTTAGTATGTTTTTTGGATTTTAACACGGTTGCTTCAAATAGCAGCTGTCAGAGCAGCAGTGACAGTAACTATAGCAGTAGAGGCTGCTACCAGAGTTCCAATTAGGTGGTCAGATCTGTGACTCCCAGAACTCTAACAATACTTTTGATCAGTATTTTAGATAAATACAGGTTAAGCCTGATCAGCTGCCAACCGATCAGATGATCTTTAGTAACAAACAGCCATTACCAAGAGCTGAACAGACGTAATGCCCACCTATGACGTTACAGATTCAGATTCAGAAAACTTTATTGTCTGTCCTGACAGACAAAAAAGTTTGATTCTTTCTCTATGAAATTTGGCTTATTGAAAAAAACTAAAATGTATCATTGGGGTTATGTTGTGGGGGCTTTGGCACGAGAATTGAGGAGGGCTCTTTAACAGGGCCAAAGACCCGTGGCACCCTGCCAACAGCCACTAATAGAGCCCTAAAGCAATTACCAGGAAACACGGGGAAAGAGGGATGAAGGGGAAGAGAGAGATGGATTATCAGACGGATGAACACAAGAACAAGGGGGAGGATTTACAGTATGTTGAGTGCGAGGATGGAAAGGATAGAAAAAAAAGGAATGTGAAATTAGTGAGGAGAGCAGAAAAGTGATGGTTGACTGTACTAACAGCTTGGCTAACTCCCCAGTGGTTCCCAAAACTCAGTTGTGTGTTTGTGTGCGTCATATTTAATACATTTACAGGATGTTTGTTTATTTCTGCAGGAGAAACATGCCAGAGTTAGTGGAGATAAAATGAAAAAAAAAAAAAGTAAATTTAATACTGAAGCTGCTGAGCTGCTTCGTCCCTTGCTTGCAGGCAGATATCAGAGCTGAACTATGTGTTTGTGTTCGTGTCTCTCCTAGTCTGTTTTTAGACTTGTGTGTGCCTATTCAAAGCAGGCAGAGGACTTTGAATATGCAAAATGGTACCAAATGTTTTCTGGCTTATCAGGCTTTGGGCTGGACAGTAGCGTGCGCTCTGTTGTATTGTTCTGAAACCACAACGCAGCCCCCTCCCAAATACATTAGATATGAAAACTACAGCGTATTAAAGAACGGATGATCCCTTGTGAGAAGATTTATGTTTGTAAGCCTATGGAAGTTGAAGTGAAAAAAGCCAGTATTTTAAATCATGGTGTGCCTTTGTAGGTTTCTTCCCATTTTCTTACTATAATGGGTTGTGGCTTATTTTTTCCCTCTGGATGGAAAGGTCAAAGCTTTTTAGAATATTAAATGTCTTACGCTTGTTATTCAGTAATATATATAACAAATTTGTTCAGCTTTTTAATAGAAACTTCAAATGTGCAGTTATAATTGTTTGATTGTGTTCCTGGCAGAATAAGGGATAAACGCAGTGAAAAATTATCAGGAAGAAAAATTTCACCATGATGTGTTTGTAAGAAAATATATGAACAGATGGCCTGATAAGCGGGAAAAATTATGCTGTCTGTGCATCAATGCTCCCTGAGTGTGTGTGGGCGACAGAGTGTGTACAGTGTTGAATAAAGTATGAGAATATACTGTATGGACATGTGTGTGGGTGGCTTTTACTTTTCACAGTTTAAATGTCTGCAGGGTGCAACTGTTCGAGAGAAAAAGAATAAAATGCTCAGTGCTTTTTTTGGTCGGTTTATTTTTGTCTATATGAATGATAGCCAACTCAAGTGATTTAATTAACATTCTGTGCTTTTCAGGCGGTACGATGAGGTGACCCACATTAAAATCCAGAACTCAGGCGACTACTACGACCTGTATGGAGGTGAGAAGTTTGCCACGCTGGCCGAACTGGTGCAGTATTACACAGAGCAACAGGATCTCCTACGCGAGAGGAATGGCCATGTCATCGAGCTCAAGTACCCGCTCAACTGCAAGGACCCCACCTCTGAAAGGTGCAGACAAAGTCATACACTCCTCCCACGCGTAAAAACAAGCCAAACTTTGCACTTGACAGACACAAATATGCATCAAAGTTTAGCAGAGGTTATCTCCATATGTTAAGAAACTCATTAAAACTATATGCAAGTGTCTCGCTGACCACAGACAGTTATTTTTATTCTTACAGCATCACAGCTATCAGACTCTAAAGCCTCATCCTGTTATGAGTAGCAGCTAAACCACATGAGAATGTTATTAGTCTAGCTTTCTCTGCAGCTACAGGGATCCTGTAGTGGACTTAATGCTGTTTCTGAAGCTTTTTCATGCTGCAGAGGACATTATCTGCATAATATTATTCCTAGGACTTTTTGAATTTAATTAGGGGCATGAGAATTGTATCAAATAATTTTATTCATTGAAGTTCTGCATCATTGTAGTGCCTCTTCAGCATATTGAACCTTAAGGTACAGTTTTGACATCCTTGTAGAGCTGCAGTTTAAGTCTAGGGGTAGCTGCTAATGTTTGAGCAATGTATGTAATGAGGGAAATATAAATACAGCCAACTCATTCATCTTAATTCACATTGAATATTTAGAGGGTAAATTATTATTATTAATACGAAAGCAGAGAGAACATATGTCTTCAAAGACTTGGTTTAAATTTTTGAGTCATCACAATAGAATTAGACAATGAGGGTAGAAGTTGTGCACAGTTTCACACAAAAAAACCCTTAACAATGACCTCCTGCTTTTTCTGAACTACATCTCCCCATCTCCTTCACTGACATTTTACAAAATCCTTATATTTAGATTTTAATCCTGAAACCCAGCCAACCAGCTACCCAAATACCCACGACTAGATAACATAAACGTTTACAGATACTGTATTCAAAGAATGAAAAAGGCCAGTGTACACAATGTTTTTTTTTTTTTCAGAAAAAAATAAACATCCCACAATCCTTTGCGATTCCCTTAATTCATTGCCAGTAATATTGCAAGTCAAACTCAAGGATCGTCTTTTTACATGTATCATTACTGTACTGTTTTTATAATCATATCGATAATTTTGCAATTAGGGCTGCCAAATGATTAAAAATGTTGATTGTGATTAAGCTCAGAGTTTTTAGAGTTAATCACAAATAATCTCCCTTTTTAGTTTCATTTTATTCCATGTTTGCATCTAAAGAAATTTTTCTTTTATTTTGAATTATTAGTGTCTTTTAGTGAGGGTACCTGATTTTCTATTTTGATGCAGACCTACTATTATTTTAAAAGAAAACGAGTAGCTTCAGGTGGACTGAAGATTATGACATAGTTTAATCACGGGAAAGAAGTTCATGGATTGAATGTATAAAGATAGTTGTTTGATGTTTGCACACAGTGATTGAGTTTTTTTAGCGAAATGAGACATTAAAGAGCAGTGGACTTATTTTTCATCACTGTGGCTGCAGGGAGATGCTAAACAGGCTTTACCAAAGTAAAAAAATTAAGACCTTAATCACATCTCAATTAACGCATTAAAGCTGACAGCGGTAGTTGTATGATTTTGTAGTTAATGTGTTTAATGTGTTATAGTATAGCTGCATATATTTTTATCATCCACGCCGCCCCTCCCTACAGACCACACACAGTGCATAGGGCCTCATCATGTGGCACTTCCAATGTTTTTTTTCCTCTCTCCTCTCTCTTCGCCCTCAAGTTATCTATTTTTGGACATCGGTTCTATCCATGATCATTTAAGTACACAGTGTCTGCTATCTCAAAGTATCTATCCCATAAATTCACTCACTGTTGTGCATCCTCTCTTATAAAAAATCACCCTCTACCATTGTTTTGTTTGTGAATTTATGATAAAACCTTAAGTTTCTGTGCTGCTTCTATTCAAGGATTGATAAACATCAAACTTTTCCGTGCACATCAGCTGTTTTAAAATCAGATCGTGGGTGTAAATACATTTTTAAAGGTGATTTAATAAAAAAAAAGTCTACTACTAACACTGAAGCAGAATACACTGAACAAGGAAAATGATCGTTAAAATGAATGGTAATTTTTGTGACTTTTTTCAGATAAAAGTTAGTATTGCTGAATGACAGGTCTGTGATAGTGTTTGGAATGTTATCCATGTTGATGACTGAATTGCAACCTAGACCTGCTTCTTTTAACTCTCTCAGACTAAACTACGAATTGCAAATACATTGTATGAATATTTAGTATTTGTAAGATTGATGTTAAGCCATCTTGCTATAACCGTCGAGCTATAGACTGCTAGAAAAAAGGAGAATCTCAAGATTTTAACGAAGTCCAGTAGTAATGGCTCACAGAAACACAAAAGCAGGAACTAGCTCTTTGGTGAGGAAAACACAGGCAAAAAATATAGCTCAAGGTGTGTGGTGCCTGCCTTCGCCATCCAATAGTAGTCCAAAAACCAGGACAAATCCTGGTAGTCCTTGTATCAGATGAAGGAACTAATGGAGACACTAACATGGCTTAACCAAAGTGTGCTAAAAAGCCCAACAAGGCATGAAATTAATCACAATTAAACATAATGTTGTACACTTCGGGACCTTGATTATTCACAAAGGTGCAGTGTGTAAAACTGGGATTATCAGCAATCTAACAGTCAGTTCTAGAATGTAATTCTCATGTGTATTTGTTTTTTGGCTCCGTCTGTGATGCTAAAGAAACATGCAAAATGCAAAAATCCAAAATGGCAGCGTCCCTGGAGGGGACTGTCCCTTTGTATAAAAAAGGCTTATTCTGGGTTAATTTTTTTAAAAACTGTTTTATTTTTACCAAATCTTTCCTCAACATGCTGCTGTGCTAAATATCACACCCTCTACTTTTGTACAGTTAATCTCTATTAATCTTTTTAGGCAAGAAAAAACTGACATTTCAATTGACCTAGTTAACATAACAAGTTGCAAAAATACTCCAACCTTTTTTGCATTAGTAGCGAATACTTTTCCTGGATTTTGTTCCTCTGTCCTGACTTTTCTGAGACATGTTGCTGACATCAAATTCAGAAAGAGCTAATATTTGTCACGGACTGCTCAAATGTTTCATCTTCAACATCTGATATGTTGTTTATGTTCTATTATGATTCAAATGTGGGTTTGTGAGATGTGCAAGTTAGTGCAGCCTGTCTTTATTTACAGTGTCCCAACTTTTTTGGACTTTGGGTTGTAATCAGACTGATTTTGTCACTGATGCTTGCTTTACATGAAGTTTGGACACAGTGTGAGTTGACACAGCATTTAACAGTGAACAGTTGATATCTGTTGGATTCTTTAAAGAGCTGCAGACCCCAACACCATTGCTCTTTTTAAGGATTTTTTACGCATCAGTATTAATTCATCAAAATTCCCTCCTTATAACTGATTTTCTTTTATTTCAACTCATTTTAAGTGTTTGTATAACTGGCCAATCACAGCAGCTTCACAATGTATTGTATTTGAACAGTCATGCTGTTTACTCCCTTTAGAGCTCAACAGTGCCTGCCCAGATTTTTGGCTGCATTGGTTCCAGAGGCGAAAGCTGACATTAAAAACCTCCATAGACATTCCTTAAAACCCTTATAACAATCCTTATTACATTGCTGACCTGCCAAGCTACCCAGCTACCTGAGTACTCATGGCTATAAAACAATTGATTTAGCATGAAAATGGTGTTCAAAAACAAAAAGAAAGGCAACGGTTTAAGACTGTGTACGCATTTTTGTACAAGGAGGTTGGAACTACGCATCCCACAATCCATTCTGATCCATTTTATTTAACGTTAATGAAAGCTTTTCAAGCTTTGATCTGTAGTCAAAAGGCTTTGTACACAAGCTCAACAGACATCTCCATAGTAACCAAAGATTCCTCCAATCAGAGGCCTCACTGTGCCACTGAAGGATTGTGGGTACTGTAGTATTTCTGACTGAGGCTGTGAACAAACTATGATTTTCTGAAAGTGAGGTTGATATCTAGTGAACTTTTGTCTTTTACAGGAGCATATACCACTGTTTCACGTTAAGGTAGCTCTCATTAAGTCTGACTGGGATCCTTCTGATAATATGGCTTATAATCAAATCCACTATGGAGAAAATGAGTGGGACTTTTGGTTCCGGAACCACACCGCTGAGTTCTATTTGAAAATAAACATGGAATGCTTCCTGATTGGTCGATGCTTGTTCTTTGATGTCCATTATGACATCACAGACCATTCTAAGAACTCCCTATATAAGCCCCTCAGACAGCGGTAAACATTGTTAGTCCTGTTGGCTACACTGAACTGTCTGACGGCGTTAATGTCCAGATTTCAGAGCAAGACGTTCAAAGATTTCACGTATCGAGAATCTACAGTCATGCAGAGAATTTTGCAGGAAACGGTAGATATGAATGAGTGGACCGTGGTAAAAAACGCCAAAAAAGGCGTGAGCAAACAAAATGATAATTACGCCACACCACGCTGTGAACAGCCCCGGAATGCCAAAAAAGGCTTTGGCAGACAAAATGATAATTACCCCACACCACGCTGGGAACAGCCCCGGAACGCCAAAAAAGGCTTTGGCAGACAAAATGATAATTGCCCCACACCACGCTGGGAACAGCCCCGGAACGCCAAAAGCGGTGGTAACAGACAAAATGATAATTACCCCACACCACGCTGGGAACGGCCCCGCCAAGTTTGGAACCATTATCCTCAAGGGACTCCAGCTGCAAGTAAGCCTGAACCAGTGCAATCACAGGAACCTGCAGAGACCCAGGAGGATTCATGGTCTAACGATGAATGTGAGTCATTTTGTCTAAAAGTGAACAACCCAGAGCCGGCAAAGAAAAAGAAGAAGAAAAAGAAGAAGAAGAACAATTATGGGGAGGAGGAGCCGAGCCAACCCTCCTTGGTGGATGACGATGAATGTGAAGACCCCCAAGATATGGGATTCACATATTCAAGCAAACGGAAGGTAATACTGGATCTGACACAGTGTATGTCTGTGTATGAGTACTACCAGTTAGAGAAGGTGACCAAAGACCAGCCTGAAGCAGTGTCTGGAGAGAGACCACGGGCTGAAGAGAGTCTGTCACAGATCCAGCCTGTGGCTACAGACGTTCAATTAGTTCAGGTCACTGAGGTGACAAAGGACCAGGCTGAGATCCCACTTGAGGAAAGCATTCAGGCCCAAGATCAAGTCCCAGAAGATCAAGCAGCCAAAGTCTCCTCTGATGTGGATCTGCTCCCTGCTGAGGTCTCAGACAAACAGGCCACAGCCGGGGCAGAGGTCATGGAAGTGGGGACAGAGGACTGCTTTGCCCAGCTAAAAGAGGAGAACTTAGAACTGAAGGCAGAACTGTCAAGGGTTCACATGGAACTTCCTGATCAGGGATGGATTTGGCCACATGAAATGGGCATGATTGCTGCCGAACTCAGCCTGACCCAAAAAGAGCTGGTTGAAAAGAGCCGTGAATGGGAAGAAGAAAAGAAACTTCTCCTGGCTAAAATTGACTCCGCTGGTCCAAATCAAACACACCTTAGGGGGGACGAGGTCTGTGAGGAAATCCGCAGCCTGAAGGCGGCCCTCAGCCAGGCCCAGGGAGACCTGGTTCAAAAGAGCTGTGAGTGGGAGGAGGAAAAGAAGTGTCTCCTGGCCAGAATCAACAACACCACTGCTCCAAATCCACAACACCTGAGGGGGGGTGAGGTCTCCAGGGAAGTCAGCACCCTGAAGGCGGCCCTCAGCCAGGCCCAAGAAGACCTGGTGCAGAGCCGCCGCCAATCAGAGGAGGAGACCTCCAGGATTAAGGCCTCTATGGAGCAGGCAAAAATGGACCAGAGGAAACAGAGACAGCTGTGGAAAGAGGAAAAATCCCGCCTCATCAGTGAGCACAAAGAGGCCACCACAAGGTTAGAGGGGAAACTGAGGGATGCCCAAAATGAGCTCAACAACAACAAGAGCTCATTTGAGATAGAGCATTTTCAGTTCCTCATGTCTCAAATGGATGAAAGGGCCAAATCAGGAGCAGCATTGGACCAGGCTCAGGACACCATAGAGGTCCTCACACGCCAGCTGGAGGAGGAGAGATCCCACCCCCCAGTAGAACATCCAGAGGACTCTAGGATGGAGACGGCTCTGAAAGAGGCCAGGGAAGACCAGGCAAGAGAGCGACAACGGTGGGAGGCTGAAAAATCAAGGCTCCAGGCTCAAGTTTCAGATTTGGAAGAGGAACTGGCACAGGCCAAAAAGGACCTGGCAACCAAGAAAGGGCTATGGGGGGAGGAGAGGTCAGGACTCCTCAGAGAAAATGCTGACCTGAGGGAGTCTCTGCAGCAGACCCAGAGGATGATGGAGCGACAGGCGCTGGACTGGCAACAGGAGAAAGCCTCTCTCCTGGAGTCTATGAACATCATCCAGCAGACTCTGGAGGTGAAAGAAGTCCAACAAACGGAAACATCGGACATTCTTCGTCAGAGACTGGACAATCTGGAGGTCAAGTTGGAGGAGGCTCAGAAGAAGAAAAAGAAGAAATCTTTGAAGGAGAGGTTTCTGAGTCTGTTTGGCAGAGATTCAGGGGCCTCCACTTCATCTTCTGACAGCCTCCAGCACTGACTCCAAACCCTCCTCCCTGTCACCTGTTAACTGTCTGAAGGACTGCATGGTGGGACTGTTGGTTATGCATCAGCAGGAAGGTTTCTGTTGCCAATCCCTTTGGGCAGGAGCCTTTCTGTGTGGAGTTACCATCGTCTACCATGCCCTAACGGGTTCTCTCCGGGTGCTCCGGCTTCCCCAAACCAAAAGCATAACAGCAAGTTAACAGGTGACTTTAGAAATAAAAAAATTGAAATTAGCTTCTTGTACAGCCTACATATTTCAATAAAAAATGAACAAAATAATTTACATATTGAATGAGTTTTTTTCAGCAATGTTGACTCATGTTTGGTTGTTTATAAATGACACACAGATGTCTGTGTAAAGATGCTCAATAAAGGGCCCGCTCAATATGAATCTGAGTTTAAGTTTGTGAAAAAATATGAAGAACAACTTGAACAATTATTAAAAATGTTCAAATTTATAAAGTGTTAAAAATAAAAGTGCTACAAAGAACACAGAAGTGAAACGTCAAGATCACATATAAACAATAAAAAAAAAAAGAAATCCCTATCACAGAATATAGAGAATAATAAGGTTTGAACGGACGTCTGCTCAGGGCTTCCATACAACTGTGTTTACCTGGCATTTTTTGTGACCCCTGCAAACAGCAGAGCCCCAAGGTTGACATCACACAAACTCCTGCATGAGCACATACCTTCATTTCACATCCAGCTAGTTCAATGTAAATCTTCTCTAGAATCTTAGTGTTAATTTTGGCAGCTTTCTTTAATTTTAGTCTTAGCCTTTTAGTTTTAGTTACATTTTAGTCATTTACCCTTTTTAGTTTTATTCTAGTTTTAGTCAACGAAAACTCAAACACATTTTAGTCTAGTTTTATTCCATTAAAAGTCCTCACATATTAGGCTTTACTTTTAGTCCAAGCATTTATTCTCTTGCCTAAATCTGGTACCAAATCATGGTAGTGTGTTCTATGCACCCTGTAAAACCTACACTGTTAAAAAAGAATAATTGAGAAAACTCAAAATTTTAAGGCAACCTTTTGCAGTAAGATTTTTGAATTGTGTCAACAATTTGCCATGTCATTGTCCAAAGTGGCATTTCATCGTTGTACCAATTATATTTATGTTGTTCTGTGATTGGTCACTATTATTAATTCTTCGTTTTGCCAATATAAACATGTTTATTTGCTCAATAGCGTCATTCATATAACTAGCAAAAGCTAATTAACTGCACGATCATTATTTATTTACCTGCATTTCAATAAATACACAATCCTACATGGTGTTTCCATACTTTTATTTTACTTAACCGTGCAACACTGTAACACTTTGGTGATAACACTGTCAAGAATGACACACCTACCCAGAGGACTACCACAACAGGTAAGAAGGCATTCATTGTATAAAAAAAAGGAACACTTAAAAATCTGACACATCGTCCAGGACAACAGCCTCCTCCAAAATCACAGCATGTTCTGCATCGTAGCTGATGAAGTTGATGCAACAGCTTCCTCTTCACTTCACTTTACTCTCAGAAAAATGGTGCTCAGTTATTACCTTTAAAGGTACAAAAGCTTGTCACTGTGGCAGCACCCTAAAGGTACAAGTATAGGGTACAATTTTAGGGGGTACAATTTTGTACCTTTGCATTTTGTACCCAAAGGTACATCTACTGTACCCATACCCTTAGATTTTGTACCTTATGGAGACCAAATGATCTAGGTACCTTTAAGAAAAGGAACAAATTTGTTCTTCTAAAGGTACCACCACAGTGACAAGGTATTTGTACCTTTAATGTGGCAAATTTGAACCCATTACAACAAACAAAAAAAGTTTCATAATATTTATTAACATAAAAATTATTACATTACACATTTTGACAGAGAATAGCAATATTTTGGCTACTGCAATATCACTTCAATTATTTACTGTATAACTTCAACATAATTCACTTTTAAAGTAGCATTTCAAAAACATTTTTTAAGAATATATGTAAATAGTGCAAAGGCACACAGATCAATCTTTTTTTAAAGTCTCTGTTGTTAAAGGCTTTCTCAGGCAGCATCAATGAGTGTATAGATCACTCATAAAAATCACATATAATCTATTTTCCATTTTAAATCACACACACAATGGCATTAAGAGCAATGCAAATAAAACAGAACGATGCACCACTGAGTTTAAACAAAGACAGAAGTGGGTCCATACTCTCCTACTGTGTTATATGTATGCTTCAGTACAGCAGATAAAATCCCAGTAATGGTCAGTGAAGTCCTTTAAAGAAGGTGTGTAATCTTCATGTAAGATGTGTAAACCTAGGCGAAAACAATGAAGATGCGGAGGGCTGCAGTTACCCAATCTTCAACTCCTGCTCCTCAGCATAGATCCATACTGTCCACCTTGAGTGATACTGTAACATTCCTGGTATGGACATCTTCTGGACATTGTTGATTGAGGGTAAAAGCTGGGTAGGAACTTCCAGTTCACACTGAAAAAATACAAAAACAAAACAGAAGTCAAAATGATGTAGAAGCAAAAGTAGCAAATGTAAATAGCACAGACCCAGATTTACTGTCTAAGTTCCAGATTCTCAAAAATAGAGTGTATATATATATATAAAACATTTCCAAGTTAGAGACACATAAACATCTTCCCTTTCATTAAAAACTAACTCCATACCTGCTCCACTGTGATGAAATGGTCCTCAGTCCCTCCAGATATGGGGCAGCAGGACTAACACAGCACAGAGGTTAATATCTGTAAGAAACAACAAAAAAAGGTCCTTTGAGACATTCAGACTCTGCAACACCTCTGAGGATTCCCAATAAATAACTGGAAGACTGTTGAGCTACTTGTTGTATCAGCATGTATGAAAAACTTAAATATAATTTCAGGACTATTATTAAATACACAAACAGACCATATTATCAATATGCTTGAATAATTTACTTATATCCAAAATGAAATAGCAAAATACCTGGTAGACCAAATCCCAGTGTTTTGTTGCCATAGAGTACATTTAGCCATTGGAGATTTTCATCCTCAGCTTGATCACATTCAGATGTATGTGGTTACAGCCCTCTCACTGGCACTGGCACAGGTTCACAGCAAATGGATGATTACATCAACCTCTCCTTAAAACTGAAAGAAGTGATAGAGGGAAGATTCATAACTTCTTTTCCACATCATCTTAAAGAGAGTAGGAACCAGATAATCTCAGAAACATCTTTCTTGCTTTCCTTGCAGCATTATCTTGAACTGTTAAAAGTGCTAAGTTTGCTTACATAACACAGACTATGTGCTTTGAACAGATGGAAGCAGACTGAAGTACCACAACTAGTGACACTTACATGTGAAGCCAGACTTAGGAAAGGGCATTTCTTCGGTACATCATCAATTGTCATGCCATCCGGGATCTCCTTTTGCCACCATGAAAAGGTCTGCTTCATCTAGCCTTTGACCATGGAGAGGACTGGTTTCATCTTCTGGTATCCCATATGTAGATCATACAAATGCTTCTCAATAGAGAATGCACCACCTGCTAGAATTAACAAATAAATAATCACAATCACCAAATGCTGACTCCAATTAGACTGCTATTATCAGAGGCTGAAATACTATGTTATTTGCCCTGGAATTTTTATTTAGAAAAGATGCAAATGCAACTGATTTGGCCAGGATTTAAAAAGGCAAAACTTATCTTGTTGCAGTTTTTTTTTATCATTTTAAAGTGAAAGATTACAAGAACATTTTTTATAATTATTATGGTAATAATCTCTATTCATTACAAGGACATTTGTATCACTGACATAATTTCAATTCTTTGTTATTTTTATGTTGGAGGTTTTGTTTTAAGATCAATGGTAGATGTTATGGTAATTATTTAATGCCAACGTAACCACATGATAAACTGACTAATTAGAAAACAATCAATAGATGAATCTATGAAATAACCATTGGCAACCGAAAGCCCAAAACACACTGGCACTGTCAAACCCACATCCAAACGACCGCCCCCATTACTTTCTATCAGCAACGGAGCATTTTAAGCCACTGCTCTACTCCCAGTGCAGCCGGCTGCAGCTGGCAAAGTGTTTACCTGAGAGAACTACTTTTGGTTACTGTTGTTGAAGTGTACAATTGATGGCATGGCAATTGAGGTGTGTCATATCATATAACACAATGCAGTGGTCTGGTGTTGGTGTTGTGGGCTTTCGCCTTGTCCCAGAAACATACAGTTACATGTAATTGTGCAAAAAACATTTCTAATAAACACATGCAGCTATATCAATCCACTCACCCCTGACACATATCTGCAACAAGTTCTCGCAGCACTAGGAAACTCTTGATGTTTGGTACCCAAATTTCTTTTCACTTCCTTCCACTTTGTCAAGAGTTCAAGGTATCTAAAACAAAATAATAAAGCAAAATAAACATTCATTATCAAATGATAAAATAAATATATACAATAAGTTATTCGTGATGTTTTGAAATCACAATATCAAAAGATATATAGTTATATTGATCCAATAAAATATTATGCATTGCGCATTATGCATAAAAAGTGCTAAAAGTATGTGAATTTTTTACTTTCTATAACATCAATTAAGAATGAAGATTAATGACACAGTATGGTGGCTCTAGAATATCATTTTTACAAATACACTAGGAATCATTATAACTAATGTGTACATGTACTTTTCAGTGTTTTGCTGATCTTACCCCTACATCAGTCAGTTTTTTTTAAGTGTACTTGCAGTGGAGTAGTTTAATTGTGTGGTGTAAATTCAGGGTTTGAATACTTACATATTTTAATTAGTAGTTAAAACAACAATAAATCCACCTTCTATTAAGATGAGACGATATCTTTCAATATATATAAAATATAGACAGTATTTTTTTGCATTACAAAACTTACCTTTCTCCTTTCTTGAAGAATTCCCCAGGATCTGGTCCTACTGTCCTACAGATACTGTTGGCCTGAACTTGGCTTGCTTCTTGAATGAACCAGTAACAGAGTTGTGACACCAAGTGTTCTGTGATGCCAGACTGTTGTTTGCCATCTACTCCATGACCTACAAGAACGACCACACAGAGAGGGAGAGAGAACTGTCATTTTTACCACACACACTAAAGGTTAATTTATCACTTCTTTCGTAAACGTAGGGTTAAACTGCCATGCACTAGTATGAGTAATATTTTTCTTGCTTAACTAAACACCTAACAGACTTTACTGACTGGAACACTGTTGATCTGGCCAATAAATCAAAAACATGGGACATGGCAGCTTGCATTTGTAGCTGCTGTTGTGGTGTAACTGGTGACCGTGTTAACCAGTGACTTACTTGCTTTACATAAATGCATCACGGACTTTCAGCTGGTGTAAACGACTGAATCGAATTCTTGGGGAAAGTTTCTGTTGTTAACATCCGTTTGGCTGAGAGTCACTGATTAACACAGTCGCTATTTACAACGTAACATCAGTCCGTGCAAATGCTACGTTTAATAATATTAAAAAGAATCTGCAACCAATAAACAAACACTGCATGAGCACGGAATGGCAGGAAATTAAAAGACAAACGGCAACGGGTCCTTTTCTTCTGACACAGTCTCCTGTGGGAGGCGGAGAGGGAAACACATGGGGGCTTCACTCATATTAGTGACGTTAGCCTCCAAGTAAACAAACACGCCAACTGATAGCCTGCTAACGGTCCGATGGTCGACAAAACACTCCGATAAGACCCATTTATTTAACAACTGAACCATTAATGCAGCAAAAAAGCGTTACATTTTATCAGCCTTCTACCACACTGATGTAGTTTTTAGCAAAGGGCAGAGTCAGCTCACCTGTCTGCATTCACCTCTGTAAACAGGGATACCACTGCGATGACGCCATCACAACCACGTAAAATAACGTCACAAACGATTCAGATAAACTACAGTTTTATTAATTTTAAGACGTAAGAAACAACCGATTTAAAACAGTAACAACATGAAAGGGGATGTTTTAAATAACATGTTGACGAAAACTAAACTTAGGGTTTTTTTTTTCAGTTTTAGTCATCACAGATCTATTTTTATTAGTCTTAGTCTAGTTTTTGTCATGGAAAAAAGGCTGTTGCCAAACATTTTTAGTCATAGTTTTATTCAACAAAGTGAACACTGATGTGAACCAAGACACACTTGCGCTTTGATTCCTGTGAGCTTTCGTGTAAATGGCAGTTATGAACATTGTTGGGGATAGCACATCACAAAGCAGACTTGGATTACTTTTAATGCTGTAACATGTGAGTTCTGTTTTTTGCTTTTTAATGAAAATAATCAGGAAAAAAAAGCTGGATTACCCCTTCCTTTAATTTTACTCCAAGTTTGCTTCATTACCTTTTTGGTGCGAGACTCTCACTGTGCCAACATTTTCTTGCATGTTTGATCATGAAAACAGATCAGAGGTCCCTTCCTCTTATAAAAAAAAAAAAAAAAACTCTTCTTTGACTTTTATTAAATTGCATGGACACAACTGCAAAACACTGGCTAATGATATCTGTTCATGCCACATTAATAGCTGATAGCTGATCATGAATATGGGCTGATACTGATGTTAAACTGATGCGTCAGTTTATTCATTTGTCATTTTGGAATAATCTTCTGAAAGTTTTCAAACTTCAGCCTAACAGAAGTGTTTACACCTACCGTTGAAAGAGAGAACATTATTTAGTCTTAATACACTCACACTCATTAAATTCAGATGCCTTTCACGTCCACATGCATAAATAGAGGTATATTCCCCCGTGTAAATTCAAACAAGCTATGTGGGTGGTGCTGCTGTTTTTGTTTATGTTCACCAAGCATCTACATGCTGACGCTCTCCAGAGAGTACACACAGGTTTAAAACAGCCGCACACTTTATCACACCTACACACCTCATTGAAATGGGAGACGAGAGCCTCTGCCAGGAATCCATGTACGCATTCACATATACAGGAAACATTTGAAAAACATAATATCATAATGTTTAAATCCTCACTTCCCAGCTGTGTTTGGTATTATTTCATACTGACAGTATTATGTTCAACTTCTTATTCTAGTGTGTGTTTCTGAGTTTCTTTTTTGGTCTAGAACAACTTGAGATCTATGGTTTTGGCTTGTGTGGTTTTTCCATTCTACATATACGTCTCTTGTCAGAGGCGCCCACGCGCTCGTCCTCACCGCACAGGAAAATAAAACGCACATGCAGGTTTTTCATCTTATCATCAGCAGCTGAGTGCAGCTATGTGAGAGACACTTTAAATCTTGAGTAGGAGTCTGGGCTCACGATGTACAGTTCATATAGATAGACATTATATACAACCTTACAGTTTACAATCTGGGTCTTTTTTCCCTTAAGGGAGGAAGCACATTGCCAGTCCTCCTCCTCCTCAGCTTGACAAGTTTCAGTCTCAGCTCTTGTTACTTGTCTCATTAATTTGTCGACCTAGAAACGGCATCTAGTGGGAGACTGAGCCTCTTTATCTACAGGAAGGTTGTAAAAGACGACGATGACACAGCCAGCCGGATTTAATTAGCACTGATGATAACTTGTGGTGAAAAGGTGACTCTAAAGCTAAGAAAAAGAACTTTTACACAAATACAACTTTAATTTTCATGGAATCCACAAATAAATGTAGACTTTAGCCTCCAGATAAACTTTAAAGAGAATTTTCTTAAATTCTGCTTATATTAGGTGATTATGATTTCCATTTGCTGCAAGAAATAAATAACGTTTATAAAATATGTATTAAAATTAGTAAGATTTAAAATGATTACATCAATCTAGATACCAAGAAAAGACTCCATTTTGTCCTCAGGATGAGACAAAATACTCTCCAGGTTAGCTTTATTTCAGTAGTTCTGATTTAAGGCTTTACAAATTTGAATCCACAGAGAACACTGCACATTGTGCCTTAAATAAAAATTCTTACTCAATGCACTTTTAAAACAAATAAGATCGAGTGACATCAAGAAAGAAAGAAATATCTTTAGGCCAATGAAATTGAAAATATGTCTGTAATAAAGTAGTAAAACAGTTTAAATTACTTGCAAACTTCCAAAACTATGATACGTGTTTATAAACCTGATTGACTTTTTTTGACTTCTTTTTTTGCTACAGTAAAATAGGGCTTGGCAGCTGAATGGCATTATACAATACATTCAAAAGATGATTCAATTTATTCTTTCTCAAAGGCAAATCTGAAGAAGAAACTAGAGCACACAAGATACTTTTTGCAATTTAATCAGGTGCAGGGGATTAGTGTTTTGACGCACATACGATATATATTTATAGATATTTTCTTCTGTGAAGAAATAACAAAACAATGTCAGTTTCCAGTCGGATCCACATGAGCTAAATGTTGCAAAGGCACTTTTATAAACAGCCAGATGCACAATGTCAACATGTACATGCAACTGATGGAAAAATAATCTACCTGTTGGAGGGGAAAATGATTGATTGTCAAGCTCTGGTTGCACTGGGTGAAGCAGGAAGCAAGTGCTGCTTTGCGGGGGGGGGTGCAGAAGACATATTCGTGCCTCGGGTAAAGCTTTAGCACTGTGTCCATTTTACTAGAATTGGACCACATCCCTGTATAAAATAAAGACCAAGTTTAGGTTAAAACCTAGTATATGGCTGACCACTGACCACAATTATCTGGGATGCCTGTTGAAATGCCTGACTGAATTGTGTGTTCTGAGTAATTAGTCTTTCTAATGTGTAATTGTAGTGTCCCTAATGTCTGTGGGTTGAGAACTGAAGGACCCTCAAAGTTTAAAACCAAGCGGCAACCTCCAGTCTTTTGCAATAATTGCAATACCTGAGTGTCCACTTGAGGCTGGCTGCAGGAACACTCACTGTTAGGTTGATCCAAAGTTCGGTTGAGACAGTGATTTCAATATGAAAGCCAACACAGATTGGCTTCAAAAGCTGTTTCAGTCTGCCCATTGTAAGCTGACACCTGACGTCAAACAGGGTTTGTCCAGTTCTTTTTACAATCTATGTTTAAATCATGAGCCCTGTCAGCAGGAAACAGCTAACTTGACGCACCAGATGAACTGAATATATTTCACAATCATCTGGCAATGCTCTCATTGAAAGCGTTTGGGAAAGGCAGGACTGTTTAGAAAATCTTCAGAAGGTGATTGGAGGATCGTTCTGTCATCTTCATGATGGGCTATCAGAGCAACAAATGGCGTAGTTCGCCTGCACTACTCTTGTGCAGGCTACTGCCTCCGTCCAAGCTAATCACTCCGCTTGCTGCCATTGTATACAACCACTCGCAACAACTTTGCCTTTACCCGTAACTATTAAATTCTTGTGCCAAAGCAGGTCGGAAGAACCCCGAAAACACCTTTTCTGTCACAGAAAGCTTTCAGTGTTGCCCTCGGCACTTATTTTAAAAATAAATGTTGTCCAGTTATGACCAAAGTGCCACTGTGGCTAATTCTGAGCTAATCACTACACTAGCAGCCATTGTATACAAGCATTCACTCAGTATGTATGGCTCTGAAAGAATAGTCTCTCAGTCGGTCAGTCAGTCATATACTGTACAGACCCATGTGTAAGGCTGACCTCAGTGGTTAGCCAGAAATCAATATATTGTCCAGCTTTAAGATTTACTTTTACCTCAATTCTTAAATTATAAAGAGCTGAAATGGTTAAAATGGTTGAAATAATAAATTCTGACTTAAGAAAATCATTTTTGTGCTTTTCAGCGATGAGACGCTTCCTATAAATAGTCCAGACTGTAATTGTCCTGATCATAATTTAAAGACATTATCTCTCATTCTCTCATTACTTTCCAGGTGGTACCATGGGCACCTATCAGGGCGAGATGCAGAGAAACTCCTCACAGAGAAAGGCAAAGCTGGCAGCTTCCTGGTACGAGAGAGCCAGAGTAAACCAGGCGACTTTGTGCTCTCCGTTCTCACCAACGAGGAGAAACATGAAAACGTGGACCGAAAGACAAAGGTCACCCATGTTATGATACGCTACCAGGTGAGCTTACTCATGTTAGGTCAAGGACAGTGTAAAGGCAGAGATTTAAAACGCTTTTTCTTGTAAATTTTCATCTCATACAACCTTAGCATACTGCTGATACTTTGAACCAGAGTATTAAAGTATTTTAGAAATGGTGGTGATGCTTTTCTGCTCTTATACTCTCGACTTCAGCTAGTGCTTTAGTTAAACTGTTTATGATGTCTCCAGCAGGACGGTAAATACGATGTGGGCGGTGGTGAGAGGTTTGACACTCTGGCTGACCTGGTGGATCATTATAAGAAGAACCCCATGGTGGAAAAAAGTGGAATTGTAGTGCACCTCAAACAGGTATGGGAGAAAAACTCATCTAACTCCTTAACACGTGGATAGAGTTATAGCTAGGTGAAGTCAAACCACACACACCACTATTTCATAATCAAGATTTCTGTTTTGTTTTAAACAACTTCACTCATTTAATTTCCCTGTCCTCACCTGATAACTGCAGCCCTTCAACGCCACAAGGATAAATGCAGCCAACATTGAGAACAGGGTACGAGAGCTCAACAAAGTAGCAGACAACTCTGAGAAACCCAAACAAGGATTCTGGGAAGAATTTGAGGTACATACACTCAAAGCTGTCAGTGCCATTTTAATCTTTATTTTCTAAAAATACAGGAAATTAGGAAATGTATACCTCAACATGGTTTCCCAGTTAGTTTATTCCAAGTAGTACTAGCATATGCCGCATAATATGTGTTTATTACTTAATGTCTGTCCAGTCTATCCAGTCTTCAAAGTTATTTATATGTATTTCACTTAACTATTTTAATTCATTGTTGTTGTTGTTTTTAAAGTGTTTGGATTTTTTTAAAGAGTGTTGCTGGTGAAAAATGCTTTTTGTAAACAATGCCTCTGTTTTGCTGTAATTCTGCAAATGAAATGTGTTTTGAAGATTAAATATCATTAGTGCCTGTTGAACACAGGCCTTATGAATCAGATTTATGTTTTAATATCTTCAGTAGCTTTGAATTCTAACTTTGATGGCTTTACGAATTTTCCTATTAACAAAAACAACACACTATTTTCTGAAATAATACTTTAACTCATTGGGTTTATGTAAAATGCCTAATTGTTATTTATTCAATGAATCTTAATAGTCAATAGTTCAATTCAGTTATGATGACTTGGGTCTGAATTTTTTATAATGTTTGCTGTTGCAGTGAAATATCACTGGTAATATTAATACTAAGGGACAAGGAAAGTTCTGTTAGTGACCAGCTGAAAGCAAATGAGGAGCAGGTGTGCCACACAACCAACCAACACACACTGACACTCGCTGTGTGAGACAGGAAAGAGAGGAAGAAAGCGATCAATAGCTGAAAGGATGAGCAGGTCGAATGTTCTGTATCAGCAGTGAGTGCAACAATAAATGTCCCAACTTCTTAAACAGCAGAGGTAGCCCTGAAGTTAGCTGTGGTGCTGTAGTAAACAACTCTCCCCTGTGCTTCTTGGCTTTAGTCAGGACTCTGCAGCAGAAGTAAACATTTTTTTTTTAATTTGCAGTGCTGAGCATAAATGCTCATGAGTTTCAAAATTTTGATGATGATGCACAGGCCTCACTATTATTTTGTTTCTAGGTGGCTTCACAGCCACTGATTTGCATGCAACTCTAAGCACAGATTGGAAGAATTTGAGATGGCTCACTCCTCATCAGTCTCCGTGCTGGAAAACAATGCAATTTATGTATACGATCATCTCGAGAACATATATCCACTGAATTGACGCCAATTGGCGTCAAACTTCATTAAATTTTTGCTCCCAACGTCAAAGATTCATTGCATTCTTATTAGCCATCCCAGCTTCAAAATTGTCTCATATTCCCTAATTCCAAACAAAGGTCTGGGTCAGCGAACAAATAGGCTTACATCAGTATGCACTGTACAGGAAATCATGTGTTTTTGCCCAGTTCTGCAGGTATCTGTAGCGTGAGAAACCTTTTAAAAGTCTATACAACTATTCTGTGAAAACAAATCACTTTAGTTGTTTTAGATACTGCTGTAAAGCTTTATTTTACTAACTTAATATAGTATTTTATTTTTAAAAATTACTGGGGTAATTTCACATTTTTTTTTATTTTTGAAGGGTGCCTTGGCAGAATAAAAAGTTTGAGAAAGGCTGCCTTAGATCATAATTAATCATCCTGATCTTGTTTTTGGGTTCACAGATGTTTGCCTACGGTCTTTACAGAGTAGATGTCTTTGTGTTTTATTTACTTGCATCATCTTTTTGATGATGAGGCAGACATAAAAGTCATAACATGAATACTTAATGCTGTTTTATAGAGGAGTTACATAATATGAGTCATTGGGTAATAAATCCAGGGGAACAGTGTACTTAAACAGTAATGGGTCCATCTAACATCATATTTATGTCAGAGAACTGCTCAGAGCTGAAGAACCATAGATACATGCTGGTATTGCTTAATGTATTTTATCCAAAAGCATCAGGAACTTGAAGGGACAATCTTGTGAGCTGTTGTAAGCTTCTTTCTGAAATATTTCTTCTTAGGTCTGCAAACTTATGTAGTTTTACTGTCAAAGCACCCAGAGTGACCCCTGCTGTATTAGAGGCCAATTGCAATGTGATTTTTAATTTCAGTTTTACTCACAAAAATGCCACAGTGTCCCTGAGGTCTTGAAAATGTGTTAAAACATATATTAAACATATATCAGAGTCTGCATTTTGTACAAACTTGTACATCAGCAACCAGTCTACTTTTGCCTGACTTTGTTGACTTAATTTTGTAAGTCTTTTGTGTATTTTTGCCTCTCATTAATCAGTGAAATTAAAGTAAAAATTGGCATGTGCAAGACAAACAAAACTGGAAAAGTAGATATCCATGCTGTTGCAAGGGCTCTCAAACTTTCCATGGTAACTTGTCAGTAATTAACTTTTTTTTCAGATTATGGCTGATATGAATCAATAACCTCTGAAGAAAAACAGCCATGATGTACTTACTTAATCTTTTTGTATTGCACTCTTTCAAAAGTCACACTGTCTCTCCATTCTTCTGTCTCCTATGCTGCAATCTACCAGGTACTTCAGCAGCAGGAGTGCAAACTGCTGTATCCCCGGAAAGAAGGCCAGAAGCCCGAAAACAAGAGTAAAAACAGATACAAGAATATCCTCCCCTGTGAGTCTCTAGCAGCAACCTGCCATTTCCTGTCTCTCCAACTTCCTGTGGAAAGAATGACACAAATAGACAACAGACGCCACAGCGGCCTCAGCAGAGCATGCTGATTTCTGCTCTGATAGCTCACAGCCTATCAATTGACATTAAAAAATCATCATGCATGAACTCAGGAAGCTGTTGCATTATGCATCTATGACTTTTTAAACTTTGTTCTTTGTTTGTTTCAGTCGACACAACTCGGGTTGAAATCAGGGAATCAGATCCAGAAGTTCTTGGTTCAGACTACATCAATGCAAACTACATCAAAGTGAGTCTGCCCAGATAAATACGAGGCTGAATGAATTGTATATGATGTGAAATATGGAGGCTATGCATTGAAGTCACTATTAGTGAGCAGCATGCCTGATTCAGCAGGCAGAGTGGCAAAACATTCTGAAACCTAACAGTCTGCTTTATGAGGGAAAGATTAAAACGGGAGGGTAACAGATTGATATCTGTTCGAATTAGGGATATTTGAACTCGACAGAGATTCATACTGGTCAGTAAAGACAGTGGACTGGTGTAACTCATATGTGGCCATAATTCAGTTTCCTGAACTAGACATGGACCTGATTAAAAGTCTTCAAACGATGCCTAAAGGCATCATGATGAGTTTTTAAAGGTGAAACTATGGATCTATTTCTATTAACTGAGACTTGGGGATCTAGATATACCAGGGATTTTTTTGAAGATACCAATCAGTTAAAGGCTAGTACTCAGTGATATAGATAGGGATAGGTATGCATATGGATATATTTCTCGCTCCTGCTTATGAGAGACTATATGAATGAAAACAGAATGCCGGTCTTCTGTTTAGTAAATTTATGTAACCAGGAGAACACCTCACTGAGATTAAAATTCTCTTTATCAAGAGTGTCCTGGCCAAGACAGCAGCAGAGAACAGAGTTCCAGACAGACAAAAATAACGGTCATGCACAAACAACATAATACAAGATATGTAGTCCATATACAGCAAAGCTACACACACAATTTAAGCAGCTACTACTTACCAGAATCAGCCATAATTGTGAATTAATCAAAGCATCTGCAACTTTCTCTTAAAAGTGTCGAATGAGATTAGTTCATTGAGTTTTCAACTCTTTTTGTGAATCATTCCAGGCAGAGGGAGCAGCAAATTTAAAGACCTTTTTTCCCAGTTTAGTTCTGACCTTTGGACAGACAGCAAATAAAGATCCTGGGAATGAAGATTATAAGATCCTGAACTCTTCTGAATGATGTAGGTCTGAAGGTATGAGGGAAGAAGGCCAAGAATAGCCTTGTAGACAGGAATAAGCCAGAATTTGCCTTATGAGGTGCCGTTTTTTTATTGTTTTAGTTGAGAGCCCCCTGGCAGCTGAATTTTACATACTGTTTATATAATCTTTTGCATTTTATAATTGTTTCTTTTTTATAGATAATAAATCCTTTTATCATTTTTTTCATCAGCCTTCTTCTTTACCTTTTTTTATCATTTATTTTCTTAGTAATAAACCACAAGTACATTTTTTTTTACAGCCAATGGATTTTTTATTTCAGCAAAATGGGAAACGAATCAAGAAACAAGCTGATTCCTGGGCAATGCTTAAAAATAGGAAAGCAAAACACAGAAAAATATGCCCTTGGTTCTTTTTGACCTGGTACATTAATGGATTTTCCCTTTTTTGATCCAAACATGAACTTGATAGGAAGAAAAATGATATTTTTTTTTTTTTTTTTTTTTTTTTTTTTTTTTACATTTTATTGTGTATTAATTCTCAATTTGATATCAAACTGAAAGCTGAAGTGAAATGAGACTTTAAGGATCAGTGTTGGATTTATTTTACATCACTGTGGCTGCAGGGAGAAATTGTTGTAGATTAGCCAAAGTTTGCTTAAAGGGACAATGAAGCATGCAATTAAAGAAATTAATGCACTAATTATGGATCTTAATTCCCTCACAATTAATGCATTAACACTTATAGCCTTAATTTTAAGTGATTTGTTTCTATACCTTGGCAAAAGAAAACAAGATTACTCCTCTCTTTTCTTGCAAGTAGTCTAACAGCCAATAATCCTTTAGTAACTATGTTCATTGGAACAGCTAGTTTGTGAAAATGAAATGAAGGATTGTGCCGGTGCAGAATTTGCAAAATTTTTCATTTATTGCCAATCAAATGATTGGTCCTTCAAAGAAAGACTATTTATTTGAAATAACCATAAAACAGTCACTCAGACAAAATTTAACTGAGCATGACTAACTTTTATCACTAATGTTATAAATGTTTGATTCATTCAACTTTCCATTACCCCCCTCCTTTGCTGTTAACACAAAATCCCAAACTGAATTATGTGCGTTAGGCAGGATTTATCAGGTATTTACAATATCCACTCAAACAAAATACCAGATACATCTGCAGATAATAATGCCTAATGTCAATGTTTGTATATTAAACTTCTGATGAAATATAATTCTACAGCCTCTGTGTCAAAATTTATCATTAAGTGTATAAATTTCCACTCTGCAGAGTATGCATGAAGAAGGACGCCACGTGGAAGAGGGCAAAGTCTTCATCGCCACTCAAGGGTGCCTACAAAATACAGTAATTGATTTTTGGAAGATGGTTTATCAGGAGAATACACATGTTATCGTCATGACCACGAAGGAAATGGAGCGAGGACGGGTGAGCAGTTAGCCTCAAACGTACTACAAATGTATGGATTTATAGTTCAGACAGAATTTGATATGACTGTCTCTGTATACCTCAGTTTTTTTGTTCACATCATTCTCTTGCACCCTCCCCCTTAATGGTTTCTGATCTGCCAAAGATTTCACAAGATTTCATCTTTGAGTTGAATGCGGTTGATTGCTTTGTAATGATGGTGACCCAGGAAGCCCTGCATCTAAAACATGCAATGTCAATCTTGCACATATTTCAGTTTAAAACAGCTTGATAGCTTTGCAGAGGAGAGATAAACAGGAAAGAAAACAAGCACTACAGAACAAGAAGTTCTCTTGGGTCTTGTCATAAACTTAATCATATCAAACTTAATCTGAAAAGTTTCTTTCCTGTATGACTGTAAGAATAAGTGCTGTTTCAGAAATTTAACAGCCCTTCTGAGAGGATTTTTCCAGCTTTTGAGACATGAGAAGTCAAAGTAAAATAAGTATGTGACAAAAAACATGTCTCAATGTATGATAAGTCGTGGTTTTGACTCTCAAATCCTCATTGCTTTAACTGGTAGTTTGCATTTTTAGGCTGTGATTTCAGCTGAATGACAGCTCTTGACGGCATTAGTTGTTTCCAAGAGAGAGGCCTGGATATGTGTAGAAGGGATGATGAGTCTGTGTAAGGTGTGGGGGTGGGGGGGAGACGGCTGACTAGGATAGTATGACAGTTAAGCTGATTGGAAAGCTGCTTGAGATGAGCTGGTTCTTTCGATTGTCTAATACCCACCCCCTTCACCCTCCATTTCCCCCTCTCTCTTTCCTTCTCTTACTCTGTTATTCTGATATAGAACAAATGTGTCCGTTACTGGCCAGACTTACACGGCACTAAGGAGTTCGGGAAGGTGCTGGTAAGAAACGTGGATGAGCGGTCGGCTCAGGACTACATCCTGAGGAAGCTGGAGGTGACTCGTCTGGACCGGGTAGGGAAAGCGGTGAACTCAATCAGAGCTGACCCACTGACCTGGGGTCAGATTATCTAACCCCCTACAAACACACATAGACACAGTCCTATTGCAACTGGTGTTTATAAGAGGATTGACCGTGTGGCACATGGAAAATATGAAAAGCTTACGATGCCTTTTGGGATTACTTGCACCAAAACTGAAACTGAGAAACTAAAAACTTGGACTTGAGGATTTTAGAAAAAAAAAAATAAAGCAGAAACTTGCATGATCATACATGACTTCAGAAGAAAAACACATAAAAGGTAGTCAACGGTGCATTCTGTTTTGCAGTTTAAAAAAAAAAAAAAAGAAGAAGAAGCAAGAAAAATATTAATGTGAGTGGAAATCCTGGCTAAGAAGACAGCATTCATGGCTTTCAGTGACATGACTGTGTGCAGATCTGGAGGGCAAAAGAAGCTCAGAACAGTAGCTGCTACCAGTGACTACTGATTGCACTGTGCTAATTATTCTCTATCTCTTTAGAACTATCCATGTTTAATCACCTGACAGTGGCAGGAAAACTGAGATGTTAAATAAAACTTCAAATTTTGGACCCTTTCACAACACCTGGGATAATATCTAAATCACAAACCAGGAAAGTCTGAGTCAGAACTAAGATTTGGTGATTCATACTGCTATGTGTACAGTGGTGGAGATCTCGGCCAGGATGAAAGTCTTCAGAAGTATTAAGAGTTTAATGTTTTTGCAGATGTGTTCAGCTTCATAAAGCTGCAAGTGGAATTAAAGGGCAAGAAATTTGTCATCATTAATGGTTTGTGCTAATTTGCTGGTTCATGTTACTTTATAATAGCTTGAAGCTCACTGTCAGCTGTCACTCTGTCAGTGCTCTAGGGCTATAACATTTGTTAAAAGTCATATTTTGATCAAGTTGATAAAATGATTGATGGCAGGATTGGGAGAAGCCTCATCATTGCAGCCATCTATTGTAACACACAGAGTTAGAGAGCATTTAACAGAATTATACAGCTATTTACATCTCTGGGTTTTCTGTCTCTGATTTAGTTATAGTGGTATAACCCAGCTTGTGTCCTCATTGGTTAATGCATCCACAAAAAAACTTTCTTTTATTAGAAAAAAATTAAAGGGGCAGACTGTAATATTTAGCCCAGTAGCATTTAGCGTAAAAAGTAAAAAAAAAAACTATTAGAATATTTATAAATAGGCTTATCTAAATCTGTGTTTAATCACCTGGATATATATTAAATTGTTTTACTGTTAATAGCTTCGAACCTTGGTTCCCAACCTGTGGTCTGGGACCCCCTGGGGGTTGGGGGGGCACCAGAGATCTTAGGGGGAACGTGAGGCTTTGTCTGCTCTGAGGCTGCCAAAATTAGATTTGCAAATATTGACTAAAACCATGATAAAGCAGTTATGAAGTAGTTTATACAAAGGCCTTTTGATAAGAAAAGCATGCATAGGGTTTTGTCACTGAAACTATTAAAATCAATGTTGATTTTTGGCAGCAGTGTGTCACTTCCAAGGAAAAACGGTTGGGAACACTGACTTAGAATATGTTGCGTATTATGAATATGTATTTTGTCAGAGTCTCATCACTCCTGAAATCATTTATATCAAACATGTCTGATATTTACAGTCCAAAGTGGAAGGTTCTACCTGGATCAGGAGCAGGACAGTAATCATGTTGACTCCACACACTTCAGGACTATTTGGAAAAATAATCCCCAAATCAGCCCCAAATCAGGCCTGAAAGCATCCAGTTTGTAGCCAGCCTTATTTTGATCAGTCTGTTTGAACCATAATTAAAAGGGCTGAACATGAAATTGTACACAACGGTAAACATGTTTGTGTAAATCCTAATGCATTTTCTATACACTGGAAGGATTTTATTCTATTCTTTGTTGTAGTGACAGTAACCTCAACTGGAGATGCCCTACATGAACACAACAGACTAAAGAAAAGTGATGAGAAACCAAATTAGCTACATAATAATCTCAAAAGCACCTAAAAAAGCCATGTTTATGCCACATTTAGTCTTTCGATATAAAGTTTGCCTACTTCTTTAAAAGTCATCAATATTGAACAAACTTTTCATTCTGCTTTTGTTGGTGTAATGTCTCTTTTATTTTACTGTTGGCTTGTGTTTTTAACAATCACTGTTATTCTTGTTTCGAGAGCGAGGAAGATATATCAGTATGATTACTCCATTACTAAAAGTGCAATTTAAAGAGAATTTTCTCATTTGTTGTATTTTTCCTTGATCTTCCTGCAGAGGGAGCCTCTGAGGTATATCTGGCATTACCAGTACCTGAGCTGGCCGGACCATGGGGTTCCCAATGAACCAGGTGGGGTCCTCTGGTTCCTGGAGGAAGTTAACCGCACTCAGAGCAGCATTCCAGACACCGGACCGATCATCGTCCACTGCAGGTACAACCGTGGAGGAAGACACTTTTCAGAAGATGAGCTTGGATAGGGTGTAACTTAGCCCTGGTTAGAAATGGGTAGTATCAGATGTATCAGGTAGGATCTGGTAGTATGAGCGCTGCATCAGAAGATTAAGGATTAGAGTTCTGCCAAAGAATGAGGCAGTGTGGTAGTAAGTCTACTTAAAGAAACAGAGCTGTAAATACAGCAGCGTATTATATATTTATATACATTTACAAAACAAATATACAATCATGTAAAATAAAATATCATTTGACATGATTATTTACAAATATTAAACTTTCATCTTCGAGAAAACTTCATGCAAAGGTGCAAATCAGAAATGTGTACTCTCGAGGCGTTTCACAGCTGATACATTTTTTTCATGGGGTCTATTTGCACTTTTAAAATCCTATCCTGTAGCCAGTCAATGTATGCTTTCACACTAGCAACAGAAAAATAAATCTGTTGCTTTTATTTTATTTGGACGGTGGTTGATTCACGACTGTCAAGCATGGATCTGACTGATCAATAAACTCATTGTTGCCTATTAGTAAAGAGTTTTGAGACTGTCATAACAGAGAAGCAACAACTTCCTCCTCTCTGTAACATTTAGAAGTTTGCTGTAGATATCTCCTTTTTATGTGATTATTTTTCTCTAACCAGTGTTAAGTTATTTTAGCCTTTAATATTATGTTATGTAGCTAAGTAAAAGATCAAGATAGGCAACAGGCAGCCAAACACTTGTCTAATAATATGAATGTAAAGAAATGTATTGGAGCTTTTTACAGCTAAAACAGGACATTACTCAAATGATACAAAGGATCTAAGTACCCTTTTACTGCAGACATAATGATAATCTCTGCTTCGAGTCATTTGGCTCTCTGAAATTGCTCCTCTGGCCAGCCTTGTAATACAAACATGTATGCCTTCCCATTAGTATTATTATTTGATTTACAGAATAGATAAAAAGTCTTCCTTCCTGACTCAAGAGAGGGAGCAGAACTGATCATGACACAAAAAATAAAACATCTCTGACTGGGCCAACAGACGTAGAGGAAGAAGAGAAAAAACATTTTATCTTCTGTTTTAGTGTATCTCAGTTTACTGTGGAATAGAGCAAAACATCACTGCAGCCTTCAGTGGCAAGATGTTTTTTTTAATCAATGTGCATGAAACAATGAAAATCAAGTTGCTCCTGATGTGAAAAGAAAAGGCAAGTCAAAGCTTAACTCCAAAATATTCATAGTTTCATGCCATTTGTTTTATTTGTGTAGCTCTTGGTGCACAAATGTTTTAATGTTTACAAATATCCAATACTTTTGTCATTTTTGATACTGTCTTGAAAACTTTTTTTCATGCACTAGTATTAAAAAGCACAGAAGCTTATGAAAACTTAAGTTCTTGAGCCACTTGTTTCCCCAAACTGGTGCTGCAAGGGATATGTTCAGATAAGCAGGTAAACAAATTCTGATTCTGAAGTCCTTTTGTGACTTAAGTTACATTTATATCTCTTAACATCATGCAGCGTAGGTGACTGCCAAAATTGGGTGCATAGAGCTTCTAATTTTGTTGTTGTGGTATCAAATTATTCATAACAGGTATCACTATGATTTTCTTATGAATTTTCTCACATTAAAGTCTGAAACTCTGTATTCAGAGTTCATCTACACTGTCAGTCATTACACAGTCCTTTTGTTTTGTAGCTTAATTTTAGTCTTGCTCGTTGCTAGCAAAAAATGTTATACTCCATGATGACTTCATTCCAATGAGATGGAAAAGCTATGAACACCTGACATCAAATTAAAAGTCACAAAATGGCCACTTGGGTGCGCTATAATTAAATTTGTGCCTCATGTTCAGCCGTCCCTTAAGTCCAGGTTATAGGTAATATGCCCATGTTTGCACTTCCAGGCTGCTACTTGCAGCTTCACTGAAATGTTTTTGAGTTGTTATGTTTGTGGAGAGTAAAAAGCAAATACAATCTAAACAGAAAACCACAACTTAGTTCACAGTTTCTTAATTTTCATAATAACCCGGGTGTGCACTGTTGAATTGCTTTCCTTTCATTTTGTTCAGGTGTCTCTTAAATATCACTGCTGGTTGTAACTCTGCAGTGAGGATGTTCATTTTTTAATATATTTTAACCAAACATATTATATGTGGCGTTTGATGAATACGTTAAATGAAGCCTTAAGACGTTCCCAATTAGAGCAGTGGCTCTCATTTTGTCCAACCTCAGAACCAAAATTTTTTGTTGATCGTTCAGACTTAAAAATAAAAAATGTTACAGTTTGTTCCTTACATGAAACAAAACATCTGATAGAACAAAGCGACAGGACAAAATAAACATGTTCTAATAGATTATAACGACAGAAGCCTTTAAAATGAATGCATACATGCATTTTCTTTGCTGTGATAACATGTAAATTTGGTTGTGTTCTTAAGATCTTAAGATTATTACACACTTTCATGGCAAAATCAAATTTATTATTCCAAGATACTGAGACAAAGAAAACAACTTAAATTTACTAATCACAACAAAATGAAATAAAATTAAATATGTAGACATTTGTCTTATTAGGACCTCCATACATTATAGACCTTTTTTCCCAGGCACACATTCATGACCCACTAAAAAAACTCCATGACCCACCTTTTGGTCTTGACCTACCAGTTGAAAACCATTGAATTTAAGTATGACTACTTCAGTTTTATCTCTTGGATGCACAGTTCATAAAAGATTAATTAAATCTTTCCAGCTGGGTTTAGTGGTGTCCAAATATTCTTAATTTGAGATTTTAAAGGCACAGGGTATGTGGTGATGCACAACTTATTCATTCTTTTACTAATTTAAGCTTCAGATGTTGCCTTTTTTTATATTTGCTAATGTTGTATAATCTAGAGTCATGGTTCGGTAACGCACTTATAGCAAACAAGTGTTGCAATAGATTTGTCTGTTTGTTGTGCTCTTGTGAATGACCGTGTAGAGCCACCTACGTGTTCTCTAAATTGAGGACAGACCATGTGACTCATTCTCTTCATCGATCACTTGACTGCTGGTAAAACAATGATGGTTTTATGGGGGAAATATCATATATTTGGGATCATAAATAATACAGCCTGTTAAAGAACAGTAAATGTAAGTTGCTCTATTTCTGTCTGAAGTGGAAAACTTAAAAATCATGCTCTCAGTCTTTAGATTTCATGTATGGGTAAAGAGAACTCGAACGCCCTCGTAATACTTTCTTGAGTGATTAAGCTGAATGGAATCCAATGTTTAACAGAAATAAATGCAACCCCAGTTTCAAAAAAGTTGGGGCAGTGATGCAAATCTCATGAACCAATATTTTTTTTCCAATAGAACACAGACAACACATCAGATGCTTAAACTGAGACATTTTAAGATTTCATGAAAGATGTTTGCTCATGTTGAATTTGATGGTAGCAGCACATCCTCAAAAAAGTAGAGACAGGACCGTGTTTTGCCATTGTGTAGCATCCTCTCTTCTTTTAACGAACCTGTAAAAGAGCCTGGAAACAAATGGGAAGTTAGGAAACCAGTTGCTGGAGTTTGGGGAGAGGAGTTTTGTCCCATTTTGTCTGATTTAGGATCCTAGCTGCTCATCAGTACTATTTTTGATGGGTTTTTCATTTTATGATTCTCTTTATAATTTATTTTGGTGAAATGTTCATCACTCAGACTCTTCTACTGTGAAGGCATGCTGTTGTGATGGATGTGGTATGTGGTTTGGCATTGTCTTGCTGAAATATGCAAGGCCTCACCTGAAAGAGAGGTTGTGTGGAAGATGTGTGAGCTGCCCATACCATAGGCACTAAATCAACCCCAAACCATCAGAATGTCAGGCTTTTGAACTTTGCACTCATAACAAGCTGATTGGCCCCTATTTTAATTTGTCTGACCACAGAACAGTTTTCCACTTTGCATCAGTCCATTTTAAATGAGCTTTGGCCGAGAGAAGACAGCGGGTTTTCTGGATCATGTTCACATGGCTTCTTCTTTGAAGGATACAGCTTTAACTCGTATTTGTAGATGGCATAGTGAACTGTGTTGACAAACAGTGATTTCTGGAAGTGTTCCTAAACCCATGCAGTTATTTCCTGTACAGAATCATGCCTGTTTTTAATGCAGCACCACCTGAGAGCTCGAAGATTGCAAGCCTCTAATATTGACCTTGTCCCTTATGCAAAGAGATTTCTCCAGATTCTCTGACTCTTTTAATGATGATGATATATACTGAAAATAGTGGATATTCAAAGCAATTTTACATAGAGGAACAAGTTTTCTGAACTTTTAGCAGGTTGTTGAACCTCTGCCCAACTTTACCTCTGAGAGACTCTGGCTCTCTGAGATGCTCCTTTTATACCCACTCATGTTAATGACCTGTTGCCAGTTAACCTTATTAGTTGCGACATCTGATATTTGTGTCGTTTGTGTTCTTTTGAATAAAATAAGGATTTATTAGGTTTGCAAATGATTGCATTCTGTTCTTTTTTACATTTTATGCCATGTCCCAACTTTATTCAGAATTTGGTTCTACATTTAGTTGTAATGACACATGGTTTGAACTGTCTGTCTGTTGTCTCTGCAGCGCAGGCATCGGCCGGACAGGCACCATCATCGTCATCGACATCCTTATTGACATCATTAACCGCCAAGGTGAGATCAAACTGTCCCACTTGTCTTTTCTCTAATTGAGTGTCTGCGCTGTGTTTCAGCTAATTCTTCTAATTGTCTGTGAATTTTTGTGTTTTCTAGGTCTAGATTGTGACATAGACATCCCAAAGACCATCCAGAGAGTGCGGCAGCAGAGGTCAGGCATGGTGCAGACCGAGGCTCAGTATAAGTTTATCTACATGGCAGTGCAGCAGTACATAGACACGGCCCAGAAGAGACTGGAGGAGGAGCAGGTACTTTACTAAACAAGAGGTCAAAGTTACAGTGGAATCCACTGACAGTTTATTAAATAACTTTTTGACACTGACATGAAGACTTGAGTGTAATTATGCAACGTGTTTGAGCTCAACGCCTGAAGGCAGAGTGTTGTGTGTTGAATAATGACAGCCAGAGCAGTGAGGTAAACATCAGCATTTCAAACATCTCAGCTATTTAACTTTTACTCTCTTTGCAACTGTTGTTGACTTTCAGCTGCAGTGTCTTTGGTAGATGGAAGTGTCAAAGTGTCAAAAGTCTGGCTTATTGCAGGGATATGCAGTCAAGATGGACACAGTTTGCTAAGATTCAGTGCAATAAAGGGATGCTGAAATAGATACTCTTGTTTCAGAATAGAGAAGAGTCTTTGTACTTATACAGCGAGTTCCCAAGATGCCAGTGTGACTAAAAGACGAACCTGCTGTTTCTACATGATCTCTATGTGCTGCATTTATACACACCAGGCACTCCAGAGCAAAATTCACCTTGTCTCGTTACATATCACATATCTTGTCTAGTCACCTTGTCTGGCACGTGCCAGAAGCGCAACTCTCCTCCACTTGAAATACGTGTTGAGTCTATTTGCTGAACCAGCCAGGTAGACCTGGACAGGAAATCAGGAACAGGAGCAAATAGAGCATCCAGACTTCTGATCATACATCCCTTTACTATGTCAATATTAAGTCATAACAGGCCCTAACTAAACGGCAAATTGATACTGGAAAGGCAAAGTACCATGTCTGCATGGTGTTTACTTTATTACTGCATGAGCTTTTAGTTCTCCTGTGATCTAGTGAACCTGCAGATTTGTCTGCATGGGCTGCACTTTACCTCAAAAAGGATGCAAAGATGGTGCAACGCCTTGCCTGACAGAAAATGAGTTACACAAAGATCCTGTGAAATCTTTGGTTGAAAAAATGCATGTGTTTCTAACAGACAGGGGTGCAACAGTTTTTGAGTCAACTGCAGGACAGTAGGAGAATCTCTTTACTGATTGGCATTTGCTTATAAGTTACAAACTTAAAACAGAGTTATTAATAAAGAAAGATTTGTTTGCAAACAAGACTGAACGTTTGTAATTCATGATTCAGAGAAAATAATTTTTTTCATGGACTTGGGCTGACACAGAGCCACATAAGGAATTAGCTTTGCCTCTGATATTAGGCATGCAAACACATGATTATTGCACGGCTCAGTATGTACCATGGCTTTTTTAAACACAGCCAATCTGGGTGGTTTTTTTTTTAATTCCATTGTTTGGCAGTTTGGTTGAAATGTTTGAGCAGCAATGGGTTAAGGAGAAAATTCAGTTGTTTGATGTACGTTAAACAAATGTACGTTAAAACAAACATTTCTGTACATTAATGTCTGTTATTTGCGTGCGTCACTAGCTGCCCCTGCATCATGTGCTGGGTTAGAAGAACAGTTAACAAAGAGCGTGTGTTTAAGGACTATATCTTCAGTTTAAGGAGGTTGTTTGACAGCCTGTTAGGATAAGTCAACACCAGAATGGTGGAGAACATTCTGAACATTAAGTTGCTGATTGCTTTCTGTCACCTGTGTGATAAATGCAGGCAGGATTAGAGAGGAAGGAGGCTGTTTTAAGCAGACTTTGGTAGCACATATGTGCTTATTGTCACTCAGTCTTCACTGAGATTTATTGGAAGTAAATTAGTTCAACAATGTGATAATACATTTTCATCACGTCAAAAATTACAAGTGTTCTGAATGTGTTTCAGTAAGTTTCATCTGAACAGTTGTACGTGAGATATGAAAGGTCTCCCTGCTGCAGCTGTGTGGAGGAAGCTTAGGCGGGGTTGCATTGGACAGGATTAAAACTCTGCACAGTTTTTGATATACGTGACACTCATCCACCCACCTTGCAGCACAAAGACCTCAGATATTTATTCACCAAACAGAGAATCCTCCTGTATTTGATGCTTTGGTGATGTTGATTTCAGACCCTGGATTGAGAGTTAACCCTCCATGGGGAGTTTCTTCATCCCAGTGTGCAGATTTACTGGCACGCACAGAGCAAATTTAAAGAAATTAGTAACCATGGAGGTAATTCATGCATACCAGAAACAAAAGTACATGTTGAACGGTAGGCGCCAGACCTAACCGTTAACAGTCATTGAGAATTGTGCCAACCCGAGCTGATCTGATGCATTCCTTGAACTTCCTAACTAAAATCAGGTCTTCAATGCAGGATATTGTGTGAGGCCTTTATTGAAGGTCTTGATCATTAAACTAATTGTATTTTATTTTGTTGCTTTTTAGAGGAATAAGCTGAAGGAAAGAGAATATTCCAATATCAAATATCCTCAGATGACCAATTCTAGGTCCAAATCCAACATGACATCCTCGCGCTCTTCTTCCATGTGAGTATAACATGACCCCTGATTGTAAAAAATGGCATTGTTATCATTAGATTATTATTAGATATGTACATGAATAATACAATGTACTGGATCATTTTCTGTGTTACCTCAGGATGACAAATGATGATTCATCGAGTGTGTACGAGAACATAAACTTTAAAAGCCCTCAGTCGTCTTTTAGCAGCAACACCAGGAGGTAAAACTATCGCTGTGGACCTTCACGTCTGTCTGTCTGCCTCTCTGTAAGTACTTCATGAATTCTGCTTTCATTATTTTGCTGCATTGTGATGAGTAACAAGACTTGCAGATTTTTTCACTTCTGCAAATCAGACACAATACTGCCAACACACTGCCTAATACTAGGAATCTTTTTTTTTTTTTTTTTTTTAAGTGTTTTAAGTTTGTCTATCATAGAAAGGGAAAAAGAGACTGTGTAAGTAGTTATGTTTGGAAGACAAATGAAGATGCAATGTGCCTGTAAAGGATTTGGAAGGAATAGTTTTTACACAGTTAGATAGGAAGCAATGTTTCCATTTTATACCTCTAAGACCAGGTGCAAAAATTTCCTTTTTCCCTGTAAATGTATGACTTCTTAAACTTGAAAATTTCTAATATTTTCGAGAAAAATAGCTGACCTTCCTTATTTTTTTATTTTTTGGAGTGGCTCTAAAAAGCAATTTTAATAGTTTATACACAAATCTTTTGGCTAGAACCAATTCAGGAAGTAGGTCTATTATGTTGGGATTTAATCCCTGAAAACAGTTAAAATTTATGTTTAATTTATTTTTTAAAGTGGGAGCTGGAGGTGTTTGGCTTTTCTTGGATCAAATAAGGGGGCCTTGAGGAAAAAGGTTGAGAACTATAGTGGATGGTTGTCAAGGAGGATGATGATATTTAGGGGTGGCAGTAACTCAGTCTGGAATGCTTGGGCTGGGAATTGGAGGGTTGCTGTTTCAAATCCCAGTTGGACCATATCTGGACTTTGGCCAGGTAGCTGGAGAGGTTCCAGCTCACTTACTGAGTACTGTTGAGGTGCCCTTGAGCGCTTATTTTGATTTGATGGATTCATGATTTTAGAAGATGTTAAGGAACTTTTGGACAGAAGCAGTGATTTACAGTTCAAACCAAGGGTGTGGGCTTTTGAATGTTTATATTTCTTTACACGACTCTTTCTTTTTCCAAGGCTGAGTAATAAAGAATGTAATAGACACTTTCAGAGATTAGAGCCTTGATGTTGTTAAATTCAGTCCCTGAAATGGGTTTTTACATGCAGAAAAGCTGGTAAAGTGACCAGCAGAGGTAGGCTGCAGGACTTGTAGACTATGAATCACTGCAGGCTGTGAAGGAAATAGTCACAGGAAGACAGTTAAAACCTTTTTGCCCTCTGAAGGATCCCCAACACATATGGTCTTGTATAGTAATGTGTGAGCGATATTTCAGATTTTACGGTATATTTCCAGCAACCTTGGATGTAAACAGTGCATGACATGAATTTGTTGAAGAATTATCTTTGTTAATCTTTGATGAGATATTTGACTCCTCCTTTGAGCTTGGCACATTTTGAGAACTTATTAAAACTTTTATACTGACACAAGATAAAGCTGAAGTGTCTTGCAGTGATTTAAATTAATTCTGTATGGGTATTGTTCTCTTTTTGCACTTCAAATTATAAGGTACTAGTAGAGAGCAGAGAACCCCTTAGAGCAACAAAAGATTCAATTGAGGTTCAAATTATAATCAACCTCAATTCTCTTGGGCTGATTCTTTTCTCTTTCATGGCAATTAATAAAGCAGACAGGGAACCCAGCCTTGTTTAAGAGACTAAGTCCTAGCTCTGGATTAGGGTCATCAGCACAAGACTCCAGGAAAGTCATAGAAATACCCATATGTTAATGCATCGGAACATTTTGTGAGCCGTACTTTGTGGTTCAAAAGAAAATGAAATTATAGCGGTACAAATATAGATCATAGTTTCCTTTTAAGCCCTTTATGTAGGAACTTTCAAGTACAATCTCAAATTATAAATGTATGCATTTGAACTTCCAATATCAAATTTGATTAGGGCTTTAACCTGTGCTAAAGTCTTTTCAGGTATTTAAGTTCTGGTAGTAAGTCAAGGTACAATAATGTGGGTGTAGGTCAGTTCAAGAGTGATTTTGGTTTCATCTTGGATAGTGAGCCTTTTTATTGGAACAACTCTTTCTGGACATATGATGAGAAAATTTTTGCCTTTGTGAAAAACTGTCCTGTCAGCTGCCTCTCAGGGAAATGAAGATGCAAATGTGTTCTGCAGGGATGACATATTTTTGCAGGTCAACCAAGAGCGACACGTGAGTTCCATAGACCACGAGCCTCTGGTCTTTCTCCACTGGCTTTTTCACTGTTGCTTAAATAATTCTGTGGCGTGAATAGTTCATGATATACATTTTATTTTGTAAAGAAAATGTTCACAAATGAGCAGGGCCGACACCCTCCAGACACCAAATTGTTTGGTCGCTCAGTTCTTGTCCTCACATTGGTCAGACAGTTGCAGAGAGAGAGAGAGCTACTTGAACGGCCACACCTCTCTCTTTAGTTACTGTTCTGCTAGTTGCAACGGGATGATGATGCAGAAAAAAGGTAAATATAAAAATGTTTTGTCAAGTCTCTTTGGAATCCTTTCATTAAAACAGACACGTTAATGTCAGCGTTACAGAGAGCAGAGGAGTGGTGGCGCTGTCTCATAACCCCTAAAAGTCTGCCTTTACATCTGACCTGCAGACTTCTTCTTGTTTTACCTTGACAAACACATGTTGCATAACATCTGGACTGCATTTATACGCAGATATTATACAGCGCATGCTGGAAAAAGAGGGCTCTGATGACTTTGATTGTTCTAAAATCAGACAAGAATAATGATCTAATATATGAATACAGGCAGATGCACACTGGTTTGCTGTTAATCTGTTGTAAATTACTGTTCATATTGAGGATAAAATGAATTGTTATGCACAAAAAGCTTGTAGTGTTTATTTTGAAGTTCATATATACTACCAGGAGTGTGCAATGAAAACTGCCACTTATTTAGTCGATGCATTGTGCAGTTTTGTCTTTTTTTCTCCCAACCACCGATTGATTAAGTGCATGGGTTTAACAGGGTATGTTTTTGATTACAGCCCTGCAAATTAACACGACTCATCATTTTTTAAGTGTAAACACAGTCAGTGAAAGTGAACTCACTCACTCTTGCATCCTCTATGAAAGACTGTCTTCTTGGTGTGACCAACAGTTGCAAATTTACAGTCTTTCCTACAATACACACCAGGTGAAAGATGGATTAATACTGTAGATCCCAACCTTTTTCCTTAGCCGCCCCCCCCCCAAGACCCTCCTTGGAGTACACATCAGTTTTAATTGTTTTCATTGACAAAGTTCTAAAATAATAGGCCTATATACACTTGTTCTTGAAAAAAGATCTTTCTTTCTCTATCTGTTGTGCAAAGCAGTTTAAGTTGTTCTGGTTTATCATTTACATTTTGTTCACAAGTCCTTGGTATGTTCTGTCAATTTTTGTTTTTAATTTACCCACTAACTCTGAATCTCCATCCTCCATCCAGCTGATGCATGAATGCAAAAAGCTGAGGGCTGTCTGCAGCTCTGAAAGTCACCGAAAGTTTGTCAGAGCTTCCACAGACATCTACAGTAGCCATAAAGATGACATCATTCAGACTTTATACCATACTTTCTGCAGTCTATTGTTCATCATCACATCCCGTTTAGACTTTTCTAGCTGACTTCACTCATCCTAATGCAGGCATAACCTTTCCAGGCTTCAGTAGAGTTAGAATGCTGCGGCTAGACCCCTCATTATTCTGACAAAAGGGTAAACATAACCCCAATTTTAGCTTCATTACTCTGACTGTGCTTGCATTTTAGAGTCAATTTTGGGACTTTAGTTATCACTTTTAAGGTCTGAATTGGATTGACCTGTTAGAACATCAGTAGATGTTTTATCTCTTGTAAGTGTAGTCTGAGATCGTCCAATTGGGTTTTAGAAATTCATTGATGCAAATTAACAACCAGGCTTTTGTTACATGGACTTATTGCACTTTAATGATGTTCTAATTTTTATTCTGTTTTAAACGATGCCTGATTAAGTAGGTTGCCTAACTTGATAGTTTCATAACTATGTTGATTTTTAATTATTTAAGTGTATTTTGTAATTTTGTATTCATGCTGTCAGTGTCACCTTATATTTGGGGGAGTAGTGGCCGTGTGTGGAATCAGAATCCTTTCCCCCAGCCTGCAATGCTGCAAATGACAGTTTTTAATCTGTAATGCTAATGCTAACAAGCTGCCATGTCCTACAGAGTCATTACTGTTAGCTGACACAGAAGGATATATTGATTAACTAATCAGAATATGGTTAAATTGTTGTCTGATAAGGATGCCTCCTGGGTGGCTCTCTGTGGAGGTCCTCTAAGGAGAGTTGGAGTTCCTGGTGTTGACCCAGAACTTACTGGAGAGATAATGCCTCTGAATGAGGAGTTGGAAAATGCAGGGATGTTAGGGTCAAGGGTTCTTAGGCTGCTGTCACCCTGACCCAGTGGAAGATCATGAAGAAAATGGGGCAATGAATAGTGAAGTACCTATTTAGCAAAGGTTTTTGATTTCTGACCGTCATAATATAAATGACTGTTCACACTGCTGTATCTGCACCATCGCTATTGTCTGTATTTCCGATCAAGAGGGAGCCTACTTTGAGTTTATGTAACTTTTGATTCATATTGTCATTTAAAGAAAAAACAGCCATTCACTTTGTTTGTGTTTCCTTTAGTTTCAGCGGAGGTGTCGCTTCGTCAGCACCTGAGAATCCTTCGAGGGAGGGCGGAGCGTTGCTCTGACATCTCCCACGTCTGCAGACCCTGCCGGAGATAAAGGCTGCGAGCTGACCCCTCTCTTACTGCTGCCGTCCTGTTGGACCTCTCTGTCCGGAGTAAGCCTTACCCTCCGTAGAGAGGAGGACTCTACAGCATAGTGCTATCACTCAGGACCCTTTTTTGTCCCTGCTCTTCCTCACCTCCTTCTCTTAACTAGCACAAGTGCCTTGTCACAGGATGTGTCTGTAATCCAGCCTCCCAAAAAAACCTGCTGTTACATCTCTGCTGCTTTCCAAACCCTGGAAACACAAGGTGACGTGAGAAGCTTTTTTCCTCTGTGGGACGAAGATTAAACGGGAAGACTGTCCCAGCCTGAACTGAGCAGACCTGTACGGGACCCAAGAAAGGTCAAAACTAAGCTGTTTGCCCACAGAGATCCCTCTGTTTTCTACCCTTCTGTCTCTGTTTTCGCTGGTTGTCATTTGAACTTGAACCTGAGGCTGTTTTCACTGCGATCTGTCTCTCCAGCTGTGGAGGTTATTACTAAGGCTGGTGATTGACGAAAAGGCGGTTATGTAACGGGGGCACAGGAAGCACAAAAACTCCTTTTTATTATTATTTTTTAATATTAGATTGTGTTTAAAAGTGCTCCCGCTTTGAGTACTAACTCATTTTGATTTTTTCTTCCCAAATCTGTCTTTTTAAAAAGTCTGTTTGATATTATTTAATGTGATGTTTGTTGATACTCTTGGTATCATGGCCGTATAATATGTGAGACTTTTTAAGGTATATACACACAAAATTCTATATTTACAGAGTAATATTTGGTAAAAGAAATAACACACTGAAGCCTGACTGATCGAGCAGCATCCCCAGCTCTAATTTTGATGTACTCACTGATGGTTATGGTTTGTTTTAAGTCCACATTTGACAGAAAATGGGTAAAGAGGATTCCTAAATGGATGGCTATAGTGGAAGTTGTTTGACTGGCTGTCCTTATAATCAGCAGGACTGAAGCAGTTCAACATCTGTCAGACGACATCCTCACAATAAGACAAGGGAAGGGGTGGGGGGGTGATTATTGAGGGCCAGATGGCCATCTGCCTGAGATTGAAGAATAGATTTGTCTCCAAAAAGTAATTTAGAAGATGGCCGTAATCCAGGCTTGATGATAGCTGGTCGAGTAAGCCGGTGTCATTGACGTGATAAGGAAGACAGTGGAGGCGTGGGGCACTGAGCCCTCTGCTCTGTCTGGCAGATTGTGTGCTATTTTTAGTTCCCAGGATAAAATATAGATCCTCAAATACAAGTGCGGGTACAGTAGTGATATTTGACCTCACTTGTGTAAAATATGAGGATAAAAGGAAGGAAAACTCACAGGTTCAGATAAGAAGATGTCATAATACAGTGTCTTACACAGATTACTTTCATGACATATGCCTTTATTAATAGGACAGCAGAAGAGAAGCTTGGAATGTGAAAGAGGAAGGATAGCGTGCACTATATGATCACAGTAATTGAGTTGAGGTGAAGACATGTTAGCTGAGGACTTTGCCTTTGCACTTAAGGCACCTGATCCAAACCAGCACCCCATTTACTCCCACTTTCACACATTTTGTCATGTTTCAGCCAGGGCTGGACTGGTGATCTGGCATGCATGGCATTTTACCAGTGGGCTGACACACTTTATCTATTATTTTTTAAATTGCTGTCCTTTTATTCGGGATGCACGGACTCTGATACCAGTAGCATACTCTGTATCATTTAAAGCATGATATTAGTCACACATTGTGTGAGTATGTAGTCAAAGTTAGAGCCATGTCTGCAGTTTGAGGATATTTTAAGATAAAAAGGGGTGACAAAAGTTGAGGAGAGTGAAAAAGATGCACTGATAACTTGTCAAGAGGAGGGATGAAGAACATCTGATGAAAATAAAACAAATTTTCTACATATTTTAAGAACGGTTATGGTATTATTAAGTGCTGTATTGGTACTTTGTATCAGTGAGTACCCAAATAATACTTTTACTTGGCCTGGAAAAGTGTGGCATTGCTGCATCCCTACTTTTTATGTACCTCTGTTTAGCTAAGGTTATTATGCTCCACTATGTTAACCTTCTCCAATGAGAGCCAGAGAAAACAAAGGACAAATTTTATTTTTCTGTGGCTTTTACTTCTCAGCTTTGTAGAAAATTAGAGGACTAATTTGGTACACCTATCAAAGTGGAAGGAGGAACAGTGTGTACAATAAGCTGTGTTATCCAAACCTTCATCAGAAGGGGCAACTGGACTTGATTAAGGTTATTGAATGGGAAATAAGTTGTAAAATCAGGGGTAAAAAGTGGCTCTGCACCCAAAAATGCCAGGGCCAGATTGTCTTCCCAGTCCAGCGCTGGTTTCAACTGACAAATTTGATCAGGAATGTGGGATTATGTGCACTAGACCACCAAATAACTTTTCAGAATTTAAAGTGAGATAGTTATTACATGGTTCCCAGAACTATTTATGACAAAAAAAATAATTTGCTGTAAACTCCAAAATCACAGGGATGCACAGTATTGAGTTTGCTGATATCCTATATGCCACAATTTCCAAACTCATTTTAGCTGATACTTACGATGGTTTATTAGGACCACTGAAAAAATTTAAACTACAAAACAGGATCCATAAATTATTTAAATAAAACACCAAATTACTTGAGGATGTTAAGTTGTCAATTCACAAACCAAACTAAGAAAGTTTTTTAATCACAATTTATCTCATGCTTTATTGTCCCTTTCTGCACACATTGGCTAAAAAATATCAGGGTCTCCTTGCAGCCACGGTGATGTAAAATAAGTCCACCACCACTCCTTAATGTCTCATTTCACTTAAAAAAAAACTCACAGACGGATTAGTGGACAAATCAAAAGTCATCTGCAACTTGTGTTTACCTTTTTAACTTTCCCTTTTTCTTTTCAATCCACAACAAGTTCCTTTTTTCTGTGGTTAAATTCATGTTAAAACCTTCAATCTAACTTTTAAAACAGGCTATGCAACCAGGAAGTCAGGTACCTCTATTTTAAGACAGTAGAAGAATGAAAAATGCGACTAAAACAGTTTTAAATCCAATATAGTGGAATCTTTTAATGCAGAGAAAAAGGTGCAGTTAATAGTGATTAACTGCAGAATATTTGAGATTAATCATGATTAAAAATATTTAATCTTTTGACAGTCCTAATAACTGAAATCACAAAGTAGAAAATAGCCCACTACATGGAAGAAATTCACACCAGATGAAGCTGTTTGCTTTGCATTTACTGCTTTTTAGAGACTAATCAGTGGTACTTCTTAGAAGCTCAGAGCAACAAGGAAATGTTTTTGATTTTAGACCAGAATCACCACAGTATCATTGGCATCCAGAATAAGAGGAGACATTATTGAAAACTGGGACTATCAGGAGAAAAAAAACACTCACTGTATTCAGGAGATGACGCTGATCAAACCTTTTTTTTTAAGTTTTGTTTCTTGTAAATGTACAACATTTTAATGTCAAATTAATGACTTTAGCAATGTGAAGTTTTTTAGTTAATAAAGGTTGGTTTTAATTTGTTTTAATGTTATGTCTCCTTTAACTTTTATCTGCTGATAATAATATTGCAGCTCTTATTGTGCATCCCTAATGAAAAGGTAACAGCATAAAGTACCTCTACTTTTCAAACTGCTTTAGTTTGAAAATAAATGTAAGGAAATCTAAATAGATGTATTAGAGGTGCAGGGTATGAGATTGTGTAATACTGAGCAGTATAATGCAGGTAAACAAAGCATGGCTATGTGAGTTTGTTTACTCTAGCATTAACATAAAGCATAACTGAGCTGGTGTTTGTGCTCCATCCATTCCTTTCTGTCTACAAACAGAAATATGTAACAAACCATGTCAAGGACACTCGCCGGCTGTTATCACCTTGCTTTCTAGCTGGCCAGTATCTGCAGCTGCAGCGCCGGATTCTCAAGAAACATGACTTAGAGGAGTAAAGCACTCAGTCGTTTCACTGGAATAATCTGTAATTAGATACTTCTGACCTTGGAGTGATGCTAAAATAAAATAAAATAAGAGTGTAGCCTGATATATGGGATCCAAAATCAGACTCTTAAACAGCACAGACTCTTTCTCGTAAGGTCCGCTCATAACAGAGCTCTGAACTTTTAAGCAAACATCTTTAAGGGCATCAGTAAATTAAAAATGCTGCCATAAGACCTTCATATACCCCCAATTTTAGCCACATTAAACTCACTGTTTTACTATAGTTTGGAATTGTAAGCATAGATTTGTCATAAATTCATTCAGCTCAGTCAAGTAGCAATTTTTTTAAAGTTAAAATGTTGACTCACACAACGAAATGTATCTGCCCCAGCTAGTTAAACAGGCATGTCTCTGTGACAATAACACATCATAAAAGTTTATCAGCTTGTCTCTAAATCTTTCACCTGATGTGTCTGCAGCTGTGATGTCTGTAACATCCCTCTGTCACGTGGTGACAGCACTGCATTAACGCTCAAAGAGTAGCTAAACCCTCAGATCATTTTTCAGATGAAAACTTTTTTACATGGGGATTTAGTACTATCATTAATTAATTAGGGTTGAAATCTTGACATTTTAGCACAAACTATTTAAATTCTACTTTTTTATGTTAAAACATTAATAGCAGCTTCCCTCTACAAGTTGAAGTTGTCTACTCCAAGTGACTTATTTGAACATTTTCTAGTGGCTGATCTGGTGCTTTGTGATGTATGTGGAGCCATCTGTCATCACTACTGAGCTCAACAGTTACTGCCTACTTTTTCCCAGACTGTTGACTTCAATTATAGCAGCTCACAGTTAAAATCTGAGCTCCACCAATCAGAGACGTGGCTGTGACACTTGAGGATTGTAGGGAATGTAGTTCTGAAAGTTGAACTTGCTTGTTACCAATGTAAGTAGTCCCACCATTTTCCATATACAGTATACATTATAGTATATCATCATTTCATCATTTGAAACATTTTTGTTGGAAATGCAATTGTCAAATTTCTAGTGCCAATACCAGATTGGATGTGGAAGTTAAAGGTTTGATCAGCCAATCAGAGTTCTAGGATTGTGGGTAATGTAGTGCTGTTGACCTAAGTCAAGAAAAAAAAAGTTTTCACCAGAATAAGGTGAATAATATCCCAACTTATGTCTTCTAAATAATCATATATTTTCTAAATAGCTTAATTACTCGATTCAATCTTGTTTTGTTTTTTTTGAAAAACAAGCAAATTAACTTCAATAAGCAGAGCTGTGTTGTGTTCAGCCAATCAGGAGCGATGCTATTACACTGTAAGATTGGGAGTATTGTGGTACTGTTGGCCAAGATTGCAAATAATCCATGTTTTTCTTATAATGAGGTCAATAACATGAGAAATTTTGTCTTCTATGTAACCATGTTTTGACATGAAATCTTAAAATTAAATCTAAAGAGCAGCATGGACTGAATGTGGCTGATAAGGGACAGCAGGAAGATTGGAAAGGGCATGCCTAACCCCCCTCCCTCGCAGACCTTTCCATGACGATCTAAAGGCAGTTTTTGAAATTCTAGGGTAGGTGCACCTTAGTTGAAACTGGGTTTAGTTACTCTTTAGTGATGTGCACAGCTGTCGTGTAGCAGCAGTGATGCATAATTGTAGGCGTAGTTAACTGCATGTGGATCTCCAGCTTAAGGGTTAATGCAAACAACAGGCTGTACAAGCAGAGTCATATTTCTTCAAAAATCTGTAATATGACTATATCTGATGAGTCAACATGGTCATTTTGCCTCACACAACAACCTGGCTTCACCACCCTCTGTCAACAAATGCAGCTGTCCAGACCTAACTGAATTCCTACATATTGTTGCTTTAAAAGGTTGATTCTCCATGTGAATAAGAAGTTTTCTTAAAACAAGCAGCTGTGATAAGCTGTGTAGCTTAAGGTCTATGTCTGCACCCCTCGTAAACTTCTTGGGTTATTTTTGAAATGTCTGACTCCCTCCTGATGATCCTTTTTTGTTTTCATCCATCTGAGTGAGTTGATGTGTTTGCGTTTGAACTTCTCTGGCGCTGTGGATGGTTTTTGACTTTTATGATATTGTACTTTGCCTCTGTTGGTCATATTTTTTATGATATGGTGAGAAACATCAATACTTGAAAGTGTGAAACTGCTGAATCTTTGGCCTCAGGCTGTGTGTGGATGATGTCTGTCGACTGTGGAAGTGTTTTTGGTAGTGCACTAGATTTTCAGCCATTAGTGTTTATTTTTCTTTTCTTTATTTTTGTTGATGTTTCATTTTTACTCAAATGTTTTAAATTGTGTTTTAAAATTAACTGTTTGATCCACTCTTGCATTTTGTACATGTCTGAATTATTATTATTATTATTTTATTATTATTATTGGTGTCATTTCACCATGGTTAAGTCACTTATGGCTCTATTGTACACAGAGGTATGCAGTAGCACCACATTATTTTCTCTCTGCTTCACCTCTCACATGTACTTGAACATGATGTTGATGTCTTTTTGTTTATTTCTGTCCCTCTGTCAGTCCCAGTATGCCTGAAGTGTGTCGTGGTCTCCTGAGTGTTGTTCCTCTTCTTGCACTGGCTCCGCCCAGATGCCTTCTTGCTGTACAGGCTACAAATGCTGATGTAATAAGCTGCGAGAAACGGCATCCAAATGGTTTTATTATCATATAGTTTAATAAAAATCTATGATGGCACTATGGAAAGTTGCACCTGAACTCTGCTTGTTTCTTTCTGCCCAAAAACATGGTGCAGTTTTTCTATTTGGGATTAGAAAATAGTGTATTTTTTACTCGGTGTTACAAAGAAGTTTCTGGAAACTGAGGAAAAGATCATCAGTGTATAATGAAACCCTTTACCCTCCAGGTGTAGACCTTGTAATGGAGCAAATAACCCAGTACAGAGTGTTATAAAGTTGTGGACAAGGAAGTCGAAACCCTACAGGGTCTTTGTAGAAATCACATACATGTGCTCTTTGATGACTTTGAGTTAATGATGCTTGATCTATCTTGTGAAGGAACTGATGAGTAAAAAAAAATACAAACTACAAAACACAATACTCACAACACAACACTTTTAATGTTTTAATGTTGTGACTGTTTGTGTGTACTACTATTTTATGTATCTTAAAAGCCCAGCTAGGGACGGGCATTGCAAATTAGCTCAGGCTACAAATGCTGTAGTGTGTGGCAACGGTTTACTTGCTTCATACTTGTCCCTATACAAATAAACATTAAATAAATAAATAAACAATCCAAGCTACAATGTCGCTTCTGTATGAAAATGCTTTAATATAATATGTCAAATTACGATGAGATCAACCAAGTCATCCCAACCAGTGATGGTCAAGATAGGGCTGCAGGACTGTGTCAGAAATCATAATCACAGTTATCGTGGTTAATACTAAGATTGCAGTGTCTCAGTCTCTCCATATAGTCAAGCTTGAGTTTCCACCTGCAAGGAAAGGGAGAGGGGGTGCACAGCACTGGCTGATTAAGCATAAAGGGTGAGCACTAGAAAACACAATCAGAGCACTCAATCTAAGAGTGATGGAGGTATTTTTTTATTTTTTCACAGCAGTTTCACTCTTAAGAACATGGAAACACATCGACACCTCAGCACAACCGTGCAGGAAGGTGCAGGTGTTTGTTGCAGCTGCAGGCGTCAGCTCCACCCTGTGCTACAGCCTCTACCCCTGCTGACAACCTGTTACACCCTCATATTCAGATTCATGCTACCATAGATTCATTGTTTTTGAACTAATTTTATTGTAGTTTATGTGCATTATCATGAATTGAATCATGAGTTAACTGTGATTACCGTCAGATTTGTTGAATCAAGAAATCACCTCAGTAGAAGCTGTCAGACAAAGTGTAGTAGGCTACAAGATCTCAGAAAGAAACACATCATGCCACCATCCAAAGAAATTCAAGAACAAATGAGAAACAAAGTTATTGAAATCTATTAGTCTGGAAAAGGTTAAAAAGCCATTTCCAAGGCTTTGGGACTCTAGCGAACCACAGTCAGAGCCGTTATCCACAAAGGGAGAAAACTGGGAACAGTGGTGAGCCTTCCCAGGAGTGGTCGGCCTACCAAAATGACTCCAAGAGTACAATGGTGACTCATCCGGGAGGTCACAAAAGAACCCAGAACCACATCCCAAGACCTGCAGGCCTCACTGGCCACATCTTGATGATCCCCAAGACTTTTGGAGAAATATTCTGTGGACTGACAAGAAAAAAGTGGAGGCCCGTTACATCTGGCATAAAAATAACAGCATTTGATAAAAAGAACATAATGACAACAGCCAAACATGGTGGTGGCAGTGTGATGGTCTGGGGCTGCTTTGCTGCTTCAGGACCTGGACCACTTGCTGTGATTGATGGAACAATGAATTCTACTGAAGGCCAACATCCAGCCATCAGTTCATGCCCTCAACCTTAAACGTTCTTGGGTTATGCAGCAGGACAACCAAGCAAAACATACCAGCAAGTCCACCTCTGCATGGCTCAAGAAAAAACAGAATGAAGGTTTTGGAGTGGCCAAGTCAAAGTCTGGACTTAAATCCAATTGTGATGCTGTGGTGTGACCTTAAACGGGCAGTTCATGCTCGAAAACCCTCCAATATGGCTGAATTAAAGCAATTCTGTGAAGAAGAGTGGGCCAAAGTTTCTCCACAGCGATACAAAAAGACTCATCACCAGTTATGGCAAACACTTGATTTCAGCTATTGCTGCTAACGGTGGCACAACCAGTTATTAGGTTCAGGGGGCAATTACTTTTTCACATAGGGCCAGATAGGTTTGGATTTTATTTTCCTTAATAAATAAAATCATCATTAAGAAACTGCATTTTGCTTTTACTTGGGTTGTCTTTGTGAGGTATTAAAATTGGTTTGATGGGGCGTGCAGATCGTCAAGTGGTTTAAGGCACGCCCCATGTACACAGGCGGCCTGGGTTCATATCCGGCCTGTGGCCCTTTGCCGCATGTCTTTTCCCGCTCTCTCGTTCCTGTTTCCGAGTCTATCCACTGTCCTCCTCTATCCAATAAAGGCACAAAAGGCACAAAAATAAATCTTTAAAAAAAAAATTGGTTTGATGATCCGAAACATTTAAGTGTGATAAATATGCAAGAAAAAAAAAATCAGGAATCATGACACTTTATCTATCCAATCCTGCTGCTAGGCAAACCCAGGAAACATCTTTTGAGCAGAGCCTTCTCCACCAATTAAAGCTATTAATCCATTTTGCACTAAAATGTATGAACAGATTGTTCCTGACTTAACTGAGGTGTATCAGGAACACTGCATGTCACATGCACAGGTGTTCATCTTGGTTTAAGGAAAAATAAAGGTATTTTAATTGTATATATATACGCTTTTTTTGCACATCACATTATGGCTTTTCTTATCAAGTTTTCTTATTTAATCCTTTTCACACAACAGCAGATGACTGAGAGGACTGCCACATGAACACTAGAGGAATTTATTGAAACAGTAAAAACTTCAGATTTAAAGGTAATGGTGATTTATTTCATTTCTGCAGCAGCCTGAGGAAATTGTTCTTTAAAAGCATGAGGAAAGAAGAGAGGAATAAAAATGTTAAAGCTTTTGTTTACACCGCTGACGTCCACGAGGAAAAAGGCTGTTTACTTGGCTTTATTGGAGAGATGGAAAAACAGCGGTGGGTACTAAACAACAGGCTGCTTTTTATGAAGGTGTGCAGTTCAAATACTCAGAGTAAAATGGCATTAAATGACAAGAGGCTTTTATTCACTTTGTTTACGTACTATGTTTATTCTTCCTATTACTTCTTTTGTTCCTTATCTTCACTCATGTAGGAAAGTCACGCCTGTTTTGGAGCTGTGGGTGAGGCCTTTTCCTGAATGAATAAGTTATCCACGTTTACGGTCAGTTCATGCGGGGCTTCAGGAAGTCGCTCTTTTATTACGGCTGCACCTAAAAAAATCGTTATAATTTAACATGCATGGAAGAGCCTCATCAAACATGCCATAAGTGAGCAACTCGGAAAACCCCAGAGAGCTAACTTTTCCCTCATGTGACGCTCCCAATCCAGGAATCAAAGACGGAAGCTTCCAGACAGAGAGCACAACGTTTACAGTCTGGTTTAAGGTTCGCTCAAGGAGGAAATAAAACGCTGACCTTGAAACTGATACCTCTTTTTTGTTTGTATTCAAGCACGTTAAAGGCTGGGCTGTTGTTTCAGGTGTTTGTGCTGGTAATTGAAACTATTAAAGTCCTTATAAGGAAAAAACAGAATCTAAATACAGTAGATAGAGCTGACAGGTCCAGAAGAGCCCTACACTGTCAGGTTGAAGCACCTTTTGAATTTCAGAGTGGATAATCTGTCTCATGAGTGGACATTTTTTCCCAACATGCCTAAAGCATCCTAGAGCAGATATAACCGACTCATTTTTCATGAATTTGAAACTTCAGAGATGTTTCTCATTACTGAAATCTGACCTGCTCGTTATTAACACAGCTGCCTGCCATACAACACAAACAAACTTTAAATTTAAACTTTAAATTAAAACACACTTAAATTTTTAAGTTTAAAAAGGCATACATTAACAAGAACCAAAAATTTAATTATTTGATATTATAAAATCAAAAATAACCTTGTGCATGGAAGACACTCCTACCAGATGAAGCTGTTTTCTTTGCACTAGTACTTTGTTTAAGAGACTAATCAAATTACACTTTTTACTGTGACTGAGCAATAAGGAAATATAAAGAAATATCGTAAAAGAAACCTAAAAATAAAACATCTATTTTATTGCTTTATGCTGGCTGTGTAATTTCAAGCCAGCTCTATAACAGTTGGGGAGAACATCTGCTCACACTGCAACTAAATCGATAGGACACGTGCCCAACGCTCATGATTTAGCACTCACATTGTTTGATCCGTTCTTCAGCATGGCCAGTGCTCACACTGTATGACAGCAGTCAGTATGGACTGTGACAAATATTGCTCAAAATGACTCAAATTTGGCTAAAACTGTATGGCATCTTAGATTAAAGACTAAAACTAAATTCAAAATAGTTGCCAAAATGAACGCTGGGATGCACAATGCAGGTAGATATTTCCAAACTCATTAAAACATATATCAATCCTGATATATACTCAACTATTTCACTGAGAGAGGCTCAGTCAAAAAAAGCTGAGGAAGTTAGACAGTCTCGTAGTTGTTTTACGTTTTGATCTTCAGCTAAAAGGTTTACAACTCATAATGGACCTCCTTTAGCGTGTAGCGCCTCAGGCAACGACCTATTTTTTATTGTATATTTCACCGATATTTAAGGGCCGATTTATGATTTATACTGCTGAAATGCACAGCTGAAATACCGGCTGTAAATACACTTTATTGCCAAAAGTCTTCACTCACCTGCCTTTACTCGCATATGAACTTAAGTGGCATCCCATTCTTAATCCATAGGGTTTAATACGACTGCTATTTGCAGCTAAAACAGCTTCAACTCCTCTGGGAAGGCTTTCCACAAGGTTTAGGAGTGTATTTAAGGGAATTTTGGACCATTCTTCCTGAAGCGCATTTGTGAGGTCACACACTGAAGTTGGATGAGAAGGCCTGGCTCTCAGTCTCCGCTCTGATTCATCCCAAAGGTGTTCTATCGGGTTGAGGTCAGGACTCTGTGCAGGCCAGTCAATCCACACCAAACTCTCTCATCCATGTCTTTATGGACCTTGCTTTGCACAGTCATGTTGGAACAGGAAGGGGCCATCCCCAAACTGTTCCCACAAAGTTGGGAGCATGGAATTGTCCAAAATCTCTTGGTATGCTGAAGCATTCAGAGTTCCTTTCACTGGAACTAAGGGGCCAAGCCCAGCTCCTGAAAAACAACCCCACACCATAATCCCCCCTCCACCAAACTTTACACTTAGCACAATGAAGTCAGGCAACTATTGTTCTCCTGGCAACTGCCAAACCCAGACTCGTCCATCAGATTGCCAGATGGAGAAGCGCGATTCGTCACTCCAGAGTACGCGTTTCCACTGCTCTAGAGTCCAGTGGCGGCGTGCTTTACACCACTGCATCTGACGCTTTACATTGCACTTGGTGATGTGTGACTTGGATGCAGCTGCTCGGCCATGGAAACCCATTCCATGAAGCTCTCTATGCACTGTTCTTGAGCTAATCTGAAGGTCACATGAAGTTTGGAGGTCTGCAGTGATTGACTCTGCAGAAAGTCGGCGACCTCTGCACCCTATGCGCCTCAGCATCCGCTGACCCTGCTCCATCATTTTACGTGGCCTACCACTTCGTGGAAGAGTTGCTGTCATTCCCAATGGCTTCCACTTTGTTATAATACCACTGACAGTTAAATGTGGACTATTTAGAAACAAGGACATTTCATGACTGGACTTGTTGCACAGGTGGCATCCTATCACAGTACCACGCTGGAATTCACTGAGCTCCTGAGAGTGAGCCATTCTCTCACAAATGTTTGTAGAAACAGTCTGCATGCCTAGGTGCTTGATTTTATACACCTGTGGCCATGGAAGTGAGTGGAACACCTGATTTTAATTATTTGGATGGGTGAGTGAATACTTTTGGAAATATAGAGTATTATCAACCAGCAACTAAATAATAACAGATATCTGATTGGCTACTGATGGGAATTCCAGCCCATTCAGTGATCTGAATGTTTCGGTTCAACGCTGTTTTAAACGGTTCTTCATTTGACTTTTACAAAACAAGCTAAATAAGCTCTAAACTGGGATTAAATTATGTACGAATCAGTTTTAGAAGAAGTTACAGGAATGGTGGCTTGCTTTAGCTTTGTTAGCTTTAGCTAAAGCTAACAATTGTGTAATTTATGTTACTACATAAGCAAATGCAGCTTAGTTAGCTTTAGCAGTGTGAGCTAACATAGCTAAAGCTAACATAGCTACATAGATAATGTAGCTAAATATCTTACATAGCTGCTTTGTCAACTTAGCATCACCCAAATTAAGTTCATTAGCTTCATAGCTTCATTATCTATAGCTTAATAAGCCCTAGCAATGTGAGCTCAGCGCTAACATAGCTATGTAAATAAAGTATCTATATAGTTTACAAAGGTGCTTTTTGAGATTAGCTTTATCTACTTATTTATGTAGCTAAGTTAGCTCCATTATCTCACACTAAGTTAGCTTTAGCAGCATGAACTTTAGCAAATATAGCTAAAGCTAACATAGCTACATAGATAACTTATCTACATAGCTTACATAGCTGCTTTGTGAGCTAAGCTTTAGCTATGTTAGCTATGTAGCTCAGTTAGCTTGATAGCTCGATTATCTTTACCTAAGTTAGATTTAGCAACATGAGCTTGAGCAAATGTTGCTAAACAAACTTAACTGTGTAGGCTACATAACTTGACAAAGCTACATAGCTTACACAACTGCTTTGTGAGATTAGCTTCATCTACTTCGCTTAGCTAGTTTTGTAGTTTCATTATCTAATGATAAGTTAGCTTTAGCAGCATGAACTTAAGCAAACATAGCTATAGCTAACATAGATACATAGATAACTTTTCTACATAGCTTACATAGCTGCTTTGTGAGCTAAGTTTAAGCTATGTAGCTTAGTTAGCATTGTTGCTCGACAACTGCTTTGTGATATTAGCTTTAGCTATATTAGCTATAATGCTATGTCAAATAATGTAGACTGCACAGCTAATTTTGCTTTAGCACAGCTACATTTGCAACATCACTCACATAGCTAACAGAGCTACATTTGCTGCGTTGTCATGGAAGGTGAGCTTTTTCCTGTAAGAGGACTTTTCACTTGCTTTATTCAATATTTTGTAATCAGGTTTTTGACTTATAACTTTTGGTATCTTAACTCTTACATTACTTTAACCCTCATCCTAGAATTTATTTTAAAATTTTAGCCTTTATTTCTGTTCTGAGATATACGGGTGTCTCAGATGAACGTCCTATGAGAGTGTCCGTCAGAGATGAACAATCTGCAGCCAGACTGTGCTGTAGATTTTTCCTGCATATCAAACAATCATCCTAGCTGCTATAACAGTGAATTTAGCTGTTGTCTGACAGTTTACAAAGGAAAAACTGACCGGTAGCATGGGAATCTCTCACTTATGAGCCTGTGCAGTCATACAACTAAAATATTAAACATGCTAGAAACCTGTCGGGCCATTAGCAGCTGATCTGGCTGTGGTCTGTCGTTCGGTCCCCTGAACACTGCATGACAAACGCTGAAAGTTGGCCTGACTTCCAAGTGAGCTGTGCTACTCAGATTATACTTCATCAGCTTGAAATCACACAGTGTGTGCAGGAACTTTAAACGATGCTGCAGAAGTTTTATAGAATGGAGAAAACTCATGATAAGCTGCAATAATGATTTTTATCTTAATGATGAGGCAGCTCTGAACACATGGTAAATCCCAGACACATTATCTGATAACTCTTTTATTAGAGTTCTGTAAACAAAGGCATAAAAAACACACAATCAAATGTACAATACTTAAAAAGTTTGAGTTCTTAGTTGGCACATTGTGATTACATTCTTATCTTTGTTAAAGATCTCTTCTATCACTACAATCTTGACTATTTGTTGTTCTCTAGCCAGCTGGATATTTGCATAGCAAAGTTGGCATGAACCTTCACAAAACGTCATTTGGCAAGCATCTACGTCACGTTCAGCAGGCACTATCAACAAATCAACCCACACATGTTCACTGTGTTCTGATCCTCTGCAATTTCATTTCGACACAAAATTTAATGGAAAACTTTAGTCCTGTTTAAATTTACAGAGGATGATTCAAGTGCAAAAGCGTTTGTGTCACTGATTTTAGGAAAAGTTTGTGGCATTTCATCAATCTTTACAGGCTTGTAGGAATGATCGTGCTGCTATTGCATGGTGTAAGAGGGGATTTATTCCAGTTAAAGCTGCTTTTTTGCAAAATTTGGTGATGATGTGAAAGATTCTAAATGTTTCAATAATTTTGATGCAAAAATTCAGTGAAATGGTTGCAGTCTGTGTTGCTTTCCACCCATAATATTTGGTCCCTGGTGAAGTCTGAAATAGTAAACCACTTCTGAAAGGTGCTAAAGTCCAACATTTTTTGCAGCGCTTGGAGTCAACATTCATGGTTCCATTGCAGGCAACAAAATTTGAAGTGTTGACAGTTATGTGGAGCAACTTTTGTGCAATTATTAGCATAACATCTACAGTTTTTGTGTCAAAATGTCCAGGCCGTTTAATAGCGCGGTCTGATGGTAGTGGTGGTTGGTGTCGGAGTGGGGTTGCCGTGGTTTGACTGCCGTATACACCGCATGCTCCCGGTGGTGAAAACGCATTGCAGAGGCCACAACACGACGACAACAAGCAGCACCATGAGGATGACAAACAGCACCATCCTCTTCCAGTCCGCCAGCCGGTCCAGAATACCCAAAGTCCGAGGCGTCGACTGGACCGGGGTGGACGACTTGCTGGCACCAATGTCAATGCAGACGCAGAAAGCCGAGGGACTATCAGGGGCACTGTCCCTGGTTTTGTAGCAGAGCTTCTCCCCGTCCAGCCATACGGGCTCCTCCTGCTGCTGGTGGCTGGGCAGCTTGCAGAGGACCTCGCGGCTGGTGGTCAAAGCAGGGGGCCCTTCCTCAGGTAGCGTAGTTTGGTGACGGCAGAAGGGGCAGGAGAGGCGAGCGCTGCCGTTGTTGTCCTCCTGGTCGGCCAGGGAGATCGCCATGAGGCGGGAGAGGCACTCCAGGCAGAAAGTGTGGGTGCAGTCCAGCAGTTTGGGCGTCTTGAAGACATTGTCGTAGTTGTTGTAGCAGATGGAGCACTCCGGCTGGCTGGCGATCGATATCTTCTTTTGCAGCTCTCCAGGGTTGTCAACCTGCATGTGCCAGATCTGAGGAGACTGGTCCATCTTCTGGATATCTAAGGCCTCCCCTCTCTTTTTCAAGTCTTCTCTGGACTCTCTGGCCTTTATGTCTGGATTATCTGTAAAAACAAGATGCAGATTAGTTTTTGTAAACCAGATTGTTTCTTGCTACAGTATCGTGAAAACTGTCAGAGCTAGTGCAAACCATTTCCGTCATGCACAGCTGTAATCCCAACAAGCTTTGAGTCAATCTCATACAGAGTTGAACTTTAACTATTTTAACCCTCACGCAGAGCACACATAATATCACAAAGCTGACAGGATTTTGGTCTGTCAATGAGTAATGCAATCACGAGTGTGATGTAGAAACGGTCAAATGTGTTGGGACTTTCTAAATAAAGCAGCAGCATTGGGTACAAGTAAATGAGACGGTTAAATGAGTTCACAAAAGTACAATAAAGGCTTCTGTATGTAGGAATGTAGGCATGACTGATTATTTTATAGGTACACAGAGAGATATGATTAAGGACACACTGTTCTTTAAGGAACATGAGATTTACAATCATGACTTCATGCCCTTAATCAGAGACGCCAGTGTAAACCACTTTAAGACCTTTATCTCAGCCATAATTCATCAAGTATGAATGCTCATCAGGAATTTTAGCATTATGTTAAATGGAAACTCCCCTTTTCCCTTGAGGCAAGTGCTAGAAAATGTAAATGTGAATCCTAGTAAACAGAAGATGTTTTGAATGCTGATGACCTGAGAACAGAGTTAGCTGTAATGTCCTCCCAGTCTCAGTACACTGTGTAACTGATAGCCTAATAAAAGAGACATTGTTATGTTTGGTGTACTGCTGCTGCTTGTTAGGTTTAAAGATCTCTACTGTCCAATATTTTATATCAATGTGGGTGGGAAAAGCTCAAAATGTTTACTAGCTTGCAAGTGATGAAGCAGACTTTGTTAAATCTACTCTAAAAGACTGTAGCGCTGTTCAGCAGCTGTTTATGTCTGCTGCTGCTAACTTCTAAATCTTGAAAACCTTGCCAGAGAATACCTTACTTTAAAAGTCATGTCATATCAAACATGCATGCTAATTTCCATAGAAGCCTTTGTTATTGCTGGCTAAAATGTTAGCATTCAATTTAAGCAGGTTGAAGACAAGCCACAAACAAACTTGAACAAAATGCTAGACACGTTTTAGTAGTCGTTTCAGTCAAACATGCTAACATTTGCAGCTAGTAGCCTTTAATACTAAGCCAGTAGGATAGCATGTTTGCTAACAGGCCCTTGGGGAAAGGTAACTAAAAGCAACATTGTTTTGATTTTAGCTATCTATTCTGGCAGTGATAGGGGGTTAACATTTCTGCTTGATGACTTTCAACAAAGAAGGTGAAAAATTAGCATGTTAGCATGCCATCATGCAGAACTCAGGTAAGTAGATGAAGACAGGTATCCCAACTGTCCTGTATAAGCTGGGATGTCCTAAATTTTGCGCCGAAATTTGTTTGTTCAATAGAGTAGAAACTGGCGTGACTTCTCTGTGATCACTAGATCAGTGGTTCTCAACTGGCAGGTCGGGACCCAAAAGTGGGTCATGGAAAATTGCACCAAATTGTCTCTGTGACTCTATTAAACATGTATGTTTTCCTGTTTCATTGTTTTGTCACATCTTTTGTACTGCCTTTGGCTCAAGCGCAACTATTTTTTGTTGAATACATCTGATTGACAAAACAAATATTAAAAATTGGGTCGCAGTTCTCCTTGAGGAGTTGATGGCGGGTCCCGTGACTCAATCATCTGACACAGCAAGTCTCCCATCATGCACTGATCACGTCAATCAAGTTGCACCTGTCAATCAACACAGCTGTTTCACATCAATGCTACCTGCAGCAGCAGCCACAGGACTAAGGTAAAAGGTAGCTCAAACAAACTTTTTTTACTGCTCTTTATTGAATTTACCTCTTAAATGACAATAAAATGTGTTTAGCTTGTTTGTCAGTAGCCATTAGCCAGAATGAGCTAGAAGAAACAATAATAAAGCTCTCTGAGCATGAATACAGCTAAACATCTCAAATGGAGTTCAGTATGCTAAAACATTAGCAGGCTATGTTTGTTAGCATACCATTAGTAACAGAAAGGTTAAAAGTAGCCAACAAACAGGTCTTTGGAACAAATACTTTACATTTTTTACTCATTTATTTTGGCCATGTCAACCAAATGCTAACAGTTTTGCCTTGGACCTTTAACATAGCAAGCTGAGACATTAGCATGAGTGTTACAAGATAGCGGATAGCTACCAGTGAAAATCTTAAGAACATTTTAAGGCCAGTTTCTACTCTATTGAATTTTGTTAGGCCTACTCTTCCTAGAATAGTTATGAACTGTAGCCATGGCTGGATGCTATATGAGCTAACACACAGGCCTTAGGCCTTTTTTAGTCTGAGTGGCTTTAGGTGAGTCATTGCATGTGGCCTTACCTTAAATATAATAACTGTAGGCTGCTTGGACTTTTTCAGCATGTATGTTTAAAATTGACAACATAATTTAGGAAGCTAACATGAACATTAAAGAATGTTGTGACCTAGTTTGGATTCTGCAGACTTTGCATGACCAAAAACATTCTCTCTTCTGTTTTTTTAACCTCTGTGCTCCCCTTTTTAGGATGATGAGATATTAAATGGGGAAACCTGCCCTTCGGGGTTAAGGGTTAGTCATTAAAGGGTCCTAATGTGAAGGGGGCTGTGTTTAAGGTATGAAGGATGGTCTGACCACAGGTGTTCTCCTCTCCGTGCCCTCGGGGTCGGTCCTGCCCCAAAACTCTCGTCTGCACAAAGTCCCCGCTTGTTCTCCGTCTAATCGCTCCATCTAACCTTGAAATTCCTGCACCGCTAACTCTCGCTCTCTCCTCGTCTCTGCTGAATTCTTACATGCTTTAGAGGGATGAGGACAGATTCTTCTGTATAATTACACCTGTCTTATCAGTTTCAAGATTCCCCTAAGCGCCCATCTCATCTTGATTTCCCTGCTGGAGGAACTAAAATTCAATTATCAGGCAGGCAACTCGCTGGAGCTTCCTCTACTAATATTAATCAATATAAAAATTCACATGCAGTTAGGGTTTATATTTATTTATCCAACTTCAACATCCACAGAGAGCTTAAGGCAGTCTTAACTATGTAAATATGTGCACGCTGCTTGTTTTATATGCATTAATATGAATTAAGTGGGAACAAATCAATAGATGTGAAAGATTGAGATTAGAATGGTGCAGGCTAGATGCATTAAGATTATACTATCTGAGGCCTTATCTGAGGTTATCAAAATAAGATGTGCATATGTTTAGAAAAAAAAATCATACTTAGAATCATAATATATTAGGGCCAACCAAAAAGATTTTTAAAAATGAAGGGAATATGCTCATTTTTAAGCATAAAGTTGATATTTTGGGGGGGTGGAATCCACTTTTTTGAGATTATTAGTTGTTTATTCACAAGAAAACAAAGTCAGAATATTAGTGTTGAAAAAGTTTGACATTTACAAGAAAAGCTTGCAATTTCCAAGTGTAAAAGTCTTAAATTTTGACAACAGAAAACCAAAAATTTCAAGTTTCAAAAATGCAAGCTTGTAAGCAATGGTGGCTGGCGAAGAGATTGGCCTGGAAGCAACTATAACAGTAGTTAAATCAGAACTGGACAAAAACATGCCAATTACCTTTTTGTAAAGTGTTGCCAAAAATAAATGTTCAACTGGACAGGTGCAGCTTCTGATGCTGCCACCCTACTTTTCTACTTTCAGAAACAGAATCAAGTTTCATTGCGGAGCACCTAAACACAAACATGGACTTTGACTTTGTGTTTTGTTGCAAACAAATGGCATAAAAGAGCTGTAAAGATTAAAATGGATATAAACAACAGGGCTTTCACTGTCAAAGAAGTGAATGAAAATGAAATAAAGGCATAAGAGTGATATGGAAATAAAATATAAAGACATAAAACGAGCATGAGGTGAAATGGATGAACTGTGTGCGCACAGGTCTTGTTGTGATTGTAGCACGGCTGCACTGATGCTGCAGAATTTAGCAGTTTCTTACCACAGAGCATCAGCCCTGAGCTAAACATCAACATATTGTCCAGCCCAACTACTACCATGTTCTTTCTCATTTTCCTCAGGAGCTTTATGGTAATTTTGTTTGACTAAAGTGACTTTGTATTTGAACAGACACTAATAACCCACTGTTGAGAGTAGTTTAAGTTTAACTTCAGAGAAGCAGCCACCTTTGGCATATTTAAATCACTGTTATATCTACAATTGTTCATTCACATCTTTAGAGGTTCATATTGGGTTAATCAGTACATACTTCTCATCATTTCTGGGTCAGAGAGATCAAGCTCAAGGTCTTTAAAAGAGAAACTGTTTTCCAAAGCCTGAGGCCATGTTACCTGCAGAACAAGCCCTGAGTAAATAGCGACCTAAACGACAACAGAGCCTGACATTGTCAAAAGTCAACCAGCTGAAAGCAGCTTTGGCAAGAGCTGCAGGCTGTGCTTTGTCGCACCTCTAATGATTCCTTAGACAGTCAACATAGTGGCAGGTTATAAAGGAAATATGATAAAACATAGTGCAATAAAAGAAGAGCTGGATGCATTTACAGTCTCTTTGTTTGAGCTTTTTATCAGGTTATATTAAAATCACTTAATCTGCACACCTGCTGAGCTCAGTGCTCGATCTAACCTCCATTGTGTGAGGTCTAAATTCATCCAGTTCATCTCTATTTCTGATTTTAAAGCACCATTATCAGTCTGAACTAACGGTTCACATTTTTGTATCTGCTGGTTGGTCAGGAGGAATGCACAAGCACATTCCACTGTTGCCTATTTAAAGCCACGTCAATCTTTGTTCACAAAGCAGAAAATTGGCTGTTTTTGTCTTCACCTGCACTAAAATTATATGTAATACATTCAGTAGTTTTCTGATAATGAAGGAAAAGTTGTACTGGAAGTCATTCTTAGTCTGACAAATAAAAAAGAGCTTTAATGGAGTTTATTATAACGTTAAAATTTATAAATGTAACCATGAGGTCAGGGTGGTACTTTTCTCTCTTTTGCTTATTTTGGTCTGTTTTTTTTCATTAGCAATTAACACTGATTCTAACAATTGAGTTAACAGGTGAAACTGATATGTTTAGAGTTTGCGCTGTTACCATGGCGTCCAAGAGAAGAAGCCGTAGCTAATGTGACTCCACCTGTTGCTCTGTGGGTTTTCTTTTTCACACCCCTGCTTTGACATTTTAGCCGTTATCATCTTAGTTTTTGAGCCAGAATACAAACAGGTTTAGGATTTATATTTCAACAGCTCCATCCTGTTCAAACAGCTCATGACAGCATAAAGAACATCCTGGTCCATCACTCTTTCCAAGTTTAACATTTCAAACCAAACACTATTTTTCAACACAACATCCTGCTGTATCAATAGTCGACTGTTTTTCTTATGTACCTCTGCACAGTTGTTTAATTTAAGTTTGAGTGGTCCTTTTCTCACAGAACTCCATTCATAGTGTCACGTGACCACACAGGCCTTGAGGGCAAAAAGAGTTTAGGACATAGGCATCTGACATCAACTTCTATATGGCACTGATGCATTGGTATTTGACTCTCTGTCTTCAAAGCAGTGCATGTTTATGTCGCCTGATAACTGTAGAGAAACTGAGGTATTAATTTAAACCGTTTATCCACTTTGGATGCTTAAGCAGCACCTGAGATGGGATTTAAATCACTAAAGTTGGAAAATTCTGAGCTAAACTTTGCTACAGCAATGTTTTTATATTCTGGTACGTCTACAGTAGAAGATTTTTTTTTTTCTTAAAGCATGCCAGGATGATAGTCTACAAAAGTAAGGACAGTTTAATTGGGTTTTGGGTGAATTAAGCTGCTGTTTGTAAAGTTATGTTGAAGATATTCACACTTGTACTAATTCATAAAATTGTATTGTGGTCTATGTATTCATTGAATCGTTGTACTGTAAACTACTGTACTTTTTATGTTGCTGATTGTTGTACATCTTATGAACTATGTTTACTCAAAGGCCCAACAAAGGACAAGAGTTGGACATTAGCAGCTTCATGCTCTGTCAGGGGTCATCAACTCCATTTTCACAAGGGCCAGCTTTTTCTTGACCTATGCTGTGGGGGACAGATACTGAAATAAACTGAAATACAATCTTCTTCTTAAAAATATTCTTGTAAAAATATAATTTCCTTCCAAAATAAATGGAACTTTAAGCTTTTAACAATGACACCAGCCCCTATCACCTATACTGCAGCCAGCCACAAGGGGGCGATTGAGATATTTTATCTACATATTTCTGGAGCCCTCTTGATGTCTGACACTGACTTTGATGCTAGTATGCTGTGTTGTGATTGGCCAAAAACACGTGCAGGAAACAGCTCTGAACATTCTCAGAAGAGGGAATTTACGCTCTCAAAGAGCCTCATGTGGAAAATTATTGCAAAAAACAAACTTTACTCAGGATGATAATAAGTATGTGTTAACCATGTGTGATTCTTGTCTGATAAGCCACTAAGTTGAAGATTTTCTTCAGACTTCAAGAAAAAAAGTTAAATAATGGCATGACATATTTTTGCCCTCTCAAATTTTCTGAATTTAATAATCCTCTGGGGGCCAGATTGGAAACTGTGGGGGGCCTGATGTGGCCCCCAGGCCTCCAGTTGATTATCACTGCTCTATGATGAAACTATGTTAAAGTGCATCGTCCTGATTACATAAAAATAAATTCAAAATTCATCAGTTACTAGCTTACATTAGCTAGTTCGTGTTTCTTGACAGTCATATCAGGGTCACTGTCAGCGGTCGGTCAGTGTTCTGGGGCTGTGGTGTTAGAAGACAGTCATGTTTTGAGCAAGCCGAGACAAAATCTGAGCTCAGGATTAGAAGTCTGTTTAGTGCTACCGTCTACAGTAACCTGCAGACTAACAGCATTAATCTGCTTCTTGTTCTTGTTTGTGATTGCTTCTGTAAATGTATAACCCAGGCTCGTTTTCTTATCAGGTGGTGTCCCCAGCTGAACAACGACTTTCTTTCATTATAAAAATAAGCAATAAAACACGTAGATGGCCACCGAGCTACCACTACTTTGGGGCAGCTCCATGAAGTCACGTGAAAGCCATTCAAACACTATTCTGCTCACAAGTTGATTTGCCCCCTACTGGCCATTAGAAATAATGCAAATTCAGGCACTGGCTTTGCATTTGTAAACAAGACACTCATCCTGTTCTTATACTAAGTCTATGGTGGCTGATGGTAGCTCATTTATCAAACATTTGCTTGATTTGCTTCTACTTCTACTTCATATTTGAATGGTAAAGTAAATGTAGCATGAAGCTCTTCAGAAAATAGCTGTGTGGCCTCCTTAGAGGCAGATTTACAAGGTCATATGAGTTCTCATCTTTGAAAATGAACCAGAAAAAACTCAGAATACGATGAAGGAAAGGCTGGAACTAGAAAAGGATGGTGGATAAATAATAGGAAAAGGATTTTTGTAGGTAAAATCAAGTTTAACTAAGATATCTGTCATTAGAAATGGAGTTTAAGGTACTTCTGCATTAACTTCCCTTTTGTACAGAAGCCCTAAGAGGACATACACTGATACACTTGATTTCACTTTATTTTCCTGTGAAAACAAACATTTTAGTTGCATTTCTTTTGAGATCCCCATTGATTGTTCTTGTTATTTTTGGTGGGATAACATTTTTTCCAGCAACAACTAAATTCTTGATTTTGAAAATGACAAAACTTAAGTCCTAATCATGAAAAAGCAAGCATTGCCGTCCCAGAATAATGACTCAAGATCTTGAAGAAACACCCAAACTTTACTTGTTGCTGCAAAACTTTAAAAATATGGGTGCATGTCCTCTTAGGGCCTCCGTACTTTCAAACCTAAAGGCTAAACCTTGTCATTTATACAGACATTGATGGCTAATATGCTTTGGCTCATGTTACAACTTAAGCCTTTTCTTTACTAGAGCTATACAATCTTATATTTCAGGTCATTTTCCTTGTATGTGCTTTTTCTATGGTTATGTAGCTCTGCAGCCAGAAAAACTGCCCAGATTCATGGTGGAGCCAGTGTTTAGGGGCCAAACTGAAGGGTCATATAATGTATACCGCATATAGAGTCAAACATTAACTCAGACTGAGTCGTTGCCCAGAATACAAACTTCAAACACGGGGGCGGCCCTTTAATTATCTCTATAGGTTTTTCTACGTTGAGCTGCTTTTATGATCCTTTATCTGCCTCTGTTGATCATGTTTTTTTAGCTGGCCTACTGACCCACTAATATACAAATCAGCCTGTTTGTGTCACGAGACCTGTTTTGTTTTTTAGTCAAATTTGTCTGTAGCCACCGTACTGTTGTTGTTTTTTAGCCTCCTTTTGTCTCGTGCTAAGCCGTGTGTGCTTTCAGCTGCATGTGTGGTTAAACCCTTCGTCCCCAATGCTGCCCTACCTGTTCTCAGCCTGAAAAGTCAATGAAACTTGATCTACCTGCTGTTTGAGGAGAGAGGGGGGGCTGCAGACGGTTTAACTGAACGTGAGCATGAGGAGAGAGATAGGAGATGTGCAAACAGGCGATGCAGGAAGCAGTAGGGCTGGGAAATATGCTGAGTTTGTGACATACAGGATTTAGTTTGGATTAGATAAAGAGAGGAGAACATCCTTTATGTTGATGCTAGGCAATGAAAATATCACTTACAGTAAGAACCACTGATGAAAACAAGCTTACTAAAGTCTAAATCATAATTTTAATTTCATTTATATCTCAGTATAAATCAAAAGTTGTTGATGCATTTTTGATATCACTGCAGTAAAGTAGAGGCACTCAACATCCAGTATTGGTTAACTTGCTTTGAATGACCAAAAATTGCAGGCAAACTTCTGCACACTGTCTAAATTGCACAAATGAATACATGTTGGAGAAAGAGGAAAGAGTGGGGAAGTTGTAAGGAGCATATGTGTGCGATTTAAACATTGCTCTCCCTCTTACGGTTGAATATGACCAACGGTCATTAAATTCCTGCTCTTTTAGATACCACTGATCGATCATTTTAAATGCATAAGAGCATAGTGGCATTTCCAGCCCCCAGTTTTAATTCACATTTTCAATTTGCACATAAAAACCTGACCAAATCCACTGCAAACTCAGAGGGAAACTTGGAAAACTGCAAAAAAGTTCTGGCACCTGTGAGATAGAAAACTTGGATGACCAGAGAGGTGTGACTTTTTGCCGTAGAGGCACATTTGGCTGATAATTAATGGCTTACCTGGATCTGGGATGTTTCTAGAACTCTTCTAAGAGCTTGTAGGTTTTTAAAACTCTCCGTTCCTCAGATAAAACTGGGCTATCCTTTGTTCTTGCTTCGCAGGTATTAGAGATGGGAATTCTGACTCTGGGATTGTTTGGCTCATCTCAGCAGAAGAGTCGCTGTAGACACCAGACCTGCTAGGGTGTCAGATCTCAGCGTCCTGCATCTTTTAGTGGCGTATTTTTGTTATACATTGGTAGATGACGTGGCTCACCGGAGAGGTTAGGGATGCGAGTTTTTGCAGATTTTTTGTGGTTTTTGATTTAATGTCAACTTTTAGTATGTAGCATGCACAGTTATCTAAGTTAAACTCCTTGTTTACTTCAGCATAGTTAGTTGATTAAGCTGATTCTATTTGGAGTAAAAAGAACTACTTAAATATAAATACACAGCATATTTTTGTGTGCAATATAGTGTTATTTTGATAGCAATACTAACTGATTACCAACTACAAAACCAGCTATGACATCAACATGATGATAAAATCAACTCGATAATACTTATAGATGTATATTAATAATGGTTTTGACATTTTATGCCTTTATTTATAGAGAAGGACAGTGGATAGAGGCGGAACCAGGATGAGAGAGCGCCACATGCTGGACTTCAACCCGGGTCACCCACAGACACGGGGCGCGCCCTAACCACTTGGCCATCTGTGCCTTATGTTAAGGTATTTGCAAATGAAAATTTCAAATTATTTCCTCAAACTATCAGATGTACAGTCACATTATCATTCTAATGTACAGCTAGTTATATTGAATAACATCACTAGTAGATGGAAGACCCAGAGCAAATTTATGACCTGCACTGACCCTTTTGGTTCCTACATGGCTGCACCCCCAAGTTCAAGTCTGTGGTCCCTTCACCACATGTCATCCCCCATTCTTTCATCCCTGTTTCCAGCTCTATCCACTGTCCTATCTCTCTCTAATAGAGAAATACAACAAATGCCCCAAGATTACTCTTAAATAAAAAAAAAAATCACATAATTATTTACTAAATTATCCTGTCTTCCCAAAAAGTCTTGCAGACCAGTTGAACCCTGCTTACTGGCCAGGCCATTTGACCCCGCTGATATGAAACATTAATGCTACACCATCATGCATGAGCCCTTAGAGTGTAGCATATCTGTGGTAGAGCAGTGAGGAAATATCCTCTCTTAATTCTGTCTTTCAAATAATAACCTGAAGAAAACAATGGAAACGCTCTTAAACAGGAAACAGATTTCATATAAAAGAGTCGGCTCTTTGAGCCTGCTCGTTTTTGAACAACACATCAGTTCAAGACATCAGGATCTTTGCAGGGCAATGTTGAGCCGTCTTCCTCTGCAGGATCTTTTGTTTTTTTATGTATGTGAAGTGCAACCTTAAATGTAGAAGAAAACCCTTCTTTTGTGCACCACTCTTTAAAGTAGTTGAGATTTCTATCATTGTGAAACAGATTATATTTACAAGTACAGTTTGTCTTCAATTATTGGTCATAAAAAAATAAAAATGACCCAATATTGGGTGTCTGTCATCATAAATGTTCAAAGTTCCTGGATTGTGAAAAACATTTGTTATTTCTCAACCGACGATAATATGGAGCTTTATTGTGTTATGCCATTCAGCTAATACATAAAATTATGATTTATGCTCTTTATTGCCCAGCCCTAGGAAGCAGTGAGGCATTTGGGAGGGCTGACTAAAAAAGCTCATAACATTTGACCACTGACTCGTGCAGCTGTTCATTGATTTCTCTGAAGCACGTGCTCTTTTAAGCTACTTTAAAACTCAGTCAAATGTATACAACAGCATCTATAACGCTTTAATCCTGCAGTTTAAGACCAAGTTTTCCTTTGTATTTGATGTGAGGTTAATCTCTGAATTCCCAGGACTGAAGATCCTTAAAGATCTTCTCTTTAAAATACAAAAGCAGTTTTTGTGAAAATGGCTTTAAATTTTAAACCAAAACCTTTTAAAAGAAAGCACAAAAAGTTGGAGGCAAAATTTAAGCAAAGGTTAAATTTACCTGTTGACTGACGAAGATGTGAGATGATCCTCTCTTTATCCCTCTGCTCACTCCTCTTTCACTCCAAAATGCATTTTTCTGCAGTCAAACTGAGATCCCAGCAGAGGAGAGTTTAAGGTTTTCTATGAAGTCCTGTCCTCCTCCTGGCCGTCCTCTGTCTGACTCACAGGTGTGCTTTTAGTTGTGAATGTGTTGGTGGGTGTGTGCTCCTGGATCAGCTTTGTCAATGTCAGCTCTGGATCCTCCTTCCTCCTCTGTGTCTGCTGGCCTGTATCATCTGCCCTGCTCTGTCAGCCCTCTTTTTAGCACTTTATGCAAATGCGGTTGGAGAGTGACTCGGCCTTGAGGTGGTGTCTGGAGGTGGAGAGGAGGGGGAGGGAAACTTCAGAGAGAGTAATACACGTTCTTACCCTCGCACTTCTTTCTGTCTCTCTTTCTGTGTTGATATCTCTTTCATCTTTGGCTCTTTCTTACAAAAACACTCTGACTAAATGCAAATCTCCCTTAGCTCCATCCAGCACACCTTCTACTATCAGACACATTCCCTTTCTTTATAACAATTTCCCACTCTTATAACTCCACAGGCTGCACCTTTTTGACTCAGACTGAAGCCACACAAACAAAGTGAGTCACCATTGTGCTGTAACGCTCTCGCTCTGGACATTAAACAGAACTAGAGCGCTTTTGCAACATCCAGCGAGCCTGAAGACAAACTTTGCACATAAAGAGTCATTTCCATGTAGACAGTGATAAGCTAACAGGTGGTTTTGCAGCTCTATATTCTCACTGGAGCACCACTAACCTGTTGGTCCACTTCCTGACACGGTTAGCATGATATATTAGCACTTGAGCCGTGACTGCTCCCACACAATGAATACACTGTGGTTACTCTGTAATGCTTCAGCTATTTCAGGAGGAAATGTTTCTTATTATGAAATATAAAGATTATGTCAGCTTTATAAAACTATGAAGTAATTCACACCCAGCAGGTTTATATGCACAGTTAAAACTACAGTAGGTAAATTTCCCTGCCAGGGAGCTTCCACTCAAAACATTAACAAAAGATGAGGAGTAGAGATGCATCAATCTGCTCCACCCACCTCTAATGCCTACATGCTGTTTTAGATTGAGGACTTCATTTAATAAAAGCAGAAATCTATAGGTTATATTTAAACACCAAGATGGCAGGGCCACTTTAATATACACTCACCACTTTATTAGGTACACCTCCCTAGTTGGGAGGGTTGGACTCCTTTGCCTTCAGAGCTGCCTCAGTTCTTTGTGCCTCAGTTTCAACAAGGTGTTGGAAACATTCCTCAGAGATTTTGGTCCATATTGACATGATAGCATCACATAGTTGCTGCAGATTTGTTGGCTGCACATCTATGACGTGAATCTCCTGTTCCCCCACATCCCAAAGGTGCTCTATTGGATTGAGATCTGGTGACAGTGGAGCCCATTGGAGTACAGAGTTCAAGGAACCAGTTTGAGATTATTTTAGCTTTGGTACATTATCCTAGCCATCAGAAGATGGGTACACTGTGGTCATACAGAGATGGGCGTGGTCAGCAACAGTACTGAGGTAGGGTGTGGAGTTTAAACTATGCTCAGTTGGTACTAAGGGGCCCAAAGAGTCCCAAGAAAACATCCCCCAACCCATTACACCACCACCAGCCTGAACCGTTAAAATAAGGCAGGATGGATCCATGCTGTCATGTTGTTTACACCAAATTCTGACCCTACCATCTGAATGTCGTAGTTGAAATCTAGACCCATCAGACCGGGCTACATTTTTCCAATCTTCTGTTGTCCAATTTTGCTGAGCTTGTGTGATTTGGGAGTGGCATCCAGTGTGGTCATCTCCTGCTGTAGTCCATCTGCTTCAAGGTTCGACGTGTTGTGGATTCAGAGATGGTATTCTGCATACCTTGGTTGTAACGTGGTTATTATTGAGCCTCTGTTGCCTTTCTATCATCTTGAACCAGCCTGCCCATTCTCCTCTTATATCAACAAGGTCTTGTCGATCACACAACTGCCACTCACTGGATATTTTCCCCTTTTCTGACCATTCTCTGTAAACTCTGGAGATGGTTGTGCATGGAAAATCCCAGTGGATAAGCAGTTTTTGAAATACTCAAACCAGCCCATCTGGTGCTATAACCATGCCACTTTCAAAGTCACTTAAATCCCCATTCTTCCCCATTCTGACACTCGGTTTGACTTTCAGCAAGTCGTCCTGACCACAAGCAATTAAACAGGTGTGTCTAATAAAGTGGCTGGAGTGTATATCAGAGCAAAATCCAAGCCATGAGGTCAAAGGAACTGCCTGCAGAGCTCGGGGACAGGATTGTTGAAGGCACAGATCTGGGGAAGGCAAAACAGTTCTGCTTTACTGAAGGTTTCCAAGAGCACAGCAGCCTCCATAATTCTTAAATGGAAGAAGTTTGGCACAACCAGGACTCTCCAAAGAGCTGGTCAACCAGGCAAAGTAAGCCATTGGGGTAAAAAGGCCTTGGTGAGGAAGGTGGTCACTCTTACCAAGCTCTAGAAATCCTCCAACCATCCCTTATCCTTCCACAAGACTTAACATCACTCAAAAAATCCTTTAAATAAGAGGTGGCAAGTCCTGTTTGCTGTCTCAGTTTATTTAGTAAATGTTTATTCAGTTCTTTGCAAACTGGACGTGGGGATTATACTTTTAAATCCAGTAAATTAAGAAGTTTTAATGACAAGTAGTGATAGTAGCTGTTGATGTTTGTTAACACGGGAAATCAGATGAGAACCCCAAACCCAAACAGCAGCAGACGGGAAAATGGTTCTGATATAGTCTTCAAACTTCTGGAGGAATTTGACCTTTGATGGTCTAAACTGAAGTTCACAAGGGACGATTTACATGACAGCTTAACTAAACTGAAATAATTATAGAGAAGCCCCCTGGAGATGAAAGTTATGAGACAAAATAAGAAAGAAAAGTCGTGTTTCAGAAGTGACTCTTAACATCCCTCTTGGTTACACCTGTTGCACAAAATGTCCACTAGTTTCTCAATTTTTAACACCAAATGTCAAATTAATGAAATATTTGATTAAAATAACAGTGAAAAAGATGAGCTTTGATTTTAAATGAAACCCTCCTGTTATCCAGGAGTTATTGACTAAATGGTGTTATCACTACAAGCAGCATTATTCTTAAACTAGAAAAAAATACCTTCAAAAACCAAATACAACAAAATATCTGATCCTGGAATAATAAATAACATAATTATAAAAGAGGTTCAGAGGTTTTGTGGTCAAACATTTACATTTTTTTAGAGTAAGTTGTGTCTAAATCCCTTGGGGCTGTTTAAAAATCCACTGAGCCAAACTGCCGGTCCTTTAAATGTTTATTTCAGTTAAAGTTTCATCCTTCTGTTTGTATCCTGCTATCTCCAGATATCAGATTAGATAATCTTAATTGATCCTCAGAGGGAAATTCTACAGTTATGTTACAGCTCCTGTCAGTTCCTTGAAGCTGTAAAAGAAAGTCTGAGTCATTGTTAATAAATAATCAACTCAAACTATCTGATGCAAGATTTTTTTTTTCCTTTATCCCCTTTAAGAGTGATACAGCAGTTTCCTCAGAAGCCAGTTTTATACCAATGTGTTCAAAATAACAAAAACAAATCAGAAATAGGCAAATATTTTCCTTCTACTGTGGTGGAAGGGTTTTTAGTTTCTTTATCTAATTAAAAGATTTGAATTCTGTCATAATTTAAACTACATGAAATACGTGCAAACTATAATTCACGTGTCTGTGTGTGCAGAAACACATGCACCTGTTTACAATCCACATTTTATAATATTCTCACTCTCATTTCCCTTTTTATTGTTTAAACATGAACAACAGATTGGAATTTCAAAATAAAATGTCATGATTTGAAAGCACTTTCATTTCAAACTCATAAGTACGGCATTCATCATTTCTTTAGAGTCTCGTTTGAAAAATAAATGTTTTTAGTAAGTAAAAATCTTAATTTATTGATTTGATGCAGAATTTGGGATTATCAACACAAAGTCTCTTTTTTTTTTTCAAATCAAATTCTCTAGAAACTTTTAAGTGGACTGGACTTTAAAGATCAAAACTCAGTTATCCAAGATAAAGTTAGAATCTCTTGTGTAAAGTTGATTTTCAAAATAAAAGTCTTATACATTTAGAGTACAATCCTCACAATTGCAAAAATAACCATTTTGTTTTAATTATGTCTTAATTACATGAAAGTAATTTCTTTACATTCTTGTTTGATTAAATTTGATTTTCAAAGTAAAAGTCTCAATATCTTAATAAACTATTGAGATTATTTTAAATAGAATGCATTTTGTACAAATTAAAAAAATGCAGTGTTTAGAAGTTCCTTTGGATCTCTCAGGTTGAATGGATTTCAAAATAAATGTCTAATTTTAAAATTCAGCATTTTGGAACCCTGAACGTTAGTTGATCTTTGAAAAAACAAGCTTCAGTCGTTCCAAATAGTGTCTCTAAGGTAAAGTGGATTTTCAAAATTAAAGCCCATAACTTTAAAAGGAGATCCTTATTATCTCTCAAGTTGACTGCTTGTTCAGAATAAAGACCATTTAAATATCCAAGTCATTTATTCAGAATATTGTTGAAGTAGAACTGATTTTCAAAATATGATAAACTTAACTGACAAATCTTCTAAGAAGTAGTGATTTTTACCTCTCAAGTACACTGAATGTCAAAATAAAAGTCTTTTTCCCCCAAACTGAATTCTTGAGAACTTCTTGAGCTAAATAAGAGTTTCATTTGAAAGATGGATTTTCAAAATAAAAGCCATATTCATTTGAAAGCAAGTTCCTACCAATCCTGTAACTTGACTGGATTTCCAGAATCAACAGAACTGATTTTCAAATTAAAAAGCTTAAACCTCTGTTACTTAAACCCTTTAGACTGTTTGAAGTAGCTATAATAGAGTTCAAAAATTCAGTGTCACAATCATGTAAAAGTAAGATCCTTTAAATCTCCTTAGCTAAATGGCTTTTCAAAATAAAAGTCATTTTAAATTAATTTCTAAGAATCCTTCACTTTTTAAAAAGCTTTACTTTTCAAACTACAGTCTTCAGAGTTTCAAAGGAAAAGTTGTTTTCCAAATTAAGGCCTCATTCATTGAAAGTTAGTTCCAAACAATCTTATGATTTAGATGGATTTTCAAAATAAAAGCCTCAATCATTTTATAGTCAATTCTTGACAATTTTGTTTAAGCAGAATTGATTTTCCAACTCAGACATGAATCTCTTGAGTTGTAAGTTCCTTTGAATCCATCTTAACCGCACTTTGCAAAATAAAAGCCTGGATAATTTTATAGTCAATTCTATATGTTGAGGTAGAATTGATTTTCAAGAGTAAATATCAAATAATCAAATTAGAAGTTCCTTTAAATCCATCTTAATTGCACAGGATTTTCAAAATAAAAGCTGCAATAATTTCAAAGTAAGTTACTTTGATTCTCTTTTGTACACAAGATTTTTGGAAGTGAAGCCTTCATTACCTCTGAGTATAATTTCTTTGGATATCTCTTAGGGTTTGCTAGATTTTAAAAATAGAAAGATTAAGTGCGCCGGTTTTCAAAATTAAAGCCTCCGTCATTTCAAAGCAAGGTCCTGGGAACATCTGCAGTGGACTGGATTTTTAAAAATAAGACTTTCCACTAACAGCTGAAGATGAGACTAATATTTCAGTAGGACTTCTGAGGAAACCCTGCCTCCCTGCGGTGCTCGCTCATGTTTAGTGATCCAACCAGATGCAGGCACCTGTAAAATTGTCTCCATAAATTTTCTGGTTTATTACATGAAGTCCAATAATTCCCAGCTATGAGTCGTGACCTCAGCTGACAGAAAAGCTTTTAAAAACCCGTCTCATTTCCTTCAAATGAACACTTTAAGGATATTTAGAATCATTTTTCAATCTTTAATCCAGGAAATGGAGATTAAAAATAACAAACATCCTCCAGGAAAAGGCTCCCACTCATTACCAGGACTTGAGCGATGGGTGTGAGAGTTTTTATTTGATTACTCATTGGATTTGATGGTAATGACTAATAGCTACAGGCCATTAGCACCAGCATGTCTGTGCAATAACTGACCGAGTTATTCAGTAACCCAAACACAAATACTGCCATATCATATCAGCAGAGTCATTTATTGGGATGTGAGTGCTTCGAGGAAGGAGCAGGAGCAAATCAATCCCTGTTTTATTCCTCTGACTGGAATCCATGAAGGTGGTGTTATTATAAACATGTCACAGATTTAGAGGGTGTCAGGGTGGGAGAGATCAGCTACGGTAAGTTACCCTGCAGGGAGGAGGGAGGGAGGGTGAGGCTGCTGATGAGGCTGAGGAGGGAAACACGTGAGCGGGGAGGCTGTGTGAAGGCCGGCTGTAAAAGTGACACAATGTTTGCTTTTGTTCCTTCGGCCCCGACTACACAGCAAAGATCACTTCTACCTCTCACACCAAGTCACATAGGGTTAAATCTGTGCTCTGACATTTTGGTTCAAGGTGAAAGTTTCAGTCTAGTTTACAACAGTCTAATGTCTTTATAATATAATAAACAAAAAGGGAATAAAGGTCAGTAGAATCCACCTCTTATTGGAGGTTTGTTGATTGATCACATTTTAAGATCACTAATAAATTCAAAAACAGAAATTTAGTTTGACTATGCTTTTGAACTGTGGCTGTAAGAAAAGACAGATGTTTATGCTTCTTTATTTGTTTATGCAAAAGAAGTAAAAGTCATGTGACTGTAGATGTGCATGATAAGAGGAGGAAGCATCTCCTGCAGCCACTGGGCTCCATCAACCCCAATAAATAAATAAATAAATAAATAAATAACAGTATCAGACAATTTTTAATGAGCACAGCAAGCATTTTATCGGCCTGTGTATTTAGGTCAGCCTTGTTGTTACTGTCTGTTTAGGCTTGCAGGAGTTAAATCACTGAAACAAACTAATCAGCCAGTTCTCAGGCTGCCTTAAAATTTTAAGTTGACTGGACTTGAAATGATGAGATAGCTTTGTATATTTATTCAAAACGAAAAGCCGTCCTCCTCCAGCTTGCTTCCTGTCTTACCTGCTGAGCCAGAGAACTCATAAATGTGAGGTATTAGGAATAACCTCTGCCCTACATAGTCACCTCACTTATTGTAGCTCTTGGGATCCACGATCGCGCCGGCGTGATTTCGTCATACGCTACTTTGTCACATGACATCATGAAACATGTCACATTTTGCCTTGCAATCACTTTGTTTGGAAAGCATGATCTTTAAGCTTTCTTCCAGGTTTATTTGATGCCAATATGCCAAGAAAAATAGGAAATATGATCATTTTAATTTGATATAAGAATTAATGTCACACACAGGGGACAGTGGACCATGCTGTAAAGGAACGGCACTGGTATTTTTCATAATTTCAGCATATTTTAATTTCTTTTAAAAAGTGACAATATTGTTTTAAATAACGTATTTTAAATTCTTTTTGTGGTGTGTTGTGGGTTTTTTGAAGGCCCTAGATCTAATACAGTAAATTAAACTTAGAACAATATAGTTTTTATTTTATGAAGCTGAGGTAGTGCCAAAAAAGATTATACCAAACATGAGCATGGTGTATTTTTTTGAGTGGTTTATTTTGTCAAAAGAAAATTAACAAAATGGCAAAATAGCCAGTGGACCTCTAAGGGATAAAGTGCACTATTTTGACTCATATTCATTTTTCAGTTGAAAACTTCCCAGAGTACATAAGTAAGCCAACAGGAAGGGAGCTGGACTTGGAAAGCTTTTTTGTTTTAACGGCCAGCTGATCCCAATGATCACTTCCCAGCACTCACAGCTCTTTCTCTCAACACAGCGGTTTATTTAAAAATGACACACTTCTCACTAATCCCTGCTTGCGTTAATGCTGATGCACCACACTGCTGCTGCGCACAGAGCTTCACCTCCTCCACCCCAGCCTCCTCCTTAAGTCTGTTTCACCCTCATGTTCAGATTCATGCTACTGTGAATTAATTGCTCATGAACTTTTATTCTTAACTTTTATTGTATTTAGTACACATTGTCATAAATGTATCTATCCATATGAGGGTTTCTAGCCATGCACTCCCTGGAAAGTCAAACATGCTGCTTGACTAACCCAGGGAGCATCTTTAGAGCAGAGCCTTTTCTGCCAAGTAAAACTGTACATCCGTTTAGCAATGAAATGGTTAAATGTATGATGAGGGTGTTTCAGGTTCAGTCAGTTCATATATTATGGCAGCCTAAAGGCTAACTTTTTAATGTTTAAACAACCAAAGAGACTTGTGTTTTGATGCACTAAACTTTTCTCAAAGGTTTGATATAATAATAAAAAAAAGAGGCTGTGCTGCAAAACCTCAAAATCTGAGAGAGCATTCAATCAATAACTGGTCAAAATATCTCGTACTTTTTATAAGCCAAATTTATCTGACCAGCCCAGGTAAATATCTTGGATAGCTCAGTGGTTTATATCACAAGCTTTGGTGCTAGAGACTGGGGTTTGACTTGGTATTAGTACCAGGGGTGGGACCAGGTTAGGTCCTTAATGCTACCAATGTCTCCCCATACCTTAGATATGCAAATATGAACATGAAAACAAACAAGGTGACACTAATCAATATTTGCCCCCCCCCCCAAGATAGGATTTTCTAACTGAGAGGGTAACTTCACTCATGGTGCAAAAGTGTTTGATGCTGAAAAACGTTTTGGGAAAACTACAGATGAGGATGATAAGGGATGAAAGTCAAATAATATGAGTACAGTGACAGAGGAAGTGCTGTTTACTTAAAGTTAAAAAAGGACATTCAACTCAGAAAAATAGAGCTGAAAAAATTACTTTGGATTTTTAAGTTACCCCCAAATGTAACAAGCTTTACTGTTCAGTCTTACAGTGTACTGTGCATAAATTTTAGACATGCAAGGTGCTAAGGATTTACTGTGACATGACTCGGAGCTGGAGATGGGGGAGAGCAGCCATAGTCACTCTTGACACATGTTGACATGTGTGTTGCTATGTCATCTTTTTTGTCTGGACCCTCTCAGCCCTGGTAACACGCCTCAAGACCACTGGGGGTTTTTGTGACCTTTGGACATGCACAGCATGAACAGGGGCTCCTAACAGCCCTACTGCCTGCCTGGTTGGTAGCACTGGGTGTGCTTATTTGCCAAATCCACTCCTTACCCCCCCCCCCCCCCCCAAAGGTCTGGACTTTATTTTCTAACATGTATTTCCCCATGCCCCTGGTTATATGCAAGGAGATCCAGAGCACAACTGAGGTTGTGTCAGTCCTCCTTCCTGTGAGATGGTGCCCTCAGGCAGCTTACTCGCCACATCTACGCCTTACTTCAGCTTCAATTTTTGGCCCAAACAAGCCCAAAAGTTCTGTACAGTAATGTATATATTCTGGCTTCCCAAGTCAACGAGGCCCATATTAGGTGTTGGGGAAGAGCACAGCTAAGGTACTGCTCAGAACCCCCAGGCCTCTGGTAGAGGGCCTGAAGGCCCTGCATTGTTTAAGATATTACAAATCTGCTAACGGAAAGTGCATATTGTTTAGGGTCTTGAAAGGGCATGCATTAGCTGACATAAACAGAATATCTAATTTCAAAACATACAATGAGTATACTGAGAGAGAAAAAGGAGGGAAGTGTTGAGGATTTTGTCTTCGTTTTGAAACAGGTAAACATGTTTGGTTCTCTCAAAGTATTACAGGGAAAAAAATCACTTTTTTGTGGAGCTGCCAAACATCTTCTCATAGTCAGAGCAAACCAACTTTGAACGATAATCCAGGAGAACTTTTTTCAATTTGCTAAACTTCTTTAAAAATGTTTTTATCAATATGAAAGTTCTGTAGAAAAAACCCCCTGAGATTTTGTTTTAAACTCCCGAAACTTTTTCCCCACCTGTTCCTAAGTTGTGAAAGCCAGAGGGAAATGATTTGGATCAGACTGAGAGGACGGATCACCCGAGAATTTTCTGGCTCGCATTCGTGGCTTAGAAACTCTAGAGACGGGAAAATCCTCTTTATTATTGCCCAGTGAGAAGAGTCTGAACAACTACGGGATGTTTCCAGAGGATCAGGCTGTTGGAGATGTTGATGAACGAATGACTCTTTCTGGAACATCGTGAGGCTGAAACCTCTTTTGATTGGGGTAAAATATCTCAGCAAACGCAGGGTGAAGTCGTGTTTTAAACACATGCATTTGTAGCAGTGCTAAGGAGTCCACTTGCCATCACCTGTCAAATTTTCCTGTTTGTTTGTGTCGATACTTCTAAAGTTTGTTCTAATGACTTTCTTTAGGGACTGGTACTTTCTGTTCCCCACTTGACCCCAGAGCCTGGTTCTGCTTCAGCAGTTGGTCTTGGACACAACTGATGTTAACTCTGGCAGTGATGTGAACACAAACAGGACCAAGCACAGAGTACCTGACCGAGTAGAGTGATGAAGGTCATTCTAAATGTCTCCAGCATGGTCCCATTTCATCCTCCAAACACCGCGGTAGATGTACAGTGAGAGTAGGAAAAGGGTTTTTTGATAATATCAAGGGAAGAGCTTTGTGGGGCCCATGGAGGTCTGTAAAATCATAGCTGTGATAACCATATTTCATATTTATCCTGATTAATATCCTCTTATCAAAGCGACAAAAAATGAATTTTGTTTATTCATGCTGTGGTATAGTATAGCACTTTATAAAATGTAAAGCCCTTTTCTTATAACAGATTTACCTTTTTGGTCACGTTAACAGAGTGAAAGGGCACATGGCACTTAGAAAGCCATGATTTACACAAACGTACAGATGCCAGAAAATAAAGTAGAAGGAATGTTAATAGAAGAATAACTAAATAATAGCAAAAATGTGTTAAAGGTGGCCTAAATGGGGTAGAAGTTGCATAAATTTGCAGGAAAAAGTGGTAATAAGTGTTTAAGGGGTTGCAAATAAAATGGGCTTAAGGTATAAAAAATCAGAAGTGGCACAAATGTTGCAAAAATGGCCATGTAAGTTTCAAGTTTCAAGCTTAGTTTATTTAATAGGACAGTGTGCAGTGTCATTAAATATTTAAAAAAAATGAAAAGATGGCTGCACCAGATTTAGCGAAACGCTAATTTCCATTCGTAGTCCTCAGTCCTAAGTGTTGGAAAGGGGTTAAAAGTGTGTCAAAAAGCTACAGAAAGAGGCAAAAAGCACCGAGGATTAGTTAAAAACGGCAAGTAATGTTACAAGAATGGCCAGTTAAGGTCTTGAAAAGGGGCTAAAAAAGTTTAAAAAATGATTCAAAAGGGGCAAAAATTGGTTGAAAGAAGAAAAAAGTGGCTATAAGTACCAAAAATTGTTTAAAATAGGAAAAAAAAATTGCAATTGAGCAGACAATGTAGTGAAAAGGGGTTAAGTGTGTATTTAAGGGGAAATTAAATGGCAATTATGTTGCAGAAATGGCAAGATAACATAAGGAAATAATGGTTAGAATTAGATAAAATGTGGCAGATAAGGCCAGACAAAACAGTGAAAATGGGTTCAAAAGTGACAAAAAAAAAGTTAAAATTGGCAAAAAGGGCAATTAATACCAAAAATAAGTTGATGTTGGCAATAATTTGCAGATGCTGGATAAAGTACTATAAAGGTTTATAAATGGCAACGATGGGCAAAATGTGGAAAAAATGATGCAAACAAAATGGGATAAAGTTGTGAAAATGGGTTAAAAGGTGACGAAATTGGTGTGAATTGCATTAAAAGGGCAAAAAGTACCAAAACTGGTGTTAAGAATGACAATTATGTTGCAGAAATGTCTGGATAAAGCAGAGAAAATGGGTTAAAATGTGACAAAAGTGGGTTAAAAGTGGCAGAAAAGGTTGGACATTGCAAAAATGGGTTAGTATTGGAATAAAGTGGTTTAAATAAGCCAAACTGCGGTGAAAAGGGGTTAAAAAGTGGCAGGAATGAATAATTCCAACATCACAATCCAATAATAGTTTGACACACTTTTCTAAAAATGAAGAAACTGTTAGCCAGGACGCTAACACCAATGCTACTCATCCAACACACATGCATTAATATCATCAATAAATCCCAGCCGAGGAGAGGCCCCAGACAAACCTGATGGCCGGCCTGGCCTGTCTGCATCTGATGAAGGTAGCTTACAATGAATGCAATGAGGCATGTTTTAAACCGTATAAGAAATAGACCAGTATAGATTTGATTTGATTTATTTATTTATTTATTTTTGCAGTGTAGCCCCGCTGTCTCTGATCACCTCCACATCAGTAGAAGGTTTATTGCCCTATATAAAGGCCTAAAGCGCTACAGGAGAGGAAAAACATAATAAATACATATCCTCATCGTGTGATTGAACAATTGTCAGCCTACTAAACAAACAAAAACAAGGCACGTTTGACCCAAATAGACGGCCAAAAGAGGGCCTATAAAAAAATTCCTGGCACTGTTATCAGTTATTTATATCAGCTGGTCAGAGTTGACAGAGCTCAGCAGCTACAGGAGGTGTGCTTCCTCTTCTTCTCACACATACCTTCCATCAGGGACATTTTCATTTTTGCATAAACAAACAAAAAAAACAAACAAAAAAAAAAACAACACAGTTGCCAGTTCCTCATAGTGTCAGTCATTAGTGCAATAGTAGGGCCTGAGTGACCTAGTATTTAATTCTCATGCCCCATTTATAGAAGCTGTTGTCCTCAAAGCAGGCTGCCCTGTAGATCCTTCCCTGCAGACCATTCCCTACTCCCTCACTCTTTCCAATAATTGCAACATCTAAAGTTTTGATTTACACAGTATGTTACTGCTTCTACGAATGTAAATGAGTCTGTCACGCAAAGCCAAACATCGACAACGTGAAGAAGTTCTGCAGACTTCTCTGAGCCAGAGCTCATCTGAGATGGACTGAGCTGAAGTATAAAAATGTGCTGTCGTCTGACAAGTCCACAATTCTAATGAAGTTTGGAAATAACGGCTGTTTAGGCCTCCAGAACTTGCAAAATCCAGGTAGTTCTATCTACTCTGCCACACGGCCTCTAGTGACTCCACAATCCAACTAGGTGAAAAGCAACAGTCCACACAGCAACTGGGTCATTGAGTGGGCCCCTCCTTTGCTGGTATTTAATAAAGTCAGACCCTAGGCATCTTGGCAAGACTTGACTGCTAGCTTGGATGTCCCAGAGATGCCTCCATCCATGGTAGCTCTCACCGGCCTTAACACCCACCCATAAAACTTGTGATATCATGTTGTTATGTACAAAGGGCAAAGAAACCAACAAACATACAGATATTCCTGGTGTTAAAAAAAGCCTGAAGAGAAAAGACAAGGGTAGAATGGTGAGGGCAAAGTATTAATATCCACTTCATTCAGCAACACAAACACACATCTATAATAGTAAAAACAACGAGTAGATAGAATGTTAAAGGACCCTTAGATACTGATGCCCCTGACAGTAGTAAGGCTGGATCCAACAATCATAAAGAAGCACAAAAGTTCAGCCAACAGGCTCCTGTATATCAGACTTGCAAAATGCATCTACAAGTCACTATCTTACATGTAAACAAACATGCACGTGTAAGACAGTGTATGTTTGAGATAGCAGCACACAGATAGATGCATTTGCAAGTCTGATGAAACATGCTGCTCAATAAATGCTCTAACAGGAGCTGAAAGAGATCATGCCGAATCTTAGTGCTGAGTATCTGCCTAATATAGTGCTCCACCTTCCTCAGGGGAAACAAACTGAGTATTATGAAAAGGTTAAGTAGTGATTCAGTACTGAGTAACTACGAAGTTTAGTGATTAACTAGATTTAGTTTAAATTAGACAATAATACTACCTGCAGCTTTAAAATGAGAAAATAGCTGAGTTAGTGTTGATGTTTGCTGAGCAGAAGCAGATGGATGTTTGAAGGTGGAGAAACTCCTCAGGGTGTCTAGTTTACTCATCATTTCCTCCTGAGTTTGATCACATTTCAGACACTACAGTAAGCCTTCAGTGTTTATGCTTCGAAATGTAAAGAAATCACAGTATGACTTAATATCATCTGCTTAAAGAAAAAAAATCAAATTAATACTTTCTTCTTTTTTTTTTTTAATCTGCGCCAACTTAAAGAAGATGTAATGCTGATGTAGGACAACGTAATGGTGATGTAACGTCCCAGTGTAGGTCAGAGGTCATGATGACCCTGTGGTCAAAGACCTCTGCCTCACATAACTGAAGCATCTCCAGGGCTGAGACCTTCTCTGAATGTCATTCACCTTTTCTTTTTCCCCTCACTTGCTCTTTAATTCTCTGCTTTTTACTACAATGAGTAAAAATTACTAAACTATGGGATACAAACATGTATTTAGAGATTTAAATAAAGCAGGATGTGTGCTAAAATCACAAGATGTAGTCTTTAGAGCAAGGAGAATAGCCCACTAGGATTTTAGGGTAATGCCTAGGAAAGTGCTTTCATCTCAAAACCACTCCTCACCTCTTTATCATTTCTATAATCAAAAGGATTTCAGTTTCCAGGGACTTTAGAGCATTGCATAGTGATAAGTCTTGCAAAAGCTTTAAAATTGTTGATATTTGAAAATGAAATTTATGTGTAAAATTGCTGACTCTTACCAACAAATAAGAAGTCTTTTCTACAGTCTACAGAAGCCCCATACAAATTCTACTTCCTGTTCTCTTTAGCAGTAAGATACTTTTTAATTCATTGGTTAATTCAACCTGACACGCCACATAGACAATTTCATACACCACATTCAAAATTATTAAGCAAATGATATTTTTCCCTGATTTTCCTAATTAGTCAATGCAAATTGCAGTCAGTATAATTTTCATGTCATCAACCGTTAGAGCAAAATTCAAATTTTATCAAACAAACCTCCCAATGATAATGATTATTTTTTCAAAAATAAAAAATTCAAAATGCACTGTTCCAAATTATTATGCAACACAAAGCTATTTCAATCAAAAACATCTTAACAGGACAAGTTCCATGTTAGCATAGGAGCCTTTCTTTGATATCACCTTCACTATTCTTGCATCCATTGAACTTGCGAGTTTTTGGAGAGTTTCTGCTTGAATTTCTTTGCAGGGTGTCAGAATATCATCCCAGAGCTGCTGTTTTGATGTGAACTGCCTCCCACCCTCATAGATCTTTAGCTTGAGGATGCTCCAAAGGTTCTCAGTAGGGTTGAGGTCAGGGGAGGATGGGGGCCACACATCATGAGTTTCTCTCCTTTTCTGCCCATAGCAGCCAATGACACAGAGGGATTCTTTGCAGCATGAGATGGTGAATTGTCATGCATGAAGATAATTTTATTAGGGAAGGCACAGTTCTTCTTTTTGTACCTTGGAAGAAAGTGGTCAGGCAGAATCTCTTTGCCAAAGTCATTTTCACACCTTCAGGGACCCTAAAGTGGCCTACCAGCTCTCTCCCCAAGACTCTGGCCCAAAACACGGCTCTGTCACCTCCTTGCTGACGTCGCAACCTTGTTTGGACATGGTGGCCATCCACCAACCACAGAAGAAGGCAGTTTTTATCAAGAATGAATGGACCGATAAATATGTGTTTAACATGCATTATATTTGCAAACTAGAAAAGCATTCGGAGAGCGCAGACCTCTGCCATTAGCCCTCTCTCTCCCAATAGTAAAGAATCCTTCAAAACATTCCTGGATCCAGATGGTGATCTGGATCACTCCCAAAATCTAATCAGTTCTTCCTTGTGCCATTTCTGACATTTCCTGAAAATTTCCTGAAAATCTGTCCATAAGTTTTTTAGTTATGTTGCTAACAATCTAACTAACAAACTAACAAATGCTGCCGATCACATAACCTCCTGGCAGAGGTAATAATGGCTGAAAGATGGATTTCTGAAAAATGGCTGAAACAAACCATTCCTGATTGATTGTTTTGGAGTGGCTTTAATAGCTGTTTTTAGCTTTTATTTCTATTTAGTTTTTACCTTTTGTTTTGGATTTCAGTTCAGTTTTTATCAGTTTTTCCTGCTGGTTTCTTAGTTTTAGTTTAGCTTTAAAAAAAAAAATACTTTGTTGTAGTTTAGTTTTTTATTAGTTTTAATGTTAGTTTTAGTTTTTTTTTTATCAATAATGGGCACCTTTCAAGGGCTAGACCCAAGTGGCTCTTCACTTTTTATTTTATTTATTCAATTTTTATGTTTGTACAACTAAAGACCTAAAATGTGTCTGAGCCGCCTCTCATTTCTTACCCCAAGGCACGTAAACATCCGTGCTGGAGGACTACGGGAGTAAGTTGTGGTCAAACTTAATCAGATGACTAAACTACGTTATTACTTTTATCGAAGTGTTAAGGTTTCAAGATCAATCATAAGCGTTAACACGTTAATATTAACAGCCTTAGAAAAAATTTAAACGAAAATATAACTAGACCATTTTTCAAAAATTATTTTGGGGCTTTTTGTGCCTTTATTTGATGGAGGAGGACAGTGGATAGTGTCGGAAACAGAGACGAGAGAGTGGGGAGACACATGCGGCAAAAGGCCACAGGTGGGATTCAAACCCAGGCCGTCTGCATACATGGGCCTCACCTTAAACCTCTAGGCCATCCAAACCCCAACTAGATCATTTTTTTGGTTGATTTGAGAATTCGGCCCCCCACAGTGCCTGATTAGGAAAAAGCTGGCCCTGGTACAAATGTAGTTGATGACCCCTGCTGTAAAGTGTCACTGTTACAGTTTCTCTGCACAGAAACATCAAATCTGAAACTTTTTAAGACCAATGTGAGTGTCACCTTTAGGCCTGTAGAAACAGTACAGTGTTTATGTTCTTTAACGTCTCCTTTTTAGCACAGAGGTCGATTCACCTATTAGACACAGTCTACTGCCATAGTTAGTCACAGCCTTGTGTTAATTTTATGATACATGAGTCTCTAGTCTGGTCACCTCTTTTTGAGATCGTGCTGTTATCTCTGTCTGCCAGGTCAGGTTCAAAACAAAGCAGATAAACACCAGCAATACTGATTTACAAGCTTATGAGGCTCCATCTTACAGTATTTTACCGTTTACTGTAAGCTGGACCGGGTCATCAGCTTATCTTTATGACCCATAACTGAAAAACAGTCACGTTTCTCTTCTAATAATCTTTGGCCCCCAGGCTCCACGGAGCTCCCTGTTTTGTTGCCAAGTCACGCTTTGAGGAAGAGGGAAGTCATCCTTTTAGCGGTCCAATCAAGAAATAAACAAACACCCATCAGAATATGTGGGATGGGAACGGCTCCCTCTGGTTCTCAGACTCACGTTTACGACGGTTTATCAGAGACCTGAAAAAATCACTCTAACACCGACCCACGGCATGAGATGATCATTTTCCAACACAGTGACCTTCACTGACAACATGTGGCTTTTATGGCTGTATTTATCCCCCGTCTATTTTATGCATAATTACATCTTTGCAAAATAACTTTCAGAAAATGATAGGTTGTAAAAAATCACCTGTTTACTCACACATCCAATCACACTAAAACAATCAGCAGTTAGATTAACATTTTTACAACTCTGACTTCAAGAATACTCACATATGGAAGAGTTATTGGTCTCTGTCTTTGGGTCCGGTCCAGACTGTCAGACGAAGATCCTTCTGGATGTTCTACCAGTGTAAGAGCAGAATCCACGCTCGTCTTTCTGTGTGAAAATGCTCTTTGAAAGTTCAGCAGGAGTTAATATGAGGCCTCTTCTGCCTGCGTCAGTCTTTTTACTAATAAATGCCCTCTTTGTTTTACCAACTCTCCACTGCAGTTTCACACCATCTTAAAAAAAGAGGACAGTTGTATTAAAATTGTTGTAACACCCACATGATACTGATAGACTGATAAAGCCATACAGTGATTTTATAAGTTCAGTATGGATTTTAGTCATGATCTTTGCTAGAATGGAGTCCCAGCTCCCTCTCAGAGATGTTACCAAAAACCAAATCCACAACCCAACCATATAGAACATGATTCCCCTGTTAGTTTATCCTGGGGATTACCTGACACTGCACATAGACTTTGTTTGTATTTTCACTGCATTAATGCAGAGCAGCTAATCTGAAGAACCAGGAGAATTCCTGCAGTTGCAAGCACTTCTTTAGTAAAATTTCCCCTAACAAGTCCTTTACTCAATCCACACTAGAGCCAAATGTGCTACACAAAACACAACATACAGCACCTATAAAAATATTCACCCCCCTGGATGTTTAACCCTTTTTAGGATGTCATAAATCAGTTGTGGTCGGTCTAATTTGGCTTTTTTGACAAAAGAATCACAGAAAAACCTTCTCTAATGTCAAAGTGAAAACATTTCTACAAAATAATATAAAATGAAAATATGATGCATAGATGCACTTTTGGCTGCAATCACATCACTGAGGCTTGCACATCTGGACACTGAAATTTCACTCCATTCTTCTTTGCAAAGCTCCTCAGTCTCCGTGAGGTTGCACATTCACTTTGCTGTCTTTACACCATCTGTGTGTAGCTTTCTCTGTATGCTTTAGGTAAGTCTTACTGAAAAATAAATCCTCTCCCAAGCTGTAGTTCTCTTGCAAATTGGATAAGATTTACCCTCCCTTTACAGGCCTGTCTGCCCAGAAGCATCCCCACAGCATGATGCTGCCACCACTGGCTTCACACTGAGGATGGTGTGTTTGTGCTGATGTACAAACATAGCATCTTGTCTGATGGCCGAAAAGCTCCATTTTGGTTTCATCAAACCAAACAATTTTCTTCCACATGACTTTTTGTGAACCTTAGCAGAGATTTAATCTGAGTTTTCTTCAACAGAACCCGGCCAGCAGTTGTTGTCTGTAGAGTCTCTCCCATCTTAGCTGCTGAAGCTTGTAACTCCTCCAGAGTAGTCATAGGTGTCTCGGTGGCCTCTCTCACTAGTCTCCTTCTTGCACGGTCACTCAGTTTGTGATCTAGGCAGATTTACACATGTGCCATATTCCTTCTGTTTCCTGATGATGGATTTAACTGAACTCAAGGGGATGTTCAGAGTTGCTTGGAGTGTTTTTTTGACTTCATGGTGTAATGGTAGCCAGGAATACTGATTAACCAGTGACTGGACACAGAATGAAACTGATGACAGACATAAAATCCGGCCAATCCATCAGCTTTTCAGGGTTATTTTTTGTTGGAGTTCACCCCTGCTAGGTTGTGCTGAATGCCCTGCCTCTTCCATTTTCACGAGAGAATCGAGGAAACAGAGAAAAGAGGAGACTATCCTGAAACCACTCATTTAAAACCTTCTTCAGAGGATGTTTGAGAGAATTTTACAGTCCAACAGCTGGACAGTGACCAGGTCTGCAGTGGATGATGTTGGCAGCAAGTAATGCTATTTTCTTGCCTTCTTAACTCCCTGTGCTGTTTTTATTTATCTACACAAACATGCATCAGTGTACCTGATATCTATTACTATAAATACAACCGTTCAACATAGACTGAATCATTCAAATGCATGAGCTATGCTGGTCATGTGGTTATTTTGCAAATTGTATGGTGATATGCTCAACTGAAACTCCTTGTTTGCAGACATTTAGACTGAACCTTACATGGAAATATATAATTAGCAAATGTAAGTGAAGTCAAAGTATTATAGGTAGAGGAAAGGGAAAGTAAGGGAAAATAAAGCAGTAAACCAAAATGCCATTTAAATCTGGTAAAGCTTGGATACAAAAAGACAAAAAAACAGATGGAAACAGGTTTGAGCTCAGTCTTCTTTATCGCCATCATCCACAAACTTCAGTCCAAACACTTTCAGTTTCTGCAAAAATATTTTTCCGTATCCAAACAGAGGATCTCCCAGAATAAAACAGAACATGATGAATATTTTTTTAAATCCCTCTGAGACAAATGTGGGACCTGCTGTAAAGCTGCAGGTAGATAAGGCCAGCACGAATAAAGATGTAAACCGTTCCTGATGTACTTGTCAGAGGAAGGTGTTGATGCATGAGGATAATTCTGTCTTATCATCAGAGTTTTTCTGCTTTTTCTAAAGGGAACTTTCTGGGTTGTAAATATCTTGTGCCTGTTCAACTTTGACTCCCTCAATTATAAAGTTGGGACAGTCTGTAAAAGGAAAACAGTGCGATAAATTTGAAAACATGAAAAGCCCATTTTTGAATGCACAGCGTGTACCTCCGGCTTCAATTACTAGCACCGAGAAGTTTAGTGATTTTGGGAAATTAAGAACCTAGTTTGACTTCTATGCCACCAGTATTAAACATTTATTATGTTTACTAAAGCCCTGAAATAAAACAGAAGGGGAATTATGAAGATTTCAACATTTATTGCATAAAGATACACAAGTCAGGATGTCAGTGAAAAAGAACTTTGCACAAGGATCTTATGGTTCTTTATTGCATTTTTCCCACTATTGGACATCTGGAGGGTATTTTACTATGTTTTTATTCCAATAAAAGGGCACCTTGAAGGGGACTTTACCAAATTTTGCCAACTTGGAGGCCACCAAAGAGGGCATGTTGTCAGAATTATCAATGTAGAGGACATCCTAGGGGGCACTTTGTCAAATATTATCGGCTTTGAGAGCACCAAAGAAGGAACTTTGTCAGATTTTATCCACTTTTGGGGCACCCTTGAGGGAGCTTTACCACATTAACCTCCTATGGGGTCATCCAAGAGGGAACCTTACATCATTTAACCAACATAAGGTCATTGGGGTGGTGGTGTTTTCTGTCTATTATGCAGTAAAGCATTTTGAATTGTTGTATGTATAAAGTAGTCTTTCCTATCCTTACAAACCTCCTCACATTTTTAGTCATTATCAGAAATACTTTCTTTATCCTGGGTAAGGGGACTAAATCACCTTTATAGATGCTTTTATGGGGGTTGGGTGGTATTGTTGCTCTTTCTCATACTGAATTCAATAAAAAGGGAAAAGAACAGGACATCATATTATTCATAAGGGATATAAAAAGTTCTTCTTTGTGGAAAACTGTCCACAGGTTGTTTTTCATGATTTCAACACAGAATATATCTGAAGACTAATCAACTGATAGTTTGGTTGATAGTTTGCTCAGTTGTAAATGCTCTCTCTGCTGCCCTCTAGAGGACAACCACCCCAGCATGATTCACTGATTGGATAAACTCAGTCCAGGTGTGCTCAGTGTGACCCTGTTTCCACTTCACATGTCTCCAGACTCTAATCCCTCGCATGAATCACTGACTGTGTGAGTTTTCCCTCTTTATTTGTTGACCTTCATTGCCTGAACTGTTATTATGAGGATTTCATGAAACACAGACCCGTCAGAGCTGTGGATTTTGTAGAATTAGATGTGAGTGTGTCACGATCAGTGAAAGTCGTTCTGTGAGTAACAGTGAGTGCTGCAAAAACATTCAATTGTCTAATAAATTGTGAGAACAGAGGAGCCTTTTCTAAAGCATCATTTTGCATAATGAAGCACATGTTCAAAAATAAATGCAAAGTATAACCTGATGAAGAAATAATTATGGACTCTTACTGATGCAGAGGAGGACAACATGGACTTTATAAAACTGTGGGCGTAGCTTGTGTAATGTCACTGGTAAATGATGAAAGAAAAGCACAACAGCACCACATGTCTAAGAGCCAGGGGTGTAGCTAGGGATTTTGGGCCCCCAGAAAGAATATTACCCAGGACCCCCTTTAACTGACTAGCCGAGCAACAAATGTAGCCTAATTTTACAAATATCTCTTCGTTGTAATGGGTTTTTTATTCATAATTTCCTCATTTATGAGCAGTAACTTTACTATGGTTAAATTGAATTTAATTGCATTATTTTGCAGCGCTGGTCATTTGGACATTTTTAAGGGAGGAGCAGGGCCCCCCAGTATTATGTTTTACTCTATTTGATATAAATTTCAGTCTGCTGACTGATTCATTTAGTCAGTTTTGATTCAATAATGACACTAATTACTAAGAAAAAATAAATAAAAACACACTTTCTGGATGACTATCTGGATGAATAAAAAAAGACTGTATGGGCTTAGTCTGAGCCTGTGAGATACCTTTGAATAAACCATAACTAGCATACAAGTTTATGAGGCCTTTATCTGTATAGTTCTTATCAGAAGCCATGTGTGGAGGGTATTTAGGGGAAGTTGGATGTGTTTTGTTCTTTAAATCTGGAAATAATTAACAGGTCATTAAAGATATTATTGATTTCAGTTGGAATTAAACGTCTTACTTTCAAAATTAAATCTGACAGAAACCGTGCAGCTATTTTCCACGGCACTTATTTGATTTACAAGAAAAGCTGGAGTCATGATGAGTGTGATATATCACATGTGTGTCCTGAAGGGAAGCCGCAGTCAGTCTGAGGGAAAAGAAACTGTTTTTCATCCTGGGCTGATAGAAAATGTTCAAATGCGTCAGAATTCTGAGACGGCAGCATTACCCCATACTCCCTTTTTTGTTCTTAGAAAATACCAAAAAAGGATAAGAAACAAAACAAACCAATTTCTCTGTCAATATTTCCAAGTCTGGCGCTTTCAGAAGCATGAACACTGGTTTCAACTGGAGATAAAGCAGCCTTGAATATGGTTTATTTTTCATTTTATCTCCTAAAATAGCTGGGAGCTTAAGTCTGTAACCAAACAGTGATAAAACAGGGGAAATTGTGCTTTTTCAGGGGACGTTTTTGACCACGGATTACAACAGAAGTATGAAATCTGAGCCTGATTAATGTCATTAACAATGCCTTTTGGTTAGACAGTGTTTAAACGTTTTAATTTGACTTTAATCTGTCTTTAAACCAGGAGCCAGGCTCTGTAGGGAGAAAAAACTCACATGGGCAGTAAATAAGACTATTTTCCTCCTTTTAAAGTGATACTTTAACAAACATTCAACAAGGGTAAAATATATTTATAAACTAGGCATAATAACAGATAATCACAAAACTTCCAAAGTCTAAAATGAATAAAGAAAATTAAAAAGTTGAAGGCGACTATTTTAACACTGACGGTTCGTTTCTTAGTGGAATCATGTGGAGACAGCGCCCCCATGTGGCCACAGTTCCTTCTAACGTCACTAGTCTGTTGTTTCTGATGCTGAAGTTGAAAGCTTCCTCTCATTGTAATTGTACTCTTACGGACGGTGCCTGTTAGCTTAAAAATCTCCATATTTATCTTTTGGACTGTAAGGGTCAAAGGGTTCGTTCGCTGCTGGGAAATAAAATGAGGAAGTTTGATATTAATACAGCCAGAGAGGAAGTTGTGCCTGAGAAACTTAGCCCAGGGTCCAAGACTTCCCTGTCAGTAAAAACCTGTTCGACAGGAAGTTCTCATCCCTCCCTCTCTGGGTGTGACTCTGCATCAGTACAGCTGTCCTCCTGAAGGATTAACTCCTCTGTTTGAGCCTAAAACCCCCCTGTATTCACGTTTTTGACGTTATTTTAAAGCTTTAGATTCACGTGAGGTTTGTTTTTGTGGTTTCAGATGTCAGGGAGTAAACGGAGTGAGAGGTCAGAGAGAAGTGTAAACACAACAAAACTGAACAAAGTTTGTACTGGTCTGTACTTGTAACGTTTTAGATTTTGTGCATTTTATTTTAATTGTAGAAAAAGAAAATGCATGTTAACTTTTTGTACTAACACACTACAAACTATCTTAAAGCATTAGCTACGCCTTATTCATAAACTACATGGCATTAGAAATTAATTTATAAAGTGGCTAAACAGGCTTTATGAAACATTTTGAAGTACACTACATGGACAAAAGTATTTGGCCAAACTTGTTAATTATTGAAACCATGTGTGTCAATCAGACCTGTTATCACAGGTGTATGAAATCGAGCACCCAGCCATGCAGTCTCCATTTGTGATGTATTCTGTAATGGATGCCGCCTTTGCAATAAGACTGTTTGTGAAATTTCATCTCTGCTGGATATTCTACAGTCAGCTGTAAGTGATAGTATTAGAAAGTGGAAGCATTTAGGAACAACAGCAACTCAGCCACAAAGCAGGAGACCATGCAAAACCACAGAGTGGGGTTAATGATTGCTAAGGTGCGTTAAAGTCGCCAATGCTCTGCTCAAGAGTTGTAGACTTCCTCTTGCATTAATTTAAGCACAAAACCATGCAGCAGGACTTTATTGTAATCGATTTCGTGGCCGAGCATCTGCATGTAATCCTCACATCCACAAGTCCATTGCCAAGTGTCACATGGAGGGGTGCACACCAATACTAGACTGTGGAGCAGTGGAAGTGTGTTCTGTGGAGTCATGAATCTGTTTGGCATTCAGATGGGCGAATCTGAGTTTGGCAGATGCGAGAACGTTACCTGCCTGACTGCATTGTGCCAACTGTGAAGTTTGGTGAAGGAGGGATAATGGTCTGGGGCTGTTCCTGTTTCAGCCACTTCCTAGTGCTAAGATGTTTTAGATGCCACCAGTAATAATCCTATCAAAATATAGGGTTGTTCCAATTCCAGTACCATTATGGGAAATGTATACAATTCACAAAACTGCTTAAAATGCAGGTACTGGTATCAGCAAGTACATGAGGTTATACAATGATCCGATACCGTTTGGTTTAGCTGTATGTTTTGCTTTGTTTGGCTAAATGTTGGCGCTATCAGTTCTTCTTTGATGCATGCGAAAAAACACTGCATGTACAAGCTACCGTTTTTAGAGCAGCAAAGAATTGAGGCTGTGTGACAGATTTTCTCTTAATATGATTGTTCAAACGCCTTCCAGACCAACACTGTTGTACACGACCAGGAGTGACGCAATTAATTAAAAGTTAAATAAATTTTAAACCATAAATTGTTGCCTCTTGTTTTTCCTATTGAAGCTAGCCATTGTGCCTTTCCATTAACGCTGTTGTTGTATTTGAATCCCTTGCAGCATTTTCAGCTGAACTTATGTGACTTTTTGGGGACTTCAGTGATCAAATCCACACCAGTCAAATCAATCAAATTATGATCATTTATTACCGCTAGCTCGAACGCTAAAGGCCATATTGTTAATCCTTTGTGAGGGTCTGTCAGCCAATGGCACGTCATGCAACCTGAAAAGAGCATAATGGAGAGAGAGATAGAGAGCCTGTGATGCAGTCCCCTGTATTATTATTTTAATATTTAGCTGTAAAACTCAATAATCAGTAGAAAAACAACTTTAGGGTCACAGAGATGCTGTACATTATGTTGAGCCATGTTCTGAGTCAAATATAGGTCTAAAATAATTTGCTAGTCTGCACAGTCAGTCCAGAAAGTTCACGCCGGTATCAGATCGGTACTCGGGATCTACTGATACCCAACACCTTGGTATCAGAACATCCCTATCAAGATGTACATATATCCCTCTTGTACCTAAGTTCTTCAGGATCTTTCGGGATGAACAACTTTAAAATGAAGTAAAACTTTTGCTAAGAAGGTATTCTCCAATATAATTTATAATATAAATCTGTAACTAAAATTGGATCACAGCAGGACAACTTAAAAATAAAGAAGTCATTTGCCTCTTTGTTTCCACAAAATCTCCACATTATATTTAACATGAACTGGATTTCTTTTGCACAGAAGTACAGAAATAGCACATCCCATTTTTCCAAGAAATTTCTCTCCATGATGGCAAGCTGCTTATGTTCCAGTAGTGGTTGGAAATTTCTTCCCATTGTTGCTGTGAAACTGTCCTGATGACCTCTGTTTCCCGTCTTAATTTAACAATTCGTGTACTTTCTTTAAGCGACTCAAGGTATGGAGCTGTGTTTAAGCAATTTGAGTTTAAATAACTTAATTGACTCATTAAATTCTGCTCCCAGGAACCAATTTATTTATAAAGTAGCACATGTATGACACATCATGCTTTAGTACAAAAATACTCCAAATACTGTACACTGGTTCTCAACTGTGCAAAACATAAAATCATATTTACAACTCCAGTTAACAAAAAAGTCACTGACAGAAGAGATTACTTAATTTTCTCAAAATGTAAATTTTCTTTTACACTTAACCCAGAGTTTAACACTCTGGATAGGTTTAAGAAAATAGTAAACAATGTATTTTTACAGATTGTGCAGGGGAATGCAACATAAAGTGGAATTTACATTAAAATGTAAAGAATCAACATGCATCAGGTTGGATCCATGCACATTATTTATAAAAATATTTACAAGTTTGAAATGTGGAAAGGTTGCATTTTCACTAAAATGCACATATTGTTTAGTAAATCTAAACCTAAAGTCATGTACAGTATGTAAACATGTTAATACACAATGAGAAGAATGTCCATCCACACGTTGATCAGGCTGAGGTTCATGAATGTCTTTACTTTTGCAGATTCGTTCTTGAGGCTTCGTTAAACAATGATGGAAAATCTTTTCCAGTTCTGCTCCATTAAGAAGTGCACTGCTTTCAAACTTGCAAACACAACTATGAGATGACCACAGTCCTCTAAGATCCAAACTCATCCTGGTCTGCTCACATCAGGATGCAGGAATCTTACTCACATTCACTCCTTCAGATCCTCCAGCAGCAGCAGGTGTTCTGTTTTTAATCACAAAGTATTTCCTTTTAGAGCTGCAGGGATTTTCACTTAATTTGTAGGAGCTTCATCTTGTTTCCTAAAAAAGGACAGAATCATTAGCCGCTGAAAATGAACCCCTATAAGAATGAACACTTGATGATCCGGCATCACTCACCCAGTCCTTTAAGAAACTTGTTCACTCCACTCGGCTCTGGCTCAGGGTCTGCATCCAGATACTCGGCCACTCTGAACTCAAACAGACCTGAGAGGAAGATGAAAATATGAAGCCATCGGGAGGGAATTAATACTAGATTAGATATCAACCAAAGTTTACATTCATCAAAGATTATTCCTCTGAGATCTCCATGCACAGAGAAACATTATTTTCACCCTGCTGCTCAAATGCTCAGTTTTTCCTATAAGTGTGTGGCACATTTAATCAAGCCCTGACATGATGATTTAAAAAACTTATCTGGTTTTTGCTGCCATTGGTGTACAAAACCAAATCCAAAAAAGCTGGGACGCTGAATAAAATGCAAATAAAAACAGATGATGTGCTCATAAAGAACATAATCACTCTGTATCAGATGTTGAACCTGAGACATTTTACCATTTCATGAAAAATATCAGCTTATTTTGAATTTGCTTGCAGCAGCACAACTCAAAAAGTAGAGACAGGGCAAAAAAAGCCTGGAAAAGTAAGTGGTACTAATGACAAACAGCTGGAGGAGCATTTTGAGATGAACTGGGCCAATTGGCAACAGATCGGTAACATGACTGGGTATAAAAGGAGCATTTAATAGAGGCAGAGTCTCTCAGCAGTAAAGATGAGCAAAGGTTCACCAATCTGTGAAAAACTGTGTCTAAAAATTGTGAAACAATTTCAGCAAACTGTCCCTTAACATAAAGTTGTGAAGCCTGAATATCTCATCATCTACAGTCCATAATATCACAAGATTCAGAGAAATCTGGAGAAATGTCTGTGTGTAAGGGACAAGACTAAAGGTTAATACTGGATGCTCATGATCTGCAGGCCCTAGGGCAGCACTGCATTCAAAACAGGCGTAATACTGTACTGGAAATCACTGAATGGGCTCAGGAATACTTCTACAAATTATAGACAATAATACAGTTCACTGTCCCATCCACAAATGCAAGTGAAAGCTGTATCATGCAAAGAAGAAGCCATATGTGAACATAATCCAGAAACACTGCCATCTTCTCTGGGCCAAAGCTGGTCTAAATCAACTAAGGCAACATGGAAAACTGTTCTGTGGTCAAAGGAATCAAAATTTGAAATTCTTTTAGGAAACTTCAGACGGCCTGTCCTGCAGAGTAAAGGAGGGAGCATCCAGCTTGTTCTCAGCACACAGTTCAAAAGCCTGCCTCTCTGAAGGTCACAGGCATTAGTGCCAATGGCATGAGAAACTCACACATCTGGAAAGGAACTATCAATGCTGAAAGGTAGATAAAGGTTTAAGAGCAACATATGGTCCCATTCAGACAACGTCTCTTTCAGGGAAGGCCTTGCATATTTCAGCAAGACAATGCCAAACCATATACCGCATCCATCACAACAGCATGGCTTCACAGTAGAAGAGTCCAGGTGCTGAAATGGCCTGCTTACAATCCAGACTTTTCACCAGTAGTGCACTTGGTGCATCATAAAACAAAAATATCTGGCAAGAAGACAGCTAGAATCCTACATCAGACAAGAATGGGACAGCCTTCCTCTCCCAAAACTCCTGAAACTGGTTTCCTAACTTCCCAGATATTTACAGACTGCTGTTAAAAGAAGAGGGGATGCTACAAAATGGCAAACATGGGCCTGTACCTACTTTTTTGAGATGCATTTCAGCAATCAAAACCAAAATTAGTTAATTTTTTCTTGAAATATTAAAATGTCTGTTTTTACATCTGATATGGTTTTTATGTTCTACTGTTAAAAAACAGTATAAAAAAATGATGAAAAAAACGGTTTATGAGATTTGAAAATCTTTGGATTGTTCATATTTACATTCAACAGCGCCCCAACTTTTTTTGGAATAGGGGTTGTAGATAGTTGAGTTGTGGGCCAACAGGGACCATGTGGTATCCTAGAAAGTATCAGTACTGTTATAACCTGGATAGTTTGTATTAACAGGACCAGGGTCTGTTCAAGGTGGAAATGATGCTTTGGTTGCACTGGCGGCTTAAATCCGTACAGACAAGGTTCCAGCAGGGGTTTCCTCAATTAGCATTTACAGTATTTCAAATTTAACAGATTAACAGGTAAAACTGTGTGACTTCTCATTACGATGGGCATTTCTCCATCCACACACTCACCTCTTCCTCCTCCCTTGCGAAGCTCTTTGTCCTGAATGAATCCTGCAAACATCTGAGTTTCCATGAAGAGCTGCAGGAACTGACGAACTCCCCGGGATGGGTGAGATTTGCGGAAGCTGTCACGCTGCAGCTCCCTGCTCCCGTTTGAAGACTCGACCATGTGGAGAGGATAGTGACCCACCAGCTCCACAAAGAACCGCACGAAACCCTCCGACACCAGAGAGCTCAAGTCAGCCTGCTGACCTGGATGGGCCAAAGTGTGACAGGAAATTGAAGGATTACTGAAATTACTGAGACATGATAAATACTTTAACTTACATAACATATTGGCTAAATATCTAATATCAAAATATCTTGTAGTGGTGTATAAACTGCAGGTTATTAGAAAAGGTGGCATCATAAATGCTTTTCTAAAGAAGAGCGCTTTATGCTGCTGTTAATGAAACACAAAGCCCCCAAATACTCTTCATAGTACACCAGAAAAAGAAGGAAATATTTCATCGACACACTCCTCAGACAGTGAAGGCTGCAAAATCACTGTCTAAAGATGCTGAACTATCTGACTGGCATAAAGCATTTCTTTTTGGCTAATTGGACGTCAGTTATACAAACCTCCACTTCTGTCTCCATCCTCTTGTCTTAAGATTTCTTCTCTCTCCTCCAGGATCTGCTGCAGCGCTGCCTGTAGTTTACTGGGCAGGATGCAGTCTTCATCACCAAGCTGTCACAGGAAAAAGGAAGTCACATGAGACACTAATTACCCATCATTGTCTATATACTAGAGCTGGTGAACTGTGTGTTTTTAACTCAGGTGCTATTTTTCAACACATTATTTCAGGGTCTCAGGACTTTCTGGATTCATAGCTAAGAATGAACTTTATTTACATGTCATGCACACGACCTGTCTAATCCTGGTGCGTTTATAAAACACCACCGTTATCATTGCAGAGTTCCAAAAAATTCATTATATTACAAGGCATTACAAAGTTGCATGACCAAATTGAAGCCGAGAATTAAATGGCATATTCTCCCTTTTCTCTTTGGCTCCGCAAATAAAACGAGGCATCAAGGTCCCTTTTCTAAAACACAACTCAAGTTTTTTCATACTTTTCAAATGAGACAGATATCAACAATTGAACACATCTTCCTAAAAGGACAGTATACCATCATAAATGAGAGTAAAACACAAAATAAATCTCCTTCTGTTTTCCCAAACTCACACTATAAATGAACTCTGCCTTCCTCATAGGATTCTACACTGCAACCTTTTTTATCATCAACCACTGTAACCAAATGGCAGACAAGAAGAAAATGCTGCCACTGGTGCTCGATGCAAACCGAAACTGCCAAGGCTTCTTGTTTCCATGATGAATCTACAATAAAAGCCTGTCTGATACCACATCAGTAATCAAAGAAATGGCCAGTGCATGTACGCTCTGCATCCTCTGCATGTTAAATAAAGTGAGAGAGCAAACCCACTAATAGCAGCACTTCATCCTAATGCTTGTATACACAATTTCCACATACACAGGTTATGAGCAGTGCTGATGTGCAACTGATTATTTGCCTTCAGCGACTACACATGTAGTGTACAAGGTGTTTTGTAAGTCACAGGAAGCTCTAGATGAAGAGTCTGTCAATACTGTTGGAAATAGCTGATGACATGTAAGGTACTAGAGGTTCCTGAACTTTTCAGCCCCTGATCACCCCCAAAAAGCATCAGAGATCAGGGCTTTGTATAATATTGTGTGTAAAGCACACAATATTACACAAAGCATCATGTACAAAACTTGCATTTTAGGTAGTTTTTACAACTTTTACTTGCATTTAAGCACAAATATCACTTAATAACGGCATTGTGATTTTAATTTGAACTAATTTGAACTAATTTTAACAATATTTTTAAAATAATATATACAATTTATGAATTTGTATCATGAAATTTCTCTTTGTTTTATAGGAAGCATCCCGTGACACCCCCCCCCCCCCCGTCTTGCGACCCTCCTGGGGGTCCTGCCCCCCACTTTGGAAACCACTGAGGTACACAACTGAAAGCCAACAGTTTGTCAAGTTAATGCAGGAACAGGTCACCCCACTAAAATCAGTTAACATCCTTAAAGATACAAACAATAGAGTCCCTTTATAACAGCTTTCTACTTTTAACTATGCGTTAATTAGTTGTGGCTCATTATTTCTGTACATTTTAGACTAATTTCAACAAGAAAAGAGCCATTTTAGATTTAAAATGTTTCTTTGCTACTGAAACATAAATCTAATCTTATTGAGGGAAAATCCCCCTTTATACATTTCTCATGCGGCCGTTATGTTTTTGACAAACGTTTTAAATTCTGAAACTCTTCATTTAAGAGTTTAAAACAAAAAAAAATTCTCATGGGTCATCTCTCGCCCTTTTCTGACTGGCTCCAAGTTTTGCTGCATGCACACATGTCCGTTGGGCATGCACCGTCTCTCTGCTGTCCCAGCCCTGTCCTTCCTCATAAGTTTTAATTCAATAAATCTTCCTACAAGACTTGATTTATTGTAAAGCTAAACTAATAAAAAAAATCTGAATTTAAAAAAATCTGTTTGTCCAAGGAGTTTGTCCAAAGAGATGCTAATCCAGGCTTTTACTTTGAAAAAAAAGAAAACAAACAAAACCAGAAGCACACTTGTACTGTGCACAAACCATGTACAGGGCTTTTACTGAGAACATCTTTTTTTAGACAGGCTTCAGGCCTTCATCTGGTCCATCAAGAAATAGCAAACCTATTCTAACAATGTGAATAGACATATCTGCTTAACAAGGCAATTATGGTTCTGTTTATCCTTTTCCTGTCCATTATGGCTAGCAGACGTGCAAAGCGTGCAGAAAAATAGACAAGCCCACTACTCTAAAGACTCTCTAGAGAACAGTCTCTAGAGTCGTAAGACGTGCACATCAGATGTGTGATAAAAAATCAAGCCATGTTGCATCTCATGTACCCAGTCTGAAACAAGCTTTAGATTTACCCACTCATTTTTAAAATCAAATCTTACGTGAGCTTCATGCATAAAGTGGATGATTTTTTTTGTTGATTATTAGCTATGTTTCCTTTAACATAATTGAATTTCACATAGAATTGTTGCTGAAATATTCCTCAGATTGCAAATTAAAATTAGCAATTTAAAGGTGAGTTCTAAAAATTTCCTGAGGCAGAACCCCAGGCACCCTCATATTACTTGTGCCTCACTGTGTATGATAAACTGGGATGGGGCGAGCTTTTAGTCCCCCTATCTGGCTCCTTCTTCCCTTAGGCTGAGTAATCAGTATTTCTGCAGAAAGCACTGAATTAAATGCTATAACTGAACTTTGACCGAAGAGAGTGCATTGCACATTACAGTCCTTCTAGCATCTACAGCTAGAGAAGTTCCCTTGAGCAAGCCTACGCCTAGTCACTTAGACCCCTAAATATGTGAGAAATAGTGAATTCTGGAGTTGATACTTAGGGAAAGAGGTTGACAATTGTAATTCAACAGTAACAGATATCAAATAGAAACCCAGGAAAAAAACAAACCCAGTTTGTTAACTGCACCTCTAAATCAGCAGTAAACCTGCTTTTATATTTGCATAATGACATTATCCAGTGTGATCTGATAACTGCTTTGCCCCTGGGTGTTACATAAATTTCTCTCTGTCGCCTTCAAAACATTCTGAATGCAAACAAGGGACAAGTGTGGGCAAAGCCATCCTCCCCAGTAGGACCACACCTATCATTCCCCACTGCACATTGCTGTGTGTACACACCTGAATGACAAACTTGTCTGCACACAGATCCACTATGAGCACCTGGAGAGACACAGAGAGGAAAGAATGACAGTTTCTCAGCGTACTATTTCGTAACCAGAGTTAAACAAACATGTGGTGAGTCTCTCCAGGATGTTTCTCTGTCACTGCTCTCTCTGAGTGAAAGCTTCGGTACAGGATCATTTAAAGGACAGTTATTTAAAATCACTGACCTCTTCGATGGGCAGCTCTAGCACCTCTGGTAGACACTGTGCCAGCACCCCAATGAGGAACGGGGTGGGGGAGCAGCTAATATCCAGCATGCTGGCTGGTAGTACAGGTATAAAGGTGTGCTGCCAGGTGAAGGGGTAGAGCAGCGCCAGCACTGCATGGGCACACCGAGACAACACACTGCAGGGAACAAGAGAGGAGAAACAATAAATACAAAAACACCACGCAGTTCTCACACAGATCATATGACCCAGAGACACCAATTATAACTGTCTGGAGGAATCATGGTTACAGCATTTTAAAACCATTTTAACAAACCTTCAAAGCAACCGTGCTGAATAGTTGTCAGCAAACTTTACATGTGGACTTCTGTGACGAATGCTCCAAAGACACATCTGATCTACACATGCTTTTACTTTTTCTGCTGACACTTCATGTCCCTTTCTGCCAGTTGCCACATGCTTGAAAATACCTCACCAACTTCCTTTTCATTGGTCAATTTCTTGAGTCTAATTTCTGTAAACTTTTGGGAAACTTTCTACCCAGCTCAGCGATTTCTTCAAAGCACAGCCGTCTTTTATCCATTCTCTATTATCCACTAGACTTTTATAGTGACCAGTCATTCATCATTTGTCCTCTGGGGTTGTCTTTCATGTAAACTGCTTTTAGTAGGCTCTTTTCTTAAATAATACAATGCAGACTCTGTTTTAAAAGACTTGTCATCTTCTTAAAATCCTTGGACATCTATGTCTTAATAAACTGCTGGGGAATTGTATTTTTCATCCTTTTAATCAGTTTTAGACTTTGTAGCACTAAAACATCTATATCATTCTGCTGACTCCCAATCAACCTTTTAATCCTTACCTTGGCACAGTGCTCCATGCTGCTGACTTTTCTATTATATCTGATTATCTGGAAAATAGCCTCCAAGATCTGAATAACAATCACATCAAATATCTTAAGAAACTGAGTAATAAGTAGGATTTTCCTGAGTAACAGTGTACGGACTTGTATCTAGACAGAAATTGCCCTCTGACAATAAGTTCTTCTTTTTAAAATATGTTTAGGAACAATTATGTACGTAGTCTTCTATCAAACACGGTCATTACAGCTAATTCCTGACATATTTTTATCAGCAATATTGATATTAAAGCAATTTCCAAGAGAGTTGAGGACGGATTTATGGCCAGAATTCATTGCTGTTGCTCTGCTTTGTCATTGTTTTTCTTCCTCCTCTCTCTTTTTCCAATTCCTTTTCTCTTCCATCACCTGCCACTCAGATCTTGAAAAGTTGATGTTAAAAGAACTGAGCTCTAATCAAGGGTGGACTGATAAGTTAACCTGACACGCCAGATGGATTCTTTTCACACATCCATCTGGAAAAACACTCGTAGACAACGTTTGGGAAAGGGCAGAGCCTTTGGAGTAAAACACGAAGGGTTACTGGATGAACGTTCTGTCTGTCACATCTTTACAGGCCAATCAGAGCAACAAAACAAATGACTTAGCCGCTACCCACGACTAAACTACATATAGAGCTGCATAACTCGAACCATGCTGACTGTAGACATGTCAGACTGAAAACAGAAATTTTTTTGTTCAACAATTACATTTGTTCCCCAGTGATGATAAATTGTTGATCTTGTGTTGAATAAATACAACTGACTTGACTTAAAGATTTTCTGGGGAAAAAAGGTTTATGCAGAGGGAATACTTGCAAAGCTGCAAAAGACTTGTCAAACCAACCCTTGATGAAAAAAAACAACAACAGTAAGTCAAAAATATGAGATGACATTGTAAGCCACAGTTATGGAATAAAAAAAGAAAACAATCTATCTCATAGTTCTGACTTACTGTCCCCTAATCTTAAGTTTTTATTTCATAATAATGAATAACCATGGGATGCAAAATTAAAATCAAGTTAAAAGTTTGCAAATTTTTTTCAAGTGGTGGAAATGAGCTTTGAAATTTCAGGGAAAATAATTATAACAATTTATAAACTTGAGTCAGAAGCTGTACCAGGAAGCAAAAGCATGCCAGCTGGAGGAATTTATGCTAATTTTCTCTGAGAAAGACTGATGTTGAAAAAAATAAGGTTCTCTTCATTGTTAAAATAAATGAGAAATTCTTGTGAACTTCAATTTATTTTCAGCAAACTGAAAATTTGATTTTTGAGAAAATACAAAATAAATTGTAAAGCTGCGGAGAAGAGTGCACTGGATCTGGTTCAACAATTTGTGGCTTTCGCTAGATTCGTATAAAATCCAGCATCTGCAGGGTTGTGCAGAGATGTTTATTTAACAAGAATGGAAAACAACATTTCGTTTATCCAATGCGCAGTTTTTGTCTCTCAACACCACTCCCAACGAGCAAATTCTCCTCATTCCCTCCCTCCTCACTAATGAAGATCATCCAAAATGAGCAGTTGCAAATTTCTTTGTGTTAAGGAGCCTGGGCTGGGTTACATCCTGTTATTCTTTGGTCCTGTAGAGCTCAGTGAAACACTGTACGTGATACTGGCCTGTACAAATAAACCTGCCCTGACTTGCCTTTGTAACCCTGTCATAGGTTTACACTGGAGCAAAGGTACACACTAATAAATGACACTGGATCTCAGCATGTGTGAAATGAAGAATCTTCTGTGGCTGTAACACATAAGAAGAAAGCCTTGATCTTAAAAAAGCCAATAGTAACTATAAGAGCCTCATAATAACATGTTAAAGTGATGGTAAATGTCTGTGCAGTGTCTGGTGTTACCATAGTAGTACCTGAGTTTGTCAGCGACAAAGATGACCCTCCTCTCTAGCAGAATGGAGGCGAAAACCTGCAGGAGTTTCCCGACGCTGAGACACTGCAGCAAACTGTCAAAGTCCACATGTTCCAGTCTGGAGTCCACTGGCCGACATAAAGTCAAAACCTGGCAACACACAAGAGCACATGGAGTCAGACTGTAGAGTAAATACAGTGTGATAACCTGTATTTGTTTTCAGTAGTTTTTCCACCTTGTATGTTTCCTGAATGCCAGAGAACAGACCTTAGACTTTGGTATAATACATGTAGGGCTGGGCATTATGGACCAAAAATTACAGTTTTATATTTTTCATCAAAACGCACTGTTGTACAAATCGGGCTGAAGCCCATTCCAGTGTTTCTGTCATGACTTCTTTTGTCTCATGCTTGACCATGAAAACATATCAGAGTTTGTCCAACAGATCATATTTTCTTTTCAATAATAAATTCAATCTCTGTATAAGCTGCTAGATGTGCTAATTCTCAGCATTAAATTGATATGACACAACAGTTAAACATTTGCTACTAACAGTGGTTCATTTCCATGTTATATGCCAATGGTCAGTGTTATTATTATTATTATTATATTATTGGCCAATACCAATGCTAAATCTGTGCATCCCTAATTTTTGAACCAAACTGTGATACAATACATGTAAAGAAAAACGGAGCTGTTGTCAAAGACAGGAAATGGAAACTCTAACATTAATCTAGTGTACAAATACTGCAGCAACACTTCCACATATTGCGGTTGTCAAAAATTTCTATCCTAAGACATTTTCACACTGGGCAGACTTGTTTCATAATGTGTCTGGGCATGCCTGCTCCATCCTCCTCTCTTTCCTGCTGGTCTGGTCTCACATTAGTAACACTGTCCAGCACACTTGTGTACCTATGCAGTCCGATACAGTAGGTGGCGGTATGCATAATGATCTGAAAGTGGTTTGCAAATCCACCAGTAGGAAGAAGAGACACCTATAACAGCCCCTCAGGTTGACATTTGAGTCCATCCTGCAGGTCAATATGGATGTTTTTATTGTTTTAAGATGCTAACAACAATCCTCTTCCTGGTTCCACATCTACTGTGCTGCTTATGGGATGAAATGGGCCAGTGCCACATGTATACGACTGTTGTGACTAGACAGGTAAGAAATGACCTTAACTACACTTGCTTGACAAGTACCCAGCACTAAGGCCTTGTTGGGTTTACATCTGCCATGGACCACCCAAGACGACCTTTACCTGCTCTGCAAGTGTGCTTGAGCATGGCGCTTGAGTACACTTCGATTGCATTCAACTGGTCTACGAGTTTCAAATGGAACAGGACTTTGGGGTCAAATGTACATTAGGGATGCAAGGTATTATCGGCCTGATATCTGTATCTGCAGATATTAGCTTAAAAAGGCAATTATCTTTATCATCAGGTAGGTTTGAATAGGTTTGAAGCTGGACCAACAGACCAATGCCAGTTGAGGTCTTTTCTTTGTTTATTCTCAATCTTTTGACTTTAAAGTGTATTTTAAGTACTAAAGTTTTTTTTTTTTGCTAATTTTTTACGTTAAAATGTGTACCAAGGACCAAGGTTTTAGGTCTGAAATAAATACTTAAATATCAGAATATCTGCTAAAATTAATCTGCAAATATCAGAAGATCAGCTACTGACAAAAATCCAGTATTGTGCATCCCTACTTAATACTTCAAATAAAAAAAAAGCATAATACTATAAGTATTTCTTACTGAAGAGCACTCTTCATACTGAAAAATAGCCCTGGAATTCATTTTTTACATTTCAAATCAACATGAAATATAAAAATATGAACAACACTGTACTACCCTATATCTCCTTTGGTAATATATTGCTGTATATTACCAACTCGATGTATTGTCCAGCCTTAAATACATCTTTAAAATGCTGCTTAAACAGTTTCTTGGTTGTGTCTTAAGAGCCATTTAGTTACTAAAAACAAGAAAAGTCATACTTTTGTATCATGATTTAGAATAGGAGGGGTCATTTCTTCACTTATTTGAGTCACTAAACCGAGTGACTAACCTGATTATTGCATCCTGCTTTAGTATATATAACTTTCCCAAAATGAGCCCCACTAAGCTCAAAAACCTTTCCCTATTGTTTACAAAGATAACCTCACGCTCTGAGTCACTCTGGCTCTGCAGAAAGGAGGAGGTTAGGAGGAACAAAACTACTAATTAACATTTCCTCTTTTGGTTTCAGGGTTACCTCATTCCCTGAGCCGGGGAGGAAGCTCTTCACGGTGACTGTGCGTCCAGGGGCTGGGAACGGGGCCTCCATCACGCTACGCATAAACGGATAAACCAGCGCTGGAGAAATCTCCCGCCTCCTCTCCACCTCCTCCAAAATCTGGACAGACAGAGGCAGACAAACACTGTTTGTGTCCTGGAGGAATGAATGCTGATTAAACTCTAAACAAAACAACAGTGGCAAGATGCAGCTCTGCATGTAAATATAGTTTTCCTGGCTATCACATTCACACTTTACTGTTTGTAAATTTCCTTCAGCAAACTGCAAAAGGGACAGGACACGTCTGCATGCACACCATTTCTTTTTTATAATACACACCCTGGGATTGCTCAGGATTATCTTCTACTGCAGCCTCATTCAATCAAAATACAAACAAGGAGTCTGAAAGCAGGAGCTCTGATACACTTCAAGGGGATTACCACTGAACTCTAACAACTCCTGCTCTTTTCATGCCCCTGTAAAGGCCTCTATCTGCAGACACAGGGGAGCAGATGTATTGTACACTTGCCTTACCTTGGCAAACAGGTTGAAACAGCCCAGTTTGCTGACAATGCAGTGCACCTCGGGGAGCCTCTTCCCTTTTCCACTGGGCTTAGAGACACATGAATAAAGATTAAAATGTCAAAAGCAGGCAACAGATTTATTTTTTGACAAAAACACCTAAAATACACACAAATATAAGCAGAGTGATCTGGGCCACACACTGAGGAGCCTATTTTCACTTTTGTATGTTTAAAAGTACTCAAAATAACTTTTTATAAAATGACAAAAAAGTAAAGTACAGCACTTCTGTCATTAATACTTTGTACCAATATAGTAAGAGCAAGGGCTGCACAATAATGCCAATAATTATAATTACATTCTGATTATTAAGCACAGCAGTCCGGCACTATATCATGAAAGTTTTCTACTAGTATGCAGCGCAGTCTGCGTTAGTTAAAACTGACTTCAAATCCATGCAAAACCAAACCCCTCCTCAAAGAAAAAGCTGTTGAACCGGTATTATGTTACTCATCTCAGGGTAATATGACTGAGTCTGCATGATCTTATAAATACCTTGGTTTGTTGATTGATGAGTCATTGTCTCTTAAGCCTCTATAGCTGTTTTTTCACCTTAGAAGTAAGTCTTACTTTTATTTTGCTGAAAAAGATTTGTTGCTACCACTTTTCTGACTGATTATAATGCTCTATATATGTATGCAACTCAATGTCTTATATGTTTGGATACTGTATACCAGGGGTGTTCAAACTATGGCCCAGGGGTCAAATGCGGCCCACAGTTCATTTTTGATTGGCCCGCAGCAAATTATAGAAATAAAATGAAATACAGCCCATGAAGCTTGTGCTCAACTGTATTGTACTTTTTAGTTTCAACACTAGGCAGTACTACCATGCTGATTTTGTACACAAACATTTTGACGAGAAGATATTTTGATTAATAATGTCATGATAGATTATTGCAGCAAATAGCAGCACCAACAGCATTTCAGGAGCATAGCCAGTGGTAGCCAGGGCCAAACACGGCCCCCTGAAGTCTGATTGGCTTTCCCAAATCCTTAAAATGACTATCTAATAACAAGCCATTTAGGTGTATTAAATCGCTAAGCATGTATTAACTTATAGTTGATTGGTCTTACTTACTAAAATACACTCAAGGCGAGGAATATGAAAGTGCCCCCACCATTCTTATATATTTCTGTATGTGGCCCTCAGTGGAAAAAGTTTGGACACCCCTACTGTATACCAGGGTGCCCTGAGGTTTCTGGCAAATCTTAGGTTTTTAATTCATCATTACATTCTGTATGATCGAGTTGCTTGGCCTTCACTGCCCACTCATAGACAAAATCATTGGCGTATCTTTATTTATAAGGCTATACCTAACATGCTTCATCATACCTGTGTAATATTATTCGTATGAAAAGTGCTGGACGCTAGGGATCCACTATGTTATGGATATAAGTATCTGTAGATATCAATTTAAAATTTTAACCATATTTACAACCAATACATCAGCTGTAAATATAAGCCATGTGTATTAGTAATAAAGGTCGATCAATTTCTGGGTTTTTATAATGTCTTTCTAACCTGACACCATTTTTGTCTTAAGAATGTTCTGCTAGTTTTTATGATGTTGGAGTTACATTGCTGGCTGAGTTTTTCATGGGTTCTTCTGTTGTAGGGGTTTTGTCTTTCTTGTGATGTTTTGCTGTTTGTGTTTGCTTTGTAACTGTGATTCTGCTTGTTGTCAAAGCACTTTGTAAACCTCTGTTTTTAAAGGTGCTATACAAAGAAAGTTTATTATTATCATTATTATTATTATTATTTAGTTTTTCAGGGATAATACTGATACCGATAATTAGTAGGGCATGTGATTGATCATTGATATTTGGAACTGATGTGCATTAGTTATGAAAAACAGAATTTACCTAATGTGGAAAAAAATAAAACAGCATGTTAAAATATTAAGAAAATACACAATTTAGCTTCTGCTCTGTAAAACAATCCTTAGCAACACTGAGGCAGCAAGAAACAGGGAAGTGATGCTGTACCCTTCCTGGGCGTTTACAAGAGTGTTCCCTCATCATTCCCACTCCAGTACGGACTGAATTCCTTCCGCTGTCTTGGGTAAAGCTACCTCAGTTAAGCTGGATGGTTTAAATACAGCAGCAGGCTTAAGGACTAACTCCCCTCACTGACACAGAAACAGGAACTTTATGCAGCATGACTTTATGTCACTAAAACAATACATTGTCCACATGAAAATCATCAGGTAGTGTCGCTAAAATAACTCCACATAATGAGAGAAAACTAATGTTAACTTTTTATATTCTAAATCTGTATCATACTGCTATATTTAACTTGTTTGTGCGAGTGATAATGTGGAACTTTAATCTACAGCACACCTCATACTTTAATCTACAGCACACCTCATATGACGACCAATAAAAGGTGTTACACCTGTTTAGTAAGTCAGCAACCATGCAGACTTGCTGATGGGGGGTTTAACTACCAACTTGCACTCTGACCTTAGAGGTTTTGAACGGCACTCCGTGTGGTGGACCTGCCGCACACAAACAGAGTGGAAGTGTGGAGGGGTAGTTTCGGAAAGACTGTTAGATGTGTGACATCAAGCCAGTCAGATAGTGTTGTGGGCAGGACTTTAAGTGAGTTTGTAGAGAGTGGAAGCAAAACCAGATGGGAAGTCACAGCTTCCAGTGAAGCCAAAGTAGCACACCTTTGAATTAAGTGATTTTGGCTGATTATTGAGAAAATAAAATGCCCATACTGATAATTGACTAAATACCAAATATCAGCATTAATAATTGGCCAGGCTGATAATCATTCTAGTCCTAATCAATCATTATTTGTGGACTTTTGGGATGGCCCAACAGACTTACATGGGCTGAAGTCTATTTCTTTGTGAAACCTCATTCCTTAAACTTTAAAATGTGTTTGAGGTATTGAAGTTTTAGGTTTGAACTACATCTATGTAATAATATTGAAATTGGTATCTGCAAAAATAAATTTGTAAATACCACCATATCAATAACTGCAAAAATCCAATATTGTGCATCCCTGCATAGAAACAACAAAATTCGCTCTAAGTCACAAGATTTACTTTTCCTATCTGTTCCTAAAGTGGGAAAAATTAGCTTCAGGGACACTGCAACTGGGAATCTGCTGTAGGAAAATGTGTCTGGGGGAGCTGCTCTCTTTAAAATCTATTAGAAGTAGACTGAAGGCTTTGGAAGAAGATGTATCAGGTTGTAAGTCTTTTGACTGATGACTTTCTGTGTGCTGACTCAGGGTTTGGTTGATCTATGTTTTTAGCTGCTATGATTTGTATGACTGTGTCTTTGTTAAATGAGCTACAGGACACTTTTGTAAATAAGATGCTTAAGGTTAATGAAGTTAATCCTGATTCAATCAAATAAAACCAGATTACACATTGTTTCAACATCTGCATCCTATACTATTTATGACTTACCACTCCTAACAATTTAAGTTGGTAAAAACTTGTCTTGTCTTTGTGATCATGGTAAGGCAAAAGCGCGATTGAAATTGAAAGTTATCTACCAGCAATACCAAAAACTAAAGTAAAGCTAGTTATAAAAAAGTACAAAACATTCTTTTACCGTGGCACAGATGACCAAGAGGTTAGGTCATGCCCCATGTGCAGAGGCTAGTCTAAGCATTCAAGCCTGGGTTTGAGTCCAAACTGAAGCTTCTTTCTTGCATGTCATTCCCCACTCTCTACTCTCCCTGATTTCCAACTCTATTTACTGTCCTGCTCCCTTTATGTTCGTCCTACGGTGAGGTGCTGAGGTGTGGTCAGGTACATTGTTGGTGCTACCTTGTGGCAGAAAACAGCAGATTAACTAATGAACAAAAGCCTGCTCTTCAGTCGATGGCTCAATATTCTTCTCCTATTTAAAAGGTGCATTATTCAGATAGTAAAATGAGCTAACACAGGCAGGTCCACAATACACTTTCACTCTACTTATGACACAGCAACACCCAAAACACACCTTTAATAATTACGAGACTAAATATAACCACTTTGAACCTTTAGTCAGGCCTAGATTATGTAATGTATGGCTAGAAAAAAGAGCTCTGGACACATCCTAACTGCATTTGCATCATGCATATCACAGTATTTGGAACAGACAGTTTAAATAGAAACAAAGAGTTCGAAGTCTATGTTCAAGATGGCAGCAGTGAGCTTATATAACCACAAAACAAGTCATAAACATTTCAGGTTTAGCCCTGCAGTCTTCATTTAAGATAAATAAAAGACCGCAAAGTTAAAGACTGCAAAACAACGCTACTAAATCCTGTTAACAATGATGATTAAAGAAACAACCAAATAGGAGAAGATGTTCAGATTCAGGATACAAAATGTTTCTTAAAGTGTCCAAAAAGTCATAGAAGCAGCCCTCCCTGTGAGGCAAAAGAAAGGGGAAAATTCTTGCAGCACTCTGTCATTGATTCAGAAGTGGTTTATGGTCTGTGATTCACATGTACTGATTCACATCTCCTCTGAGATGTTGTGTAAGCACATGGCGGGCTCTCGCGTCATAACACACTCAGACACACGGACACACATAAGCCACTGAGTTAGTGATTCAGGCGCAAATGTCAATACATGCAACACTCACCAGAATCTTACGGCAGTAACAAAACCAGCGGCTGCCGTCTTCTCCAGTCAGGACGAAGGAAAAAGTCTCACTGTAAACAAAACATAAACAGGCAGGAGATTAAAACCACATCAGTTTAACTTACTTTTCAATTGGCTTTAAAAAAAATACTAAAGACTCAAGATCTTATTTGCGGGGGTGCAGATGGCCTAGTGGTTTGAGGCGTAACCCATGTGCGCAGGCGGCCAGGGTTCAAGTCTGGCCTGTGGCTACTTTCCCACATGTCTCTCCCTCACCCTCTCATCCCTGTTTCTGACTCTATCCACTGTCATCCTCTACGAATAAACCCATAAAAAGCCCCAAAAATATATCTTTAAAAAAAAATGTAATGCGGCGCATACAGAAATTAAAAAGTTGGATATGGAAAACTAGGTTTATTCACTCAACTGTAGGTTTTTAACCACAATGATGCCAGTATCTTAATTGGAAAATTGAGTTGCAGCAGCAACGTTTTATGGATATTATCTGACAGCAAGACAAAAGAAAGTGCTTGTTGGCTAACATTAAGATATGTGAAAAATGAAAACAAAAGACAAACAGAAAAAAGCCCAGTATTATGATAATATCATGAAGCACAGCCTTTAAGACCAAGTTATAACCATTCACATCTAACGTGATTCAAACTTGAGATGTCCCGATTGATCAGGAACCAATCAGGATTAACATTTCTAGTCATCTGAGGATCATGCTCTGGCATCTGTAGCTGAGAGAATCACTGTGTCTGCTGTGTATTATATAGACAAATTGCCAGTCAATACGCACTAAGCCCATCAGTATTTTAACCCAAATTAAATGGAAATGCATTACCCTGGAGTATCAGCTTGAAAAAAACTCAATCAGCTCGTTTGCTGTAGTAAAGTTATCCTCCTCATCCTTTTAAGCAGCCATGGTAAACCCCCTCACACACTGTTGTAAATTCAGAGTTGACATCAGTGTTGAAACCAGCAAGATAAGAGCTGGTTAACTAAATCTTATCAATATACAACAGTGGCATCTGCTGAAAACCAGTCTTCTTCTCTAGTCTGTCTGTTTTCTGTTTTTTAATTCACTCTTTAAATCAGAGCTATTTTGTGACTTTATCTACATGTCTGGGCTACAGTTTAATAGGCCCAGGATTTTTGTCCATTAATAATTGTGTTAATAAATTCCCTTAAAGTAAGATAGGTAATCACTGAATCTTCAGATTGTGTAATTCAGTTGTCCTTCTTTACTCTAAAATAGTTGCTCCATTACTCTTTGGGAGGTTTTGTACTTCTCTGTTGAACAAGTCAGTAAAACCATGGAGTTGACTGAATAAGGATGACTTTGTGCTTCTTTTATCAGGTTACACTGCCACCTGCTGGCGGACCCAGCAGCCTACAAAGCGAAGTAGACTGACCAACCAACAAACCAGCTGATATATCAAAACATGACATATGATCAGGATTGGTACTGGGTGCAAAAAGTGATCTGGACATCCCTAACTCTAACATTACTTAAGTGTGTGATCTGACCTTGGCATGTGTGCAGAAGGCTTCCAGTCCTGTGAGTCAGGGAAGCAGAATTTAGGAATAACCTTCAGCTGGTCTTCTGCCTCTCTGGAAAGACGGGATGACTTTTCAAACTGAAAAAGAGGGTTTCAGTTACAACAGGGGTTTCCTTAATTACCTCCTTTAAGTTGTTGCTAGAAATTATCTAGAGTGAAAATCAATAAAAGCTTCTTCAGTGTTTATTTTTGCCAGAACTTTTACACAACCTTTCAATATGAGAATTTGTATGAGCATGAAAGCTGTTTGGATGGGTAAACTTGTGAAATCCCCCACCCATGTGATCAAAGTCAGCTCCATTTAATTTGTCTGATTATATTTTGTCCATCTTGTAAAGGACTCCAATTAGGTCAAAGTCAAAGCACTTTCATGTCCTAGAAGAAGGGTAGGATCATGTAAAAACCTTTGTCTTACCATTTTGGGGAACTGCTGTGTGATTTCAGGGGAGTAGGTGTTTCCCGTGGAGCCTTTTCTCAGCGACACGACCACAAAGATCTGGAAGAGCTGCTGCTGCTGCAGCTGGATCAGATCTCTCTCCAGGGTGCGGTAGCCTGGTCGACGTTTCAGTGTAGACTGTTTGTAAACTGATCTTCTGGAGCCTGCTGGACGCCACACAACAAGACAAAACAAATGTGTTTTTCTCTGCTATATCCCATGGAGTATGCAGTATCTAAGAAACTGGTCTTAAATTACCTCTAACTTAAGTTTGGATGGACCTTTCTTTAATCTGAAATTCTGAGAAGGCTCAACAGCAACTGCAGTTGACTATAAGGCTTCATGTACAAATGGTAAAACCCCTTTGGTCAAAACTAACAACTGATCTAGAATCCGCTTCAATTCAAATGTAATGTGTGGCAATAAATGAATACAAATTGTACCATTAAATCTGCCATCAGATGTGCATGTGTTTATTACTCATTTGCAATTGTGAAAAAAGCAACACACTAAACCAAAATGGTACATGCTTAACTTCAGTATCAGTCCAAAAACACAGGCTGGATCTATGTATTAGCCTCTTGAGATGTAAGAAAAAAATCTGAGACTATATTCATAGTTTTTACACAATAACAATCTTTATATGGGATCTTGCCCTATTCATTTTTAAGTCTGATTGCAGCAGTCAAGTTTAAGGTCTTCTTGAGGCTTCATAATTGGCCATGTTTCAAATGGATGAACATTTTGGACTATAGCTGGGTCAGTTTAGCACCACGCTTTAAATTGTGGGGTCATGCAAATGACCGATCCCTAAGCATCCATGTGATGCAGATGTTGGACAACCAATGGGTGTCTATGGCTCACTAGGTAGTTGGCCGTTGGTTTGATCCCTAGCTTCTGCAGTCACTTCTTAACAAGTCCTTGGGCACCTTAATTTCAATGTGCTCCCACTGCTGCATCAGTGGCATGTAAGTCTGTTTGAATGCATATGATTGGGATTAGCCATTACTCATAACCACTCTATGTAGAAGCCATTAGAGTGTATGGACTTACACACATGTCTTGGTCTTATAGCCTTTACCTTTAACATGCCTGTCTATCATTTTCTTTCTAATCTCTTTGGACAGCTGTCTCCTTAGCTTTCTGTAGTCCATGTTCAGTGTGGTACACACCATGACACCAAACGGCACAGTGACTACTTTCCACCTCTTTATATAGGAAGAGTGACTGATTATAATTTTGAAGACACATGTGACACTAATTACTGGACACACCTTAGTTCAACATGTCCCTGTGGTCACATTATTTTTAGTCTTTCTAGGGGTACCATCATTTTTGTCCAGGCCAGTTTTGTTAATCTTTTTAATGATTCTGCTGAACCACAATTTAAAAAAAATCCCTGATTTTCAGAAGTTAATTGAGAGTATTTTTTATTTATTATTAATTTTGACATGGTTATGATTTTGCTATATATACAAGCAGCCCTACTTGGCAGCATATCGTTCTCAGAAACTTGTGTATATATTTCAGCCTTAGTAAAGCCCTTACAAATGTGAAGAGCACCTTTGAGAGTCATGTGCACTCATACTAACCCATACCATCAGGGATGTTGGTTTTTGGACTGAGTGCTTTTGCCGTGCTTCAAACTCTTGTCAGATCACTGAAAAGTTTTACTCTTTGTCTCAATGCTTTTAAAGACACTGGGCCTGAAAAGGGACTGATGTTTCAAGTGTTATTTTAAATATAGTTTCTTCTTTGCATGGTGGAGTTTCAGCTTGAATTTGTGGATGCAGTCATGCAGAGATATCTTCAAATTGTTTGTCATTTCATGTTCTAACAAACTTCACTTATCTTCAGCTTATTTACAATTTTATACTGAGAAATATCTTTCTTGAAATACTGCCCTATTTCCAGCACTGTGTATGACAAAATGAGGAACCTCTCATCACTTCACCTCTTGAGTAATCAAATCTGTCACAGCCCCAATATGGCTGGCTTGACTAAGCATTAACAAGAAGTGAAGACAGATAAGTTTCCAGAGCAATAAATTCTTCTGAGATACTTTTTCATCTGATAATGTAGTCCTAGGATCACATTCAGGGTGTTGATAATTAATACTTACTGATAAATACTTCCTCCTTTAAGCAGCTTATGTAACTTAACAACTCTAACCTGAAAAGCATCTGTAGCATTAAAGACATATTTACTCCTTGTTACCTTTTCTGTTGTCCTCAGGATCGCTCTCCGTCCCGCTGGTCTCCTCTGTTGATATAAATAAGAGGAGGGAGAGATTAAGGAGGACCAGAGGAATGGAACAAACTTGAGAAGCCATAATCAGATGCAGACAGTCAGTCTTTGTTTCATAATCAGTGGCTTTGAGTGCAGCTTGCCTTGTGTGTACCATCAAACGCAGGGTATTTCCACCAAGAGGCTCAACTTAATCTTATTGAAGTGTTGATGAGGGGGACATGAGGGCATCTGGGACACTTATGTGCATGTTTGTGAGCGTACATGTGTGCCTTACCTCGCACTGAAAATCCCTGGTTCCTTACTCTCTTCCTCCCTCGCTTGTCGTCAAAGATGGTCTCAATCTTGTTGACGTACTGCGCAGCAGAGAACACACAGGTAATTGTCAGCCCCATAATTTCACAGCCATTATAGAATGATGATTACAGGGAATCATGATAGAACAGCCACTAAGTACATAATTATATTATACATTTTCAGCATTTTTTATGTTTGCATTCCAGAAGTTTTCTCTTTTATACCCTGAAAGAACACACTATTATATAAATTTATATAAGTGGTTTCAAGGCAAGTTTTTTTTATATAAAGCCTCATCATGAACAAAGCATTTCAAGGGGAGATAAAAACAGAATATTTCTTAAATTCTGAATATTAGCTGGAGCCAAAAAGACATTGGAGAATAAATATATAAAAAGATAAGAAAAAAATAAATAAATTATGTGACATAGGGCAAAAATAAGAACTTAAAAAAATATATATATATTAATCCTTAGAAGTCCATGGGCTATTTTTGCCGTTTTGTTAATACTTTTCTTTTGACAATATAAGCCATTTAGAAAATGTTTCCCATGCTCATGGTTGTTATTATATTTTCAGCAACTTTATAAAAAGAAAACAGCTTTTAACTTTAACTTACTGTATTAAATATAAGACCAACAAAAAAATTAGAAGAATAAAAAAAGCATATTAAAAAGTTGGTATTTAAAAAAATATCTGGATTAAAAAATAATGAAGTTTTCATTTCAAATGTTTAAAATGTAGAAAATGTTGTAGACTTACACATACAGGTAGTTTAAAATATTTTTTTACTTAAGCATACAGAGAAAAGTATGGCATTTTTGTATTTCGGGATTGTTAGGGTATAAAAGATGTACAAGTGAGCAAAAAACAAGCTAAATACATAAAAAATATAATTATGCACATGTTGTTTTTTCCTATTTTAATTGACCCATTGGAAAATATTATATATAAACACAATTATATGGAGGATAAAATTACATGGACTGCACTGTAACAGAATAAATGATTAGCAGATGGTAAAAGTAAAAGGAGGTTTTTCCTTTAAAAAAAATGACATGAAATGCTCAAAGTCTTAAAACAATACTAGTGCTAGTCCTGTACAGCATGGGCCACTGTCCTCTGTTTGCACAATAAATGTTATATCAAATTCACATGGTCATATTCTCTTCTGATTGACCTTTTGACATTAAACACGTAATTAATTAATCACTTAAATTTGATTGCAATGCAAAATATGGTTTTGTTTGCATGCTATCACCTGGCAAAAATAGCGCATGATGATACGGCCTGATCATGGACTCCAAAAGTTTAAAATATCTTCAAGATGGGTATCTACTGCTCTGAGCACCTTGTGATGTTAAGCTGCATTTCCACCAATAGCCTGGATCCGTTTGGTTTACAGTTCACAATCATTGGCATTTTCATTGTCAAAAAATGCAATTCAATTCAATTTATTTAGGATAGCCCCTTGAGATGCAGCATCTCGTTTTCGAGGGGGTCCCCCAAAATAGGAGGATTACAAAAGTAACTGATCTTTACCATCCAATTTTTTCCCCCCTTTCTTGGGTGCCAAATGTACCTGTCTGACCCTAAAGGGTGGAACTAGACTGACTGCAGTCTATTGATTTATTGAAAGAACTGACATTTTCTGTTTGACAGCAGTGAAAAACAGGAGCCAGCTCCCATTGGAGACCCGGTCTTCTTTTTTTTTTTTGTCATCTTTAGTGTTTTTTTTTTTTTTTGATACAGGAGTTTCTAAACTTTGCCATGCCAAGGATCCCCGTATAATGTTAGTATCTTGTGGGCCCCCTTCCAACCCTTACCAAATTTCTTAAAGTCCCTTTACAGTATGATGTTTATTTATGCAAGGATAACCAATGATTAAATATTCATGGTAATTCTTGGTAAAATATAAAGCATTTTGAAGGCAAACCATGATGATGCCAGAAGGCACCCCAGGGTGCCACAGCACCCCTGTTGAGAAAGGCTGGTTTAACAGACATTAAATGGAACCCACTTAAGAGCCATTTGGAAGCAGAAAGTCATTAACTTAACCCTAATCTAAGCCAAATGATCCTTATCTCTAAAAAGTCATTATGAACCTGCTGTGGAAACATCCAAGACCAGGATTTACCACGCTAAACCCTGGCAAACTGCATTGAACCAAACTGGACTGCTTGGTAGGAACACAGCATTATGGTGCTCTAAAGTCCACAACTACAAAGTCTACTGACTGACAGAGTTACCTGCTGGTCTTGCTTGATTGAAATTAATCCTGCTTAACAATTCTCCCCCTAAACAGCTTACTGAGGATATTGTCTCACAGTTTCTTCCTTCTGTTTCGGGTAAAGCTCTTAGCTGCCCTGGAAACCCCCACAGTGGTGCTGTGGTGGAAAAATCCACTAGTCTTCACACTTCAACAACTGTAATCAAAACGCTTCAGCATAACTAAGTTTGTGCTCATCCTCCTTTACTGGAAAACTCATTTTTGGAATATTTCACACAGTTAATTAGTTTTTAATTATTCAAATGATTAAGTATAATTATAAAAATTATGATTGCGAATTGTGTCTGTCAATAACAGTGAGCAATTACTACAAGTAAACGGCCCTGCGCATAGATAAATATGACACTATGAAAGTAATTCTTGTATCAAAAGTCACAGAAAGAGGGGCGCAGGTGACAGAGTGGTTAAGGCGCCCGCCCCATGTACGCGGAGGGCCCAGGTTCAAATCTGGCCTGAGGCCCCTCACCGCATGTCCTTCCCCTGCTCTCATCCCTGTTTCCAACTCTATCCACTGGTCTCCTCTGTCAAATAAAGGCACAAAAATGCCCAAAATAAATCTTAAAAAAAAAAAAAAAAGAAAGTCACAGAAAGCGACACATACAGGAAGCCAAGACTTATCTTTGAGAGGACAAATAAAACACGGTCATTAAAAAAGGAAAACTAATAGCACTGTATAAGGAAAGAAACCAACATGGCTCTGTAAAGATCTTGACAAAAATGTTAAAAGGAAAAAACATTTAGTCGTTTGAGTCCTTCTTTCTCGTCTTTCTGAATCTGTGATCTAAAAAGGTTCAAGCACAGCTTGTAAACTATATTTTGCAATTTGTTATCACTTTTCAAGCTCTTTTTTATCTTTAGGTCTTCATTATTATCTATTAAACACTTAAAACTTACATAAAAGACAATACACAGATCAGCAAAGGCATCTATAAATAGACCTGGCTGGCATTTGTTAAACCTGCTGGTGCACAAAGTATAAATGCCACAGAGGGTAAAGAAGTGACATTTCTCCCACTTTAAACCTTCATCGATACACACAAATAAAAAAATAAATGCATTTTTCTTTTACTATACCTCGTTGTAAAAGCTCGTCCCCGTCCCCACTCTTTCTAAGGTCATCTGTCGCCTATTCAAACTCATGTTTAAACTTTATTAAAGCTCTTCTAAAGCATTCATACATGTTGCTCTGCCACTGTTTCTTCCAGAGTTATCTTCTTCCTGTTCAACGTAGCACCGCCTCCTTCTTTTCTTTCTGATGTCATGCTGATTCATCACTCTACATACCACTTTTCTTGTCAACCATGTGACATTATAAAACACCTCAGCCAGGTCAGTGTAGAAACTACTGATTCCTATGAACATTTTTCATTTACCTGAGGCAGCCTCTGTGTTTTCTGAGTGCTTAGATGTCTGGCTGTAGCTGGTTTAGGAGTTTCTGCCAGGGTCGTAGATTTGGATGGTGTCATGGTTTGGAATTTCTTCTTATCGACTTTTCCAGCATATCCTTGTAGTGTTTGGGGTTTAGGAGGCAGCTGGAGGACAACAAATGATGTCACTTGGTTTAAGAAAATTTCCTGGTATGACGATGCGTGATTCATATAATACTATTTAAATGTTGTCCAATACCTTTGGGAGCTGAGGTCGTGAAATAGGGAGACACATCGGAGACAGCTTGACATCCTCATAGGGATTATCTCTCGTCACGTCACCTGGATGAGGAAAGAGTGATGTGAAAGATAAGACAGGTTGACATGATGTTTATTAAAATGTTTATTAAAAGTAAATTGCTTGATTTTCAGAAAGATACAGTTTGTATAAAGCAAGAGAGAATGAGATGAATGTAACTGAGGGGTGACCAATCTAGGGTGTACCCCACCTCTTTCCCAGTGAGAGCCATTTTTTTTAGTTTTGTGTAAAATTATGTCAATTTTGTATTTTTCTTCAGGTTTTTTTGTGTTGTTCCAATACACATAAAGGAAATACACACATGTATACCAAAGACATTTGTAACTGCAACAATTTCTGGGAGAAATGGTGTATTTTCTGGAAAAATTCCAGGGGTGCCAATACTTTCATCCATGACTGTATGTCCTTATCAATCTGTCAATACATTTCCTCTGACAAAAACTAGCCATTGATGAGTGCAATTTTAAATGACTAAAAAAAAAAATCAATACCAAATCTTATCCTCAGTAAAAAGATTGTTTACAATGAAACCACTAACAGTAATTACTTACTCACCAAGAGATTACTGATTTGAAATGCTGAGACTAAATGGAGACCTAGCATTCAATTTTATTTCATTTAAATTAGAGATGCTCTTATTGTGAAAATTAGGGCTGCTCCCAATAACACTGAATAATTCATTCAACCTTTATTTAATCTCGAAATGCCACTGAGAGCATGCTCTCATTTACAATGATGTAGAGAGTACATTAAAACAATATATGCAAGACAATAAATAAGCAAGGAGAAAGAAACACAAATGCAAATAGGCATTGATACTTGAGAATAAGTGGAGCACAGTTTAAAAACAGTTACAAACATGTACATAGTAGTTTCTTATCATGTTTGAAACTGTCCTATGTTAATAACTGAACCTAGTTTTAGTGTTTGCTGTACAGTATTCCAGCTGTGGGCTCCACAAAAGCCAAAAGATGTTTCTCCAATTTTGGTGTTTTCTCTTGGAACATCAAGCGTTATCTAGTCACTTGAATGAGTTTGATAACGGCTAGTGGACACGTTCAATAAAGAGGTGAGGTATAACGGCAGATGTCCGGACAGAGCTTTATAAATAAAAAGTAACTAATGCCTGTCTCGTCTAACTGATAATGAGGGCCAGCCCCTTTGTCATACAGGATGCAGTGGTGAGTTGAGTAACTGTCGCCAGTAATGAATCTCAGGGTGGAATGATACACAGAGTCTAGTGGTTTAAGTGAGCTAGCTGTAGCATGCCTGTAGATCACATCTCCATATTCTAAAACAGACAAAAAAGTGGCTTCAATAACTTGTTTTCCACAGGAAATAGGGACATTAGTTCTGTGTCTGTATAAATATCCTAATTTCTGTCTTAATTTTGTAACAAGTGAATTGATGTGAGATTTGAATGTGAATTTTTGATCCAGCCAGACACCGAGATATTTATACTGAGTGACTCTTTCTATATTGTGACCTTCCAGAGTTGTAATGTGTGGAGTGCTGTCAGCAGGATCTCTGGATCGAGTGAAAAGCATGTATTTAGTTCTATCTGGGTTCAAAATTAATTTCAGATTGAAAAGTGCAGTTCGCAGTTTGTGAAGCTCTTGTTGCAGTATGTCAGTGGCCAGTTGTGCAGTGTTAGCAAAGCAGTAACGAACTGTGTCATCAGCGTCAAGGTGGCTATTACAGTAATAATATAACTACAAAACCAACCAGTCAACCAGTCTTTGGTATAAAATTCTTGGTATGCCAACATTTTCTCTTTCATTTGACCATGAAAATAGATCAGTTTGCCTAACTGGTCACTTCTTGTTGAATATGTTTAAAGATCTGGTATTACATTCAGTAGATACACCGGATACCGTCATACCATCAATTTGGTGACTTACATCTTCCGCATTCTTTGGCTGATGGGCAATGTCTATAAACAGGGGGTGGTATCAGCTGATACTGATGTCTACAAATAATAATAAGCTCCCTAATATAAATACATACTTTCTTAATTCCTAAAGGGAAGTTTTACACAATTGTTGAACTTGCTACACACACATAGGCTGACTTACATGCAAATACACATGCACAAACAGGATCCTGCACCAATGGAGAGATGTCAGAGTGATGGCCTTGCTGCTCTTGCTGGAGTGCTGCCGGAGCTGTTGGGGGTTCAGTGCCTTGCTCAAGGGCCATTCGACAGTACTCAGGAAGTTTTCTGGCACCTCCCAAGCTACCTGGCCAAAGTCCAGATATGGTCCGACTAGAACTTGAAGCGGTGACCCTCCGATTCCCAGCCCAAGCTCTTACAGACTGAGCTACTGCTGCCCCATATAAGGGGAAATTTCTGATGTTTTTTATCTATATTTTTAATTCAAAAAATGATGTGTTTTTTTATCTTTGTGTCATTTTTCATGTAAGCTACATGTTGAAATTGAGCAGCTAGCTGTTAAGTGTGACATTTAGCATTTAGTCCGTGTGGTTATCTCTTGTTATTTCTGAACAGAAGATAATGTTGAACCAAGACGTAGCCTTTTATATCAGATTCTACAGCGGTGCAGTGGTTAATGTTGAAGGTTCCTGGTTCACTTCCTCCTCAGACAGGGTCTTTCTCTGCTGATTTTGCTTGCTCTTCTCCTGCGTATCTGAGTTATCTACAGCTTCTCTGGCTTCCTCCCACAGACCAGAGACATACATGCTAGATTAACTGGTGACTTTGAATTGTCTATAGGCGTGAGTGTGGATGATTGTCTGTTTCTATATGCTTGCCCTGTCAGTGACTGTCCAGGGTGTACCCTGCTTCTTACACAATGACTGCTGGGGTGGGCTTCAGCCCCCTGTGACCTCCGACAGAATAGGCATTATAGATGAGAGTTTTATAAAACCTTTTGTCCAAGGCAAGTCTAAGATCAGGCCAAAGTAATAAAGCACACCACTTGCACATCCATGCAAAACAACGTCTTTAATACCAGCTACAGTATCTTTACTTGTCTAGTCGTAGTAATAATGTATGGTTGTTTCTTGGTTTTTGCTTAATATTGCCCAGTCCTACTGTTCTGTCTACAAAATATCAGAGATTAGATTAAAGAAGTATGCTGCTTTTGCACAGTCATGCTGATGCATAAAACAGGCTTGTAATGCTTGTAATCAACATTCAAAAACTAAGTGTGTTTTGTTTAACCCATTGAAAAAGGAAGAAACATTCCTTTGTATTTATACCTTTTAGACCTGATGAAACCTCAGCATGTTTTAGATGATCTAATTTTTCATGGGATGAAAAAGTACTTTTAGTTTGGCCTCTTTAGCCTCCTCACAGAAATGCTGATGGGTGAAAAAGTTTTTAATGTTGAGCAATAGCTTATGCAACTGAAGAAACAGCGAGGAAGATGACAATGAGAACAACACTTTGACACGAAACCAGATTATGATTTGACTGGAGAGCAGCTAGCTAAGGCTCGGTGGATGAGAGACATTTTCTGAAGAGAGGAAGGGTATTAAATATTTTCATTTTTGATCAATAATTCTGTTGACAAGCATCAGAGCAAAGGTAACTGTTTTATAAAAACAAGGTTTAAGCTTTTAAATGTTTATTTCATGTCTCTATATGCAACTGGATGTAAAGATTTTAGTAAACATTGTGATAAAATTCATTTTTTTCAGAAATCCCTCTGGTTTTTGGAGGTTGTTTTCAAACAAAACTTCAGTTTTAAAGGCTTTTCTTTATGGTGACTTTGGGTTTCAAAGTGTTAAAATGAGCAGTGAAAGAAGAGGAGCAGCACATGATTCATGCAAAAGGCCTTAACTAGTTGATTTTTGGCATTTTGGATGACTAAAACTATTTATAAATTGAGATCTAATTGGGTCATTTTAGTCAAAAATGTACAGTCAACCGACCCTTTGTCTGTCTTAATCAGAACCAGTGCTAAATTTAGTATTTTATTAATGAGATGGAGTGTTATCATCAATGCTTCATTCAAATTAATAGTTTAAATGATGCAAAAACTTACAAACAATGTCCTCATAGATATTGTCATCAGAGTAGGCGTGGTAAAGGCCTGAGTTCCTGGCATCCTCTTTCAGCGTGCCATTCTTCGCCGTCAGACGCGCAGCATCCTCGTACTCAAAAGACTTCCTGTGATAGAGGGAAAGGGAAGGCGGTGAGAAAGAGGGGCATGGCTGCTGTCCTAAACATAGACATGACAGCTTTCCTTTTGTTGATATCAAACACAGAAAGACAGACAGAGGGTGTGAGATAAACTGTCAGCAGAGGAAATGACTGGGCATATGGCACAACAGTTCTAAGAAAGCAAAACCAGGGAAAACAGTTTGACAGCGTTTTGATGGAGACAGCAGCTGGCAATATGACAATGTCCACTGTCAGTAAAAATTAGGTCAGTGTGCAGCTTTCCTCACTGAAAAACACTTCAAAAGACATAGCTGCAGCTTTGTTTGGTTTAAGTTTTTTTTCTGCTATCAAAAAGGATAAAGTAAAGCCCTATTTTATAAAAAGTTTGAATGCTGTGTAAAATGTAAATTAAATCAGAATGTCACACTCCATGTTTGATTAAAAACGGCACATAGAAAACATCAAATGTTGAAACAGAGGAAGGTCATGATTTTTGGAAAAGGATTTGCCCTTTTTGAAATTTAATGCCAGAAACACATTTCAAAAAACTTGGGACAAGGTCATATTTACCCCTATTTCTCATTCTTTACGAACACTTTTAGAAGTGTTTTGGAAACTTTCAGCTGCCCTACAGCTTAGGGGCTCCTCTGTCATATCCCCTTAAAGGCTAGGTTTACTCACCACTGTAACAAGGTCAAACTATGGTTTAGATCTGCACTCTGTAAACTGTCTTGAGATCACCTTGGTAAAGAATTGGTGCTACACAAACAAAGATTGATTGATGGACTAAGAATGCTAAATTTTCTAAATGGAAGACCAATCAGGACTGTAGACAGGCCAGTTTAACACCCAGACTCTTGTGTGTGAGTTACACTAGTGTAATATGAACAAAAAGTAGACTGGAAACATCTATTTGAAATCATGTTCCCTATCCTCCTGAACCAAAAGGACACAATCTCATTTATTTCCAAACAAAATATCAGAATATTTGACCTGCTAGGACCATATTCTCACTTCAGCATGGTCCCTCTTGTATGACTTTAGGCCCAGAAATGAGGCGACCTTTCTGATTTACATGCAGGTTCCTCCTTTGATGATATAGCTTCAGCTTAAACTTGTTGTAGTAGCTGTGACCTGTGCACACAGACAATAGATACAACCTGTTCTGTATTGATTTACATTTTACACAACCTCCCAAACTTTTAGGAAATAGGGTTGTAAAGTTCAGTTCAAGTTCAGTTCAATATTTTGGATCATTGTTGCTTTTTACAAGACATTTTCTGGCACAATGCTTCAGATAGACTGCAGCATGAATCATCTTCGGTGTGCTGTAATACCTATCCCCATGGAGGTATTTCATAATAGACAGGAGTGAATGACAGCGAATGACTTCTTCTGAAGTTGGTAAACAAACCAGACAACAAAGCTTTGCTAACATTGAACAGACGTGCAGGCCGGCTGAAGGTGAAGACAACACTGTGGCATAAACTCAGCAATTAAAGACGAATGCATAACACTGTCAACTCAAGGAGTATAATGTAACATTTAAATAAAAACTAGGGGGATTTAAAAGTTTTCTTCCAAATTAACTTTATTTTCAAAACACTCAATAAAACCAAAAAGTGCCATTACATTATAACAGCAGCTTTATTGTTTTCCAGGGTTTTTGTTATTTAGTAATACGTCATCATTTGTTCAAAGATTTTTTTTTTATCCAATCTGGATATCTTTAATTCAGTTTAGTGATAGAAACATTTTGAGTGACTTTTAATACTAAAAGCAACTTCAGGGTGCTCCCAGTCCAATGAAGGGTTTTACTTTGGTAAGAATATATACACCGATAGGTCTGTAAGCATTTAGACAGACTTCAGCCTCATTATGGCCTCCGTCACCTGAATTAATACTCCCTTAGGCTTCATATTGATAGCTCCAGTCAAACAGCTGCAAAATGCAAAGTCATTACTTAAAATAATATCCAGACCTGTTATTTACCACACCCAGCCACACAGTGGGTTCACAATAACCTTGCAAAGCAGATGGATACACCCGTTTCCTTGTTTTTCACTGGTAAATCCATCTTGTAAAGCTCCCATCTGAACTGTTTGGGCCCGATTAGAAAGTGACAGGACCAATTAGCGGCGAGGGGCAGTACTTTCAGGCGCAGCAGAGTCGTGACGTTAACAGGCAGCAGCAAGAGCTGGTGCAGTTATGGAGGAAGAGATTAGCGTGGATGCTGCTAAAGCGCCAGTTTTATCACAACTTGACCACATTTCTTTGTTAAAAGAAGAACAAAGAACAGAAGTGAGTTGTTTTCTTTTCAAAAACGACAAAAGTCGAGTACTTACATGTCTATAGTCACCATGTTTCGCGTTATTCTTCAGTAGCTGTGCACGCGCAGCTCGATAGCGGCTACGTCACGTGTTTTGTTGCTCTGATTGGCCCGTAGAGATGTAACAGACAGAACTTTCATCTAATCACCCTCCAAGTTTTTCTCAAAGCCTCTGCCTTTTCTCAAACATCTCCTATTGAAGCTTTCCCAGATGGATGTGTGAAACACATCCATCTGGTGAGTCAGGTTAGGTTATCAATTGATTGCCCAAAGACTTTTGGGTAGATGATGCAGATACCAATGTCTAAAATAACATTCAAGCTGATGTCTGTTACCAATTTCAATATATTTTTTATTGCTTCTTTTGATGTAACAATGCCCTAATGCCAATTTCGTCTGTCATGTTTCACCATGAAAACAGATCAGATTTTGTCCAACAGGCCACAACTCCTACCCAATTACAATTCTTTTCTCTGAATAAGCCATTGGGTGTGCAAAATCTCAGTGCTAAGGATTAAACATCTGCTAAACATCACTTGGCTTCATTTTAGTCTGTCCCCCTCCACATCATTTCTAGATAGTCTATGGTGGCTGTCTGCAAATTATGTGGACATGATGTTGGCCAATACAGATGATTAAAAATGCATCTAAGCATCCCTAATTTTAATCCCCTCATAATGGAGGTACTCTGAATAAAATGGCTGTAATTCAAAAATGATGAATGCCACTTAGTGAAACTCTTGAAATCAAAGCTAAAAGTCTATCTTGATTGTTTTATTTCCAGTTCACTGTGGTGGCAAATAAAAGTAAAATGGTTCAAATTGTGTGGCTGTTCAAATACTTATGGACCTAACTTTAATTTACAGTCCAGCTAAACCATATTGAGGTTAAGTTAAGAATCTTTAACTTTTTTCCAGTTCATGTTATAGCTGTTATTTTACTGATAATTAGTATTAAAAGGTACCAAGGCTTTTCAAAAGCTTCAGATCATGAAAATTTTCACAAAGGGCTGCCACAAGCATTTTGGTAAAAGGTGTTGCCAATATATCAGTGCAATTAGGAAAGTATTTTCAGGCAAATATTATTATATATTTTTTGGTGATCAAAAACAATAAATTACCAAATACTCGGTGCCCAGGGCTTCTACTTTTCATGCTGGAATTAAGACAGGGATTGATATATTCTAAATTTTTAAAAAGATCATGGAAATTTAAATGTTGGTATCATGACAAACTTAAATGAGACACCAACGAGGCGTGACAGTTACAAGGAGCAACATTATAATTAGAGACATGTCATGTATTTAGTCCAGAGTGGGAGCTACATGGGCTAGACAGTTATGTCTTGTTTTGCTGAGCCGTCAGTGAATGACAGAGAGTGTGAGTGTGAGTAAGAGTGTGTGTGCTGATGAGGAACTAGGCCACATCCTAACAATAGAGAACAATGCTGCCAGATATTATGTGACATCACACCAGGACCCCAGCCAGCTTTGGACTTAGGACCCCTCCCCAAAACTGTCCTAAAAACACTGCTTAGCTAATGCTGCAGCACATTTTTAATTTTTATATCCACTTATTTTCTTTTTTCAATCAGGAGCGTTTATATTCTTCAAAAACATTACTCAACGCAAATAAATCCTTTCTTAAAATCAACTTAACCAGAAAAACATGTGTAAGATGTGTAATGTTTAAATGCATTGACCCACCTGTTCTTTTTATGTCTTGATAGCCCATTGGTTGTTGCTCCTGGACATGGAGGAGGTGGAAAGTTGGGTGGTTGAGCGACCCTCCTGCTCCTTTTTCTCACATTCGAGATGTCGTTTTGGGCGGATCTGTTGTCCCAGCGTATTGTGTGCCTCGTGTTGTTGTTGTTTTTGGATCCCTGATACTGGAATGTCCGCTGAGGTTTGGGAGGAGGCTGTGGTTCACCTGATGACTCCCTGCCTTTCTCCCAGAGCAGTCTGTCCCCCTCCAGCTTACGCCAGAAACCCCGTGATGTGTAGAAGTTTCCAGCAGGCATGTTGTCGTCTTGGTCATCAGTTGATGGAGGTAGAGGTTTAGGAACTACTTCAATGTCCAAGATCCGCTGTGTTTTGTGGTTACCATTAGCTGTATAGATTTGTTTCACTGTAGAGTTAGCTGTGTTAGCCTCTACTTTGGGAGACTCAAACTTTTTTTGTGGAACTGAAGGTTTATTTCCTGGGGTTGAAAGTTCTGCTGAGCATTTCTGCAAAGGCTCAGACTTCCTACCAACAGCAGTCTGTCCCGCTGGTGGTGGGGATTCCCGAAAATCCAAGCTCTTAGCTTTTGAGAGGCTTGCTTTAGCGTGAGGCCCCCCTCTTGACCCCTCATCAGAGCACCCGTTGCCTAGAACATCCCCAGACAGACTCCGGGATACAGTCGGTGGGTGTACTTTGACCCCGGCATCCTGGCTGCTCTGCTGACTGCGACCTTCCCACTGGGAAATCTTCTCCCTGATGTTGAGGCGGCGCTCTTGCGAACGGGGCCTCCCTGACTGGCGACCCTGCCAAGCCACGGTGGCCCCTTTCTGCAGGCGATCCACCTCACCACCCCCTCGCCTGTCCTGCTCCAGCCTCAGAGCCAGCATGCTGAGAGGGGAGCAAGTGTCAGCTCACCCTCAGTTCTCCATTGATTAATGCATCAGGAATTTCCTCACAAAAAGGACAGGAAAACCCAGGAATCTGTTCCCAATTAATCCAGAAATGATGAGTAAAAACAGGACAGCCACGAGGTTTATGGCTGAAACTTTTCCTTTATATCTTAATCCAATTCCTTGTGCTAGCAGTGTGTCATTACCCTCTTGTCTCCTTTTGTAAACAACCTAAAGAGAAAAGAGAAGGCATGAAAATTACTCGTCAATCACTGCACTTAAAAACAAGCCCAGACAAAACACTGTCAGGTCAAAGGGATACTTCAGAGGTAACACTAGACTTTACTTTTGAAACAACACACATCTGCAGCAGTCTGCAACAGGGACAGAGAGAGGAAAGGTCAGGAAGAACTAACTCCTGTCAGGGTTGACTGCCAAAAATAAATCCAGTAAGAAAAAAGCAGGATAGTGACAGGAACAAGGTAAGCAAATATTCCCGCTGCTGCGTGTCTGTGTCTTCAGCCGACCAACCCTCCTCCCGTAGCTCCAGGGAAATTTCTGTCTTCTCTGTAACTGTTGTCCCTAAATGTGTAGCTTTCAAAGTACAAAATTACAATGATACAACAAGGCATCAGATCTAATTAAGAGTTATTTTAGATGAGAGACAAATCTTAGCTGACAGAACTTCAAATGGAAGAAAACACATTAATCTCAAGGCAAACACAAAGGGCAAACAATCAGAGCCAGAACATTATGAGCTTTTTCAGACAAAAAAACCTTTAGAGGGGAAAAATCTTGCTGCAAATATATAGTTTGTTTGCAGCTGGAATGAAAACCAGTCTTTTTCATGTATTGAAGAGATGCACCAGTTGTTAAACTTGGGTCTGATGCTGTTTAATAAAAATAATGATTTAACCATTTACTAGTGGTGGGCAGTAGACTGGTATATCAGTACAGTCATCGTTAAAATTTCTGCCACAAAATGGATTTCTGTTGACCTTGCAAAGCAGATGGATACGTCCGTTTCTGTGTTTCTCACTGACGAATCCATCTTGCAGAGCTCCTGTCTGAACTGTTTGGGCCCGATTAGAAAGTGACCAATCAGCGACGAGGGGCAGTGATTTAGGGCACGGTGGTGTTGTGATGTAAGCAAGCAGCAACGAGAGGCCGGTGGAGTAATGGCAGAAGAGCTTAGTGTGGATGCTGCTAAAGCGCCAGTTTTATCAGAACTTGACGCATTTTTTCGTCAAAAGAAGAACAAAGAACAGTAGTGAGTTGTTTTCTTTTCAAAAGCAACAAAAGTTGTGTACTGACATGTCTAAAGTCGCCATGTTTCACATTATTCCTCTGTAGCTGTGCACGTGCACCTCAGTTGCAGCTACATCGTGTGTTTTGTTGCTCTGATTGGGCCGTAAAGATGTGACCTGCTTTTTGCTATTTTTCCCACTTTTTTTGCCCCTTCTCACCCTTTTAAGCTGCCTTTTTCCACTGAGTGCCACTTTTTCCCATTTCACCCATTTAAGTCTCTTTTCAATCATTTTTTAACCACATTTTTACCTTTTTTACCATTTTTACCACCTGTAACTCATTTTTTGATCAATTTTGCAACTTTTTTCCCCAATTTTTTTTTTTGCCAATTTTCACCCATTTCTTGCCAGTTTTTGATGGTTTTGCCACTTTTGCCCATTTTTGTCTCTTTTCACTCTTTTCTGCCAAATTTTTACAATTTTTTGACCAATTTTGACACCTGTTACTAATTTTTTTCAACTTTTACCATTAACCACCAGTTTTTGACTCTTTTATCCTGCTTTTTGTTATTTTCAGTTTTTTTCCCCGTTTTGCCATTTTTGCCCCTTCTTGCATATTTCAGATGCCTTTTTCCATTTTTGCCACTTTTGCCCATTTGAGTTACACTTTTTTTGGCCACATTTTGACCTCTTTTTGGCCATTATTACCACCTCTAACTCATTTTTTAATCAATTTTGCCACTTTTTTCTCACCATTTTTGCGAACTTTCACCCATTTTTTTGCCACTTTTGTCTCTTTTGGACCATTTTCCTTTTAACTTATTTCTATTGCCACTCTTACTCATTTTCACCACTTAGATTGCGGCTCTTGCAAATGTTTTTTTTTAATTAATTTGGCTCTTTGGTTGAGCAGAGTTGAGTAACACCGCTTTAACGTATGGACTTGGTTCCCTCAATCAAAAGCTATCAAACACTGGGACTGATGTAAAGTTCTGCTGCAGCATTCACCATGTCTCGTACTCCCTGAGCAGACATCAATGCAGTCACTGTGCACTCACAGCTCCTGGAACCAAACCATTTGGACACGTTGCACATTAGGCTGTGAGAATGTGGAGAAGGGGATACACACACACACACACACACACACACAGAACTCATGATGATAATAACTCTATGAACTGCATTCCTCCAAAGAGGGGGAGACGGGGAATAAATTTAACCAGAGACAGTCGGTCAGTCAGTCTTTAAAGTGACGCCTTTGTTCAGTTTGACCTAAATCAAAATGTATGTGTGGATTGGAATGCTGCTGCCCCATCATTGCCAGACCATGCAATGACAATGCAGCTTCCAAAACTGACCCACTTGTGTTATTTGTCTGTGTGCGGTATGTCGTACAGGAAGGCATGAGTTGAGTTTCCTGACATGCAGGAAGACAGATCAGTGGACTGTCCATAATTACGGTGCAGAGAGATTTGCACCCAGCACCAACCGCTGATTTGGGCTATGTTTAGATCATCTATAGTAATCAAACTTTGTCTTTGAACTCAGAAAATCCAAAAATATAGCCGCTACACTAACGTGAAAAAAACATCTAAACATGTGAGCTCCCTCTTCCCTGTGGCTTTTAATAAAATCAAATGTTGTTGCTGTGAATGAGGCAAACTGTGAGGTGCTGTGATATCAGGTGTCAAAGCCAGAGGATAAATCAAAATGATCTTCACTTATATTTATGGGTCTGTCAGCTCTCCAGAAAGGTATATGTGCATCTTCTAGTGAAACTCTCTGACTCACCCATGGAGAAACTAGACAGAGAACTCGTGAAGCTGAACTACCCCGTCATCACTTGGCAGCTAAATTAAATCTAATTGCACCTTCAAAACCACCACAAAAAACGCCCTTGCAGAAGTACAACATGATTCAACACGTTTAAGGTGAGGTATTGTACGACTGCGGTTCACCAGCAACAGTGACAGCTGAAGCTATAATGAGAGAAAAATGTGGGTTTGCTAAATGCCAACATAAAAAGGACACACTGAGATGAAGGGCCTTAAAATGACCAGTCTATCAGCAGCCACCAGAGCAGCGGTGGAGGTAGTCATTAATTTTCACTGGGCTGGTGAAAGAGTCATGGACCACTTACACATGACAAGGTCTATTATTTGGTGACATTTTTTTTGAGTTGTTGTTGAAAGTGTTCAGAAAATGTCTCTAAATTCCATCATAATTTCTATATCATGGGCAACTCTTAAGTCTTTAGTAGGTATGCATGATATTTAGGGACGCATGATGCATTAATAAGCATAGGTTTCTGCAAAATTGGCCATGTTGACAAAGACAGGCCGATGGCCTGACAAGAGCTATCAATTTAATCTTGCCACCTACTTCACCCTACTGCTGATTTAGATAAGTAGTTTTACATCAGGCACAAGAAGTGACCTGTTGGACAAATTCTGATCTGTTAGGTGGTTAGATTTGGAGAAATGTCAGCAGGCTTTCACCGTGTCCTAACAGTGTAAAATCGTCATTGCATCATGCAGCATCATGCTTGCTGTCTACACTGCCTCCATTAATAATGCTGGCCCTGTGAATTTCAGGTTTCCCCTGTAAACGGTTAACCTGACATGCCAGATGGATGTGTTTCACACATCCATCTGGAAAACCTTCAAAACTAAGTGTTTGGGAAGGGCAGAGGCTTTCAAAAAAACTCGTCGTGTGACTGGGTGAACGTTCTCTGTCACATCTCTATGGGCCAATCAGAGCATGTGATGTAGCTGTGACTGAGGTGCGCAGCTACTGAGGAATAACACGAAACATGGGGAGTGTAGACATGTCAGAACAAGACTTGTGTCGTTTTTGAAAAGAAAACAACTCACTGCTGTTCTTTGTTCTTCTTTTAACAAAGAAATGTCGTCAATTTCTGATAAAACGGGCATTTTAGCAACATCCACACTAATGTCTTCGGCAATAATTGCACCGGCCTCTTGTTGCTGCTTGCTTACGTCACGACTCTGCCGCGCCTGAAAGTACTGCCCCCTGTCGCTGATTGGTCCTGTCACTTTCTAACCGGGCCCAAACGGTTCAGACGGGAGCTTTTCAAGATGGATTCGCCAGTGAGAAACATGGAAACGGGCCACTTTTATTTTGAGTGTGGAGAAATGGAAATGTAGTTCTTTATATTGACAAGTCTATGACGAATGTGATCTGAATAGTTTTGACCCAGTGTTGAGAAGTCAAATTACATTTCAAACACAGATATGGACAGAATTAACACACAACTTTCTCTACTTTGTAAAGCAAGTTAACAATCTATTTTAGTAAGGAAAGTCAAAGACAGACATTCTTAATGGCTTGTCATCTCTTTCTTTGTTCCTTTCCCATGTCAACTCGAGAAACAGAGAGAAAAATAGGAACAGGGCAATGGGGCAGACACATTGACACTGAATCAATGTCAGAATGCCAGAGGTGTAAATAAATACCAGACAACCATACTCAAGTAAAAATACAGTTACTTTCAAAGCAAATGTTTGTCTTGTTTTTTTTGTCTGTTTCTAAAACAAACTGTCACACTGAATGTGGAGGTCAATTCTAGTGTGGATACACAGTGTTTTCAGTGAAAATAAAACTATATGTTGGTATTAGCTGATGTGAGTTTGGACATACTGGATAGAATGGATATCTGAAAACATTCAATATCATGCATTCCTATTGTAAAGACAGTTTTAAGATGATAAAATCAGCTCTTATTTAATTATCTTTTGCAAAAATTAAGATACATCTATTTACAATGCTCTGATGTTGATTTCTCTGAGAGTCTTATATAATTCTAATATGCTGTCAGTTACAGTCAGTAATTCATTAACTCAGCTGTTTGCCTACAGTGTGCAAAACCTGCAGCAGATTTCCATACAGGAGCAATACTCTCTGCAATTAGGACTGACCTTGGCTCACCCTGTGACTTAAATTTGTTGATTCCTGGTTGTAATATGTGGAGAGGAGCAATGACCTGACCTCAGTAGAGTGGGATGGTGCAGGAAGGAAGAGGGGAAACTTGTCTTCTGCTCTGTGAAGCTGCAACCAATTCCCCTTTAACATATGAAGACTTCAATGGGCCTTCGTTAATTCCAAGTCTCATTTCCACGTAAACAAAACTGACTCGTTAGTGTAATAAACTGACAACTACTCTTTAATTCGGCATTGTGGAAAAGTACTGTGTATTAGATTCCGCATATGCATTCAACGAAACAAGAGTAGGGACACATGGACACCATATTTTTTTAACCTACGAAGGTATGTGTTCATTCACAAATTTTCTGCAACTTTAAAGTTTTCAGAGCCATGCCGAATTTAAGGTGAAGGCTTTATAAAGCTATACATTTGGTTGTTGTTGATTTTAACCCAGGACTATTTAAGAATTTAACTAAATTAGCTTAACTCGGTCCGTGGTCACTTGAGTTTTCGTTTACGTTTCACTAACGGTTACATGAAGAAGTCACACGTTTTGGAGGAATGTAGCACTATAGACATGTACATTCATTAGGATAACACATTATTCACTCTAAATAAATTAATACAACAAAATAACCCGCTGATGAATTACTCGTTTAGCTAGCGGTAACTTCTACCTAAGAAAGACAATAACATTAGTGAGAGAAGTGTAAAGATTTTAAAATAATTCGCAGCACATCTAGACATTCACTTGTATTATGACTTACCTCTTGCTGTTTGATGAAAAAAGTACATGCTCCTTCCTCATTTCACTCATAAAAAACTAAGAACACGTAACATCACAGTCTTACTGCTTCGTTTAAAACCTGGAGACGTTAATGTTAGCACCCTGAAACAGCTCCCGCGTGCGTTTAAACCTCGGGCCGTCACCGTTAACTTTGAATAAAATAAACTTTTCTCAGGCTTAGAAACGTGTCTCTTTTTCTTACAAAATACACAACAACAAAGAAAGAGAGTATGACCAAGAAAACTAAAGCACTCCTCGCCCTCCTTCTCTGGACAATCGGTGTCAAGGTAGACAGAAGATACGTGACTTCCGGGCACACCTTTCAAAATAAAATTCCAAAGTCCACTAGCAAAATATTTCGCTTTCACGTCAACGTTTTCACTGTCTGAAAACTGAGAATAATAGTCCATTTGCCTTCGAAAAGTCACATACGAGAACACTTTTACTGGATATTTCTTCTGATGATGAGATCAAAATGCAAGATATTTTCTTTTTTAACTTGCAGAGGGGAAAAGACTTTCCAAAATCTTTATGTAAAAACTTAAATTGTACTTTTAAGAAATTTCTAAAACGTTTATTTTAGCACTGAAAATAGCAGTAAAATACATATTTATGTAGTGCGTCTATAAAATTGACACCAGTAGCTGTTAAAAGCATCAATAAAAAACGTTCATGTTGTTAATGTTTACATTTACATCCCATCAAACCTTGAGTTTTGTATTTCTTTACCATCACAGTTGTTTTTTACTCCTCCTGTTATGTATTTAAAATGCAAGATATTTTGCGAAAAAAACAATATTGTAGATTGGAATAAACATAATTACCTAAATATTTTCTGACTTCGTTTAAAGCTCGGAAAATATAAAATTTCCATTCAAGGTAATAAGCGTATTTTGTAAATTTACTTCAGTAGCCTTTGAAAGTATTAATAGGGAAAAACATCCCCCTTGATTTTGACAATGTTAATATGAATACCCCTGCATTAATATTTAAGTAAAGCCAGGACTCATGATTATAGATGGATTTTTGACAAAAATGGAAAAAGTGGGAAAAACTATCACAATCAGAGCTAAGTTGGATTACTTCCTGTTACTAGTTCTATCATACCAATGAATATTAAAAGAATTCCCAAATAACAGTAATCCTTTACTTCAAAAATATTCCATCTTGATGTGGATGTAGTTGTATATCCTGTTGCAATGGGCAATTTTCTAGCAAGGCTCCATGATTGAAATGACAAAAAATTCGACTTTGTGGAACATCTCAATTTACTAAAAAACAAAAGCTAAACAAAGCTACGAAAAAATGCTTTTAAATGCAATCAAGAGTACTTTGATGTAGACAAGATGGCCGACATCGACCAATCCGTACCGGAAGTCTTAAACGGAAGTCCATACGTCTAAGGTTAGGCTTAGGCATTAAAACCCAAGTGGTTAGGTTCAGGGTAAGGCAGTGGGGAAGGTGATATATTTGAAATCCAGCACCAAGGGTTAGGCTTATGGCTGACAGCTGAGTCCAACAAAAAGAAGAAACTTCCGCTTGGGACTTCCGGCATGGATTGGATATATAGCGACGTGCATGTTGCCCATCTTGACTGCAGTAGGGTCCCTCTCAATGCAATGCTGCCAAAATCACTAGTTAGGTGGGCCAGCACGTTTCATTCCCAGTAGCCTTTTTGACTGTTAATAATTCGTAAGCATGGTTGACAGGTGAGTAAATGTAAATACTTCATTGCAGATTCACGCCCTCTCGCCTATCACTACTCTTGTTTTCTTATCAGGAACCTTAGTTTCCGGTTTCGTGCTAGGTGTCTGTATTGAGCTTGACGCATCGGTGTCTGTGAGAAAGTTTGGTTGAATCCTTTCGATCCAAAAGACAAGACGTCATCACATCCACTCCTGCAGCTGTCATCGATGAATAAATACTGTTGTCTTCAAGTGTCCTGGGAAATATCAATACTCTGTTATGAGCTGCACCTGCGCGACTCCACGAGTCCAAAAATATGACCGGGACTTTAGTGTCATTAATAAAGGAACAGATGCGATTTGTTGCTGCTGGGAAATGATAGACAGCTCTAAAACGGTCAAGACATCGCTGGATAAGCCAAAGTCTGTTCAAGTGTCTGGTGCAGAGATGCTTTTAATACAAACTGTTATGATCTTTTTAAGTTTATCCTTTCAAACAAACTTTATCTGTCAGGAAAAATGCGTTTGAAACTTAATCCTCATGTGATTTGCTCTAGACAACTGGATCTCGACTTTAATTTTTGTCACCCATTAAACAAATGTGACCCCAACAGCAGTCTCAACCGAAATTTTCTAATCTTTATTTGACATTAGACGGGGACGCATAAACAACAACCCAGACCAATAAGTTCATTTCGTTTGCATGACTAAGCAAATCCTCTATAGAGGTGAAAACTGTAAACAGTAAAGACTGCAACAAGTCGTATCAACAAATCTACGTCCACTCAAAGGAGACAGACTTTAACTTCCAAATTCAAATGAAAAATGGGGTGTATTATTACCGTTGGGTGCGCCCAGATGCTCTTTTACGCACGGAGGAACGTGCGTAAAAGAGCGCAGAGGAAGTCCGCTGACGGCGCATCTCTTCAGTAAGTTCATTCATAGAGGTGTGCTGTCTTGTGTTAAAATTGAAGCCTCTAATGCCCTCATTTTAACAAATCTCTTCAGTCACTTTCTGCCAATGCTCTCCCATACTCCTATTTGATGATGACTTTTGCGATGCGCATCATCATCAACGAGCCAAACACAGGGATCACATTTTCAAATAATGTATAATTGAGTTAAACTTGTCCAAACGTAGGTGTTTTATTTGATCTTAGATGTATTAATGATATTGCCAAAAGGGAAGAAACAGAAAAATAAAAGCAACAAACTAGCAGGAAGGAACGATTTGTGAGGGGGAGCTGCAGGTGTGAGGCAGGGCTGGTTTTAGCCATTTGGAGGCCCAGGGCAAAGACCAATATGGGGACCCTCCCCCCTTTAGCTAAAAGCAATAATAATGAGAGGGAAAAAATAGAAAGCATAACTTTAAATTAACAGAGTCACAGAGCTACAGTAAATGTCCAAATATAAAATATAAATACCCAAACAGACACCCATAATTCATCAGCTCTTTGAAAAGGGGGCGGCTGTAATGTGTCTGCATACCCCTCAGAAAGTAGGTAGTTGCACCCCTGCTAAGCATCATTAGGGATGACTAAGAAACAGAGACACTTGTTATTTCACATTTTATTTCTTTCATTCTTTTACATGATGTTTCCCCATTTATTTTACACAAATTGAAGTTAATGTACAGTGAAGACATTGCGAGTTTCATCCTCCAAAAAAGACATCAGTGCATTAGAAGGTTGCTTTCTTAAGATTCTTGTCCAGATTCTTTAAGATTTTTAAGAGTTTCTATGAAAAATATGTGCAAGCTTTTCTGAATCATAACAGAGATTAGTTTAGAGCTGCAGTTTCTGAGAGTTTTACTCCCCCTTCAAGCCCTCCTTGATGAGGTTCAGCTCATAGCAGAGGGTCTCAAAGCGGTACGCCATACGGATCTGAGCCACATTGGTCTTGCGGATGTCATTGCCCTCAGGACCCTCCTTCAGGTAGTCCTGACCCAGGAAGTGAGCTTTCTCCTAGAGCACACAAGGAAAACACAGGAATGTTTTAATGAAGGTTTGAGAACAGAGTCTGTGTCTTTAAGAGGATTTGATATAAAGCTTTTCAGAGCAAAGACAGCTAGGGATATATTTTTGGCATGAGAGATAATTCAGCCACTTAAAAAGACATTAAAACATCATGTGTCTTTTACCTCATGAGACAAAGCGCTCTGCAGCACACTGTTCCTGGAAATCTCACACATGTCACAGGTACTGAGCTTGAACACCTGGGCTGCAATGGCGTACTCCTCCATCAGGGGCTCCTGTGGATAAATAATCCTAGATTTACAATCTGATTTTGTTAGAATGAGGCATACTTTACTGATCCCAGGGGGAATCTAGGTGTTCAAGCTGCTCAAAGATAGAAATTAACCACAAATTCCTAGGAACCCACATCAGCAATAACCTCAAATGGAAAATAAACACAGACCACATCTACAAAAAAGCCCAGCAAAGACTTTTCCATCTACGACAGCTCAAGAAGTTCAGAGTAAGGTTCCATCTTCTGCTCCGCTTCTACACAGCAATTGTTGAAAGTGTCCTCACCTCATCAATAACAGTCTGGTTCGGCAGTCTCGACACACTCTCCAGGAAGAAACTACAGCGCATCATTAACAGAGCATCCAAAATCACTGGCTCACCTCTACCATCCCTTGAATCACTCCACCGCAAACAGACACTGCGCAGAGCCCGCAAGATCACCTCGGATCCCACTCACCCTGCACACTATGCATTCCAGTTACTGCCCTCTGGGAGGCGCTACAGGTCAATTGCCTCCAAAACAACCCGTTTCAAAAACAGTTTCATCCCAATTGCTATTAATATTCTGAACTCTGAACACTGAGGAGGGTTAAGCATGGCCTTTGTGATTGTCTGAATGTGTTTGTCTGGCTGTATATCTATGTTTGTGCTTAAATGTTGGAACCTGTACCAGCTGTACTGACAACAAACTCCACCAGCTTGGCTGTGTGGTCATTAAAGAATCAATCAATCAATCAAAGAAAAAAGGAAATAAGTAAAACAAATGCCGGAATTATTTCAGCTTAATGAACAATAAAATATACAACACAATATATAAGAAGAAAAACGAGTGGAATAAGAAATACACTCGCTGGCCAGTTTATTAGGTACACCTGTTTAATTGCTAGTCAGCCAATCACATGGCATCAACGAATGCATTAAGGCAACTGAGCATCAGGATGATGCAGAATGAATGAAATACAGTGACAGTAGCAATTCTAACTGCATTATGTTGCAGACTTTCACAAACTATTCAACATCTCCATAGCAGGTATTTTATATAGTGGCTCCACAATACAGCCACCATGATAAGACATGCCTCATGACAACAATAAAAATCAAGAATTTCTTTGGGTTTGAAAACTGTTGGAAATATCTGAGGTTATGTGAGAACTCAACTAATATATATATATATATATATATATATATATATATATATATATATATATATATATATATATATATATATATATATATATATGCAGGATGCAGGACAGAACATTACAAGTGAAGGACAACAAGCTTGCAGTATTATACAGATGTGAAAACGAGACAAGACAGAGACAAGCAGGGACTCATAACATTTAGACATTTTAAGGTTGAAGGTGTCGAAAGGCTACGTCATAGTTCATGTGGCTGTGTGTGTGTGCGTGAATTTATTTGTTTTGGGGGACATAATGGAGTAGTGAGGATATGGGTTGCCAATTAAGCTGGGGTTAAGATGTATAAAAACATGAACAATAGGAGGGGAGACATTGTAAGGATGCATTATATAATGATGTAGGTCAGTATATGGAAAGGAACAGTTAAAGTGGAAGAAAAAATATGAAGAGAGAAAAAATAAATAAATGAATGATAAAGAAAAAAGAAAGAATGGAATAGAACAAAGGGACAAAAAATGGGAAAAATAGTAATGATAATGATAAAAGTAATAATGCCATACATTAGATTCCTTTTATCACCATTATAATTCTTCCTTTCATGTCCAGTCTTTGGTCTCCATTCATTTTTAAAGTAATTAACAATTAATCAATTTTCCATTGTTAATGTTTCCCTCCCTTTATTCTATTTTTTGTCTGTGGTTGTCTGTGCCTTTGTGTTGCATACTGGAGATTTATATGCTTGTATCTGCATGCTCTACATGAATGATAGCCATGTATGTGTTTATAATGCACGTTCATTCCATGTATATGACATTTCATTTCCGTATGATTGTGCTGTAAATTAAGTGTCCGGTCCTACATGTATACAAAGACTTCCAAAGAATAGCTGTATATATTGTAGGGTAGACCTCATGTACAGCTGAGAATGCACTATTGTGTACATTATGATCAAAGACCCTCGCTCCGTGCTCTGACCTTAGTGTAGTGGAACTGCATGGGGTCGTCAGTGGACAGAGACACCACCAGGCCCTTCTTGTGAAACTCCAGCAGGGGGTTCTTGGCGTATTCCAGGAACAGGCTGTTGTTGCTGAGAGGGGACATGGCAATGGGGATCTGAGCCAGGAAGTACAGGTACTGCAGCACTGGACTCTGGAGGTGGAGGATTCATAGGTTAATACATGAACTTTACAAAGTTAGATACTGTCAGAACATGACCTTGTTTATCAAACTGTGGCAAATAAAACCATCTCTTTACTCCTAATTTTGCTGAAAGAAGAGGGAAAACTGAAGGGGCAATAATTAACTTCCTGAATTAACATTATTACCCAAAGGATCTTTTTACAGTAAAAATATGCAGCTACACCCATTAGCTTATTTTCTGAAAGCCTGCAACTGTTGCAATAACTAAATAACAATTCCTACAATAAGTATTGATAACAATATTGATAACAATGATCACCCTTAGCCAAATCAATAGATATTGTTTTCTTTGCCTCTATTCTGGCGACAGTCAAAGATTAAGTATTGTGTTTTCAGGTTTTCCATCAGGGTCAGTCTTATGAACACCATATCTTTAATAAAGTATTGATTTTCAAACTTTGCAAAAATGTTCAACTTAATCCAAGACTGAACTGACAAGATTTTGAAGGTCATAGGTCAAAGGTCACTGGGCATCATGCTCAACCATTGCTTTTTGGGTTAGTCTTGTAGACATCATATCTTTGGATCACTTTGAGAGATTTTTCCACAAACTTGTGCAAATATTTGTCCTGGCTCAAGGATGAATTGTTTACATCTTGGAGGTCATAGGTTAAAGGTCAGGGTCACAGGGCATGCATGCATCCCTTACTTTTAAACACAATATGTAAAAAAATGCTAATAGGGATTTTCTTCAAGCTTTGCATACATGTTCATCCTGAATCAAAGATAAACAAAATAGATTTGGGGGTCAAAGGTCTTTAAGCTTCATGGTCAGCCCTTGCTCATAACATCAGTACCACAGAAAACAACCAAGCCCTTCTTCTTCACCATCCACAGCACTTTTAATGTCAATTAATTGGAAATGGAAACATCCACTAGGTGGCAGTTCTAGATAAAAGTGCATGAGAACTGTGATTCAAACACTAGGACTGAAAAGGGATTTACCACCTTTAGAAAATCTCTGAAAAAATAATCTTCTTTGTCTTGAATCAGTAGGTTAAGAGTAGATAAATCCAGAAGGAACATCTTCCATTTCTTTTTTTTAAGAAAAGAGATTACAGTATATTTTTAAAAAAGCCTTTATTATATTGTTTGTTCAGGGCTGACCTTCTTGAGGTTGAGTCCGTGAGAGATGTTGTCAGCAGTCATGAAGGACGCCAGCAGATGGGTGATGGCACCAGCTTCACCACAGTGAGGCCTGAATGTGAATGTGTTCATCCCCCTCTGCCTGGAACACAAAAGAAAACCCAAGAGTTACTCTACAGGGAAGACAGAACATTTGAAAAAGCAGCTGATTTTGATGATGGTTTCTTGCACCCATGGGCAGTTTTACCACTTGGCAAAGGTCTGTAATCAATTGAAGCATCAAGAAATAGTCATTATATTTACAATAAAAACTAGTTTAAATTATGAGGACATGAATTTTGAGGGTAAATATGAGACAAAGAGGGATAAAATAGCATCAGACTTGGTTATGAAAATATAAAAAATCTCAGTGGAGGAACCCTGGCTCCACTAGCAAGGTCCAGACCCATTAAAAAGCTCCCAAATGTCAGCATAACAAGCAAACCACTTCAGGTTGATCCCCATAGACATTTTTATATTTTATGTTTTAAAAAACTAGTTTAAACTGTTCAGTGCACTTACAAAAATAACTAAAATAAAAATAAATAAATAGAGACAAAAAAAACCTTATTTTAGTCTTGGGCACAACCATACTAACTGGCTAGTCTGGGTGTATAAAATGGCCTGATATGATTGGCTAAGACTTCACACAGTGGTAGTTTTATGTATAAATGTATAAATAAAGTGATAAGTAAAGAGTAGCCTGTTCGAATGTTATTTAAGATGCATGATGTTCACTCAGCCCCGACATGTATCTGGAAAAAAGACTAAAATGAACACTAAAACGAATAAAAACTAAAGTAAAAAGAAGCATTTTGCAAAAATACAAACTCTCCAAACAAAAGAAAAAACACATCTGTAAAAAATTATCAAAACTTAACTGAAATTAAACACAGTAAATGAAGAAAAAACAGGAATAAAAACTAATGAAAAATCCAAAACTATTATAACCTTGGCCTGGAGACATGATAAAATATAATGATGAGTCTGAGTTATGATGCTTTATTAAGAACTGATGATCAAGTGCTGCTGTTGGGTATTTGGGTATTTATATCTAAGGTTTGGGCATGTCCTGTGGTTTTCTGTTACCTTGCAGAAGATGCTTGAAATATTTTGTTCACTTGCTATGCTTGTATCTTGCTAAATGGTGAAGGGCTTTGTGCCCCTGTCTTCACCACCTCCAAACACCAAAAACCAAACAGCATGCACAGAGAGAAAGTGACTGACCTGCGGAGCTGGTTGAGCACAGCAATGTTGGCATACATGTAGTAGATGTAGTAGGTGTAGGAGGGGTTCTTGGCAATGTCCCACTCCTCGGGTTTGGGGCTCTTGGTGGAGAACATGTGACCGCTGTGCTTGGACTCATCGTCCACACTGTCGAAACCTGTCACCTACGAACCAGGAGCGAGAAGGAAAAGAAATTAGACACAGAAGGATCTGGGTGGGTCGAGTTGCTTGGTTATCAAGGGAAATGCTGGGAATAAGGATAGTTTTGAAGTGTGTGTCTCTCAACTCAAAGCATAAAAATATTAAGTAGCATAAAATATACAAAACCTAAAGTTTTTACAGTACTGCTTTCAAAATAATATTATCCAAAAAATAAAAGTTTTTGCTTTTTGAGAGTAAAGTTACTTTTATTAAGTGCAGAAGTGGCACTATTGTAATTTTAAAGGCTTTTCTGCTGGCATTTTTATTCACAAAAATAGTTACAGCCTATTATGCAATGATGCAATTGCACAGCCCGACATCGTAGTTGCTATTGTGCAGCACTACTTTTAAACAGTCCCATAATAATGTGAAGGAAGTTTCTACTCAACCCACAAGAAGATATATCATCTTGCTTAATTAGCTTGTTCTGATCCACTCTGCGACCAGTTTCTCTGACTCACATGCTTGAGGAAGATGCTAAGCTCTGGGTTGGACATTGGGTCGATGGTGGCCTGGAACACCGGCAGGAAAATGTTCTCCAACATCTTACCGAAGTGAGGCACAAAGTTCCTTCCTCTGAAGATGTCACTGAGATAGAAGCGAGGAAGATCCAAATCAGTTACAAATCAATCCCACTCATCCTTTACATCTTGCAATGTGTCTGAAAAAGGGTTTTTTTTTTTTAAGATGAATGAAAACCTACTAGATCCTGGGCACTTGGATCATCCATTTCAGGTTTGGAGAGAAGACTCTGTGTTTGACGAACCAGCTGGACAGTTTGTTCCACTCGTTGGGGTTGCAGCCATAGATAGACAGACGAGGCTCAGCATACTGGTATTTAGCATCCTCCAGGTCGCTGGCTACTTCCTGAAGTACACAAAGGTCAAATCAGGATCATCAAGTTAAGCTTGAGGTTTGTCACTAGCAGAGCAGTAGAATTCTTGACAAACAACAGAAAGTAGTAAACATTTTGTTTATGTTACTTTATGACGGCATTCAGGATTTTCTTCTGTTTTGCTATCCACTTCTCGAGTTTTTATCTTTGATATTTTTAATATTCATTCTACTGACCTTGATGATGGTGGCAAAGTACTCTCCACTGATGTGGTTCTCGGTCTTCAGGTAGAGATCACGCAGCTCGCTGGCTCCCACAGGGTTGTACTTGGCGTTGAACTTATCAAAACGCTGGAAGGTTTGTCTGCCCTTCAGGGAAACAACAAAAAAATGAGAAAATGTTAGGATCAAGAATGAGTGTGTGTATATTCCTCATTCCTGTGTTAAACAGCATCTTTGAACTTTGCAAACTTTTACCTCATTTATCATGGTTTATGATTTAACTTTTAGATTATGTATTTCAAATTTTACCTGAAAATTTTTACATTTACTTTTTTTTAGGATTTTATTATTTTTATGCACAACCAAAGCAATAAATAAAATTATTCTGAATGTCATATCAAAAGTTTTTCTTATCCTTAAATGTTCCTATTGTCACAATGTACTGTTTTTTCTTCTTATTCTTTAAGATCTGAACCCCATCATCAGGTAACCTTACATAGGAATCAACATTCAATCTTCTCTGATGTGCTCTAGCAGTTGGAAATTTCTCGTGTTTCTTCCATATGAGTAACGTACAGCGTGCACATCCAGGGAGTCCACAGTGAGGTCATAGGGGTGCAGGTTAAGGGTCTGGAACAGCTCCTTCATGGTGACCTCTCTTCCCTGCAGGTTGTGCACGACGCGGTCGGCGTCCACACGGTAAGACTTCTTGATAAAACGCAGCAGGTGCTTCTGGTTCATGCAGGCAGCAGCGTGGATGTGCGTGTCCACCTGGGAATGAAGGAGGGTGACATGTGTGAACGGTGGTGTAATGGCTCTGCTCTGCCAGCAGAGGGAGCTAAAGACACGTACAAGTTGTGTTTCACCAATGAGCGAGTGAAAGACAGCAATTTATACATAAAATAATATCACCACGTGACTAAGAATATATTAAAAGTGATTTTAATGAAACCTCATTAACAAATATTCAGTAAAACCAACATTGTTTTTCTCAGTCTTTTATCTAGCATAACCAATGGTTTCTGGATTAACATACTGTGGTAGTTGTAAGATATACACAACAACTCAGCATATTCAGGCGAACATCTTTCTCCCAAAACGTCTTGTCATATCAGGGTGTAACCTTTTGGAATAGTATTCCACTCTCAGTGAGGGAAAGCACATCCTTCCCCACTTTTAAGAAACAATTAAAACAATGGCCAAGGGATAGGCAAACATGTGATCATGTGTGAGCTACATGTTTAAAAGTTAGACATGTGCAATACTCATCTTTTCTAACCAAGCACCCTTAAAAATGCAGTATAATATAGAGAAATGTGCAATTGGACGTAGTGCAGTATGAATCGGTGCAATACAGGGATATGTGCAATATAAATCATTGCAGCACAGGGCTATGTGCAATATGGATCAGTGCAATATAGGGATATGTGCAATATTGATCAGTGCAATACAGGAATCTGTGCAATATGAATTGGTGCAATATAGGGGTAGGTCCAATTGGACTCAGTGCAATACAAGGGTATGTGCAATACAGATAAAGTCTGGCTCATCTAATGTGTTATTGTTGTTTGTTTGTACTAACATGATCTTGTAGTCACAGTTTTTGTTCTTGTTCATGGTTGTGTCCTGTGTGTAAATAGTATGTGTATATGTTTTATTTCTTACATCAACCTGCCAGGGGGTCTGCAGATGGAAATGAGCCTTGGGCTACAATCTGGCATATTTACATTTTTTTTAAAATGTTCATTAATATGTATTAATAAATAAATAAAATAAATAAATATTGATCTAATTGTTCTTTAACTTGAATTCTTAAAATCAGTAACAGGAGCCGGCCTGTAAACTCCACAGTGAAGATTTTAAGATCAGTATATAGGGAGAGTTTAACTATTTCATGTTATTTTACAGACATTTTCATGTTTTGTCCTTCCATTAAAAAATAGTTTGGATGGTATTTACACGTTGTTTACAGCAGTAGTTCCCAACCTGGGGCCCGGGGACCCCTAGAGGGGGGGCTCAGATTTCAGGGGGGTGCGGGACCCTGTCTGCTCTGACATTGTCAAAATTAGATGTTCATTTAAAAAGCAAATCATGATTACAAACCTAATGTACAATAGAGTACAGGGGCCAACCTAAAAGATTAAAATAAAATGAGTATCTGTAGATTTCTCATCAGAAAGGTCAAAATTTTGTTTGGAAAAAAAATCCAAATTTTTTAGATTATAAAGTTTTATATTTACAACATTTCAGAGTTTCAAAAGTCAGGGGAAAAAAATCAAAATTTCAGAATTTAAAAAGTCTTAAATTGACATTAGAAACTCTTTTTTTTTTTTTTAATTTAAAAGATTTTAAAATCCTCATTTTACAACAGAGTAAGGTCAAAAATGTACAAGAAACCAAACTGAAAACAGTGGTCAGATTTTGACTTTTGGGCTTCATTATCTTAAAATTTCTTATCTGGGGTTCAGGGACATTTACTGCTTTTAAAGTCATAAAAAAATATATATTTTTAAATGAATTACATTTTTTCACTTGATTTTTTTTCTTGAATTTTAAATGATGTGTACTTTTTTCGACTGGGTCCGAGGGGGGGCTTAGCTTTCTTCGATGTGAGTAGGGAGGGCCCTGAGGAAAAAAGGTTGGGAACCACTGGTTTACAGCATAGCTAGGTTCACTGTGCAAATAATGCAATTTTAGTTCATACGCATGTTTAAATTTATCATTTTAAAACCCATTGTATGATAATTATATCACTGGCACGCTCTCAATGAAAACAATAATATAAGAGGAAATCCAGGACAGCAAGGAGTCATGGGAGTTTTTCCAGACCACCTAAAGATGAAAACTTGGGTAACAGAACGCTCAGCCAATGGTAGAGAACAACTGTGGTCCATAGCAAGTAAGTAAAACAAAACATGAATGAGATACAGCAACTGAATGGCAGCTTCTGGTAGCAGCACGTCTCCGAATGAAGTAGCTGTTGATATTAACGTCACGTGTTTCCACTACCCATAAACAAGTCATGTCCATCATGGCAGATTAGGCACGTCCCATAACAGCTACAAAAACACGAGGGAATTCTGTGGTTTGGAAATTGTTTAAATATTTGAGGAAATGTGAGACCTCAACTAAATACACACTGTGTATAAACCATAGGTGTAGTCATTTTAAGTTGATTTGGTCATATATATGAGAAAATTCCTTATATTGTACCTTTAAATATACCCTTTAGTTTTTCAGCGTTTTATTATAGTGTTCTAGTAAAGAACCACCTTTTTAAAAATGTATTTATAGACGGTAATGTATGTATTAAAGGGGACATATTTTACCCTTTTAAGACAAGTTTATATTGGTCTCAGAGGTCCCCAAAACATGCCTGTGAAGTGTGTTGCTGAAAAAAACACTCCAGTGTAGGATTTCTGCTTGTCTAAAGAGCCCTATGTTTCAGCCCTTCTTAGAACAAGCTGTTTCTATGTCTGTAAATGGCAATTAGCTGTCTGACTCCGCCCCTGACCACACCCCTCTCAGGAAATGGATGTGGCACTACTGACGTTACAATGTCACAGACACTTTTATTCAAAGTTAAGGACGAGACTGGGACTTGAACCATCAATCTCCCAGATTACAGTCAGCAGGGTAACCCACTGAGCTATCCAGCATCTCAGCTGGCAGCTGAGAGGAAGATCAGGGGTGGAGGGCGGAACTTTCTTCCAAGTGGGGAGGGCCAACCAAACCTGGGGGTGGTGCTTACTCCCCACATGAGTCATGAGGGGAAATTCTGAGAATGGCTTGTTTTAGCACACATTTTCTGAAAGGTGGAGAAGCAGGGTGGGGGGGGGGTCTGATACTTGAGGGGACTGTACACATATTTTTGTTAGAAAAGCCTGAAAAAGTGATTTTTGCATAGTATGACAACCCCAGCAGTTGTCAGCAGCAGCTCCCGCAGCTTCTCAAGTGTCCACTGGGTGGCAGCAGAGGCACCAGAAGTCATGTTAAAATGCAAATTTCACGCCAGAAATAAACATGCTTACAGCCTGGTTTAAAAATATTTTTTGTCTGAATAGTCTCTATGGGCAGACACTGTATTGGGGGTTAATTATTGCAAGTTTAAAGAGTGGCAGAAGTTATGCGTAATTAGGGGAACAGCTGATATAGCTGTCATGCAGAGGGTTGTAGCCGTTTGACAGGAGGCGTAGGACCAAAAGACAAAAAGAAGTTAGGGACAGTATTTTCATTATGTGGATCACCACTGACTGGCTTAAAAAGATGGTTTCAATGACCAAATGGGTTGATGTTACTCAGATTTTCTCCTGTACTATACAGTCTATGGTCAATTTTGACAAATGTGCCCAAATTCATCATTTTCAATTAATTTCTCCTAGAGCAAGATGGCTATCTCATTGGTTGATTTGCCATCATTCATTCAATGACACTGCTAAATGCTGTTACCTTCCTGCAGTTGTAGAAGTCCCTGTGAGGGTTCATCTTTAGCTCCTTCATCTCCTCCATCTCATTCAGCATCTCGTGCACGTTGAACTTTGACATGAGGAACTTCAGACGGCGGTGAGTGTAAGTCTTTCTGCAGAGACAAGCATGCCAAATATAAAATGGCATGAGCACACTAACAGACCTTTATCATTACTCTTACGTTTCTGTGATTATAAACAAGAAGGTTACTGAGGCATTTCTAATATATGTTTAATAAAGACCTTTACTTTTCTAAAACTTGAAATAGGCATTACATTTCCTGGGACTCACGTTGGACCCTGTGCAATGAGAGCAATGAGGAAGTTCATGTCATCGATGAAAGTGTTGTAGTCGGGGCAGGGCAGATCTTTGGGCTGATGTTTGTCAGCAGCTGCAGCGTCGTTGTACACATAGATGAGACCATCCTTCATACGAGCCACATATCCCAGGTTCTTTGGCAGGGAGCTGGTATCAAAGGGGTCTTCCCCGTTGGTTGGAGGACTTGTGAAGACTGATGAATGGATGGGGCATATGGATTATAAAGTCTAGATACTAAGTGTGGTAAAACACTATGTTAGATGGGCATCTATGTAGATCCTCCTTACCTGGCTGCACCTGATCTTCATCTTTGAAGGTCTCTCCCTCAATCTCACGCATGAACTGGGAGGCGGTGCGTGGGAAGCGCTGGAAGGCAAGCCTCATGTACTTTTCTCTGATGGTCAAAGCACGGTACAGACCCTTACAGGACAACTCAAAGTCATCCATGGTCACCTGAAGAAAATGCAGATGTTTTTTCAGGTTATTCTGGGGTTTTCTGTCTTTATTTAGCTAGGACAGCTGAAGGAAATGGATGAAATGTCTCTCATTTCATAGACAACCGCCTCTGTTCATGGGCCTCTACTTATTTACAATTTGTGCACAACCATCCAGGCAACTTGCAGTAAGTAGTATGGTGAGTAAATCTAAAACTGAGTGAACTTTGTTCACTGGGACAAAAATGTAAAGCTGGTACAAAGTGTTTCCCTCCTTGTAAATGTCAAACTCAGAGTCATGAAACCTAAACCTGCTCCTGCTCTCAGATGAGCTCCATTCATGGAGGGAAGCTGTAAGGGCACTGACCCACACTGACCCACAGACCCATGGTGTCAGTGAAATTCAAAGTCAGCACGCTGTGTGTCCATTTCAACCTGACCCTGGGCTTGTTTAGGACCTCTTCATGACGTATGGAAACACAGGCAGAAGTGCTGTCAGCGACGAGGTAAACATCATGCCTGACTATGATGAAGACAACTGTGTTAAAAGTTAAACAATTCTTCTACCATACCCTCACATGCCTTGAAATGTAAGCTATGTAACAGAGCTGACTGGATACTGTCTATCCAGTACTTTTCTTCATACAGCAGTTTGCTTAGTTTATCATAAAGTACATTAGCCACATGAGATGCCAGCTAGCAGGGCCCATTTGTTGAGATGTGCTGCAAATCCATGGTGGAGGCTTCCAGTATCCCCCATCAAACAGTGCTCTTAGTACATCAAACAACTGAAAAGGTGAAGCTTTTGATATCCTGTAATAAAGCCTTAAATTATGATTCCATAGGAAGTGTATCTTGATGGATTATTATTCATTTACAAGTATGCCTCCAGCAAAAAAATCCAAAATGCAACAAAATGCACAGAGCCAATTTGTAGCATGTCTCTAAAGGCAGTTAAGAACACTGCTGCAGAAGGCAGGCATTAAACTGCTGCACACCGGGCCGCTTGTGCTGTGTAATTTAATTAATTTAAATAAAAGTCTAACTATAACATCATTGTTGGTGTAAGCTTATACTGATTTTTGTCCTTAAATTTATTTGCTATCACTTTCAAAGCCTGCTGACCCTAACAAATGATTATAACTGTGGTATTTAACCCTCTCAGCCCTGAGCTTTTGTCACACCCTGACTTTTTGTCATCTCTTACATCAATCCTGTGGTGCACAGTCAAGCTCTAAACATCCTTGTTTTCAGGACAACCTGGGCTTTTAGAATATGTGAGCTGCAAAAGTATCACTCTAATTTTTACAAAGTTATAAAGACAAAACAAGCAGAAAACAATACCTAATAAGACTGTTTTGCACAGACTTGTTCTCCCATCTCTTAGGGAACAAAAAGTGAGCAAAAAATCATTCTGTGACAAAAAGTCTTCAAAATATGCACATATTTACAAAAAAGATTTTGTGCCTTTTATATTGGCCATATTTATGAGCCATTATTCAAAGCAGTTCCTGTCTGCAGTGACAATGAAGGCCAAATCACAGCCTCTCTCTATCATGAGCTGAAGTTCTGTTTGGCAAACCAAGACACGATGATGGGACGTCCTGCCATTGGTTGTCACAATGTGACATCCACTCTGAACACAGTATGTTGGCTAATGCTAAGCTAGCAGCAAAAACAATCAGAGATGGTTAAGAAAATAGATAAAAAGATGTCTGTTTCAGATTTACTGGTGTGGATTTAATCTTTTAAGACCCTTACAAGCCTCTTGATTTAAAGTTCAAAAGATTTTTGTCTCTAACTAACCTTTGTCTCTTCTTCTAGTATACGACTTCGTTTGTCTCAGAGGGTAAATATTTTTTGGGGGGCCCAAAATCTTGTTTTTCCTCTTGATTTTATGACCTTAGGAAAGACCCCAGGATGCTGATTCAATGTAAGCATTTCCATTAAATACAGGCAGAAAAATAAGGAGAAAGGAAGCAGACCAAGAGAATAAAATCACTAAAGTTTTTGGGTGAATAAATGGAGGACACTTGTCTGGCTACCCTGTGACCCCAAACAAGATAAGTGGTGTCGATAATGGATGGATGGACTTTTCGAGCTAGCTGACAAAATTTGACAGTGCTGTAAAATGAAAACACACAATAACCATATTGTGTTTTCTGGTTTCTAATCACTACATCTTCAGTGGACTAAATCTTATTGATACTATACTGTAAGTCGTAAATTATACCATACGTCTCTAAAGAGATGGTTGATGTATTTAAAAGTATATGAAACAATCACTTAAACATAAACAAAAGATTTAAAGGAGAAAAGAAAACATTCAGTACCCCAGCAGCGTAGTCTCCAATGATGGCCACTCTCTGGAAGTCAGGCACCTCCAGGTAAGTGGGCGTGTCCACCTCCACTGACACTACAGGGGCTGCGGACGTCTTGGCGGCGGCCACAGGCACAGCCATGGTGCGGCAGCGCTGGTGCCTCTTGCTGTGGATCGACAGCAGTAAAGTTGTTAGTTTCATACATATACCATCAAAATTACTGAAATTTTATCATGAAGGCTTACAAGTGATTCTGTTGGGTTTACAAACTGTGACATTTAGAACACTTTTGCACTGATTTAAAGGAAGTTAATCTGCAGGCATTTGATTGACAGGTAAAGCTGAGGTGAGGCTAACATTGCTAACGCAGTGTCTGCTATTGTTGTCTGCCAGTTCCACTGCACACATGGGCGGCTGGTCTGATGCATCCTGGGGATCAGTGGATTTCAAACTTTTTTGCCCAAGGCACAACTGATATCAAGCCAAAATCCTCAAGTCACATTGTATTCATAGCTATGCAAAATAGCAACTGCAACACATGTTGCAGTATCTTTAGGTCTCGAGGCACATTTGAGAACCACTGCTGTAGATAGTTCCTAATCAGTACAACATCTGAGCTTTAATGGCATACAGTGAATCTAGCATTTATTTGCATACAGCTTACTACATTTTGGCTAATCCCATATGTACTGGTAGTGGTTTCAAATACAGTGTAAGAGTGGATTCTATCAAAGGATTTTTAACCTTTGCCAGATTATCTAATGACGTGTCATAGATTAAAACAAAACAGCCTTGTGACTAAAACTGAAATCTGTGTCTCTTGGATGCTAGCCACTGGGCTAAAAGATCTGCAAGTGGGTGTTAGAGTTAGCTTAGCTTTTTTCTCTGGTATTTAATGATTAAATCCTTTATGCGTGGTACATTTAGTAGTAACATTTCATCAAAAACCACAGAAAATCTGATTTTAAAAAAGGTAAAGTTGTGTAGCCCGTTTAAAGTGCTGCAACTGAAAAAAGTCAAAACATCCGATTTCAGAGCAAAATCAAGTTAAAAAAAATAATGATTGAGGAATCAGCTTCCTTGGCAGGACTCTTCCAAGTTAATCTCTTCCTGGTCCATAGATGGTTCGGCCCAGGAAATATCTAATTTATAAAAAAAGAGTCTCTTGAGCTTCAGCCCCTCCACTGGTAGAGGTCAGTGCTTCTAGAAAAGGACCAGAAATGTGTCAAAGATGATTCAACGGACCTCTAAACACAGGTCAATCCAAAGAAGAAGCAGGAGCACACGGGTTATGAAGGTGTAAAAGTTAGAAGCATCAGAGTCAAAACAAAGAGCCTTTATCTTCCCTTTATCTCTTTCACCTTATTAAACTGCAAACATTGACTTGTGTACTCCAGTTACGTCTCTGGATTGACCCGTACATTGAAGCATCTTTTGAATGTCTCATTCATCACTGACTCCCACCTCACCGTTTCATGGCGTCGTCCTCTTCCTGCAGATGCTGGGCCAGCTCACTGTTAAGGATGGGGCAGTCCTCAGCCACATCAAACATGGAGATCTCATCACGGATGTTCTCATCTTTGGTCTCAGACGCAAAGACCTGCTCCGCGAAGGCTCGCATCTTGTCATCGGTCTCTGTCAGACCCAGGAAAGATGCAGTCAGTCACAAGATACCCATCCTGTTACTGTCACATCATGCAGCAGTACACAAGACTATTGCTTCGGCCATGTAGGGAGCATTAAGAAAAATGGAAATTCTTATTTCTATTCTAATGTGCATCAGTATGAAGAATGAGAAGATGCATGATGACTCTATGGTGCACATGACGTCCTATATCAGCAACATAAAGAAGGCACACGCCTTACCTTGCCTGGTGTTCATAGACTTCAGAGCATGCATCATATGCATGACTAAAGATAGACTCAGACACAACAAGTCTGCAACACTGACCTCTGGTTTGGGCTGCAGACACAAAGTCCCATGCACACAGAGGAATGATGGAGAGGAGGCAAATAGACGTACCCATGAGGACACAAGATTTTAAAGCTTTATTTGAACTTGAGACCCTGTTTTCTTATCATCTCTCTGTTTTTCAAGCTCCACCAGATGAGGATTTTGATTAGAATTTATCAACATGCTCAAAGAAATGACAGGAAAAGGGGTCAAGATCCAAAGTGACTTGAGTTTTGAACCAGTCTTGTGTAACATTTCTTCTACAAGCATTTGAGTTTAATGGGAGACGATGACGATATGATGCTTTCTACTGAAATAACTACTTTCTAGATCATTCTCTATGTTCAACATGCATGTACAAGCCATAATCAAGACCCTCTACTCTAAATGAAGAGCTGGAGAACTGAATATTAAACTAAACATACTATTTGTTACCCCCATACTTACTCTCTTGACCTGATAATGCCCATCAGAGAGAGCCCAGAATAGAGCACCAACCGGGATAAAAGTGTGAGAAGAGCATTGGTTAGAAATGTGTTAAATTAAAATGACACACAGATATTTACTGTATTTCTATAGAACATTAATTCAACACTGGTTTCTTACAAATACATAACATTATAGAAACAAAGGCTGTAAAGGCAGTTTTGTAAGTTATAAAGATATAAGACTTGAGGTAAATGCATGCAATGAAAGATGTTAGGGATAAGAGAGATGAAGAATGAGATAATGGACAATTGCATACAATTTTTGGTGGATAAAATGGATAGAAGTAACATTCAGTTTAAGGATGAGAAATGGAAACTGTTACATGAAATTTACAGCAATGCTGAAATAAATAAATTAGAAAACTATTGCTGGACAAATGATTGGTAAACCATCTTCAAGACTCATGCATAAATGATTTGGCAGTCTTTCATCTTATTGAATCAACAGTGGAGGATATGCAGTGATTCTTTTTGCAGCACTACCATCTCTGTGTATGCGAACCTAACCAAAACATCCAAGTGTGGCTCAAACGGGCCGACTCTCGGTTCAGCCTGGTTAAACTGGGCATTGGTCCTTTAGTGGATTATGGATATGGGCTCAATGCAAACATCATTAGCTACATTTCAGAGTTAGCATTCTCCAAAAAAAAGTCTATGGTAGATTGCATCTTGGCACTTCCAGTCCTCACTGAGCACCTTTGGGAATTCTATAGAGGGTTTCTGCAGTCTATGTAGACTTTCAGAAGGCATTGGACTTTGTGAGCAGGAATGCCCTTTGGAGGATTCTGGAGCTCCAGGATCCCATGTTTGCTCATCCAGGTGATGACTGTGTCTTAGGAAAGCGGGGATGAGAGGGATCAGCTGTTCGATACAGGAGCAGCAGTGGCACTCTTACGGGCACCTGGCGCACTCACTGGGTACTGGAGCCCAGGACCTGGTGGGCTGGACCAGATGTCAGGGGTGGAAGGCATTTGACTCGTTGAGCAGGGATGACTGATGACCAGAGACAGACTCCTCTGCAACGACTTCTCTTCAAAGCATATTTGGGTATTGTTGGCAAAACCGTGTGACTAATGCTGACATGCACCATCAGGAGGCCAGAGAAGTATAGGGCCAAGGTTGATGTGATGAAGTTCTGAACTGGCATACACTCCCATACCTGACCTAACCTTACATTCCAAAGACTCACAAGCCCTAGCGCCGCAGCACAGAGTGTCAAAAAGAGGCGCCGCAAGTGCGACCCTTAGCATACATCAACAGAAGCACCTCAACTATTGAACTCCCGACCAGTCACTGCTTGATACCAGGAGCAAGAGTCTGCTCAAGTAAGTGAAATAACCATAAGAGCAGTGGTATTTCACAGGATGCCTAAACCTCCCATTTATCATTTATTCTACATCTAGAATGGAGGATGGCGCTTCTTCTGTGCCCTCAAACAGAGCTGCTACTATGTCAGCAGAGATGTACAAAAAAGCTTTCTCTCAAGAAAAAACTTGGCTGCCACAGCCAGCCCACTGGAAATAGAACAGTGGTGTGAACTGCAGTGGTACAGTGTGTCCAGATGTGTCTGGTTGCCGCCAGTGTGGGCTTGTACATAGAACGTGATGGTGACAGGCATTCACGTTGCATGGCAGGTATGTTCTGGGCTTTAGGTGGGTTTCACATCAATAACCAGGGCCCAGATCTAAGCATATTTGACCCCAAAGTCTGGTTGTATTTGGTCAGAGTGTATGGATGGTTATGGGAAACATGTGAAAGCCTGGAGGTTTTCTTACTCTGTTTTTTAACAACAATCCAATCCACATGCTACATTCCCCAAAAGAAAGTCTTTGGAACATTAAAAAAGTCAAAAATGCTGCCAAGAGAACGGCATGTCAAAGAAGCTTACCAAGACAGCAATGATGTCCCGATTTGAGGAATGTCCTTGTTATTCCTCTGCAATGACCATTTCATTTTCAAAGTTATCCCGCCAACTTAAACCGGGCCTTGTCCAAATCCATTGATGCTGGGGTTTTGTGTCTTCAAAGTGTTTTATGAAGCAGCAGTGACCTCAGTAGTCCATTCAGGCATCTCTGTTCATCAACATGGTGGGACAGCAATATTAATGCCGGCTCACGTTCAGCACCTGCCATCGCCGTTTATGAAAGTGATAATGTTCCACATACTAGTGACTTCAAACAGAGAAGCCAGCATTCAGTGTGACATGCCCAAATCTCTGTTAACCTGTCGGCACATAAACACCGTAAACAGAGTCTCTATAAATCTTCATCCTGGAAGAAGTAGTCTGAAATGTGTTTTCATTGACTTATAATGGCCATTGGAATTCTATGAAAATCTCTGAGGCCTACTGTATGAGGCCAATGAAGGGCCCATCAACCCATCTGGACCAACCCATGTGAGGCCTCCAATTTCCTTGGCCCCAGTTGGTCAAAATCCCAATACTTAGACCCACACGCAACCCATTTGGGCCTACTTGGATGTGTTAGTTGGGGAGATGCATTTCCTGTTTATACCTTTGATAAATCAAACAAGGTGGTGGTCTAAGTTCGCTAAACCTTGTTTGTGTGCTGCTATGCTAGTTGATTTGCATTCCCATGGTGTAATAGTTGGGGATCTACCTGCAAAGACTCGTTTATTAATGTAAAAGTTCACTTTCAGTTCTGTTTAGGCAAAACTGTTAAAAATATATGTATACTAAGGGAGAGAAACAATACTGAATGTGAACAGTACATTAATAAATGTTTTCCAAGTAATTACTATTCAATGATTTCATCATTACAAAGTTGTAATTAAATGCACTCTGAAAACAGCCATGTGGCTGTAAACCATGCATTTGAAATGCTTCATATTTCCCAAGGCTCCCTGTGCTGTTCCTCAGCTCTATACTTACTTCCTCCCTCTGTTGAGTAATTTTTAAGTCCCCCCATCAAGGAGGGATGGTCCAGGTTAGAGGGAAACAAAACAAGTGCGGTTATGTGTCAAAGCAACAAGGAAACAACTCAAACTTTCCATCCATTCACACTTCATCATTCATAGTGAAAATCTTTCCAAAGTCTAAACTCAGTCCAGAAAACCAGTGTCTGAATTGAACTGAAATATGATCTATAAATGGGTCTTACATTGCATATTGCCTTAATTTGATCATTAACACGCTTGTTATAATCTTGCCAAGCCTCGTAACGCTGGTGTGAAATCTCTGCAGCCAAATCAGAATATCAGAATGAGTGCAAACAGTCTCAAACATGTTCACCACCAGTCCCTAATAACCATTAGAACCAGCTCCCCCATTACTTGTTAAATGGAGCTCTCCCAACAGCAGCTGCTCGAACCATTGCACTTCTATTTTTCACCCTCTGAAAACTCTTCATGGCATAATATGACTTCATACTCGCCAGTTGTCTGGTGGCTGGTGGAGGTAAGGCTATAATTAGTAACCATTACAACAGCGTTTAATACTGGGGATTGACTGCAACAAGTAACACCAAGGAAGCTAACACCTCTGGTACAACATGTGCAAAAAGTTCCTGCAGAAATAAAATCAGTGGTGGACAAAGTAGACAGTTTGACAACATGATAGCCAATGCATACTCCTGGTCAAATACTGCATCAATACAAGTGAAAGTTACTGAGTTGAAGTATTACTTGAGTTAAAATACTGTGCACTTCTGTTTAAAGTACACAAGCATTACACCTACTTGAACTACATATGTCCTGGTGGTTATATGCCTCCATGAGGTACATAACGGGCGTACAGTAAAAGCACAGTGGTGGGTGAAGAAGACGGTCTTGGTGGTTTTAATGGCAGTGAGATTGGTAGAAATTAGATTTCTCTGCTGATGTAGGTGCAGGCTTGTAATAAACTTTGGAACACAGAGCTGTTTAAGAATATGGGGGTCAAATTGATGTAATAGCAACCTTTGTTCTTCAAAATCAAACCAGTTTATTCTCATGTCCAAGTGTAGGCTTGTGCTAAATTTGACGAACATCCTTCAGTGCATCTTTGAAACGTTGTGCTCAAACTCTCTAAGGTCACCTGACCTGTAATCTCCAAATTATTACCAGTTTTTCCTTGAGTCATAGTGGGCATTGGTGCATAGTTTGAAGAAAATCCCTTAAAGCTTTAACCTGACATGCCAGATGGATTTGTTTCACACATCCATCTGGGAAAGCTTCAATAGGAAACGTTTGAGAAAAGGCAGAGGCTTTGAAAAAATAATCGGAGTGTCATTGGATGAACCTTCTGTCTGTCACATCTCTAAGGGCCAATCAGAGCAACCAAACACGTGACGTAGCTACGGGGAATAACGCGAATCATGGCGGCTTACATGTCTATACATTTAAGTACTCGACTTTTGTTGTTTTTGAGAAGAAAACAACTCACTGCTGTTCTTTGTTCTTCTTCTAACAAAGAAATGTTGTCAAGTTCTGATAAAACTGGCACTTCAGCAGCATTCATGCTAATCTCTTCCGCCATAATTGCACCAGCCTCTTGCTGCTGCTTGTTTACATCACGACTCTGCCGTGCCTGAAAGCACTGCCCCTCGTCGCTGCTTAGTCCTGTCACTTTCTAACCGGGCCCAAATGGTTCAGATGGGAGCTTTGCAAGATGGATTCGCCATTGAAAAACAAGGAAATGGGCGAATCCATCTGCATTGCAAGGTTAATAAAGCATACTTAAGCTATGACATTTACAAAAATGGGTCTTACTGACGAACGTGCATACTGATAACCTGAAAACATACGTCTACAGCCCTGGTTATTAATGAGAGGCATGAAAATGTCTAGATATTGTATTTTCACACTGCATGGCTGCAGTCAGGAATGCAATACATCTTTTTCATGTGAAAACCACATACATGGACTCCTGATCTGCTGTAGCCACCATACCCATCACTAAATGTGTAGTGTTACCTGAATGATGTTTGCTCTGCATTTGCTCTATGTTTTAAGCCTGGAGATGCTAAATGTACAAGTATGGCAACACCAATAACACAAAGCATGTGCAGAACGACACAAACACGGTCTTTCATCCTGAATGTTTAACCTTACAGATTCATCTTATAAAGCTTCAAACTAATATGCTTGTTTCTACATTTGTACCTGCAGCAGCAGCGCTTCACAGCACCAGTTGATGCATTTTAAATTTGTGAAGATAGCCTACCTAAAACTTTAGGGTTGGTGTCTTTGAAAGTACTTAATCATGACTTAATCTGATCAATGATGTTTATTCTAGATGCTGCACCATGTGCAGGGGTTAGCACTGTTGCCTCACAGCTAGAAGGTTCTTGGTTCACTTCCCAGTCAGGGCCTTTCTGTTCGGATTTTGCATGTTCTCCATGTCTGGGGTACCCCGGCCTCCTCCTACCACCAGAGACATGCTCGATAGGTTAAGTGGTAAAGCTAAATTGGCTGCAGGTATGAGTGTGAGTATGCCCGGATGTTTAGCTGTTTCACAAAGTCCAGGATCCTTCCTCTGTGGGAAGGATCCTCCTGAGTCAGGACCCTTGGAGGCGAGGCCAGAGTCCTCCTTACCACACATTTGGAACAGTAGGGAGGGGCCCTTGAAAGCCTGCAATCAAAAATGTGTTTTTTTTTTCTTAGTAAATTGAATCTAAAATGACTAAATGAATCAGTCAACTGACTGAAATTTGTATCAAATAGAGTAAAATAAAATACTCAGGAGCCCCTGCTCCTCCCTTAAAAATGTCTAAATGGTATAGTCCAGCACTGCAAATAATGTAAGTAAATTTAATTTAATCATAGTAAAAATATTGCTCATAAATGGGCGAATTATGGTTCAAGATACATTAAGATGCATTGATATTTGTAAAAAATGATGCTATTATAAATTATTTGTTGCTTGGCTAGCCGGTTAAGGGGGGCCCTGTGTTATAGTCTTTCTGGGGGCCCAAAATCCCTAGCTACGCCCCTGCTGTCCACCACTAAGTAGATCACACTCCAAGAACCTGATGATAAATCAAATCTTTTAAACATCCTCTCTTGACATTTTCACAGCCAGCACTAGCACACTCAGTGGATTCACTCACTCTACACTTAAATAATGTGTGATGCAAAACTGAATGCCAACAATTAAACGAAAGAAAGCTATTTGGATGCTGGAATTAGCAGCCATGTAATCTCACAAAATCTATTTGATGCCAGCTGCAATCACAAAAGTCAACTACATTTCATCAAAATATCATAACGTCTTTATATCGGTCAGTTTGGACTTCAGGAGCTAAATGCATTTCAGCCCCAATGAACCTGTCATTAATGCTGTCAATGCCATCCATTTGAGTGCCAAAAATATTTAACACTGGCATACACATGGGAATTTACTACCTTGACAGTTGTTGATACTCCGCACAGTGAGGGGTGTGACCCTTGTAAAACACAAATCCATACAAACAAGTTTTGGGAGTTCTCAGCTCCAAATGTCACAAGAGGACTACCGGTAAGGATAGACAACAAAGGTGAAGTTTCTTGCATGTGTTGGCCAAAATAATCCAAAGAGAAGGAAAGGAAAACCAAAATTATTACACTTTTAAGGAACACTTTCCTTGGTTTGTCTTCAAAGATGTATGTAAAAGTGAACTAGCCCTTTAAAAGTCTGATCTAAACCCTTTTCTAATGGTGAGATTGCTCATTCAAACCCAGACTCATTCTCCTAATACTCACCGGGCACTATGACTTTAGGCATGGTGACGCTGTTCCAGTGAAACGCTCCCTGAGGACTAGAAAAGGGTGGTCAGCCGCTGCACCCACTGTAGCAGGGAAGTGTGGAGACCTGAGCATGAGTCTGTGGGATATTAAGCCCCCTCTGCCTCAAGTGTAACCAGAACCGGCTGTGCCCACACGGGACACGCCGAGACGAAACGGGCTACTCATATGTGTCCAACTCTATTTTAAGTTGTGTCTGTGCACACTGACAGGCACAGTGTGTAGACAAAGAGACAGTTATGTGTATGCAAAGGAACTTGTATTATATAACGACCTGATAGCTACACTAGCTGCTATGCACATGGCAGGTGGGATTTTAGGTGGGGGCATAGGTTATTTTCAAGTGCAACAGGTGGGAAGATTGTTACTGCTGTTGGGTAGAAATGGAAAGTTGTTTTGAAATTGGAATCAGTTTATTGTTAAAGTAAGTCATCGATTACACCATTGACGGGGGGCTGCTTTCCATTTAGGTCCTCGGTTGGATTGAAAGTGTGAGAATTCCTGTTGGATATATGATCTTCAGACATAGTACTGATAATTGCAGCTTTCACGGGTGTTTCCAAGAAGAGGCCAATTGTTGCTACCAACAAAACACACTAAATGTCAAGCTGATACTTTTTAATATAGACCTTTAACATCTAATGTCAATGTCTGTCCCGCCCCTGCCTGGACAGAAAAAGGAGCATGTTACTCACTGGACCAGTCCTGATTTAAAAATAATCTTAATCCTGATTAGAAAGCTTGAAATGTACATAATAGTTGCCTATAAAACATTTTAAGAGACATAAAGCAGCATAAAACCAACAATGCTACAACTGCAACAAAGGTACTGCAAATGCCAGTGTTACGCTTTAAAATGTGACCATATTAACTGGTGACTTTCAACCTCACAAGCAGTTAAAAGGACATATACTTGAAATACCTCTTTGTGTAGTCTGAGGATTATATTTAGACACTTTAATGAAAACCAATGCTGTGTTCACACCAGGTAAAATTATTCTGCAAGTTCATTACATGTAAAGTCAAAGTAAAGATGCCAGTAGACGGGAGTTTGCCTCAGGTGGCACTAACTCTGCCAATGTGCAGTGCAAATCGTACAAGCTGAGCGTGTAATTTGCATGAATGAGGTGAATTTGTGCTGCAGTCAATGTGCCATTCCCCTGATGTCCGTATGTGTGAGAGTTGACAAAACTGGTAATATATTTCATGTACGTCACTGGAGCATCTCTGAAGGACCAGCAGGGGGGGAGGAGGTACATTCAACCAGAAAATGAAGAACTTTGTGTTGTCTGTCTGTGGCTAACCCAAGCCAGTGCCTCTTCTAATGGCAAAGGAATAAAAAGGAGCTTGCTCAGAGGAAAGTGAGTGAGGAGGTCAGATTGCCTAGAAAGTTGTGAAAACATTTGTCTGTCACTTGATTTCAGCCATCGACTACCAAGTTAGCACCATGGTTAGCACTACATCCTCTCAATGTAGTCAAGGTTAGCCATGTTTGCTGACAACTGACTAAGCAAGCCCCGTCCCTCTTGCATGTTTTGGGCACTCACGCACATGATTTGATGCGTGAGCAAAGCAAGTTATTTTCACTATTTTACAAAGAAAAAAAGTGGATAAACTCCCTACATTTGCATGTTCATCTACGTGCAAGTAGGCAATCATTCATGTCTAGTGTAATACCATCATAAGAGTTACTCAATGGGACAGCTGTAAAGGCATCAAGGCTTTTGTATCCATTAAGAACATATTTCTCTGTTGCCTGCGTATTTAGCTTATTTTCTACAGGACTAAATGCATTGCCTTGAATTAACACTGACAAATGAGACTGGCTGACCTCTATGCAATCGTTCAATGAATGGATGACTACTGGATAACCGAACAAAAATAATTTTAAAGGGGACATATTATGCAAAATACACTTTTCAGACAAACATATGTGCCCCTGGCCTGTCCACAATCCCCTCAAGCACCAGAAAAATCCATTCCCTCCTCCCTCTCTTTTTCCACCATTGAGAAAATGTATGCTGAAACAAGCCGTTCTCAGATTTTCCCCTCATGATGTCATGTGGGGAGTTAGCCCCGCCCCCAGGTTCAATTGGCCCTCCATGTTTTGAAGAAGTTCCTCTCTCCTTTCCATTAAGCCACATCCATTTCCTGAGAGGGAGTCAAACAGCTCATCAACATTTAAAGCCACAGACACAGAAACAGCTCGTTCTGAGCAGGGATGAAACAGAGGGTTTTTTTTTTAGACATTTCAAAAATCCAACACTGGAGTGTTTTTTCAGCAAAAATAAACTTCACAGGCATGTTTTGGGGACCTCTGAGACTAATATAAACTTGTCTTAAAAGGTTAAAACATGTCCCCTTTAAAGGAATTTTGTTTTTTTTGTGTGTGTATTTTCTACATTAAGGCCCCGTCCACACAGAGACAAATTCAGGAATATACGCAGAAGTTTTTTGTCGTATAGGCATTTCATCCACACGGAAACAACGTTTTGGGAAGCCATAAACACTACTTTTTGAAACCAGGTCCTAGAATGAACAAATCTGTTAACACTTACCGTTTCGTCTCTGCGTGGACAGCCAACCGCATCTTTCTTGAAACGATTACGTCACACATAGCGTAGCCCACTTACGCTGCATGCCCATGTCAAAAACCAAGACAACTATGGTGGATTACAGGGTTGTGTTCGTGTTGCATAAGCTACTGAGCTTATTATGGTTTTTACAGCAAAATCTGATGCTCCTTTACCAACACTGAAAACAGCATACTAGATGTTCTTAAATCCAACACAGAGAACAACCAGAAGAGCAACCAGGAGAAAGTCTGTGGCAGTTTTCTGTAACCTTCCTCTCGCTTTTGGTGCATTTCCATGGCAGCGTTACAGGCTTTATATACTACAGTGTTTTCAGTCATTTTCAGTGGTTCTGTGCTTACACGGACATTTCCTGAAACGATTCTGTATTTACGGTAAGATTTTTCAAAACGGAATGGAAATATAACGTTTTCGTCTCCGTGTGGACAAGGCCTAAGTGTTTGCACCACTCATGCTCATGCAGTGTCCTCCACAAGCTAAACTCAGCAAGCCAGTCACAAAAAAAGTTAAAGAAAGCTGGCTGGATTGAGTTGGTGATGACTCAAACACACTCTTGAACTTGTACTGCTCCAGTGTTGCCATGCATGGTGTAAATTTTAAAGCAAAATGTAGCTTATTCCTTAGTTTGACTAAAGGCATCTTTCTTTCAACAGTTACTGGATAGAATGTCTGCAAATGCATGACCACTGCTGTGCCATACGTGTGTCTTTGTAGAAGAAGAGTGGTATCTTTAATACTTAAAGGCTTTGTTGACCTGTGTGGTGACATCTTGACAGGCCAGATGAAGTACCTAGTAAGAATTAGTCTCTAATAGTAAGACCAAATTTGCACTAAAGTTTAATTTATCAAATTGCTGTCACTTTTAATAGACACAAATCTGATATATCATTACAGGATGTAAGTCTCAAACAGGCCATTTGAGTTGGCATTTGTATGGCCATCATAATCAGCCTCATGCAGAGTTTTACTTTAATTTGCCTGGTATTTATAAGACAATCTCTGAAATATCTGACATTTTTTGAAAGGGGGGATAAATTGGAAGTATTTTTCTAAACGTGTTTTTATTCCAGAGGAAGAACTGTAGGGGGAAATGCTGTATCTTGAAGCCCATCAAGCAAATCTACATGCAGCTATTTCTCCCTTTAAAGCTGAAAGAATCCTGGAGGTATTTCAGATCCAATATAGATAAAACAAAACCACTACCATGCTGCATAAACCTCAGTGAAATATGTCTTTGGTCTGGCCCTGATGTTGTAATTTTAAAGTTTGTTGTAAGGTTGAAAATATCTTGATGACACTGCTGATTTTACATTCACATGTGTAAGACTTCTGCTTCTTCATTCATTCTGAGATGCTGTGCAGCTTGTAGACGCTTACAAGCCGTCTATTTTTAGGGAATGTGATCCTAAATGTCAAAGTTCCTCTGAAGGTACACTAGTTAAAGAGATCAGGTTAGAAACGGGCACTCAGTCAGTTCACCTAATAGAAATAAAAATACCAGAGATTTTTACATATCCAGTACGCTTACAGATGAAATATAACATTTTGAGACAGAATTATACCTTAAAAATTAAAATTACAGCTGAAGTATGGTGCACAGTTTACTGACTCAGGTGTCATATTATCTGAAACACTAGATGCTGCCTCATGAATGTGAACTTGAAGGACAAGCAGAGCCAGGAGAGTGGCAATGAATGTCTGCAGGTATGAATAGTTCTCTGAAGAATTTCTTTTTTGTGGTGCGTAAATATCTGCCTGTTCCTCACTGTGAACCTGAGAGATTATCAGCAGCTGGACATGTGGTTTACATGGACAGGACAGAGCAAGAAGTCCAAGTCTCACCGTCTCATATTACCCCTATCATCACCATCCAGGGTGTCAGACTCTGCCAAATTACAACAGGTGCTCCCATGACTGGTTTCTGGTCTGGGAGGTATTTGGTTGTGTTTGGGAATTTCCTGCAGTTGTGATTTGAAATTGATTTCATTCTTTCTATGATTTTGGGGAAAAGGCTAAATATGGCATGGATCAACACCCAAAAGACCAGATGTATTCTGAATAATTTGAAAAAAAAAATATCTAGCTCAAATTATGTCTGGTTTAAGTTTTGACTGATTTTTAAATGCATGTGTGAAGAAATAAGACACCTCAGTGGTTCCAAAAAACACTCACATGCAGAAAGCAGTGATCACTGCAGCATTGAAGCTTATTAGGCAGTCTAGAAACATGACATGCTGAGGTTACTGCATGCAACTACAAAACTGCAACTTTGCAAAAGTGAATATGATGTTTGCAAATCCTGCATTGCTTTATATTTAAATTGGGATCAAGTTTGGTCTAAATTATAGGAAGTTCAGATATTTTGCAGCACCAATGCCATCAGGATCGGTACGTGCCTGATGGTTACAGTGAGGTGTTTTTCACAGCTTTCAAGTTCAGCATGTTTCCATGTTCTGTTTAGATTGTGATCACCCTTCCTGTCGCAGAGATAAAGAGGAACACCCAGATCTAAAAACAGCATGAGTGCATAATCACTGCTCAGTGCACCGACAGTCTGGACCAGGAGTTCTTGCTGCTGGGTAGTGGAGCTGCTGACACTGGGTCATGAATATGGGCCTGGAACACTCTTCATTTTAACAGCTTTTATTAAATTTCAGTCTTTCAATTAAATGTCTTTTAGTTTAAGTCACATTTTAGTCATTTCATTCCTTTATAGTTTTAGTCAATGAAAAGTCCTCACAGTTTAGTCTTAATGTTTAGCATTTATTCTCTTGTCAAATCTGGTACCAAATCATGGTAGTGTGTTCTTTACACACTGACAAACCTGGGGTCCCTGCTTTCCACACCTGAGAGGCAGAGCTACATATGGGTTGTATTTGGACAGATCTGACAGCTATTGAATTTCAGGCGAAAACTAGATTACATTTTAGTCTAGTTTTAGTCATCAAAGGTTTTTTTGGCTAGTCTTAGGGTCAGTCCCATTCTTAACCCTTAGTCCTTATCTTAGCTCTTCCTCTTGGTTTTGTGCGTTCACGTCTGGTGAAGGAATGTCCTAACCGGACATGTCAGATGGATTTGTTTCACACATCCATCTGGTAAACCTTCAATACTAAGCATTCAGGAAAGGGCAGAGGCTTTGAAAAAAACTAAAAACTTGGAGTGTGACTGGATGAATGTTCTGTCTGTCACATCTTTACGGGCCAATCAGAGCAACAAAACTCATGATGTAGCTGCGACCGAGGTGTGCGTGTGCAGCTACCGAGGAATAACGCGAATCATGGCGGCTTACATGTCTGTACATGACTTTTGTCGTTTTTGAAAAGAAAACAACTCACTGCTGTTCTTTGTTCTTCTTTAAACAAAGAAATGTCAAGTTCTGATAAAAGAGGCACTTTTGCAGCATCCACGCTAATGTCTTCCACCATAATTGCACTGGCCTCTTGTTGCTGCTTGCTTACATCACGACTCCACCGCACGTGAAAGTACTGCCCCCCGTCGCTGATTGGTCCTGTCACTTTCTAACCGGGCCCAAACGGTTCAGACGGGAGCTTTGCAAGATGGATTTGCCACTGAGAAACACAGAAACAGGCCTATCCATCTGCTTTGCAAGGTTAGGAGTGTCCCAGTTCTCTTTTGAATCGAGGGCTGGGACTAAGGGCTACATGGCACTTGAAATTAAGATTTTTCAGGACCACACTTGAAGCCAAGGGGTATGATGAATTTCCCACCATGCTTTCACTTGCAAAATAACATAACGGGTTACAATGGAGGCATGTAATTATTGTCAGCATTTATAAATCATTATAGAAAATATGACAGCTGTGTTTTCTCATCTATTCAATCTTTAGCTACAAGGGATGGGAGTTTATTGTTTTTTCTGTATGTGTGCACTGCAAACGAGGGCTATTAACTGCAAACAAATAGAGAAGATCAACATGGAGATCCATGGTATGAAGGAGATGGTTGAAGCTTTATTTTCACCTCTGGTGGCACACTGTTTATTGGCGATGTGTAATGATGAACAACAGTCAAGTCGCGTCTCATTTCTTAAGGGAAGGTTTTCACCCCTATCCCTTCGGGGGGCAAGGGGAAAGGCTTAGGGGTAGAAATGGGATTGGCCCTTACTCTAGTCTTTCTCATGGAAAAAAGGCTGTTGATGACCATTTTTACTCTTAGTTTTAGTCTGCAAATTTAACACTGGCCTGGGGCAAAAAATTGAAGAGTCTATAATTTACAGAAGTCCTAAGTAGACCTATAAATATTATAATTTACTCAATTTTGCTGTGGTAACAAGTACATTTTGGTTGTTCTCTTGAGATTCCAATTTTTTTATCTAATTATCCTCAGAGGTGGAAAAAGTACCAGACTACTGTACTCGAGTAAAAGTAAAGTTACTCTGGTTAAAATTTACTTGAGTAGAAGTAAAAGCACTGGTCTATAAATCTACTCAAGTAAAAGTAAAAAGTAAGTCATTTAAAATTTACCTAAAGTACTGAGTAGCTACTTTTGATACCCAAGGGGCTTTCACAGTCACCAAGACATTTTCTGCATTTTGGACCGAAGTGTAAAAGAGTACCCACTACCAGGCAGGAGAGCCCTGGCCACACTCCTTCCTTCTGCAACATCCCACATGAGAGAGAAAGGATTTTCTGCTGTTGCCTCAATCAAGACAAAAATTGGACTTTGAAAATGAACTGATCACAGCTGCACCCTGGACTCAACAAGAAATGTAGGGCAAAGAAACCCACGGTTGCCACTGAAATGATTGCAGGACGGGAGGTAAAAGTCTTACTACAATGTTTGCTACTTGTTTATTTTCAGGGAACTGTTCCTCTTCAGAGAGTAAGGTTTTCCAAACTTTGTTTTTGGCAATGGTTGTTATTTTTACAAAAGTTTGAGAACTGTTCAAAATTCAGCGCAGAATTGCTCCACTCAGATGCAAATCGGCCTCATTGCAAATATCACCTGATGCACGACTGCAACAGGCTCTAAAAGTAGTGCATTTTAACAGGAAATGAGAACTGGTATTAAAATCAGCGCTATCTCTCTCCCTCACCTCTTTCCACCTCAGTCAGGCTGTGTTCATGTATATGACATGAATTTTGGTAAGACTGTATCTTTATTAGATCTTTGTATTTCCAGCTGAGCTCCTATTGTAAATACAGTACAGTACAGTACACCTTTCAGCAGAAGGTACATTCAAGCTGTTTAGCACAAAACATGCACCTTTGAAACCCATTCACACTACATCTTTCTATCTCACCCCATTAAAGCATGATACATACATTTCATATCTAGGTGTCAATCTGGGCTTTTGCCTTGGAATTTATCATTTTTACATTTTCCACCAGATAGCGTCATATTCACCATATTTGGCATATAAAGAGAATAACATGCTAAACATGCAAAAAAGATAACACATATAAATGAGTGTTATGCTAATCATTGACATATCCCAGGCTGGATAAATTCATCACAAAAAATCACTTTGCATGTAGTTTATTGAAAATAATCTATTTTATGTGGGGTTTTTTGCATTGAGAAACATGGTGTCATCATGAAAAAAAATAACATTCAAAGGTTAAAATCTTTAAAACTTAATGAATATTTGATTTCAATAATTAGGTCTGTTGTAGCCAAAAAAACTCAATGAAAGTAGAATAAAATATTAATGAATTTCTTATAGCTAACATACAAAAAGCACATTTTTGTGCTCAGCAGCTTGAGTGTGACTGATAATAAAACAATTCCGTATTTCTTCAGTTAGTTAGAGCTATGTATTAAAGTATGGAGAATAGACAGATGTCTGCTGTTTCTGTGTTTTCTTTACTCTGAAATACACTTTAATCTAAACATAGCTCAAATGGATTTACTTTGTTTTTTCAGGGTAAATGCAAACAATGTACCATGGGTGGGATCATAATCTGTTCTCCAGTGGAAAATGCCTGCAGGAATGTTAATTGGTCTTAATTGCTGGAGTGTTCCTCCCATCCAGATTGTTCTTCCTCCAGAGCAGAGACGTCTGAGCATCGGTACAGGGAGGGCACAAAGGTAAGCTCTTTATGCATTTTTAATAAAAAGGTTTGGTATCCAACCCTGAAGATTAGTTTTAGTTTTAGTGATTTTAAGCTTTATGAATGCATTATGGGTTGAGAGACTGGTGTCATGTAGCGTTTTCTACCAAAAGCCCTCACACAGAACAAGTGTCCGCTGAATCTTTCCTGCACTGACTTTTATTCTCTTTCAAACACAGATTGGGTGCAATGGAGGTCAAGGTATCTGTGGACGGTATTCAGCGTGTTGTCTGCGGTATTACAGAGGAAACGACATGCCAAGACGTGGTCATAGTGTTGGCTCAAGCCTTGGGTATGTACAGTATGTCTTTGCCTCCATATACTCACTAACCACTTCATTAGGTACACTTGTTCAGCTTCATATTAACATATTATGTTAATTAGATATTTATTAAATATCTAATCAGCCAATCATACGGCAGACATAAACAGAGCATCAGAATGGGGAGGACAGGTGACCTTAAGTTGCCGGAAAATGGTTTTATATGCCAGATGGGCTTGTTTGAGTATTTCACAAAATTCTGTTTGTATTGCCAAGCTCAATAATCTCTAGGGTTTACAGAGAATGGTGAGAAAAAGAGGAAACATCCAATGAAGGCAGCTCTCAGGGCCTAAATGCCATGTTGATTTTAACGTTTAGAGGAGGATGACCAGACTGATCTGAGCTGCCAGTATGTGTCCTGTCGAACAGAAGTGTGTCAAGATATCCTTTGGCTCTGATGTTGAAATTATTCATTTATGCCCACCAATTTTTGTCCCTTTTACAGGTTTTGCACACTTTTTATCTGCCCATGTAACCACCTATAAAAGCCCAGTTTACTACCTTTTCCACCTTTTTTTCACATTTCAACCCTATTTCACCATCTTTTCTGCCAATGTTTGCCTCTTTTAACCTATTTGGCCTCTTTTCAATTATTTTCCAACACTTTTTCACCACTTTTTGCCAATTTTTAATGCATTTCACTATGTCTTCTGCCTATTTTTACCACTGTTACACAATTTTTTGTTACCTGGTTATCCATTTCCACCTCTTTTTTGCCTGTTTTTACGTCTTTTAGCCCACTAATGTCACTTTCCACTTAAATTTTTTGCCAGTCTTTTTTTTTTTTTTTATAATATTTATTTTTGGGCCTTTTCATGCCTTTATTTGATAGAGGAAGGACAGTGGATAGACTTGGAAACAGGGAAGAGAGTGGGGAGAGACATGCGGTAATTCGAACCCAGACCACCCGCGTACATGGGTAGCGCCTTAAACCACTTGACCATCTGCGCTCCCAAATTTTTGCCAGTCTTAACCCATGTTTACCACTTTTAATACATTTGCACAACTTATGACCCATTTTAATTAAATTCAGGTGGTTTACATTTTGAAGAGGGCTACAAACTGTGACGAACATACATACATTGAGATGCATGCATGGATAGATGGATGGATGCATGGATGGATGGATGGATGCATGGATGGATGGATACATGGATGAATGGATGGATGCATGGGTGGATGGATACATGAATGCATGGATGGATGCATGGATGATGGATGCATGGATGGATGGATGGATGCATGGATGGATGGATACATGGGTGAATGGATGGATGGATGGATACATGGATGCATGGATGGATGGATGGATGCATGGATGGATGGATACATGGATGCATGGATGGGTGGATGGATGGTTGCATGGATGGACTGATAGATCTGTTGCTTTGGCAAGTTGTGTCATTATTCAGGTTAAAATAATAATATATGGTTATTACAGCTAATGACTTCGCTGACCTTGATGGGTCCCCCAGTCTGGCTGGGCTCCAGAAAGCTCTCCCCTTTTCCCCCCTTATGACCAGCCTTGGGTCTACCACACGCATATTTCTCATGTTTATTCCCATGTTCCTTTTATTTTACTCCTGTCTGTGAATTGAAATCAAAGCTAATAACTAATAATTGCAATGAACAGCTGTACCTAATAAAGTGGTCTGCGACTGTGGTATTGAGATTTATGGACTGCCAAGCTAACTACAACACTGTCATCGTTCTCTTCAGGTCAAACTGGACGCTACACATTACGAGAGAAATTCAAAGATTTTGAGCGCTGCATGATGCCTAACGAACAACTTCTGGAGACTCTTCGAAAGTACGGTGAGCAAGCCAAGGAAGTCCAACTCACACTGCTCCACAATGGACCCTCAGCCTTGGATGAAAATAGCAAAGCAAAAACTGGCAGATACCAGCCCTGCCCACCACTGAGACGTAAAGATGCTGGACCCAGGATGCGCCGGGGCAGCAGTTCACTTAGTTTGCATCGTCAAAGCTTGCCACCATTGTCGAATTTGAGACAAGAGGTTGATCAGCAGAAAGAAGAGCTGAAAAGGCCAAAAAGGAAGTCCCTGACACTCATGGAGGAGGCTTGGGAATGGTTGGAGAGTCTTGGGAAGGGCAAGGTCTACAGTACTGCCGGGGATAAAGACAGCAGTAAGAGGACGGATAAAAGGAATCGTACATCTTTGGATGTCACTCTCGCTGTTGACCAAGAGGACTCAAGACGAGGTAGTAGAAATAAAATCAGAGGTCAGAGAAGTTTAAATACAGATCTGGATCATCAAACATCCTGCTGCATGGGAAGTCCAACAAGAGTTAAAGAAAGCAAACACTCCAAGAAAAGTAAAGAAACAAGACCAGATGACCTCTCAAACTCAAGATTTTCTACAAGGGAAGATGAGAGAATAAAACTAAGAGAGACTATAATATGTCAACTCAGCTATCTGAGGGACTTGCAGGCTCAGATAGCACATGTGGACAGGCTGATTCTCCAGTTTGAAGAAAGACAAAGGGCCAAACACACTGAACAGGAGGCTGAGCAGAGACAGGTCGACGAGGAGCTGGAGCAGATCAAGTTCTGGGAAAATGAATTAAAAGCAGAGGAAGTTTTCGAGAAAGACCTGCAGTGTCAGTTCCTCGAGATGAAGTCTAAGGCGGTGGGGTGTAAGGCCAAACTGGAGGAGTACAGACGAAGAATGCAAGGACTGGATTTCTTTGCTGCTCCAAATACGATTCAAGAGGAACCAGAGACACTTTCAGAAGCTGAGACTGAGATTTTAGCTGTTCAAACTAAAGAGCTAAATCAGCGGCGATCAGAGCCTGAACTGAATGTAAATACAAACAGGAAGTTCCCGCCCAGAGAAGACTCAGACCCTCCTCATGCTCTGGTTGCTCCCAGTCTGATAAAGGAACGACGGCCCACAGGACCCACCGAGCTGAGGGAGTGGTGGACACGCTGGTCTGAGGCCCAAAGCACTCAGTCGCAGGGTAAAAAGAAGATTATTCACCGATCTGAGCTCACTATATATCTGGGCAGCACCAAGGTTTAAAATCAAATAACAATAATAAGAAATACAGCACAGATATTATGATTGTGTTTCACTGTGTTACAGTAGAAGTTTTCTTCCAAACTGTGTTTGTGCATTTTTGGAATGAAGAGGGAGCCCCCTACTGGGAAACAAAGGTAGTAGCAGCAGTTAGTCAGTAGTTTTAGGTAGGGAAAAAAACAAGAGATGAAGCCGAGGTCAGACTTTGGGGAAATGTTTACATGAAAAAATGTTGCTCACTAAAGGTAGAATGCAGCTATTTTTGGATAATACAACCAAAGTATTTGGGCTGACTTAAACATCACATTTGTAGTAAAATACCAGTATGAAACACTTACTGACCACTTTATCAAGTATACTTGTTCATTTGCTCATTAATGCATAAATTTATTTAGCTAATCACAAGGCAGGAACCAGTGCATTTGGGAATGTACACATGATCAAGAAGAGGTGCTGAACTATAAGCTGAGCATCAAAACAGGGAAGAAAGGTGATTGGCCTTTTTAAATCTGCAGTTATAAGTACATGACTGACTGGTAACCAGTCCAGGATGTACCCTGCCTCTTGCCCAATGACAGCTGGGATAGGCTCCACCCCCTGTGACCCCGTTGGAAGTATAGATATATTACCGGTAATAACTGTCCGGACCCAACTTTGATCGTAAACAAGACTGCTCACAAAAGACACTGAATGAAATTGCTAAACATTACTATTATTACTGTTATTGATGCCTCCATGATGTTCTTGTGTTTCAAACACATGGGCCAGACGTGGCCATTGTTTAAATAAACAACAGGCAAAAATACTAAGAAGTTGTATTTTTAATTTTGATATTTGATATCATAATGTGCAGTTTTTGCTGCCAGAGGCTGCCATATGGGGGTTCTTTGTGCAAAGAGATTAGGATTCTGCCTTAGAGCAGGGGTTCTCAAACTTTTGGGGGCTAGGGACCCCTACAGGGCATAAAATTTTCCAAGGACCCCCACATAACCCTCACGCTGATTAAACATGTTAAATGCCATGTGTACTCCCAGATCCTGTATTTTAAACTCTTCAACCTAAATACAAGCTCTTGTCCAATTGAATGGCTTTTTACTTTTTGTGATCCTTTGAGCAGCCAAATAAGAAGCCCTCTGTGCTTTTTCTGAGGTTGTGGTCAGGTTCCTTAAACTCTACATGCTTTGTTATCAGATGGCACTTTAGCTTGGTGGGCTTCATGGCTTCATATGAAGACACACAACACATTTTGGTCTTCCGTCACTGTTCTCAATAAAACCAAACTCCAGATAGCTATCATATTTTCTCAGTTTAGCTGATATGGGCCTAGCATCACTTGATGGAGTGGACACACTTAAATATTTATCCATTGTTGCTAGCTGGACCTGCAAACCAAAAGTCCTGAGCAAAGTGACTGATGTGTGACGAGTGACAGATTTACGTGATGTTCCAATCATATCTGAGTTTTTATTGGCCCAAAGCTGACTTATGTGGAAGTCACTGGTTTAGTATGGTTGTTTTATGGCACTATGGTCCCTATATGTATTTATTTGATTTTAAATGACATGGCTTTTACTTTACTTTATTTTGAATCTTGCGGACCCCCAGGGGTCCCCTGACCCCAGTTTGAGAACTACTGCCTTCGAGGATGTGCATGCATACATTCTCTCCATTCTCACAGGGATGAATGCTTAGCCAATATTTGCAAATTGATTTTAGCCAATACCAATATCAATACCGATATCTAAATGCAGCTCACACCTGAAAATTTAGTCCTGAAAACACACAATATCAGGTTTGAGAATTGTCATAAAGTGTAAGGAAAGATGATGAATTAAAAAAAAATACTTCAGCCGATATAGGTCTGTTGGTCCAGCCTAAAAGTCCACCATCTCATTTATTCATAGAGCAATTATGTACAGTTGATACAGGCAGATTTTGATAGCAAAAATGTTAATTTCAGCAGAAATTTTCATATCTGCTGATACCTACAGTATATTGTGACTGAAGAAAATCCTTACATACCATACATGCATGACATTATAAATCTGCAAAGTCCAACCGTTCAGCACTAACATTTTAGTCCTGTTTTAGCCTCCTTGCCAAAGCTAAACTTCCTTTACTCACCAAGATCCATACATAACAATTTACTAGTAGTTCCATCTTCTTCATGAGTCTGACATTAATATTATGGGTCAGAGTTTAAGCAGTCATTAACTGTCTCACAGGATTTAGAACAAGTAATCTTTGCCATGATATCCTTGAGACTCACTACAGGAATTCTTTTTTTTTTGGCATCAATCAGGCCTCCCTACACAACTTACATATTCAAAATGCTGCAACAGAAAAAGGGACATTACACCTGTATTAGGATCCTTACGTTGGCTATCAGTCTAGTATAGAATCCCATATCTGATCTGTACGGTAACTTATGATTGTCTTCATTTTGAGTGCCTATGTTCTGATGCCTGTGGCTGCACGCATTAGAATTCACTGTACAATTATGACAGTCTATAAGCAAGTGCTATCACCACATATCTACACTATTTATGAGTCAATGACTCGAATACTCTTTGCCATGTCCCAATCTATTAATTGTTTTTTAATGCTTTTTATCAATCCTTGCTGTACAGCACTTTTAAGGTCAGAGTTGGCTTTGTTCATTATTTAACCAGTTTTCCTTACTGTTTTGATGATTTCTGTTTAGCGTTAGCACAGTCAGAAATAAAAGACAAACCACTTCATGATTTTCATAAAACTTTAATTTGTTTCATTCAAGACCATTAACAAAAGTACATGAGAACCTCTGTACGTGGTTTAACTGAAACCCAGTGATCTCCAAAGTTGAAATAAATTTGACTGTAAATGTGCAGAGGCACAACAGCATACCCACCGAGTCTCCAGAGCACGATAACCGAGAACCTGATTCTTGATTTTTTTTTTGTTTTGTTTTTTTTTTTACTGGATTTCTATTACTTTACCTCTCTCCTTTAAGTTAAATTTGTTTCGTTATATCTCAAGTTTGAACTTTCACTAAGAAAAAAAAGCACACATTACATACAGTATAGTTCAACCCACAGGTTTGGGATGCATATCAGTATTATTTCTACTAGAAAAGAAAGCCACCCTAAGATTGTTCTGAGTATTTTGGCGGTTGGCTGGGAACAGAGGATACATCTAATTTTTTTGTTTGTCTTTTTTCATTTCCTTTTGCTTGTAGTTTTTAGGCACCTTATTATTCTTACTTTATTCAGTATTAGCAGATTGAGTTTCAATGAAAAAAAGCAAAAATATGTGCAAGAAAAAAACATAGTATAAAAGAACTGCAGATATAAGATGCCACGAGGAATTCTGCACCTGGGAAAAATTGCTTAAGTGGAGCATGTGAATACCAAAAAGGTATCTAAAGGCTCCAGATTGGTAAAAGAAAATCCCATTAGATTAACTAGTTTGACATTCACATACATCACACACTCACACCATGCTTTCACTTCAGCTCTTCAATAAAGCATTTTAAAAACTGCTCAAAAAACCGAGCAGAGAAGAATCCTCAGTTTAAGCTCGCACATATGAGAAATATGATCCTCCTTATGGAGGGAACTTCGCTTTATGCGTCTTATAGGAAAGCATACAGTAGCGGAAACTTTACAATGAAACCATTTCAAGTTTCCCTTGAGGGTAAGCAAAAATATGAGAGAAAATGGAGCAGACGCTTAAAGACATGCCTACAGTCGCACTCATACGGGACAGATTACAGGTGCAGAATTCCAGACAAAGCAGATTCAAAAAGATCGGGACGAAGACAGCCACGCAGTCATCACTCTGATTTAGAGGGCCAGGACCCTCAGAAACAAATACCTCCATTAACACACGATAATGACTTTAGGATACATTGCACGCACACACTCAGAGATCCCACGTACACAGCATACATGGGAGGCAGGGAACTGTGGAATGAGAACGTTCCCGCGCAGGTATCAATGGGGACAAAGATTACACATGCCGATTACTTTATGTGTGCGTATGTTTTCTTTATGAGTTTGTGTACAAGCATGTGTTAAATCATATTCCCTTAAACCCTGCTGTTGCCCTCAGGACAGCATCCAACACCAAAACAGGGCGGGCTCTGTATTGCTCAGTCGATTACACCAGGCTGACGGGTCTTACGCTCCACATTAAAGCCCTGAGGAGAGAATGGAAAGATGTAGTGTTAAGAGTGAATGTTAAAACAGGTGAAAAAGGGATTCAAAGATCAAAAAAATAGGAGAAAAAATTATATCTTCTGCAAACCGTGAATGATATTGCAATTGTATAGGTTGTTTGCAGATGGTGTATGACACCGTGAAGAGTCCTAGATGGGGGGCAGAAAGGGATTCCTGCATGGAGAGGGGCTATCAAAGCCAAGTTTTTTGCTATTAATGGCTGGGTCAGCTGGACAGTTTGCAAAATAAAATAACCTGAGCTTTTTCAGAGTAAGGACAAAGTCATTTGCAATATTGATCACTTAAATGCCAAGCAAATCAGTGTGTGGGTGGAGGGATAATCCCTTTTCTTAAGTAAGGGTATATACAGAAAACCTGACTTTAAATGTAATACTTTTAAAGATCTTTTTTCAGGACCCTCTTCTTACATTTTAAGACTATCACATCTTCAGGTTAACCAACTACATTAACAACACAGTCAAGTATTGCCAACAAAAATGTGACTACAGAAAAGAAAATGCCCGTAGCATTTAATATTATAGAATGTAAAATAGGCTTTCTTAGAGAATTTTGAGATTAGGCTGTGAGAAAAAAAAAATGATACCATAAAAGTAGCTGAAGGGAAGGTCTTGTTTTCCAATTAAGTGGCCAAAAAGTAGTTCTACCAAAATTTAGAGGTACTGGTTTATACGTTTTGCATGGCCTTTAAAGCAAAAAGGTAAAACAGCATTCCTTAAGGTTGAAGACGAAAACAAGGTTTAACCTGCCTTTTCAGGATACTTTTAATACTTATGTCCTTTTATAAAAGTGTTTCAAAGAAAGAACCTCTTTAGATTACTATAAAATAAACACAATTTTAGTCCCTAGAATCTTGCCTTTAAGACTTTAATACTTTTTAAAAGTCTTAATTCTGGCTAAATTGAATTATAAACTTGTAAAACTTTAAGGACCCTGCAGACAACCTGTAAGTGGGGATCATACCAAATGTATGCAGAATTTCTCTAATGATTGCAGTATGCTGGACCACTGAGAGCTATAACTCAGGAGCTTTCCTTCATTCCAATGGATCCCTCATTGGTGTTCTTAACTTCCTGTTAGTGATGTACAACAAATCAATCACAATATCAGGCTGTGCAATTACACAATCGCCTAAGAGGCAGCAATTATTTTTGAATTAATGAGTACTTGAAAGTTTTACAAAAATGCTTGCAGAAAGGCTTTTCTGTTTCAACAGTGCCACTAGTGTACTTTGCAGAAGTATTTTTTTTTTTTAGTTTTTTTTTTTTTAGTTTTTTGCTTTTTAATATTAAGTTATTTTGAAAGCAGAACCATGAAACTTCAGGTTTTGTATCTTTTAACGCAACTTAAAATTCTGTTTAACATTAAATCTGTTCTATAAACTTCATGACATTATCAAACTGCCTTCAGGTACACATAAAGTAAGCTCACACAAACAGTGACAGAAGTACAGAAACGGTTGTACCTTTGAATTGTCGGGACCACGGGGCTGTCTCACGATGACCAGGCGAGGAGCACTGGCGTCATCAAGAGTGATGCTCTTCAGTCTGTTCACCAGACGATCAGGACGCGGCGTCACCACAGGTTTAGGACCCTCGCTGAAATGGAAGAGGAGTAATGAGTATTTAAGAGTCACATGGGCACTTTAATTAGCTCATGAATGACACTTTCAGTATTTGGTACTTCTATTAACACAACTTTTAAAGATGACAATCTGTTATCCAAAGGCGTACAATATAAACAGGATGGTGGCAATATGCCTGGAATCTTTTGAGCAGGCATTTGCCAAATTCTTCTGCAATTTCTAACAAAAAATTACAAAACTGTATGTCTCTGGGACAAATAGGTACTATTTTTATTTCTACTAAAATGAAACAGAAGTTTGGAAATCCAATCAAGTGAGAACCTCAGTCATGAACATTGGAACCAAGTTTCTGGGTACTGCAATGTTCAGGTTAAGCAAATTATATTTAGCAGAAGTGAAAAACAAGAACCGTTTTTGTGGGCTCACCTGACTCGGCGCACGTTGCAGGCACTACATTTTCCTGTGCGTTGATTGAGGACAACTGTGAACTCCACCTCATCCCCGGTCTGGAGCTCCAGGCCATCTTGCACTTCTTTAACATGGAAGAACAGCTTCTTGCTTTCACCAACTTCATATGTGATGAAACCAAACTGAGGGAGACAAAATGCCAGATCTTAAGCTTTCAGACATTTACTCACTGATTTTTGACACGTGATGAAGACTGATGAAACTGATCTCTACCTGGTCTTTGACACACTCAACCACGGCTCTACGTTGAGGAATCACATTACACGCCATCTTCTGTCCAGTTTGGGTTACTGTGCACACCTGGAACTTTACAAGTTCACCTTTCTGCAGACAGTCAGCCTTGTTTGCCATCCCCATAATGCCAAAAGGATACTTCTGACCATTACTCCCACCTGAAACAAAGAGTTACATCCTGAATTAACTCCCAAGAACAATGCCATGAAATTTTACTTGACTGTATACTTTTAATTTGACACCAACCTTCCTCTATGACTTCAATGAGCCCTTGGTATTCAGTCTGTGAAGGATCCACACTGCGTATGGGACGGATGACTTTCCCTATCATAACAGTCGCCCCAACATCGTCACCAATGCCATTCACTGAAAGTGTAAAATAAATCTTTTATTTGAAGTGGTGGTAAATATAAACCTGTATCAATACTACAACTGCCACAAAATGTTTTCTTTGTAACACAATTATTACCAATTTAAACGCATTTGGTTAAAGTGCACACAAGTTGAAACCTTTGCCACCAACAACTCTACCTTCCAGCCATGATAAAGAGTAAATAAAAGTAGCACTTGAACATGCATTTGAATGTACGGTATCCCAATCTTTTAACACGATGGTATACAAAAATTTTACACATTTTAACAAAGAAAGTAAAACCCTTCATACCTGCGGCCACTTTGGTAACCTTCTCAGCGCTGACTTTGTTACCCTTCCCCTTTGAGAGAGTGTACTCCACAGTGTCGCCCAGCTCCAAGCTCTCCAAATCTCCACAAACCTCACTGAGAAGAAAAGTAGAAAGATGTAATGAGTCCACAGACCTTTGAATTTATCAATAAATCATCAGCTTGACCTGCACCTGTAGTGGAAGAAGATCTCTTGGTCATGATTTGCCGTCTCAATGAAGCCAAAGTTGTCCTTCAGTGTGGCAACAAATCCATGCAGCCTCTTAGAGTTGGAAGAGTTTCTATTGAGGACGCGGATGGAGACTGCACTCTGCTGGCCAGTTCGCTTAACTTCATTGATTGAAAACTCGACCTAAAAAGGACGAGAAGGAACTGAAGTTATAATCTGAAATGTACAGGACATTAATTCTGGACGAATCTGTATTTTAACTGCAAAGAGAGCTCCAGAAATGATGAATTACATGATGGCAAACCTCATATTGCAACCCTCTTTAAAAATAAACTATCATTAAGACAAGATGATGTTCTTGGATTAAATTGGCATCCTTTATACACAATCTAGTATTTTCCTTTTTCAGAAAATTTGTGCAACTTTGTCTTAAATGTTGTCTTCACTTGGACTGGGCTAATGGCTTAACAGCCTAAACTTGTAGGGAACAAGTTTAGACATTACGATCAAGACTTCATTGCAATGCTAATAATAAAAGCCTACAAGAAAAGAACTGCTCTCAAAATCTCTAAAATGTTGAAATCTAGAGCATTTTATTGGGAAAATCTTAGCTAAGCGAGTTGCCCAAGTCCAAATTTACAGGATTCCTTTCAAGCAGGGTCCCAACTTTTAAATTATTACAACAAAAAGTTTGCATTATCTCAAACCATTATACAAAATCGCTGCACAATGTACCTTATCTCCAGCCGTTGGCTGAATTCCTCCCTCCAAGTCCTTGGCATGAAATGGCACAGTGAGCTTCACTCCACAGTCTTCATATGCAATCGTTCCTTCCTCAGTTTCCTAAAGAAAACCAAAATATAACCTTTATTTTCCCAATAATCCGCTGATCTAATGCTCCATCCCGGCCCAGCCAAACCAATTTTTAACTCAATATTACAACTGTCTAACGAAAGCGGAGTGAGCTAAACTGATGTCTAAACTGATTCGATGAGATGATTTAAAGGTATGTGATGATTAAAAGATGGTGTGCAGATAGCCTACACAAGCATACGAGTGGCACCAGTCCATCACTCCAGTTAGTTAATGTTAGCTTAGTCTACGGCAACAGCTCTGAGTTATAGCCTACAGCGCAGGGCTGCATAATTACCTATCTCTACAGGGAACATCAAGCCAAAAGTAAATGGCATAAAAATAAGGGTAGTTAAGATTGCTGATTGAAGAAACTGGGAGGAATATTTGATTTCTGTAATCCGTTCTTTTGTCCTTCTACTTCAGCTCATTTGATTGTTCCAGTGGGAACAATGGCCTTACACCCAAATGCCAAACAAAGAGACACTAATGAGACCAAGGAAAGATGGATAAAATCATCTAGTTGCTGTTGAATTATTTAGAAAGAACCAAAAGAAATCAGAGGAATAGTAACTGGATTCCTCAGTAATTGTGCAGCCCTACAAAGTTCTCAGGGAAACTTCAGCTGCGTTCCCACCAAGCTGTCCAGTTCAGTTCAACGCACTCCACAATTATTTGCTGTTTTAAAAGTTAGGAAAGGGACCAAAATAACCCATCTTCACCATCTGCTTCCTTTTGCATCCTCCCGTTGGGGGACCAAGCGTACCTCTCTGACCCTAAAGAGTTGAGCTAGACACTGCACCGGGAGTTTAATTATCCTGTGGATTTGGAGGGAATGTTATCAAAACTGTGTAGCACTGGCTCATGCATGACCTTAGAGGTGCAGACCTTCTTAGGGCTTATTGAAGAGGAGGGAACTAGACGGTACAACTAGGAGCAAGAAAGTGCTCAAGTTTGTTTTCAAAGGATGGCTGTAGAGGGCAGTGTGCAGAGCAGACCACATGTAAAAAGTTTCAGATTGAGTAGAGAAATTTTAAAGAACCTAAAAGCCAGCGTGACATCCACAGAAAGAACTGGAAATAGTTTGATCTGATTCTTGTAACCCTGGCTGTGGAAAGGTAAGCAAGATTAATGTTTACTGTACCAAATTATATGGAACTAAACCAGTCTGCTTGGTGGGAACACGCAATTTGACTCCATGTTTATAACCATTATCACACGTTGATCAAATACCATGCTGTCAAATGAAGAGGTTAAGGACAAATCAGTGGGCCAGAGGCCTGAAAAAACTGACCTTTTCTACAACTTTACCCTTCAAAAGTAGAGAGGAAAAAAATCCATGACGGTGGTAATTTACAGTCATGTCAAACTGCTTTATGTTGATTGCTGACTTAAAGAAATCTACTTATATCTTAGACTAAATGTTAGTATAAATCTTAGCCTACTGTTAAGTTTATGCCTATGTTCTAAGCATCCTTATCAATTTAAAAGACTATAATTGTGGCTTCATGCAAAAGGTCTACATCCTACCTTGTCTTTTTTCTAACCAGCATGAACAGGATGAAGTTATTGGAGGAGAAAACAAAGAGGAACATTATTACTTAAATGTTTGACCTCAAAACAAAAGATGGAGGAAAGGACCTAGTTGGTGGTTCACCCCTGAGTGTCTGTTTTAAAGGCATTTTCCCATAAAACAAAGTCAAAAATGTACATCATTTTACCTTTTCCTTGCCCTTGGTGGGACTGGCATTCTTGTTGGAGGCTCCAACAAACTCCTTTTCTATCACGCCCACAAAGCGCTGCTCAGACTGAGTATGAAAGGACACTGTGCCTTTGGGCAGCTTCTTAATCCGCACTGCGTGGTTCCTCTGAGCTGACAGCATATCCTGGAAACAACACGCCATTCATTTATAGAATGAACTGTCAAATTTAACAACGCTGATCAGAATGTGCCTGTTTAGATATAGGCCTGAATACATACTTTGGTGAAAAGCTTATAAAGAGGACCTACAGGCACAACAGTGAACTCCACTTCATCAGAGATGTGCAGTTGACTCTCCTCTAGAACTTCACTGAAGTGAAAGAACATCCTGGCATCTCGATCCACACACTTGATGAAGCCAAAACCATCACGTATTGCTGCAATCACCCCCTGTAAGCAGATTAAGACACACAAATTAATGCCTTAAAGGGTTTCTGAATCAGTTATATAACTGATGTTGTCAAAATACCAGCATTTAAACTTTAATACCAAGTTACTGAAATAATACTGGCTTGATACTCAATATAAAAACAGATCAGAAACAGGACATCCACATTGTTACTCACATTTTCATAACTGACAGCTTATTAACAACCTTTAGGTGTATAAAGAAAATATGCAATAATGTTTAAGTTATTAAATATTTGTTTCATTTTTCTATCGGGGGAACCACTAGTCATCATCCATATATTTGGTGATCTTCACTTATTTGGTCAAATACAGTGTGCTTACACAGAATTATGAGACTCAGAATGCAAAGAACATTTAATTTAATGTATATCAGAGCAAGCTGCTTATCTGTGGTTAGATTTTAATCATTTGGGTCACATATTATATGCAAGTATACAATCATGTGCTCTAGTTTTTAAACATGTAGGGTGCCAAGGATTCATCACATGGTTTGATGTGCCAACAACTGCGCTGGAAAGGGGGACTGTGGGCGGCCTGGTCAAGCTCGATGGTCTCTCTTATCTGGGCCTTTTCACCCCCAGTAATATGCCCAGAGACACCAGTGGTTTTTGGGCACTTGGGACATCAACAGCATTACCACGGGCTTGTGGCAGCCCTACTACCCTCTCAGACAGTACCCTATGCCGTTCCTACTTGTCACATCCACCCCATACTCCGCCCTAAAGGTGTGGACTTTTGTTGTTTTTTCAGCAGGTTATTTTCCCAAGCCCTTTGTCTGATGCAAAGACATCCATAGTGTGATTGAGGCTTTGTCATGCCTCCTTCCCACCCTTTGGTGTAGCTTACTCACCACATCTTAGCCTCACTTCAGCCTCTATTTTTCACCCAAACACACCTAAAAGTTCTGCACAGTACTGTATATGCACAAACATTAGATTTGGTCAAATTTAACACACTAAATATTATGTACACACATTGATATGTATTATTCTATTATCAGATGTGTTTGTATACAGCCAAGTCACAACCAGTTATCTCGATTATTATCATACATCATTTCTGTATTTTTTATCGCCATTGCGTTCACTCTTGAGAGTTTAACTGACAGTTCAGAGTGTCAATATGAGTTGGCTGCTCTATTACAATGCTTCTGAGCCATTTGGCCGTTTTATGAAGCACAAAAATAAGACAGTTATAACATTTGCGTTGTATATGCATTTTTCGTTTAGGAACACAAAGGTTGAAATATAAAAGTCATGCCATTTACGTTGGGATGTGTGTCTGATACCACCGTGCCACCGATATGCTAACATTAGCATACAACATGACGTAATCATTTACCAGCACATGCTCATCCTACAGCGGGCCAGCCAGCTAGCTTTCATGCTAACCTGCAGTATTTTCACCTCCTTGGAGGATTGGTTGGTTTGTCTGTCACCGAGGTTCTTGGTTGAGTTTTGAGAGAAGTTGTGACACTTTTTCAGCATAAAGGTTGAATAAATTCGTTGTTTCGCCGGCGCAAATGCCACCGCAGCGCGAAGAGTCCCCCCCTAGCCCGTTACATTCGCGCAGAAACGCCAGGTCGCGCATGTCGACGGGTAGCAAAAGTCGCCACAACACCGGCAGCGTTGGGTCGTAAAATAACTCATGTCCACGAATGCGGACGGTGGCCCCTTTTCCTACTGTTATGGTGATATTATTCACCTGTATAGGAGGCGAAGATATAACGGTTGATTGCTCGCCGTTATCGTTGGTGGCAGACATGCTTCTTTCGTGGCTGAGATTTACACTTAAAAAATTAATGAGGGCTTGACCTACTTCACAGTTGACCTTTTGGTCTGTGCCTGCCTGATTTATTCATACTGCCGCCTACTGGAGATCAAGATTATATTTTCTAATCCCTAAACTTAGTTGATTCTCTGTTGGTCATACACACCAGTCACATTTGACTTATAAATCACGATCAATGTAATGAAATTATGGTTAAAAAAAACCCCAAACAATATATAACATATTTGCAGCAGTGCACTTGTTCACCATTGTTTGCTACCTCTCATGTGGCATTAACTGAAGTGATTTTTTAAGCAGTGTTTAAGTGGAAAATAAAACTGTTCCCAGTGTCACGATCACAACTGATTTGGCCAGTATAGAACAAAAAACATTATGTATTGCAGTTCAATTTAAAAAAAAAAAAGACATATGTATTTGGATATGTTTTATCTACAAAGACGTAACAAAAACAGTCCCTTATAAGTGAAATTCTACTATTCAACAACTAATATTGTATTATAAAGCTCCATAAATTATTCAATAATAATAAAATTCCATCCCATTTATAAATAAATTAAAATGTATGAAAACTTGCAGTACTCCTGACTCTCTCTTCCACCATTGATTCGGGGCAAGGCTTTGTCTGCTCTGAGGCCACCAAAATTAGATTTGCAAATATTGACTATGATACAAACAGTTATTAAGTAGTTTATAAAAAGCTTTTTTGATAAGAAAAGTATGCATAGGCCTTTTTTATGGTCTTATCAGTGAAACAATTCAAATCTATGTTGATTTTTGGCTGTAGTGTGTCATTTCTTCTTCTCTCTTGGGTCCTGGGGGGGGTTTCTGCTTTTCTTAGGTACATGTACGGGGGGCTCTAAGGAAAAATGGTTGGGAAACACTGGTCCTACACTATTCACTGTCCTGTCCTCTCCAAATGAAGGCAAAATGACTGAAAATAACCTTAAAAGATTAACCATAGTGGGAAATACGAAACATAAAAATACATAAAAACAAAAAATTCAACACCAATATAGTAATATATTGCAAATCTGCCTATATCAACTTTAAATCTCAACCGTACGTTCACATTAGTTTGAAGAATTTTGGGCATACATAACATGTGCGCCAGCTCAAGGGCTTTTCTTTGTCCATCCCCTTCCTTTAAAACTTGAGTCCTTAAATCACTTTCAAAGTTAAAGTCCGAACTACATTAATGTGTTGGTATATTTTTTTTATTGTGCTACTATAGTTCGCAGTGTGTCTGTCTTGATTTGCATATCCCACTGTTGCTCCAACTGTCTTTGACAACTCTCAGAAGGCTTCCTGGGTGTACTGGTTTGAAACTGGCGCCATTAAAAGATCTTAAGTATCCACTTTTTTTTATTTTTTTTTTTTAAAGATTTATTTTTGGCCTTTATTAGATAGGACAGTGGATAGAGTCGGAAACAGGGAGGAGAGCGGGGAGAGACATGCAGGAAATAGTGCCACGGGCCGGATTCGAACCCGGGTCGCCTGCGTATATGGCGTGCGCCTTAACCACTCGACTACCGGCGCGCCAAGTATCCACATTTTTTAGTAAAATTGAAAATTGCTGCACGTTCATTGAAAACAATCTTTTTTTGGTGTTTGTATTAAATTCATGTAGCAGCCCCTCCAAAAAGACTCACTTATTACATCAGTTTGACTTTGCAAGAAAACAAAAACAGTGAAAATTCACCCGTTATGGGACAATAAAATGTACCAGAATTAAAATGTGGTTCCTTTATGTTGTTGCCATTGTTAATAGTGTAACCTCTATTTGTTTATGCTATATCCAAAGAAATTTTTTTTCAATGCTGAAAAGTTATGATTAGACATTCTTGGAAACATGATTAAGGCACAAAATAAATATAGCAACAAGTCTGGAAACACAGGATGCCAAAAATTGCTGTTCTAACAGGGTTTATATCCCTCCCAGTATTTCTCACCATCTCTCTTGTCTCCTTGGTGAAGTTAAAGGTGTCTGGGAAGATGTCGATGTTTGTGGCCCTCTCCAGCTTGTCTCTGCGGTCAGTAGAGATGTTGAACTGAATGTGGTCTCCCTCCAGCAGAGTCACCTTGGACTTTGTGTCCTTCTCACCAAATGGCAGCTCCTTGTCAGTGAAACCAATCCGAGCACTGATACGGCCTGGAAGAGGGTCATTCTGTGGAAGCAGAGAAAAAAAGGGGAGAGATTCATCTCATGCTCTTGCTTGTTTGGTCACAGCCCCATGCTTGATATTACAGTAAAATTATTCTCATATACACTAGGACTCAACTTGCCTGGTTTTTGGTGGGAACCTTGGGTATGACCTTGGTGACAGTGCCTTCAAACTGCTCAATGCTGATATCCTCAAAGATGACTGTGCCCTGAGGGAGCAGTCTCACATCTGTGGCCACTTCTTTACCCTACAGACACAATCATATAACATATAAACAATACCCACATTCAAAAGGTTATCAAAGAACAGGTGTTACAGGTGTTAGTGAGGTATTTGTAGGCAGTTCAGATGAAAAAGCTCAACACGTACATTTCTGTCTTTAATGGTGAATTCCACATCATCTCCAGCCTGCAGAGCCTCCAGATCACCTTTAAACTCACTGTAATGAAAGAAGATCTCCTTCACCACATCAGCCCTCTCAATGAATCCAAACGCCTCCTGAAATACATCACATGACCGTGTTACCAGAGCAGTCAGACACAAACAAACTGAGTCCAGACCTGCTAAATCAAACAAGTATATAAGTGATGTCAGTGTTTCTCACCTTTGTAGCACACACCACACCCTGGCATCTCATTTGCTTTTTCTTCACAAGCTGAATGTTGCGGGCACTGACTGCACCAGTACTAGAAACACAAAAATGCATATAAAAACATTTGCAAGTTGATATTTACTACAATAAAATAGAAATATTAGCATCAAAACGTACTGCTTGTTGGTCTCCATGTAAAAGCTGACTTTGTCGCCTGTGTCTAGGTGGATGTTTCCCTCCACATCATCAGGAGTGTAGGTGAGATAGAATACTTCCTGTAGAAAGTCAGAGCAAAACTATTAAGACTCAATAATCCACAAAGTATTTCAAATTTAACATGGACAACTGTGTACTGTGAAGGTACATCCAACTACTGGCATGGTCATAAATTAGGAGAATGATAAAAACCTTAAACTTCTGTCAAATTTAGTTTCCAGTAACACCATTTTCAAAGCAAAAGCATACAGCTTCTCATGCTTTAGAGCATTGGTTCCCAACCTTTTTTCATCTGAGCCCCCTCTACTGGTATGTAAGAAAACTTGAGCGCCCCCAGGACTGACACGAAAAAAGAATAGTGATACTTTGTGGCCAAATTTAACATAATTTTTGTGTGTGTGTGTAAATCCAATCAAAGTAGCACAAATCCTTTTTTCCAAAACACCACTGTATGAATTGTTTATAAGTGTTATACCATGATCTCTATTAGTATGTGCAAATCTAATTTTAACAACTTCAGGGCAGACAGAGCCTCACGCCCCCCCCTACTTTGACAACAGCTGGTGCATACATTGTTGTTGCTGTGGTATCAAAACATGGCTTTGTTTGATTTATACTGGTTTCATATTAAAGTTTTTAAATCTGATATAGCAACCCTAGCTCAGAGCAGCATACAGGCATAATATCTGCCTTCTTAATATGATAACAGTGATGTTTAGTTTTGCAAAACCTAGCCGAGCATAGAACAAGTAATTAGAGGTATTGCAAGGATGACATTTTATCGTTGCATTTTTTATTTTATAGATCAAACAGGCTATAATCAACGTCTCTCTTACCCCATTTCTTTCATAACAAACGCTGCCAGTGGGAACCTGGCCAGGAGCAGACTTTCCATCCAAATGCACTGGGATTGCAGAAACAACCTGCAAAAAAGGGAATCTATTAACACACTGCTTTGTCAATCTAAGACAGGATATTCATTCTACACAACAAAGCCCAACTAAAAAAAAATCTAATGAGCAAACAATGGATGAAAGTGCTAATGGATGAGTTCAAATGTCACAGAAACAAAGATATCAAGTATCACAGATGCAGTGCAGCATCCACAGATTAGCAGGATTTACTATGAATGATTTTGCTTCCATGTAAAGTTTATATAAAGGTCTGATGAAGACCCTTTATACCTGAAGCAGTCATCTTGAGTAGAATTGTTCTCTGCATTAAACTTCTGATTTGCTATGAGTTGACATAACAAGAAAAGCAGTATGGCTCTTATGTTATGAACTGTTTATCATTAGCCAAGCACAGACGTCCCATGGCGTGGCTGGGTGTCCGTGCTGAAGATACAGATGCAGCAGACAATCTTACTGTACTTAAATAGAAACAACAGATTCAAATTCTGTGGAGCAAATTCTTAAAACACTTCCAGAAATTTTAAATCAATTCCAAGGATCACTTGAATATATTTGTTCAATGGACACTGAACACTTTCAGCACTCATGCATGTCAGCACAAAAATCCAAACTCAAATTAAAGTTTCCTGCAAGACTTGGTGGGAGAAGTTAATCTGGAATTTAGATGTGGGATTACAGGGTGTGAAACTTTCACAGAATAATCAGAATTGCTTCCCCAGCCCAAAAATCACAGCGGGCCTTATTGATGTAAATATTAAGTTGACAGACACGGACAGAACCAAAAATAAAATGGTGTTCCTTAACTGGATGAATATAACCATGCAGCACAGTAAAGGGATAGGCGTGCAGGTCTGGCCCCACCTGGCCCGAGATCCGCTCCTCTGGCAGCACCTCTGGCTTTATCTTAAGCAGCTTCACTGCTATGGGCTTGCCAGTGCGCCTGTCAGAGGAAACCTCAAACTCTACATCATCTGGGGAGAGAGTAGCAGAAGACAAACAAACACGTAGAACAGAAGTTTAGATAATACAGACAACTTGTAAAATCAGGAATATAGGTCACACTGTTTTAAGACAAACTGTATTTGGGAGTCTCCAAAGGAAAAAGTTTATAATTAGGCGTTTACCTATTTGGTCAACTGGTTAACATCAACATCATCACTTTTGCTAGTTGGCAAAAGCATTACTTGTCAGTTGAATGAATTCTTAATATTTCTTATGTTGACACTCTATAGCCGTGGTTTGCAACTGGTCTGGCCTCAGGACCCCCCAAACTGTCTTACGACAGATAGCGACCCAAGTTTCCAAAAGATTTTCAACAATGCATGTTTAGTTAACCGAATATGTTGCAGTTTGGTGCATGATTGTACCAGAACACCTGATATAAAAAAGAAAAGGGACAAAACTGACAAATTTACACCCTCTTTCCCATCATTATGTGTCAATTTTTGCCAGTTTTTCAGAGAACGTATGAAATTACTTTATTATTAGGAGAAAAGTTGCCATTCATTGCAAGAATGGAGGAAATAAATTAGTTGAAATATTGATCAAACGTTTAAATTTACCTGATTTCACAGTAAAACAGGGTAAAACAAAAGGTATCGATGCATGTCCAATAAGAACTTCAGGACTTTTGCCACGATTTTTTTTCCCCAGACAACTATTTGCGACCCACTAAAGACTGCTCCGTGATCCACTTTTGTGTCCCGACCCACCAGTTGAGAACCACTGCATAGCATCAAGTATCTTGCTGAAACTGACACACAGCCATCTGCAGACATAGATTAGCTGTAGCTCAGGTTAAAGGGCTTGCTCTCCCTACTCCAAAGCATGGATGCAAACAAGCAAAATGAACAGCTTTTTGTGGGAGCAGCACGTTTGAGAACTGAGATAAAAATGCATGCATGTTGTTTCAGGATATTTTGGCATATCAGCCACATGCAGCACAGGAAAGTGGATGTTAATTTGCAAGGGGGGCTGAGGGCTGGCTGCTTCATTCAGCAAGCCAAATTACATTGTTTACTTGCAGACATCAAATAACTGATGCTCAGTTTTGAATGTTTTAGAGTGTTTTCTTCCCATAAGACCAGGCGGTTAGTCTGCATTTAAAGTTCTATTTTACTGGCAAGGAAATGAGTCACCTAGGAAGATGCCTAGTCTAAATCAGTTTCATTAATGATGATTTTCATTGCTGTTGGCAGAGTGCAATTGTTGTGCAACCCTGTACCTCTTTCTGTAACCATCTGCTTTCTCCATGTGGAGTTTGCAATCCTGCCAGCTACCTGTATGGCAACACTCAGCTGACAGCTATGCTCATAGCTGTCAAGTACAGACCCACAACCTGCAAAAATGTCCATAGAGTTGTGCTTCCAAACATCACTTGTCACTAGGCTTTGATAGAAGTCTTTTCAGTCAAGTCAGTGCTGCAAGAAATGCTATTTCAAAACATGGAAATCATTTCCTGAAATGTATAACTTGGTGGAGGAGGAAAAACTGTTTAAAAGAAACAAGACCCGCATATCTGTTCCCACTTTGTATCCTAGCAAGTATTGCACAGCAAGGTAGCTGCTTCATACATAAAGGATGGGGGGGTTGTATGTCAGGTTGCTTACAGTGAGAGACTGAGGCAGCTGCTTTTGTTTTTGTGACAAAGCTTTTGATGCATTTAAGAGTCATAGGGCTGGTTGACATGGCCTATAAATAAACCCTGATCCTTCTTTCCACAACAAACCTTAAAAACGACTTAAAATGATTTTTTTTCTGATTAATACTCCAACATGTACAGGAGCAAGGAAAAATAGATACGGCCAACTGATTGCAGCAGATGATTTTAAGTGGATAAAGAAAATAAAAACGCTTAATCAGTTTGCAGATATTCCGAGTGGAATGCCAAGTTACAGACTCAGTAGGAAACTCCACGTAGTCAGAGAATCGCCTGCACTCTTCGCTGCATGCCTGAGGAAATGTGCATTCAAAAAGACAGAATAGGGAAGCTAGTGCATATATGAACCAAATGTTTTTCTTTCTGACGAAGCGTTTCCTGACAGTTTGCCTGTACTCAAATGTGGAAAGCTTGAGAAGCAGAGGAAGTTCAAGAGAAAATCTAGATATTCCACTCATATGATTAATCAATAAGGCAGGTATATCATCCATATCTCTGAGGCCATAAATTCTTTGATTTTTATATTGGATGCATACAGTCCTATAGGACTGGCCCGGTGTATAGGATGCATCCAACTTTTTAGATGACAAAAACAGGAGTCAAAGTTGCCTTTTATAGAAAGTTTGTGTATCCCAGTTCAAATGTTGCAAGATCAGAAGACAAGTTGAGACACTCTCACCTCCTATTTTTAGCTCCTGCAGGTTGCCATTGTACTGGGAACAGTGGAAGAAGAGGCGGGCCTGACGTTCTGAGCACTGGATGAACCCGTAGGAGGTCAGCAGCTTCTCAACCACACCAGTCTCTCTAATGCCAGGCCCTGTGCCATTGGCATATGCAGTGTGTCCATTGTTATGGAGCATACCAGGGTCAAAACTCATCTAAAGGGAAGAGAAGTAAGCATTAAGATGCATCCAGCATAGGAAAAATATAAGGCAGGCAATCAAAAGAAATTGAATGGTGTTTGACGCAAACCTAAAAAGAACCAAATAAAATTCAACACTCAAATCATGCAGGGAGAGCAAATTTCAGAGGAGGTTGGGAGGATAAAAAGAAAAAGTTAAGCTACAGTCTTCGGGGAATTTTCTCGTCTTCAACAGCAGAAAACAGAATTAAGTGAAAACTTCAAAACTGACAGAAAAAAAGGAAAAAAAGACAGTGTGGCACCTTCTTGTTTGCTCAAAACATGACGTGCACTTGAAGCCAGAGATCACTCAATCATCAAGTGATTTTAGTCTCAGGTCGCCCTGAAAACCAACGCTTTATCATTTCATGCAAGTTTGGTTAGACACGCAAACATTTCTAACTCTGCTCTACAATCCAACCAGTATACATCAGTTTACTTGTAGAAATCCATCACTCCTTGTTTAACAGTTACACACCATGCTGTTAGCCAAAGCCAGGGCTGTCAGAGCCCGTGTCAACACCGCCAGACATGCCCTCTTACTGATCTCTGATACAGGGGAGTCCGCTTGTGTTTTTTACTTCCTGGGTGGGGGTGACACGAGACGGAAGAGGAGCGGGGGATAGGCACAGGGCCGGTAGAGGTAGAGGTAGAGGGGGCAGGGCCAGTTTTGCGGGCCAGTGGAGGTTCGGAGGAGCCTCGTTCCATTTCTGACACTGGGGTTAGGACTTGGATATGCTGTTGGGAGGAGTTCAAATGTCACAGATCTTTCACTTATCGTCTCAATGCGATCCATGTTTAAGGAGTCCTTGCTAAGTCGAAAAAAATCCTGATGCCATTAGCTTTATAAATAACATTTCACATGATTGTTACACAATAGTTCCCTGTTAGTAAAGTCACAGCAACAAAATGTCCTTTTTACAATTAAGGCATCTTTGATCCAGACAGCACCCATTCTTAAAGTATAACACCAAACCTACTCATTTCACATCACCAAGAATTTGCCAAACAAGCAACTTTTGTGGCTCAGCCTGAATAATTTTGCAAAAATCACAGCAATAGACTAAATTCTCATATGTACAAGTTTTTATATGTTGCATTATTATGGTTAAGTCCTCACAAGTGCCACCAAACCTTACAGGGGTTCCTGACACCAAAAACACCAAGCAGAAAAGCAAAAAACCACCTTAGGATATAGTAATCGATCGATTAATAAATGGTAGTCAACACCCATTCATTCTAACAAAATCAAATCCATGAAGAAGGCAGAATAACACTGACAAATACTGAGCAACTTTTGTTGCAAGGCCGGTTAATGGGGAAGTGGTTTAAGTGCGGTGTGGCAAAGTTTACCCAGGATTGAGTAAATCAAAAACTACTGAAGATGGAGGTTCAGAAAATGCAAATGACAGCGGTGCATCTACAGTGGACAGAGAGTTGGTGATGGGTTATGGGTTATGAGGGGGGTCCCAGAGCAGCCTCTTCTTTTACGCCCTATCACAGAAATAAAACTACATTAAAAAAAACTTGTCATTTTCCTCAAGGGACCAATAGGTTTCCAATTTATTGTGCAATTTACGATGCTTTTATCCTATGGAATTTAAAGATGAAGCCTTATAGTAGCTCAGCATGATTTGTCTACGTCATGGTGCAACTTCGCAAATCAATACTTGACGAATATTACAAAAAGGTTGTACATTTCTGAAAAACACCAATTTTTTTCCAGTCTATGCAGAACACCCTTCACCCTGCAACAAAATACTGAGTAGAGGCTTGTCTCGGGAGCCCGAAAAGGATGAAAGAGGTTAGGCCATTCACAGCAGAAAGATGCAGGGCAAGGTGGGTGGATGGGTGTTCGATGGGGTGGGGCACGAAGAAAAAGAGGTGGGAAGGTGGAACTTACGGATCGGCCATATGGCGACAGGCTGAGTCCGACAGGGGAGGTGCTGCTCAGGTCAGCGCTAACAAACGCGGTGGGTGGCGACGCAGGCAAGGTAAACTCAACAAAGCCTTTCCAGGGGCTGCCCATATTTTCCCATAAACTCGGACCAAACTTGCTTGAGCACTTGCTGAACTTGATTACTTGTTTGATTTTTTTTTTTTCTTTTTTTCTGGCTTGGCTTTTTAAGATCTAATTCTTATGTAACCACCCAAATGATACACCGCTGGATGTCTGCAAGGGTGAAGAGAAGGAACAAACATAACGGGTAAGGTAGATAGGTCAGCCAGTGTGCCAAGTGTCAAACAAAAAAAGGAAAACAGCAGCGGGCTTTAATCCCCCAGAGAAGGCCGAAATCAGGGTGGATAAGATTTGAAACGGCAGAACAGGAAAAAGTGCGGGCTGGGTGTGGAAAGGCAGTCAGATCATTCTCAAACTGAATCAAATAACCAGTTTATCTGGAGGTGGTGGCAGATCAGCTGGCTTTTATTTGAGGATTATCTTTGGCAAAGGGCACTGACATGACTAAAATCAAATACTCAGTTATCACTCACTGCCATCATTTCACGTCAGATATGTTGCATAATAGGGCTGTGACTTACAGTAACTTCTGCTTTCACTGTTAATCATCATCTTGAATCACTGACTATTAGTTTGGTCTATAAATGTAGAAATCATTGACTCACATCGAATATCCAAAGCCATAGATGAATCGTAAATGCCTTATTTTGTCTGTTATTTTGCCCAAATGATATTTTGTTTAATGTCAAAGACTAAAACTACAAGAAAATATTCACACTTTGGATTATGCTTTCAAAGAATTTGTCATTTAAAAAGCCGAATGATTTAATGTTGACACTGAATTGATTAATATTTTGAGATATAATTGTGAAAATTACAAGTAGGGCCAATAGCAACATTTAAAACAACAATTTAGCCAATGATTCTGGTGTTTTTGGTGTAACACTCCCACTTTTCTATCATTTTCTCTTGTTTTTAACCATGAAAACAGATCAGGGTTTGTCCAACACATCTCTTTGTCTGCCCAGAATAATAAAAAAATAAACTCTTTTTAGAGTCAGCAATTAGGTATACTAGATTAGTGGTTCCCAACTGGTGGGTCAGGACCCAAAAGTGGGTCGCAACTGTATGCTAGGGAAAAAAATTCTCAAAAACTATCTATGAAAGCCCTAAGTGGACACAGAAATTTGTAGTTGCAGGTTGTTTTAGGTTTTTCTATGATTAGGAGTAAAATTCAGTATTTTTCTCAAGATTTCTCCCCATTTATCTCCCTTATGTTGGGAAATAAAGCTGGTTTACCTAAGATGACAAGGAAATTCTTGAGGGGATTACCAAGCTTCCATGCTATCTTGGAAAAATGGATTAAATTAAGATGTATGCATGCTAATCCTTCAGTAATGATGTGCTTTAAATGTGTTTGTTTTGTCCTGTCTCTTTGTTCAATAAGTTTTTCTATTTAGTCCAATCATCAAAATTTTTTTTGGAGTGTTCTTATGTTTTCATGGTGTAATGGTAGCCAAGAATACTGATTAACCAACATTCATGAAAGAATATCTTTTAAAATTTGAATCATGATTTCTCTTAAGGAGGTGGGTTCTGAAGTCTGACCAGTTGAGAACCACTGTTCTAGATGGCATCATTAAACTGATTAGAAAAGATAAACCTGCAGGCTACAGAGATTTACTCAACATAGTCACTACAGAAAATTTAGAGCCCAAACTAACAGAAGAGGTCTTGACTTTAGATACCATGTCAATAAAAGCTATAAAGACAGCATCTTTTTTAACCAAATTTGAATGTTGTTCAAGCAAATGGGGGAGAGGGCATACATTTTCTGTTATTTGTTCTCAGAGTCAAAAGAAAAACAATCCTTGAATTGTGAACAAATCCCCACAGCTGTACAAACTGAATCACAACAGAGTTACGCAATCTGTGTTTGTTCATCTGGATATTAGATTGAGCAAATAAAGTCTCTGAATACCACCTTAGGCTGGCTGCACACTAGACAACTTCAAATCTTAACTGCAGACATGAGGACAGGACGGTTTTTGACATTTCAACCTCACACACTAGATGATTTGGCCACACACCTGCTAACTGTAGTAACCATTTCCCAGTCACAAGATCTCACAGAAACCTGTGTGAACAAACATGACTTTAGAAGAGAAACCTATGGAGGACGATCAGCCTTATCAGCTGGCTGTCTTAGCGGCTGTTTTGTGTTATTCATGCTGCTGTGTTCACTTTCATATCCTCCGTCACTACACTGCCCTTACCAAACATGTGCATAATGCAGCCCATGTCAGCGTCGCTGGCAGCCTTCATGCACCCGTGTTGTAAAAAGCACTGTATATCTCCAGCCTTAAAGTATACAACATCTTGTGGTGACTATTCACAGTCTCCCCAGTTCCTTTGGCTAATGTGGGAGCTACAGTGGATCTTATGTTGCTTATTTATCAGTCCTTGGCCCTCGGTTGAACCAGAAGTAGTTTCTGATCCGCCATCTTAAGGACCGTCCCAAAGACTAAGGACTGAGATTTAAAGACAGATGAGCAGAGACACCTGAGAGCAGGCTTCCCAGAACTCTTTTTGCTCAAAGACGCGCCCCCTTATTGGATATCACACTCTGATTGGAAGCTGCTACAAAGTGGACATCAATGCAACGTCACAGCACCAGCAGCGATAAATAATACGAGGAGAAACAGAGTTTTTAACAGATGATAAACAGAAACATCAGCCATTTTAAAAGAGCCAATAACTGATGGGCTGGCATTTAAAAGTGTTTGGAATAAGTATTCATAGTCAAATACTGAGAATAAATTTAATAAAATTAATATTAAAGAGTGAATCAGTATGAAGTTTAATATTTGATTTGTTTTCTGATTCACAATCAAACAAAGCATGTTTAAAGCTCATAAAATCAAAAGAATCAGATAAAGCTTTCCTTTAGTAGTCAGTTATTTCTGTTTATAAGATTATGAAGAGAATTAAAGTTAGACAGAGCAGCAGTCTGTCTTTAAGTAAGAAACATGTTTTAAAACAAAGTTCAATAGATTTTCTAGCAGTCTGAACGTTAGTGAGCGTCAGGTTCGATCATTAGCCTTCACATCGAATAATTAGGCTAATAAATGATTATATAATAAAGCATTTGCTGGTAGGAAGAGTCTGCATGTTTTTTGTTTGTTTTTTTTTGTTTTTTTTTTGATAGACCGCAGGTTTCTCTTCATGTTCAGGTGTTTGTGATCCCACACCAGGACCAAACACTGTAAATGTGCCACTTCCCATGATGCTGTAGATGGAAGGACGTCTCATGGGCCGTTAAACACGGGTTTTGGGTCTTCAATCCTCTGCTTGGAAGATTCTCTGGTGGGATGGACTAAGACCAAAGGGAAAGACTCAAGCCAGACACCCAAGCCATATAGTAAGAAAAGTGAGACGTAGTCATAGCCCACATTAGCTAGTGAGGAGCATTGTCAGAGCCCATCGGAGGCAGGCAAGTCTGGAATCATATCAATCAGGTTTTATAGTTCTGATTACAAATAAAAGAGGCTCCAACGCCATCAGAAGCAGTGAAATAATCATGCTGACACTTTACTTGGGCAAACAACTGATTGTAACAAATCTCAAATTGGGCTGCAGCAACTCTGGGCCTAAAAGCATCTGGTGTGTAGCCAGCCTTACTGGTGGTATTTAAGTTAAATCTTTATTATGAAACCATTAAAATCTGTATATTTTCAGAAAATTGGGGGAGGAAATTATCAAAATAAAACAAATGGCATGATGCAAGACTACACATTAAAAAAGCACAGTCATTAACATAACAAATCTGACATTCTGAAGGAACCATGACTGAAACCCACCTTTATTTGTTGTCCTTGAATCTTCTAAGTTCCTGCAGATCTCTTCACGCACACAGTTGAACACACACACACTTGTTACAGGTTTCTGGCACAAGTTCTGGATGGTTGCTTAAAGCAAAAAAGGGGGAGAAATCTAGCACAAAAAAGGCAAAAGGCAGGTGTAATAACACTGCTTAGAAAAAAATATATAATGAACACAGTGGGAGAAGTAGAGGGGGAAAAACAGGGGGATCTATGGGGAAAAAAAAAAAAACTAGCAGATAGCAGCCCACTCCACACCCCGGAGGTGAGTCGGTGGTGTGGTGAGGATGAGGAGGGCTAGGAGCAGCGTTGGGACGTGTGCTTTGTCAAAGCTGTTGAGTAGGCACAAACTTCTGGTTTCAGATCAGTTGTCTTCTCAGAATAAGCTTGGGCGTTGGATTGCTTCTCTTCTGTGTTTCAATTGGGCTGATGTGCGTCTTCTTTGGTCGTTTAAGGATTTGGTTACTTCTTGCGTTTTTAAAACCTTGAAGTGATCCTTTATTTGTTTTCCACGTGTCTTCAGTGTTGCAACTTTGCTTGTTTTTGGAAGGTTTGTCTTCAGTTTCTTTGTTGTGATCTGAACTTGAAGCAGTTGCGGATGGTACAAAAATTCAGTTCCGTTTCACTTCATACTGTTGGGGAAAAACAGATCCGGTTAGCTTTGCAGAATTGCGAACTTTTACTTAAAATAGGTAGCAATTGGGCACAATTCATTCCATATTTGCTGCAGCATGAACAAAAATAACAACCCTTGTAACAGTAGGTTACAGTTTGAGATCACTTCATTCTTTGCCCCCAGACTCACAAGGACAAAAATAGATTTTCCTCAGATGCCTCTGGAAACAGCCCACAATATAAGACAGCTGACGAGCAGGCAAGAGCTCTGGCTCAACAAGCCTCCAGCATGCCTTACAGCTCAGCTGCGATATGGCGTTTGGTGTGTCTCTACCATGTGTCAATTCTGCTTTGACTTAGTTAGAAACTCTTCTCCATTAGTAGGTAAAGCAGGAGTGTTGCTGACCTAAATACTCAGCTTTGAAAACAAGCTTGGCGAGCCGGCCTGGGACACACGATATCTATTCTGCTGGGACTGTGTCGCAATGTCTCCCACCCCTCTGACTTCCCGGAAGGTTAAATTATAACACTGTAAAAATGCTTCAAGGGATTCTTAGTAGTTCTGAGGGGGGCTTGAAAACCAGACTGAAATGTCAAATCCAGATTAGCGTCATTTGTAAACACACTCAGCCAAGAAGAGAAAGAGCAAACTTCTTATTATTCTCCTCACTTTCCAAGAGCGTTTTTTAAATCTTAAAAGAGAAAGCCTAAATGTTGCCTGTAAATGAACTAGTCGCCAATATATCAAATTCCCTTTAATGGTGCAAACATAAGGAAGCTGACTTGAAAACAATGAAAGCTTTTTATTCATTCAGAGAATTTCTGCAGTAAAGGTTTAATGTGATCGACCACACTGAATGCACCTTTTGTTAGTCTAGAATTGAAACAACGGATCATCTGTTCCTTTACTCGATTCTTCCAAATTTTCCTCCTCCATTTAAGGTTTTCTCGTCCTCATTTGTGTTACTATAATTGTGTAACATAGAGCTTACAGATTCCTTTTTCTACTGTTCAACTGTGTTTTTTTTTTAGAAATTACTCGCAGGCAGACACATCTGTTTGTAGATGTTCTACCTGATCTACGAGGGTTTTATGATGTTTGTCAAATTTTGACAAATAAACTTATTTAATGTAGTATGCTATTATGCTTGTATCTACGGCTGTTTATTGTCAGTCTTTAACTTTGTTAACTGTGCTGCTGTCAGGATACTCTTAAAAAAAACAAGAGATTTTTTAATCTCAAAGGAGGTTTTCCCTTGTTAAATATAAGTTAAATGCATTTTTAAAATGCTTTTAAATTTTCTGTTGTCTATTAAAGAAAAAATGAATCTACTTCACTTCTTAATCTTTAAGGTATTATTTTTGGGTCACTGGCTAAAGTATTTTATATTAGAAATGCAAGAATAATGGATTTTCATGGCATTTCCAAACTAGTTTTGCCAATACTGATGCTAATTCTGCTGAAAACTAGGAATGCATCATATTGTCATCATAATACTGGTAATGGCAGATTTCAGCTTATTCTGCAGCTGTAAAAACTACTATACTTTTAAGCGTTGATATCGTCTCATTATTAGCTAGCAAACTAACCTCCAGTAAAAGCACATTGAAACTGAGGTTTAGAGTAATGCCAGAGCTAAACGCACCAACTCTTAACAGAGGCCCTTATTTTGTGAAGTATTAAAGAGAATCAACTTAAGTTTGTTTTTTCTTTCATCATCAATCCTGTAGCTTTACTGCAGGATCGTGTGTAGTATGGACTGGGGTTTCAGGTCTGCACTACAGCTAGTTTGTTAATTCTTTATGCATAAGAACGGGTTTTCTGTGCAATTTGAGCAAATTCTCAGAACTGTCTGAGGGAATCATCCACTAAACCTTCCCTTTATTTTCAACCGTTTAAAGCTGAATAAAAAAGGAGCAGATGTTTATTTGGTCTATACATTGCTCAGCCTGTAGTAGATCAAACACTGCAAGTAGACAGTTAAAACAAATTCGTTATATATTTCACTGTTAAATAATTAATTTAATTATTATTATTATGTATTAATATGGGTATTTTCCTAAATATGTTAGGAAATAACAAGAAATACCTGCAGAAATCTAATACTAAATCTAAGTAGTCTGGTGCATTTATTTATTCTGCCTTGTATAATGATTATCATTAGGGATGCATGACACTGGATATTTGCAGATACCTGATAAGCTGATATTAAAATGTAGTTTAGATCTAAAACTTCAGTCCTTAAAAACACACAATTTAAAGTCTCAGGATGAACAAATCTCAGTCCTCAAAACAAACTGCTAAGTTTGAGGAAGAATGATAAATAAAGAAGACTTCTGCTGATGTAAGTCTGTTGTCCCGGTTGAAAACTACTCAAACATTTTTGCTTGTACAGTCAGCTGGTTTAGGTGGATTTTTATGCCCAAAATATATGTTGTAAATATCTGCAGAAGTATCTGCCATAGTATCGATATGCTGATAATATTCTGCATCCAGAATCATTATGGAAAATTTGAATCAGCTGTGCCACTCTGACAATGTCTGTTGGTTCTGCTCCACAAATTTACATGTAGAGACGATTCATCAGCTGTGAGTATAAGCATGCAGTTTCACATGTGATGACACTGGTAGAAGGCCAACAATACTGTGCATCCCTATTTTAAAATGCTAATTAAATCAGATGGCTGAACATCTGGGTAAATTCATGAAGTGTAGTTGAGCTTTGCTGTCCTTGTATGTTTTCTATAAGGATTGAGGAGGGCTTAAAGTCAGACAGAAACCACAAATCTAGATTAACTTCATAAACAGCCGCTTTTATGTTTCCTTTACATCTGATCTGGATAAATATTGACCCACAGGAACTAAAGCTGTGTGACCCAGTAATAGTACAAACAAAATAGTCCGCTAACACAGGACGGGTTGGCTAAGTGGGTTAAAGGTTGTGAGCAATGAACAGAGACGACTCCAGTGAAAACAACCTTGGAGGAGATGGGCTTTTCTGCTCCCCCCTTCACAGCTTTGGTGACGCAGGGAGAGAAAACAGTCCACCCACAAAAACACAAGCAGTGATTGGCTGTTTCTGCACTTTCTAACAAATAATAAACTAAAGTTTGGCTTGCTAATCATTAAACGGAAAGAACTGAGAGGCTGGAAAGTCGCTGAATTACTGAAAAGGCCAAGTTTAATGTCAAAAGTCTCATGGTAGTTTTAAAACCATGCAAGACATTTAGGTAACTGCTCAAGTGAATATCTGTAAACAAGATTTACAAGAAATTTGAAATAAAAGACCATTTGTTTTTGTCTGTGATACAATCAGTGGAAATCAGCACATGTTTGGCTTTGCTTCTTCCCTCACAAGGAACTAGGAGTCCTTTCAAAGAAACAGCATCAAATTCCTATAGATAATACAATCCAAGCAAAATATCATCTATAATTTTAGATTGCTAGAGCCTCTCAAATTAAGGAAGTATTAGAAATGATTCTATATTACTAAAAATGTTTAAATAAGATGTAAAATACTCATACAAAAGGAACCACTTACACTCAGGATGATTACAAGTCAACCAACCCTGTGACTCTTTTCCTTTTCATTTTTATTCATTTGATTGCCCTTTCTCTAAAGACATTATAATTCTGGTATCATATCAACCATTTGTTATGACACCAGAGTTATAAATTGACAACATTCCGGTAAAAATTAAATGAACCTGATACCATTGAAACCACAGCATCAAAAGTAAAAGTCCTAGACAACCAGTATTGTTTTTTTTTTTTCGTCTTTAAATATAAATATACAAATAACACTGGCAATATTTATATTTATTGAGGCTGTCATGATATCCCGTCCTCTTACAAACCAAGTGTTAACCACCATCTTAATAGTCAGGAGTATAAAAACTGCAGTGACTTAATGATCTTAGATCAGATACTTTATTGATCTTAAAGGAAACTTAAATTCTTAAGCCTTATTTTCAACAAAAATAAAAACAGCACTGTCAAGCTACACAATTATACTGGCAACAACCTTGCTGCTCAACAGTTCAATCTACTTTTCAAAATGTTGCCAATGTACGTTCATTTTAGGTGTGCAGGATTGCTACATGCAATTTTTGAAAATTCAAAATAAATAACCCAATTGGTAGTGTCTAGGACTTCTGTTATTTATGGCAGCTATTTCAAATTAAGTCTTTGGATTAAAATGCCTCTCTTTGAACTAATTAAATCATCTAAATTGTAAAATTAATAAAAATGTAAACCACTCATAAGCAACATCAATACTTCAATTGATTTTAAATACACTGATGAAAATACCAACATACCTTTTATATGGATTTTAAAACTTCTGACAGTCCAGCTCTAACTGTCAGTCTTGGCAAAAACCAAATGTACTTTTTGTCTGGAGTTTTCAGTCAACAAGGGTCTAATTTTAGCTTGTCTTATCCAAGGAAAGAGTTGCTGACTAACATTTTTAAGTCATAGATTTAGTTGACAAAATTAACATAGCTGTCAGGGTATCAAACAAGTTTTAGTATCATTTGATTTACTAAAAAAAACTAATTTTCTTTGTTAAAATAAAATAGTAACTAATTCTCCATTTAGACTAAATATTTCAAGTTGATTAGCTTGTGGTCAATAACCATATGACTAAACATTTTTCCTGAGCATTATGCCTGGTGGCCATTTTTTAAATAGCTTCAGCTTGACTTTGTCATTAACAAGTTTGTCTTACCCCGCCTGCATCCCGTTTGAAAACGTACGGATCAGTGTTTGTTTTAAAACTAAAAACTGTAACTAAAAATGTGAGTCGACTAGCTTTTTCTATGAGGAAGATGAGCCTGAGGGTAGCTAAAACAGATCTTTGGTGATAAAGGAAGAAAAGCAAGTCTAGTCTTCATAAGGATGACTAAACTGTGACTTGGTGTTCATTGGACATTCAAATCCATATTTCTCCCCTGTGGGTAAATCTGTTTAAACACAATGCATCTACGATGTTCTGCCTCTCAGCTTTTTTTTAGATTTTATGAACAAAATCTAGACTTAAACTATCAAGGGTATAAAATGTGAATAAAACTAATGTACATTTATCCTTAAACCTTAGACTACATTTAAATAATAGTTGTCAAAAAATAACTGACACATGTATATCTTTATAACTAGATGCACAGCACAGCCCTAGTCTCAGTGAGATTTTCCAAAGCTTTTGGCCTGAGGGTTTTTTTAAATTGATGATGTGTTGACGCTATTTTAAGTTCCTGTACATTAAACTTAAGTGGTAAGGCAGTCTCGTGGTTGTATCCTGATCTGGGGCTGAACAAACGCTGCTCTCTCCCTCTCTCTCTGACAGGAGCAGCCATGTGACTTCCTAGCAATCCGCCATCCTCAGCTGGAAATGCTAATGTGGCCTGAGCCAACACGTTGCTGAGGGAAAGCTGTCGAAAACGTCACATCTATGCTAACCAGCACGTTTATACCGATGCCAAAACACAAGAAAATATGTCTCTTATAAAAACTTACATACACCTTCTTTTGTTTCAACTCTCTTTTATCCACGGGCATTTGAAGTCACACTACCATTTCATCTTCTTGGTGACCTTGTGTGGACAAACGGAACCTGGCTGATTAGCATGTTGCTAACGCTAAAGTGGTAAACAGCCGCTACCTCCGGGCGTTTCCATCACTTTAGCTCAACAGGAAATAATTCACTGCGACACCTTGACATCATCAACAAAACCACATTTTTCAATACTTGACAAAACGTGGCTCTAAGTTTGGGACGCACTAAATGCCAGGCTCCTTTTAAAACAATGACTATTACTATTAAAATACATCTGCCTTTTACACAGATAAAAAACAACATCACTAACATGGAAAAAGTGGTAGATTTATCTCGGTTTACTCTACATACACACTCAAAGACAGAGTCTGGGATTCAGTCACCTACTTTCTTAGAGATGTCCCTTTGTTAATAACTAAAAAATATGTTAAAATTATTTATATTAGATAAGGTGCTCTGATTAATCTCAAAATACGTCGCCAAACCATGAGCTAATTTTTAATTGAAAGCATTTTTCTTAGAGACATATAATTCCCTGCTTACTTTTAAATGTAACAAGTATTTTAAGATAATTTAATGCTGTTTACAGGCTAAATATGAGTCTCTAAGTATAAAATGTATAAGTTTAACGTGTTCCTACACAGATCATCCTCTTGAATATAATTTTCCTCATTGAATGTATTATTCTGACAAGTGTTAAATTCGACCAATATAAATGTTAATTCAAGACAGTTGGACGTTGAAAAATCAGTGATATTTCTCTATTATACATGTAAGGTAAGTCAATATTTTCATGAGTGTATTCTAAATAACTTGAAGCAGTGATAATGCATTACTGTAAGATTCTATTATTACAACAAAGTGGCTAATAAAATCACTTCAAAGAAAAAAAATGTTTTGACTAAAATAAATTACTAAAAGTAAATGACTTTTTTCATTTGCAAACGCTGAACTTTTTGAGTTTTTTTTGGCAAAACCTAAATTAAAATGACAAAAATGTAAGACATTTAATTCTACTTACATAGACGAAAGTCAAACTAATACAATTCCCAAAAATTAACGCTGTTATGCTATTCGATTTTATAAGTTTCTAAAATAAGTATTGCTTTAAATGCCATTTTTACGTTTGTTTGTCACCTAAAATGAAAAAAGGACTATTTAAAGTCTAGTACACAACCGTGGGTGGTCCTGACAACTTTGGCTTACGTGGTAAACAGTTATTTCTTTTATATAAATCAATCAGCTCTTGTAGCGCTGTAAAGTACAATGTATTTGAAAGCGATAGACAAAGCTGAGTTAAGGCTGGTAGATACGAAAAGTGACAATCGACTGACTAAAACGGAACCATTTGTTAGGTTCCTGCTATGGGCACCCACTGATAATCAAGGTCAAAATATATTGTCGGTAAATTTAGCTGACTTTAATCTTTTCATACACAGATAGTGGAAAGATAACGTTATGGTAGCTAACAACACGAGGACGGGACAACAAAGAAGCTATGACAGGCGATCCGGGGCACTGCTCAGTTTTAATTGATAACGACGTCTTAAAGAGATGTTGGAGGGAGACATTTTAGACAACCGCCGTCTGTTTGATTAACTAACTGTAGTTTTACAAATGTGGATGTCTATTAGTAGCGGTAACGGTTTATTTAGATAAGGCGTCCATAATGCTACGTGGCTAATGGCTGCTACAGTTAGCTAGCATGCTGCTTGGTCCTTGTGTGGTGATTTATGGAGAGGAAAAACACGGCAGCCCCCACCCAGGCCCGAGCTCTGCGCATGACTTAGTTCAACATAACCCATTCAATTCTAACGACCCATTTTACTACAGAAGACAATGTTTCGTTAACACATTTTTAAAAAGTTTTAGTTTGTCGTAAGAAATAGAAATATTAATAAAAACTCACCCCAACAGCTTTCAGCACTGTCACCAGCGCCGCTAGAAGCAGCACGGCACATTACGTAGTGATTAGGGAAGCGGCTACCGCGATATTTGACAGCGTTAGGACGAACAGAGAGTCTATTGGAAGAAAGAGTGGCCCCTGCGGCGAGGCTGCTCGTGTTTAACCTATGCTGCGATGTCGCAATGATGCATGGGGGATTGGGCACACCGTTTTGTGAAAATATGATAGTTTTTGTACTACCATGATTGAAAGTAGGCCTGAAAAGTCGTGGAACTGAAAATATATGTACGGGAAATATATATTATGTATCTACGATTGTCAGCAAGTCGTTGAGCAGTTCCGGTGGCGAGGAGGCAACACCTCCTGCACCCATTTATTGACAGTGACTTATCTCAAGTCATAATAGAGTTTCTGAAGCCACACGTAGCAATGTGGGGATGTATTCAAGACTGAATTCCAGTGGGGGAAATGTCATTTGAGGCCACATTACATCTCAATTAAACCTTTCACGGTCACCGTTGTTTATCCAAGATTATCTCTATTTAGCCCAGCGATGTACTAACAAGTTCGCCTTGTTCTTCTTCTCCTCACTTACTAAAGAATGACTCCCTTTAACCTTGGAAAATAGATATTGTTGGAGAGGTACTCCGTTAAAGCCTCTTAGAAAATAAGATGCAACAAAATCAAATTCATTATACCATTTAAACCTTAGGTAGTCCACTTTGAAGCAATGGCTATCACGTGATCATTCAGACATTAAATGCAGTAAAAGTCTAATTTTGACCTTATTTAATGTACTTTCTGTGGATCTGGAATTGAAATAGTTGAGCATTTACTACTTTCTTAATTATTCATAAATTCACTTTTCATTTTATAGCTTAATTGTCCTAAATAAAATAAATACAGAAATTAAAAGTGTCCATTCATCAATTGTTTACATTCACTCAGCCTGAAATGATAGACTCATGAAAATCATACATAATATAAATATTATAAATGATGTTTTTTCAAAAGGTACAGCTCATATTTATGAATGATACAAAGTAGTGTTAATATGATTGATTATAGCTATTGGTATAATAGTTTGTGAAGTTTTTATTGTATTACCAACTCATACAAACAATACACCCAACCCACATAGGCTAACATGACACCATAAATTTAGAAAAACAGAATCAGGGAGCACAATGGTTCTTTCATTGTCATAGAACAGAAAAAGAGAATGGGTTCAAATTAAATACTGATTAAATTGACTATATTGTCTGCTTTTCCAGGCTTGACCAAATAAGCAAGTTTAAACACATCAGATTTAAAGAGCCATCACAGTATTTGCTCATCAGGTGGCTACAGAATTGTGGGGTTTTGATGAGCCATTTCATGAGGCAATAACTCCCTTTGGTCAACATAGTTTGTACTGTGCAAAAGAAAATGAAACTCAATTTCCATTTCTACTTAACTTTGGCTTCTAGATAAAGGGGATGTGACATAAAATTCTGTTTAATCAGCATTAATGTACTTTATTTTGGTTTGGATCAAAACTTTTTCAAGCCATTTTTCTTCAAAGTCAAACAGGAGCTTCTCTTTCACTGAGTTAGCATTACAACAGAAGTGATTTCTGCAGATATAAGACGTATCCACCTCTACTAAAACTGAGTAATTCTCATTATCCCAAGGAAAGTTATTTACTTTGCTCCATAGAAATAGGTTTTTTGTTTGTTCTGTCTTCTGACATTTTGATCTGTCAATTTCAAAAGATCATTTCTGCTTTCATAGTATAGCCTCTAAAATGGACTGAGGCAAAATGGAAGACTGTTCTGTGGTCAGATTAATCATCCATCCATCCATCCATCCATCCATCTTCTTCCATTTATCCAGGGCCTGGTCGCAGGGGTAGCAAGCTAAGCAAGTCCACCCAGACATCCCTTTCCCCAGCGACACTTTCCTCCCAGGTGGACATGCCCGGAATACCTCCAAGGGAAGGCGACCAGGAGGCATCCCGATCAGATGCCCAAACCACTTCAGCTGGCTCCTTTCGATGCTAAGAAGCAGCGGCTCTACTTCTACCTTCCTCTGGATGTTTGAGCTCCTAACACTATCTCTAATGCAGAGCTGAGCCATCCTCTGGAGAAAACTCAGTTTGGCTTCCTGAATCTGCAATCTCATTCTTTTGGTCATTTTCAGAGTTCATGACCATAGGTGAGGGTTGGGAGGTAGTTTGACCAGTAGATTAAGAGCTTTGCCTCTTGAACTAGCTCCCTGTTCACCACATCGGTCCGGCACAACGCCTGCAGTACTGCTGATTGCTGTGCCAATCTGCCTGTCAATCTCTACTCCCTTTTACCCTCACTCATGAACAAGACCTCAAGATACTTGAACTCCTTCACTTGGGGCAAAGACTTAGTCCCCACCCAGAGGGGCAAGTTCACCATTTTCCAGCAGAGAACCATGATTAATCAAAATTTGAAATTCTTTTAGGAAACTACCATGTCCTGTAGACTAAAGAGAAGAGGGAGCATCTAGCTTGTTATCAATGTATAGTTCAAAAGCCTCCATCTCTGATGGGTTGGGGTTGCATTAGTGCCTGTGACAGGGGCAGCTTACACTGGAAAGGCACCATCAATGCTGAAAAGTAGATAAAGATTTCAGATCTCCCATCAAGGCAACGCCTCTTTCAGGGAAGGCTTTAACTATTTCAGCACACACCACATCTGTCACAACAGTATGGCTTCACAGTACAAGAACTGGCTGAACTGGCCTGCTTGCAGTTTTGACCTTTCACCAAAGGAAACAGTACACCATAAAACAAAAATCCAATAAAGAAGACAGAGGACAGTTGAGCAGAATCCTACATCAGAAAAGAATGGGACAACAGTCCTCTCCAAAACTCCAGCAACTGGTCTCCTCAGTTAACAGACTCTATAAAAGAGGGAATGCTACACAATGGTCAACATGACCATGTCCATACTTTTTTAAAATGTGTCACTGCCATCATCAAACTCAAAATGAGCAAAATTTGCAATGAAATGGTAAAATGTCTCAGTTTCAACATCTGATATGTTTATTTTCCACTGTGATTAAAATATGGGTTTATGAAATTTGCAAACAATTGTATTCAGGTTGTCACACTGCACCCCAACTTTTTTAATTGGGGGAGTGTTTAGCATTTGAAGAAAAAAATGTCTGTATGTGATTTACACCAAACTCTGACCTTTAATGTTATATGAAATACCATGAGTACTTTATCTTTAACCACAGAGAGGCTTCATGAACAAACATGAAATATGAATGCCACATCCCTTTACTCTCGATATACTTTTGGGTCTTATTCACATGAGATGAAAGGAGGGCATTAAATAAAAAGACAGTAAAACATTGACCTAAGATGGTGTCATTCTGTTCTTAGTCTGAAATAAACTTTAACTAGTATTTAACAAGAGTTGAAATAACATTTCATAGCCTATAGATCATGTTTACCTCGTTATGAAGCTGGGGGTTCTATAACCAGCCTGGGTTTCTTCCATTATTTTGGAACCATGGTCTTAAATTAGGAACGGTTATTAAAAAAATCTCACAGTTGTCGCTGTCAAACTTGTCTGACATCTCAGTTGTCCGCCAGATGGCGGTAGCATTCAGGTTTACGATGCTTCACTTTTTACATTACACGAAGAAGACGATGCGGAAGTGATGTTATGGTTCAGTGTCAAACGGAAACGACCGACTTGACAACAATCCGGAGTGAGCAGAGTTTTTGTAATTGAATTAATCTGACTACTGACAGATCTGTTATAGTTTGGAGACTCTGCTACAGTGACACTTCGGTTGTTGTTGCTAACTAAGGACAGATATGTTACCTTACTGAAGCTAAGGCTAAGAGATTTTCAGATTTAACGTCAACTGTTGTAGTCAGGTAGCTAGCTTACGTTTTATTCAGGAGTTATCACCTTCAGTAAATGGCCTGTACTCTGGAGAAAGTGTTGGGCGATGCCCGGACTCTTCTGGAGAGGCTGAAAGAGCACGACACGGCCGCAGAGGGGCTGATAGAGCAGTCCGGGGCCCTCAGCCAGAGAGTCCAGAACATGAAGGAGGTGGGAAATGCTCTTCCTGATAAGGTAAGGACTATGATATGAAGACGTTTAATTAAAGTTTATGGCTATATAAAGCTGCACTGCTCAACGGCATGCATACAGGGCTGACACTAGGATTGTCATGGTGCATCTTAGGAAGAAAAGTGTATTTCTACAGCAACAAGACAAATCAGGGTGCTATAGACGAGCTCAAAAACACCATAATAAAAGGAAACAGACCTATTTAAAGAGTTGTTTCCCCCCTCATATTATTATTATTGTTATTATTATTGTCATCCTAATTTCTATTAAAATATCACCAAAAGAAGTTTCATCATTGCTGCTTAATTTAGTACTGATGTACAACTGCAACTATATTGAACAATATTGCCATTGTGATACAATACATAAAAGGAACCAGAGTCTGGAGGTAGAGTGGAGAGGCATCGAATCCACATTGCTTGAAGTCCAGTGTGAAGTTTCCACAGTCAGTGATGATTTGGGCTGCCATGGCATCTGCTGGTGTTGGTCCACTGTGTTTTCTGAAGTCCACAGTCAATGCAGCCATCTACCAGGACATTTTAGAGCACTTCATGCTTCCTTCTGCTGACAGGCTTTATGGAGATGCTGATTTCATTTTCCAGCAGGACTTGGCACCTGCCCACACTGCCAAAGGTACCAAAATTTGGTTCAATGACCATGGTGTTACTGTGCTTGACTGGCCAGCAAACTGGCCTGACCTGAACCCCATAGAGAATCTATGGGGTATTGTCAAGAGGAAGATGAGAGACACCAGACCCAACAATGCAGATGACCTGAAGGCCACTATCAGAGCAACCTGGGCTTCCATTACACCTGAGCAGTGCCACAGGCTGATCGCCTCCATGCCATGCTGCATTGATGCAGTAATTCATGCAAAAGGAGGCCCAACCAAGTATTGAGTGCATAGAAATGAACATACTTTTCAGAAGCCTGACATTTCTGTTTAAAATATCCTTTTTTTAATTGATCTAATGTAATATTCTAATTTTTTGAGACACTGAATTTTGTTTCTTTTTTTTTTATCTGTAAGCCATAATCAACTACATTTCAAGAAATAAAGGCTTGAAATGTTTCACTCTATGTGTAATGAGTCTACATAATATGTGGGTTTTCTGAAATAAGAGACAAAAAATATTGAACTTTTTCATGATATTCTAATTTTTTGAGATGTATCTGTATTGTAACCCACTCCTGGATGATGACACGTCACTCTAGGTTCCAAGGAGCATGTATTGAGAGTATTATTACCGTTACCAGGACTTGACATTTACACCTGCCACCTAGCCAAATGCAGGTAGATTTCGGCCGTGGCAGGTACCAGAGTGACCCTAACTAGCCACAATGGTGGGTTGAATTTATCACTGTTACAACTTATGCTTCACTCTGTCAGTGCTTGTCTGTTAGCCCTTATGATTTAGGCTTGTTGCAGAGAAGCCATTTGGCACATAAAGCCTCAAATTTCCTCAAAATTAATAGAAAAGTGGCTGGTCTCTTTGTCCGTTCATGCGTTTTTATGCAGCACCAAGGGCTTTCATGCTGTATGACGCACATAAACACAACACTCACACACATATGCTGAAACACACGCATGCTGATGTGTTGGTAATGTAGACTGAAGGCTTCTACCTGTTTAGGGAAAATGTTTCAGAACAATTGAGGCTAAACTCAGACTCAGACAGGGTGTACAGTGTGTCTAAACATTGTTTGATTAATACTCCCTCTATACTATTTGTTGTTGAGGGCGACCTAAATGATAAAACCTCCGCAAATGCCACAACAAGTGCAATAGTGGTACTTCTGAAGACCTAAAGGCCTTTCCTTTATGAATTTTTATAAGCCTTTTAATTACTACTTATTACAAAAATGACTGCAGACGTATGTGGTTATATTTTTGCACAGCCTGACATCATGACTGCAACAGTAAGTGCATTAATCAAGCAGCACTAGTTGTAATGTTATACGAATTTTGATATGATACTAATAAAAACCAAATCATAGCAATACGTGGTTCATTATCCTGGCAACAAAAAATGATCCCATGATCAAAGTCACCCAAAATCTGGTTAATTTACCTATTTGTGATTTCCAGCCTGCAAATTTGAAGGTTTTACTCACACATACTAGAATCAGACAATTTATTAACAGTGTTGAAAGGTTAAATAGATATGATTTTCTTTCAATTGGCAATATTTTGTGAGAAAAAGTTTTTAGGCTAGGTATTGGCACTGATGCTGATAGAGGTCAGGATATCAGTAGTGAAACAGAACCAAACACAGTTAAGACTCTGGTAAAGTACAAGCGTAAAAGTTATAGCACAGTGTTAAAAAAAATATGTATTAATGAATATGATTACAATCATTAAATACAAGGCAGTTGTGAATCTTGAATTTTTGATTAAAAAGACCTTAGATTTTCTGTTGTATCAATGTGTTTCCCCTCATAAATTTTATGTTGTTTTAGAATGAAAACAAAGTTTAATGTGTTTCCATACCTAACATATTTTTCTTCTCCTTAAAGCACACGGAAGACAATTCAGAGATCCAGGAGCTGACCAAATATAAGCCTCATGTCCTTCTAACTCAGGAAAACACTCAAATCAAGGAACTGCAGCAGGAAAATAAAGGTGAAAAGAAAAACTGCTCTGTGGATTGCTTGGCTGGCGTTTGAAGTCTTCTCTAACATCTTTAGTCCTGTCTCTACAGAACTATGGTTGTCCCTTGAAGAACACCAGTATGCACTGGAACTGATCATGGGTCGATACCGTAAGCAGATGCTCCAGCTGATGATGGCGAAGAAAGAGCTGGACACTAAACCTGTGCTCAGCCTCCACGAGGATCACGCAAAAGTACATCTGCTGTTATCACATTTATTTTAGTTTTTCAGTTTTAGCTAAGGGGTTGTTATTTTTCATTTCTTTGCAATGTATAAATTCCAGTTAATGTCTTCTTTTTCTCTTTTTTTTTCCTACAGGAAGTGCAGAGCCAGGTGGAGCGAATATGTGAGATGGGACAGGTGATGAGAAGAGCTGTACAGGTGGATGATCAGCACTACTGCTCTGTCAGAGAGAGGCTCGCACAGCTAGAGGTAAGCACATTCAAGGGTAAAGGGATGTAATGATACACTCTGATGATACAGAATTTATCTATAATATGATTATGATATGACTTAAATGTCTTAATCTATTTTTTCATTAATCTGTGCTATTGGTCCACCTTTACATCTGTCACTTCTTACAAATTTTGAACCTATGAAAAGTGTCACAAAGATGCTGACTGTGACCATTCAGTGTTAATTTATTATAAAAGTTTTTGCATAGTCCCTGAAATGTGTTGATTTTGGAGATAGGAGGTTATGACCCAATGCCAGCGATATGTTTATTTCAATGATTGTTTCATTCTTATAAAGAAAGTGATTTAACTCAATTTCTAAATGAATATGATTATTTTATGTCAGTTCTCTTTTTTTGATATTTGAGGTTTTTATTCAGTTATTAACTTAGAAATTCAGAGAAAACAAATATACATATAATAAATTCAATACCACTCATGATCATAATGAAATAAAGTCTTAAAGAAAACAAAATGGAAAAGTAAAATGTTCCCTTGATATTTATGTCTGTACAGAAGTATTTAAAGAAAAAAACAATAATGATGATATTAACAATAATAATACATTAATTAAAAAATAAATGAATAACTTAATGTCTTTTTGATTATTAAAAAACCCTTCTAACCTTTCCCCCTGATGTATGTTTATTCTGTCTGGCTTAGATCGAGAACAAGGAGCTACGAGACCTCCTGGCTATCAGTAAAGCTTCTGTGAAGATGGCAAGAGAAGAGCCAAACCAGCCAGCAGCAGCAGCAGCAGCGCAAGAACAAAAACAGAAACCATCTCCTGAGCCAGTGGCCAATGAGTAATCAATAAAACTTTAAAATGAACTGTCAGTGGGGCAACAACACCTCCAAGACCAGGAGACAGGGTGGAAGTTCTCTTTACCTGAAATCACCACATTATTATTATTTTTCTACACAAGATGAAATGCAGTCAAACCCCAGCATTCTGTTTCTGCGAAGGCCACTTAAACGCAGCATCCTGGCTATAGCAAGCATTTACCTACGGGTAGTTACTGATGGTAGCTAATGTTCATATTTTTACAGCATGTGTTGAATCACTGCAGGCTTGTTGGAGTATTTTTCACAAAGTTTGACTGTTTGAAATTGTATCACTGAAAAGAACCAAGAGGACACAAATATGCTCTGACTTGTAGCAAAGGGGATTTTTTTTTTTTTGGCCAAAGTCAGATTTACTTTTAAAGAAAACAGCTTCTACCTCTCTGGTGCCCCTTTATTGTTCACTCATCCACAGTGTGTAACGTCTTCATGAACACCCCAGCTATTAGTTCACTTTTAAGTCCAGCTCGTATCCACAGGACGTTAGGAGGCTGTGCTTGATAATCACTGCCAACAACATGACTTTGGCTGTTTCCCTGTTTGGCTGCTGAGGAGTGACATTGGATCATTTTTATGTGATTGTCTGGTCATTTTATGAATTTGATATGTCTGTGTGTCTGTTTGTAGAATTCACATGTGACAGTAACATATTTTCCATGTTTGATTCTGTGTGTTCAACACTAGTTTTGTAATTTTCAGATTTGGATACAGAGTAATCACTTGTCCCAGCAGATGGAGCATCTTTATTTAATCATTTGAAAACATGGCAACTTTTTGCGTAATGGATATTAAACGTATGCAGACTGTATGTTGTGAGAAGTCAGACATTGTCATCTCAGGAAATCGGTGTTAAAAGAGTGGACATGCTGTATTGACTCCATGACAGTTTACTGATATGTGTCAAATGAGATTTCATGTAGAAACTTTAAAATAAATTTGCAATAAAAGTGGTGTGATTGTTGATTTATTCTAACTGCCAAACATCGATGTCCAGTACAAAAGTTTACCCTGCAGGTAAGCCATAATATGTCTGTAAATATACTGTAATACTTCTAATTTAAAAAACAGATTCAGTTTTGACCAAAAATTGTTTGCAAATGTCCTGAACGGTGATACTCGACATGGGGCTCTTGTGATTATTTGTCTCTTTTATGTCTTAATTTTAAATATTATTCCCCCAGAAAACCTTAAAAAAGGGAAATTTTTTGCCATTTTCACAATGTCTGCCACTTTTCATCCTTATGAGCTGTCTTTTGCCATTAAACACCCTTTTTTTCCTATTTTTGCCCATTTTGCAACTTCTTTTTGACACTTTGTCCCCATTTTTGCCACTTCTATCCCATTTTAGCCCCTTTTTTTTTTTACCATTTCTTGCCACTTTTTACCCATTTAAGCTACCTTTTCCCATTAAATACCACTTTTCCTTTTCCCCAAACTTTTGCCTCTTCTTTTGCCACTGTTGTATCCATTTTTGCCACATTTTGCCCATGTAAGGTACCTTTTACCATTAGATACCACTTGTTTCCTATTTTTTGCCTATTTTTGTCACCCTTGACTGCTTTTTGCTCATTCAAGTAACTTTTCACTCATTCTTTTGCCATGTTTTTGCCACTTTTGGACCATTTTTGCCACCTGTAACTCATTGTTTTTCCCTTCTCACCTGTTTTTGCTTCTTTCTGACCAATTTTTTTCACTTTGTCTCCCCTTTTTTTACCCCTTTTCACCCATTTTGGCTGCATTTTGACCATTTTTGCCACCTTTAACTTATTTTTATTGCTACTTTGTGCTGTTTTTTTTGTACCACTTTTCACCTTTTAGATCGTTGCTCTTGCAAAGGTTTTTTTTTTTTCCAACAATTTGGCTGTTTGGTTGTGCAGGGCTGAGTAACACTGGTCCTGAAGGTCCTGCTTCTGCAAAAATACAGCACTGGATGGGTTTCAGAGCATATGTTTTGTCTCTGTGTTGGCAAGTTACTTTCTTGTTGGGGGTTTTTAGTCAAAAGAAATTGTGTAATTTTTTATATTTTAATCATGGACCACAAGAACTTGTTAAGGCCAAGCATCAAATCTCCTGTCTAAAATTCACACAAGTTTACTAAAATTTTAGAGAAATTACCTACAATTTCTGTAAAGAATTGGTGAAAAAAAAAATGTAAGTATCAAGTAAAAGAAAAGTTTCCAAAAATGTCTTCAAATACTCCCTTTATATTTCAGTGAAACTATATAAATTTTCCCCAAATTTCCATGTAAATTGCTGAAAAATGTCAAATACACCCAAAAAATTTCTTATCAAATTCCCCAACATTTACAAATAAATTTCCCCAAACTCTGTTCAAATGACAGAAATTCCCCTAACGTCCAAACAAATTTCCTGATTTTCCATAAAAATTCTTGAAAAATTCAAAGGACACCCCAACCCAAGTTCCCAGTCAAACTCCCCCAAAATTTACACCAATTTCCCAAATTACCACAAAAAGCTGAAAAATTTCAAAACAATTTCCCCCAAAATTCAAATGAAATCCCCTAAAAATTGCAAATGCTTTTCCTAAATTTCCATGAAATTGTCTGAACATTTCCAAACAAATTCCTACAAACATTCAAACAGATTTTAAAGTTTCTATGGAAATACAATAAAGGTCTGAATTTCTTGTAACTCTCCCTTTCAAAGTCCACACAATTTCCTTGAAATGTCAAAGAAATGACCCTGAAACCGCCATGAAAATTCTTGAAAATTTCAAAGGATAACTCTTTCCCAAATTCCAAATCTATTTCCCCCCCCAAAATGCAAATAAATTCCCCAGATGTTAATGAAAAGATTTCAAATTTTCAAAGCATTTCCCTCCAAAAATTGTAACAAAATTCTCCAAAATTTTGAATGCATTTCCCAAATTTCCACGAAAATGACGAAAAATTCCAGATACCCCCAAACTTTAAAATAAATAAGTAAATGGATGAATAAATAAATACCATGAAAATACCCCCCAAAATTCAACAAAACTTCCAGTTGGACTCTCTAAAATATGCAAACATTTCCCCAAAATTTCATTGAAAGCACTTGAAAAATTTCGTTCAAATTTTCCAAAATGTCCTAAAAATTCCTGAAAATGTAACAAATTATTTTGACATTACAAGCAAATAACTTAATCTTTAGTGAAGATTCCAATTAGTTATCTCAAATAGGCTATGTTAATAGCAGAAATCATTGTTCTACTATGTTGTAGGAAAGCCAAGATGTATTACCCTCGCATGTTCGTGCAGGGACTTAAGAGGTTAAGACAGTGAAATCTCAAATACTGAGGTTAATAAAAACCTTCAATTTAACTTTGACGGTATCGCAATCTCGGCTAAACCATTATTTACCGCTAGATGGCGGAAGAAAGACACATGGAACGTCGAGAGATTTGCGACTGGCGTAATGTTGCGTTCATTGCAAACAGGTCCAAAATAAGTTTTAAATTGTAATACGTTAATTGCGCATTTTTTGTTATTGACTTCCTATTAGAGGCGTAAAAGTATCATTTGACATCGTCTTGGTGCCTTATAAGTCGTCCGCATTATTTACTCCCCTGTGTATTAACTCTAGCAAAGCAGTATTTCCAACGGCCTGTGAACGCATCACCAAAGCTGCCTTTGACACTTCTAGCCCGACGTAAGCTAATGTTCAGTATGTCTGAAAAGGAGCTGGGGAAAAAGTGGGACCGATGCCTGGCAGACGGTGCCATTAAGTTTGGTAAATATCCCAGAGTTTTCGCGTAAAAAAATAATATCATGTGACTGTATTAAAAAGAAAAGAAGCCTCAGTTTTTCCTGTTATCTACAGCTGTCATTGACTGGGCGAGGCTAACTAGCTAGCGATAAAGGGCTCGTAAAGGACACCTGAATGACCAGTCTAAAATGCATAAGTAGTTTTCTTTATTTAGTTCATAAATGCATCCATTCATGAATATAGTTGCTTTGAAATATATTTGTTCACCTTTGATTTTGTGGTTTGAAAAAACAAACGCGGAGTTGGTGTTATGGTTTAATGAGTGACCGTGTCAAGTGGTGTCTTTCAGACGAATGCGTCAGCGGTCGTTACAACAAATGTTGAAAACAAAAAAAGTTCCCCAAATGCACGCTTCTTGTTTAAAATGTCATCTAAGATATATCTAGAGAGTTTTTAACGTTTAAATAAAAGTAACACTTGAGAAAGCGGTATTTGTTCGGAAACTTTCCATCATCAACGTCCGTCGTTCCACGACAGCTACAAACGCATTCGGCCAAGTCACCAGGTAACACGGTCACTCTTTGAGCCACAACCGCCATTTAGAAAAATAATGTTTCGCGGCTTGACTGCTGTATCTATACGTACACCTTTGGTAGGATAAATGTTGAGCTGTTTTTTTGACGAAATAGTGCTCGCTGCTGAATTCGGCTTACGCATAAAATACTAACAAACCTTTATTTCAACGTAATTAAAACTTTCCATTACGTAGGCGTACTACCTCACAAGTTGTAAGTGGGGAATACCAAAATCAGAAAAGCGTGAGGGGGCGTTGTGTTGTTATTTTTATATCACAAAAAAGGTATTTTGTGTTACTTGGTTTTATTGGCTGCTATTGGACCCAGTGATTTTACACTTTAAAATAAAAACCATGGGTAACACAACAATAAGATAGGATTTTGAATGAGGTTTGGTGTGATGTCACTAACACAGGTTTAGTTTTTTAAGGAGGCTCCTGGCCTAGTTTTTTAAGGAGGCTAAGGATGACTGAACAGCTATTCTACTTTTAAGCAGTATGACAAAAATGAAAGCATGTTTAAAAACACTTTCATAGATAACATTTGGACAGTGTTTTGTAGCTATCAGACCTCCTGGGAATTTAAGCTGCACTTTATATAGAGCACATTCGTGCAAACATGCGTGCAGGAGATTTAGAGAGGCAGTGCTCACACTGAGGATGTAAACACACATGAATCTCCAGTCAGTCTTTAATTTACCTGCATTTTTATGTCTTTCTGGGACAGATGTTTTAGCTTATCTTTATGTTTTTATTCTACTGGTATAGACTTTATTTCCAATTTCATGATGAATACAAAGGATGTTTTACTTTAAAAATTACTGCTCAATGAAAGATGCCATATCCTCAGAGTACAAATGTTTCACTCTTTTCCAGGTACTGGCCTGGGTTTAGGAATCGTCTTCTCTGTTCTGTTCTTCAGACGTAAGTATTTTCAGCACAGATTGTTGTACTGAGTCTCAAATCTCTTATCTTGCTCAGACGTCCTTGACAAAGGGGCAGAGGTCAGAGTGAAAACCTGCAGTGTGTACAAAAACTACAGTCAACAAAAACCAGGGGCCTATACCATGGATCAGGGTTTTCTGGTACTGAGGTAACTTCAGGGTTAACCATAGTAACTTATGCTATGCTATGGATATGAGATTAGTCTTTATTAAACACATCCCTACTGACCAATCAGATCTCTTTATTGTTGTGAGTTGATGGTCAGAAGGAGGGGAGGAACCAACAAATGCCTGTATGATTGTAAAAGCTATTAATACTGTTTACAGAGATCATCCCACAACAAAGTTTAAACATAGCACTGACACCTTCCACATTTTTTAAAAGATATAAGATAAAACAAGCTCTATTTTCAGTTTTCAGTTTCAGTAAATATTCAGTGTATTCCTCTGAGAAGTATCTTAAATTGAATTGAGTTCTATACTTATCTCATTAAATTGAGCATTCATATTTGCATTTGAGTTTAGAACATATAAATTCTGGTATAAAACGTTCCAATAAAAGCTATATTTTTTCCCTTTTGATGAACTAAAAGTCGTTTTAATCAAATTAAGAGTATCAGAGAACATTTCCCCAATGTTGCTTTTTGACAGTGAGGATAAAACCTAACCCTGATCTAGACCAGAGGTTCCCAGACTTTTCAGCCTGTGACCCCCCCATAATCAGAGACTGGGGACTCCTACTTTCCCTTTGGGTGGTTAAAGCATTGTTGTAGCTAACATTTAGACAGTAATGAATATGCCTCTCCCAACAAATACCAACACAAAAGAAAATTCCAGCAAAAAAATATTATTTTCATTAATAATTCATTGTACAAAAGGCAAGAAGCATTATGTCCTGCTGTCATGTGCAAACTAATATTTAAGGATTTTTTAAACTTTATGTTTATGTTTTTACAAAAATGGGTAGAATATACCATTTTAAATCTTTAAGAATAGTAAATTGTTTTTCCCTTCTCTCCCACTGATAATAGTCCATGATGCATCTAGTTTACTAATTGAGGCCACACTCTCCATTGATAGCAAGTCTAAAAAGTCCATCATCCAGTTACGGACACTCCAGCAGTCCGGTTTGTGAGTTTTCCAGTTCATACGTGCAGACAAGAAAGCTAAGGCAACAATGCACTGTGTAGTTCCTTCATATTTCCAAGTATGCACACATCAGGATGCCTAATAATTGTATTAAAAACCATGCGAATGTGATTTAAAGGGTACATATTGTGCAAAAATAACTTTTCAGGTTTTTCTAACAGAAATAAGTGCCCCTGGCCTGTCCACAATCCCCCCAAGAATCAGAAAAATCCATTCCCTTCCCCCCTCTCTTTCTCCACCTTTCAGAAAATGTGTGCTCAAAAGAGCTGTTGTCAGATTTTCCCCTCATGATGTCACGTGGGGAGTTAGCATTGCCTCCAGGTTTGGTTGGCCCTCCCCGCTTGGGAGAAAGTTCCACCCTCCACCCCGATCCTCCTCTCAGATGCCAGCTCAGATGTTGGATCGCTTAGTGGGTTACCCTGCTGACTTTGGTCTGGGAGATTGATGGTTCCAGTCAGGTCATTATTTGGATAAAAGAGTCTGTAACATTGCAACATCAGGAGTGCCACACACATTTCCTGAGAGGGGTGTGGTCAGGGGCGGAGTCAGACAGATCAGTAACATTTAAGGCCACTGACACAGAAACAGCTCGTTCTGAGATGGGCTGAAACAGAGAGCTTTTTAGACATGCAAAAATCCAACACTGAAATGTTTTTCAGCAACAGACTTCACAGGTATGTTTTGGGGACCTCTGAGACCAATATAAACTTGTCTTAAAGGGGTAAAACATGTCCTCTTTAAGAACAGATGTCTTGTGAGGAATAGTTGGTAAATGAGGCTCAATGTCTTAATTCACTAAATGTAACTTAAGTTTTGTCAGAGCAGTGTCATTAGAAATGTGTTATTTTTTTCATGCACTTTAGTCATCTACCAAAGCTTGCAGCAAAACACTTATTTGTGTGTTTTTATAGTTTATGGTGTTAATGGAATAGAATGGAAAACACCTGTCTACTTTAGAAGCAAAAGCAGACATTTTCTTTTTAATAGCATTTTCATATCTGTGCCATTTAAAACACAAGGACATCAGTTCAAAGAAGGTGGCACATAATACTTGGATATGCATCTATAATTGAGAGTATTCACTGGATTTGAAAAACAGTAATATCAGCCATCCAAAAAGGATCATGATGAATATTAATGTTAAGAAGAAGGAGAAAAACAGACAAGGTGTCACAACAGGAGTGTGAAAAGTATTTCACACCTCATTTCTGCTGTGTTTTTTAATAACAACGTGAAGTGCATCTCTGTAATAAAATCAAGTGCTTGTTTTATTCGTAGGGCACACGTGGCCCATTTCATTCGGCTCAGGAGCGGGACTCGGGATGGCATATGCCAACTGCCAGAACGACCTGAGGTCACATTATATGCTGCACAGAATCGAAAAGGTTTGTTTGTGCTATAAAACAAACAGATGGTTAAAAATATTGTGATATTTTATGTGTAGCTGAGAAAAAGCACCATTTCTCTTGTTGATGAAAAAACTCTTGTCTTCTCTCCACAGGAGCAATAGCTTCACATCATCCAGGGACTGTCTTTTTTTATTTTTTCAGCTTGTTTTGTTTGTTTTGTCTGTGGGAGAGTCACCATTTGCACTGTTCTCCAGTTAGATCCTCGTCTCCCTGTTGAACAATCCATCCCTAGTATGACTCTGTATAATTTGTATGTGCCTGATTGGGACAGTCTGTGTTTATTTAATAAAACCATCATAACAAAAAATGATCCTCTGATGAGTCATTCTTTCTCACATGCTGCATAATGGATTTAAATAAGTAAAAAACATAAGGAGCTAAGCTGTAATAAATGGATTTAAAACAGCATCATTACACTTTGGACACTCCAGGTGGAGACGGTTGCACTTGAGGAGTCAAGTGTTAAAGCAGCTTTGAAAAGGTGGGGTTTTCAGTTTATTTCTGAATGTGAGTGGGAGTTTTTTCCTGAAAGGTGTCATGGAGGAAAGAGGGGGCTGCAATGCAAACACTTTCCCATAAGGTGGTGGGCTTGGTGTGGGTGAGTGGGGGTCAGAAGGTTGGCAGCAGCGGATCTGATGTGGCACATGACAGGGGCGTAGTGATAAAGGAGATTAGTCAGTCATGAGGGGGCATGGAAATCGAGAGCTTTGCATATTTTGTTTAGTATTCGACAAAGCTGTTGAGATGCAGGAGTGGGTTTGATTTTACCGGGTGTGCGCTGTTTTGTGATGTTTAATATTCAAGTGCTCTTGTGGGGAGAAAAATAATTAAATGTGTGATTATATTCAGAGAATGATAAGTGTTGACATGTTTTCTGGAATGGGATAATTTAGGAATAATGTGAGGTGCTGTTTGATTTTCTGAAATCTGCTGGAACAGTGGATTTAAATCTGTTCACAGATGCTTAAAATATAACTCAAGTGAAAATAGTGAGCGAGTTTGACCTCGAAACCCGAGAGGACACGCATGTCTACATTATATTCCCTCTTGATAAGAAGTAAACTCTATTTTTTAAGGATTTTAATCTCTTTCTCTGACTATCTTGGAATACTGCTGTTTTTTCATTAAAACAAGTACATTTAAATTGAATTTGAACAGAATTTTATTTATAGGGAGGAGGGAGTTTAGTTTGAATGCAGAGCATGAAGGAGATGTGCTGCATGTAGAGTTTATGGCTGACTTCCAACTCTTGTCTCTCTGAGTAAACATAGTATACAAAGTTTCTCATGAAATTCACTCATTATCACAAGAAATTCAGCATTTTTATCTCTTGTTAACATACATAGGTCAATATCTCAAGAAAACAACCCAAATTGACTCAGGGAAACCAAATAAAATAAATGTATGGATGCATTTTAGCTTACACAAAAACTACTTCTGATCCACTAGCATCAACATTTTATTAATGCCATGGTAAGAAATATTCCAAACTTGCCTCTAATAAGTTGAAGATTTTAAATCTAGTCAAAACCACACTGAAAGCTATATTTTTGGGTAACACTGAACAATTATGTACAAAATAATTGGCATATTTACAAGATGATGAATGAGTAACTACCTGGAAGTTGACCGTTAGTTAGCTGTAGATGGTGAGGGACTCCTCATTAAATTTCTATGGTACTTGATTATGTAATAGATCAGGACTGTTAAATAAGGTGCTCAGAATTCTGTAATGTTATTGGAAAATGCACAAGGGCCTAACTAGTTGCTTTCTTGTATTGTGTTGGGTAATTAGCTTTTTTAAATGTCTTTATTGTGGAGAAAGGACAGTAGATAGTAGCAGCCCCTGAAAAGTGTGTCAACTATTACTGGGTTCTGATGTTGAGATTATTTATTTGCGGAACTTTTAATTCAATTTTTCCATCCATTACTGCAACATCTTTTCGCCAACTTTTGACCCATTTTTGCTGCCTTTGCAGCTTTTCACCCATTTTGTGCCTCTTCTTTCAAACCTTTTCCCCCAGTTATATCCCATTTTTGCTTTTCTTTCACCCATTTCTGCCAAGTATATATACATTTTTACTGCTTTTTGCCCCTTTTTTACATTTTTTTTTTCTGCCTTTTGCCATTTTCTGCCCCTTGAGGAACTGCACAGATCCCGCTGTCTGAAGAAAGCTGAAAACATTGTCAAGGACACTTCTCACCCTGGTCATGCCTTGTTTGAACTGCTGCCATCAGGCAGACGATACAGGACAATGAAAACAAGGACAAATAGATTCAGGGACAGTTTCTACCCAACAGCAATATCCACACTGAACAAAGCCATAGCATAACTAATGCTGCTACTGTTTTAAGGGTTCGTGCAATTTGACGACATATGAATGTTTGATTGTGTGTCTGCTGTGTTTTTTTTATCTTGAACAGACTGGTTGGCACTTAAAATTTTGTTGAACATGTTACAATGATAATAAAGCAATTCTTTTCTATTCTATTCTGTTCTATTCTATTCTTGTCACCCTCTACTGCAACATCTTTTGCATACTTTATCTGTCTTTTGCAAATTTTTGGCCCATTTTTGCTGGTTTTATCCAATGTTTGGCATCTTTTACCTAATTTTTGTCAATTTTGGATCCTTACAATTGTGAAAATTACAGCCTAGCTGTGAAGTCTGACGTTACTTTCCTAATCATTTAGTTCAATGTGCCCATCCACATAGTTAACATCACAAATGAAAAGATAATGTGTTTTATGAAAAGGGGCTCATCTTTTGAAAAGGCTTTTGCTACAGCATGAATAAAAAAATCATAGTTGTTGCTTTGATAAGAGTGGTTATTATTCAGGTTAAAAAATATTATCACAGCTTAACATTATAACTGACCATGATTTTACTGACCCCCATGGGCCCCAGAAAGCTCTACCCTTTCTCCCCCCTTATGGGCAGCCTTAAATAGTAGCAGTAACTGGGAATTCAAGTCAACGTTTATTAATAAGATGGCCTAGTGGTTAGGTTGCGCCCCATGTATGTGGGCGGCCTGGGTTTTAGTCTGGCCTGCAGCTCCTTTCCCGCATGTCTTTCCCTACTCTCTCATCTCTGTTTCTGACTATCCACTGTCCTCCTCTCTAAAAATTAATACATAAAAGCCCCAAAATATATCTCCAGAAAAACATGACATAAGGGAACATATTCAATTTAAGTTTAAATGATTTATAAGGACAAGACCTTTGAAAAAAAAGTTAAAAGCAGAGTAGGGCTGACAAGTTCAATCCCATTCATAGGCATTTGTTTAGGTGCAATTGGTGCACTACTTATTAAAATCACAATTAATTGCATGATTTTTTCTCCCGTTCTGCATATTTTGGTTATGCCATGACAGCTCAAGTCAACCATCATCTGCACCCTGTCTTATCAAACATTTACCTTTTAACTGTTCCCTCACTAACTTTTCAATCCATAGCATGTTCCTTTTTCATTGGTTAAGTTCATGTTAAAATCTCTGATCTACCTTAAAAACAGCTCTAACAAACAATAACCCTTAGTTTAATACAGTGGAAAAATCCAAAAGGACACAAAAACAGTTTTGGGTGCAAAAAAGTTTAATTTTACAATGAGATAAAAAGATGCAATCAATCACGAATAACTACAGAACTTTTAAGATTTATCCAAATTCAATATTTCAATCTTTGACAGCCTGAGAACAAAGATAAAGCCATGAAGTATACTGATAAAATGCTGTCTGATAGATATAGACTATTAAGGAATGATGGGAAGAGAGAGTAGAGAATGACTTGCAGGAAAGGAGCCATCGGCTGGATTTTAATCTGTTGCACCTGCTTCATGGACGTTGTTAGGCTTTTAAAGGAAGTGTACTGAAGTCCCCACATATGATTCCTTGCCCCATAAAGGGTTAAGTCACAACATCATCAAGATTACTTTGTGTAGGTGCCATGTGATTAAGATTAATCCATCTTCATCCCCTGTTGAGGGGGGAAAGTGCTTAAATATTGAAAGGCTAATTACATCTGGTGTAATTTGATCCTTTAAATCAATGCCAGAGAGCTTTTCTTGGTATAATTATTGTAACTGCATGAAAAACCAAGCTGACTCCTTTAATAGACGTGACTCACTACGCTATGAATTTTACATTTGAAATACAAACAAAACCAGGAAGAATGCAGAATTTTAATGCAAGTCCCTCTGCAACTAGACCTAACATTAAGGAAAAGTAATCACCTAAATAAGTCTCATTAATGCAATAACAGTTGACATTAGTTGTTAAAATCAATTAGACCAAACATGGCCAAAAAGAGGACAAAATGAACACCCACACCAGCAGCTTCTATGATGTGAAATTAGCATTTGTTGGCTGTGATTGTGCATGGTTATGCATTAACAGCCCGATGCTTTGACACGCTCCTTCTCAGAAGCTGTACGCTCTGACTGGGAGGCGCGCTGGAGTGGCCGACACAGGGATTAACAGGAGCGAGGGATGAAAAGGCAGCATCACAAGGACCATGATACCTGTGGAGCACTTAGAAGCAGAGCACAGTTTTCTGCTTCCCTGTCACTGTCTCTGAGAATAAAGGGGATTTGTGAAAAGAAGAGGAGCTGCAGCTCAGCGAAGGACTTGTGGAAGCTGTACAATCCCACTTCTTTGAGCTGAGGTGTGTTTCTGAGAATTGGTGCTCGTTCTTTTCATCTTCACTTGTTCCTCTCACCGGCACCGCTCTCGAATGCCTGGTCGAGTCTTTCTCTCCGTGTGCCCTCCTCCAGCGGCTGTCATCATTGTGACATGCTGCTTCGAAAAACCCCTCTGTCAGTCATCGCTCATTCTGGCTCTTAGCTGTGGATCAGACAGGGACATGCTGGCAGGGATGGAGAGATGAGTGAAACTGTGTTGCTTATTTTCATCACGACACTGGTGGCAGTGGAAGTAAAGCCAGGACTTCTGGATATATTTGGACAAGTGGAAGATGGAGATTTCTACCACTCTTGACAGGATGAGGATTGAAGGATTCTCAACACAATACCTCAGCCAACAATGGACCTTAAGTGAGAGTTTTTTCTGCAAAGGAGAACAAGTTTAGGTGTGCTACTTTTCTTAAAAACCTCCAGGAGCTGCTTCAGTGATTGCTGCCAATAGGCAGGATGGCTGACTCTTACACTTCCAGCTTTGTTGGAAGCTACAACAGCAACTCTTCAACTACCAGTGCTTGGAACATCACTGGCAGTGGCCCGTGGTTGCTGGCCTTCATGCTTACTGTCATCATACTCATGACAATTTGTGGCAACATGCTGCTGATTGCGTTAGTGTTTGCCCATCGCTCTTTGCGTTGCACGTCAAACTGCTTCCTTGTCTCTTTGTTCCTCTCTGACCTCATGGTAGCTCTAGTCGTGATGCCTCCAGCCATGCTCAATGTCTTGTGTGGCGCCTGGGTGTTGTGGCCCGCCTTTTGCCCGATTTGGCTCTGTTTTGACGTCATGTGCTGCAGCGCCTCCATCCTCAACCTGTGCGTGATCAGCTTGGACCGCTACCTCTTTATCATCTCACCTCTTCGCTACAAACAGAGGATGACGCCACCTCGGGCGCTTCTGCTAGTAGGTGCTGCTTGGGGTTTGGCAGCTTTGGCCTCCTTCCTGCCGATTGAGATGAAATGGCACAGCTTGGGTCACCGGAGTGGACACTCATCACTTCCTGGATTCAGCAGTAGCAACACCAGCGCCTACTCTGACACTCTTTACCCAGCATCCTACTTTCAGCTGTCACCATCAGGAGGCCTTTCTTTCCAGTGCCGCCTACGTGTAACCCTCCCCTTTGCCTTGGTGGCATCTGTACTCACCTTCTTTTTGCCTTCTAGCGCAATTTGCTTCACCTACTGTCGGATTCTTCTAGCAGCAAGAAGGCAAGCAAAGAGGGTCGCTGCCCTGAGCCACCCGCCGCACCCGCATCCGTCACTTGGGGAACCTTCCAGGCCTCCTTCACCTGGGATGGCAGCAGGGTTGGCTCAGCAAGACGGGGACGACTGCAGCCACCAAGATCCTCCTGTGTCTCAAAATATACCGGTAAGAAACAAGGACCAACAAGTACAACAAAATTTAGACAAAGGGGCGGTTCAGGCTTTACAAGGTCCAATCCCAAAAAGGTTGGGATGCTGTGTAAAATGTAAATAAAAAAAGAATACAGCAATTTGCAAATCCTTCTAACCTCAAACTGATAAACTTTATAGTTTTGTGCATACACAAATCCTGAATTTGATGCCTGCAACAAGTTCAGTAAAAGTTGTGACAGAAGCAGGTTTACTACTGTGAAATTAGCTTTTCTTCAAACAACACTGTAATTGTTTGGGAACTGATGACGTTAGTTGTTGAAGTATTTAAGTGTAATTCATAGCCCATTCTTGATTGATGGGTTTCCATTGTTGTATTTTTTGCACCATACATTTTCAGTGGGAGACAGGACTGGACTGGATGTAGGCTCATCTACTACCTGCACTCTTTAACAGCAAAGCCATGCTGTTGTAACTCATGCAGAATGAAGGTTTGCGTTGTCTTGCTGAATGAAGCAAGGATTTCCCTAAAAAGATATCACCTGAATGGAACCATATGTTGCTTCAAAACCTGAATTCCCTTCTAAGTACTAATGGTGCCCTCACAGATGTGCAAGTTACCCATTCCATGGGCACTAATACACCCCACAGATGCTTGCTTTTGAACTCCTTGTTGATAACACCTGGTTGTTTCTTTCCCTTTTCTCCAAAAACAGTTTGAAATGTGAACCTATCAGACCACAGTGCACTCTCCCACTTAAGGTCAGTCCACTTTGATCAGAGCTTATTCTCAGGGAGAGAAGTCAGAAGCCCTTTTGGTTGTTGTTGATGTATGATTTTTGCTTTGCATAGAAGAGTCTCAAAGGCCTTTGCAAACAGAGTCAGTTTGAGCTTCACATAAAACATGTTTGCACCACTTCTGAAACTTTTGCACATCTCCTGGTTATTTTTGACAAGCTCCACTTTTCATAAAGCAGCGTTAGCCTGTGGAACTGCACACACCTACTACCTCATAATGTCTTGTCACTCCGATAGGATCGTCATGCATGTTCTCACTTTCTGAATTTTATTTCAAAGTTCTGCCTTCCCAAACACTAGGTATGGGAGATGAATGTGAAATATATCCATGCAATGGCTATATGAAACAGTTTATCTGGTGTGTCAGGTTAACAAAGAGAATGAAGTTGTACTTTCTCTCTCCCCAACTTGGCACAGAGCCTTAATGCGTACGCCTGTGCATATTTAACCCGTATGAAGACCTCTATCAGGAGTGGATGGACCCTGTGTTTTCTTGTTCTTCTTTTATTAGGAGAGGGATCCATAGTATCATCTCTACTGCTTTTTCTTTTCACAGATTCAGACCATTTTCCTTGTACTGTGAATTTTCACTATAAATAGAAAAATAAATGCATTGGACCTTGTGTGCAAGGTTTCAGTTCGTGACTTTTTATCTTTTACGGATCTGTAGGATGCATTAAGATGCAGCAATATACTTTGTTAAACAACTAAGTGTTCTTAAGCTCATGTTATAATATCCATCACAGAATGATGCTGGTTTTTAATGCAGTGCTGCCTAAGGGGGTCGAAGGTAACAGAAATTCAATGGCTTTGCCCTTTATATGTAGAGATTTCTCCAGATTCTTAGAATATTTTGATGATATTATGGACTGTAGATGCTGAAATCTCTAAATTCCTTGCAGCTGCATGCTGAGAAATGCTGTTCTAAGACTGTTTGAGTAGTTGTGCATGTAGTTTTTCACAAAGTGGAGAACCTTGAACTATCACTGAGTTTTTCAGGAGTGATTCCTTTATACCCATTCATGTCACTTACGTTCTTACCTGTAGAATGCTCAAGGTGTTTTCCACATCTCTCCTAGTCTTATTTTGCTCCTGTCCCAACTTTTTGGAATGTGTTGCAGATATCAAATCCAGAATGTGGTAAATTATAACATTATTTTGTGCTTTTGAATGTAGGTTGAAAAAGAATTTGCAAATCACTGTATTCTGCTTTTAGTCACATTTTACACAATATCCCAACTTTTTTGGAATTGGGTCTTGTATTTTAAGGTTATTTTTTTTAGTATTTTATTTGATTCTATTGAACAGGTAAACTTGATATTGACAGGAAACATTGAAGGCAGTGTGAGGATGAGAAGCACCAAATAGCGTCTGAACAAGGAGTTGAACCTGCAACCAGTACGACTACAGCCTCTGCAGACGTGGTGCCCCGTTGACTACCTGGGCTAAACCGGCGTCCCACAATTTGACTTTCTAGAAATCTTCAGTTCCAAGAAGAAGGCAGGCTTTCATGCCTCAGCGGTAATTCAGAAATAGCAGACTGGCCTTTAAAGTAGAGCACAACTTAATGAGAGTAGGAGTTGAAAAGGTTGTGAGAGGCGAAGGTAGCACGAAGATCACCACTACATTACACTTGTCCGTCTATTGTAAGAGATTTCATTTCCTTGACATTTTGAAGTTTTGGATAATACAGTTTGTACCCATCAGTCCCTTAAAGTGCCAGTTGTACTGCTGAAATCTACTTCTAGGTCTAATATAATAAAAGTGCAGCTTTTCATCAAGATTTTGTTTTGATGGCTGTAAATCACTGCTGGTTTTGAATGTTCAGACCTTAAAGAAAACAGCTGGAGAGCTTTGTCTTTCTTGTATTGCTGACATTTCAGAGACCCACAGTACATTAGGAGTCTAGACGCACTTAACTGTTCTGATGTACTTGAGAATAAAAGCACCTCAAAGTTTACTAGTCGGGGAAAAAAGGATGTGTGATTTAGCCTTACATTTGGGGTGTTTTATGCAAACCACTCAATGTCCGCTGTTGCTTTGACATCATACTGCAGGTCAGAAAATGTGAGCACACTCATGTTTTGACATTGCTGTGAGATGTTTGAATGCTTGCATTCTCTCCAATGAAGCTGTAAAGTAATAAAAGAGCACTGATGTCAAAGAATGTTGCATAACAGCATTGATGATGAACCTATAGTGAGTGTTATATAAACATACCTGTATGACCGCAGGATCGGTGAGATGAAAAATCCCTTCACTTTCCAGCAAAATCTCCATCCTAAGAATGTAAAAAGAATCAGAAGAGGTGTAGTTATTATAAGCTGCAGCTTTCATATCATTTCAGGCTAAAAATGTTCTTCAGTCAGTTTAACCAGAATGAATAAAAAGAAAGTGAATGAAAGGGATGAGGTCTAAAACCTGCAATGAAAGCTTGCAGAGAAAATTACAGACATTGTGTCAGATATGCAACCCTCGTCTGAAAGGGTCACAGCCGCATCGTCTGCCACATTTACCAGCAGAGAAAAACACTCAGGCACAATAGAATAGTCACTTCTGCTTTAATTTGCAAAGAACTGAACAAATTAAGTATAACCCTGTGACATTTTGTTTTTCCATTGGGTAGTTTTTGAGTAATCTGTGTTTTTTTCTTCAGCACAAACACTCTGCATCAGCCTCTACCAGCTTCCAATCACAGAGAGCAAAAGACACAAGAGAAATAGTCAAATCTATTATTATTCTAGATGTCCTTTGTATCATTTTACGCTTAGCTAGACTGACGCTTGAAATGTTTGGGTTGTTGCCAACCTCCACTACAGTTTTAAACCAAAATATGGATTCTAGCACTGGCCTGATTGGCTGGAAATTGTCTGCGATGATTATGCATCAAATATAATGGAAAAAGTGATCAAGACAGGGGAAGTATTCTACATATAAGCTACAAAATGTGCCAGCTGACTGGAAGTTAGATTTGCTCTTTAGCTCTTTAAGGTCTGTCTGCTAGTTATAAAGCTAACAGCGAGCTGATACTTGGCTCAGCTTTGCTAGAGTAACATTTAAGCTGTGGAAAATATCTAGCATGAATTACAACAAAAGTTAGAAGAAAACTAAGAGTATGGTTTAAAGCAGGCTGATGGCTAACAGCAATGTTAGCAATGACTAGAAAAAATGTTTAAGGTTAAAGGGATCAGATGAAACATTCATCAAAACATGAAATATTTGGGTAACATGCCAACTTACTGAGACTGGTCATAGTGAGACCAACACCCTATAAACATTAATTCTGATGTCAATAGGCTCAGACGCTAGAGCAGGTGCCCATAAACAGAGACTACAGTCCTTGATGCACTGGTTGTGGGGTCAAATCCTGATCCCGGCACTGTTTGATGCATGCCTTCCCTCAGTCTCCCTCCCCATATTTCTTGCCTCTCTCTCTCTCTTTAGCTGTCCATCAAAATTAAGGCAAAAAGCTGTTGAGAGCCCAATTTTGGCCACCCAAGAAGACAAAAAAGAATATTAGGGAATTGTTAAAAAAAAAAAAAAGATATATATATATATTTATATGTATATATATATAAGAAATTAATTAATTCTTCTTTAATGAAAATAAGGAGCTATAAATCCCTAATTATCAGGCAAAAAGTCCAAATTATGAGATGGAAAGTCAAAATAATGAGCAACTAAGTCAGAATTATGAAATTGTAAGTAACTATGACAGTAAAATATGAGATAAAAAGTTATATTTCTGACAAATCTCATAACTATGACTCCAAGCCTCATAATTTTGACATTTTATCTCATTGTTAACATTTTTGACTTATTTTTTTTCGATTTTTCTTTTCTTAATTTTGACTTTTTAAATCAGAATTTTGACTTTTTATCTCACAACCAGTAACTTTTTTTCCTTAATTATCACGAACAATCTCCGTATGGCATACTAAATTTCTGCTTTATCTCATTATTTTGACTTCATTATTTCTATATTTTAATCTGATAGTTATAATTTTATCCTTAAATGTTCTCGTCTCATAATTTAGTCTATTATCTCATGATTTCAATATCATTTTACAATTCTGACTTTGTCTTATAATTTCAGCTTTTTTTTCTAATTTTGGCTTTTCATTTAATATTTATATCAAAATTCTGACCTTACCTCAAAATTGTGACTTTTTATCTCATAATTTCCACTATTTCTGTCACGATTTCAACTTTTTGTTTTGTAATTTTCACTTCATTTCCTAATTTCTACTTTTTATCTCATAATTATGACTATTTGTCTTAGAAATTTGACTTTTTAGCTGATAATTATGGCCTACTATCTAATTATTAAGACTTACTATCTCATAATTTTGTTTGATATATTTTCTTTAATGATTACCTTCTTTTTATATATTTTTTTCTTTTTTAAGAAGGTAGAACTGGCCACCCATAAAAAGCCCACAAAGTAATCTTTATAAAAAAAGACTGAGGTCTATGTAGGTTTGTGATTTAGCTGCAGAGCTAATAGCAAGCGTTCTTTTATGGTAGCTTAGCTAGCATGAGGACTAAAGCAGAGAGAAACAGCTAGCTTCCATCAGTTCAACTTTTGAACATCAGGTACTAACATGAAACATTAGTTTCTTTTTTATCAGTACAAAGGAAAAATTAAACACAAACTTTTGCTCAGAAAGTTCTTCAACAGGTAAGCTAACTCCCTCTAAAAGAACAGTGCTTAACTGAGCTAGCTGTATTATTTTAACCTTGCAAAGCAGATGGATAAGCCCGTTTCCTTATTTTTCACTGGTAAATCCATCTTGCAAAGTTCCTGTCTGAACCGTTTGGGACCGGTTAGAAAGTGACAGGACCAATCAGCGACGAGGGGCAGTACTTTCGGGCGCGACGGAGTTGTGACGTATGCAAGCAGCAACAAGAGGGCGGCGCAATTATGGCGGAAGAGCTTAGCATAGATGCTGCGAAAACACCAGTTTTATCAGAACTTGACGACATTTCTTCAACAATAGACAGCGGTGAGTTTTTCTTTTCAAAAACGACAAAGGTCGTGTACTGACATGTCTAAAGTTGCCACAGTTCACAGCGTTATGCAGTTGTCTTTGGAGTTTATACGTCCTTAGGCGCACCTCGGTCACGGCTACGTCACCTGTTTTGTTGCTCTGATTGGCCCCTAAAGATGTGACAGACAGAGTGTTCATCCAATCACACTCGGAGTTTTTTTCAAATCCTCTGCCCTTTCCCAAATACTTAGTATTGAAGGTTTTCCAGATGGGTTAGAAACACATCCATCTGGCATCTCAGGTTAGTAACACTTGTCTTCTCATCAAAGTTAAGAGAGAAAATACGCATTCATATTAATATATAAATGAAGTCAAATCGATTCAAAATGTAATTAGCTCATAAAAAAACCTACAAAGAATCATTGAATACCAATAAAGATCCACAGGGTAATTGTGTATTAGTTGTAGTTTTACCTTTCTAATGTTGTATACTGTCCACAGCCATCAGTGACCAGTGAGCGCCGTCTGGCTCACAGGCAGGGGCGGAGGGCGCTGAAAGCCAGTCTGACTCTTGGAGTCCTCCTGGGACTTTTCTTCAGCGCTTGGCTTCCTTTTTTCATCACCAACATGGCTCAGGTGAGTTAAGGGACCAGACACTGTCTTCACTACATGACACAGTACTTAGGTCGATAAAAAAAAGAAACAACCAAGCTGAGGCTGAAAATTCAGACAGTTGTTGTAAATGCAGTGTCTTTAAGTTGTCCCCAGAAGCTGAACCAATCTCCTAAAGACCTCCATTTACCAAACCTGACAGCAAAAATATACATGCTCAGAGTCTAGAACAAAAGACTTTCTCATAATTTAATATGCATAGTCTGTCTGTTTCAACTAAATTATAGTCGGGGTCTGAAATGAACACCTACTGAGCATCAAATGTGGGTAGACTTTACACTTGACACTCAGAATCGAGTTTTCTTGCCAAATATAAATTTTCACAAAAGGAATTTGAACCACAACTGATAACAGCAATAGCATCTGGCATAAAAAGCACGGACTACCACTATTTTGATCATGAAAATAGGGATAACATTTTCTTGCTTTTCCTGACTTTATTCTCAAACACAGTTTTTGAAATAAAAAAAATCTGCAGTCTGCTAATTAGTGACCTTGGGCATATCGCTAATCCAGGGGTGTCCAAACTATGGCCCGTGGGCCAAATGTGGCCTGTGGTGCAGTTTTGATTGGCCCGCAGCAAATTCTAGAAATTAAATGAAATCTGGCCTATATTATATTTCTAACTCCCTGATGAGTTTCAGCAGTAAATAGCAGTACCAATAATATTCTAGGGGGGGAGCCAGTGGCAGCAGTGGCCAATGAAATCTGATTGGTATCCCCAAAAACCTGGAAATGATTGTTTGCCATTCCGGCCTTTAAATCGAGCATTTAGTGTTAGTTCAGGCTGGCCACACAGTGAAGCTCTGCTCTTGTCAGCTGATCTAAAGCAAGCCCTCATCAGCTGACAGCCAGCTGATTCACTCTAAGCATGCGATTGGCTAATCGCTGCCTTATTTAAACTGCTCTTGCCTGGCTATGCTCTGCTGCTCTTGCAACCCTCCTCCACCCCAGCTCCTCCTTTATTCTGCTTCTGATTTAATCAGTCATATAGCTCGTCCCATGGATAAATAAGTGGCCCCAGTGTCCTTACATATTTCTGTATGTGGCCATCAGTGGATAAAGTTTGGACATCCCTGCCCTAATTAGTACTAGACATGCTCTTTAATAAGAGCAAAGAACCAAACTGAAAGATTTTCTTTGTGGAAAAAATGTTTTACTCGTCTTCCATCCAGCTTTAACTGGTTTGGTATATTGACTGACTCCACTGATAGTGAGCAACAATAATAGCTGCCCCTGATATGTTATGTTATTTACTCTTGGTGGTGCAGCCTATACATCATGTTTTGTTGCTCTGATTGGACCTGAATGTGACAGACAGAACATCCATCAGATCATCCTCTGCTTTTATTTTGAAAGGTTCTGCCCTTCCTTAACACTGTTTATGGGGTGTTGCTCAGATGGATGTAAAATATACTGTATATAGTATCAAACCCTGCTTAAAGTCATGTATGATTCAAGCCCGGCCTTATTTGATTGAAAGATGCACACTAGATACAGTCACATTAGCAAATTAAAGCCCCTGGATTTAACCTAGCTTGTTTCCATCCCCTTGTATCTATGTGATGACCTATAGCTAAAAATAAATAAGATGGCATCAACAAAAATGTTGCAACTAATGGGTTAGAATCTGTATTCCACTGGTTTCAGTTCCTATACACAGTCTACAGTTAGAATAAGATGTATCAGTGTCTATCTGTCTGATCAAACAAGTCTTCGATAGTAAATCTATAAAAGAAAGAGATTAAAGGGGAGAATAGCTTAAAACTCTCCAGGTTTCCTTCACCTTTTTGCACATTCAAGGGTTGTGTTTTCACAAAAAACGTTTCAAAAGTCAAGTGTTGATTTTCTGTCTTTGAATAGCTCTTCTAATCCATACATCCCGTTGACTCACAGTTTTGGTGTGCACTGAAACAGTGTGAGGTAAATGCATATCAAAAGGAGAAAAGGACAAAAAAAAAAAACACTTGGAGACTGTTCTATATTTGTTATGGCCATCCTTGGCGTCACATACTTGTCAAGCGATCCAACAAAGAAATAGACTGGCATTTCAGCTTTGCGTGGCTGACTCATACCAAAACCATGAAAACAACAAACAGCCATGTGCCATTAATAATTGGTCTTATTTTTAAGTTGTTGATTTAGATCTGATTAGACAACCTCACACACTCATTACTCAGCAAACAGACATCGGAAAAAACCTGGGTGAGAGTAAATGAATGTCAAAAAACAGCTTCATCTAAATTGGTAATGACACTTGTCCTGTTTTTCAAGCTTTCAATGATCCAGTCATTTTGATTTCCCATCTGTGCCCTCTCGCCTCTCCCCTACACAACACAGAGCACAGAGACTTGACTGTGTCTGCTCTCTCCTTCCTTTTCACACTCAATGTGGTGTGTGAAACGCACCCCTCCTTTTCTGTCCTATTCCCACCGCCTCCCCGGCTCATCTTGATAGTATTGGAAGCTCTCCTTTAACAGCTGTCTCCTCCTTCAATGTCCTTATCTAAACCAAATCAAAATCTAAAGATTCAACATCAACAGGTCTAACAAAAATACACAAACGTGGTAGAAAGTTCTATTCAGGGAGAATCAGAGGTTCCTGGAGAAAAAGAAAAGTGACTGGCAACACATGAGAAATGTGGGCAAAAAGATCCTTCCTTTTCTATGAAGACAGATGAATATATTTGAATATTTCTGCATTTATTTACCGATTTCTTGCTTTCTTTTTGTCTGTTTTTACTCAAGAGCTAAATTATTCACATTTTTTTTGTTAGTCTGCAGAAACTTCAAATATAGGGGCGAAAAATGATAATAAATGTCAAACACATAAACAAACCATCCAATTCAATACATACTTATAGGATTCATAAACTAATGTGGAGGATTTAACAGTTCTATTCTGTGAAAATTTAGTGCCATATAATTTTGCAGTTAATTCATCATTGATGTATGCCTTATGCCTAAATGTCTGCATTTTGTTCCTGTCTTCATCCAGGCAGTGTGCGAGTGTGTCCCTCTTGCTCTCTTTGACGCCATAACCTGGCTGGGCTACTGCAACAGCACCATGAACCCCATCATCTACCCGCTGTTCATGAGAGACTTCAAGCGAGCTCTGGGGAAGGTCCTACCCTGCTGTTTCTCTCGGGCAGTCAGACGACCCTCACCAGCGCTCTCCCTCTCTCTCAGAAACTCAGGAGAGCCCAACAACGCCAGCAGCCCTCCGTCTCCGCTGGCCTCTGACCCCACTCACCCCCCGGCCACCGCCACTGATGCCGTCAACCTGCTGGACGCTGAACACGCTGGCATCGAGCTGCCTCTTTTGCTGCCCAATCAGGTCGACAGCCTGGATTAAAAACCAGCTGCAGAGCCAACTATATATGTTTTCTGTCAGGGTTTATGAGGAGAGAATTACTCAAAAGACTCAAGTAAGATTGTCGGAATACTTTTTGATACCATGTGTTTTAAAAATTATTCAGTTTAGTTACCCCATCTTCAATATTCTATCATCTTTAGTGTCAAAAAGTACCGAAGTTTTACTCTTCATTTTCAGACATACTTTTACAAAAAGCTGCTGGGAGAAAAGAGTGATGTCTTGATTCAAAAATTTATGCCCTCATTTTCTAATTATGTAACATTTCCAATGTATTTGTGCAAATTTAGAGTGCGGTACATGACTGCCTGGGACTTTTTTTTTTGCAGTGGTTTAAAAACAGGTTTGGGGTAGAGAGACATTTTTTTTCAGGGGTGACATCAATACAGATCCTGATTTTAAGTACATGAGACCAACAACCAACATTTAACCGATATGATTTAATTATGACAAACAAAAATGACTTAATGTGACAAAAGTAAAACTGGACGATCAAAAAACCCCCACTAAAATAAGCCATTAATTAATTTACCTCTGTCTGTTGGCACAAGAAACAACTCAAAGCAACACAGCAGCAGCAGGAAAGCAGGGAGTATTTTGTACATATAAGGGAAAATTAAGATTTGTTCATCAGGAGAGAAAATGTTTTCACCTAAAAGACACATAATGGTCACAGACAAATGTCTACAAAGGCTGAAGTCTAACTAAAAGAGGATCACTAATTCTGATTTTAAAGGTGACATGGCAGCTGATACATCTCATTTTAAGCTGGAATAAAAGTCAATAGGCTCTTTTCTACTTGTGTTGTTCTGCTTTACAGGATCAAGAGAGAAACATCTATGTAACAGGTACCAGAGTCTGAGCATTAGCAAGGCTAACTTCTCTTGACTGCATCAGTTGCTGCAGGCCTTTTTCAACTAAAAATTCCCCGAGGTTAACAGAGGAAGATGGATCTACCTGCATAAACTCACTCAGGAAGCTACAACTAATATTTACTTTAAACTGATAAAATTTACTGTTAGTCTGTGTAAACTTCAGTCTATCAAAGTGAGAAAATGAATGAAACACATAATCGCTGGATTTAAGTTTTAGATCCATTTCTTTTGGATAAAATTGGAAACATTCAACTGGTCAGGCATCAAGACTCATCACCTCCTCCTCTTCATTTATCTCATGAATTCTGGCTAATCAATAGTCATTGGTTAATCAGTATTCTTGGCTACCATTACACCATGAAGACAAAAGACATTCTAAAAAATGTTGATGTTTGGACCCTCAATAGATAACTTACTGAACAAAGAGACAGGACAAACAAGCACATCAGTATAGAAGGATTTGCATGCATACATCTTATTTTACTCCATTTCCCTGAGATAGCATGGAGGTTTGGTCATTTCTTTGAATTTTCTTGTTATCTTGGGTAAATTAGCTTTATTTCTAAATGATAGGGAGATAAATAGGTAGAAATACATGTATGAAACTAGAAAAGCACTCAGAGAGTGCACACCTCCGCCATTAGCCCTATCTCCCAATAGTAACGAATCCTTTAAAAAATTCCTGGATCCAGACGGTGTCCCGATCACTCCCAAACCCTAATCAGTTCTTCCATATGCCATTTCTGACATTTTCTGAAAATTACATCAAAATCTGTTCATAACTTTTTTAAGTTATGTTGCTAACAAACAAACAAACCCTGCCGATCACATAACCTCCTTGGCGGAGGTAATATAATAATAGCAACAATCATAATAATAAGAACAATGATACTAATAATAACAATTTACTGTAATTATTATTATCATTATTATTTTGGCCAAAATGTTTTGGAACAATTTTACAGATATCATTGGAGTTCTTGCCATTAGATTAATGCCAGCTTGCAGTTCCTCTATAAGGCCACAGGAGGGCAGTGGTCAGTCATTAGCCTTAATATGACAAAACCAACCTCAACTGTACATTGATGAAAATAATAGAAATTTACTGTTTAGCAGTAAAGTGTGGAATTTTAAAAGAAAAAGATGAACATAAGGCCTAAATAATAACAATAATAATAATAATAATTTTTGTTATTATTATTATCATTATTATTTTGTTATCATTTTTATCAGAATAATTAGTAAATAAGTCAAAATCCTGAGAAAGAAATGTATAATTATAAGTACATGAAGATTAGAAGATCCATGCTGGCTTTTAACATATCTTGATTAGTTAAAATGTTTCAAAAATTTACAATTAATGTGTTTAAATTAAGTTCATTTTGGCCAAAATGGTGTGGAACAGTTTTGGAGTTCTTGCCGTTAGATTAATGCCAGCTTGCAGTTCCTCTATAAGGCCACAGGAGGGCAGTGCTCAGTCATTAGCCTCAATATGACAAAAACAACCTCAACTGTACATTTGTGAAAATAATAGAATTTTACGGCTTACACTCTACGTAAAGCTAAGGCTAAGTTAAAAACATTAGATCTTAACCGGTGTGTCCTCTGTCTTGTCATACCTGAGGGGTTTACACACCGTTTTGTTCTTGAATTGCTAATTGCCCTGTTTGACAGTAAGCATGACTCTCTGCTGCCCTCCTGTGGCCAAAGCCAGGAACTGCAACCATATAAAATCTGTCAAGCAGCATCAATATAAACCGTACAGCAGATAATACTTCCACTGTGTTTTTACGCTAGAGGTCATTAAACAAAATTAGTAGTAATATGGAATTTAAAAAGAAAAAGATGAACGTAAGGCCTAAATAATAATAATACAATTATAATAATAATGATAATTATCATAATAATAACAATCATAATAAAAAAAATTGTTATTATAATTATTATTTTATTGTTATAATTTTAATAAAAATAATAATCAGAAAATCCCTCAGAGAGCGCAGACCTACGCCATTAGCCCTATCTCCCAATAGTAAAGAATCCTGTAAAAAATTCTTGGATCCACACAGTTATCTGGTTCACTCCCAAAATCTAATCATTTCTTCCTTATGCCAGTTCTGACATTTCCTGAAAATTTCATCAAAATCTGTCAGTAACTTTTTGAGTTATGTTGCTAACAAACAAAGTAACTAACAAACTAACAAACCCTGCCGATCGCATAACCTCCTTGGTGGAGGTAATTACTGTATGTCTAGATCTTCTGTAGATGGAGTTTTTGTCATTTTTTTCTCTGGCACACATTCGCAACCCCCAAGAAAGAGCTTTGCGACCCACTTTTGGGTCCTGACCCACCAGTTGAGAACCACTGCCTTAAACCACTAGGTCGCCTGTGCCCCAATTCTCTTCTTTTTTAAGGCTCACACATTTATGTTCATAAAAATGTATTAGCATCTGTATACTGGGGTTGTGATTCTCTGCATGTTAAGTCTTCTGGTTTTCTTTCGTGGCGCATTAGTAGTCCAGGCCGTATTGACCAGTCGCTGTAGGTTCAGGTGTAAACAGGTGTGGGAATCGGCAAACAGACAGCTGTTAGTAAGGATCAGAACCTGACTAAACTAAACTACTTTCCTTGTTTTGTAGATGTTTTTTTCAAATTGTGAATGACATTAAACTGATCATTGATTTCAATACATCATATCACATTTGCAATATGGGTCCAAATAAGTTAGATATTTTTTCAGATTCTTTCAGCCCCTGGAGCTGGGATGGGGGATTAGCATGAAGAGCTTTGTTTTTTCCGTATTTCTGCATGTTCTCTCAAAGATATGGACCAAACACTGCAATACCACCATTAATCATGGAGGTAGTGTTGAGAAATGTAGCCACCAGTTCAGGCCAGAGCAGCAAAACACAACAAAGAGGAATGATTTGAACAATGGCAGACTTTGACTTTAATTTTCTCATCTCCAAATACTGTGAGTTGTTAGAAACTACAAACATATATATGGTGTTGGCTCATCTAGGCACAGAAACATGTAAATACAACTGGGTGGAGGATGGACAGAGCAGCAACAGAGGAGTCGTGGAGGTCTGAGTGAGCAGTGACCTCTTGTGGACTGATTTTTTTTTTTAATATCGACTCCAATGTAGTATGTATGTAGGCAGTGCAGATTTATTTTCACATGTAAAGAGAGCGGCATTCTTCAAAAGAGTGGTCAATCATTGCATTTTAAGATTTTAAGCTGTTATATAACATCAAATTTATGTAAAACCTCTTGGACGGAAGATGACTTGAATTCAGAATAGCATGATAATAACTGTAATAGCATAACCTGGTTAAAAACGATATACATGCATTTTAGTTCTATAGTTTGACCCATGACCCATCTGTTAACATAGAAAAGGTGGCGTTCATGACCTATACTGCAACCAGTCAGAAGAGGGAGCTTTGAATCTTTTGGCATCATTTTAGGCACGTATTCACCATCCATTTTTAATACAGCCTATGCTGGTAAACCCATCAGTCTCCAGATTACACATATTTACTTATGCGGTTCTTTCCAGTTATGACACAGAAATTAACATTATAAAAACACTATTAAAAAACACTAAAGTTAATACTTTAACAACTCTCATCTTCAGTTTGAACTGTAACTGAACTCTGCTGACTCTGTTAAGCAGCACTTCACATTTAAAAGATCAAAAACAGAGAGGATTAAAGATCTTAAAGAAGACAAATTCTCTGAATTACCTCCTCAGCCTTGTAGAGATTAAATGACTGTGATAATATCCATAGCAACAGAGACATCTGACACAAACAAGAAGGGTGAGAGGAACGCAGATGTCACCTTTTGTAGCATCATCCAACATCTCTGATTATTTGGAGCTATTAGATCTCACAGTAAGGCTCTAAATAAATTACTAACACTATTTACAGTTTGTACATTTCTAAATGTTATTGAATTAGCTAAAAACATCCATTGGTCAGCTGTTAATTCAGAGGCTTTTCAGCGGAGGCTGCCATATGTGTGCATTTCTATCTCTGGCATGTCAGTGTGCTGAGAGTGGATTATTTTCTCTGACAAAGCCCCCAAAACTTGAGAAAATGCGCTTTTACAGTGAAGCAGCTGGTGCTGTAACATGCTCCCTACAAGTCTGGCTGCCTTTGTTTGTATGTGTGTTCTGTCGTCCATTGTGTATCATCCCAACTCCATGATATGTGTTCATTCTCAGGATCCTCTTCAGCATCGCACTGGCTATTTAAATCAGAGGCAGCGCTGTCATTTGTGGCAGCCTCCTCAGAGGTTAAATTGTTCCTAGACTGGGTTTGACTCTCTGGTTCTGTATCGTTTAATGAGTCTAGAAGGTCGGAAATATCAGGGATGTCCCAGCCATCACCTACATCCTCCGTCTCTGTTGCCTCTTTTGCATTTTCGATGTCTTCTTCACAAGTCTTAACCGCCTCAGTCTCTGCCTGTTTCTGGGTCTCTGTCACTTGTTTGTCATCAGGACTTTGGTCCGGGACGTCCACAGTCTCTTTTGAAATTGTTTCAGGCTGAGAAAGAGCAAAAGATGCTCCTGGGACTTCTTTAGTGGGAACTCCTACCGCCACCAGGATGGTGTCCATCTGACGCATGTAGTCCAGGTGGCCGTTCACCTGCGAAACACAAACATCATCAAGTGTCTCTGGGTAAAAGTGGATCCACATTTCTTTGTAAATAACAGGGTTTTACAATGTTTTTAAAATTTGCTCACATGCTTTTTGTACAGAAACGTATCCTATTTCTAACAGTACATGACCAGGTAAACAGTGTAAGGTGCTCCTGACATGTCAAATACATTTCCACTCTTATGTCAAACATAAAGCCTCTGAGATTTTACCTGGTTCAACAAAGAAACAATCAATGAAAGCTGAAGTGTGGAGGCTCATATGGAGTCTAGTTTGTTGGATGAAGAAGGCATCGCTGTGCCAGCAGGGGCCTTAATATTTTTCTTGTTTTGATTTATTTCACTGATAAAACACCTGCTTTAAAGTGCTAATAAAGTTCTGTATTTCTATCGCGAATGTATCATTTCATCTAATTCATCTGCTAAATTTTTGACCTGCAATCTTTTAAAGCATCAGGTCTACAGATGCATTTCTGTTTCAGCTCTACTGTGTGTTTAAGCCTCTTTAAGATCACTATTCTGGTTTTTCTTGGTGTTTTGGTTCATCTTTAGTTCTCATTTGATAAACATTTGTTAGCATCAAGATTCCTACATTCTTTTAAAAATCAATTTAAAACCTTTTTAAGAGCTGGACTGAGACAAATTATTACAACTCTTTGCATGATAACAGTAAAAAAAAGAAAAAGATTATGAAATGTCAAATGGTATAGGACAAAGTTTTCTTGGTCATGAGCACCCAAATTTGATGATCTCTAGCATACTTAATGCCTTTATGCTAGCAATATACAGTGTTTTGATATTTATCATAGCACATCCTTGCAGGTGTGCTGAGATTATTATAAACAGATTAACTTTTCATGAAAGATCTGAAAATAAAGGAAGGCTGCCAGGATGTTTAAGTGGGCAACCAGGTATCCCAGATGCTGTAGAACTGGAGATTATTAAATCAGTGTGACAATGTATGTGAGGGGTCTGGAGTCTTCCCCTTACAAAATTTAGAACATCTAACACTGAATTCACTGAATTATGGGGACTATTTATGCAACAATTTGTGTAGGAAGATGATTAAAATCATATTAAGTTGTCTAGAAGGCAAAGATTGGATCAGAACTTGTCTTAGTCAAAGTGCTTTCTGAATTTAAGACCTCTCAGTGGTAAAAATCTCACTTTTAAGGCCTTAAATATATATATATGCACTTTAAGACTATGTAAGACTTTTCAAGGATCTGTAGGAACTCTGTAATACAGAAGAGCATGCAACAGCTGAAGGAAAATATGTTGGTGCTAGAGACTAAAAAGGGCAACATAGCACTCTGTTAAACCAGCAGTTGTCGGCCTTTTTTCCTTTGAGACCCCCCAAGACATGTAAAAAAATGGGGAAACTTTGTGGCCAAAATTAACATATATTTTAATTATTTTTTTGTGTAAATCCAAACAGAGTAGCCCTAAACACAAATTATTATACCCAAAAAACATTGTATGTATTATTTATAAGTGTTATACCATGATTTCTGTTAATAAGTACAAATCTAGCTTTAATGACCCCACGCCCCCCTAAGAAGCTCCCAGACCCCAGGTTGGGAACCAAGGCATTAGACAACAATTTTAATGCTAGAGCTGCTGCCCCCTGAGTGACCAACGAGAAGAACCTGCAAAAGATCACTGCTAGTTTCACAGTGAAAGTATGGAAAGGTAAACCTAAGAGTCAAGAATGTGGTTATAATAAGGGTTGGGTATCGTTTGGGATTTCAGTTCTAAATCAGTACTTCTTAAACCATGTGGATGCCTACACAGTGACTGTATTAACACTTTTGAGATTAAAAAAAGTGTTTTAACAATGAAAAATGTCAAAAAGAAATGTAAAAGACGCCAATGTAAACATGGGATGAGAAAAGGAAACAGGTGTAACTTCTTCAGTTAAGAGGCTAAGACAAATGGGTCAGTATGACAGTAGGTCAGCAGGTCAGTCATGAGTAGGTATCTCCTAGTAATAATACAATTGTTTGTAGTGAAACCTAAAACTGTATGAGTAAAGTTGCACAGATTAAGAAAGTAAAGACAAATACAGACGTTTTACCATAAAAACATAACAGAGTTTGTTCTAAAGGTGACTTCTTCTCAGTAACAAATCTCTTTCAGATTAGCAGTTAGGTTTACTGGATGCTAAAGTTTTATTGACTTTAGGCGAAAGAAACTAATCACATACATAGGAATGTTTTTCATTAAAAACCTATTAAAACACTTTAAACCCACATTCACACATGGAGATTATTTTTGGCACAATCATATTTATTTTAGAGGAAAAATGGCTACCCCATCCCTCCCATTTAACTAATTTTTGATTAATTTGGAATGCATCCGTTTCTTTTTACAGTGCAATGTATGTTATTTTTGAAGACAGTGCTGTCTGAATAAGTGGCATCTTTTAATGATTAGAGTATAAACTTGCTGGCCTTTTCAGTTTCATTTGGAGCAGTACTACATCCACTTTAGAACTGTTTAGGTATTTCTGATACTTAGAGTCCTATGTGCGGTTTTTATGGTTTATTTAATTTTGGGCTTTACTCATATTTCACTCATCTGTCCTGACTTTCCATGTTTGCACATGACCCTGCAGTCTCATGCCCGTATATGGGCATAAAAGAGACATTTTTTATGGTAATTAGGACAAATGGGCAAGAGCTTCCGGCTTAGGAGTACGATGCAGTTTAAGGAAGTGTCAGGAATCTGATGCAGATTTTTCTTAGAGCTTTTCTTCAGCCCAATAAGAGCTGGTTATGATTATGTTACCATTGTAAATATTAATATCCTCAAGTATTTTCCCTAAACTGAACAAATGTGACATTTCTTTGCTTTCAAATTTTCAGTCTGACCTCAGAGCTTCCTGACTCTCATTGAACAGAAAAAACCTTGGGATGGAGGAAAAAAATCAGGTTGTAAGTGCTTGTAGAACTATTCATTCAGAAAAATATCTAGGGTCTAAACTAAATATAAGCTCTGACTCACCACAGAAGAAAGATCCACATTGATCAGACGCCGATCCTGGATGTTGATTGGCTGCAACCCAGCAACCGACATTTGTGCCGACGAACTTCGATACAGGAACCCCAGGAGCCAGTCTCCTCTGATGGAAGGAAGGTCTTTTATTTATGTAATACCTGAATCACAGCTCATGGCTGAATAAACATACAAAAACGATAAAAACTTAATGTAAAATACCACAGAATAAAGCTCTGCTAGATTACCTGCAGTAGCCATTCACTATTTTTCCAGCCACCACTCTCGTCATTCTCTCCCAGGCTTTTTCAGAGCCGTCTACAGGGGCGCCTAGAAGGACCACATCCTCCACGACTCCTTCACTACCTGAGGATTTACAAAGACACAGGACTCAATGAGTAGAGAAAATATTTAGATGATAGGACATGATTTGTTGGGGCCAACATTAAGAGCATTTCTGGGTTTAGGTACTTCTTTACTGAGTGTTTGTCCTTCCAGTTCCATTTCAAAATGTATTCTCCATGGAAAGATGTTCATACCTTGGTCATTGGCCAGCTCCTGTAGACAGTAGTAGATAACTCTGGCACCAAGACTAAACCCAATAAGACTTACAGGGCGTTTCCCCTTTAAAAAAACAGAGAACAAATCACCTTCCAAGAGCAACAGCTTACACAATATCATGGTATTATTTCTTGAAACAAAAGTAAATGTTGTGTAATACCTGCTGTCTGCTTCTTAAAACCTGAGCCAGGTGTTTCCCCACCTCTGCTGAGCGGTTCAGACAAACACACCAGGGATGATCGATGACGCTGGCTGCTGCTAGCAGAGACGCAGGCCACGTCAGAGCTGCCACAATACCTGCAATATGAAAGTGGGAGAAAGATCAATGCAGACAAAAGTGAGATCAAAACAACAATGCAGGGTTCTCCCTTTTCCTTGAAAATTTTTAAATGGGAGATTTGAAATGTAAGACCTTATAAAGTCCTAGATGGCCTTAGTTTCACCAGTGAGAGGTCTAACAATTTAGGAGGCACACTGACTTAGACTTGACTTTATCCAATATTTGTTTTCTAGCCAACCTTTTAAGTTTCTGATCATTCTTTTTCACGTACGTGCTCATCCACCTAACAATTAACAGCATTTACAGCAGTGCAGCCTCCACATGACCTACCTAATCTGTCTGAGTCAGCCCTCCATAGAGTGAAAGGGGCTCAGAGAGGATCCTTCAGTGTTAAAGAGATTGTAAAGTAAGCCTCAAGAGGTCACTGTTTATGTGTTTGTACTCAGTCCTTCATGTCTGCATCTCTTCCCCTTTCTCCGTAGAAAAATAAGCCAGAACATCATTTAAGCCCATATTTAGCGCTGTGGCTTGTTAAGTTTTAGAGATAACAGGGGTTAACAAATCAGCATTTTAGCACATTTTTTAAAACTCCAAAGTACCGTGAGATGCTTCCGTATGCATAGACCAATTAAAAACACAGGATATCGAAAGTTGAACAGCAGAAAACCAACAAATCATCCGAAAAGCTACAAAATTAGCCACTGATGCAGGAAGAGAGAGTCAGGAGGAGTTACTAAGGTTGCAAAACGTTTGAAAGTCGTTTTGTTTGGCTTTATGCAAAATTAGCTTTGGATGGTCTTTGGTTTGTAAATATACAGGCTCAGTTTAATATGAAACTACTTATTTTCACATGAACGTGAAAAGGAACTGATTAGATGATCACCTGAACCAAATCTTATTTATTGAGGTAAAGTACCACTGCTATCCTCTTGCAATAGGATCAGCTGGATGGTACAAAACAGTGGTAGTAGCACCTCAAAAGTAATTGGAATAAAACAAATAACTACTGATCATGCCAAAACAGTTGAAAAGAAAAGTTTTGAGTGAGGAAAAGGAGGGTTCGATTCTGGCTTTACTGGCATAGGGCTACAGTAAGCGTCAGGTTTCTTCATCCTTAAAATTTCTTAGACAGCAGTTTATAAGAACAAGGTCAAGCAGCAGACACTTGGGACAACAAAGCTAGAGACCGACAGAGGGCGAAACCAAATCTCCAGTAACCAGGATGACGTCAACTAATTTGAATGCTACTTAGCAACCGCAGGATGAGATCAAGTGACCTACAAAAAGAATGCTAAATGGTAACTGGAGTGAAGTGCATGACAAGAACAGTGCGAAACAGGCTCTTCAGGCCAGGGCTCACTTCCTGTGAAGCTTGAAAAAGCCCTTCGTCAACAACAAGCAAAGAAGCGCCAGGCTGAGGTTTGCAAAAGACAATAAGGATTGGACCATAGAGGACTGGAGTAAGGTCCTCTTCTCTGATGAGTCCAATTTTCAGCTGCACATCTTTCATTTTTTATTTTAATTCACTCAGTCCAGGTCTTGAAAAGGTCTTAAAAAGTCTTAAATTTGTTTGTAAGAACTCTGACAATAGCTTGACAGACTTATCAGAACTATTAATAATAATTATACTTAAGGTGGATACTAGGGCAAAACAGTATTTAAAATTACATTGTCAATACCTTATTTCTGTAATATCTATTGGATTTTTGAAAAAATAAAGAAGTCGCTTCTTGTAAGTGCTATACCAAATACCGCAGCTGCTGCTCTAAAAGGCAACCAACTGATTTAGATGCAAAAAAGGGAAAAAAATGGTACCTGTTGTGGAGAAATTAATAATGATAAAGGGAAAGTTTAGGAGCCAGTGTGATCATATGATTAGGAAATTCTTAACAGATTAAAATATGTAAAAGTCTAAATTGACATGATTTTAGTGAGATGAGGAATATGAATTGTGTTAGGGAAATACACTGATATCTGTCAGTCTAATCAGTTCAGTAACAGCACAATTGCTCAGGTGTGATGTTCAAACTGCAAATGTTTTTCCACCAGCCCAGACTCTCCTGCTTCCAAACAGATCCACTCACTGAACTTAAGTGCTTTCTTGCATGACACTTGTCCTACCTGAGAGTACGGTGTACTTGAGCGCTTCCTGAGCCACGATGCTCACCAGCCCGTCCAGCAGAGAGGCCAGGGCTGATCCCAGATCTCTGAGGAAACGAGACTCCCACACCAGGCAGTACTGCTCCCCACACTCACCCAGGCTGCACCACGGGGCCTGGAAGGAACCTAGACAACAGCGATTGGCGATTGTGTTTTACAGGAGGAAAAACATTAAGCAGCACTTGTATTAAGTGTTTTTGGTCGTCGTATGTGAAGGGGATGCTTGGCTTAAGTGTTTTTATTACCAGAAGAGAGCTGTGCTGTTTTATGCAAATGCAAACTTTAAATTTTTTTTTTGCATATTTTATGGTGAAGACTAATCTGGTATGGTTTTGTAACATAATGTTAAGGAGGTTGAATATCATTATAATGCTTTATAAACAATGTTTTTCTAGCAGTTGCCCAGCAATATCAACAATGCTGTTTCTTCTTCTTTAATCTCCTCACTAGGAAGGTCAGGTGTGTGTGCAGTATTAGGACAACTGCTGGTGTGATTTTCATAAAATTTGATGTGGGTATTTTTTTCTGATTGGTCCTGTGACACCTCAGGGAGGCTGGACAGTGAGCCCTGGTGTCCCAGAGCCACAAATTTTACCAGCAAACAACTAAACATTTATGGCCAACTGTTTCACACTACCTCAACACTTTTATAGATTGCTTTTAAACCACAGTGCCTACAAAAACTGTTTCCTGTGTTTCTGTAGAAATCCGGAAACATATCAAACTAATTTATAAGGCCTTACATTTAATTTTCTGCTCGCTTAGATTTCCTTAGAGTGCCTTTAAAAAATATTCACCCCCTTGGATGTTTTACCCTTTAATTGATTTTATTAAATCAATTATGGTCATAATTTGACTTTTGCCAAAAAATACTCTTTAATGTCAAAGTGAAAACAGATTTCTACAAAGCAATGTCAATCAAATAAAAATATATAAGGTAAAATAAGTGACTGCATATCAGCTCCTTCAAGTCAGTATTTAGTATACGCATCTCTGGCTGAAATCACAGCACTGAGTCTGTGTGGATTCGTCTCAATCAGACTTGCACATGTGGACTCTTCAATTTTTCTCCTTTCTTCTTTGCAAAACTGCTCAAGCTCTGTCAGGTTGCACAGGGATCAATCATGAACAGCCTTTTTCAAGTCCAGCCACACATCCTCTATTCGACTGAGATCTGTGCTTTGAGTCGGCCACTCCAGAATATTCACCTTGATGTCTTTAAACCATTTCTGTGTAGCTTAAGCTGTACAGTTTGGGTCATTGTCTTACTGGAAAATAATATCTCCTAAGTCATACTTCTCTTGCGGACTGTCCTCCAGGATTTTTCTAGATTTTTCTGCATTCATTTTACCCTCTACCTTTACAAGCCTTCCAGGGCCAACTGCCGTGAAGCATCCCCACAGCATGAGGCTGCCACCACTGTGTTTCACAGTTGGGATGGTGTGTTTGTGGTGATGGCCAAAAAGCACCATTTTCATTTTCTTCCACATGCCTTTTGGTGAACTCCAGTCCAGATTTAACACAAGTTTTCTTCAACAGTGGCTCTGTCTTTGCCACATAAAACTTTGACTGGTGTTGTATGCAGAGTCTCTACCATCTCACCTGCTGAAGCTTGTAACTCCGTCAGAGTAGTCATAGCTGTGTTGGCGGCCTTTTTCACTAGTCTGCTTCTTGCACGCTCACTCAGTTTCTGAGGATGGTAATGATGGATTTAACTGAACTGAAAACTTATATTTAGTGTCTTAGATTTTTTTTGTATCTATGCCCTGACTTATATTTTTCAATAACCTTTTCTCTGAGTTGCTTGGAGTGTTCTTTGTCTTCATTGAGAAATGGTACCCAGGAATACTTAATAACCAGTGACTGGACCTTCTAGACACAGGTGTCTTTATACTACAATCACTTGAGATGCATTCACTGCACTCAGGTGATCCCCATTTCACTAATTGTGAGACTACTAGCACTAGTTGGAGGAGAATATTTATGCAATCACTTATTTTGCCTTACATATTCTTATTTAATTGGCATTACCTAGTACAAATCAGCTTTCACTATGACATTCAAGAGGTTTTTATGCAATGTTTTTTGGTAAAAACAAAACAAAACAAATGATATCAACCATGATTACTTAATAAAATCAATAAAAGGGTAAGACATCAAAGGGGGTGAATACTTTTTATAGGCACAGTAGATGTCTTATTGTGTGGAATTATGAGGATCCAACTTTACAATGACTATGAATTCAACAGTCAACTGCATAAATAAGCCATGTGTGTTATCAGTAAGGCAGATGATTGTGCTCACATAGATCCAATTCCCATGCCACTTTTATATCAGACTTTTAAAAAACAGAAAAAAATTTGCTATACAATGATATTTGCATACCAGTGAAAACAATATATGATTACACTGGCCTAAACCTTGAAAGAGTTTGACCAACAATGTTAACACCCTCTCTATGGAAGGGTTAGGGTTAAGTTTAGGGTTATGTATGTATGCATGTTAATGTCCATTGAAATTCCACAACACCACAACCCAATGTGAAATCGAAGAATGGGGCACCAACCTCCACTGTTGCAGGATCAATATAAATGTACAGACATATAATGGAAACATTAGTAGCATTAGTAGCAGAATTGCTCTCACTTACTGTATTTACCACTGCAGAGCCAACCTGTCACTGCGATGGTCAGGTGGAGATGTTTCCCAGAACTGAGAGGCAGGAACTGAAATTCTTCAATTTCCCCAACACATTTATTCATTTTATAACCTAGAGAGACAAAATATGAAATTAAGAAGGAAAAAACAGCAGGGGTACAAAATCAGATGGTAAAAGCAACATAAAATCAGAAAAACATGTTTATTTATCGAGTTCAGACAACTGTGTATCATCCAACCTTCATACCTGTCAATCCTGCTCCTGCTGCTCCAAACAGGGAGGCCATGATTGCAATGCCTGTGGCTGACCCCAGAGCAGCGGCCCCTCCAGCCCCAATCACAGCACCAGCCCCTGCTGCCACCAACGGGGCTGCCAGCCCACCTGTCACACCTGGCAAGGCCACAGAGAAAAGACATTGGCCATTTTTGTCTGCAAGATATCATCATCTCTGCACGGTAATCTTCCATAATAGAAGATAAGAAAGAAAGATTTTGTATTTCATGCTTGTAAGAACATTTTGAAGGGGTAGGATTAGATAAGTTTATACTTCTTTCTATTCCTTTTTGCTCATGTAAACTAAGATGCTTAAGAATTTGCAGATGCAAGTTACTGTTTAGTTTTCATTTATTGACATTCACTTATTTTTTATTTTTTTACTGTTTTTAAGTTGTCATTTACATGATCAAAATAAAGAAATCGAATCAAATGAAAAAAATACCCAGTAAAATGTGGTTTTACACCTACAGAAGGAATACTCACCAATAACGGTTCCTCCGCCCACAGTAGCTAATCCAATCAGGAGGTATCGTCGTAACTTTCGCCCCCGTTCCCTCTTCTGCCGTCGAGACGATTCCTCTCTAACAGAGGCAGAAACCGACAGATCATCCATGTTAGCTGAAATATACATTATGTCCAAAAATACAACAGTAAAACAACTACTATAGCACTGTCTTCAAAACAATACGCTGCTTGTTTATGCCACATAATGTCCTAATGCATTCATTTGGGATACAAGTGTGACTGCCAAGGACAGAGCTTGTGTTGTTTAACTCAGTGGTGTTCTAAGTTGGGGTTCAGTGACGTTTGGGTCAGGGTCAGAAGGTTCCAAAGTGTTCCCACTCCCCAGATATTCCTTTATGGTATGATTTTATTCTTTAGAAACTGTGCAAGAATGTATGGATGCATTTTGGTCATGGGCATTGAAAACTTTCTGTGCTAAAGCATATTTAGCACAAGATTTGCATCTACTCATGAAGGTCATGGTTGAAGGGCGGACGGCTTCAGGACTGCAGCTGTACAGGCTGACAACAGAAGGGATGTGAACTTTCTGAGATGAGTTGAAAACATTTAAAACCTCTCTGGGATGTTCTGAGGAGCATAAATTGTTCTTTGACTGATACATTTCAGAGGAAAAGGCATGAGAGAAGCTCAAACCAGGGCAAGTGGATCAAACTGTTAAGGGAAATTCTTGTGTTTTGAACCATGGCCCTTCTTAATCATGCTTTTTTTTTTAGTGTAAATAATTAATATGATAAAAAAAAGGCCAAATCACGTGGGGATCCATGGTCAAATATACCCTGCTTTTGGGGTCACAATGAGCAAAAAAGGGAAAATGATCAAAAAGTTGGAAAATGAGAGGAATACACATTTCAAGCCAACAAATTAAGCTTCAGTTTAATGTAGGAATAAATGACTATTAACAGATGATTTGATGATGAGCAGAAAGTGTCAGGTGGAGGATAACAGAATGACTTGCAGGCTGGGAGTACTTGCAGGCCAAGAGCTCAACTATCGCATTATAGCTAGTAAATGCACAAACTCTATATACAGTGAAAATAGATTATTCTAAAACACAGCTGCAGAGAAACTGCACGTTATGGACTTATCTGAGCGAAATGGAAGCTGTCACGTAGGGCAAAAGTTTAAACCCTTTTCCTCTCAGGGGATTCAAAAAAGATCATATACCGGAATGATTTATATTCCAGGTTTTACCCTAATCCTTGAGCCAGAGTTGACATATGTGCAAAGTTTGAAGAAAATCTCTCATAGCATTTTTGAGATATCATGTTCACGAGATTGGCCTGGATGGACTGACGCACAAGCTAAAACCATAACATCTCCATTCCTGATTATCACCGGCACAGAGTCATACAAACTGACAAAATCAGCCCAGAGACCGGAATTCATGGTTTTTGACACTGGGGGCGCCATAAGACTGAATAGAAAGCTCCTCACAGAAGTTTTAAGTACACAGAATTACCTACTAAAGCCACCATGTACTGTAAATAAAACTTCAGACACATTCATCAATCATGCGTCTTACTCGCTCTCCTCTCCTCTTTCTCTCAGCCTCTCTCCGAGTGTTTCCTCAAACTCCTCCAGCTGCTGAGGAAGAACTCGCAGCAGACAGCTGACATGACGGATGAGGACCCTTGCTCTGGCATCGTACTGACCTGAGAGAACATGACAGACCACAAAAGATAGACAATAACTGACCATAAATAATTCAAACATAAAGCAGATTTTTGGTTATTGATTCAAAGGTTTCTCACCATCTTTGACAGAAAATGACACCAAATCCTGAAAAACAAAGTAGAAGAAGGTTCAAAACCTTGGGCTTTGAGAAATAAAGACACAAAATAAATGCTGTAAAATTCAGCATTGCAACAGTTTATTTATCGTCTTCTTATGTTTTACCGCAATATGATCATTTCTTAAATACAGCTTGACTGTATGTTGCTTTTGATTCCATTTTTGTTCTGTTTTATTTTCTTTTGGCGTGTGTCCACTTTAGCCCTCCCTGTGGAAAAAAACACTCCTTACCTCTCTTTGCAGATCTTGTCCTGTGCATGCATGCATGCATCCTGTTTTCTAATGAGAAGTCTCATCCTGCTTACCTTAAAATTTAAATCTGTCACTAATCTTTGAAATTTCTTGTAGAAAATACAAACTAAGTCTGTTTTTGCAGCATGCAGCTCATTACTTTGTCCAAAATCTACCCTGCAGCAGTTCTTACAGACTTTAAAAATACCACAAAGACATCTTTAAGTTGATGTTCTTGATTGATTTTAAAGCTAATGTTTGGATGTATTTACCTTGTGTTATTAGACCAAAGATCTGCAATGCAACAACACATTTTAGATTGTGCTGGTATTGGTTACAGCTGTTTGAACAGAGCCGTGACAGTTTAAATCAGGCTGTCTGATGATGTTGCCTGCTATTCAGCTTTTCAAATTGCAAACAGCTGCTTTTTAGATGTTGCAAGCAGATAAATGTGATAAATGGGGGATGGAAATATCATTTGAAAGGTTACAAATGCCGACAAAAATGTATCTGAAGCAGAATATTCCATAAGATAAAATCATGCAGTGAATTTTGGAAAAGATTACATCTATTTTCTTTTTTAACTTTTCACACCATAACCTCAGCCCAGTAAACACTCCTGTCTCCTCTCCATTAACTGTACAAGTGAGCAGGACAGACAGCACTATATTTGCTAAAACATGGAGTAGCTGTAAGTTAAACTTGTCCATGGAAAAATATCTTCAGCAGATATCTTAGAAACAACAAGGCTGAGCTAGCAACGTTTTTTTGCTTGTGTGTGCTGTGAAATGTTGCTGCAATGCTGATGACAAGGAATTAGAGATGAGCAACCTGATGAGGATATTAATCATACAAGGGGGAAATAATTCATGTGTAGTATTTTCCTTCTTGTACAGATTTGGCAGATTTATTGTTTGGTATGTTATAAAAAAAATTGTAATTGAGTGATTGTGAGTCACTGCTATAAAAACTAGGCATCATCTCCTCAGCAGGCATGGAAACTTAGAGGTCTCAGAATGTTGCAGAGTGGACCGTCACAACAAGCCGTAACTTGCGAATCTTTGGTCTGAACTGGGCTGAAAACCACAATTCTACACATATGTCAAAGACAAATTTCTGCCTTACATGCAAATGTAGCTAAGTAGGGATGCATGATATTAGTGCCATAATATTGTTGGTGGCAGATACAAGCTAAAAAATATAATTGGATTGCAGATATTAAAATTTTTGACAATATTTTCTACTGATGTATCTGCTGTAAATACTGGCCTGTACTGGTTGTACTTACTAGAGTAGGAAATAAGCACCCTCCACCAGCTAAATGCGGGTGTTTTTAGAAGTTTCTGGTGAATTTACTCAACAACGTATCAGAATAATTTTGTGACGGCTGGTGGCATAATTGAGTCCTGGTTTTCTGCTTGTTTCTACCGACTTTATGCACAGAACTGAGCAGACCTAATCATTAAAGGTCACATATTTTACCCTTTTAAGACAGATTTATATTGGTCTCAGAGGTCCCCAAAACATGCCTGTGAAGTTTGTTGCTGAAAAAAGCACTCCAGTATTGGATTTTGCACGGCTAAAAATCCTCTGTTTCAGCCCTGCTCAAAACGAGCTGTTTCTGTGTCTGTGGCTTTAAATGTTACTGAGCTGTCTGACTCTGCCTATCTCAGGAGAGGAGGGCGAGACTCTCTTCTAAGTCAGGAGGGCCAACTGACCCTGGGGGCGGTGCTAACTCCCCATATGACATCATGAGGGGCAAACCTGAGAGTGGCTTGTTTCAGCACACATTTTCTGAAAGGTGGAGAAATAGAGAAGGGGGAGGGAAAGGATTTTTTTTCAGTCTTGGGGGAATGTGGACAGGCCAGGTGCACTTATTTTTGTTAGAAACACCTGAAAAAGTGAATTTTGCATAATACATCCCCTTTACTTGACTGAAGGACCCAACCTCCTCCTCAAGTCAGAGCTGCTGTCAAATATTTACAGTCAGCTATGAGCTGGGATGGTTTTACTCAGTATCATATGATTAGTGCTGCAACTGGTCTTTCTGCTAAAGGTGTCATAAACTGATGTTTACGTTGAAGTCATGAAGAAAATATTCAATTAACTTAAGTCTGAAGCAGGAAAATGCAACATGAATTTACAGTGCTCTCATATGCCACCCACAACACATTTGCAAGGACGTGTGTAAGATAAATTGGTCAATAACACGGTTTAAAATTGAATGACAGTTTGTATCATCGCTGCACCAACTCTCTTAATTTACTGCTTTTGATTGAGAAATAAGATCTTGAAAACTATTCTATAATTAATAATATACTAAATACTATAGTTCTTGATTTTTGTTATCATACCCCAATCTCGTTATGCTGCTCGTTAAATCGAAGTGGCTAGTAAAAATTGTGAGTGGCAGGTAGATCTTAATGTAATCCACAAGTCTAATAGATCATTTCCAAGTGGATTGTGTGTCAGATAAATATTCACACTAGACGTCATCTTGCACCTTCCTAAACAGCTACAGTTCTTTCATCAACCAATTGCATTACCTTATTTAAATCCACTGACAGTAGGAGTTCTGTTTTCGAGTTTTTTACTTTGACAGTATGTATTTTTTTACACCAAGAAACACCATTCACCAACACTCATTTGTGTAAAAGTACTTGGCAATAACACTGATTTTTATTCTGCTGTTCCAGCGCTCATGTTTTCCACTGACACAATAACAGCTCAGTGTAATATTATCTTCTATTAAAGTGACATGAAGACCTGTATGATGGGGGTCGCCCCAGCAGCCAGCAGAGGCTCAGCCTGCAGGATGGACAGGAAGGTGTCGGAGCCCTCAAACCCGAGGCCAGACAGGAATGCTCCCATGACCGGCATCACTGACTCGTCCAGGTCCAGCCATTGCACCAAACCCTTCAGGTAGTCCTCCCTGAAAGCACTGAGAAACACAAACAGATGCTCATCTCCTAGCTGAATAAACACAGTTCAAAGGGAGGAAAGGGACCTTACACAGTCAAGGGGACAGAAATTTCTAGACTCCTGAGACTTCTGAAAGCCTGAAAGTACAGGATTTCTTCTATTGCAGTTTGTAAATAAAATATTTCAGTGCACCAGAGCTGTCTTACTGAAAAACGGATTAACGAAAACTCTCAGAACATTATCCCTGAGTTCAGGAATATTCACAGGTTTTCATTTCCAGAGGAAGAGATCATTTTTCTTTGGGTCAGTTACTGTGGCAACAAGCACCGCAGAGGTAAGCTCTCACTGAAAGGTTTTCTTCAAAGAAGTCTGAGTTTGTCTCTGAGTCTGAAAGAGCTGCTCTGCACATTGATTCATTTCCTCATTCATACAGATGTTTAAAAGGCGGACATATCAGGGAGGATTCATGTGCAGACGTTGTAGAAGGCTACGTCTTTGGAAAAATGAAACTCAAGGTCGGAAACGTTTTGATTATAGGAACTTTATAAGGAAAGAGATAGCAGTCTGTAGATATTGTGGATTTATCCTCAGCTCAAATCTCCAAGCAACATTTTCTTCTTTGTAACATAGAGGGCAAAAGGACTGTGCAGCTTTCTATGCATGCTAAGCCTGTACAAATGAGTCAAAAATAACCTTCTAATTCAGAAAAGACAAGCAAGGTTAATTGCTGCATAGTAAACAGCGTCTAAGTGCTGCTTTTGAGTATTTCAAAAGAGTACTTGTGTAGTATTTAAAGGAAGGATTTGTCCCTTTTGATGCATGTAAGCCACAGTGCAAAAATGTTCTCATTAAAAAATGCTGGCACTTGCAGCTAAGCACAGTAAGAGTGAAAAAAAATCCCCCCCTGCTTAGACTAGGTGATAACTTTGTCACTATATTTGCAAGGAAAAGTAAGCGCAAGTTTTCCAGTGGTCAGAAAAAAATAACCCCGCCCCTGACTGACTTGAAAAAATATATTATTTATAAATAAATCTATCTAAAGTATAATATAAACATGAGTTAAATCTGTCTTGGGCTGTCAGCAGCTAAACACTTCATCCATCTGTAGAAATGATCTAGAAGGTTATGCATCACATGAATGAGCCTGTTGTTTTTCTACCCGATTCCCCCTGGCTAAATTCAGGGAGGAAGCTCTGTTTTTAATGGTGAAACTCTTTTTCAATTTTTGGGGCTTCAAAAGTGTTCGCTGCCTCTTCATCTTTTATGTGGTAAAAATCCAGCCGCCTGCAGAGCCAAGGTGTATACAGCTTCTCTCCACATCTTGACCCATAAACAGCAAACACTGATGTGTTTGCACCTGAATATCATATAAGCACTGTAAACTTTGTGATTTAGACCTTGAGACAGAACAGACAGAAGAATAAATGCTGAATATTTTTAAGAGCCATTATCAAGTGCAATCTATTCTTTGTACATCAGACCCAAACAGTTTAAAGAAAACATGCAAAAGAAAATGTGTTGTATTAAAATGTAAATTAAGGTGGGTATTTACAGCAAAAATTCAGTCTGCTTGCAAGATGCATAGAGGGTGAAACAGAAAGAACTGAAAGCAATTTTAGCTTAAAAGGACAACTTGGTCTGACAGATGTGTTTCTGCTGTGTTTTGTGGCCTTCATATCTAGAGATGAGTATCAAAATCAGTACCGGTAAACACATCCAAAACTGACCCATCTGAATTACAACACAAATGTTGTACCTTAAACAAAAAAAAAAAAAAAAAAAAAAAAAAAAAAATAAAATGTTTTTTTAAAGGACGGTTTTTAGTATTTATTTCTTATCAAAAGGTTTGTCTTTATTATTTTATAATTTGGTTGTCTGCAGTATCTTTTGTTATATCTTATTGGCACTTTAATTTATTTGTGTAAATTAATAGCTCTAACTTATTGTTTTATTCCTCATCTTTTATTTTTATCATCAATCTTGTATTTTTATTGATATTTTGTTGCATTCACATTAACTTTTCTGTTCTGTTTTTATAGACTTAATACGATCCCTGTTGATAGTACTGTGGTTTGTTTAAATAAAATACATATAATAGTCAGTTGTAGTTGATAAAATCTCAGCTGACATTTAAAGATACTGGGTGTGTGGCTTGTGGCTTTCCAGAAACAAAAACAAACATTTGCTCCCTCTGCCAGCCAGTTTAACATTTATTTAAATTGCACACAGAATGTCATAATGACACCTTTTGTCTGTTACCTGTTTTCAGGTCCAGCAAACAACTGGCCCAAAGAGACTCCACAGAGTGCAGCATAAGCAAAGCGGCCCTGTTCACTCAGCTGTCTGCTGATAATTTCCTCTGGCCTTTGGTCACGTTGGGCATCTTGTGTTGTCTCTGCTCCCCCTGGATCTAAGGTGGACAAAGGTTAATTATTAACATGAATGTAAAAGTATGGTTCAGACACATCATAGTGTAAACCACTGCCTTTATACGTCAAAATACAGATAATAAATCACACAGTATATGAAGGGAACCAAATTAAAGTGGCAAAGTTATGAAGTAAACCCAAATTAACCATGAGATACAGTCACATTAATGAGGTACTGCAGACACAGATTATGTACACAAATGACATTATGATTTAACAGTAAGTGGTGTTTGGTGGATTATGATTGAAAAGAGGTCTTATAGCATACTTACAGTACCTGTTTTAGTGACATATAACACCAACTTCATGGCAGTTGAAAGCATTTTTGTTTTAGTTTCGTTCTGTTCTCGTAAAAGGCTACTTCAATCTGGGTTACACTGAGTCTAACTTTAGGTTTCTCGTCCCTCTGATGAACTGACCTCAATTAAACAACCAAAAAGCGTTTGGTCTGAACATTACTGAAGGCTGAACGTCAAATAAAGACACGTTATCACCATTTAAACAACAAACAGTTGAGTTAGCTGCTAACTTGTAAGACGCAGCTGGATAGGTATATGTAGCTAGTGAACTGTTTATAACGGTTCAGATGTAGCGTTCACTAACGTCATCAATTTAGTAACCATCCATTTAACATCACGTATTAGATAACGGGCCAAAATTAAATGTATGTAGTACCTGGAGTATAATTAGTTCCCGTACTGCTCTGTTTTTCCTCCATTGCCATTGATGACACAACTCTGCATACTGAACTTTTGTTGCGTCCAGGTGCCTCTCCGAAGCTGGGAAATCACAGCTGTACCCGTTTATGTGGCATATGCACGTAAAAAGTAAGCTTGATATTACTAAAAGCCAACACACAAACAGCATTAGATTGGAAACAAAGCAATGATCTCTTTAATTAAACTATAATAAGCTATTCGGTCTCATTTTAAAAAAATGAAGTGGGAGAAATTATTGCATATACATGACGAAACAGTCATTTTCTTATTTGAGGAAACATCTATCTTTGATTTTTTACCAACTAAGGCTGAAAAGTCGCTTTCTACATAACGACTTGTAAAAACTATTTGTTGGAATAAACGATGACGTTAATAATGAGTGTTCAAAATTTTCGACAGTTCATGAACGCATCATGATTACAACTTTTGAATGACGTAACTTCCACGTACGCTGAAAACGGGCCAGGGGTCTATTCAAGAACATGAGGTTTTTGAAAATTTTTCAAAGATAAATTATTTTTGAATGATGACGAGCTCATATGTAAGCCAAGAACTGGTGGTTTTGTGCCACAGGAGACCCATTTAAAACTTTAGATGCTGGTTTCAGTGATTGCGCTGATTCATACTAGATGATGAAATAAGCCAAACAATCGAAGCACTCACATTAAATTATTTCCAAGTCACTTACAAGGAATTTACTTTTCTTTATTAGTGCCAAAATATAAATAAAACATACAGAAATTCACATAAAAATAAACAGTAAAGTAAAAAGGGCTTTATTCTCTTTATGGTATGGAAGAAGCAACATTAAAAAATGCAAAAATATATTGTAAAAAAACACAATTTAACACAACATTATTGGTAAATGTGATTTAAGGATAAAAAAAAAAATGAATGTCTGATTGAAAATACTAATTTCCTGCCAGACTAAAAATCAAAGCCAGTACAACCACTGGCCAGTAGGTGTAAGTGTAACATATATTTTCCTCCTAATTCAGTTTAACTACAGATAAGACTCCACAACTCCAGAGATGCTTACAGTCATTGTTGGTCATTTTGATAAGCTGAAGGGTTCCATGGCATAGTGCTGATTATCAAGGTTATTATAGATAACTAAAACTAACTAAATAACTAAACTAAAATGTAAGAATCATTTTAGTAGACTGAAACTACATAAAAACTAAGCTTTAAAAAAACTGACAAAAACTTAAGTCTGTGCACAGGAAACTTGCTCATTGAAATAAAATAAGAGACAAAATCTCTTTAGCTTTAGTCGGAGATGGCAGCAGTCTGACTGACATCTACACCCATACCTGGAGAGTTAAATTTAACAGATTTGATTGAAGAAGACTTCACAGAATGGTAAACTTAGGGCTTGAATTGTATACATATATCAGCATTGATTAAATGAAATAAAAATGATTAGTCCTTTTGGTTGCATCCTTGACAGATACTGCTGAAAAAACTAAAACTAACTCTAAAACTAAAAAAAAACTAAACTATGAAACATTTTTGCAAAATAAAAACTAAATAAAAGTAACAAACCAGCAGTAAAAAACTAATAAAAACTAAAGTGAAATTAAAAAAATAAATCAAAACTAAATCAAAAACACTATTATAACCTTACTGATCAGTATACTTGAGCAATAGTATGAAGAGAATTTTAACATCCAGTCAGACAAATATCACTTTGTCTTGAACTGCACTACAGTGAAGATCTGCCTTTGTGATTTCCTGCACTTCAGTCTCTCAGAAAGAAAAAGCCTTCTCTCAGAAGTTCAGGGACTCTACATTAGAAAGAGGTTGGTTGTCAACCACTCAAAGAAGCAAAGGCACATCACACTATGACACACACACACACACACACACACACACAAATCATGGCAGCAGAGAAGAATTATTTGATGAGATGTCGCCGATGGCTGAGAATGCTGCAGAGAACCTCATTGTTCAACGCTATGTTGTTTGAACATGCAATTTGACGGATTCATGGTCACATACTTGAAGAGAGAAGAGCAAGAGACTCTTGAAACAGTACAAGGTCGGGTCCTTTAGAAAACTGCAATTTAACGGATTGATGTGGTGTTTTTTTCTGTTCAAGGAGCATATGGACTGTGAGAAGTATAGATCCCTTTCCATCTAGATGTTACTGGATAGTGAGTATTTTCCGGAGCTTTGCATAGCGGTTTTCCAGTCACTGGAAATGGCATAAAAGATTTTGTGAGGCCAGAGTGGATGTCCAAGACGACGAACGTTCTGGGCGCCCATGCACATCAAAAACTTTTGAAAACATTCAACATTGAACAAATCCTACTAAATAATCGACAACTGAGTATAATAATGATAGCTTAAATGGTAAAGAGACAGTACAGCAAATTTGGCATAAAAATGTGAACATGACAAAAGTGTGTGCCATAGTTGTCCCAAAACTTCTGACTCCTGATCAAAAGAAAAAGACGAGCACATTTCAGAACAAATTAAAAGAAACCCTATTTTTTAGTAGGAGTGATTACACTTTGATCTCTAATACATTCCTGAGGCACAACAGCATTTAATGCATTGGAAAACACCATCTTCACCAAGAATGAAGAAAGCACGACAGAGCAAGCCCATATTCAAGGCCATGTTGATTGTGGTTCCAGAAGGGTCTTCGCCAAGGTCTCTTTCAGCCAGACATGCTCGGAAGACCTCCAAAGAGAGGCGCAGAAGAGGGATCCTGATCAGATGGCCGAACCATCTCAGCTGGCTCCAACTGGCTCTTAGCTCTCTCTTCCTACCTCTGAAGCCAGGCATACACTGTACGATTTTAACCCAACTCAGCCATGAATTTTGAGTTGCACGGCTCTCTTTGGAGTCAGGCTGACTTTCAGTCAGATCAGGCGTCTTTTTCCGTGTACAGGGGGGTACAACGGCCTACCCCGACTCAGCTACAAACCCAGCAGCTGGTCAGATGGATTTCTGACATGTTTGATATTTTGGTCGTACAACTCCAGACACTCCCGCAGTCAGAGAAGAATAAACGACTTTGGGGGATTTTTCATTTGTAAACTGTCAGAAAATGTTCTAAATGACCATGACAACAGCAGGAAAGAGAGAGAGAAGCAGAGGATATGACCAGACATGCTTCACCCTCAGTGTGAGACTTTTTAAAAAAGGAAACGCCACAGATTTCTGTGGCAGTGTGAGCACTCATGTCATGGAAAGATCGCCACACTGTTAAGTGTGAGCACATAATTTGTGCACGATGGTCATGCGTGATTCAAACACACAGTGTCCCACACTGTCGAATGGTCGGCTTGAAATTGCACAGTGAGCCCGGCCACCCTGAGGAGAGAACTCATTTCAGTGGCTTGTATCTGTGATCTCATTCTTCTGGTCATTATCCAGAGTTCATGTCCTTAGGTGAGGGTTGGGAGGTAGATCAACCAGAGTCCTTCTGACGCAGCACCAATCTGCCAGCTCTCATTTAACCTCGTTCATGAATAAGATGAATAAGAGATACTTGAACTCCTTCACCTGAGGCAGAGACTCAGCAATCCACCGTTTTCCAGCAGAGAACCATGGCCTCAGGTTGGCATTAATGTAAGCACAAAAACTGTGGTGGGAGCTTCTTGGATGGGTTTCTGTGGAGTGACGATCACACTTCTGTTTGGCATTAGGATGGGTGAGTCTGGGTTTGGCAGATGCCAGAAGAACATTACCTGCCTGATGCCAACTGTGAGGTCTGGCAAAGGAATAATGGTGTGGGGCTGTTTTAGGGTTATCTCGATTGAGGAGCAATCTCAATGCTTCAGCATACCAAGACATTTTGGACAATGCTCTGCTTCCAACTTTGTGGCAACAGTTTGGGGAAGGCCCTTTTCTATTTGAACATGACTGGGCCTCTGTGAACAAAGAAGGACTATAAAGACATGGATTTGTGAGTTGTAGGTGTATAATCTCACTATCATTAATCATGTTTTTACACAATACAAACCAGCCTCCACACACAGGTTGTGATCATTGTTTTGTTGATCTCTGACTTTCTCTTGGGTATTTTTGGCCTGTTTGGCTGCTCCTCTCGCCCACTCCCTTCCCATCTGCTTCATCAGCTCCAATTTACTGTATACACTTGGCAGCGCTCTCGTCTCCCTTCACATTTTCCAGTCTGAATTCTGTGCAGTGACAAGAGATCAGGGCAACACAGGAAAAGTGTGCAAGGGCGGATTAAACTTCCACCAGGTCTTCATTTGCAGGAACTGTTAGCACACTGAGTGGGTACTTTGTCAAAATAATATCCTGGCCTTGTCATGGAGGAATCTCTAAACCAACGCGTCCTGTATTTGTCTTTTAAAGGCATCCTGTTTATACAGCCTTCTGAAGCGTCTCTAGAGTGTCGTCAACAAGACGCTGTAAAGCACAACCAGAGCTGGATTGCAAAAGATAAACAATAGATGGTCTTTATTTGGCATCCCTTTCTTTCATTGTATAAATAATGATTTCTACATTAAACAATGTGAGTACAACATAAACATCTTACTGCTGATGATACACAGTGGAGAGGCATAGAGAGAGAAGTATCATTGTCAAGGACACATTTGAGTTCTTCTCTCACTGAGTTGACCTTTTCAGCTTGCCCAGACTTGTAATCATGGAAAAATAAAAGCCCAGAGTCTGACTTTGAAAAGGCTGAGTGTTGAAAGGAAGTGATAGAAAAGGTAATATGGAGTAGACTCCAGCTGTGTCTTCATTAAAGTCATGATGTCTGTGCAACTATACTGAAGGGCATCAGCAGACTGTGCTCTGCTTTTGACAACCGTGCATTGTCTTTCAGTTTTATGGTTGCATTAAATACTCTTAATAGTACTTTTAATTTCTTAATATTGCTGGGGTTGTGATGTCAATGAAAGGTATTTAATGAGAAAGTTGTGCTTAGAGCTGCAACATTAATTATTTATGACTTGAGAGTTTTATTTCCTATATTAAGGATTTAATCTTTCACAGTATGACAGTAAACTGAACATCCATAGGAGGTTAGTAGAGGATATCAGTAATCATGTCTGGCCTTGAAAATAATCAGCAAATGAATCATCACTAAAAATGGCCACAAGATGCAGATATATTTCTGTTAATCTTCAAGGTGGCATACCCTTTTCCTACCTTTATCACAGCTCCCTGTGGTAAATAAAACACCTGTGCTGTGCTTTGATGAAAATATAATATTGTTCAGGCCCCCCAAAAAGTTTTTGACCCTGTATAAACCAGCTCTAACCAGCCTATGTCAGAACACTTAAATGTTTTTAAATGTAAATGAGCTCCTTCTTAAACCTGCATGGTGGGGTTGCTTTGTATCTTCATGGAAAGAGATGGTATGATGTTATACTCTAGCTGCACTGCATGTTTTCTTCCAATGACGATGATGGATGATGAGCAGGGTATTGGTAAACTCGTACACTTCAGCTAATCAGCGGAGATATTTATGGTCGTTCCAGATGAGGTGCATGGCAGTAGTGTTGATTTTCATTTTAGCTGCATGCTAACAAGTCAGGGCTTTTGGAGGAAATTGTTGCAACCTGTGGAATTAAAAAATGGGTTTCTGTTATTTGCTCTCTTCTGTGGTACTGTAATAAAACAACTTTATATTTTCAGGTGATTAAACACTCATTCTGATTGACATATTTATGCATTTAATCTTTTATTTTTAATTGGTCTGTTTTTACTAAATGGGCGGTGCAGGGGTTAGCCCTGTTGCCTTACAGCAAGAAGGTACCCAGTCAGAGCCTTTTCATGCAGAGTTTGCATGCACTTCCAATGCATGTGTGGCTACGCCGGCTTCCTCCCACCAACAAAGACACGCTCGTTAGGTTAATTGGTAACTCTAAATTGGCCGTAGGTGTGAGCGTGAGCGTGCCTGGTTGTCTGTCTAATGCTGCGGTCGATTGTACTTGGAACTCAGATAAATCCGACCTCCAAATCAAAAAAGTGCAATAGAATGGCCCTTGAGCTTGGGACTCCGACTCGGGAATTCAGGTAGGATCCAAGCAGCCTGAGTGGGTCGGAATGACGTAGCAAAATGACGTCGCACACCGTGAGAGTCACTTTCTCCTCAACTTTTACTTTTATGTGTCGTCTAATTGAGCATTTGTGTTACTACAGTACAGGCCTCTGCACAGCTCGCTTTGACACCCATATAAGTTCAATGATGCATGCAGGATTCCCCTTGCTGGTGCGTTCAAGTCATACTTATAGCATACGACGTTTCTCTTTCTCTCTCTCCCTCAAGTAGCTAAAATATTTCCCCAACAATAATTTTTGATCCTCGAAAAACATTAAAACAACCATCAGCTTCCTGCGGCCGACCATGTTTTCCGAGCTTATGCAATGAAACGCATTTACCTCGGAAGTCGGACTTTACGACCTGTATCTTTCCAAGTTCCGAGTACAATCGAATGCAGCATTTGTGTCAGCCCTGTGATTGACTGGTGACCAGTCCAGGGTGTACCCAGCCTCTCGTCCAATGATAGCTGGGATAGGATCCAGCCCTCCCATGACCCCCAACCGGATATTCGGTATAGAAAATGGATGGATGGATGTTTCACTCATACTAGGTATGACTGCCCTGTACCATGCTAAGGCAGGCTTTTCTCAACTTCCAGTCCCCTACAGGCCTAAACTTACATTGCTCCAAGCAAAGCCCAACCAGGCCTGAGCACAGATAAGTCATCGAGCCATAATAAGACATAAACATGACAGCAACATCACTCCTTTTGTGGTGTGTTTTGAGTCATTTTGGTCAGATAAAGCTGTCTAGCACTGCCATCATTTAATTGATGATGATTGCTGAGATGAATGGTCATATTGATTACATGCACTTTGCACATCCACGCTTGTGCATGTCAAGAGCAATCATACCATACTGAAGCACACCTTTTCCATCCATGCCAGAGTCAAGGAGGTGGACCACACTTCAATGCAGAGCAGAGCACTCACACTGGTCAAACAAACTGGATTTCAGGGCTCAAGCTTACTAGAGCACAGTACAGAGTACCTCATGTGACCGCTCCCCTCTAACCACCTGGTCTGGTTCTTTTGTTTTATGTTAAACTCTCATCACCTCCATACGCAGCCTTACTATTGACACATAAACAACTGATTCTGCTGCAGCCTTTTTTATGGCTTGTAATGATGTTGTCGTAGGCTGTTATTTGTGTAATCTTCCTTCTGTGTCTGAACTGTGAACCAGTTCAGAAGACAGATGGCTCTTAAATGTGTCACCATTGAAATATTACAAATATTTCACCCATTTTTTTGCAGCAAAAATACTCACTGCTGATGTCGTCATCGTCCAGATGTCAACTTTTCCATAGCCAGGGAAAAGTCCTGTAGGTCAGAGAAACCCCGCATTCATGTGCTGTTTGAATGGAAATGGGATTTTCTTACCCTGATTTTTGTATGTTTGTGAATATGAAGTCTTAATCTTGAAAATTATAAAGATAAAAGGTTTATTTTTATTGTTTCGTACATCTTTTTGTCACCCTAAGTAAACAAAAACTGATCTTCAATAAATTGTCCTTAAATAAGATATATGTATGATGGAAAAAAACATGCTGTGTGTTTAGATAAACTTCCATGTTTTATTGTACTATGGCATCTGTGAAGTAAAATTTTCTCCCACCTTGTTAGATGTGTCAATAGAGTCAGCTAGCATGGTAGTATATGAAGTAATGTGGAGAACTACTATCATAAAAAGGAGATTTACTGTTGTTTATTATTAAAACTAACATCAGAAACTCTCTGGAAGCTTAGTGGTTACCACCACAGACTTCAATGGAAATTTGATGTGGAAAAATGGTTTGTATATTCCCTAAAGTTGTGAAAGTTTCCATTTAATATGAAGCCAACTCTATTAACTCAAGATGTCATAGATAAAGTCTTAATAAAACAGAATTTTTCAATCATTCTGACTCCAAATGAAGGCAGGGTGAATAAATACCTACACCCACAGAAAGAGCTCTGGTCTGTTGTATTTGTCGGCACATGTGTGGCTTAAGATAAAGCTAGTGTCAGCATGTTAATGTGGAGTTTACAGGATTTACACCATGGTAGTTAAGTATGTAGATGTGCCTTCAGATGGGATTGAGCTGGTGAGAAAGGAACACACAAATGCTACTTTTATGGTGTGACAGCTAGTCAATTCTTTTCTGAAAGCTTTCAGTTAGGTGTTTGATGATGTTTTCAGAAAAGGCCGAGCCCATGGACTTTTAGAGGTGCCAGTAGTCTTGTGGTAATACACTATATTACCAAAAGTATTCACTCACCCATCCAAATAATTGAAATCAGGTGTTCCAATCACTTCCATGGCCACAGGTGTATAAAATCAAGCACCTAGACATGCAGACTGTTTGTACAAACGTTTGTGAAAGAATGGGTCACTCTCAGGAGCTCAGTGAATTCCAGCGTGGTACTGTGATAGGATGCCACCTGTGCAACAAGGCCAAGAAATTTCCTCGCTCCTAAATATTCCACAGTCAACTGTCAGTGGTATTATAACAAAGTGGAAGCGATTGGGAATGACAGCAACTCAGCCACCAAGTGGTAGGCCATGTATAATGACGTAGCGGGGTCAGTGGACGCTGCGGTCACCAACTTTCTGCACCTCCTGCAGAGTCAATTGCTACGGACCTCCAAACTTCATGTGGCCTTCAGATTAGCTCAAGAACAGTGCGTAGAGAGCTTCATGGAACTGGTTTCCATGGCTGAGCAGCTGCATCCAAGCCACACATCACCAATTGCAGTGCAAACCTAGCCAAACCTACATCATCCTTTGTGAGTTCAGTGCCACTAGCCACGCCCAGCCCTGATTACTGCTAGACCTGTTGAATCCAGAAATCTCATAAATAGAATCTATCTGACAGATGAAGTAGGCTAAAAGATCTCAAAAAGCAACACCTCATGGCATGAAATTCAAGAACAGATGAGAAACAAAGTCATAGACATCTGTTAGTTTGGAAAAGGTTACAAAGCCAGTTCTAAGGCTTTGGGACTCCAGTGAACCACAGTGAGAGCCATTATCCAGAAATGGAGAAAACTTGGAACAGTGGTCAACCTTCTCAGGAGTAGCCCATCAAAATTACTCCAATAGTGCATCAAAGACTCAACCAGGAGGTTGCAAAAGAACCCAGAACAACATCTAATGACCTGCAGGCTTCACTTGACTCAGTTAAGGTCAGAATGATTTAACAATTACAAATTGAGTGGACAACAATGGCATCCATGTGAGAGCTCCAAGGCCAAAACCACTGCTGACCAAAAAGAACTCAAAGGCTCGTCTCACATTTGTCAAAAGAGAAAAAAAACATCTTGGTGATTATCAAGACTTTGGGAAAATATTCTGTGGAGTCTTATGCAAAAGTTGAACTTTTTTGGAAGATGTGCAAACTTTTCATATAAAGAACATCATACCATCAGTGAGACATGTTAGCATTTATAACATAGAAATCCAGAGGGAGGACAGCCTGGTGCCTGGTCTTTCCTGTAAAAGTCTGCATGACGTTAGAACTTAGAGTTCCATTTGAAGGCCACATTAGTGCGCCAACATTGGCAAATATGCAGTTAAACAAACTACAGTTGAGATTTAATGGAATAGGGATGTAAGGTTATTTGCAAATTCATTAAAATTTAACATGTTGGTAAATTCGGTTTTGATTGTTCCAACATTTGCTGAGTTCTGTCATTTTGCATTGACGACACAGTGAAATTACCTAACCACCCATAGAGCTAGCCTGTTAGCATAGCTGACAAAAAGACAGCAAGGGTCAGAGATGTCAAAGAAGTAGTTTTTACTGTTTATGGAGAAAATTACTGCCCCCTGGCTGATATTGATCATTTTTAACCACAGAAGCTTCAGTGACTTCTCCATACGAAGGATACGACCTCTCTAACCTAACCAGCAGCCTCCCTGTCTAACACGTCACCATTCATCTCCCTCGGGCCACATCTCCTCTGCCTTCTTGTACTTGAGCTATGTCACACAACCTGCCAGCGTGTTCGTATGTGTGTGAGCTCAGCCTTACAATGGATTACTCATTGAACTGCAGACAGGCAGACAGGCAGAGCTCACGGCAGACAAGTTCAAACACAACTCCTCCTCGACTCCCCCATACCTTATCACTAACAGACAATGTCAGGTTTCTTCTCTCTTTCTGTCACCCTGACACTCCACTGAGTGAAACTGAGGCTTGGTAGACTGTTTGACCTGTGGGGCGCTCTGGAGGGAGTGTTTTGTGTGCATAGGGTTAGGAGAAAGAGCAGGAAGTTGGGACAGAGATAACAGAGAGAGGAGCCGAAGACTGTGAGCGCATGCAGGACTTGCCTGGAAGTGAAAGGCAACGAGTTAAGTGGGGAGGCGGCGGATGTGGATGACAGGTGATTGTGTTAACAGGCAGGATGGGCCGGACAGCAGGGTTGTCATCTGTCTGTCATTAAAAGTCAGAGGGATGTTCAACACACCTGGTCAGGTGTTGGAGTAAAAGTTCATGGCAGTCTCAGCTACTCTGTTAATAATAGCCTGATATCCTCACAGTTCAAAAACAGATTTAACCAGGTGGGGTTATATCCTTTGAACCATGTTAGTGCTGGGTAATTTAGCTTGTTTTTAAGGATGCTTCAATACATTTTCTAATGAGACAGAGGGTAGAACAACAGCATATAAACCCTTGTTCTTTGCCAATTCCACTTACATTTCTAAATTTTGCTAACACAGTTTTGCTCTTAAAAAAATCGTACTACTCATTCTATACTGAATGATTTTTCTGGTTTTAATGGTCAGAAATTGCAGCCGAACCCAAGCAATGCCTCAACTGCACAAATGTGTTTGAAAAATTGGGCTGGGAACTGCTGAGATTCATCCTTGCTCCTCAGCTATTCCACTCAAATTTTCAAAGATTGCCAACATATTTGTGCATATAAAATCAAATTTTACTTCTGCACAACTCATATTGAATAATTTATTGTTTACATTGATCAAAAATAACATGCAAAATCCTACACACTGTTTGAATTGGACAAATATGTTAGCGACATTTGTCAAAATGGATGGAACTGTTAAAGCATGACCTTTGACCGTTCAAATTAGTTTTCCAAGTTTTGCCAAATTAATTGTACAATTTTGAAAGAAAAATTGGAACATCATACCCAATATTAGATTATCTATTTTTGTCAATGGTCCAAAAATTGTAGCCAAACTCTTGCAATGTCTCAACTTGCACAAATATGTGCATTTGAACAAAATGGGTGGAACTGGTGAGGAATGAGGGTTGTCCTTCCTCTCTGCAGGTTCATCCAATTTTCCTAAATTTGCCAAGGTATTCCAGCATATTTGACAAAGTATTTCTTCTGTTGGACTATTTCTTGTTTACAATGGAAAAAACATCACAGGCAAATTTCTACAAAATGTTTAATTGGGAAAAATATTGGCAACATCTGGCAAAGTGGATGAGGTTGGTAAAGAGTGGGGGAAACCCTTGTTCTTTGTCAATTCCACTCATTTTTACCAAATTTTGCCAACATAATTGTGCAATTTAGAAACAATATTCATACTACACACCCAATACTAAATCATTTATTGTTGTCAATGGTCAAAGATTCCAGCCAATGTCATGCAATGTCTAAATTGCACAAATATGTAACATTTGAAAAAAATGGATGGAACTGACAAGGGGTAAGGATTTCCTTGTTCCTCAGCTGTTCTATTCAATTTTTAATATTTTGCCACCATATTCAGGCATATCAGACAAAATACTTCTTCAGCACAACTTTATTGGATAATTTATTGTTTATATGGATCAAAAAGGCAAACTCCATGCTGTTTAAATTGGGCTAACACATAGGCAGCATTTGTAACTGTTAAAGAGTGAGGGAAACTTGAAAAATGGATGGAACAAGAGTGAGGGATGACCTTGCTCCTCAGCTGTTACATCCAATTTTCCAAATTTTGCAAACATATTTAGGTTTATTAGACAAAATATTACATCAGCACCACTAATGTTGCATAATTGATTGTTTATACTGATCATAAATTACAGGCAAACTCCTACACACCCATTGCATTGGGTAAGATATGTTGTCAACATTTGGAAATGTTGATGGAATTGCTGAAGAGCAAGGAATAACCTCACTTTTCACCAGTTGCACTCTCTTTCCAAATGTCCCAACATGTTATTGCAAGTTAGATAAGTGGTTCTCAACTGGTGGGTCGGGACCCAAAGTGGGTTGCGAAGCCCTTTTCAGCGGGTTGCAGATGTATGCCTGGGAAAAAAATTGTGCCAAATTGTCTATGAGACTCTATAAGACATGCATGATTTCTCCTTTGTCATTGTATTGTTACACCTTTTGTACCGGCTTAGGCCCAAGCTCAACTATTTTTATTAAATACTTCTGACTTGCCAAAAAGATCTCCAAAATTTGGGTTGCATTTCTCCTTGAGGAGTTGATGGTGGGTCCCCTGACCCAACCAGTTGAGAACCACTGATTTAGATGGTGCTTTTTATTTTTGCTAAAAGATAAAACTGAAAGATCATCAGGTTTCTATACATTTTTCTACCATCCATCCATCCATTATTCTCACTTCTTACCTCGCTCAAGGTCACAGGGGCCAAGCCCTGTTGTGGCAAAGAGGCAGGGCACATCCTGGACTGGTGGCCAGTCAATCATAGAGCTGATATGTAGAGACAAACAAGCAGCCTCACTTATACCTACGGGCAATTTAGAGCAATCACTTAACCTAACAAGCATGACTTTGGACTGTAGGGGGAAGCCAAAGGGTGTCCAAGCATTGTTTAGGTCATTTTTTTACAGAAAAAATATCGTGTCATATTCACCATTCAGCCTAAAATGACCACGATATTCTCACTGGTTCATATCACCCAGCCCTAAACCACATATAACCCTTTGTTGTGATTCATTTGTGCTCTCTTTTTGTGCAAAGCCAGAGCTTTGATTGGCTGCCAGGCTCTCCCACTTCAACCTGCCCTAACAGATTCAGATGCACTTGTAATTACAATACAATGCTGCTTCCCAAAACCTCAAGACATACCACAAAAGTGACTTCAACTCCCTTCTGCGAGTGCATATGCATCAGCCCATGCTTGTATTATTACTCTATATGAATGTGTGCTCCTCTGTCGATGTACGTGTGAGGACTTGTGTGCGTGCTTGTGTGTTTATACAGTATAAAGGAGTGTTACTAAGGGTGGAAGGCAGCTGTGTGGGGGTTAGGAGCGTTACAAGGGGGGTGAGGAATCACAAAAGGGAGGAGAGAATGGAGAATCCAGCTGCTATCCACCGAGGCCAAAACATGGGAGAGCTGGCTGAGAGGGCGAAGTGGAAAAGAAACTGATGGGGCTATAATGTTAAAAACAGTTCAGATGTGTTGTTCATCAATGAGTCAGCACAAGGAGATTGTTCCTGGGTGAATAAAGGAAGCTAGATCACATCTAACGCCCGTCTCAGGTTTGGTCTGTATCTGCTCCAGCTCTCCTGGTCCAGGTTTCAGGTTCAGTGTGCAATCACATGATTCTGAGTGTCCATTGGCGGTCAGGAAGTGGGGGACAGCCATTGGGAATGAATGGGTACAGAGGAAATTTAGTACTTTAAAGCTCCAAATGGACCTTTACGCTGCAATTATCATAAGGAGCAAAGAAACACTCGGAATTTTTTTTTTTTTTTTTTTTCAGAAAAGATGTTTTTGCTCCTCTACCACATGTATTTACAGGCAGAGTTTAGTTGTACTGAAAGCTGGTTTACAATGGCTGCTGGTGGAGCAGTTAGCTCAGATGTAGCTACAGCGGCAATTTTATGCAAACTCAACCACATTTCTTTACTAAAAGAAGCACAAAGCTGAAAATTTTTCCTGGTAGAAAATATGTTTTTGCTCTTCTCCTGAGCAGCTTAGGTAACTGGCTCCAGTCATAGTTAGCAGCTACCATGGTAAGTTCTCTCTACCTCATTATGTCTTGCTGCTCTGATTGGCCTGCAATGAATGAGACTGAAAAAAACATCATCCAATTACCTTCGAAGATTTTTTTCAAAGGCTCTTCCCTTAATGAACACGTTTACTGGGCATTTGAGACATATCCCATGCAATGGTTATGTGGATGCCTATACGGCGACTCTGGTGACTTACAATTCATGCTAGAAATAAACTGAGCTGAGATAAATAATCTGCATCACTGGATGAAAACAGATTTCCCCCTAGAAAGACCTGAACAGATAAAATAAGGGTGTGTCAACACGTGAATGTGAATAAATCATTTTTCATCGTGATGTGACTCTACACTCATAAACATTCTCTATCACAGTACTGGGTTGTGATTTTCTGTTTGTGTGTGAGAACACACGCCACCATCCTCCTTCCCACAGATCTCTGACATCCGTGAGTCATCGCCGCTGACCTTTCTCATGCAATTTCTGAATAAGTGAGACTTTCTCGCTTTAGAGGTTCTTTCAGCAGTTTGTGCTCTCGGATGAAGTCCTTTATTTTGTTTGGTACAAGGGAGCACACGAGGGCACGCTGTGGCTGTGAAAAGAATTTCCCTTCTTTATTTGAGCCATAGTCAGAGTTCTCAGTTACTTCATTTAGATTTTCTGGAAACAAGAAGCCTTTCCAGAAGACTTCAGGCTCATTAGGGGTAGGGTTTCTCACATGCTTTTGGAGTCAGTCCCTAATGCAGCATTAAAAATTACTCATAAAACGCTGTCATGGTGCTATTTACGTCAGATCTGTCAACCTGTGCTATCAGCCTGACATGATTTCTTCCTTATCCAACTTACTTTGATCAGTTTTCTGCCCAGCAAGCCAAAAGGATGAGTGTATTTATCCTTTATCTATAAATCAGGTCTGTCTGCCAATCCCCCACAACAATAAGACCATTGTCTGATCTCAAGAGGAGCTAAGCCAGCCGTACTGACCCAACTTGGCAGAACCAGAGGCAGCCTGTGACATTTTACTGTGGAAACTTGCAGTGGGTGTTGGCCTCACTATGCAGTGTGGAGACTCACTGACTGTCGATTATTTCAAAACAGATGTTCTAACCAGAGGGATGGATCGAGCTGTACTCCCAGATTTTACTCCAGGACAGTGAGCAGACGCGGTTGCTTACGTCCAAAGTTAAATACACACTCTGATTTATTCTGCAAAGTTGTGGTCCGGCCTCGAATTGGACGGCTGCTTGTGTTTAATGTAACTTGTCATATTTGTTTGGGGGAGTCGAAGACTGAGCATTTTTGTCTGGATGCAGTTAGGTTTTGGTTTCACGGAGATAAGCAGTTTCCTCTTGAGGCAGCATCACACAGAATCAACATTTTAGAGAATTTTCCCCTCATTTTGCCAAATTAAAACAAATTGTTTGTTAGTTAAAAGCTCAGGAAATCCTTACAGGGTTAAAGACGAGACCCACTGTGGACAGGATGCTGATCAGAGGAGGCAGGAAAGTACCACTGACGCATGAAGGGCCGGAGGTGTCAGTGTTGCTCAGGAAGGCAGTGGGTACTTGGCTCATTTCTGGTTTTCTGCACATCCCAGTGATAGGAAATCCCTTCAACCCCCTTTCTCTATTTTTAGCTTAAGGCAGTGATCATCAAGTGGCAGCCCAGAAGCCACATCATCTTCCATCTGGCCCCCAGAACATTTTTAAACTCAGAGAATGTGCAGAGGTAGAATTATGTTGTGGTATCTCATGTACTGATTGTTTTTATAAACTCGGAAATCATCCTGTCAACCATTATCAACAAATATAATGCTATTAAACACATATTTATTAATTCATTCTTGATTATGAGGCATTATGGGAGGGCAATTATCTCACTTGCCATGACAGCCCCAGATTTATTCAGCCAAAATATCTCAATCGCCCCCTTGTGGCTGGCAGTGGTATAAAGACTGATCTCACTGTGAAGCGAATTTCATACTCATTTTCTAGGTTGCCTGACTCGCTATGATGGCTGACCACGACCCGACTCCAGATTTATCAGATAGATTTCTGGCATGTTTAATATTTTGGTCACATGACTGCACACACTTCCAGAGTGAGAGCAGAACCATGAACAGAATCCTTTACTTTGGGGCATTTTCCCCTTGTTAATTGTGAAACATCATCTCAGATCACTATAAAACAGCAGGAATGACATTCTGATGCCCCTCCATGATAAAGTAATTGAACAAGAAGGACATGTGCTGCCAGCTATCACAGATGGCGATGCTGTTTGTGTGTGTGAAACAGAGAGAGGATGGGACTAGATACAACTTCAACATATGTATGCAAGACTTTTTCAAAGTTAACTCCATAGATTTCTGTCACAGTCCGTCCCTAACCTTGCAAAGCAGATGGAGACGCTGGTTTCCTTGTTGCTCACTGGGGAATCCATCTCGCAAAGCTCCTGCCTGAACCATTTGGGCCCGGTTAGAAAGTGACAGGACCAATAGGCGACAAGGGGCAGTACTTTCAGGCACAGCGGCGTCGTGACATAAGCAAGTAGCGACAAGAGGCCGGTGCAATTATGGCGGAAGAGATTAGCATGGATTCTGCTAAAGTGCCAGTTTTATCAGAACTTGACGACATTTCTTAGTTAAAAGAAGAACAAAGAACAGCAGTGAGTTGTTTTCTTTTCAAAAATGACAAAATTCACATACTGACGTCTATAGTCACCATGGTTCACATTATTCCTCGGAAGCTGCGCATGCGCACCTCGGTCCCAGCTATGTCATGTGTTTTGTTGCTCTGATTGGCCCGTAAAGATGTGACAGAACGTTCATCCAATCACACTCCAAGTTTTTTGTCAAATTCTCTGCCCTTTCCCAAACGCTTAGTATTGAAGGTTTTCCAGATGGGCGTGTGAAATACATCCATCTGGTGTGTCAGGTTTGTCCGTCCCGACTTCACTTGTGCAGTGTGAGCACACAAGTTGTGCACAATGGTCATGCGTGATAAGCGATTGCACAGTAAAAGTCTTCACACACTTAGTCGATTATTTTCAAATGCATTTTTTTCTGATCTGTACGCTGAAAAAAATGTCACGCACTCAAACCTTGCACACAGAGTGCAAAAAAATTTGACGAATGTGGCAAATTATTGTGATGAAAATAAGCAATCCATCTTGACAGAGAGCTTCGTATGGCATCAGGTGGAGCATCACAGCTGTGCCAAGTTGGAGAGCCACTCTATTTCAGTCTTTGTTAGGTGACTGTGAGGACAAACTTGGGCCTTCATCTGTGATATTTCCATGGTTGATATCCACATGATACATGGTAAATCAAAGTGTTTAAAGTGATGTTTCAGTGCAAGAGAAAGAGAGTGGAGAGGTCGGGCAGGGGAGAGAGCAAGCGAAAAGGAAGCAAGAGACGCAGTTCAGAATCATCAGTTACCCATTTAAATGACTTGGACTGATGCAAAAATGTGCATGAAACCAAACCTGTTCCAAAAAATTAATGACGTAAGAAAATTTCAGCATCAGTGTCCAAACACAACTAGAAAACATGAGATCAATTTTATTTTTTAATGTGCAAAAATTTCAGATGAAAAAAAACGGACTCAGTGTGCAAAGACCCTAAGAGCAGACTTCACCACAACTATCATAGAGTTAGCTTGACATCGCAGCTTTAGAGGCTAAATAATTAAACAAATAAATTACATATTTTTTTTAAAAACCCTTAATGATCTGCCATACAACAAGAATAACTTTACATTTTTACATGCTGTAGTGCCATTTTTTTTTTTTTTTTGCAGTATTTAAATTGGCTATACATCAATTCAACCCTTATAACCCACATTTTAAGGACATGTATGTGATAAGTCTATAGTAGCAAATAAAATTGCTCAAAATGGCAAAAAAAAAAAAAAAAAGAAAAGCATGTTTTTACACATTTTTTTCTAAATACAGAGATGTCATAGCTGTATCCCTCAAAATTGTGATTGTAAAAAAGTTGAACAAGATCATTTCAACCCACAAAAAAATATTTTGAGTATGTTCATAACTTCATTTGTGAAATACACTCATCGTTATGAACTGTGGAAAAAAATGAAAACAAAATGAAATTGTGCTCAATTTTCAAAAAGAGAGCATCTTTTAAAAAATGCTATTACAAAAACTAAAAGAAACTATTTACAGCAGTGCAATCAAATCTCTAGGTGTGCCAGATACTTTGAGCATGCATGTGTCTGCAGAAGACCATGTTGAAACAATAATAAGTGTGACTCGTGGCCTGCAAGAAAACAACACATTTATAGCCTGGATTATATTATATTATATTATATTGTTTTTGATGTATGCACTTTATAATACATTTCTGCAAAAGAAGGAAGGGTATTTCTAGAAGGAAACAGTACTCTGGAACACACTGACTGTGTGATATGTTAGTGTTAAACAGAATTATTGCTCAATCTTATCTGGTTACAATTCTACCCGCGGCTAAAATAGATATGCAAATGGGAGCGCCTGAAATCCCTTAGGTTTTAAAGGGTTGAAAATTATCTCAGTTTTTTAAAGGTTTGGTCTCCAAAGTGCCCATCAAGGAAGAAACTGACCCTTTTTAAACCCTAGATTTAAAAAAATGCCTTTAAAGCTACAATATTTGAATTTTTTGCACTGAAATCACATTATAACTGGAAATGAATAGTTCTATGTTTTATGCTGGATTACTTGCATTACCTTGAATATTTCCAGCGGATTTCAAAGCCAGATAAATTTTAAACACATTGTTATGGCCACTATCATGACAAATCCACTGTGAAAAACACAACTTCTGTTGCTTCACTTCTTGTTCTGTTAACTTGTAAATGGCCACAATTATTTTAATTGAATGGCTTTTAGTTAATGGAGCACTTTTTGCTTATTCCTTTGATATATTTTTGTATTTTTTATTTTTGAATGAAGACAAAAAACCCATAAAATTCAAGTCTCTCTTGTCTGCTCATGCGCCAGCTTGTTCGTTGCTATGTCGCATAAGGCCTGCAACATAGTGGATGGTTTTGAAATCTACAAAACAACAGGCATAACTACAGTTTCTGCTGTATTTTTTATGATTATAAACCTCCTAATGTATGGGTAGGATAATCCGGCCAGACTAGAGATCTCACACCTGCCAGTTGCACCAGTTTCACAGTGGTTTCCACAGACTCCAGATCTCAGAGAAACTAACATAGTCAATGGGACAATTTATACGCACTTTAACACACTTTGCATGAGACATAGAGCACTCATCCCTTATTTTTTTTTTGTTGGATATTTCAGTTTTTGTTTGATGAATATGATAAAAAAAGGCCTTTCTATGCCAACCAAGCCTATTGGCCTCTCCTATTTACTCATTCATTGCCAGATTGTTCTTTGCTGTGTTGCATAAGGCTAGCATCACAGCTGATAGTTTTGAAATCTTAAAGCAAGATATATAGATAGCACAGATATAGCAACAGTTTAATGCTAATTTTTAATTTTCAAACCTCCAAACACATGAGATGATCTGGTCAGACGAGGGATCTCACACATCTTCCAGTTGTAGAAACAGTCTCACAGTAGCGATTTAACTCTCATGGTTAAATGTGACCTCATAATTAAAACAGATGCGGAGGATGATTGAGCCTCTGATGGCTATTATTTATACATGTGCTCTAACACTCTTTACATAAGGCATGGAGCACTCTTCCTGCTGTTTTCTTTAGAGGTTCAAATGTAAATTCTCGTCTTATTAATCTATCTTTTTATCATTCCACCTGCATCACTTCTGTTCTTAAACCTCTCTCTCCTTGATTTATTTTCCTCTCTTCTCCTTCTTCCTTTAAATCTTTGTGATCTTGTTTCTTTTATTAAGAGTGCCAGCATTTTTTCCCAGTTCTGCACAAAAGCCTGGTTCTCTATAAACCAAACCTCAAAAACCATAAACATGGCAGAACGAAGCACAGCACTGGCAAATATAGATCTGTGGAATTTAACCACTGACAGTGGCATTCAAACAGGAAGCCCAATCTTCTACAGCCAAAACTTTAATGGGTAATTACAATGAGGCTGCTTTTATGAGCCAAAGTTACAAGCAACTGTGTAAAAGTCAGTAACTGAGGCTTTCTGAATAGTGTTCTCTCTCCCTCTGGATTCCCATGCTATCACACCCTCCATGTTGTTTTGAACTGAATGTCGTAAACTCTTCCATCGCCTTGATGACATTTGACTGTTTTCGCCTCTCCTCCCACTCCTCCCTGCTCCTTCTGCTGCCGCCCTGTTCAGAGAAGGTCAAGTTTACTGTCACTTTTTTCCCTCTTTTAGGACTTTTACTTGCCGTCCTACCAGGAGAATGATGGTGTGTGAAAGAGAGGAGAAACAGATTGTAGTCCAGGTTGCATCATTTCAAATAAAGACTGTATAAAAGCAACAATACAGAACTTTTCCACCTCAAAATAAAAATTAAGAGCCTATCTGATAGTTGAGTAACTCTTAATTAGAGAGGATGGCATCCATCCCTTCACCATAGAGCACCCTGGTTGCCTGACTTCAGCATTTCAAATTTTGCCAGTTGCTGGTTCCATTGCCACACTTCTTGCTTGTTTGATGAAAACCATGGCAACAGAAACTAAATTTATAAAACCAATCATGGTCAATATAATCAGCTTTTTTGACCCCCCCCCCCCCCCCCCAAAAAAAACAGTCTTTAATGACAAATTAAAAACAGATTTCTACCTCCTTCAAGTCAGTATTTAGTCGATGCACCTTTAGCTGCAATCACAGCACTGAGTCTGTGTGGATAGGTCTCAATCAGGCTTGCACATCTGGACACTGCAATTTGACTCCATTCTTCTTTGCAAAACTCCTCAAGCTCTCTTAGGTTGCACAAGGATCAAGCGTTAACAGCCCTTTTCAAATCCAGCCACAAATGCTCCATTGGATAGAGGTCTGAGCTTTGACTCGGCCACTCCGGAACATTCACCTTGTTGTCTTTAACCATTTCTGTGTAGCTTTCTCTGGATGCTTCTGGTCATTGTCTTCCTAGAAAATAAATCTTCTCCCAAGCTGTAGTTCTCTTGCAGACGGAATAAGATTATCCTTTAGGGTTTTCTTATATTTTGCCCCATTCATTTTACCCTCTACCTTAACAAGCCTTCCAGGGCCAGCTGCTGAGAAGTATTCCCACAGCATGATGTTGCCACCACAGTGGGGATGATGTGTTTGTGGTGTGTCTGCCAAACATAGCGTCTTGTCTGATGGCCAAAAAGCATCATTTTGACCATGGAGTCTCCCAAATCCCTTTTGGAGAACTCTAGTCCAGATTTAATCTGAGTTTCCTTCAACAGTGGCTTTCTCTCTGACTGGTGAAGAACCTGGGCAATAGTTGATGTATGCAGAGTCTCTCCCATCTCAGCTGCTGAAGCTTGTTACCTCTTCAGAGTAGTCAAAGGTGTCTCTGTGGCCTCTCTCACTAGTCTCCTTCTTGCACGGTCACTCTTGCATGTGAGGACGGCCTGATCTAGGCAGATTTGTGCCATAGTCCTTCCATTTCTTGATGATGGATTTAACTAAAATCAAGGGGATATTCAGTGCCTTGGAAATGTTTTTGTGTCCATCCTTGACTTATATTTTTCAATAACCTTTTCTCTGAGTTGCTTTGAGTGTTCTTTTGTCTTTATGGTGTAATGGCAGCCAGGAATACTGAATAACTAGTAGGCTGGACCTTCCAGACACAGGTTTCTTTATACTACAATCACTTGAGACACATTCACTGCACTCAGGCGATCCTCATTTCACTAATTGTGGGACTTACTGGCACCAATCAGGTGTGAATATTTATTTTACATCACTGTAATGTATTATTTATTATGACGTGTGCTGCTGACCTCTTGGCCAGGTTGCCCTTGTAAAAGAGATCTCGATCTTAATGGGAATTATCTGGTTAAATAAAGGTTAATAAAATAAATTACAAAGAGTAAAACATCCAAAGGGGGGAACACATTTTATAGGCACTGTACACGTGATCTGTCATTGCACAACTCATGTAACACTTAAAACATGATGAAATACATACAGAAACATGTTCACATGCACGCACTCGCTCATGCAGATTATATAAACTTCCCTGAACACATGCATGTTCAGCTATTTTACTGCTTTCACACACAGCAGTGCCAAGTTGTTCCAGGTGGGGGTATTCTGCATGTATCTAACTGATTTACTGCTGGCTGACTGTAAGGAAAGGAAAAGGAGGAGAACTCCCATCTGTAGTGATATCCAAACAGCAGAGTGTTGATGACCGTGAGGTCTGAAAATGTGCATGTGAGGACTTGTTTAGAGCTGAAGGGGTGGTACACAAAAACCACAGGGAAATTAATGTTGCATGTCCGTGGCGCAGTAGCAGCAGGGTGTAAACGGATCAAGATGCACATGGGAGCTTCACTTCCCAGAGATTTGGAGGACAAATTTAGCAACAGATCATAAAATTAAAGTGTTCAGAAGCCAGACTCAGCCTTTAATCATCATCACTTCAAAGGTAGTTATTGCCATTGTGTGTAGAATGACTAAATGGGTGGCTCATGTGAATATTAACATGCTTGCACCAGTTAAATATTTGCAGTTGTAGGTTTCCATACAGATGACAGCAGTGAAATATAGGTCAGACAGTGCTGTCATAACGCCTTCAAATCAGTACAGCACAGTCACTTTTGTGTTTGGTTATGAGGTGTGTGTATAAGGAAGGGTGTGTTTATTATCAATGTCTGGCTGGAACAATAAAAGTATTTGGACGAGAAGAATCCAGACCTTTGAATTCCTGCACCCGCTCACATCCATTCTTCTCCTCCTACCCCCTTTGTCTCTTTTTGTTTGTCTCCACAACAAACACTCTTCCTCTTCTTCCAAACAGAACTCTCTTTTCACTTTTTCTGTGTAAATGTTGTCTTATTTTGTAGGGCTGAGCGGTTGACCTCAGAAAAAGCCAACATGCAAAGCTTTCAGCCTTCCTCTGCTCCAGGAATACATGTGCTCTGTGTAATTTCAAAAGATGCACTCCCAGTGGTTTGAGCACTGCAAGTTTTTGTGGTCTCCTCTCGGTGAACCAGCGTTTCCTAAATCTCCAGGATAGCTGGAATTCTTGGATGTCTTAACCATGACAAATACTCAGAATATCAGTGCAGCTGAAATGTAAATATTACTCAGACTGTCTGAAGATGCATTTATTACTGCTAAGTTAGATAGGAACCATAAATGTATTAATTTATGCTTCTAAGTTGAAATGGCACTCCCCAATTCAACTCCAGTTTCCAAGAGTCATCACAGCAAAGAAAAGCCTTAGTAAGATAAGAGGGCTGTTATATATTCTTCAAATGTACAACCTCAATTCCAAAAAAGTTGGGGCGTTGTGTAAAATGTAAATTAAAACATAATGCAATAATTGTCAAATCTCATAAATCCACATTTTATTCACATTAGACCATTGATATCATGTCAGATGTTGAAACTGAGACTGAGAATTTGATGGCAACAACATATATCAAAAAAGTTGGGATAGGGTCGTTTATTGTGTAGCATCCCCTCTTCTTTTAACAACAGTCTGTAAATTCCTGGGAAGTGAGCAGTCAAGTTTTTGGAATTGGGGGAGAGGAATGTTGTCCCATTCTTTTCTGATAGGACTCTAGCTCCTTAACAGGCCTGGCTCTTATCTGCAAGATTTTTCAGTTTTGTTTTTTTTTTTTGTTTTTTTTTTTGTTTTTTTTTTTTGTTTTGTTTTCTTTTTTTAAAGCTCCAGATGGTTTCCGTTTCCAAAAGGTTTAGACAGCAGGACGGCCAGTTCAGCACCCAGACTCTTCTCCTGTGAAGCCATGCTGTTGTGATAAATGTGGTATGTAGTTTAGCATTGTCTTGCTGAAATATGCAAGGCCTTCCTTATAAGAAACATTGTCTAGTTTGGAGCATATGTTGCTCTATGTACTTTTCAGCATTGATAGTGCCTCTTGAGATGTGTAAGCTGCCCATGCTACAGGCACTAATGGCACTAGTATTTAAAATCTGCACAATGTCACGGTGGGGAACATTTTTTTGAAATTGGTCCACAATATCTAGATTTTTTTTTAGCAGATTTGTGAACATATGCCAATCTTTACCTCTCTAAAATTCTCCTTTTATACCCAGCCATGTTACTGACCTGTTGTCAATGAACCTAATTAGCTGCAAAACACTCCCAAACTTTCTCACCTTTTGTTGGTCCATCCCTGCTATTTGAGATGTGCTGCTCCCATTTCATTCTTTTTTAAAGATTGTTTTATTAGCAAGGCAAAATATACAAATAAAATCCACTGATGACATAAACAGTTTTTTGCATGTTTAAAACCCCCCAAAATAAAATCAAAATAAAATATAAGAAAACAAAATAAATAATAAGATTAAATTCAATTAAATTAAATAAAAAAAGGTAAACTATCAGAGAAAAAAGGAAATGGATAATAATTATGATATACAAATGAAGTAAATTAAATTAGATCACAAATAGGAACTAAAGTTGCTCCCACGAAATTCTAATTGTGATTATATTTTTCATGATATGGTGAAATGTCTTAGTTTCAACATCTGGTTTTAGAATTTCTTAGGCTATATAATGTGGAGTATATTCTAAAAGGGGTGGATCTGCCAGTCTCCAGAACCTGGTCAGCCTCTCCATCACCTCTACATCTGACTTGGGCCTCCCCATCCAAAAGGTCACAGATGCAGCAGGAGAGAGCTTATCCTCATTCAGCACACTGAGCTGCTCATTATCAACAGTAAGTATAAACTCTGAATTGTCTGTATGTCTACATCCATGCCCATGTACTCAGTGATTTCATACATCTGGTCACCAAATGGTCCATGTTCCATGGAGGAATCAGACAGCAGGGGATCGTTGCGCCCGGCTGAGTTTCCCAGCATCATTGACAGAAACACCACACATCATCCAGGGTCGACTCCCAGAGCTGGTGACAGTGCGCACATGTGTCACGGTTAGCAAGTGCAACTTAAGCATGTAACATGCAAAGAAACTCTGGGCAGACATTTTGGGAATCAGTCTCAGAGAGGAACCAATGCTGTGGTAGACCTGTTGGAAGATCTTTTATTTCTATTAGGAGCCATTTCACTCACAACTTTGCGTGCTCAACATGTGTGACAATACTCGAACGAGCCACCCAAGCATATTTGCTGACCATTTTTCCTTCTTCGGTCCTATTCTTAAGTCCATAAGTAATTAACGAGAGACAGGTGCTCACTTCCACACAGTAAGGACAAAAGTATTTGGCCACACCTGTTAATTTTTGGATTCATGTGTTCCAGTCAGAGCCATTGCCACAGGTGAATAAAATGAAGCTCTTAGCCATGCAGTCTCCATTTACAAACATTTGTGATATAAAAAGGGTCGTTCTGAAGGGCTCAGTGACTTCAAACACGGTACTATGATGGATGCCACCCTTGCAATAAAACAGATTGTGAAATTTCATCCCTGCTGGATATGACACAGTCAGAAGTGTTTAAGTGATATTATGGAAGTGGAAGCGTTTAGGAACAACAGAAGAGTGGAGGCTGTTATAGTGGCAAAAGGGGGGGGTATCTATATTTATTCAACATGCACATCAGTCACATGTGTAAGAGGAAATGAAGGGTAAAGAGCTTGCAGTATCCTTGTTAATTTTGCGTCCACCTTTGTAATTGTGTAGTCATGATTTTATTTCCTAACAAAAACATCCTGCCCTCTTTAACAGTCATGTGTTCTGTAAACTGGGATTTTTGCTGTGGAAAACATATAAAAAGACTTAAAAGTACAAAAACTCTTATTGTCTGACTTCTACCCTGCAGCAGACATTTTTTCTAATTTAATAAAACAGCCAGCCTTTATCTGGATGGTCTTGTTTGCTTTTCTATGTCATAAAATGACATAGAAAAGTCATTACAGTCTTTTCATGACCAGTTTAAAAATCCTCACTGGAGCTTAGAACATTTTTGGGCTCCTAAGAGACTCTGTTGGGAAAGATTAAAGTTATATTTGGACCTTTTGACTTGGGATTCCCCAGTAAGTCATCATACAGTCAGTACTTCTTATACCCCCTCATATATATAGCTCATTTCAAAGACTAATATGTAAAGTGAGTTTCACCATTTATATCCCTTCTAATAAGGTAACATGAAGACTTCAATCTAATTGTGGTTCGGATCCAGGGTGTCGACGCCGGGATGGTGAACACTGGCCTGTTTACTATTCTGAGTTACTGGGGAGACTGGAGAGAGCAGGGAGGAGTGAGGTACGCAAGAGGAGACTCAGAGACGTCAAGCTGGGAGGAAGAGGCCAGAGGGAAGCTCATCAAACTTTACTACCAAAATAAAAGCATGTTTTATCTTCTGTTAGGCTGGTTTATTTTTCCATTGTTCTGCTTTAAGAAAGCTTTATCATGGTTTGTTAGAAACACTGAAATTTCTTTGCTTTGGCTTATTCATTATTCAATCAAACATGGCAAAAGCCCACAATGCATTACGGTTTTCCCACTCCGCTACGTCACCCTTTTGAGCCCTGTTAGAGCTACTTAACCTTTACTTCAGCAGTTCCATTAAGCTGCTTCATAGCTTAGTCCATAGGGACTTAGTGTGAAAACTAGACACTGAAATTCCAGTATAGATTAAAGTATGATAATTGATCTGGTGGCTGAAGAGTTTCCACTTTCCTTGAGCAAGTCACTGAACCCCCCGCTGCTCTGGGGCAATCCCCTGTGTGCAGCCCCACACTCTTACATGCTCATAGGTTCTGATTGTGTATGCATATTTGGATCCAATGGGTAAACCCAAAATATCCCCTTGGAGATGGATAAAACATGTCAAATTTTAAAGGTAAAATACATTTAGTGGGTTTCTATTATTTTTATTTATCTGATAGAGGTTAAGGTTAGCTGTGGGTACCAATTTTGTAGGCTAGAACAGTACTGTGCATAAGTTTTAGGCATGTAGGGCACTAAGGGCACCACAGGGCCCAACGTGCCACAACCCAGGGGATGGGGGGTAGGGTCAAGCTTGACACTTGTTGACACACACATGTGTAGCTCAGCAGCCAAGGTCAAGCTTGATGGCAATCCGTCTGGTTGGGCCATGGTAATATGCATGAATAATGCCAGCAGTTTGCAGGCCTTGGGACAACCACAGCATGACCTGGAGCTTGTGGTGACCCTTACATCCGCCCTGACAAACCATGGCGACTATAGACATGTCAGTACACGACTTTTGACGTTTTTGAAAAGAAAACAACTCACTGCTGTTCTTTGTTCTTCTTTTAATGAAATATCGTCAAGTTCTGATAAAACTGGCGCTTTAGCAGTATCCACGCTAAGCTCTTTTGCCATTATTGCACCGGCCTCTTGTTGCTGCTTGCATACATCACAACTCTGCTGCACCTGAGAGTACTGCCCCTCATCGCTGATTGGTCCTGTCACTTTCTAACCGGGCCCAAACCGTTCAGATGGGAGCTCTGCAAGATTGGATGGAATGGATTTGCCAGTGAAAAATAAGGAAACAGGCGTGTCCATCTGCTTTGTAAGGTTAAGGCCACGCTATTCTTTAGTGGATCTGCCCCATAGTGGAAGAATGATTCCACATCACATCCCAAATCTCTGAAAAATCCAGAGTGTTGATATCTCAGGGTTTAACATTTCAGAGTGGATTTTTAACCCCCAAGTGCTGTTTTAACTCCATTCTGAGTGAAATGGTCTTCAGTCTATGAGTTATTTGATAGAGTTTACTAGTGTTAGTTCAAGTCAATTAAAAAGTCGATTGAAGAGTCAATCGATCTAATCTCCGCCCACTGTGATTTAAGGTGTGTTTTAGATGTGTCTTATTGTGTTTTGATGTTACCTGTTGTACAGTGATCCCTGCTGAGGTTCTTTTGTTCATGGTTCTGTTGGATTGTTGTTTAATGTGGGACACATTTGCACCCTAAGTGAAGCTATCCACTTAGTTAGCGTTTCTGCATGTGACTTTAGGTGTTCCTAAAGGTGCATAGTGCATATTCTTCATCAGTATGCATTGCCTCATTATGAGGTTAACTATCTGCTTTATTATTGCCAGAGAAGACCCCCCCCACCACAGATTTTCAAGAGTTACTGCAGCTCTGTCATACGTTAAAATGTTTTCGACATTCAAAGTGTAGTTTAATTAAATTTAGTGTGGATCATTATTAGGCATGTTAAATTTAACTCTAGAGTTAAGAGTTAAAACTAACACTGTCACTTTGCTGTCTATTTTACTTTATTATAGAGGTTAGAGGTGTGACTTAGCCTTAGAAAACCTGGTTGGGTATCCAGGGGCATGGCAGAGGGGGTAAAAGGGTACTGATTACCCGGTTAGGATGGGCCCTTGAGAAGCCTGAAATGAAAAGTGTTTTTTTTTTCTTAGCAGTTATCATCATTATTGAATCAGACTGAAGTTTGAATCAAATAGAGTAAAATAAGCTTTTGGGGGCCCCTGCTCCTTCCCTAAAAAGTCCAAATGGTTTAGTCCAACCTTAGTGCTGTGCAGCAGAGCGGGCCTGGAGGAGAAGAAAGAAGGAATACAGAGCAACATGAGGTTGAAAGCAGGGAAAATTAAGGGTTTTTTTTCCTAACAGCTCTGAATAGGAAGAGAGTTTCATAAAGAGCCAAAAGTGGTGAAGAAATAAATATGCAGTATTGTAATCATTTTCCTAATGTGGAGGGTAGAAAGCTAAAATTGTATTTACGTATCATACTTTGGGAACAGACAAATAAACACATAATATAATGTGGGGGAAAAGTAAAAATAATTTGAATTCATCCATCGTAAAAATATTGGTCATTAATAAAGGGAAATTATAGTTCAAAAATACATATAAATGCAAGGATATTTGCAAAATGACTGAACATTTTTTGTTTGCTTGGCTGGCTGGCTAAGGGGGTCCTAATTTTCTTTCTGGGGGCCTCAAATCCCTTGCTACGCCCCTGTGGGGATCTAATCTCTTGTTGTTCCTGCCAATAAGGAAAGAGCATGTTTTTCTGTACAACTCCTCAGTCAATACTCAGTCCTCAGTGCTCTAAGCAGGGGCGTAGCACAGGGGGAAAGGGGTACTGATTACCCAACAGCAGGTAGGGTCCCTTGAGGAGCCTGTGATGAAAAGTGTGTTTGTATCTATGTTTTTCTTAGTAACTACTATCATTAATCAAAAGCAACAAAATAAAAAGGTTAACAGACTGAAATTTGTATCAAATAGACTAAAATAAACAGGGGGGGGGGGGGGGGGGGGGTCAAAAACACCCTTAAAAATGTCCAAATGGTATAGCCCAGCGCTGCAAAACAATTCAAGTAAATTTAATTTAACCCGAGTAAAAATATTGGGGAAATTATGAGCGATATCAAAAATACAAAAATACATTAACATGCATATATATTTGGAAAAATTGATACAACATATGTTGCTTGGCTAGTCAGTTAAGGGGGGGCTGTGTAATATTCTTTCTGGGGGCCGAAAAACCCTAGCTACACCCCTGCTTTAAGTAAACTTGAAATCAGATAAATGTTACTTTTATTTGAATAGTTTTTTTAAACCAGTATTTTTCCTCTACTTTTAATTTTAAACAGAGTAATAGTACTTTTCCTGGACTACAATAACCTTTTCCACCTCTGCTTAAATTTTATAACGTCTACCAATTACGACGAAGGGTTTAAACTTAGCTATAGACTGGTTTTGGTAAGTCTTAAAAAACAAACTAAAAACTCTGTTGAAAAGTCTACATTGAGGAGTTTTACTTTGAATGTTTCTTTCCCGGAAGTTCTGCGTCTTCAGACTTCGCGCGCTTGAAATCCTCTGAGCTCGAGCGAGGTGCATTTACACTGAGGGGGAGCACGCAGCCGCTGCGCTCGCGGATTGAAGTTTTAACTTTAACCTCCCTCGTCTCCATTTATCGGCTGGTTGACCATGTTCAGCGGAGAAGAAAGAGGAGAAGTGAAATAAAAGAGGCGGACTGGATGTGACTGAATCATTCTCTTCCTCTGAGAATGATTTACTAGCAGGGAGCGCGCTCCTCCGGGCTGTGCTGGATTTATGGTTGACCTGAGAACCTCTAGCATTGGCGCTGTATTTTGCTTCTGTTGAATTCATAACTCAAAAAGCATGAAGATGGAGATGAAGAGCCACATGTCCGTGTTATGGATGCTGTTGTGTTTGCTCCTGCGGCAGTCTATGACACAAAACCCCGCACCTGAAGGAGGTAAGCACTCAGATGGACACCACTCATACAGTGGATTACAGTTTAGAAGATGTGGAGACACGTGCCAAAGATTTATCTCTTTTGGAGAGCATTAAGACCAAAAAACTTGAACATGAGACTTATATGACTTATTTTGGGGGGAAATATTCACTGAAATGTCCTTGTTGTAGAAAGTTCTGCATGAAAAAATATTTTAGATTTAACACAGATTTGCACTCATGAAAGTAATCTAACTTTAAGTTTAGTATCAGATGCAGTGACTCTTTCCTCTTATAATCTAATGCTGCAACAGGAGGGGAGAGACTGCCTGTCTGTCTGTCTTCAGGGTGGATCAGGGTGGGGTTGATTTTACACCAGTGCTCTCAGAGTAATGGCATGACTCCAGGTATTGATGTGAGAGTTGATGAAATCCCCCAGCCTGGGGCAGTGGCTCCTCAGAACTGGGGCATTACCAGACAGGGACCACCCTGACAAGCTGTGGAAAACTTCAGGTGTAACAGTAAAAGAAGGGCTGGAATTACCACATTATTCTCAAGTGATGAAATCTCATCCCAGTGGTTTCAAGGGCAAAGAAAAAACAGCCAACAGTGCTACTGCATTACAAGATAGGTCACTGGTCAGGTAGCTAAATAACCCAACACAGAAAGATAAAAGCACAACAGATGTAAACTGCAGTGTTCTTATTCCAAAAGTAATTAGGAAAATATTAGAACAAGTTCCATGCATAATGAAAAACCTCAAGGAACCTTAAGGATAGTAAGATATGATAAAATCTTGAAGTCTTCTCCTGATTAGACGATGACTGATGTGGGATTCTTAGAAAAACGTATATCTTCTAATTTAGAGAAAAATCATAAGCAGCTTTAACTGTTTTTTTATTTTTATTTTAATTCTTATTTTTATTGTAAGTGTGGCTGACTAAGTCATTTGCTATTTAGAATGAGTAAACATTAACATTTTTACATTATCCAACTATATGTTTGTTTATAGACCTGTCAGTTAAATATGTCCATTGTCTAATATAATATAGTAATAGATTATAAGTGAACCTCAGCACTCAGGGCTGAGCAATTAATCGCAAATTACATTAAATCGCAATATGGCCTGTTGCAATTTTCAAATCACACTTGAAATGTGTCAAAATAACAGTTTAATAAATCATTTTTTTGCAGTGGCACAGATTTTATGCACATTATACAAACATTCAAGTGTCAATTTTTTTATAATGGTTTACAGAAATACTTCTTTTGTGTTTTATGTATGTTTTTCTTAATCAAAATGATTGACATAAAAATGATAATGCCCTTAAACAAAGGAAATGACATCACATTTGCAATACGAGCAAAAATAATTAGCTCATTCTATCTAAAACTGATGAAACCTAGCGATACTTCACGAAAGTCATACCCCCCACCCCAGCTGCCTCCTTTATAGCTTAAAGCTTGTTGCACCCCCATATTCAGATTCATGCTACTCTGGATTAATTGCTTTGGAAATAATTTCATTGTTTTCAATACACATGGTCCTTCTTATGGAATTATTTATTGCTTGAATTTTTTGAAAAATACATAAGATTAACCTAAGAATAATGGCATATTAAATTGCATTCGCAATATTTCGGTAAAAAATTGCAGTTAAATTATGTTTGCAAACTGTTCAGCTCTACTCAGCGCAGAAAAAGCTGTCCCTTTGCTGCATGCCTGAGCTGGGAACTAGTGCCTTATATTATGTTAATTTTTCAATTTAAGATTGTGTGTTTTATCCATTATTGCAAAAACATCCTTGGAATATAATTAAAAATAAAACCACAGTTATAAAGTAAGATCTGTGCTTAAATTTCAGAAATGTGCACAGAAACTCCCTAAAATATAATTTTGTACATTATGCTTTTGAAAAAACAGTATATTTTTACCACCTCCAGGGGTGGTATGGGGTCCCAGGTTTCTGGTGCTGTCATTTTGGGGGGTCACAGGCTAAAAAGTTTGGGAAGTTCTGCAGAAAAGAAAGAAGAAAAGCTGAGACCCACCAAGATCCACCTGGAAGAGTGATACAGTGCTGTCAAAAATGAGCAATTTTCATTTTCATTGATAAAAAACCTTGCCTGCCTCTCACCCAGTGACAGCTGGGATAGGCTCCACCCCCCCTGTGAAAATGGATGATTTAGTAAATGCATATCTAATTTTGTCAACCTCAGATCAGAAAGAGACTTGGACCCCCTAAGTTCTAAGGTCTTTGGTGGACCTCACTGTCCGCTCACTGCCCCAGCAAGTATAGTGAAGTATAAACCAAGCTTTAGTATCCGCTGTGAATAAAGAAAACCTCTCCTCTATTTGCTGAACTTTCCTCTGCATGTGGCAACAGGGTTTTCATCCAGAAATGTCTTTGTGCTTTCATTTGAATATTAGGCAGTCATTTATCTTTGCAATAGAAAATACATCTTGAAAAGCTGTTACGGAAACATGAGGTTATTCTACTCATCTAAAAGACACCTGTTCTCATGCTTGAAAGTTACTATATGAATGGTCAGACTGAGATTCAGGTCATATAGACCTATAGAGCAGTGGTTCTCAACGTTGGGGTCGGGACCTCATTGGGAGTTGGAAAGGTGAAAAGGGGTTACAAGTGGCTAAAGTAAGTGTAAGAAAGATTGAAATGCAGTTAAAGTTGGTAAAAATGTGCATATAAAGTGTTGAAAAGTGGTTAACAATGGCAAAATGGCTTAATTAGGACAAAATAGGTGAATTAGGATTAAAAGGGCAAAAACTGGTTAGAAGTTGAAAAAGGGTCAACAGGCAATACGGGTTTAAATTGACAAAAATGGTAGAAAAAGTGGTGAAAACAGGTTAAAAAGTGGCAAAAATTTGAAATAAAGGGCAAGCCACGTAGAAAGTGCACAAAATTTTTGAAAAGGGGCTGATAAAAGTAGCAAAGATTGGCTGAAAAGGTGGTTAAAAGAGGTTAAAAAGTGGCAAAAATAGATATCTTCAATATCAGATCCAATCATAGCTTGACACTTTCAGTTCCAAATGAAGTATCTGTCAGCCAGGATAGCTGGCATCAATGCTACGGATCCAATACTCATTAGTATCATAAATTAGTAACAACTGTGGAGGGCCCTTTCACTTGGTTTGTCAGGGGTCCAGCCAAATTTGTGGGCTGGCATATGTATGGGTGTGAACTGCTGGAAAGATCATGCAAATTAAGGCACCTTTTTAAATTACTTAAAGCATTTCAAGTCTTACTGGACGATTTATCAACCATGATCAGACTCTACTTTCTCTAAATCACTGACAAACTGATGACAAACAGCACCACTGTCCTCAGTGGCTCTATCTTCTGTTTTTCAAACTCAAAACAAGCCTTTATTTGTAATATGTTGTTTTTGAAGTTGTGCCATCGTGCCCTGAAGGGAAGCTCATGACCATTGAAGTGTCAGACAGGCTAAACTTGGTGGTGGTGACACAGACGGGTCTGTTAGTGCGAGCAGATCTTTATTACGGTGTTAACATAGGAGTGAGTGACAAGCTGTAATTTTGCTGTTTCCATTAATAGGGACCTGAGAGACTGAACCAACATAGCTTACAGTAATTGGGCTTTTTTTAAGTGCACATGATGTCATATTACACATATTACATGTCAACCCAGGATGATAGAGAACATACCACACGCATAACACACCTTTATAGAAACATAAGTGATGTGCTGCTGGATTTATAGTCATTATGAGTTATGTAAGTATATTTGAAAGGTTTTTAGTAGATTTAGAGAAACTTCACAGAGCCTGTTTGCTTTATACTGAAATCCTAAATGTTAGCAGATTTTTTAAGCCGTTCTGGAAATATAATGCTTCGATTCCAGATTTCTCTGATGTTTAACAGCCCATCACATGCTTAAAATAGTTTTTTTATGGTCCTTATTTGCATGCTACATTTTTGCACACATAGTTCAGACTCCATGTTGCATGTGTCAGTGAAAAGCGTCCATGTGTTTGGCAGGTTTGGAGACCTCTGCTCCTGTAGTGTTTTACTGAGGCTTTTTACGCTTCATTTTTCCACCATAACATCACCGCAGTGCTAATAGTCCACCTGATAAATCACATTTATTGAGCGTAGGATAACGCCAGACTGCATTTAAACACGTTTTCTCTCTAGATAAACACTGAAGAGGCTATCTCCAGACGTCAACATATGGTTTTTAGATAAGGATTTACCTGCACAAAGGTAGAGGTAAGGGGGCTTTGATATGGAGCGGCCCCTTTGCTCCAAAGTTCAAATAACAAAACACATGAAAGGAATTCCTAAGACTGATGGAGAGTGCATGTCTACATGTGTGTGCACGTGTTTGATGCATGTATGGGCGCAACAAGTCTGTCAACGTTTAAAATACTAACATATCAGTTGATTCCACAGATTTAAAGAATAAAATCTGATCATTTAAAACAGTAATTTGTTGCTTTTCCACTTTTAAACTGTAGTTTTTAAGCTGATCTTGCAATTTAGCAACTATCAGCAGGAGAATAGTATCTATCCCATTTCAACAAAGCACATCAGTGGCTTTCAGCATTATACAACTTTGGTAGTTGGTTACAGTTCTCTTGTAAGAAGTGTTTATTGCTTGACATCATTAGTTATCTCACCATGCCTGACTAAAAAGACTCCAAATCTGCTGTTTGATTTAATGGCCAAGGCTAAGAGATAAAGGAGGATGTCTGCTAAGGCTGGGCAATTCATTGCAAACTAGAATTCACAAATCACAGAAGTTGCAATGTTACTTTAACTTGAAATTTGTCAAAATAGCAGTTTAATACATTCATTTTTTGCAGCAACAGAGATGTTATGCACATTATGCAATAATTCAAGGGTCAGTTTTTTTTAATGGTTCACAAGAATCCTTTTTGTGTTTTATGGATGTTTGTTTTAGTCAGAATGAGTGACATAAAAATGATAATCTCCTTCAATAAAGCAATCGGTATCATTTGCAATATGAGCAGAAATAACTAGTTCATTCTATCTAATATCGGTGAAGCTTGGCATTAGTTCACACCCCCAGCTGCAGTCAGATTATAGCCAGCTTCACCTCCCCCACCCAAGCTGCCTCCTTTATAGCTTAAAGCTTGTTGCACCCCCATATTCAGATTCATACTACTGTGGATAAATTGCTTTGGAAATAATTTCTTTGTCATTTATGTATCTATTCATATGGGGGTTTCTATCCATGCACTCCCTGAAAAGTCAAAGCATGCTGCTTCACTACCCAGGAATCATCTTTAGAGCAGAGCCTTCTCCGCCAAGTTAGAATATACTATGTCCATTTTGAAATAAAATGGTTAAATGTAAGAGTGTTCCTGACTGTTGTAGGTTATGATATAGAATGACTTAATGCTTGAATTTGTTTAAAAATGCATAAGTTGAGGAACCTAATAAGAATCGCATATTAAATTGTGATCACAATATTGGGGAAAAAATATCGAAATTAGATTATTTTTGCAGATTAAGCTCTAATGTCTGCTTGATTATATAATAGTGATGTATAAATTCAAGATGAGGAAAAAAAGGATGACCATGCAAAAAGCCAGACAGAAAAAAACTACCTGAAAGCAGTGCCTGCATCCCTGCAGTTATTACTCATAAGGGATTGCAATGCATCATGCTGTATCATTATCATAACCAAAAAGTTGTATTTCTACTGATTTTTTTACTGTGCTTCTACACAAAGATACACTAGGACAAATATACACAAAGTTTTCACAGGAATACAGGCATAAAAACTAGACATTGGAAGCATATGCAGATATAAAATCAGACAATTCATGCTTATTGTGCTTATTAATTATGATCTCAATATCAATCAAAATAACACTGATTTTGATTTTTGCTATAATTGAGCAGTTGTAACATCTCGCCATGGTTCTTTGAACTCTCTATGGGCCAGATCCTCAAAAGGATTGCACTGCTTTTGTGACCGCTAAACCTGTGCAAATGACAGAAAAAAATAGCTTGCAATCCTCAAAGCATACGCAAAGGGTGAAATGCACGCAAACTGAACCCAAACTGCACTGCCACTCCTTGCTGCGCCGGTCCAATTTGCATGCATGTAAATTAGGGAATATTCATAAATTCAGCACAAATTTGCCCCCTTCCTATGCAAATGGGCCTCATTGCAAATACCACCTAATCCTCAAAGATCAGCGCTAATTGCCACAGGCAGTAAAGTGGTGCTATTTACCGCCAGTGAGACCCGTGTATTAAATCCGCGCAATATCTCTTTCTCCCTCTCTCATTCTCTCTCTCGCTCAAAATAATTGCAAATTGCTCTCAATTGGTGGTAACTGTGGAGCTGTCATGCCAGGACAATGGGGTAATCATGGCAGCAGTGATTGTAGCCAGGCGAAGGCACCGTGGCAGGCGACATGGCAGGCGCGCACAAGAAAGGATTTATCGGAGGAGAGTATCACTTTTTGATCTAAGCCACAATGAAATCATCTGCAGATACCGGTTGACAGGCCGCATGATCCTTGCGCTACTAGATGCCATGCGGCTTATTGCAATCAGAGGCGCAAATAGCGCTCAGCTGCCAAACTGTGTGGCCGTGTTAGCACCTGCATATGATTAGAGCAAATTCTTTTGAGGATAAGGCGCTAAAACAGGGCAGATTGCGTGAGCTAATTCTGCACAAATAACAGCGCTATTAGCAGGAGCAATCCATTCTTTGTGGATCTGGCCCTATGTGTATGTCTTTGCACCACCTGTTTACAAATGCACTTTGACTGTGGACATGGCAACTGCACTCATAGGCCTTTCAGACTGGCAGGGCTCTGTGCCGGTTCTGGTTCCTGAACCTAAATTTGAACCGACCGGTGCGTTCAAACAGGGGAAAAAAATTGGTTCTGAACCTGAAGAGTTGGTTCTTGGCTGGAACCAAAAATAGTTGGTTCTTTTTTGGGAACCGTGACATCATCAGGGGGCGTATCACATTCTAGGTTGTGAAGACGAGCAAAACAGGAGAAAAAGTGGTCTGCTGGGGAGACGAAATGTTTGGGCATTGACAGAATTCCTGATGAAACTGGAGAGTAGTACGAGAAAGAGCAAGTTATATACCATCCTTGCGGAAGAGATGGCGAAGGCTAGGTTCACCTGAAAACCAGACCAAACAATTAATAAACTCAAGAACCTGAAGAAGGGATACCAGGACAGCATGAAAGACTTGGGCAAAAGTGGAGCAGGATGTGGTGATATATGTTTATCATGTCCTCCCACTTTGGTTCTGCTTAGACTGGTGTGAACACGGGCTGGTTCGCTGGAAAGCACCGACATTCTGAGACTCCAAAACAGAACCAGAACTGAATGCACTGGATACACTCTGACGGTGTAAAAAGGCATGACATGAGCTGAAGGGGGTACACTGTCTAAATTGCATGAATACAATGTTCTAGTTCAATTTAGACAGTGTGTAGACGTTTGCCTGCAAAAAAAAAACAATAAATTATCAAATTTTTGGTGCTCAGGGCGTGTATTTTTTGTTGTGATGTCAAAACATATACCAAAAGGTTTTGATTTTTACCAGAATTGCATTGAAGGTTGTAAATCTGGTTTTGTGGCGACCCAAGTATCCATGCTAAGCTGCTTTCTTTGACACCTCAATTCTTGTCAACACTTTAAATATTCAAAAATAGCATCCTACAAGATTGAAATGGTGTGAAGACTTTGCCTCAGTGCCTCTACATTCAGTTGTATTAAATCCGAGTTATCAGGAGGCAATCTAATCTTCATTTCAGGCTATCTCTGTCCCTCCCAGGTTTATTTTCCTTCCTCCTAAACTCTGGCTCTCAGGTTTTAACAGGAGGTTTTTTTGTGCCATGACTGCTCAGTCTGAAGATTTGCATCTAAATACAGCTTTTAGATCCCGTCTGTACTGCTGCTTCTTCTCTCTTTCCCACTCTCTGCCTGCTCTGTATAAGGCCATCCAGCATTCCTCCCCGTCTCTCACTTGGAACTGCCAACAAACCCCCCCGCCTGTGTTTCTCTCTCCTTTTAACGCCTTTTATTTCCCCCGGCCCACCTCCTCTCTCCACTCTTCTCGTTATGCCCAGCAGCTACTGTTTTCCCTCCCTTTCTCCTGTCATTAACTTTGCTTCTGTTACGAAATACGGAACGTTTGGGGGTAAAAAAAAAAAAAATCCACCTCTTGGGCCCAGTGTTCAAAGGTCTTTATCCATCGTTGCCTTCAGTTGTTATCTCACCATCAGCATCTGTTTGTAGATCAGTTTGTTTTTCTTTCTTCTTATCAGAGCATTAATTACGAGCTACTTTATCGCTGCTACTTTCATGTTGATAGAATGATAAAGCTGTGCAATTTTGTGGTTCAAATAAGGCTAAGTGTGGGAAGGTGCTCATGTTAGACATCAAATATTCTGGTGTTGAAAGGTTTCTTAATCAGCCTTTATTTCTTCTGCACAACAGCACCATACCTATCAATATGATTTATTATATCTCAGGTAACAGCTACCGCTTTAGAGACTTAAAAAGAGAGCAGTGTGCTGCTACCAAAGAGTAAAACACAGAGGCGTAGCTAGAGCGCCTGACATGAGTAGGACCTGGATGGGAATGAGCGTGCACTCAAGTCAGTAGACAGCGCATATCTTTTGTGTTGTATCAGTTTAACTTTGCAGACATGTCTGAAGAGCCTTGGACAAGAGTTTTCTTCATTAGGCAAAAAGTCACCTCAGGGACAAATTGGTTGGTTTTATGGACAAAAGGTGATTGAAAATGTTTTGAATTCTTACTCTGGCTCTAGGAATGATTCAGTGTCATGCAGCCATTTCAAAAGAAGCTGTTAGTCAGGATAGCGCGATATTGCGATTACGATTTGTTATGCGATTATCATTAAGCTCCTCATCTTGTGAATTTTTCAACAAATTTAACAATAAATCAATCAATATTTATTGTTAAATTTTTCAACAAATTCAAACAATAAATCAATCAATATTATAACCTCCATTCAGTCAGGAAGAAGCTTAACCCAACTTTGCTTCCACCACTGTGTTAGAGACATGTTAACAGGTATGGATATTAATGAATGGGATCAGCCTTTTGTTGATTGCCAATTCTCCACAGCAACCTCTGCCATCAGTGTGTTAATGTGGAGTGAATGGGGAGGTGTGACCTGCAGAGTAAGAGCACCAACAGATGCAGCAGAGAGGAAGACACTGAAAGCTCACACTCAGACTCAAATCAAGGGAAAACTGCACAGAGATGTCAAACTTTATCAGACTGTTGGAGCTCAAAGAGGATTAGGGCACTGTGATTTGTAAACCTGACCTCAAGGCCGAGGAGATAGTGAGTAAATGAGTGTGTCTCTGTTTTTTTTTTCTCCACAGTGCTGAACTGCTGTGAGGGTGACGTCCTTTTCCTCCTGGACTCTTCTGGCAGTGTCTCCTCTTACGAGCACTCCCGCATGCTCGCCTTCCTGTCAGAGCTTCTCCTCCCTTTCTCTCTGGGGGAGGACCAGGTGAGGGTGGGACTCCTGCAGGTGGGCACCAATCCACGCCTTGAGTTTGGCTTCGACGCCCATACCACCCAGAGTGGCCTCCAGGGGGCTCTGAAGAACACCAAACCTCTGAGGGGGGACACCAACACAGTGGAGGCCCTGAAGATGGCGAAGGAGTGGGTGCTGAGACCCGGAGCCGCAAACGGAGCCCAGGTGGGGCTGCCAAGGGTGCTGGTGTGGTTAACCGATGGAGTGAAACCAGGGGATGTGATTGGACCAATGGAAGAGCTGAAAGAGGAGGGTGTGGCCGTGTTGGTGGTCTCCACCGGGCATGGGAACTATCTGGTGTTGAGCGAAGTGGCGACCCCGCCTCTGGAGGAGCATCTGTACTTTGTGGACATTGATGATATGAATATCATCACAGAGGACCTGAGGAACGCCATCATTGGTGAGTGAGGGAACAAAAAGAGAGTTAGAATAAGTGTAGGGGAACTTTAGCAGGCCAAAACCATTATCACTTATTTTTTTTGTAATGGACTCGTATTTATAAATATTTTTTCTTACTTTTATTATATATTTTATTGTAAGCGTGAGAGCATATTATCATTTCTTTTCCAATATATCACAAAATTCATTTCAAGTTTACCACATTTCAGTCTATAATTTATTGACTCCCTATTTTTATTTTGAAAAGCTGTTCCAAAATGGCCAACAATTTGTTGCTTTTGTTCCTGGACTCAGAAAGGTGTACAATAATGTCAAACTCTGGACTTGCTGTAAAATTAGTCCCCTACCAAATAATTAAAATGGCATTATGCTACAGTGCAGTGATTATCAACTGGTGGTCTGGGTGCCAAATCAGGCCCCCCATATCTTCTGATACAGCCCCCAGAACATCAAATCCAAAACGTCGAGAGGAAAAAATATGTTGTGGTAATTCTGGTACTGTTTGTTTTCCAAAACTCCCTGCATCACGGGGTTCAAACTCAAGGCCCAGGGGCCAAATCCAGCCAGCTAGTTATACCCGGCCCACCAGATCATATGATATTTTTATTAGAACTGGCCCACCAGTACAAGGTCTGCAGATTTCCTCCAGTATAAAAATGTAAACTTAACCTTGACGATTTATCATATTCTTGTTGAGTCATAAAAATTAGAAAAAGGAAACAGTAAAAATAATTTGATAAAAAGTCAGGAACATGCGGAAGAAATTAGTGTTTTCTTTATATTTTTAATTTTGCATCTCAGTTATGACTAAAAATTATGATTATGATTTTTTATTTCATATTTTAACCTTTACATCTCATAACTTTAACTTTTTATCTCTTATTTTTATCTTTTAGATTAATAATTTTAAATTTTAAATCCTATTGAGACTTTCTAAAGTCATGATTTTGAATTTTATCTCATGTTTTTACCTTTTTCAACTTCTAACTTTAACTTTTATCTCTTTTTTTACCTTAAAATGCATGATTTTTAATCTTATCTCAGTTTATTGACCTTTTAAAACCATGATTTTGACTTTCATCTCACGCATTGACCTTTTTCAACTCCTAACTTTAACTTTGATCTCATTTTTTACCTGAAAAATGCATGATTTTTAATTTTATTTCATATTTTGAAGTTTTTAACTCGTGATTTCAATGTTTACCTCATATTTTGACTGTTAAAAATTATGATTTTGAATTTTATCTCAGTTTTTGACTTTTAAAATTCATGGTTTCAACATTCTATCTGATATTTAACCTTTAAAAACATTATTTTAACTTTAAATGTCATGTTTTTACCTTTTAAACTTCAAAGTTTGACTTTTAATCTCAGATTTTGAGTTTTTAACATGTTCACCTTTTGATCACAAAATCATTTATCATCAGTGCCAGCTTTTTTACCCCATAATTCATTTCTGGGGAAAATAAGGTTGACATTTAATGATTAAATATCGACCCTGTTAGGCCCTCAGGTCAGACCCAAGTTCAGAATCCGGCCCCTGCTGTGATTGAGTTTGACACCCCTGCCCTACAGTTATTAAAACCACTCCCAAAATAATTGAGATAGAAACAGTTTGATCAGGAATTACTTTATGTTTCATCCATTTTTCAGAAATCCACCTGTCAGTCATTGTCTGCAAATATAATGCAAGTTAAACACAAATGTTTCAGTCCATTCTTGATTTTTAAAAAAATCCTGTTGTCAATGGAAACTTTCAGCTTCAGGTGTTCTGGGAATGCAGTTTTCCTGCTTGGGTTTTTCACATATCACTACACAGCATATTAGCATCAAACCACAGACTTATTCAGCTCAGATATCTCAATCACCCCCTTTTGGCTGGTTGTGATATAGCCACTGATCTCATTGTTAGAGCCTAAAAATTGCATGCATTCAAAAGAAAATAAAAATATGTAAAAAATATATATAACATAATAATAATAAAACCATTTAAAGAACTTCTTTGGGTTATTTAAAAGTTTGGCCCCCAGAGTGCCCATTTAGGAAAAAGCTGTCCCTTGTAAAAATGTAGGTGATGACCCCTGCTACGGTATTTCTTCTGTTAATTTCATAGACTAAAGCTATGACTAAAAATGTTCCTGGACAGCCTTTTTGCCATGAAAAAGACTAGACTAAGACTAGCCAAAAATAGATCTTTGATGGCTAAAACTGACTAAAAGTAAGTTTAGTTTTTTTTGTCAAGATGACTAAAACTAGGCTAAAATGTAATTTAATTTTCATCTGCCATTGAAAATCCATGATATTTCTCCTCTGTGGGTAGATCTGTCAAAGTACAATGCATCTATAGCTATTCTGCATCTTAGCAGTAGAAAGCAAGAACCCCAGGTTTGGCAGGGTGCAGAGAACACACTACCATGATTTGGTACCAGATTTAGGCACCAGATTTAAAAGTAAAGACTAAAATGTGAGGACTTTTTATAGACTAAAACCAAAATAAATTGTTTTTGAGTTTTCATCAACTAGACTATAACTATAAAGGGAAAAAATGACTAAAATGTGAATGAAAGTAAAAGGCATTTAATCTAAAGACTAAGACTGACTAAAATTAAAAATGCCTTAAAAATAACACTGAATTCTAGGTTATTCCACATCCAACACAATATTAACAAAAGCAAATATTGCTAATCTGACACACCAGATGAATTTGTTTCACACATCCATCTGGAAAACCTTCCATAGACAGTGTTTGGGAAAGGGCAGAGCCTTTGAAAAAGACTTGCAGGGTGATTGGACGAACGTTCTGTCTGTCACATCTTTACAGGCCAATCAGAGCAATAAAACACGTCATGCAGCTGTTATCGAAGTGCGCCATTACTGAGGAGTAAACTCCATAGAAAGCTGCATAACCCAAACCATGGCAACTGTAGACATGTCAGTACATGGCTTTTGTCGTTTTTGAAAACAAAACAACTCACCGCTGTTCTTTGTTCTTCTTTTAATGAAGAAATGTCATCAAGTTCTGATGAAACTGACACTATAGCAGCATCCATGCTAATCTCCTCCGCCATAACTGCACTGGCCTCTTGTCACTGCTTGCTGACGTCACAACTCCGCCGCGCCCAAAAGTACTGCCTCTGATTGGTCCTGCCGCTTTTCTAACCGGGCCTCAAACGGTTCAGACGGGAGCTTTGCAAGATGGATTCGCCAGTGAAAAACACGGAAACGAGCGAATCCATCTGCTTTGCAAGGTTAAAGTATTACTGTATAACTTTCAAATCTGACTAGCTTACCGCTACTTCCAGAATTTTCTCTTTTTTCTGTATAATCAAACTGAAGGCATCCCTAAAAACAGCACTTATTTGTCTTTCAGTGCATTATTGAGTTGCAAATTCTTAGTTTTTCCTGCAATGTACATACATTCAATGCATACAGCATCATTTTCTATTCTTCTGGTCTGGCTTCCTGTTCTATATGAGTGCAAAGATATGCAATGAAAGCCCAAATATATCTTACAGACATGGTACAGCACTGAATGCACTATTGTGTACATTATCACCAAAGAGCCTCTCTGTTTCTCTGTGCTGTGACCTTGGTGTGATGGAAATGCAATGCTTCTTCTGCACGGCAGATACATTTTTGTGATTTAGGACGTGTAACCCTTTGAAATAAAACTAGTACAAAAAGCTGCCTAACCCAGAAGGTTTATCTGCAGAAACAGCCTCGTTCCAGTGGCCTTCCAGGGACTTAGATGTGTAACATGTCTCTGTGCTTCTCCCTAATTCCAAGCATACTCCTGAAGACAGTGAGACTGAATTGGAAACTGCGACACTGACACTGTCTATGAGTATGTGTGAGAGTCCCTGTAATGAGATATGGCTATCTATTAATGGATTAATGATTCAGTTCCCTTTCTGCATCATCCAACACTATGCCAGATATGATACATATATATTTATATTTATATATAGACTGAGAGGTCACCTATTTCTCATGCCAGATTAGATAACTCTTATAACACTCACTCAGGACACCTCAGCAGTTATACAGTAATACTGCAGCTTTAATGCATGATGTACTGTTTAAAAAAAGCTGTCGTACAACAAGAAGTAATGCATCAGTCTTTGCCAAATGTATCCTATCAAAAATATCATGCCTCTTTGGTAATTGTTTTCATGTTGCAGGGCCTCTCTAGGTTAGCTATTTCAAGTTGTCTTGTTGCAGCAGTTATGAATGCATCCAGAAAGCTAAGTCTGGCTGTCTACGTGGGTGGCTGTCTGAAGCCAAGGCATTTTTAGCACTCCGTCTTGTCTCTGTCGCCATCATTTCTTCATGTCTCTGCAGAATCATAACTCTGACAGACTCATGTGCTCACAGTGTTTTCATTCATCTTTATTCTGACTCCCAACAGAGATCATCCGAGCTGAGCGAATCACCGTCCGTGACGTCTCCACCAACACCGCTACACTCCAGTGGCGGCCCGTTCTGTCTGGTTTGAACGGCTTCTACGAGATCCGCTTCGGTCAGCTTCCCACAGGTGGAACGGGAGTCGGTGGAACAGGTGGAACTGGGACCAGTCCGAGTACCAGTGGCAGTCAGTACGAGAGATTAACCCAGCCGGCAGACTCGAGCACAGCCACGCTAACAGGCCTGAAGCCTGACACCACCTATACTGCCACACTGACACCGGAGTCCAATGAACAAGCGTTCAACACGCTCTCTGTCACTTTTACAACAAAGCCAGGTTTGTCTACATCCCTCTCACACTTTGTTAAAAGAGACTCAACTGAGAATTTATTATGCTTCCTTACTGTAAACACATTTATTTGGTTGGCTTCAATGCAACAAGGCAAGCATTCACTGGACTGTCATTATCTAAGAAATATCACCTTTTATGTTTTACTTCAAGTCCCATTTTAACCCAAATTACTAATTAGTTCTTTTTATTCTCCTGGCATTACAATAGACCATTGTTTCCCAAAGTTTTTTCTGGTTGCCCATTTTTTTGGAGGTAGAAGCCATCATGACCCAATCAAAATCAATATTTTTGACAACTTCAATACTATTTCTACACCCTTTTATATTTTATAAGACAAGCCAATGCAGAAGTTTTAGGCATATTTGGGTCAAAACTTTAGGCTGAAGTGAGGTGTAGATGTAGCAAGTTGGCTGAGGTAAGGAGGATTGACAAAAACCCATGTCTTGCTCTGGATGTCCTTGCATATTTCCAGGGACATTAGAAAATAATGTGTTGAAAAAATAATGAATTCCACACCTTAAGGGCGAAGTAAGGGGTGGATGTGGCCAGTAGGCATGACCAAGGGTACCGTCCGGTCAGGTAGTAGGGTTGACATGGGCCCCTGATCATGCTGTGTTTGTCCCAAGGGCCCGAAAAACAGCAGGCGGTGAAAAGACCCAAGTAAAAGAAGCTTGACTCTGGCCCCCCTGATGAATCCTTAGTGCCCTGCATGCCTAAAACTCGTGCACATGGCTGTATGTTTGACAACTTCCTTATTCAAGCCTTATTACTTATCAAGTCTGCCGTCTGTCGTTTTCAGCTGGTTGGTTGAGCTGATGGCTTACTTTGGTCTTGGCCTGATACTCTTTGTTTTACATGTCTGGAAGGGACCTCGACACCTCCATCGCATTTTTGCCTTTTCACATGCTTGGCTTTTTAGGCCTTAAGTAGCTGGCTGGTCTGGAACAATGTGCTTCTTTTTTTGTAGCCAAGCACCCATGACTTTGGCTTTAGCTGTCCCACCTTCCAGTGGCTCACCCATGTGGCTTGAACATGTACTGCAGACATACAGATGAAGATGAAATTTTTAACCCCCCCAAGAAAATTTTCATTTTAAAGTGTTTCCCAAATGCTGTTAAACAGAGCAAAGAGTTATTGACACAACTTTTCCAAACATTCTAGTTGTATTTAGTGTACTTGCATTATTTTACTTCGCACACAGAAACAAAATTGCTTCACAGAAACTACCAGGGTCTCAATTATTAGTCCCTCCTGGTAAAAGTCAGTTCTGTCTCTCTCTAAAGCTCCTCCACATGTGATGGTCTTCTGGCATGGTCCTCAGTTCACCCTACAGATTTTCAATGGGATTCATGCCAGGGCTTTGTGCAGGCTGGTCAGTAACGTTCACTTTGGTCTTCCGAAGGTAGTTCTTCACCAGGAGCCCCTAATGTTGGTGGTGTTGTAACACAAAGTGAAGACCCAGACCCAGTTTCCTTCTTTCTCCATACATAAGCAGTGTCTCTTTGGCCAAAGAGCTCTAGTTTGGTATCGTCTGACCCAAGGACACACTTCTGGTATGCAGAATATTTCTCAATGTTATCCATAGCATACTTCAGTTGGCTTGAAGGCATCTCTTATGCAGAAATATTTCTTCATCTGCAACCTCTCAGTCCATTCCTGTGCAGGGCTCTAGTGATTGTCTTCTTTGGGACTACAGTTCCTGACTTGGCTGTCATTCACTAGTGTCTTTGCAGTTGTTCTGGTGTCTTTAGACACATCTCTTACTAGTTTTCTTTCCAGATTCTCTGGAATCTCTCTCTTCCTACCTCTGCCAGGGTCGGTCTGTACTATGTGGCTCTCTATGAATTTCTTGATAGTCCTTCCCAGTCCAGTTCTTGGCACTTGGAAATGCTGTGATAACTTTGTAAATCCTTCTCCTGCTGTGTGAGCATCAACAACTATTTTTCTCAAGTCTGTACTGATTTCTTTTGTTTTGCCATGATGCTTTCTCCAGTGACAGGTCAAACCCTTACTAAAGTTTTATTCTGTGTAAATTGGAAGTTAACCATCAGTTTTAGCTTGATTTTACAAGCTTTGAGCATTACAAAGTTAAAGCACATCATTAAGATGTCCACATTCTTGTGTAATGGAGGGGTAGGGCAAAGTGCTAAAGCTAGGTGGTGCTTCAAATGGAGATTTTCCAGAGGTGCACTTTCATTAAAAATCTCCCAGAATGCCTTGTAATTCAGCAGGGTGGCCAAAATAAGTGTAAATATGTGAGTAGCTTCTTTGTAAATAAGATCTGAATCTTATGACTTATGACAACTATTGAGGTAGAACTTAGAAATGGGACTGTTCCTTTTATTGTAATTAAATGTTAGAATACATTATAAATTTCCAAAACCTTATAAGTAAGACACTTATAACTGGTCAGAAACAGTTTTTTTCACATTATCTCATACTGATTATGTGTTTTTCTGGTCTCCCATACTTCAGAGGTCCTGAGCCCGGCTACAATATCGATTTCTGACTCTGGTCCAAACAGCGTCCGGGTCAGTTGGGGTCCCGTTCAGCCCGACAAGGTCACAAGCTACTACATTGAGTACTCACCCCTGCCGACGGGAAAGCTCAATGCTGTCACGGTGGGACGGACACAAAACTCCACGCTCCTCAGAGATCTTCAGCCTGATACCACTTACCTGGTCACCGTTACTGCTCGGCACGCTTCAGGCAAAGAGAAAGCGATGTCTGTCAAAGTGTGTACACAGGAAGGTGAGCTACAGGAAGAAAATGCAGTCAAACTTGATGGAAGATCATTTTACTGCATGCTTACCCTAATCCTGCCCAGCCGATTCCTCTTAGGGTCTTAAATTTCAGATAATTACCTGCAATTTTGTGCAGGTTTGACTACTTTAAGTGCTCCCTGAGCAGCTAGAGGGGTCATATTTTCTACTGTAAAAGCCCTGTTCAGACATTGCTGTTTCCCTTACCAAATACTTTTCTTTACTCCTTTATTCACAACTTTCCATGAGGTGATCCTGTCAATTGTCTGACCTCCTTTTTTTTGTCTCTGTGGTCTCTTTTTTAAAGTGACTCCCGCCCTGGCAGACCTGCAGCTCACTACAGTGGGGAGTGACTCGGTGCAGGTGGAGTGGAAGGGCAGTGCAGATGGTCTGAGGGGCTACTGGCTCACCTGGGAGGGGCAGGAGAACTCAATACCTGGCCAGCGTTCCTCCTTCTATTTGCCACCTGACTCTCTGTCGACACGCCTCACACACCTTCCCCCCTCAGCGAGGGTCTGCGTGTCACCCATTTACCGGACGGCGCGGGGAGACGGGCTGTGTTGTACAGCACAGTTTCATTCAGGTGAGAGGTGGTAGAGTTTTAAAGTTTCATGACAGAAAGGTCTAGGCTTTTACTACTCCATATGAGCATCATGCTATGGGTGTTATCTCAGAGGTGGCATGTGCCAGCATTGTGGTTTTTGGTGCATTTCTACTTAAACTCTCTAAATTGTGCAGAGCAGCCCAACCTGTCTATAGCTCAGCACTGAAATCTCTGGAGGCTAATGCCCCCACTATTGTGAAGTACATTATACAACTCTACTTCAAAATACAACCCCGTTTTCAAAAAAGTTGGGGCGCTGTGTAAAATGGAAATAAAACACAGCATGCAATGATTTACAAATCTTATAAACCCGTTTTTTTTTTCACAATAGAACATAAACGACAAGGCAGATGTCAAAACTGAGACTATAGACAACGTTTGTTTTTCTGCAGAAGCAACACCCACAACCTCAGTTTCTATTCAGAATGAAGGCAAGGATCTAAGGGATAGTCATCTCAAAAGCAATCAGTTACAATTATACAATATTTCAAGGCCATTGAAGCCATCTATGTTTTGAGATACTGCTGGGATTAAGACAAATTCCACTTCAACAGGCACTTCTTTTACGATAGACTGAATGAATATCTGCTGATTATTTCCATGTGTTGTCTCATGGTTGTGTTCAAACAGCCAAGAAAACTCCTCACGTCACTCTGACTTTTGAGAAAATTAACTAAATATTTGAAACCGAATACCTGAACTGCCGTTCTCTCCCTTTTCCTCTGCTTTTTAGATGCATTAGCATACGGCTACCGATCATAGCACCCCTGGACTACGAGCGCACCTTACCAAACATGGAGGGATGATTGGCGAGAAGAACGCTGACTTTCATCCATAATTCTTTTCCCTGCCTCTCCCCTCTGTGGACATCCTCCAGGAGGGCTGTGTGGTTTGGCTCACTGAGCACTCATGTGGAAGCCATAGACACTTAATCGTGGTCTGGGACAATATGGCCACATGTTGACTGCTACAATCTGCAACACAGAGGACTATTAACTTTCCTGTTTGTGCATCACATCTGGTTAACACCTGCAGTAAATGTATATCGCTTCAGTTAAAGATGCAAACGTCACATATTTCTGGGGTCTGTTTTGCAGTTACAGAGCAGGGCATGCTGGGAATGTTGAATATCTTATGTGGCTTGTTTTTGGAGAAAGGCTTTCCTCCATATGTGGGCCTGAAGCCCAACTCTGTACATTTTTCAACTCCTGCTAACACTCAGAGAACATCTGATTTACATTTATAATGAATGGTTATGACTTGTACTTAAAAGACTTATTTTTAGCACATGCCTGATGCCTGCATGTGGACACTGGAGCGCCACATTAGAGCGTTAACATCCCTAATAACAGGATTTTTAAGGATCACTTTGAACTTTTGTAAAATTACAAAAAGACATGCCCTGAAACGACAGAGATGCTGCATCTTTTACAGATGGGTTTTATTGCGAGAAGGCCTCTTTATAAGTCTGTCATTTATATTTATTACTCTGTAATCATGTGAGTATAAGAACTAATAGCATTCATACTGTATTTACAGACATACTGTTTACATTTTAAGACTGTTACCTTTGTCAAGCCGGTCTTTGCTGCCCTCTACTGAAAGATCTTTACTGTTGACTGTTATTTTCTTCCAAAGAAGATGGAAGGTTTTATGATTGTTCTCCACTGTTGAAACTTAATGTTAGCTTGCAATAAAGTCCTTTAATAATTTTGGTTATACTCATTTAGCTTTTTTTAGTTGGACATTTTGGGCAATAGCCTCTTGTCGGGTTGAAACTGAGAACCTCTACCCCTTGTGTTTGGACTTTTCTCTCTTAAATCGGTGTCTTTTGAATACCATGCCATTCAGCACATTTCAATTCTTCTAAAAACATATTTTTTATGCCATCAACACATGCTGAAACAAATGCAGGACTTGTACTAAAAGGACCAGAGTTCACTTTTCATCAGCAAAATAAAGACTTTTTAAAGGCTGTGCCTTGTATCACACATTTCATAAAATATTAATACTTAAAAACATCATAATGTGTTATTTCTTGGGCTGTCAAGATTAAATGCAGTTGATTAAGGTCATCAATAAATGCAATATTTTGTAAAAATTGCTATCAAATTCATGTCTTATTGTCCCTTTCAACACACTTTGGTAAGACCTTCATCTCCCTGCAGCCACACTGATCTAAAATAACTGCTCTGTAATGTCGCATTCACTTTAAAAATCAGACAGCTCAGGGGAAAGGTCAAAAGTCATCTGTACCTTGCAACATCAACCATCTACTTTTTCACTGATTCCTTATTCACCCCTAGTTTGAGACCTTAGAAAGCAAAAAATGACACATTAGGAGTTTTCAATGCAAAATAGAGGAATAAATGCAACTACAATAGAAGGATGTGATTAATTGCAATCAACTACAGAAATTCTGAGACTGATTGCAATTAAAAATGAACTTTGTTATTTAAAACCCAAGCACTGAAGGATAGCAAAAGCCACATCATTGATTATTCAAGTGAGAATTAACATCCTAAACTAACACATCTATCCCCTTTACTTTTTTCAGTATTTGAAAAGAGGTACTGGAGTTGTCTGAATTTAAGATTAAAGGGTTTTTTGAAAGGGAATTTAGTTGAATTGGAGTTTGAACAAACTTCAAACAACACAATTAATGACTGGAATACTGTATCTCAACATATTTTTGCCCCTGAATGAATGTGAGAGCAAAACGATGTGTCAGTGCTGACCCCTGGTGGTGAATCAAAGCAACTGCAACTGGTTAACAAGTGTGAGGCACTTGTTTGAAAGCAGAGTGGTTACTGTTTTTAGATAAACGTTGAATTAATTCATGATTTATCTAGTCTTTTTCACACCAGGCATACATATGATCAAGTGAGTTTTGAATACTGACATATTAATGAAAGGTTGGGCCAATGGCTGACTGTTAGGGATACACAGCATTATCAGCATGATATCGCTATCTATAGATATTAGCTTGAAAATCGAAGTATTGAACATTTCTGCCGATATCTGCAGCTAATATATTTATATATTATATATTATATTATATATATTAATATACTTAATATATATATAGCTAATATATTTGATACAACCAGCAGTATAAATCATATATCGGCCCCAGATATCAAAACAATATTAAACTCTACCATCAGGTGGTCACCTAGGGTGGGAGGCCCCACTATGACTCCTGAATATTTTGAATGGGGTTCCAAACATAAAACCACCAGACCGTCTACTTTCCTGCTCCTCTCTTAGCTGCTGGACTCAGCCTCTCTGCACTAGAGACATGCTGCTTTTTACAGTAAAAAGTGTGTATAAATTTATGAGTATTTGCCAAAATAACTTTGCAAATTCCATATTGTGCATCCCTTGCTATTATGTAAGCTTTGTTTCATTGGTTTCCTTGTCTACAAAGTTTGAAATCAGTCTGCGACCCCCAAAATAAAGGTGCCAGAGACCCCAACTGTACCTGAAGGTGGTTGAACACAGCCATGCACAATCAAGAATAGTCATGTGCAGACCAGGCTGTCCATTAGGGGAGAAAGATGGGAGAGCTTTCTGGGGTCCAGCCAAACTGGGGTGGAAAGTGCCTTTAAAATTTGGTTGAAGGGGTTCAAAGTGGCAATAATGTTTTGAAAGAGCCAACAATAGGCAAATAGTGGCAAGATTGGCTTTAGAAGTGGCAAAAACAGGCAGAAAAAAAAGTGGTGGAAAGGGTTTAAAATGGACACAAAATGGGGTTTAAGTTGCAGAAATGGCTTCAAATTTGGTCAAATTGGTGTCAAGTGGCAACAGTGCAATTCAAAAATGCTCTTAGTTATTTTAAGGCCCCCTCTCAGTGTCTCTACAGACAGAAAAGATGACAAACGTGGTGTTTGTCAGGACATTTTTGCTCCTCTGTCTGCCTTAAAACACTGCTCCAGCGAGTGTTTTCATTGGCCAGATGCGTGCTCACCGGAGCACAGCTTTGAAAAAATAGAGGTCAAATGTCTCAGTTTCAACAACATGAATATGAGATTTGCAAATAATTGCATCTTGTTTTTACATTTTGCACAAATGTGCAACAGTGTGCCCCAACGTTTCTGGAATTGTGGCTTTAGTTTATTGCTGTAGCTTTGGCCTTTCACCAACTGAGTTGTGATTACATTTCATTCTTTGAAAAAAACTACAGAGGAATTGGCTTTATCTACGTGTTTAGAGTTTTCTAATGATGTTTTGATGGCAATTAAAAGGAGATCAACAGCATTTTGTTAGAGATAAATGCATTTTCTGTCTTGTGCTGTAAAAAAGTGATGCTGCACAATTTTACTGTGTAGTGGTTCACTCACACGCACGCACGCACGCACTGCAGTGCGTAGTAACCATGGCAACAGAACCGAGGTTATGACAAGTCTCACTGGAATTCCCCTCTGACACTTTGACCCTCTGATGTCAGAATTGAGCCCAGTTGTTTCGATGCACAAACCTGCGCTGACAAGTGATTATTGAAAAGCGGACTGAAGTTGAAAGCAGAAGAAGAAAACGACCCCTTGAAGAGACAACAACGAAGACGAGCAAGAAGAGAAATGCGGCCTCGACGACCCGTAGAGGACTCGCCGCCGACCGGCGTCAGTGAGCCTAGCTTTGCTGCTCAGAGGGAGCCGAGTCCCTCTCCTCAAGCTCTCCCACCTGCTCCCCCTCATGCTTATCTGCATGCTCTACCGGGTGTTAATCCACTCCGCACAGAGCTCGATGCTGCCATCGGTCTTGTGTGTTTCTTGGAGCGGATGGTTTGGCCTGATGACCCACGTGCTGAACCTCGCAGCACCGACCTCAGACTACGTGCTCATGTTCGCAGTGCTATCAGCCAGCTGCAGTTCCAACACGAGCACTTCTGGCACCGGGGAGATCAAGACCCTTATGAAGATGACCGGGTGGTTGCTTTTCACACTGACCCTGAGCTACGTGCAGAGGTGGACGCAGTCATCCATCTGCTGCATGTGCTAGATCGGGTGGTGTGGCCTGGAGGTGAGCCTGGAAACACTCACTCTGAGCATCACAGCAATCTTCAGGAAAGGGTCAACCATCTCCTCTATTATCACCGGCACCTGTGGCCTATTGAAGACGAGGACTCAGTCAGCGGCTGGTCTGAGTTTGACGATGAGGAGGATGCTGCCGAGGATCAGGTGCTTCCCTCATCTCCTGGCTCCAGCGGCTCCAACAGCAGCTGGTCCGAGTTTGAAGATGAGGAGGATGCTGCCGAGGATCAGGTTGTTCCCTCATCTCCTGGGTCCAGCGGCTGGTCTGAGTTTGACGATGAGGAGGATGCTGCCGAGGATCAGGTTGTTCCCTCATCTCCTGGGTCCAGCGGCTGGTCCGAGTTTGAAGATGAGGAGGATGCTGCCGTGGATCAGGTGCTTCCCTCATCTCCTGGCTCCAGCGGCTCCCACAGCAGCTGGAGTGAGTCTGAAGATGAGGATGAAGCTGAAGAGGACCAGGTGGTTCCCTCATCTCCTGGCTCCAGGGGCTCCAACAGCAGCTGGACCGAGTCTGAGAGTGAGGATGATGCTGAAGAGGACCAGTCAGCTCCCTCATCTCCTGGCTCCAGCGGCTCCAACAGCAGCTGGACCGAGTCTGAAAGTGAGGATGATGCTGAAGAGGACCAGTCAGCTCCCTCATCTTCTGGCTCCAGCGGCTCCAGGAGACGGCCCAGAGAAGACAGTGATGAGGAGGAAGAGACAGGGGAGGCTGCTCCAAAGAGGCAGAAGCTGTCTTGACGAGGGGTGCTCGGACTAATCCTCCTGGAATCACCAGGGATCCGCCTTATCTTGCAGGGTTGGGAATTCTTCTTGCAGCCCTTGCGTCTGGCAGGGCTGCTGACACTCCAGGTCGTGACTTGCACCTGGATGATTTTATGTCTTTAAATGTGCAGGGAAAGAGACCCTTTTTAAAACCCTGAGGTCCTGCCTTTTGCGTCTGGCAGGGTAGGCAAAGCCTCAGGTAGCCTTTGCGTCTGGCAGGGCTTTAATACACCAGGTAGCGTCTGGCACCTGTAACTTTACATCAGCATGGAGGATGGATGGACTTTTCTTTAATCCTGGGGGCCGGTCTTTGCGTCTGGCTGGACTGATGATGCCTCAGGTAGCTCTTGCGTCTGGCAGGGCTGTCCAATCCACCTTCATGACTGTGGACAGAACCTTCAGCTTGGACTTGGGGGAAAAACTTATTTACAAAAACTCAAGGTACTCAGGTAAGTAAAACTCAGGTAAGTATGCACTTTTTAATTTATTCAAGAATATATAATCATCTATTAAAAAAAAAAAAAAAAGACTGCCTCACTAACTGTTTTCATCCGAGCAGGCCAAAAAAGGTAAGAATCATTTTAATTTTATTCATTTATTTAATAGCATTTATTCAAAAATGTAACGACAACATTACTAACTCTTTTTCATCCGAGCAGGCCAAAAAAGGTAAGAATCTTTTTAATTTTATTCATTTATTTAATAGCATTTATTCAAAAATGTAACGACAACATTACTAACTCTTTTTCATCCGAGCAGGCCAAAAAAGGTAAGAATCATTTTAATTTTATTCATTTATTTCATAGCATTTATTCAAAAATGTAACGACAACATTACTAACTCTTTTTCATCCGAGCAGGCCAAAAAAGGTAAGAATCATTTTCATTTCATCCATTAATACTGCAAAATTCATCCAATAACTTAAAGACTGCCTTACTAACCATTTTTTTTTACTCCCACAGGACAACAAAGGTAAGACAGAAATTCTGAATATTATTCATCTTTTTAACAACTTTTGCTCAATAATTGAAAAACTGTTTTACTAATCTTTCTTGTCTTTCTTTTTCTTCCTCCAGTCCCATCGTTGGAGCCTGGCCTCTTCATTTTAAGGTAAGTATACAGTCCTGACCTAGAAATGAATTTAATCAAATGTGGGGTACTAATTGTTTTTTAATTAAGCAGCCAAAAAGAGGTAGTAATGAGCTTCTTCTTATTCATTCGTTTAATAGCATTGATTCAACACTGTAAAAACAACATTACTAACCATTTTTTCCTTCCGAGCAGACAAAACAAGGTAAGAACAATTATCATTTTAGTCATTTATTTTAAGCATAAAAATGTCAAAACATTTAGTAACTCTTTTACTCCTTCCAGCCAGACCAAGAAAATGTAAGAATAATTTTCCCCATATTTATTCATTTCATAGCATTTATTCAAAAATTACAGACAACATTATTAACCATTTTTTTCCTTCAGTTAAAACTTTTGAATGGAGTGTTGATTCTCTTTGCCTGACTCTGGTGCCAAATCAAACTAGTGTGCATCCTGTCCCAGAACCAGAACCTGGGATCCCTGCGCTCTACAGCTGAGAGGCAGAAGAGCTACAGATACGCTGTGTTTTAATAGATTTACCCACTGTGGAGAAATATGGTGGATGCTGAATCTCAGATTAAAACCAAATAACATTTTAGCCTAGTTTTAGTCTCCCTGATGAAAACTAAACCCACTTTCAACAGAGATTTTGCCATCAATGTTCATTTTTAGCCAGTCTTAGGCTGGTGTTTCATATGGAAAAAATATTTTTAGTCAGAGCTGTAGTCGTCAGAATTAACACTGCTGATACGATAGGATAAAATGATTAATTTTGCACTAAACAAGCATTTGAATATGCTAAATTAAAGACACAGTAACACAGATTTTAAATGAAATTTGAATACATTTCTTAAATCAATGTAGCACTTTAATATTATTTAGTAATTAGCAAAAATACATGACTTAAATATGCTCAACATTTAATATTACCATGCAGTTTCTGTTCTTAACTGCAAAAATGTAAAATTATTATATAAACCAGGGGTTTCCAAAGTGTGGGAGAGTGAGCCTCCCCTAAGAAGAAATTATTCAATCGGTGGACCCCCCACCCACAAAAAGAAATTGAAATTGAAAAGATAAATAAATAAACAACATTTACAACATTTATGTCTATTTTTTAAACAATTTTAACGTTAATATATTTTGGATTTTTTGGTTTGCAAATGTCCTAAACATCTGCCTTTCTTTTTTTTTTTGTTGTTGCCATTTTACAACTTCTTTTTGTCACTTTTCCCCATTTTTTCCACTTTTCTCCCATTTTCGCCCTTTTTCACCTTTTTGCCCATTTAAGCTACCTTTCATCATTAAATATCCCTTTTTCCCCCAATTTTTTTTCTCATTTTGCGACGTCTTTTTGCCACTTTTTCCCCAATTTTTGCCACTTTTATGCCATTTTTTCCCTATTTTTACCTTTTTTTTTTTTTGCAACTTTTTGTCCAGTTAACCTACCTTTCGCTATTAAATACCACTTGTTTCCTTTTTTCCCCAAATTTTTGCCTCTTCTTATGGCCATTTTTTCCCATTCTGCCCTTTTTCACAATTTTTTGCCACTTTTTTTTCCATTTAAGCTACCTTTTGCCATTACATACCACTTGTTTTTTTGGGGGGGTGGGTTGCCCATTTTTGCCACACTTGACTGCTTTTTGCCCATTTTAGTCACTTTCCACTATAACTATAAGTCTATCCATTTTGCTCAATGCACAGCAGAGGTTAGCAAAGCAAATCACCTTTTTTCAAGTTTATGGTTCCGCACCTTCCCTGAAGCTCTGTGGCGCCCCCCAGGGGAGACCCACCTCACACTTTGAAAACCGCTGTTAGAAACTCACTTAAAGCAGTAAAATCCAATGTTGACACATGGACAAATAGGTTAAATGCTATTTCATTATTTGGCAGTGATGCTTTCCATCAAATGATCATTTTCAATAACAAAATTGCTACCTCCCACCTCTATTCAATGTTTTCTTTACAGCACACTGCATGACATTTCTGATTAAATCTCCATCTCAACAGTGGATATGTGATTGATGTGTTGGTGGTGCATGTATATTTGATATTCACGACTGGCACTGGCCTGATCTAGCTCACTGCGTACTGGGTGCCCAGGACCTGGTGGGCCTCTCCAGATGTTGATGGTGACCGTATGCGTCATGGAGGTGTCAGCTCAGCTGGTAGGATACCTGGAGAGGTCCTGGTGCAGCCCTGCAGGATGGCCATCAGGAGGCCGAGCAGTAGTGCAGAACTGACATATGTTCCTGTACCAGACTAGCACTAAATATGGAGCTGAGCCACAGTTCAAGCAGGAACATTGTTTCTGCTCAGTCTTTTGTCACCTCTCATTTATATCTGTCCTTTTTCCATTCCTTCTCTCTTCCCGTTCTGGTGATCAGCTGATTATGGGCATTCACTCTCCTAAGTACTCAGCGAAATCAGATTCTGCAACACCCTTGTTTGACCAATCATCATGCACCTGTCAGATTTTAAATGTGTCATTCTCTCTTTCACAGTCAGCATGTCGTTCTGTGCAGATGCTGCAACCCTCCTCCACCCCAGCCACCTCCGTTCAGTTAATCAGCATCTTGTCCAGATCCTCAATGGTCTCCCGCTCATTCATTCTGCATACCTCAGTCCCCTCCACCATGCCACCTCATTGGCTCTCATTGGTCTACTCCTCATCTGATCCTGCACCTCTCAGCACCACCACACTACCCCTTCAAATACATGAAGTCATCAGCGTGGAGTCTAATCGCCAAGGACTTTACACATTTCTCTTTTATTGAATTTGTAAAATAAATGATTGTTAAACTCGTATTAAGTCTCTCCTGATTGAAATGCAATTAAAGCTGCCTTTTTTCTTTCAGTTAGAGCAGCATTACAGGTATCATTATGTCTAATACTTGTAGTCTAGTACATGTTTGTCTTTACTGTTTGTATCAATGTAGACATTCTGGCATCTTCTTCTTCTCCTCTCACTCCTGTGTTTGCACACTGCCCTGCAATCTCAGGACCATATCTGTAAAAACATGGACACGCTCCTAGCTGAAGAGCACGTGACATTCATCAGTTTAGGAGCATAGGGGAAAATATTCAGCAGTTTAAGATGTCATGGAGGTTTCTTTACAAACTTTTCTGAGAACAAATTTAAGGAAAATCTAAAGATGTTTATAAAGAATGTTGCTTCTGAACATTATATTTACACAAAAAAGTCTTAAAATGAAGTGGAATAAAGGCAAATGATGACAACAAAGGTTAACTGACACTGCTACCAAAGCAGAACAATACTGTAATGTATACAGCGTCAGTATCTCTTCTATGAATTATCCAAAGGAATGTTTAACCATCGTATCAGCTGTGGAGTGTGGCAGTGAGGATTACGCATGACCAGAGGAAATAACATCCTGCTTGAATTTAAAATGCACCTGAAATATAAAATCAATGAATTGGGCATGAATTTCAAATCTCAAATCAAAGTGGACTGTTGTTTTTGTGGCAACAAGTTAAACCTAAAGTCACATGGCATTCATACACCTCTCTCACTTTGTCATATAGCTGTGCCATGGGGAGTGAAAATCTCTTAGCACTTGAAATTTTGCATTACAAACAAAATCTGAGAATAACATCTTAAAATTTGACACCATTTTTATCCAAGGAGAGTTTATATATCAAGATTTACTGATGTTGATTAACTTTGTACCTTTTTCAATAATCAATTTGAAAGGATAATTCATTTATTCTTTTATTGTCCCATTTTTAAAACATTTTGGAAAGATCTGGAAAATTATATCTCATAGAAAACCAAAACTATGATCAATATTGAAATAAAAAATGTATTTTTGTATTTTGAATGTAAAGATTAAAAACTCTCTACCATTGTCAACCTCCTAATCTTGTTAGGGAATTTCACATCTACAAATCGAAATTCTCCAACTCAGCTCCTTGCTTTAATTTATTTTTACTTGACTTAAAATATTACTTTTAATCTCTTAAATTAACCTCCAACAGAAAATCCTTGTCAACAATATCAATTTATACAGAACTATTCAGTAACTGAGTCTGTCCTTTTTTCCTGTATTATTCATGTGTTTAATGTTCTGTATATTTCTTCAGCCTTTGCTAAGACTGTAAACTCCTTCATCATGTTATATGTTACTGTTATGTATTGGCATGTCTGACTATTTGTAATTAAACAGTGTCAATAATAAAAAACCTCTTAGCACAGACCCATTTTCTTGTAGCATTTGTGACATATATGTCGCACTGTACAGCCCTGTTTATGTTGGTTACATGTATATTATTCATTTCTTGTTCCTGTAGAAACCACACACACAACCACATACAGCCTATCTGCAATTCAAATTAAAATATAACTGCACCCTGTCCCCTGATTCTCTGACCGGAATGAAGCCATATTCCCCAAACCCTACAAGGAACACCTAAAGGTTCACCCTTCACTCTAAAAAGTATTACTGCTGCTTACTCAATTTAATCAATGAATCAATATTACACTCAAAAATACTGAGTAGATTTCAAAGTCTTGGAATTAAGTAAAACAAATCATCAAAACGAGTAAATCTAACTTATAGTTTCAATTATGTCTACATAAATTGAGTTATTTGAATGAACAAATTTAATTGAGTAAATGTACTCAAAGTTTTCAGGTGGTAGAAATCGGTTTTTTTGAGTGTTAATTACTCATAGGTTTATGTTGGGTAGTTTTCTCATGTGCTCTACAATAACTGCAATTAACCCTTTTTCTATCACATACATTAATCTTTACTATTACTGCCTCCCAATATAGCCTGACCTACTTAACCTCATTCCACCTTTACTGGAAAGTGCGCTTTAAATGGTGAACTTCACTTTTATTATCTTTAGTTTTCCGTTCACTGTATGTCCTGCGTCTTCCCTACAGGCAGAACTTATCTCCCTGAGTTAGTGTCCTCACTCATGGTGCAAATGTGTCTCACGCCCAAAGGCATTCTGGGACAAAAAATAATTACAGTGACTGAGCACTGAGTACCTGAAACTTCAAATGTTTTCAACAACTCCGAAAAATAGAGCTTAAATAGCTATTTTGGATCTTTAATTTAAAACAATCTATTTTTCTAACAACCTCCAGCTGGTCGGCCTTACAGTGTGCTTAGTTGTTGCTTCTGTAACTGCTGTGTGTGTAGAAATATAATATTTTTTAAAAGTACTTTGCAGTCTTGTTGTAGTCCTAAGTCTGGTCAGACTGAGAGTAGCTGTTCCCGCAAAAACTGCACCGTTTGAATCAGAACTGTTGGAGAATGACATCACTCACTCACTTCCTCAATTATTTTGAGTAGAATAGTCAAGTCACAAATAATATTGAGTAGAACTGTTTGAGATTTTTTGTTGGTAAAACTGGGAACTTTTCATAGTGTATACTCAAACATATCAATGAAACATACAGAAATTATTAATGTCTCTCTTAGGGTCAAACACCTGCTCAGGTTATCCTTAATTCATCGGACGCTCGCGCTGACGTTGAAGGCAGCTGGGCTCTGATCAGCACGGACAGATCTGATCAGTTTAAAACGAGTTACAGGCGACTACTAAGGAGACAAATATTTTTTCTCAGGTGAAATGCTGTAAGAAGATGTGCTTTCGACAGTGACTGGTTTTTAACATAGACATTATATACGTAGCCTCAGCGACTGTGTTGCCCGCCGCCGCTATACGTCAACGTGTCCGCCATATTGCCAGAGGCAAGACCATAGATATCTATAGAACACTAGATACGCCAGCGCGCTGTAGCAGCCCGCTAAGCGACGTGCCTACGTGGCGGCCATCTTGGTGGGGGCGACGTTCTCATTAAAGGCAAAGCATGTACATTGAAAATAAATCATAACTTGCTCATTTCTCAACCGATTTCCATGCGGTTTGCTTTATTGTCAACGTCAAAACATGTGCTATTAATACAGAACATTTGATTAAAATAAAAAAACAAAAAAAACAAAAACAAAAACAAAAAAAAAAAACGGAAAGGGCTTTCTACCAATGCAGCCTACAATTTTAGTTATTTTACTCTTTAAATCCAGAGGTCTGGGAATCTTTTATGTTCAGCCATTATATATTTACAAATGTATATACATAGGCATATAGTTGAATGTATACAAATAGAAAGATAAAGATATACATATATAGAAAATATGTTCTTAGATTGAAAGATTTAATTGTAAAGGTAATCAAATAATCATTTACATTAATTTGTTTGTCTCTCTCCCCCTCCTTATCTCTCTCTCTATATATATATGTTAATAGAAACAACACAGTGTGAAGATAAAATAGAGTTTATTGCCATTTGTACAAGTTAGAAACAGGTACATTGAAATTATTGTGCGTGTCACTGGTTAAATAGTAACACTTCACCTTGGACTTAATTAACGTATATAACTATACATATAACTATAATGTATATAACTTAACTACTACTAATAGTAGTGGTAGTACACCAACCACTGCTGCTGATACTGGCACTGCTATCACAACTGGTAATACTATTACAAATGCTGATAATACTTCTATGACTCTAAAGGCTTTTTATACTACTACTGCTGCTTGGACAACTATACAACAGCTACAATTTATCATCTGGTATTTGGCTGTCAAGCTGCTAGCTCACGTTAGTGTTTTGCTAGTAGCCAGGGAGTTACTGAAGCTCTCAACAAGATTTAATAATGAAAAAAGAGCCAAAAACTATTTTTAACTATGAAAAGTTATTTCCAGTTTCCTTGTTTCAACCGTACGGTGTAGTGTGCAACCGTATGCAGCAAAATGTGCAGGCATCCTTGTTGTTTTAGTTTTCGTGCCATCTACAACCATGGAATGCCCCGACACTTTTGCCCCCACTAGCTTAGCCTCGCCGTAGGCACGCAGCTCAAAGGGGCGTGTCGTATCTACTCTTCTATATATATCTATGGGCAAGACCGTTCCATAAACAAATGCAAGTATATAGGGGATGAGGGGTTTGTTATTGTTTGAAATGTTATTCCACGCAATCTTGTCAGCCCCACGCAACACAAGAGTGAGGCATCTTGCCCAGGAATACCTCTGGCAAAATGGCGGTGGCGTTGACATAGCACTGGCCAATGCGGCGTCTACGTATATTATGTCTATGATTTTGAATGCGGGTAGCATTAGGCATAGACATTATATACGTATATAATGTATGTATAATATATATGTATATATAATGTATGTATAATGTGATACGTATATAATGTCTATGGCATTAGGTAGCATGCCATTCTGAGCTCCATTAACCACGTGACTGTATCACGTGACTGTGCATTTCGGGGAAAGTCCCTCTCAAGCGGCAACCTTCAGTCCTGAAAAATGAAGCCAATGCCAGTGGAAAAAATTGTTATAGCGCAAGTGTCCACTTGAGGCTGGCTGCAGGAACACTGGAAGTCCCGTCTGGACACCTGTTAAACAGCCGGTTTTGACACTTGAAATAAACTGGTTTACAGCCTGGTTCAAAACACCAAACATGTCTCATTAGCTAGTGTCTTATTGTGCTCTCACTGTACGGGGGGTGAATTTTTTTGTACCACAATTGTTTTGATTATATTTAGGATGAAAGCTGATTGGCCCATCTCATTTGATTGACAGATAGCTCGGCAGGCAGAGGCTCCGTTTCTGTCAACCGGAATGCTAGCTAGCAGGCTGACAGGAAGTCGCGCTTAGTAGGCGGGCCGTTAGGTTGAGCCAAAGTTCAGTTGAGACTGCAATTTCAATATGGAAGCCTCCAGGGATTGGCTTCAAGAGCCGTATGAGTCTGTCTATTGTAAGCAGACGACTGACGTCACACTGGGTTTGTCCAGTTCTTTCTACAGTCTATGGTCCCTCTCTACAGAGTCAGATCAAAAAGCCACTTGGTGACGTCACACATCAAACCCATTCTGTTCTCAAGCCAAATTGTAAATAATGACAGAGGCTTGGAAATAGTCTTTAAGGAGTTTGAGCTCAGTTCATTTGACTAAACAGACACAGGTTAGAAAAGGTGGATGTAGTAGGTGAAGAAACATAGTCACTTAGATTAGTTTATTCATTCATTCTGTTGAAAATACAGTTGGGCATTCTCTGCAAAAATGACTCAAAACGAAAGAGGCACCCAAACTGAAAGATTAGAAGAGGATAAACTGGCTTCAAATGATGAAATTAGGAGAACCCTGGAAGACAGAGAGTTCTACATTGAACGATTAAAAGAAGACAGACTAACTTCAAATGAAGAAATTAAGTGTCAGAATGGTGAACTTGAGTCTTTAAGAGGTACCCTAAACAAAAGAGAAGTCCAAATTAAAAGATTAAAAGAGGATAAATTGGATTTAAATGAGGAAATATGGAGAGGCCTGGAAGAAGTAGACATTTACATCGAACGATTAGAATGACAAATAGCTTCAATGGAAGAAATTCAGCGTCAGAATATGGGCTTGAATCTGTAAAAGGTAAAGAAACAACCCCAAATAAAAGAGACGCACACATGATAAGTTTAGAAGTCAAAGAGAATCTTGAGAGTCTACCACTGGAGGCACAGAGAATCCTGAGTAATGACAGGACAACCTCAAGTAGCTCCATTGGCTGTCTTAAAGAGGGAACGTTGGCCTTGGGTGAGTCCCAGCAGCTGCAGAGTCCTGCAGCAGAAGTTCAGAAACCAGGTATCTGGACGCACGTTGGCAGAAGTCTAGCCAAAGTAGGCTGCTGGGTTGGTGTTGCTGCTGTAGGTGCAGTTGCAGGTGCTTTCATTTATGTGAATGTAATGGGCACTGAAACTCCTGAATGCCCTGTGATGCACTGCTTTGGTGGACCATTTGAGCCCTTCTTCACCTTATGCTATAACCCCCAAGCATAGTCATAATGTGGAGGCACTACATTATGTGTGTTGCGGTGAAGCATAAAAAGGGTTAAAGGGATACTTCAACATTTTGGCAAAGTCACCCATTGCCATAATCCCTATAGTCTTAGTCTGAGATGGGAGCTCCACTTACAATGCTACGGAGATATATGATATTTCCGGCTTTCCCTCATCAAATACACAATCCAACAACTCCAAAACACTCTCATGGACAAATTGTGACCTGCACATTCACCATGCTATGAAATAATCATGGAACGTTACGAGACTGAGTTGTTTTAGAGGCAAATGCAAAGCCGGAACCACACTCCAGACATGGCTGCTGAGTGGAGTGATTTTAAAAGCTCACGTTTAGTGCAGGGACTTCTGTCAACAAAATTTGAGAAGTGCCTGAGATGTGCACTGTGTCACTCTGCCCAGTGGTTTACTCAAGAAAGTAGTTACGAGTATTTGCTTCGTGTCGTAATATCACATAATAATATGTTATTTCATAGCGTGGTGAATGTGCAGGTCACAACTTGTCCACGAGAGCGTTTTGGAGTTGTTGGATTGTGTGTTTGATGAGTTTGATGAGGGAAAGCAGGAAATACCATATGTCTCCGTAGCGTTGGCAGAGCAGCTGGCATCTCAGCCCCACCGATCTAGAAACAGCCTGCACCAACAACTAAAGGTAACGAATGCATTACTCAGACTAAAGGGATTATGGCAATGGGTGAATTTACCAAAATGTTGAAGTATCCCTTTAAATGAACACCTGGCTTTTAAAAGTAAAAAAAAACAAATAAAATCTGAAAAACTAAACTAAATACTGTGTTGTGATCAGGGTCCATTTGTTTATAATTATCCTGAATATTTCTTTTTACATTTATCAATCATGAATCTTAGCAGTATCATGCTTTTGACTAATCTAAAAGGTTTAAGGCTTTTGAGAAAACATTAAAGACCTTGTAAAGAGAAAATAAATCTGTGTTTAGGTTTTTTGATAGGCCACTGTGTTATGAACCCCCATGTCAAAAATCAGTGAGATAAAACATGTCTACGTTTCTAAAATTAAGCTTCAAAATCATGAAAAATTTGGCAGAAACATTTAATCCAGAAATATGGGCGTGTTGTTGGATGAGCTGAAGCCACGCCCCCCTCACGAGAAATACGATCCTCTCAGATTTCAAGAAATGCTACATTCTGACTGGAGGAAAGCAACTTTTGGGCAAGATGGCGAACCGGGTGCATCGTTTGTTCCGAGCTCTGCTTTCTTGTCCCAACTTGTCCTCTCCAACCATCTTCCTGTGAACTTTTAAGAAACTCAAACTACTCTGAGTAGTTAAAGGTTCTCAAATGGGTTATTGATGTGACACCAAATTTTTGATTGATTTTTGTTTCAGTTCAAAAAAGGTTTTGGAAAAACATGCTATATACATGTAATACCTCTCCTGTTTATGTACTTTATTTTAACAAAAACACTAGTCCACTGTCATTTTTCATTTATCTAATGTGTCAAAATATCATGTGGTGCGATCATCTGACCATTACTTCTGTTTTTAAAACTACTTTGAAATGTGCCTGATTTTTTTCCAGATTTCTTTTCTGCCCCATCTGCATTTTTCCAAAGCATTTTGTAACACTGTTAAACTACAGAGCTATTGTTCTTGCAAAAGTATTTGCAAATATGTAAAAAGATCTGTGCACAAATCTGCAAATGTGTAGGTACATGTGAAAATATGCAGACAAATCCACAAATGCGTGTACAGATCTGCAAATGCATGCATTTGCGTGCAATGTAGTCATGTTGCCAATAATCATTCTATTACTTTGCTTAATTTGCAGTAGCTCGAAGTCTACTATTCGCTTCTCGTACAGCCAAAGAGGTCTTTCAGGCCATATTGCGGTCTCTGCAAACTCTTTTTCAAACACCACCATATCTTTAGCTATTTCATTTCCTTCCCATCCAAAACTTTCTTTTTGTACTCTTTCCTTCTCTCAACACAACCAGAGCACACTTTTTGTAGGGTGCTCATTGCCCTGCCCTTTAATGCTAACCCAGTAGTGGGCCATCAGCTGCTTCCTCCTCAAGCACAATGGCATTTCCTCTGCTTCAACCTGGAGTGCATATACAGAAGAAGATCTGACTGCTCCTAAACACAGTCTTAGTGCTTGTGCCTGGATTACATCTAAGCCTGCCAGCACTGGCTTCGCTGCTGATCTACACACTCTACTCCCACAGTACAAACGGGATCTGATTAGGGCCACATACACAGGAAAATCTGAGGAGTAATTTTTCTAGAGTAAATCATATTTTACTCAAAAAAAGTTAAATTTACTTTTTTGAAATGCATTTATTACCAGCCACCACCAGAGTTGGAGTAAAAGAACAGAGTAAATTCTTCTGGAGTAAAATTTGAACCACAGCCACTTAAGTCTCCGCTCAGTTGGTGTCACTCATGGCTGATCATGACTGCAGCTCGTTAGCTGTCCCAGCTGCAGCTAATCCTTTGCAATCAGGACCTCCTCGCCTGGTGATGAACTCTCAGACACCCATGTACTACAGCATCTTATCAGGTAACCTGGCTCCTCTTCAACCTTTGATAATGTAATGATTTTTCAGTGACTTTTTTGCCTTATCTAACTCCATTTTGTCCTTTTTTTTGCAGTGTCTCCATCTCACTGCCAGTGATTCTGCCAACCACCAGCCAACTCATCATTTGCACTGATGTTGTTGAATAAACTTCTTTAACCTTACTGCTTCATCTCGTGCTCTGCACCTGGGTCCTTGTCATATGTTCATCACAGTTGTTTCTGATATATTAGAACACTATCTCTAATACATATAAGCAAAACAAAACCTCCTTTGTTGTCATGTCCTTTATAGGTGGAAAGGCAGAATTATCTTTTAAGAGGAAGATTAAGCTATTTAGAGCAGGGGTGTCAAACTCAATCACAGCAGGGGCCAGATTCTAAATTTAGGTCTAACCTGAGGGGCTAACAGGGTCACCATTTAACTAGAGACTGTCATCATCATATGATCAGCAATGAATTATGGGGGGAAAAAACTAAGTACTGATGATACGATGATTTTGAGATTTTAAAAAAAGTCTAAATGATAAGTTTAAAGGCTCAAGCTAGGAAGTCAAACTTATAAGATGAAAAGGTCAGAACATGAAATTATGAGTAAAAAAAAGTTTTTAAAAGGCCATTTCATGCGATAAATTCAGATTCAAATTCAAAATCACGAGTTTTATAGGTCCGAATATGAGATAGATCAAGAAATAAGTTTTAAAGGTCAAATTATGATAAAACTGGAAATCATGGGTTTTATCAGTCAAAACATGAGAAAAAAATCTAAATCCTGAGTTTAACTGTCAAAATATAAGATAAAATTGTACATTTCAGTCAAAATGTTAGATAAAATCTTAAATTATAAGTTTTTATAGGTCAAATCATGAGATAAAACTGGAAATCATGGGATTTATCAGTCAAAATATGAGAAAAAATCAAAATCATGAGTTTGAAGGGTCATGATATGAAATAAAATCAAATATTTATCCATCAAAATATGAGATAAAATTCAAAATAATACACTTAATCTTCAAATATGAGATAAAAAGTCAAATCATGAGTTTTAAAGGTCAAAATATAAGATCAAATTGGAAATCACAGGTTTAAAAGGTGAAAATAGGACTTAAAATTTTAAATTGTGAATCTAAAAGGTCAAAATATTACATAAAAAGTAATATTTATAGTTATTTTTATAGTATATAGCTAATATATATAGTAATAATTCTTTTTACTTTATTTTTTAATTCTTTTTAACATTTCTATTGCTTATCCCTTATATTGTGTTCGATTTAAATTTGACCCGCTAACACTAAAGAGGTGGGCAGCTTTCTAACACAATACAAGGCTTAAGGATATTTTAAATCATGGAGGTTAAGTTTACATTTTTATACTGAAGAAATCTGCAGACCTCATACTGGTGGGCCAGTTATAATAATGGTCTTGCAGGCAAGGTATAACTGTACCATGGGCTGGATGGTTCATACTTCATACTGGTTGGATAGTTCTGTCCCTATCCTCAACTGACTAGTTCTTCCATTTACCCAGTTAAATATTCTTCCTCCAATCCCCATTAAGTGGAGCTTTATCAAAAGGCCCTCTTTCCATAACATGTCATATGCTTTCTCAACATAAAAAACCCTGCTCCTACCATCTCTTTATTCACTTGGGATTTCCGTATTTCCTCTTCCAAGCACACCATCGGGTCCATTGTTTGCCTCCCTTTCCTGAATCCACTTTTATAAGTAGCCAGCATGCTTTTGCGCTCTAATAAGATAAACCGTTCATTTATCATCCTTTCCATTGATTTACAAACATGTGACATAAAAGCTATGGGTCTATAAATCCCTGGCTTGCTTGGATCTTTCCCAGGTTTCCGTATTGGAGTGATGATTGCCTTCTTCCAGCTCTTTGGCATTCTCCCTTCTTCCCAAACCTTGTAATATAGCGTCAATAACTTCCCAGGCTTCTGTCACTTTGATGCTTGAACGTGCAGTAACATCTTTCCCTCGAGCAGTCTGTTTTATTAAGCGCCCTCTTCAGCTCATCCATAGTAAAAGGAACATTTTCTACTCCATCAAAATTAACTTTAACTCTCTGTTTTCTGCTTTTTTTCTTTCTCTGCCTCTTTGACGTTCTTCTGATAAATTATTTGTGCTATGCACCTAAGTGAAAGTGTTTGCCATCAGCTCTGCTTTTTCTTTTTTAACTGCTGTGGTGCTTCCATCTGTCAGAACAGGGTAACTCCACGCTCTTCTATCCCCTCCCATTTTCTTAAACCCCAGAAGTTGATCAGCTCCATTCTTCTTCTTCTTCTTTTAAAGAACATTTATTGTGAATTGTTGGAATTTACAAACTGTAAGGCAAATATTCACATTTTATAAATGCAATTAACAGTAAGCAAACATGACAGAGAATACAAAAAGGAAGAGAAACATAAAGAACAAATACAAAGTTGATCAAAAAAATAAGAATTAAGCAGACATTTAAAGACACTTGACTTGTGAGATCATTTGAGTAGATTATAAAGCTCTTTTGCATTTTAAATTTCATAAGTTTAAGGGACATGATATATAGTTGAATTTCATTATAGAAGCTGTGACATTTGGGTGGATCTTTTAAGAACTTAGCCTTGTGTATGAAAATTTTTGCCATAATGAGGAGGGCATTAAAAATATGTCAATTTTCTTATTTTTTTTAGTAAAAAAAACAAAAATAACAGCATTATAATTTAAAATAATTCTTGTTCTGACTTTGCTATGTAAAGATTCTGTGACTTGTTTCCTGAATGACTAGGTATGAGATAAAGAGACGCTCTGTTGTCTCAATTCTCGCTTGCAAAACGCGCCTTTGTTGTTTTCGAAGCTAAATCTTAACCTTTAGAATATACTTGAAGTAGCTCCATTCTTCTTCTTCTTCTTCTTCTTCTTCTTCTTCTTCTTCTTCTGCTTGTAGTTTAATGGCGGGTGTCAACCACCGTTAAGGTGCATTACCGCCACCTACTGTGCTGGAGTGTGAATTGAACGGCTCCATCTAGTGCGCGAAGCTTATATCCAGCCCTGACATTGCGAAGATGGAGGCTGTTATGGTCTGAACCAGGAAACATAGAAAGCACCAACTGCGGGTATCAGAGATCTGTTATGACAACATATCCAGCTGGTTCAGGTAAATGGAAAAACCTTCTCTTATGTGGCTAGTGAAGAAACGTTAGCGTCTGTGCAAAGTTAGGCTGCTATCAGTAATGACAGCGAGCTCAGCTAATGTCAACGGATGGGTTAGCGCTGCGAACGTTAGCCAAGCTAGCTGGAAGCGTCAGACCAACTGTAACGTAGTTTCACATAAGTTAGCTCATTAAACCAACCACTTTAAATGCGACCTTCTCTTGTCTTTACAAGAGACACAATGTCGCTTTGCAGAAGCAAGCGAGCAGCCTACTTTAATTCATGTCATCAGTATGACGAGGAAGGTGTTTTGATGCGAGTGCTAGCCAGCGTTAGCATGCTAATCATTAGAACCGTTTCCTGGTTCTTCGGTTAGTTAACGAGCCAAGCATTAGGATACAAACTGTTGGTGAGCTCAATTCACTGACTTTGTTTAAGATTACAGGGCAGCTGGTATAAATATTTTCTATTTGAACGAAGCATTGACAGTTTTTGTTATATGGGAGGAATAAACGTAGCAAGATTTTAAGAATCAAGGCTGTTTAAGTCCTTTCTACGTTAAACTAACGTTACAGTGTCAATTTTTAGTAAGGTTGTAGTATTATTGCAGCATTTTCATGCGAGACATTAACTCCTGACTATTTGCTGTAATAATTAGTTTTAATGCATTTCCGCCCCATTAGCTTGCTGTCTTAAGTTAACCAGGTACAAATTCTAACGACCATCTATTAGGATTTACAGGTTAGAGTGTAGGAAGATTGTAGGCAGTTAAAGGTACAGTTACTCTAACTACACTCTATTTCAGTAAACGTAAACCTACAATGCTATCTACTCAAGTATAAGTTAAAAGTAAGGTATATACTTGTTGTCCAGTGCAAAAACAAGAGGATGTGCATATCTAACCAAGTTATAACTCAGACAATTTTTTTGATAATCCATTCGTCATACTTTGTCTTAATATTTTAGATATGAAACGTCAAAGATATAACTTAATACTTGCGCAGTTTGAGAACTAGTTGGGAATGGCAGACTGTATATCTGAGCTTCTTCCGTAGTGCTGCACAATTTGGTAATGTTTAATTGCGATTTTACTGGAGAATATTGCAATTGCAGTCATGATATAATAACTGAATAGGTTTAGGAGTCTACCTGCTTGGTTTTCCAGGGCAAATGCAGTGAATAATGATAGTTTTGTGATGTGTATTTCTCTCAACCCAAACCCTGACTCTACAAATATTAGTCGCATAGAAGAATACAAAAACTGGAAGTTTCTGCAGAACTGCTTTCGAAATAACTTCATAAAATTCCCAGCAATAAAAGTTTTGTAACTTTTTGAAAATAAAGGTACTTTCACAAAGTACTCAAACTTGGGACCTTTAGCGCATAATACGCACTCCTCATATGGTAGCTATTAAAAAGTATTATGCATTTATATTTTATTCTAATTTCCTGGGGCTCATTTTTTCAGCTACATCAGACATAAATATTGATATCAAAGATTCTTGAATTTTTAAAAATTTAACCCTTTAAATGCCAGGTTTTTGTCATGATGGCACCATGTTTTCAGTTAGAAAAATTTGAAAATAATAATTATTTTCAATATACTACCTGAAAAGGTTTTTTTTTTGTATGTTTTGGATTATTACAGCCTGGGATATGTCTACAAAACACACCATGGAAACCCATTCTAACTGTATGGTGTGCTATTTGATTATATCTGGGTGTCAGTCTGGCCTTTGACCTTGAAATCAATCATTTTTAGTACTCTCCACCCAATGGCATCATTAGTTGCATAGAAAAAGTACAAAAACCTGAAGTTTTTGCAGAACTGTTTTCAAAAATAACTAAGTAAAATTTCCAGCAATGAAAGTTTTGTTCCTTTTTTGAAAATAAAGGTACTTTTACAAAGTGCAGTGGTGGCACTGTTGTAAACTTAAAGGCATTTTTGTAATGATTTCAAGTTATAATAACTGTACCCATTTATTCAGTGATGTAATTTTACAGCCTTACATCGTAACTGTGATCAGATTGATTGTGCAGCAGTAGTCAGCAAGAGACTGATTCCACATCACATCTAAAATAGCGTTTGGTTCACTTTTCTCTAAATTTGTGACTCTACTTAAACGACCTGGTTAGAGATTTATATTCATATGTGATATGGCATGAATTCAAACTCTAACTGTCATGCCCTTGTTTAATTTTTGATATTGAAATATTAGATATCAAGGATTAAAGAACCTTGAATTGTAAGAAATCTGACAGTATTTAGAGCACACAGGCAGATGAAAAGTGCTTTATAGGATAGTTTTCCTTGATTGTAAACATCTAACTGGGTTTATTCTACCCTGATAAAGGGCTGGAAAATTAACTGAGTTTCAATGTTTATCACAATTTCCATTCCGTGATTTAAAAACAAGATAATCATAATTAGATTATTACTATGCCGCACGCAGTGTTATGCTTATTTTGTCTGTAGGTTTTGTCATTGTGCTTGTTTTTATATTTTGGCCATAAAGGTATCTTTTTAAAAAATTCTTAGTATATAGCAATCCTTTTGTATATTTATGTTTTTTCCACTCATTTTACTTTAATACTTCTTTTTAAAAGTGTTTAGTGTCTAAGTTCAACATATGCATGCAAAATCAATAAGTTATCTTGTTTCATAATCATGATCTTAGTAACAATCCAAAATATTTGTGATAATGGTTTTTGCCGTAGTCAAACAGCCCCACCCTGACATAAATCAGACAGTTAATTTAAGTGCCCCACTGTTTGGCCTGATGCTGTTTTGAGTCGCTGTCTCTGTCTTTAAATTTAAGTGCTCACAACACCGTCTTTTACTTGCTACATTAATACCCATTAATGAATAATGTTTGAAATACAGGTATAATATTTCCCCCAAAATTTATTCAAGTAAGAGTGAAATTACTGATTTTAAAAACCACTTTGTACATTTGTTTGCAGAGCTACAGACTGACTTTTCAGTCTAAAGTACTTGCACAGGAGAGGATTCAACTACATTTGGGCTAGATATTATCTAAAACCTCTGTTCATAGTTTCCTCAACTTGTCTTATTGGGTTGACATCTTTGTTTTGTGTCTGCAGGTGGAGGCAGGAGGTGTGAGTAGACTGCACTAGACACCGGCAGCATGTACTCTGAGTGGCGCTCGCTGCAGCTGGTGGTGCAGAGCGACCAGGGTCACCTCAGTGTTCTGCACACCTATCCTACCAGTGTGGGTACTGAGGTGGCAAATGCTGTGGTCAAGCCTCTGGGCACAGCTGTAAGCCCTGTCGCCACAGAGAACATCCTCAAGACCGACAAGGAGGTAAAAAAAAAAAAAAGGCTTTTTTAATGTTGTACTTTTGCAAAAATGTACTGTTTGGCATGTCATTTCCACACCCTGGTAGTCGTTCATGCTTTAAGCTACATGACCAACACTTCAGAGAGCCTGTTTACTTTGTAACTCCCCCCTTGTGATGTAAAATGTAGTAACCTTGTTAGTTCACCATAAGGTGTATTGTAAACACCACCAGAAATTACACAAGCCAGCTATATGGCTGGGAACAGCCCTCTAGCTCCTTCATTGCTAGTGTTAGCTCCACATAGATGCATTACTACATGAAGAGGAAAACTTCATTTTTCAATGTAGAAATGCTTAAAAATAACTGCACTGCAAAGAAGATGTGCATTAGCTTTTTGCTTCCCTCACTCAATTAAGTTGGACGGCGGACAAGAACTTTTTTTCATTTGGCCTTCAAGTTATAACCAATACTGACACAGCAAAATGCTCAGCATAATTTCTTAAATATATAACAATGCAAAATATTAAATGTAAGGAATTTCCAGGCAGCATTTTGTAAAAGCAGAGCCACAAGTTACAGGCAGAATTTGCCTTCATTATGTTTTATCAGGATTTGATTCCTATACAGTAGTTTCTACTTTTTCTTTAAATCTGCATAAGAGGAGAATTCCACTAATTTATACCTGGTCCCTATTTTTTAATATGTAAGGAGCTGAATGTCTTCTAGATGCAACATTTGGAAATTTCCCACTCCTAGTTTGGCAATTCACTGTATTATGAGTGTCACTGCACAGACATGAGATGCTAAAGTATCTTAAGACCTCAGTGATGGATTGCTGTAGAGATCGCTTCTCCTATCCCTGCAGGAAGCGAGGACATGAAACACCTCAGACTTGGTGCTGTTGATACAGGCTGTCATTCACTACTCATGTTATGATGTTGAAAATAAACAGTTCTGATAATTATTAATGGATATAAGTACTTGTTTTCTCTGCATGTTGTGCATATTTTATGAAAAATCCTTTGCAAATGACTGAATGGATATCTGAAAACCTCTGAGGCACATACTGTATTAAGATAAAGAGAAAGAGTCGTTTATTTATCCCAGAGGGAAAGTTAGATTTTTGCTGATGTACAGTGTTAGTGTGCTGCTGACTCTGTTTTGAGCTCTATTGAAGGCTTGTATATCAGCTACTAAGCTGTGTTATTTTTCTTGTACTCTGTATCTGCTAACTAACAAGCTCCGTTGTGAGCAAATGAACTGCAGAGCTCACAGCAAGCCAGGGGGGGTTTCAATTAATGATATGACAGCATGCGTCAGGAAGGCATGTGAGAGGATGTGCTGCGTTAAAAATACTTCAGCAATATTTCTCAGGTGATCCGTGCATCTGAAGGGCTGCTGCTGCTTTGAACTAAACTTAATGTTGAGGATAAAGCCTGGATAAACATTATTGTCAATGCTGAATGACTCTGATTCTCCAATGTTTACAAATATCACACTGGAAAATCAGGCATACTCAAGAAAAAGTTGCAAAAAACTGTTAGGGAAGAGCTGCCTTTAATGTAGGCTGACTTAATGCTTAGCAAGTACTTGATTTATGTGAGAAGGATCAATTAAAATATGCAAGGAATCGAATAAGGATCATAAGAATAAAGCAAAAGTTATTTTTTTATATCCACAGCAATGCAAAACATTGTGATTAGAGAATAGAATTTCTGTTTTTATCATTCTTAGAGGTTTTGAATGGTCAGTTTTTATGGAAGAATAGATAAATCATAGACTTAACTTTGAGGGACTGACTTCTGTTGTTTACGTTATGCCATCATAATCTTAGAATAAACCTTTGGCCTTCTCTGGTATGAGACACTAAATCATATCTTAAGCTTCTCAAGGTCATACACTTAATGTTGTCCTAAGCGATGGTACAGTGGAGGTTGTTTGCAGATGACAACACATCACAGTGAAGAACATGGAGAAGCAAAAATGCCAGTTTTGTGCTGTTTGCTGTTGTGTCAACCTTCAAATTGCAGAAAAAAACAGTCAAAGGTTTAAAAAGCTCACAGATAAATGACAGATATAAATTAAAAGCCTCGATCTAAAATTAGGACCCTGATCTTGCTTGTGTTTCCACAGCCGATGTCTGTCCAGTCTCGCTTGTTGCAATGGGAAATCCATCTCTTTTTAGAGATCTGGATTAGGACTGGGCAATTAATCGCAAACTAGCTGAAATCGCAATATGGCCCACTGCAATTTTCAATCGCAGAAAGTGCAATATTTCCTTGCCCTGAAATTTTTGTCAAAATACCAGATTAAAACTTTTTTTTGCGGCAGAGACATTATGCATTACATATCATGCAATCACTAATCACACAATAAGTGCCATTTTTTTAGAATAGTCTGCAAAAAAATCATATTTTCTCCATTTTTGTGAGTTTTTCTTATTGAATATGAGAATGACAAAATTATCACTCCCCTCAATACACGAATTCATATCTGATTTGCAATACGGATCAAAATCACCAAAATGTTTCAAAATTGTGCAGCTCTTCTTTAATGTAATATTGTGTCTGTTTTAATATAGAATGATTTAAATCTTGTGTTTATTGGAAAATACAAAAGATGAGGAATTTTTCATGAAATTATCACGCATCAAATCGCAATACTGGGGGGAAAAATTGCAATTAGATTATTTTCCCAATCATTCAGCCCTAATCTGGATCATTTGACTCTGTAACAAGAGCTGGTCTTTTTGCTCCCAGACGGCTCTTTATTTGGTACCAGTTTGACTTTTTAAATGGAAGAAAGGACATTTGTTCTCAAATGGGAGCTAGCTCCTGTGGTCCACATAAAACAGCTGTTTCATTAAACAGGGCCATTCATGGAATGATACATCTTTACTTGGATGCTTCTCCTACAGAATTATTTGGTTAATGGTACAATACTATTTTAATTAAAATCATGTTTAGGACAAAATGAGAGAGGAAAAGCTGGTAAAAGAGTGCAGCTAAATGCTTAGCTCTGTACAAGACCTCTTAAGATGCTTGTCCCCCTTATCTGGCTAGTCTTTAGGACTAAGTACTATATGACATCAGTCACCTCCACACCATGTTATTCAGTTAACATGTGGGAAAAATGGCTTTTATGGAGTGTAGGGTTCATTCAATATGAAAAATTCTCATGGTAACTGCAGTATGCAGGTCCATCTAACATACTGACTTTCCTCCATTCCCAGAGATTCCTCAGTTGTTCACTTTGTGTTCCGCGTCTGACTTTCACATGCCATTGGGATCATGACTGCCAACAGGGTGTAGCAATGGCAGCACTTGCAGGATATGACATGTTGAAAATATGCATTTGAAGCGGTCATTTTTGTGCTATGTTTAGTGGAAAGTGGGACTGTATACAACATATCAAAATGCTACAAAATAAACCAATATATTTGCTTGTGCATCAAACATTTACAAAAATGAATGAGAATGGTTTGTTTTCTAGGTGAAATGGACCATGGAAGTGTTGTGTTACGGTCTCACCCTCCCCTTAGAGGGGGACACGGTCAAGCTGTGTGTGGATGTGTACACAGACTGGATGATGGCCCTGGTGTCCCCCAGAGACTCCATGCCTCAGCCTGTGGTCAAAGAGCCCAATATGTACGTCCAGACCATCCTCAAACATCTCTACAATGTCTTTGTACCCAGGTATGTCAGAAATGTCCGCACATGAGCCTGAACCTCCCATGTACTGTTGGATTTGAATTGAAATGTTTCCTTTTTTTGCTTCATGTCTGTACATGTTAAGTCATTCTTGCTAAATCTTGTACTACTGATGTCACTAAAATGCCTGCCGTGTTCCTCATTGCCTCACTAATTTCCCTTCATTTTGCTCTCTCTGTCTGTCCCTGCAGACCTGAACAGCACAGCCTGAACCACATCAGACTTTGCCAGCAGGTTTTGACTGCAGTCCAGAAATTGGCAAGAGAGTCTGTATCTATGGTGAGGGAAACCTGGGAGGTGCTGCTTCTCTTCCTGCTGCGCATCAATGACACATTACTTGCACCTCCCACAGTTGGAGGTATGCTCCACTGGTCTCTCTGCAGCAAATACTCCCTAATTAGCCTAATTACTTAACTAGTACCATTCATCTCTTTATGTCCTTCCTCTTTTCAGTTGGGGTGGCAGAAAAGCTAGCTGAAAAGCTGATGGCAGTGCTGTTTGAGGTGTGGTTGCTGGCGTGTGCTCGCTGCTTTCCCACGCCACCATACTGGAAGACAGCAAGGGAGATGCTGGCCAACTGGAGACACCACCCACCTGTTGTAGAGCAGTGGAGCAGAGTGGCCTGTGCTCTGACATCCAGGTTAGAAAGAATACAATCTCAGAACCTTTCTGCAGTCATCCTCTGCCAACATCTAACAGACGGTGGATGCCTCTGAAACTTAATTGTCATTGATGCATTACATCTGCAATGCAAACACAAATGTTTTTGACTGTAACATCCTGGTAAAGCACTGTTCATCTGGTTAGTGTTAGATTAACAGTAGAATACAAGCAGCTTTACTTGCACTCACTGGAGCAGTATGAGCCAAAGGACAAAACTAATTCTAACATGATTTTCCCTCCATTAAGAGTAGTAGCTTTAAGCCAGATAGTAACAGTATAATACAGGTTTTTAAATAAAAGTAAAATGTCAAGCTTTGTCACATGTTCATCAAGAGGAGAAGAGAACAAGTGCCATATTAAAATGTTTGCTTTTTGGAGAGTCAAAGCAATCATATCTCTTGTATTTCTTGTGGTCACGTGGCCACTAAAGTGAATGTAAATGCTTATTGGCCTTCTCCACACAGCAGCCAGCAGATCTGTGGCTCAAGTTGAAATGTTTGGTTTAAAATGGATAGTAGCATCTCGTGCAAATAATATGCTGCCCTTTCATTATTGTCAACATGGACCATTTTATCTATACGCACTACAGCCTGTTGATTGTGATTAGTCAATACAGTGTAAATGTTCTACAAACAGAAACAAGAACACTTGACATGCTGAAAAAAAAAGTGGGGAATGACATGTAGGATAGAAGCTACAGACTAGATTTGAACCCTGGCTTTCCTGCCTCTCTACATGGGGCACATCATTGAAACTTGTAGCTTCTGTAGTGCCATATATCCTGGCAGTAATGATAGGAGTAGATAAAATTAAATGCATTAACTTTGTTGAGTGGGTCATCTTTGCCTTTCTGTCATAACTCAGGCTTTTGCGCTTCACCCATGGACCGTCCTTCCCACCTTTTAAAGTTCCTGATGAAGATGCCAACCTGATTCCTTTAGAGATGGACAATGACTGTGTTGCACAGACGTGGTACCGCTTCCTCCACATGCTCAGGTAAACAAACCACTGCTTTCCTTGATTCTAACTTTTGAGAAAGAGCTGTATTCCTTTATCAAACTGAATGAGCAAATGTGGTGTAGGGCAGCGGTCCCTGACCTTTTTTGTGCCACAGACCGGTTTCATGAAAGAAATAATTTTCATGGACTGCCCATTAATGTGTGCGGGGTAAATGCCACAAATTAAAATTATTTTAAAAAACGGCATAAAAGCAAAGTGCAAAACGGATGGATAATTTGTGGTGCTTAGTGGGCAAGTATTATCTTATCTAATCAAATAGTTCCCCTTCTCTTTCTGCTTCCTCTCTGGCTGCTTGTATAGTGATTACATTCATGATGGCTGCCATAGATGTACTTATCGTTATTGTCTGTATTAGGAATTTTTTCTGTGCCTTACCATCACTTGTTGTGTGAGGACATTAAAAATGGTTTAAATCTGTCCAAGCCACCACAGAATCAAATACCAGATGTACACAAGCAATTTTAAGTAGCACTTGCAAAATTATCTGACAGATTTCTGATGTTTCTTTCTAGCAATCCAGTGGACCTGAGCAACCCTGCGGTTGTCAGCACCACTCCAAAGTTTCAGGAACAGTTTCTGAACTCCAGCGGCATTCCTCATGAAGTTGTGCTGCACCCGTGTTTGAAGCAGCTACCCCAGATCTTTTTCAGGGCAATGAGAGGTGTCAGCTGCCTTGTGGATGCCTTCTTAGGTAAGGAGTTTAAACAGTTGTTGGTCAGGTTGTGTTGTATGTGTTTATGTTAAGATATACCTCTAAGCCATAATACTCTTGAAACAGGATTTTTTTTAATATTAATGCCATTTTTTAATGGATAACAAGTCACAGAATTGTTTTTGATTGCCAAAACAATATTTTGAGTGGAAGTTGTACTATGAACTTGTGCATTTCTTGTCACAACAGCTGGATAGAAGTGATGTGTAAGTATAGCTGGTAAAGAAAAAAATGCAGATTGCACAGGTGATGCTTAACTCTAGTGGTATGTCATATAAGTTTATTTAGCGTTCACCAGTTTGGATTCAACATAATGTGGAAGTGAATAGTTAATTCAAGATACGTGTGTATATTGGTAGATATCGTCTACACATCATTTGAAGTTTCTCAATGTGACAGAGAGCTCTGTTGCTCTTCCAATTCATTGTGGGGAAAATGTAGCTTGTTGCTACCAGTGTTAATTTTTGCAGCTATTTTTAATATTAGTCTTAGTCTTTAGATGAAATGTCTTTTAGATTTAGTCACATTTTGGTCATTTCTACCCTTTTAGTTTTGGTCTAGTTTTAGTCTACGAAAACTCAAAATCAATTTAGTCTAGTTAAAGTCCATAAAAAGTCCTCACATTTTAGTCTTTACTTTTAGTCCAAGCATTTATTTTCTTGCCTAAATCTGGTATCAAATCATGGTAGTCTGTTCTATGCACCCTGCCAAATGTGTGGTCCCTGCTTTCTACCGCTGAGAGGCAGGGGAGATGCGACTGCATTGTTTTTTTTACATATTTACCACCAGTGGAGAAATATCATGGATTTTTAATGTCTGACAAAAACTACATCACATTTTATTCTAGTTTTAGTCCTCTTGACGCAAACTAAACTGACTTTTTTCAGTTTTAGTCATCACAGATCTGTTTAGTCTTAGTCTAATTTTTGTCATGGAAAAAAAGGCTGGCGAGGAACATTTTTTGTTGTAGTTTCAGGCGACGAAATTGACACTGGTACTGCACCACATGATCAATAAACAGCAAAGTTTTTTAACGCTATCTGTTTCAGAAAACAAGTGAGCAACTGAAAAATGTAGTTAAACTACTGGTATTACCCAACACTGTGTATTATATACAATTATATTACTCCAAACTCCAGGGTCTACCTACTGTTAGCAATTCCAAGTAAAGATGCATGAATTGTGAAAGTGTAGGCTGATTCTGATATCAATGTTCAAAATAATGATTTAGCTGATTGCTGAATACTGATGCAGATGTTTTCTGGTGTAACTCTGTGCTTTGCCCACATTTTGTCTTGTTTGTCCATGAAAACAGATCAATTTTTCCTACCTTTTTTAATCAGCTGTTATGTATGCCTACATCAAATTGGCTGCTGAAATTTCTTCATACTGCATTTTTTTGTTGATGGCAGATGTTAGTCAACAGGGACAATATCAGCCCATACCAATGCATCTGTCCCTCCCTAGTCACAAGTAAACTACAAGAACTGTGATTGTTTTTATCCTGTTGTTAGAGAAATGTCAATGGGTCTTTGGGGAAAGGAAAACATTTAACAGTCTGAAAACCAATTTTTTTGAAGGGTGAGTGAACTTAGTTGAGTGTTGATGATGGTTAAATAAGTGAAATATGTGAAAAGCTATCATGAGTTATTTCCTTTTAGTGTCACTCCCTGTCTGTTGTTCTTTAGGTACTGCTCCTGATTGAAATCAAGAGGAAAGATGTCAGTCAGTGTTAATGTTCAAACGTTTGTATAGAAACATGTCAGTGTGTATCTTTCTCTTTACACTTTAGGTGTCTCTGTTGAAAAAAAGAGAGATGTACGGGAGAGGGTGTTCTCTTTCTCTTCAGTGCTGCTCTCTCATGGTACAGACATCAGCTGATACATCGTATAATATCATGGGGATATGATGAAGTTTTCTATATTGTGGTGATTGATGATATTAACAACTGGGCTTCCTCTTGCTACAGGACAAAATATGTACCAGACAGATCAGACTAAGCAACAAGATCATGAACCAGGGCTCTTTTGTGTGCAAAAAAAAAGTCAATCCAAACAGATGGATGTCAATTATCGCTGATTTGTGTCTAACCATGTCTTGCATGTGTACGAATGAATGTTATCAATGATCAGCTTACTGACATGAAGCCACTTCATTTTCTTCTCTCTTAACATCAGAAATGGGAAATTGGCTCCAAATGATTCTACTTACCCATTAAAGGATCTATTCATTTGAAAAGTTTGGGATAAAAATTATCATTTGTTTGCCGGAACTAATCAAAAACCTTTTTTCTGCCCTCTCTGGGAAGACAAATGAGATATAGCTAACTGAGATTCCTGTTTACAGGTATATCCCGACCTAGAGCTGACAGTGCCCCACCCACTCCAGTCAACAGAATGAGCATGTCCCCGCCCCCCTCCATCACCAACACCACGCCCCCTCACAGCCGCAAGCCACGGCATACAGTGGTCACCAAAACAACAAGCAAAAGTTCAACTGTAAGTAGAGAAAATTCACAGTCAGTGTGGGATTTTTGTATTCAGAAATTTAAGACGTTATACTGGGTGCTGAGGACTTGTATTTTTGTTGAAATGATATTGAATGGTTTTGATAGGGGTGCAGTAGTCCTAGCGTTTAGGTCTTGCCCTATGTATATGGATTGCCCAGGTTGAAGGCGGGCCTGTGGCTCTTTCATCACATTTGATTCCCCACTCTCTCATCCCTCTTTTCAGCCCTCTCCACTGACCTATCCTTGAAATAATGGCAACAAGCCCCAAGAAATACATTTTTGTTTCTTGGGGCTTATTGATATTGTGTGGTGTTTTTTTGCTAGAATTACATCAACATTTAGAGAAAGGGTATTGCAGCTTCAAGTGTTGAAGTTTTTTCCCCAAAACCCCAGAAGTTTTGGGAAAAAAAGGAAAATTCCAAGTCAGACATCTGAAACACAAGGCATAGCTATGCGATAAGATTGTTTCTGTTAAGTTGCATTTATCACAGTGTGGGGAGATGCTGGGGATGTTTTTGTAATTTCAGCTTCAAGCAGTGCAATCTGTGCAGTACTTTAATTTGTATTAGAACAATGACTTTGTGTTTATAAAGCATGAATGCACATATTTCAAGCTTTTGTCACAGTTATACTCTACCTCTCAGAGTTCCTTAAGTGTGTTGGCAGTTTTGGGGCCTATGTACTGTAATGTACCGTACAGGTGGGAAATTATGTTCTCAGAGCTAGCCAGATGTTTAAGACAGTTGTTCAGTTTGTTGGTTTTCAAAGTCAGGGAGATTTGATTTCATGTAGCTTAAAGAAATCCTGATGTGGCATTTTTTCATTCTGCTGTTGGAAAGATGCTAAATAAATCTTCAACAAAATCCAATTTTAGCACCACAAACCCCACTGCTGATATTTTTCCTCTGTGCTTATCTCCAACCTCTCTTGCTGCAAGAGATGTGCCAACTTTGCTCGTTAGCTGCACCTTTGGCATTAGCAGTGCTAGCTTTCACAGTTTGCGATGTTTTCATGGCTGTGTCTGACACACTAATGTCTAACGTACTACCAATGTCAGCGGAGCAGCATGACACTCATCCCATCCTGTTTTTGCCCAAAAAAAGCGTTGAAAAGATGAGCTGTGGGTAAGAGGAAGAATGACCTGATGTATTCAGTATGCTTAGCCTGCTAAATGAAGTCAGGTACTTTAGGAACTAGTCAAAAGCAAATGCGTCATAAGCCACCGCAAGAAGTTGAAATAAGCAGAACGGCAGCAAACAATATGTGACTGTCATTTAGGGATCTTGAGTTATGGTTAAACAGAGGATGAAATAACAAGACCCATCATGTGTTTCATTTTGAAAGAGCATCATCAGCAGTAAAGTATTTCTATTTTCTATCATGTCATTTTTCTAAAAGTTCAAGCTTTATCAAGTTTCTGAAAAAGAGTGGAACTTTTGGCTTAAGCTCACATTACATTTATATTAGATTTTTGCAATTTAAGCACAAATAGAAATCTTTGAGGTTTTTCTGTGTTTTTACTTTGTTGTAATCAGCTGATTAAAATGCAGCAAATGGGGGTTAAAAAGTGTTTTCTTGAAAACTTAATGTCACTTAGAAATAGAATAAATTACAGCTCCTTCCTGCACGGCAGACTGAAGTAGATATTGAAATAAGCCCCTATTTGTGACAAATAGGGAAATGTGTTGTGAATCAGGAATCGGTTTGAATAGAAAATAGATTCTGAATTAAACTGTGTGCCCCAGAATCAGAACATAAACCAAGCTGTGAGATTCTGCAGGTCCGTTTTCCTAATTGCAACAGCCATACCGCGTTGTGCAGTTAAGTTGTATGCACTCTGACTGAAAGAGTCCTACATTATTTGATGATGCCTTTTAATGGAAATAAATCAACAAAGCATTATCCTTGTCGCGCCTCTTCTTTGACATTATTGTTTTAATATTTTCAACATCCCGCTTCAATATCTAACTTTATTCCCGCTCACCCTGTAGGGCAGTGGGAGTCAACCAACCAAAGCATCCCAGCAGCAACAGCAGCAGCAGCAGACTTCGTCCTCCCCGACCCTGCTCTCCAGCCCCAATCAGAGCAGCTGGGAGTCTCGACCCCTGCCGGCCCCAGCACGGCCCAAGGTCAACAGCATCCTCAACTTATTTGGCCAGTGGCTTTTCGACGCTGCTCTGGTCCACTGTAAGCTCCACAGCGGCCTCAGCCGAGACCCCAGCATGACCGGTAAGCAGCGAGACAATGGCTAGTAGTGTTTCCATAAATGCATGGGCAGGTGGGTGTTTTGTTTCTGTTCATTAGATTGTGTTTTTATGGAGTTATCTGTGGTTTTTGGTGTCTGTTATATTCTTTTTCCGTACGTCGTCGTTGAGATATCCTTTCCTTTTTTCACCATTCTCTGAAACTTCTTTGGGCCGTTCGTTTTGTGTGTGGAGGGCTTGGTTAGAAGTGGCCTGGTATGAGATTTCCATCTGATTCTAATCCATTTACATCTACCAACTATTGAAACCTGGCTAAAACTACATATACGCTCTAATCATGTGCCAATTAAAGACATCATCCAGTGGTTTAATGAGTAAATTCATTGCTAGAGAAGTCATTGATATACATACAGTTGTTGTCGTTTTGATAGAAATTTGGCTCATCATTGGCTTTCTATTTATTTTCCCTTTTTTTTTGGTGAAGTGTCCTGCACGTGTCTACCATGTCTGATTAATGTTACAAATTTGTCATGTATTGAGGAGAACAAAAATAAAACACAATTCATGCTTGATATGAATTGATCCCCAAATATTGGATCTGCTTTGATTTTGTGTCTCTCCACTATTTCTGTTATCTTGCAGCCTCTTTTATCCAAATTCTCCTTTCTTATAAATCTTGTAAGTAGGAACAGCAGCTTTTCTTTCCTCACTTGATTTGCGTTCCTTGAAAAATCTTCCTGCTTTTTTATAAGTTGAGTTCTTCATGATCATTGTCATTATCGCCATTGTTTTTCTGTTCCCACTGCTTGTCATATATCAAAGTTTCACCAGCGTTCTCTCAGCGTTTCTCCAAAGGTGATGGAATGGGTTTCACCAACTGACCACTTGTCTCGACCATAATGTTGCCAGTTTGTGACAACGCCACCTTGTTTTAAGTTCTCATTTTCTCTTCCATCAGGTCACACTAATCCTTATTATTTGGTTTCAGACCCCCCTGAGTTCAGCATTAATGTTTTGTTTTCTTGTAATTTCCTTTTGTACTGTCAGTCCACTTAAGTTTGATTTTGTTGGTTTGGTGCCTCAATGCATGAAGTGAATGTTCTGTACTTTGAGTGACAGTCATATAATTGCAACAGCAAGGGAGCTGACACAGAGATTTTGCAGTGGAAAACATTTTACTAGCAGCACGCCACACTTGGTTAGCTTCTGTGGCAAACTCTTTGTGTCAGAGCTCCTTTTTGAATGCCTTAAAGAAGTGAGTGTGTTTGCAGTCATGAAGTATTTGTTCCCTCTCGTCGTGATAGAATTAAAAGTCTGCTTTATGGTGCTTCTGTTTTTAAATGTTGACTTTTATTGTAGTGTGACTAAAGCAGCTAAACATTAATGTTTGCCTGTGTTTCATACATGCATGTTTACTAATGACTGCTTGAAAATTCAGTGTTCTTTCATTCTCTTGTCTCTTCCCTCTCTGTACAGCGATAGCCACTCAAGTAGGCCTGGAGCTGAGAAGAAAGGGCTCACAGATGTCCACAGACTCCATGGTTTCCAATCCCATGTTTGATGCCAACGAGTTCCCAGAGAGCTATGAGGCAGGACGAGCCGAGGCCTGTGGGACGCTGTGTCGCATCTTCTGTAGCAAGAAAACTGGAGAGGAGATACTTCCTGTTTACCTGTCGAGGTAACAGTAATTTCTAGCTCTGTAGCCAAACTTAAAGCTATTTGTAATATGTTAATGTCTGTAGAAGAAATATGCTAATTTCCCTGGCAGTATAAAATGTATGAATTTGATTACATTTTCAACACTATAATTGTGCTGCTTTCCCTTTCTTCAGATTCTACATGGTCCTTATTCAAGGCCTTCAGATCTCTGACTTCATCTGTAGACCAGTACTGGCTTCTATTATTCTCAACTCTTCCTCGCTTTTCTGTACGGACCTGAAGGGCATCAACGTTGTGGTGCCCTACTTCATCGCTGCCCTGGAGACTATTGTACCAGACAGGTCAGACTGGTAGTGCCTTACACTGATTAGATCTTTGTCATGAACAAAAATTCCTTTGTTCACTTACTTTTGACACCATAAGATTTTGATTAGATTTCCTCTTATGTTTAAGAATACTATCTAAGTAGTCCATAAGAATTGTTTTACTCCTACAGGGAGCTATCCAAATTCAAGATGTATGTAAATCCTACTGACCTGAGGAGAGCCTCCATCAACATCCTGCTTGCTATGCTGCCTTTGCCTCACCACTTTGGCAACATTAAGTCAGAGGTAAGGGTTCTGTTATCTTTAAATCTCATGTGTTTTAAAGGTGCTGCTCTATTGTTGAAGCCCTAAAAAGCAAGTCTGAGAACAGCTGGAAAAAAATGGTAGGGGAAAATTAGATTATTATTTGGATGATTACATGTTTAAGTTAGTGGAAGGGGCTATGCAGTTATTTAGGAGCAGAGGTGGGCACAAACTCAAAATAAGTTTTTTTAAAAATAATTTTTGAACTTTCATGCCTTCAAAATGGTAGGACAGTAGATAGAGCCAAAAACTAGGGGTAGACAGTTGGGGAGTAATACGCTGGAAAAAAAGCCACAGGAGAGATTTAAAGGGGATATATTATGCAAAAATTACTTTTTCATTTTTTTTCTAACAGAAGTATATGCCCCTGGCTTGTCCACAATCCCCACAAATACCAGATTCTACCCCCATGATGTCATGTGGGGATTTAGCACCATCCCCAGGTTTGGTTGGCCCTCCCCACTTGGAAGAAAGTTCCACCCTCCTCTGCAGATCATCCTCTCAGCTGCCAGCTGAGATGCTGGATAGCTCAGCGGGGTACCGTGCTGACTCTTGTCTGGGAGATTGGTGGTTGGAACCCCAGTCAGGTCTTTAACTTTGGATAAAAGTGTGTTTAACATTGTAACATCAGGAGTGCAGCATCCATTTCCTGAGAGGGATGTGGTCAGGGTCAGAGTCAGACAGCTCATTAACATTCAAAGCCACAAAGAAACTGCTCGTTCTGAGCAGGGCTGAAACAGAGGGGTTTTTAGACATGCAAAAATCCTATACTAGAGTGTTTTTTTCAGCAACAACTTCACAGGTATGTTTTGGGGACCTCTGAGACCGATATAAACTTGTCTTAAAAGGGTAAAATATGTCCCCTTTAAGCCTGGGCCACCTGCTTGGAAAACGAGTCTTGGTTTTTGCAAGCAAACCACTTGGCCACCACTGCAAAGTTAAAATTTTTAACTTTAAAACCTACTGAAAGTCCCCACAGCCTGACCTCATACCCTTGATATGTTTTATTATTAGTAATATTTACACAGCTGCCGTGTTGAAGTACTTCCTTTGATTGTGATCATTGCAAGATAAATTGCCACAGCAGCCACAAACTACATAACTGTCAGACCACCAACGAAAAAAAAATGCAACTGAACTAGTAATGCACATGACCCTGTATAGATTACTTAAATTTACTGCCAAGGGCTTGTACATATTTACATTTGAATTTAGAATTTAAATGTTTATTTCCTTTGCATTGAGATAAAAGCTGGCTAGAGGGAAATTTCCTTTTTGTGTTAGGCATGCTTGGCAAATAAAGCTGATTAAGTTTCAGGTTCTAAAATTTGAATCATTGAACTCATCATTAGAAACTCTACTGTGCTCCACTGATTGTAATATAAAACCAAAAATAGTCCTGCTGCATCTGAAACAGTCTCCATGATCCAAATCCTGCATTTTTTTTTATTTTGAACACATTGCATTCATAAAATCCAAGGATTGCTTCAAACAATAAAGAATAGAAACCATTTTTGATATGTCTTCAATGTAATGGTGCTTGAGAAGTATGATGTCGGTATAGCATCACTTCAAAGTAAAAGCACACAGGACAGAGATGGGCATTTTGTCTTGTTATTCCATAAGCTCTTTAAAACACAGGAGGTTCAGGTTGTGAGCAATTTATTTTACCATGCAAGAGCAAGGCCTCCATGTGAACAGATAGACTGAGGGTAAAGTATGAAGTATGTGTTTGTTTCAAAATGACATTTATGAAAACTGAGTTTGACGGATGTTACAGGTTTCAGTAATTATTTTTTTTATATATATTCACATTGAAAATCCTTCAAAAATTTTATGCTGATAATTAACCACTAACAGATTATTTGACTTCTACCTAGCTCTGGTTGGCATGAATTTCTGTGCCCTTTTACCCCCAAGTGTTTGTTTTTGTAATGTTTATTTTGGCCACAAGAGGCTCCACTAATATTCAAATAAAACTCAAAACATTCATGTTTGATCTTAGATATATCTAAATTTCTCAAAACACTCCTATTCTAAGCAGCAGTAGCTGTACTTGGCCTCAACAAAAACACCTGGATTGGAAAAAATTTATGCTTGCTCTCAGACTAAAAAAGGGACTAGTTTCTCCCCAAGCATTCTTTAATTTAACCCTACCAAATACTTTTCCTTTAGTTTGTCTTTTTGTTTTCTTATGTTAAATTGCAACATTGGAAAATAATCCTGGAAAAATATTGTTTTTTTTCTGAGAAGAGGAGGAGACGAGACAATGCAGATCAGACCCAGATATCTCTCAGGGCTTTTGGACTTCTGCAGTATGAAAGGAATTGTGTTTTCTGTCACAGCTTCTATTCCCTGTGGCTTTCTGAAATACTTGCCAACATATTTCTACACCTTAAAGCAGTGTTATTTTCATTGACTAATACTATGATTAAAAATGTTCGTCGACAGCCTTTTTCTCCATGACAAAACCTAGACTGAGACTAACAAGAATAGATCTTTGATTACTAAAATTGACCAAAAAGTAAGTTTAGTTTTCGTCAGGATTACTAAAACTAGAGTGAAATGTAATGTAGTTTTTGTCAGACATTAAAAATCCATGATATTTCTCCACTGTGGGTAAATCTGTCAAAATGCAATGCAAATCTATCTCTTTTGCCCCCTAGCAGTAGAAAGCAGGGATCTCAGGAGTGCAGAGAACACACAACCATGATTTGGTACCAAAATTAGGCAAGAGAATAAATGCTTGGACTAAAAGTAAAGACTAAAATGTAAGCACTTTTTATGGAATAAAATTAGGCTAAAATGTTTTTGTGTGTTTGTTGACAAAAACTAGACTAAAACTAAAAGGGTAGAAATGACTAAAATGTGAATAAAACTAAAAGACATTTCATCAAAGACTAAGACTAAAATAAAGAAAGGCTGCCAAAATTGACATTGCCTAAAAGCCACTTTTACTTTAGTACAGTAGGTTCCTTACCATTTGGATTTTTTGCTGTAGGTCCTGTTGGAAGGAAAGTTCAATGAGGAGGACGGGTGGCCTCATGACCAGCCCGTATCTTTCCTGTCCTTGCGGCTGCGTCTCGTAAATGTCCTTATAGGAGCACTCCAGACGGAGACTGACCCAACAAACACACAGCTCATCCTGGGTAAATATTAACTAATCTTTATTCATGTATTCCAGTTGTAAAAATTGTTTGCAAACTTAGACAGTGTTTTGCACATTGTGGTTTCCAACACTGATCCTTTTATTTCTCCTCTCAGGCGCGATGCTCAATATTGTTCAAGACTCAGCACTTCTGGAGTCCATAGGTGCACAGACAGAAACGGTAAGACTCAGATCACTGCTGTTTAATATTCTATGATGCTTGGAGCAGTGTGATGAACTGGAATGGAAAGATTGCTTTGTGTTTGTGTTTGCAGGGGAGTATAGATGGGAGCCACATAACCACAAGGAATCAAACTCACAGCCGCACCAATAGCGGCATTAGTTTTAACAGCGGGGGCAGCACAGAGGCCACTAGCCCAGACTGTGAGCGTCCTGCACAGGCCCTTCTACGGGACTACGGTAAGAAACGTGCTCAACGGACGTCTCTGTGCTCGTAGCATACAGTTACATAGCATTGCTTCGGTTGTTCTTAGCCGTCTTCTGGTAGTGTTTAAGTGTGATTCCTACCTGCTTTCTGATTAAAGGCTGTAATTCTGTAAATTAACAACTGTGTTCCTCATAGCTAACGTGGTTAAAGTGATGTTCAGAGTTAAGAAGCGTTGGGTGAAGTGTCTCTGTAGGTGAAGTCAGAGTTAAGTGCTGTGATGCTGTGCTTTTGGCTTTAGACTGCAGAAGTGCTTGACCTTTCTTGAGTCTTTTCTCTGACTGATTAGCTTCATTAATGGTTCTAATCAGAAGCACTTAATAGATTTGGTTGTTTCCCTTAAAGGGCTGAGCGATGATAGACCAAGTTAACGTGGTGGACATTGAAATGAGAGAGGTATTCCTTGTAAAATAAAAATGTTAACAGCTCCTCTAGTTTGCCAACAACTTTTCATACATTGTAGCTTAACTCAGTGCTGTTCACAGGCAGCTTTCCCCAGCAGGAAATGGGAGTCTGCAGAGTTCCTGTATGACGGAGGGGTTGCATTGTGTTGTGTGTAACTCAGTGATGGACAGGAAATGAGGCTTGTGAGGGGGCAGTGGGAATGAGTCTAGAAGCAGTTTTTGGCAGCCTGTGTTGGTGTAGTTAATCAAGAAAGTAATGCATTCCATTGCTTAAGTACTCACTCCAGAAAGTAATCAGAATTCATTACTCAGTAACATCACCTAAGATGCACTATCGCTGTTATTAATATAAAGTTAGACCTTATAGATGCCTGCATCAGCACAAATCCTCATTCTGTCCTCAAGGACATATGCAACATTTCTATCTTATGCTTATTAATTAAAAAAAAGTTCTCAGTAAAGTTGTAAAAATCTGCCAGAACACCTTCATCATGGACTTCAGCCCATGCAGCATGATTTAGGATTTTCTGCTGATCAGACGTTTTGAAAGTCATAAGCTTGATTCTAAAGTAAGAGTTAGTTTGCACCAGTTCTGTGTAAGTTCAAACGTAGCCTCGTTTGTACTAAATGTCTGATAATGCACAACTATTACATAAGGTGTTGCACCAATTCGGGTATTTTCAACGTAGGCAGAAGTTAAATGTGAATCTTGAACATAGCTTTAAGAAGGTGTAACGTTGTTAAAAATGTGGTGCTTTATTTTGAAAAGTGGAATAACTTGGAGGATGATGAGGAACTGAACGTTTTTCAGCTGTTTGGTGTTGGCAGTGTGTTCTCCATGATGATTTAAATCCCTCAGAAATGTATGTGATTATTACTCAAATATTGTTTTCCATTAGCAGAGATGGTTTGATACACGTTAGAGTATTGATAAATGACCCTACATTGTAGTTGACAATTCCACTACCTGATTTCCCACCAGCTTTGGATTAAAGTTGTTAATGGCTTTTATCACCATAGCATAGACCTTGTTTGTTATTCGTACAGTATTGTAGCCATTTGTGGATTAGAAGCAGTAGACAGAAGTTATTTTTGCCTGTCAAGAGAAGATTGGGCACAGGAGGCTGCATTGTAAATGTTCATTTTCTTATAATCTGTCACATACAACAAAAACATTATTTTTTTCTGCACTTTGGTTAGTTTGATCAATACTCTCCCCTACAAATTCAGTTACAAATGAACTAGTTTAAATGTAGGGTTTAGTGTGGACTTTAAAACCAGAATTAAGACCATACATACTGTATACACAGCTAGTGCAACAGGTCACAGATGTCCAGCTCTGAGGTGCAGAAACCTCAGCATAAATCATTTTACTTGTATTTCAAATAAGTAGCTAGTTTGTCTTTTCTACTTCTGGTGCATTTTCACCTGGTTTGGTTCAGTACATTTTACCACAGTTTGGTATTGTAACCCCTGATCTTGATTGTGTTTCCATCGAGCCTTGCTCATAGTGATAGGAAATCTGGCTCTTTTTGGAGATCTGGAATCACTTGGGTTAACTCAATAAGAGCTGCTCTTTTTTTGGTACCAGAAAAATCAGAAAAAAGAAACCAGCTCACAATGATTCGGTCAACAGACTGCATTGCAATGAGTCTGGCTCCACTCCAAAGGTATGATTGGTGTCCCTAACACCAGGGTGCAAAAAAGTAGGATGGTACAGATTATTTTGGTGCCTTTTCCATTCATTTTTTCATTTCATTTCAGTGGAACCACATATTTTTCTACCAGATCGAACAGATCTGAACTGTTCCTCTTGTTGGAAACACAGCTTTAGACTGTGCTGCAGGGGCAGTACAGTGTGTTTGATGTGATGGTAACTTATATGGTAAATTCAGTTCATCTGAAAGCTAGCCTGAACATGGTTCTTGTCACAGCTATTATCTCAAGATACATTACCTCTGCTGTCAGAATTTTTCGTATTTTCGAAAGCAGCTCTAAATCCTTGTTAAACACGGGTAGAAGTATTGCTTTACTCTTCATGGAGTCAGTTTTTAAAAGGTGTTAGCAACTTAGTTTTCTTAGTTGAAATGAGACAGTGTTAGCTGACAAGTTGTGAGTACTGTCTTGTGAATTTTGTGCTGCTTTTTCAGATCAGCTATGTAAATTCATGAATCAAGTCTTGGTTTCGATGATCAAGTTAAAGTTTTGTTTTTGATCGCTCAGCCCTCTTCCTGGACAGTTTACTTCCTCTCTATTCTACTCTCTATGTTTTAATGATTTTAAGCTCTATTCTGATGCATGTTCTAAGACATACTTACTAACTAAGCATTCAGGACACTCTCCTGTTGTCCTTGATCTCAGCTGTGTTGCCTGAATCTTGCTGTGCTCTATTCTTTGCGGTGTTTGGTATTTCGGGGTGTCATATGGTCTAGCTCTTCCAGATACGGCGGCAGGTCTGCTGGTTCGCAGCATCCACCTCGTCACACAGAGACTCAACTCTCAGTGGAGGCAGGACATGAGCATTTCACTGGCTGCACTGGAGCTGCTGGCTGGTCTCGCTAAGGTAAATCTGCTAAATCCAAACACCACAGAAACACAGCAAGTCCTTTTAGTTTAAACTGTGCTTAAAAAGTTTTCTAAAAATTCCATGATAACTTAAATATCATGAATTAGCTGTATTACCTTTGATTTTTTTGTATGTGTGAAACAGGTAAAGGTGGGAGTAGACTCTGCAGACCGTAAGCGTGCTGTCAGCTCTATATGTGGGTACATTGTGTACCAGTGTAGCCGTCCAGCTCCTCTCCAATCCAGAGACCTCCACTCCATGATTGTAGCTGCCTTCCAGTTTCTGTGCGTGTGGCTCACAGAGCATCCCGACATGCTGGATGAGAAGGTAAGGTTTAAGAGTACATGAATGTCTACGATGGGTTACAATTCTAGTGTGAGCCCCATTTACACATAATGAAAGGTCTGTCCCTGAGATTTTGTCCTTTATTTCTTTATAAGGACTGTTTAGTTGAGGTTTTGGAGATTGTGGAGCTTGGAATCTCCGGCTCAAAGTCTCGACAGGAACAGGAAGTCCGGCATAAAGGAGAGAAGGAGCACAACCCAGCTTCAATGAGGGTGAAGGACGCTGCTGAGGCCACTTTATCTTGGTGAGGCTCCTCCAGCTTTTTGCATTTTGCATAAGTGGCATTGTATAAATATTTAAAAACGCAGCCTTTTAAGGTCTTGTTTTAGGAAAGGAAATTCATCTCTCAACATTCAAACTTCATATTCAGCACATCTCTGTCAGCAACATTTTTAGGCCTTTAAATGAAGGTTAAAACATACGCACAAGGAAACTTGTTTTCTATCTTACTAATTTTGCCTGTGCATGATTATAGGACATGATGCTTGGTATTTTTCTATGAATGTAAAAGAGAAGCTCTTTACATGCAATCATACAAAACATTAGGCCATATAGCCGAACATTACCTAATTATCATATTACTATCCTTTATGACATGCTAAAAGAGTGAAAAGACTTCAGTTTTCCATCACTATAGCTGCATATTTATTCTGTATGATGACATAGGTCGCAAGTCAAACAATTAATGCTAACCCATAAAATGAAGAGCAACTTCTGTCAAGGTATTAAGTAGAGGTGCTCTGATTGTGAGGATGCAGGCCAACACTGATGTTTAGAATTAGTATTTAGCCAAATACATATCTAGAGGGAGATCTGGAGTTACCAAAATGCCAGTGTAGGAATTTCACTACCATACTTGTAAATATTAAATGATACTGAAACCTTTTTTGTACCACAACAATAAAAACTTACCCAAAACTGATTAGTTAAGTTGCTTATGATTTCCAAAATACATATTTAAAAGGGTCACTTACAGGCTAACAAAATGAGACAAGCTGTTAATAATAAGGAAAGGCAAAATAATTTCTTCTTTCTCTTTATTGTTCGGTAAGCTTGTTTCTGAGAGTGTTCCCTTTTAAAGGCTGCCTCTTAAAATCTTAATCTAGTACAGATTTAAAATTGGTCTTTTTTTCTATATTGCTGTTATTCCACTGACCCTCTTTCCTCTGTTTTTCTGCTGCTCACATGGCACACAGATGGCTGATGTAATGTAAACATGCTGTACCTACTGACCTAGATCTAGCATATTTATGTTCTCTCTGGCTTTGCTGTGGTGTTTCCCAGTATCATGCAGGTGTTGGGGGCTTTTCCTTCCCCCAGCGGTCCTGCCTCCACCTGCAGCCTACTGAATGAAGACACCCTGATTCGCTATGCCAGACTCAGTGCTACAGGGGCCAGCAACTTCCGCTACTTTGTCCTGGACAACTCAGTCATCCTCGCCATGCTGGAGCAACCTCTCGGCAATGAACAGAGTCAGTAGTTTGACATAATACGAGTTTGTTGAATTATCAGGGAGAATTTTGGAGTTATCGGAGCAACTTTGAAGATAAGACAGACCTTTAATGATCCCTTAAATTACAGCTAAGTACATAACTGTAGTGGGATTTTAGCACGTGTTGCTATCTGCTGATTGTAACAGCAGCAAAGGTAGCTGGATTAAAAACTTTTTCAAGAGTTTCTGATATAGTAACCCTAATCAGACAGTCTTAATTTTGGTTGTATTTTACATCCAAACCTGCTAATGTTGAAGTGAGATGCCGCTGCAGTAATGGTTGGTTGCCAGCTTCTGGTTTCCCTCCAGATTCATCTATCTAAGAGCATAAAATGTCGCACATCACGAACCAAGCGCTGGTAAATACAGAAAAAAAAACAAAAAAACAACTTTGTTATGGCATAAGTAACAGCATCTCTGTACCCACAGACCCCAGTCCCTCAGTGACAGTGTTGATCCGAGGGACGGCTGGCAGACATGCCTGGACCATGCAGCTCTTCCACCAACCCAGAGGGGCTCGGGCCAATCAGAGGGTGAGATCACACTTCAGATGACTGCTTCACGATGCTTAATCAATATCTGAAAAATGTGTCGGTGTCTGACAAGTCATGTCTTTCTTCGGTACAGCTTTAAGCAGTTTATCCGTTTTGCTGATAACACTGCTCCATATCTGTCATTTTCTCTCATTCCACAGCAGGTGTTTGTCCCAGAGGGCCGTCCAACACCGAACAACGATGTGGGGATCAAATATAACGTCAAACAGCGGCCCTTCCCCGAGGAGGTGGATAAGATTCCTTTGGTCAAAGCTGATGTCAGCATCCCTGACTTGGATGACATTGTCAGTAAAGAGGTGAGGTCTACTTCCTGTTGAGTACTGTCATCGATCTTGCGCCCACTTTACTACTAATTATAAAAAAAAAATGTATGAATTATTCTACATCTGATATGCACTAAATCCAAAGTGGCAGAGAACTTCAGTAAATAAATTGCTCATGTGTAATTATACAAACTTAGGTGTGTTGTATGGGCTGGCAGGATGACTCAAGCACTTCAAATACATCGCTGAGTAATAACCCACACGTGAGTAGGCTGAGAAATGAAATCTCACTGGGGTGTCTTTTTGGGGAAAAAAGGGTGAAATCATCTGGTTGGGTGACAACATAATGGTTTGTGAGTTCAGTCCATGCTAACAAACTAACTGTATGAAAACTACTCCAGAATGTACCTCTCTGCCACACTGGGAAGGAAAACATTCAGAGCTTCACTAAGACTGTAGTAGGGATGGAGATCAAAGGGCTTCTACTTTTTCCAAAACCCAAAAATCAACATTTAATCCTATCAATATTGCTATCGAGTCTTGTGAGTCCTGTAACATGTCATATCGAAAGTCAGGTCATATAAATCAAATCACCAGTGTTTGACCCGTAACGTTTATGAATGAATTTTAATTACCAGCATAAGTATGAAGCATAAAGACAATAGTTTCATGACGACTGGGGGTGGAATGATTTGCTAATGTTTAGTGACTGAAGTTAAATACTAGACGCTGATGGATCAAATTGTTCATGATTTGTCAGTTCCACTCTTAAGCATGTTTTTCATGCATTGTGCATACGTGGCATTACTTTCTGCAGCAGAATTTGATCAAGAATTTGCCATGGCATGCCCTAACCATCTTTGCTGAAAGTTGAATGCAAATCAGGGACATGACATGGAAACAAACAAAACATAATAGTGCAACACCATTGTGTCTTAAAACTTTTAAACTTTACAAGCATTTACCCTTGGCAAATACAAGTGTTAAACTTCCTGCTGCAGAGTCCTGACCATAGTCAGAACACACAGAGGGTCTGCTAGCATAAGGGTTTTAAACAGAACTGGTATGTCTACACCCAGTAAGACAACTTTTCCATAATAGTAGAAAAGCATTGATAGCAGTATTGATAAAACTTGAATCATTAAGTAGTATCAATAAAGCTTTCAATATCAACAAAAATTAAAGATCCCTATCCCTAGACTGGAGATGTTAAAGAGTGATGGTACTGGCCAATTGCTACTTGAATCCAGGGTTTAATATTTAGGACTACTTTAAAGTCAACAACTAAAAATGTCCATCTTTAAAAAATTCCTGTTGTTTTTTTTGTTTTTCTTTCAGCTGGAACTGCAGCACGACAAGCTTCGTATTCTGATGACCAAGCAGATAGAGTATGAGAATGCTTTAGAGCGTCACAGCGACGAAATTTGGAAGTCAAAGCAATTCCCCGACCCACAGACGGACTGCAAACCTCCTCCACCCGCACAGGAGTTCCAGACAGCACGCCTCTTCCTCTCCCACTTTGGTTTTCTGTCTCTGGAGGCACTCAAGGTGGGGAAACATCATCTTTCTTTTTTTTTTTTGGGGGGGGGGGGATTTTTGTGCCTTTATTTGATAGTTGAGGATAGTGAATAGAGTCGGAAACATGGATGAGATGAGAGACAAGCAGCAAAGGGCCCCGGGATGGATTCTAACCCAGGCTGTCCGTGTACATGGGGCGTGCCTTAAACCACCAGGCCACCTGCGCCCATCTGTTTGGCTTTTTTTTGTTGTTTTTTTTTTTTCACTGCAAAAAAACATCTCTCCTATCAATACTATGGTTAAAAATGCTTTCACTTGGTTTCAACTGGTAGTTTTGCATTGTGGTTCTAATTACCTTTTGAAAAGTAATGATAAAGTCATACTATAGTGTAACAACATCATGTTAAGTACATCTAGGACATTGTTTCTGGAAGTGTAGTTTATTTACATTCAGTTTGTTCATTTGCTATTGACAGGAGCCCAACAACAGTCGTCTACCTCCTCATCTGATCGGTCTGGAGTCGTCCTTACCGGGCTTTTTTGATGACATTAGCTACCTTGACCTACTCCCCTGCAGACCATTTGATACTGTCTTTATTTTCTACGTAAGGGCGGGACAGAAAAGCAGCCCTGAGGTGAGCAAACCCAGGCCAATTGTTTATTGTAAAACACAGAAGAGAAGCATTTCCACGTCTGTATGTATTACAGTATGGCCGAAATGATATGACTTAAAGAATTATTCATCCGTTTAATAATTTATGTGTAAGAATGCTAGTTTTCCTGTGCTTGTGATGTTCAGATCCTGAGGAATGTGGAGTCATCGTCCAGCGTCCAGCCTCACTTTTTGGAGTTCCTGATGTCCTTGGGCTGGCCTGTGGACGTGGGACGACACCCAGGGTGGACTGGACACCTCGATACCAGCTGGTCCCTCAACTCCTGCTCTGACAGCAATGATATGCAACAAACAGGTAAACAAGTCAGTCTTTGCAATAAATCTGGGAACAACTCTGGAATAAAGTGCATCATGGCAGCTGTTATAGCATGTACTAAAAGCATGTGAGCATTAGATCAGACTATCAGTGGACTATCTGATAGGACAGTGCAATAGGAAACATTTGAAAAAAGCTACTTACGCTGTTGATGCTTGATGGAGTCACATGGTGTTAGCACACGCTGTTACTTGTGTGCATTCTAATATTCTGCATAATGAATGTAACTTTTTCTTATTTTTGTTCGGCTTCAGAAGAAGCAGCCACTCCCGAAGACACAGGAGGCTCAGTGTTCAACGGGGAGAAGAAAGTTTTGTACTATGCTGATGCTCTGACAGAGATCGCCTTTGTGGTTCCGTCTTTAACAGAAAACTCTGGTCAGCATCGACTCCCTCAATTGATGCATATTTTTTTTTATGAAATGCCCAAAGTATTTCAGGCTTGACAAGTTTTCCTTTTTCTCTCTTTTGTCTCTCAGAAGAGTCATCGGTGCACAGCGACTCCACAGTGGAGGCTGACACAAACACAGACCTCATGCCTGGCTTACTCAAACAACCTAATCTCACACTGGAGCTCTTCCCCAACCATTCTGAAAACCTGGAGTCTGCCAAAAAGGTGAAGCCTGACTTTAACGAGAATAGTTATGATCCCAAATTAAAATGTAGGGTTTGCCTTAATCCCCCCTGTAATTTTCTGTGTTCATAGCTGAGTCCTTTGGTGAAGACAAAAAGGTCATCAACTGGAAAATCGTTCCCTCCTCTGGGTCCTGAGACGAAGGTGTTTGTGGTCTGGGTGGAGCGCTTTGATGACATCGGTAGGCTATTACTTTTTGTACCGCCTCCTTGGCTTTTTAGGTTGTGCAGTCTGCAATCTTTACTAAGTATCTGTTGGTTTTCAAGAAAGCGCACAGTAAAGATAAACATAGTGTTGTGTCACATTCCACTGCAAAGGACACCATGGATGGACTAAAAAAGTCACAAAGCTATTCACAGTAAAGCCTTAAGAGTTCTGATGTTACATTGTCAGGTTCAGGGTGGTGCATCTCCAGTTCCTGGTAAATTAAAGAGATTCTGAATGTTTTGGAATGAACCTAAGTCCCCTATCCTGAAAATATCACAAAAAAGTATACACACCATTCTTGCTCCAAGTGGGGAATAAAATTGTTTGCCCTCCAAGCTGAAGGGAATAGTTACGGAATATGGGCAAATGAAGAAACCATTCTGATTGCAGTCTGTGTTGATATGGATGATGTTTTGCTCAATTGGGTGCCAGCAAACTAAAGTAGAAGGATCTAGACATTTAGAGAGAGAGCATAAAACAAATGACCAATAACATAAAAGCATCTGCAGTTTTCTGGTATTTTAAACTCTAGAAAAAGATGTTTGAAAATCTGTTGACCATGTTTTAGTTTGAAAAATCATTCCTGTATTTCAAAGAGCACAGGGAGGAATGGAGAATGAGTCAAACATGCCATTAGCTTGATGACCGACTCTTATCAGTCATGTTGATCCTTCGCTCATATGTCAGGCCCCTATCAAGTGACTCATTTCCCGTAAGAAATCAAACGTCACCAACCATGATTTGCTGCAGTTAAATCAATGGGCCTGATGACAGCACAATCATGCCAAGTGTACAAGAAGGGCTATGTGACATGTTTCAGAAATGGTAGTATGGACAGAGTAGTATAAACACTCCACTTGGACATTTGTGCTCCTAAAAAACTTATTAAAAGAAAACAAAAATATGTGAGGGTTCTTAGGTTACCGATACCTGTATCAATATTAAACTACTGAAATGCAAGTCTGCACCAAATTTTCTGTCTTTTTTTTTCACTAAGGTTGGTTACTTAGTTTAGTTACTTTGAGGGGAGATACTACTGGAGTAAACCGAAAAAAGAGGACTCCGATTATTTAGTTTCTATATTCATGGAGGACCTCTGATGATGATGCTCTGTGCTACAGTGCGTAATTTACAAAGATAAACTCAATAAAGACAGTGTGATGTTGTGTAAACTCTGGGTCATATCAGACAAAGACCCTGAGATTGGTAAAGAAGTCACAGGAGTATGTGGGCAGGGTGGAAAAGGAATTGTGGTCACAGATTAAAGCCAATGAGACAGTGAGCTCTGTAAATACCAAGCAGTAGACATTATGTTCTCTCAGGGTAGGTCACTCTCCCACACTTTGGAAACCCCTGCAATAGGCAATCCTAAAATCTTAAATCTTAGAGATCACATGCATAAGGACAGTTAAAACCATCTTTCAACAACTGAATGCATATACTTGACAATGTGGCCACACCACACCACCAGACCACACATCTGCTGATTGCAGTAATAATTTCACAGCGGTGTTTCCATCTCTGATTTGGGATTTGAGATCATTGTGACATCTGACTCAACTGGGAATAGAGATGCATCGATTGTAAATATCTGGGTCGATACCAGTGTTTAAAATAATTTAGCTGGTGCTGATTCTGATGTTTTTGTTAAAATATTTCTTTTGAGTACTTTTCCCATAATGCTGCTTTTTTTCTCTCATGTTTGACAGCAAAAACAGATCAGAGTTTGTCCAGCAGGTCATATCTTCTGCTCAGTAATAAATCTCTTTTCTGAATCAGCTGTTAGGTGTGCCGAATGCCAGCGTTAACTTGATGCAACACAGCAGATTAAAATCTACTGCTGATATCAGATCATGCCACATTATTTGCATATAGTAGATGTCAGTCAAAAGGGCTGATTTTGGCCAGAGCAAACATGATGCATCTGTGCATCCCTAAAGATAACTGTACTGAGTTTTACTTTGGACAATGGCCAGCCCCCACAATTGTGTGTGGTGGAGCAAAGAAGGCCAAACATAGTTGTGTGTTGGCAGCCTAACCTAAAAATCCAGACCAACTGGCACATTGCCATAACTGCAGATATGTTTTAAATTTTCACCAAATATGGCGCTTTATTTTGTCAATGATCTCTTTTTCCATCTGTGTAGCTTTTGTTTAGAAATATAGCTGAAGATTTGAGGGTTTTTTAAACTTTCATTCTTTTCCATGCTGTTGATTTTTCATTGAAAAGTATCAGCCTTAAAGAGAATAGCCTGGTACAGCTAATGTTTAGGTAAAAATACTGTCTCAACACATTATATTCAGTCTCCTTTGCATTATTTCTCCTCTACCTTAGGAAAATAACATAATACACTTAGCCACTGTAGCCTGAAAATGCTTCTGTAACAGTTACCTCCTCAGTGCATGACCACTACAACAAGGTGACTGAATGTCATTGTTTTGTGTTTTTAGAGAACTTCCCCTTGACTGATCTCTTGGCTGAAACCAGCACGGGTTTGGAGGCGAGTATGAGCAACAGCACTTCCTGCAGGTATGTAGAAGTTTAAACATTTCCTGCTAAAAGTATGTCGAGCATGTGCTTCATGAACTGTTTTTGTCAGGCACAAAAACATACACCGCTTTAAAGAGCTCAAACATGCTAAAACAAACAGTGCTAAAAAAACAGGAAGTAGAACACACAGTGTGTGCAGAAGCCTGCAGAGAAAAGGAACTGTGGTAGAACTGTGACAAACAGCTACAGTGTAAAGTGGGGCAAAGGAAAATACTGTTCATGATGCATGATGTTTATGCATGTGGTGATCTTAAATTTACTGGTATTTTACTCAAAATTTTTATGTAAAGATTGTGGAAAGGTTGATCTCAATGAGACTTAAATGTGTTATCAGAGAGATTAAAAGCGAGACCTTTTGTGTTTTCTGTGGAGATTCTGGATCAGGAAGTGGCAGATCTTTACTGAATTAGTGATACAGATAATGTTCTGAGTGCTCATGACTCTAAGAAGATATTATTTTTTTAATTCATGTCTGTAGCAGTTCAGTAACTAATGTGATCCCAAATAGACTTGACTCATGAGTGCAAAAACAAACACTCATTTAAGGAACTTGATTACTGAAAAAAGCACCATGGTAGAGAATAATCAAGCTCTGAGACATTTCCTTTCCCTGTATTATTGTGTTTCTTTGTGCTAAAGTTCAGTCAGTTTCCTTAGATCCGTCTAGGCCCATGAAAACACTGATTAAAACGAGGGTATGCGCAATCAATGGTTTCACCATGCATCTCTTTTCCAGTATTGTTTTATACTCATGTGTCAGTCTGTTCTGTGTAGTAACACTCTTATTACCCTCTTTGTTTATTTTCCCTGCAGGTCAGGGCTTTTAGAGAAAGACGTACCATTGATCTTCATCCACCCTCTGAAGACAGGACTCTTCAGGATCCGGCTGCATGGAGCTGTGGGTAAATTTGGCATGGTGATTCCCCTGGTGGACGGCATGGTGGTCAGCCGCAGAGCACTAGGTAATGGCTCACAGCTCTCTCTCTGTCTTGGTTTATCTTTCCATATCAGGCTTTTCTTTTTTCACCTCATGAGGAAGAATGACTAGCTCATCTTAATGTATCCTGTGGTTTTCACAGGGAATCTAAAGCTAAATGCACGCATTAACGTGTTATGGTTTACCTTGTAAAATTCACAGGAAACAAACTCTGCTTCATCTTTTTTTTTTCCAATGCAGAAGATAGTTTGTTATACCAGCAGGCCATGGCTCTTAGTTGGAGCCTTTTATGGATGCAAGACATACATTTGAAAGAGTACTTTGAAGATTTAAACTTTCTCCCTTATGGCAAGAAACTAGTTTGTGAAATGTTTTGATCTCCTTCAGGTCCTAATTTTTATCTCACTTTTATGTTGTAAAAAATGCTACAGCTATTAGTAGTGTCCTGATTTTGATCCTAAATTTAAAAAGCTGATGGTAATGAGCTTACATTTAGATTTTAGGAATCAAAGCACAAATATTCATTCCCTCTTTTTTTTAACCACCCATTCCTACGAAGTACATCTGAAGTAAATTAAGTCCCTCTAAAGTAAACAGTGCAGCGCACTGGTAGCCTTCAGCTGCACTTTTTGAAGCTCTGTGGTCACTGTCAGATTTAGAGAGGACTGAGAAACAACATGAATGAGTTAAAAAGAACTGGAAAATCCTCCTGCCTCCTTGAAGTCACTGGTGTGGTATGCAGCCGTGCATACTCTGGATAATCTCTAGGCTTAAAAAAGATAGGTGCCTAGTTTACAATGCACACAGCTGACCGTCATCAAGAAACAGTCTGTGGGTTATGACGGTGTTAAAAAGTCCAAATGAAAGCTTATTTTATTACGAGGTAAAACCACAAACCATCAATTCATCTTTTTAACTGATAGAGGCTCCATTTATTGACCACTCAGGAGCAGGTATCAGGACTATTTTATAATCTTATGGGTCTTATTGTGCAGTTTCATATCAAGATGGGATTGAGAAAAAACATGACCTCTATTTCTGTTGAATAACGCTGTCAAAGATGCCTTTAGTAGTAAAATGCAGACTTAAAAAAAACATCCACAAGTGTGAAATGTAAATAGATTTGCTCAGTGCTGTGAGTGAAGAAGAACCTGATGGTGAGGAAGTTTCAGTACAGGGATCAGTCCTAGGACAGTTTTGATGTGAAGGATCATCCTCTGACAGTGATCTAGGTCTTTTTCATCAGCTGATCAGTGTCTGCCAGAGTACCTGGATGCAGCCAAGGACCTCCACTTCACACTGGAAGTTGGAAAATCACTGCCATATCTCGTCTTCTAATAGCAGAAATCACTTGAACTGAACGTCGTCTTCATCGTTTTTGCCGTGTGTCACCGCCATATTAATAGAGGCATATTCTGAAAACTTGCACAATCCTTGTCTACTGCATTGAATGACGTAGCCGACTTACCTCTGGCAACATAGCGGCGGCAACGACATCCGGCCAGCAGTGTTAATTTTGTCGACTAAAACTATGACTAAAAATGTTCGTTGACAGCCTTTTTTCCATGACAAAAACTATACTAAGACTAATACAAAATAGATCTTAGACTATAACTAGACTAAAATGCAATTTCGTTTTTGTTGGACATTCAAAATCTGTGATATTTCTCCACTGGTGGTTAATCTGTCAAAAAAACAATGCAGCTGTAGCTATTCTGCCTCTCAGCTGTAGAGAGCAGGGACCCCAGGTTTGGCAGGGTGCAGAGAACACACAACCATGATTTGGTACCAGATTTAGGAAAGAAAATAAATGCTTGGACCAAAAGTAAAGACTAAAATGTGAGGACTTTTTTATGGACTAAAACTAGACTAAAATGTTTTGAGTTTTTGTCAAGTTAAACTAGACAAAAACTAAAAAGGATAGAAATGACTAAAATGTGACTAAAACTAAAATGCATTTCATTAAGAAAAAATCAAAAATAGCTGCCAAAATTAACACTGCAGGCCGATTGCCAATCTCCCATCGCATATTATGTCTGTGCAAAGTGATACTTCAAATTTGATCATCAATCGATTTATTCAAATTCATGTTCTGTAATCGCTGTGCTTGTTAGTCTGAAAAGTCACATATTTTTTGTCTACTTGTATTGCCTTAAGTGGCGGACTTGCCTCTATTAATATGGCAGCGACACATGAGAAAAGAAGAAGACGTTCCGTTCAAGTGACTTCCAGTATTAGAAGACGAGATATGGCAGTGATTTTCTGACTTCTGGTGTTACTTTTCTGGCTCCATCCAGGTCCCTCAGTGTCTGTGGTTAAATAATTGCTCTTGATGAAAATCAGTGCTGTTATAGGTGGCTCTAGTGTTAATTCAGTTTTTAAAGGATTTAGTTTGTGTGAATATTTTCATAACTGTCGAGTGTGGCTGTGTTGATCTGAGGATGTTGTGAATCTTCTTTCAGGGTTTCTCGTTCGCCAAACTGTCATCAACGTGTGCCGACGGAAGCGTCTGGAAAGTGACTTGTACAACCCACCTCATGTGAGGCGGAAGCAGAAAATAACTGAGATTGTCCAACGTTACCGCAACAAGCAGCTGGAGCCTGAGTTTTACACCTCGCTCTTCCACGAGGTGGGGGAGGGAAAGCCTCACCTCTAACCCGCCTGTCCTGTCCTAACACTGGCTCACAAACACACACAGCTACACAACATGCTGTCATCACATCATCAAGCACCATTAACAACTTCACATACACAACACGCACACATACATGTACACAAACACAGAATCTTTATATTTATACTGTACTTTTTTGTTATTTATACAAATATCAACACTGTCTGCCTTTGACTCCGAGAGCAAAGTGTCAAAAACCATGCCAAGGTGGAAGAAGCTACATTTGTATGTCGCAGCTGCTCATCAAAGGTTTGAATGGCTGCAGCTCAACAGTGACTGTCTGCATCTAGCTTCACGCTTCGTGGCAAAAAGACTTTCTGCTTGTCATTAACTGCAATACAATAGTAACACTGTTGGCCTTTCTGAAATTGTAAAAATGTTTGTCCTTTAAACCCTGTGAAACAAGTCGATTTCATGATGGTTTGGTAATACAGAGCTGTGTCATAAATCCTTCTTCGCTCATCTGTTTTTGTTTCGCTTTAACAGATTTCTGTTGGATTTTTGCCAAGGAGATGATAAATGTTTTTTTCTTAAACGTACAGTGCTGCTGCATCAAAGCAGGAGGCTTCAAGAGAACAGAAGTGACTGAAAGCCTACAGTGTCATTTCACTACAAATTCATCTCCATGCAGACACTTGCTAAAGTCTTCCTAGTGCAAACCATCACAGCATCTGACTGAGCACTCAAATATTGCTGTTTGTATGTTATTTTTTTATTTTTAATATGATTTATAGGACTTCTGTTGTATTTCAACGGTATTTTTTGACATCAGCGTTGCCTCTGTGCCAGTCTGGAAGTCATCCCATCTCACATCAGCCACTGCACTTTGTTTATATGCGTGTATGTTTATGTGTGTGGCCATATTTAAGCTTTTTCTCCAGTCAAATACACTACAAGGAGTCACAGGGACCCCCCGTTAATGGCATTTAAAGAGGAATTCTGCCACTCTTAAAGGTAATTCAGCTCTGCAAACTTGATCTGTTTACTCTCTAACCTTGGGAATATTTACTGATGATGTTAAAGAGTGCCATGATGTTTGCATATGTCATGTTTGCAAACCGAGCTACAGCACAGTTGAAGTACCTTGCTCCTCCAGATAAACCTAAAGAGTGAATTAAAGCACCAGAAGACTCAGTGTGGCTAACAGCTTTGTATGACTTGTATTTTGGCTGATCAGAGCTCTAACTTTTTTATCCAAAACCCCAAAAGAGACATGCATTTTTGCCTTTACGCACATTTTATTACTTTACTCTTTACCCCCTCACATTTTGTTTGACTTTTGTTTACTCACTGTACTTTGGTTTTGATTCAAGCCCTCTCACTGTCTGCCTGTAACAATGTGAATTTATTTATCACAGAGATGGAACAGGGCATACACCTCTCTAGTTTCTTTGTTATATCGCAAAGTCTTAATGCACTGAGCACATTTTATGTTTATTTTCTATCCCCTTGGGTTACCTTACATGTCTTTTTGTACTTTTGTGCATTTTGAAAGAAAAAACCCTGCTGAAGGAAGAGTTTTATCTTGTGAAATATGAATGAAGAAGAGGCGTTGTGGAGTTTTTAACCTATCATGTCTAACTGTGTGACTCACTTTTTACAAGCGTGCTTTATGCACATGCCTTTTTTGGAAGGAAAAAAAAAAGTACATTAAATATGCTTCAACATACAATCAGTCATACATTGAATCCTATGTTACTCCTCTGATGTTTGATCATATTTAAGGACTTGCCATGTACAGAAGCAGAGGATGATATGTAAATATATGATAGTGTAAGGCATTTACAAGTTGTCTGTTGCATTCCTCATCGGAGACGGCCAGAAAAGATAATGTATGTATGCAATTATGTGTGTGAGGATCACAATGGGTATTGAATGTAACATGCATCAATTAAAACTATTATTGACATTTTAATTTCTCCTATTCCTAATACTTGATTTTTCTGTACAGAGCATTAATGAGGAACCAGAAGAAGGTTCAACAAGGGCAAGGAAATATGTCAAGATTTTAAAGTATATTTATATTTTCAAAAAAGATTGGGACAATAGCATTCATATCAATACGCTTAACTTTACAAAAAAATATAGCCAGTTTTTTTGTGCCGTGTTCAAGTAATGTTTTTAAAGTTAAGAAATTTGTTTACCCCTGAAACCTATTTTTGCCACTTTTTAACAGCTTTTCACCAATTTTCTGTGCATTTTTGCTACTTTTTTCTTTCGTAATCCATTTTTGCTGCTTTATTCCTTGTTTTACCTCTCTTAACCTATTGTTGACACTCTTTAACCCCTTTTCACCACTTATTTCTGCCACTTTTCACCACTTTTAACCAATTTTGCCAAATTTAACTGCTTTATGCCATTTTAACAGCCAATGGGTAAAATTTACCTGAGGCCCTCCTTTAATTGTATCTTACTTAAAGTGGATAAAAATTTAAAGACTCTAAGTCTATGACTTTTTCTTAAAGTTTGTTTTGTAGCACCTGGTGTCATTAAAAAAATCTTTGATTAAACCCAAATTTTATTAATGGACATTTATATCTAGAACCACCATGCAGGTAAGATTTACCCCATAAGAAAGCCTTGATTTTCCCAGTTTTATTTCCTCCAGCAATAAATAACACCAGGGAAATACCTTCTCTCTTTGGAATCAATGCCTAATCAAAAGTCATAGATCAACCTCTCTCATGGATACAAAAGGGGAAAAATACATTTACCGTTGATAAATGGTAAAAGATAATCTCAGTGCTTTTAATGTAGAAGAATCTGGTGGTGGGGAAGTTTCAGGATTATCAATAAATCCAAAGATGATTTTCTATGTGACGGATCATCTTCCAAAGATGATTTAGTTCTCTTTCTCTGGTCAATAAACTGTTCAATGTCAGTGGTTAATTAATAGTCCTTGATCAGTGCAATTGATGAAAATCAAGGCATGTTAATAACAGGTAGGCTAAATTTTACCCATTGGCTGTTTTAGGTATATGGTGATCCGTGGTGGTTCTATTGTTAAACCAAATTTTTGCCTTTCTGTTGAAATGATTCACTTAAAGCTGTCTGAATTTCTTCTACTTTACTCTGACATTTGTGCACATCACGGCTTCACAGTGAAGTCTGACATTACTTCCCAAATGGTTCAGATCAGCATGCCCATGCACATTGTTAACATTTCAAAAAAAAAAAAAAAAAAAAAACACAGGTAAATCTGTTTTGCAAAAGTGGGTTTACATTTGAAAAACTTTACAATGGACCATGATTTTCCTGACTACCATTGGTCCCCCATTTGGCTAGGCCCCAGAAGGCCCCCCATCCATGGGTGGCCTTGGTTACCTCACCGCAAGAAAGTTCCTGGTTCAAATCTGGTTGTTCACGACTTCTCTGTGATGGGACCTCCATGCAATCTTGGGTTCTCTCCAGGTACTGTGGCTTTCTACTACAGTCCACAACATGCACAGGCTGAATGGTGACTCTATTACTTCAGGACCTACCACCTACCCCTTTCAACCAATCAGTAATGGTTAAATAGTGCAGTTTTTTTTTTTTTTAACCTTGTGAGGCAGATAGATTTGCCAGACTATCACCAAGCGGATCTATCTTGCAAAGCTCCTGGAACGATTAGTCAGGTCTGACAACAACATTTTCAAGAGTGTGTGTAAATGCTGAGAAATACTCCTTGCAGTAACACCAACTTTTCCACTATGGCCAACATAGTTCAAATAGTTCTCTCTTTTTTAAAAATATGATTGAAGATAGTTCACACAGTTTGATATCACCAACCTTTAAATACTGGAAGTTTTACTATTTTGCTTATAGGTATGTTCCAAACCTCAATATATGGAGATATTGCCAGTGTTTCAGTACAGTTTAGATTAAGTGTAGGAGCTCATCTGCAACTTCTGTTTTTTATTTTTCAACTAAAAAACTGCTCAATACTGGGAATGTAGGAATTCTAGTGTGGCTGCTGTGGTATCATACCAGTATCAGTATTGTTTGATTTTATCAGAATGATACAAAAGTCTATATGTCTGATATTTTGACAACAGTTTAATATTTCTTAGAGAAAAAAAGGATTCTATATATGTCATGTATTTTGCCAGTCAGCCAATAGATACTGTGGTTTGATTTCTGTCCATGTCACCCATCCCTAAGTTCCACTACTCCTGTTAAACTATGGCAGTGATTGTCTCTAGAGAGGCTATAGCCTATAATAAGATGCAAAATCCGTTTCAGACTAAATGCAGACGTTCCAGTTGTTTGAATATTCATCTCTGCAGACAGAATGAAAGTAGCCCGTGGCATTAACGTTGGTCTGGTGTTTGATGAATACAGTGAAACGAACCGGATATTACTGAGTGAGAAAACAACTCAGTCATCCGGACTGTGAAAGTAGGTGTGCCTCCTTGGCCCGAGGCTGTACTAGTTTTAATTTACGTAGTCCAACTGAAAATATTCACACGTGGTCCGGTAACAACTCTTAATGTAAGCTCATTTTTAGATTGATCAGTGGGTGTGTCAACATCAGCGTCATTTAAAACGACTGGAAATAAGACCAGTAAGCATTACAAGCCTTCATTTGGTGGAAATTCGTGAAGAACCACTTTTAATCGAATCTGCTGAAAAATAAGAAGGCATTCATTGTTCTGTGCTGAAATGACAGAACAAGAAATGAGTCGTATCGTAGACCCAACAGCATCACATCCTACAGCTTTAACCGGTGGGTCTGAAGGTGAAAGTTTTAGTTGTTCCTCCCTCCACCAGAGGGCGCCTTCATCTAAATTTACGAGCTCAACAAGAGGGGACCGTAAGGACAGGTATGGGCCAACACAGAAGTGTCTAATTTATGCTGATAGTCTTTTCATAGAGTTATTAAGCAAGACTGCTTTTTAAATTCTGAAAGACTTACTTTAAAGAAACATCTGACGACTTAAAAAAATAAAAGCATGTTTCTGTTTCTCACTTTTTATCTCCGGTTTAAGTTGCAAACGTGACATTTGGTAGCTGACTTAAAAGACACAATCCTAACATTTGCATAGACAACCAGATATCATACCAACACGTTTCAGCTGACATTTGACTGGCTTTCTCCTACTGAAGAACTGATTTAGTCAACAACATATTGTTAAGAATGATTGATATAAAAATACGAAATAAATACTACACATAATAAGATATATGTATGGAAGCCTATTTCTGCCTCTTTAAAAAGACAGAAAAACCAACAAAAAACTCAAAGAAATATGTATGAAATTTTGATGTACTTGAAAAAAAAGAAAATAAGCTATAAATATGAGATAGAAAATCAAAATTATGAGATAATAATTTAAACTTATGAGATAAAAAGTAGAAATTATCAGATGAAAGTAAGTAGGTAAAGTAAAAATTGACTATTGAGATATAAAGTCAAATTTATGAGACAATCATTTTATTACATAAGAATAAATGAAGGAAATAAAAAGTCTAATTCATGACATAAAAGTCAAAATTATGAAAAAAATAATCATCATGAGATGAAAAGTTAAAAATATTTAATGAAGAGTTTAAATTCTTAGATAGAAAATCAAAATTATGAGATGTAAAATAGAAGTTATAAGACAGAAATCATTATTATGAGATTAAAAAAACAAATTTACGAAAAAAAATCATAATTATGGAGTAAAAATAATGAATGTATGAGATAAGTCAAATTTGTGAAAGAAAGCTCATTGTTATTTTAAAATATCAAAACCATGAAATCAAAGTATAAGACAAAAATATTTTTATGAGATGAAAAATTGAAGATATACAATTAAAAGCCAAAATTATGAGATAGTTATTCTTAATAAGATGTGTCAAAACTACATCTTTTTACAGTTGTGAATTACAACTTGAAATTTCATCTCATAATCATGAATGCCTATATGTCATCAATCCAACTTTCTTATTTTGCCTTTTTTAATCTCATTATTCTGACTTTTTATCTCATAATTTGAATTTTTGTAATTACATAACTTTCATATTTTTCTGTTTTTAGAGTGATGAAGGAAGGCTTCCAAATTGTTTACTATTTAACATATTTGGAATTAAAATATAAAATCCCCCAAATACAAACAGAAACAGCCCTAAACCCTGAAAATACAAGCCATATCTATTTAATGATGTCTTCTTTCTTAAACAGCAAATTTGTGTTTAATTATGTCTTTATATAGCCTACAGGATAAGTGTTTTTTAAATGGACTGAAATGACTCTCTATGTTCCTTCATCTATCACTGATAAAAGCCTGTCATTGTTTACTGATGAAATATTTGCTGTTTTAATCCTAGTTTATAAACAAATAAAACATACAAGATATTTGTCAAGAGATAGACAATGTAATCATTATGGCACTCATTACTTTTATTAGGCTGAATGAATTAATATTATTACATGGGCTTATATTGTGCAGCTGAGGTCTCACCTTGGCAGGCACAGTTGAATTTTAATCAGAGCCAGTTTTTTAAGTATGCAGTGCCTTTAAATCTCCCATAGGTGTCTACAGTAGCCTATCTAAAATAAGCACAATTTTCAGGTCCAGATGTGTTTGTGTTTGTTTGTGTGCTCAGAGTGTCTGTGGATCTGGGTCCCTCCTCTCTCTCTCTCTCTCTCTCTCTCTCTCTCTCTCTCTCTCTCCCCTGCTCAGATCCTGTGTTGCCTTCAATGCCCGCTCCCTCAGCTGGTGTAGCGACCACTCACTCAGGCTCTGTCCGCTTGTTGTTTGCCTACTTTTACTCAACTTTATTTCCAGCGCGCGTGGAGCTTTGAGCATCACTGTCTGCGTGGGGATTTTGGACAACTCGCAGCTGCAACATGGACTAAAGCAACAGCCCCTGGAAAGTGTGGATATTTGGAGAAAGAAGAGTATATTTGTGTTGAGAGACGACCTTTCTGAGGGTTGAATTACCACCATGGAAGAGGAAGACGAGCATCTGCAGAACGGGATCCACGCCACCAAGGACTCGGACCGGCAACAGCGGCTCAGACTTTGTGTTTTGAATGAAATACTGAACACAGAGAGGGATTATGTTCGGACATTGCTTTTTCTTCAGTCGGTAAGTTTGACATAACCTTTCCACGTTGTTTGTACTCATGTTCCGCTCGCTCTGAGAGGAGCGGAAGTGCACGCAAAACCCCATTTACAAACCTGTGCATTCAGTATTTCTTCGTATTTTTCCAAAAGTACATCAGACATCAGCCAATTTATGACATTAAATTAACGAATACACCATAGTGATTTATTCGGCATGTATAGTGTACATTTATGTGAGATTATTAGTGAGAAAATCCTAACTTAAAGGGATCAGTTCAGGTGTTGCAGACAGGCTGACGTGACATTAAATTAGGCAAAATTTGCATTAGGTTTGCTGTGATGCCAAACCTCCCTTACTCATCGTTCAATTCAGTTTGTCTTCACAATTTTATATAAGTTGACGTTATATTTGATAAGTTAAGACTTTTAATAAAACTACACAGTATAAAGATTTAGTCGGCTTGCATAGTGCACATTTATCTGCAAATATTAGTGAGAAAATCAAAAATTTAAGTGATCAGTGCATGTGTAGCAGGCGAGCTGAGGCCATATTCAATAAGGCAAATTGTGCACTTGGTTTGGTGTGATTCCAAACTACGTTTGCACGTCTTTCAATTTAGTTTGTCTTCATATTTCTTTCCTCAAAAGATATATTACAGAACGTATGACTTTAAATAAAACTACACGCAATGGTGCTTAATTCGGCATGCATTCAATATATTTATTTTCAAATTATAGTAAAAAATGAATTGTTTTGACCATGTTTAAAGGCTGCGCATGGTGTTGAATTCGAGTAAATATGTAATAGGTTCAGTTTGGGGCTTGTTACAGTCGCAGATAGTTGTTTAAATTTTAAATACCTTGTTGCTGTGATACATAAGAGGCTGCGGAAGTGAGACAAACCACAGCTTAGCATTTCTGCTTGTTGCACAGTGTGTCAATTGACAGCTTTCCACTGAAAGGACAGCCTGTCATTTTGCAGTGGTATTTCAACTATCTGTCCAACTTTGACCTAATTTTATTTATGCAAATATAGAAAGTAGGAGACATAATCTTAAGTAAATTTGTCACACTATAAGCACGGTTTTCTCCTTACTGGCATCATTCTCACCTCTCCATTGTGTGCTAAAGCTCAGGTTCAAAACAATTGAAGGAGAGCTCAATTCACACTGCCTTTGCTAATAATTAGATAGCCTATTCATGAGCATTCAGCACCACCATGCCACTCTTTTCCTCCACACTGAGATAAGAAGCACTTTCAGCACAGTTAGCCCACTTATTCACTCATTGTTGGCTGCATCAGCTGCTTTAGATGAATGATTGTCTGGGTGATTTTTCATGCTACTTTCAGCCAGACAGAGATGGCTCCCACCTGCAGCCAGGAGACTATTCAATTTGTCACATCTTTGTGTCAGTCCCCGTTGTCCTTCTCCTCGCCTTGTCATGTGTTGTACTTGACCCGTGCAGGTGGTGTCTGCTTCCAGCTGAGACGAAAACGACCGTGGGGTTAACTCCAAAATGACTGCTTTTAATTTGACAGGAATAACGCGGCTATATTAGAACAGTTTATTTCTTGCAGGAGGGAAATCCCCTGTTGTCGCCCTCCCCCCTTCCACAGCAAGGTCAAAGATCAGTGTTAGCCGCAAGACATGACCCCTGGAGCTGGTTTGGGATTTCAGGGTATCTTTTACTCATTTTTCCACCCTGCTGCCTCAAAAAGCAGCCATTGATTCTTATCACAGAGGGATGTTTCATGTGCACATTTTTTATTTCAACAGCTGGCAGTCATCCAGATCATCGTGGTTCCTTCTTACTCTCGTGCTGTCATGTGTCAAGGAACTTCCTCAAAGTTGGTTCATTTTGAATGCCACAGTTCTCTAAATCATCTGACCGACTTTCCTTACCAGATGATTTCAAGATGATTTATGCTGCTCAGAACTGAACTCCACAGATTTAAACTCTTCACTTTAGTAAAGAAAAGCATGTTGAAACATTGAGGCCGGCGTCTATCTCTTTGGTTTCCTTTAAACGTTACGTAAGAGACAAGAGGCAGCCAGTTCTTATCTGCTCAGCAGCAGAAAGAGGCATGCTTTGACCCTCTCCGCCCCGCCTCCAAAACCCAGTTCCGACATATTGATAAAGACAAAGCCCCCCGTCTTTTATCATTGAAGTCTGGAGGCCTGAACATCTGAAAGCTGTCAGTGCTGGTGTCCTCCACCACGCTCCTCCCCAACATTACATCAATTGGCATGTCTTGATTTAAGCCATACGGTGATAGCCAGAGGGGAGTGATACGGCCAGGCTGGAGGGAAATGTTATCAATGTGTCTTTGTATAGCATGCCAATTATAAAGCAAAGGCTGGAGTTAAAAAGAGTTGAGATGAAGTCATTATTTGCCTCTTTCATGATCTGTCTATGGGATTTTTGTCAGTATTTGGTGTAAGCTAAGGATGTTTTTGTAATTCAGCAGTCTCACATGCGCAGCTTTATGTCCAGTGCTGAAAGTTTGCAGTCTGTTTCTCATTGAGCATCATCTTTGTAAGGAGGGTTGATGTCATGCTCTCTATGCATTTCATTCAGTGTTTTCAGTAGGCTTATGCCACAAGAAAAAAACGCAATATGCTTTAACGATGCACAGTATTGTCATCAGGACATAAGTGTGCTAAATATACTACTTTGGTTCAAATCAATGATCCTGAAATGGTAAAGCATCATCACCACTACGACCTCCTTAATGATAAATTGCAACTAGTGCTGCACAATGAATCTAATTGCAATAGCAGAATCAGGCTCTGCAATGACATAAAAGCTTAAAAGGCTTCAGGTATTGTTGTATTTAGAAGGTTTACAAAAATGCCTGAAGAACAGCATTGTACTTTGTAGAAATTTCTTTATTTTTAGAAAAAGAAAACTTTTTTCTTTCTTGAAAATATTAACTTAGTTGAAAACAGTGCAAAATTTTATGCTACTTAATATTTGCATGTTTGGAGTTGAGAAACACACACTAAAATGTAACATTATACTCTGTTTTTTTCTTAAGAATCAAGCACTCACCATACCAGTTATGTATTGCATTGAGTTGCGATCTCAAAAAGCGATACAGTCCCATTTGATCACAATTGCACCCTATTTGCAAACGGCGCAGACTGAAACAGCACAAATTTCCCACATTTTTCAATCATTACACATTAGGACTGAACAATTTGTGGAAAATTATGTAATTGCGATTTTTTTTTTTTACCCAATATTGTGACTGAATTTGCGATTGTTTTCTTTAGTTCCTCATCACATGTTTTTTCCAACAAAAACAAGCAGTAATTTATTCTATACTATAACCAACACAATATTAGATTAAACTAGGGCTGCACAATTTTGAAAAAATATCTAATTGTGATGATTTCAACTAAGGATGCACGATACTGGATTTTTGCCGATATCTGATATTTACAGATTCATTTTAGCCGATATCGATACTGATATTTAAATATGCTTTTGGACAAGAAATTTCAGTCTTTTGGGAGCGCAGATGGTCGTGTGGTTCAAGGCGCTACCCATGTACGCGGGCAGCGGTTCGAATCCGGTCTGTGGCCCTTTACCGCATGTCTCTCCTCACACACTTTAAGGTTTGACCAAGGAAACAAAACTGTAGTCCTTAAAAACATTTTAAAGTTTAAAGAATGAGGATAAGTAAAGAAAAAGACCTCAACTGACATAGGTCTGTTGGTTCAGCCTAAAACTTCGATAATTTATTGATATATGGACAAAATCTACAGTTGATATAAGCTGAAATAAATACACAGGCAAAACATCGGCTGAAATTTTGATATCTGCCGATACTGATATTTGCCTTTTTAAGCCAATATCTGCTGATACCAGACCGATAATATCGTGCGTCCCTAACTTCGACTCATTTTGCAAATTGGATATGAACTGTTGAATTAAAGGGAGTCACATTTTTGATATAATTCTTATATTTAACAATAAAGTCATACAAAAATGAAGACAATAGGATTTTTTGTACACTATTCTAAAAATATGCCACTAAAATGATGTAATGCATAACATCTCTGCTGCAAAAAAAACTTTTAAACTGGTATTTTGTCACAAATTTCAAGTTAAAGAAATATTGCACCTACTGCGAATTGAAAAATTTCAGCAGGCCATATTGCGATTTAATCTCATTTGCGATTAATTTCCCAGCCTTGTTACAAATGTTTTTAATGTAGATGGCGCAGTTAGAGCTTGAGATAGTGGAAAAAAATGTAACAGAATAAAGGGATAAAAGCATATCCTTCAAAATAAAAGCATGTCATAGATTTTTCTCCATAAATTTTTCCTGGCACTTATCTGTGATGCACTCAAAATGACTTTGCAACCCACTTTAGCACTTAAGGTCCCGACCCAACAGTTGAGAACTAAAGACGTAGATCGCGATCGCCAAACACGATTACTCATTCATTTTCAAAAATCTGCATCACGTGCATTCATCAAACTTAAGCACTCAGCACTTGAACATTAATAACTCTTGTTAAAGACAAGCAATATGTGAAAATAAATAAGATATATATTAATACATAAATGAAATAAATTGACAGGGATTTGTTTTTACGCCCTAAAAGGGTTGATTTTTGGGCTTTTATGATTTTGTTCAGATAGGACTGTAGCTCAAATTGGAAACAGGAGAGAGAGAGAGAGTGGAGAGTTACAAGCAGGACAGGAGCCACTGGTCAGACTTGAACACAGACCAGTGTAAGGACAACAACATATATAAATGTATTTCAGAACTTCAGACCTAAATTTCTGTCCTTAGAAAACACATCCATGTTTAAGCAATGAGGGTGAACAAAGAAAAAAATATACTAATGTAGGTTTGTTAGTCTTACCTTAAACTCCATCAATATATTCATACATATGACTGATATTTACAGCCAATAGGTGGGTATTCACAGCCGTAATGTATATCAGTAGTAAATATTGGCAAAATTTAGTGTATCTGCCATTTCCAGTAATTAAGTTTTAAGCTAATACCGGTGCCATGGTGATAACATGAAAGAGCATTGCTTGTCTACAGATTTTTGTATTCAGTCAATTCTTTTTCAGTGATGATGGTTGTGTTTCCATCATTTCTGCAGCCCTGGACTGTAAACCTGGCCAGCTGAAGTAAGCACTTCCTCCATGCACGCTACTAACCAGAAAATGATGTGTTCCTCCCTGCACCAGGATGCATTGCGTTGTACAAATTACAGCTATTGCATTGCTCAGCAACATTTTGCAGACATACTGTGGCTTAAATAAGTATAGCTGGGTAGCCGAGTTAGCCAAATCACTGTGAAATGTGTCCTTGTGCAAACATACTTTGCAGTCATAATTGTTGATGCCGTTTTGAGATGTTCCAATGGTCGCTGTTTTGCAATTTCAGCACGAGAGGAAACTAGAAATCCAAATGATGATAGCTTGTAGTTCTGGCCACTGACTTTGTCATGTAACGCTGGCAATGGTGGGAAAAGGAAAGTTTTTTTAAAGATTTATTTTTGGGCTTTCATTCAGATAGGACAGAGGAGTCAGAAACTGGGATGACATTCGGCTAAAGAGCCAAAGGCTGGATTTGAACCCAGGCTGCCTGCCTTAAGGACAGCGACCTCTGCACATGGGGTGTGTGGACAGAACCACTAGGCCACTAGAGCCAGAGGAAAATCATTTTTATAGCAGCGTACCAGAGATACAGAGGACACCGGGTACAATTAGAGTTTTTAGAGCAGTGGTTCTCAACTGGTCCAGCCTTAGGACTCACCGCTGCTTCTTTAATGAGCTATTGTGACCCAAATTTCCAAAAATGTTAAACCACTCAAATTTATGTGAAGAAGAAAGTTTCTGTTTGGACCTTAAGTCAAATAAAACACATTATAAAAAAAAATGCATATACAGTGCATCGTAACAGAAAGAAAATGCATGCATACAATTCATTTTATTACTTTTCTTGTGACTGGGTAGACATTTTAGCAATTTCTTGCCTCATTGGTTTGGGTAAAACAGCGTTTTTATTCCCAAAAAGGAAGCTGAAACGACCAGAATATTGGCCTTGAACAACCCAAATATAAGTCAATAAAATATATGGATTCATCTTAGTGCTTTTATACATCATAACTCTTTTAAAATTTTGTTGTTACACATTCACAGCCCACTTAAAATCTTTTTTTTAACTTTATGTCTGAGGTAGGGATGTCATACAACAGTATTTTAGACTTGAGACAATTCTAGTAAAAATCAAAGATATTGATACCTTTCTTTATACTGCAGGATCAAAAACTGAAATCCTAGGTGCTTAATATTGCTTTAATTTCTTGTTTTAAATAACTAGAAAATGACAAACACATTTCTGCACACTGTCCATGAAATGTTGCCAGTGTAGAGCCCCAAATCCAAAAAAGTTGGGGCGCTGTGTACAATGTAGATTAAAATGGAATGCAATGGTTTTTAACTTAATTATTCACAGTAGAACATAAACAACATATGTTGTTGAACTGAGACATTTTAACATTTCATTTTAAAAAGTAGCTCTTTTAGAATTGGATGGCAGCAACACATCTCAAAAAAGTGGGGACGGTGCACCAAAAGGCTGAAGAAGTATGTGGTACTGATGGAAAACAGCTGGAGGAGCATTTTGCAACATTGCAACAGTTGGGTAGCATGACTTGGTGTGAAAGGAGCATTTTAGAGAGTCTCTGTAAAGTAAAAATGGGCAGAAGTTTACAAATCTGCACAAAACTGTCTGAAAGTTGTGGAACATTTTTAAATAAAGGGTCAAAGATGCAGGCATGTTACACAATATCATGGCCTTGTCCCAACTTTTTTGAGATGTCTTCCTGATATCAAATTCAACATAAGCTACATCTTTTCAATTCTATCGTGAATAAAATGTTGGTTTAGGAGATTTGCATATTATTGCAATGTGCTTTTATTTACATTTTAAAAAGTGTCCCAACTTTTTTGAAACCTGGGTTGTATTTGTAGATTTTAGACAGTTCTCACTCACTCACAGCCACTTTTGGTTAGAATAGGACCAGCCTTCTGACACATTTGGAAATCTTTGGCACTTTTTGATTCTATTACTAGTTAAAACATTTTTAGACACATGACATAAAAAAGTATTTTAGTAAATTTTGACAGCCTCATTGTAAACATGTGTAAAAAAAGAGGCAGAAACAGTAAAATCTCCCTCTAACCAGTGCTCCTGCTGGGTGGGATTGATGCATATCATTGCCCTCATTACCAGCCATCTTCACATAGGGGCTCACACTGAGAAAACAAGCCTTGATGCCAAAGCATGCTGCTCTATACTAAACTTCCCTATATGTGGTGTGAACATGAGACTCCCCTCCCAGGCCTACAGAAGCTCCATATGGAGGGTTTTGTGTTTTGGGAGTCTCAGTAGCTTAGATTGCCTAAGAAGTATGCTGAATGTCAAAACAAAAAATGAGAGGAAACATCGGTCCAACACCCAGCGCAGATCCTCCACAAATCTCTCCCATGCTCTGCGTCCAGGGTCCGTCTGATCCAGCTCCCCTTCCTCTCTGTGGGAGCTGAGTGTGTGTCACCAAACGGCTCACTGTGGCGTTGATAAGGGAAGTCTGGCTGTGGGAGCTCACAGCATATGGTTTCTGTAAAGATACGGACAGAGTTCTTCAGGACGGGGGGTTAATTGTTTTGGGGATGCGTAGCCCGTCAGAGGGGAGAGGTTAGAGCAGTGATGGGGAAAGAAAGAGAGGAATCAGATGTTATCTAAGCAGTTATTTTTGTCTCAAAGAGTTATCTGTTTCATTTATCTGTCACACCTAGATCAGTCAGATAGCACCTTCATTTCCATGACTGCTGTTTAACATCTCTTAGACGATGATCGGTAGATTTACACATGCTGTTAGTTATAGATGAGGACAGAAATAGGTTTAGTTAAATCTGAGAGGTGTTTACCCTAGTTAGAGAAAGTGAACTACACCTCTGACTGAAAACAGAACGTGGTTTGTGGTTTTAAGATGTTCTTGTTCCCTGTTTGCTGGAAATCAATGCAGAAGATGACGTTTTGATTCTGTGGAAGTGAGGTCAGTTCATTGATGGAAATTCAAATAGAGTGTAACAAGAGAAAAAAGAATGATTATTTTCCTCACTTTGTTGTCTTTAGTGTGAAATGAGCTCACATTGGACCATGTGGTTCATGAATGATTAGTGCTGCCATTTCAAAAGACAGCTGTGTGCATATTCAGGCTTAAAACATGGAACAGTCTTAAAGATAATCTATTTAATGATCTTTAAAGTTCTTAGAGGAAACTGTTGAAGCTGCATTTTTTGTATGAGAGTCAAGGTGGATGTAAACCCGTCCAAACTTGCACTTCTTACAGAATCTAGAAAACTTTACTGGAAATGATGCAAAAGGGACAGCACCAGTGCAAAACAGCAGGCTATGCAAAAATGCAATGCTATGAAGATGGTGTCTGCCTTGATTTTAATGCTACATGTACCTGGATGCATTCATTAAGGCTGTGCATGCTTACTGATCTCACAGCTCAGTTTGTTTATCATTATCCAGTCAGTGATTCAATATGAGCAGTTTTCAGGATGCATCACCATGAAGCCATTGCACATGGTGGTCGATAAAAATGAGCTTTTTCATTCTATAGAGATAATTTAGAGATCAATCTCATCATAAATGTCTTGACATTGTGCATCATAATAAATAAACTGTGTAGATTCAGCCATGGTGGGAAAATCTGTAAATGTCAGTCCACAATAACTGCAATCCATTTTTTGTGCTCCTGCCTTGTTAATGAAATCTGGTCTCAACAACATTGCTTTTTCTTCTTTTTATACCTGGGGATTTAGATTTTTAAACTTTTGTATTTTACACTTAGTATACACTCTGTGTTTGCAATTTGAGTATCGCCTTTAAAAACAATAAATCAAATAAATATTTAGCTTGTCTTTAATTTTTTTCATTTCAGACCTGAATGACAGCAGTGTTAATTTCATCTCCTAAAACTATGACTAAAAATGTTTGTCGACAGCCTTTTTTCCATGTCAAAAAACTAGACTAAAACAGAAATAGATCTGTGATGACTAAAACTGTCAAGATAACTAAAACTAGGCTAAAATGTAATGTATTTTTTGTCAGACATTCAAAATCCGTGATATTTCTCCACTGGTGGTAAATCTGTCAAAAAACAATGCATCTGTATCTATTCTGTCTCTCCGCTCCACAAGGCAGGAACCCCAGGTTTGGCAGGGTGCAGAGAACACATTACCATGATTTGGTACCAGATTTAGGCAAGAAAATAAATGCTTAGACTAAAAGTAAAGACTAAAATGTGAGGAGTTTTTATGGACTAAAACTAGACTACAACTAAAAAGGGTAGAAATGACTAAAATGGGACTAAAACTAAAAGACATTTTGTCTAGAGACTAAGACTGAAATTAAAAATAGTGGTCAAAATTAACACTGATTGGGACATCCTCGGCATAACCAGGTGCTCGTGGTAACCCTACTACATGTCCAGGTAGTACCCTAAGCCCGTGGTTCTCAACTGGTAGCAACATGAAAAATTGCGACAAAAATTTCTCATATTTTCCATCAATCTGATTTATACAATACAAAACAGTACAGAGTGTAGTTCCAGCTTTGCATTTAACTTTAAAACATCTCCGTCTCATAATATTCCATGGTTATTTCATAGCGTGGTGAATGTGCAGGTCACAACTTGTCCTCGAGAGTGTTTTGGAGTTGTTGGATTGTGTATATGATGATTTGATGAGGGAACGCAAAAAGTACCGTCTGCTTACATAGCGTTAGCTGTGCAGCTGGTATATCGGTCCCCCCAGATCTAGAAACAGCTTGCACCGACAACTAAAGGAAACAAACCTATTACTAAGACTATAGGAATTATGACAATGGGCGAATTTGCCAAAATGTTGAAGTATCCCTTTAAGGCACAATTTTTGTTTCTAGAAACACATTCACCACCGACTTAAAAGCAACCCGTGACCCACTTATGGGTCCCAACCCACCAGCTAAAAAAACACAGAGCCCTAGACGGTGTTTACTTGCCACATCCACATTTTAACAGATTATTCTGTCATCCTCTTGTTAAGATGCAAGAACATCCAGAGCACGGCCTGGGTTGTGTCAATCCATTTTCCTGCCCGACGGTGCCCCCAGGTGGGCTGACTTGCCATTACATGCCTTAAGTTCAGCCTCAGTTTTGGTCCAAACATGCTTGAAAGTTCTGCACAGAACTGCACCTCCTTGGCTCCATTAATAAGCATCAATGAGAATACTATGTCTATTATTTAGGCATTAATCAGTGGAATGATGAGCCTCAGGTTGGCCCAAACAGCCATTATTGGGTGGCCCTTCTGGCATTTGCCTAAGTTCCTGATGTCTGGGCCATCGCATCATTTGTCATTTGTTTTGCTTTGAAATATTGACGAATCTAGTCAGCACTTCCACAATTCTCACTGGTTTTGAAGCATTTGGTCCATTTCTATAAGCTTCCAGAAAACATGCAGTATTACGCCAAAAAGAGTGTGAACAGAAGGGTCTTTAAGGGTTTTGAATGTTGAGCATAAATAATCCTTAAATCTGCACGATTTTGAATATCATTTACTCTTGAGCCTTATTTTCAGAGTATTTTGGCTGTTTTCCTTCTCCACTTGGTTTGACTGATGCTTGAGATACATCTGATATTCAGATCAATAAACCATTCTCAGCTGTCAAACTCTAAAATGGGCATTGTGTCATGTCTACACTGAAGCCTAAAATTGCATTACCATACCGCCAATTATATCACACTATTGATTTTTTCTGTAGACTCTTCTGCTTCATTCACACCTGATATTTTTGCTTTATTCCGTCCCAGTGGGTTTTTCCCATGTCAGTGGAAAAACCAAACAGCCACCGATGAATGGAAGCCCATTGATGACCGCCCACATCAATCTCCATTGCCTTATCACTGGTTTATTTCCAGCCTTCTTTTGTAGTCTTCCTCACTCTGATGTATCTTCAGCCCTCTGCGCAGCATCGTCCCTCAATCGCAATGATTGCAATGACACACAAAAGAGATGCTTATCAGGCTTTGGCATCTCAGTCATTCTGCATGTCATTCATCCTTTGGCAATTACCTTCGCCAGTGAGCTCACCCAACACGCTAGAGAGAGGAAGTATAGAAGGAGTAAAGGTGAGAAGGGGGTAGGGGGATGCAAACGGAGGGATTAGGAGAATCACTTTGCTCTGTGCTATTGCTGCAAATCTCCAAATCTGTTTCTTCTTCAAGGCCAGCCTCTTTTAAACAAGCTGATTCCTTTCCTAATCAAAGTCAGCAGCGGTAACTGCCAGCTTTTGTTTGAAAAAAATCCCTGGTTTGTGTGTGAATTGATAATTTCTCAAAGCCACAGATTAGCGGGGATTTTCTTCAGGGCTGTGTTTTGTTGATTTAATCCAAGCAACTGGATTTTCCCCATCATGATCCACCAAAATGTAGGCTATCTATGTCAGGAACACGGGTGTTGACGTCATACCTGGTCGAAGTGAGGGATTTTCCTGCAAAACCATAAAAGTAGGTTTTCAACCACACTGACCCGCTCCTTTATGAATCCTCTCCTGTAAAGACAACAGAATAATCATGCGGCTGCAAAGTTAGTCAGCTTTTACCTTCCTTCTTAATTCTGAGAACTCAAAGACGGAGTGTAGGGTGACCAGGAAGGTCTCGCCAGGGCTGCAGGATAATAGGAAACATCTGGAAACGCTGGCCTCTTTGACCCTTGCTTTGGCCCACACACAAGTGAGATTACACATGTTGTTTTACGCTGAGGTTTCCTCGTGCATAGAAGTACAGTGGTGTTTTTGTGTTTGCATGCACGTAGACTATGAAGCTGCAGGCTTTCACACCTCTGCCTCTTCTTTTTCTGTTGTGGCCTTTTCTTTACACTTGACAAGCAAACAGGATGACATGCATACAAACACATCATCCGGCTGGTGCCCAGGAAGACGCACATGCAGGAAGTCAGCCTTGAGCTTCCTCCCTTTTACTTGAGCTTGTTTTTACCTCTTTCCTCCCTTTAACCCCCCTTTATGTTTCTCTGCAGCCCTCCCCACTTTGTGGGAAAGACCAGGATGAAGTTTCTCTGGGCTCAGGGGGTATAAATAGCTTCAGATACGTACTCTCATCTTGGCTAACATGCTTGTGGTTTCAGCTCGCTGCAACCTCAGGCCAGCTGAAGTCATACAAACACAGGCGGGCATCACATAAAGAGCAGCAGCAAAGGGGAAAAACAGCCAGTGGAGTCCAAACAGCAGGTAGAACAGTAACTATGGCAGGCTGCTGGGATTTTGATTGTTACTGGGCTTTAAAATCCTTGTAAGACTTTAGAAATTTGAGGCAGACTTCCAGCTTAGTCAACCTGACCACTGATACAGGACTACATGATGTTGAACAAATACACTATGACATGTTGTTGAAGTACGTCTGCCAACATTTCTGTCTTCCTCTCTCTTTCCGTCCCTCAACAACATGTCATAAAGGCAGGGATGTTGCCGCCTGAGCCGATAGAGCATTTCCTCTATTCCATACTTCCTTCTTGTAGCACCAGCATCACTATGATCCCTTTTTTTTTTGCTTGACCATTTGGTTTGTTTACATTTGTGACTTCTGCACATGCAGAGCTCTCTGTACTCTCACTGGTCGACCTCGCTGATGTGATGGAACAAACTAAACCATGTTAAAAGACTTATTTCTCAGTCAATTCTTGATCTAAAAAACCCTGCAGTTTTCTGCGTCAACTTTTAGCTTCGGCTTCTTTTGGAGTGCAATTTTCATGCTTGGATTTTTCACTTAATACTTCACAGCATTTTAGCGTCAAACCCAGTGATGGACAACATGACAGTCATTGAAATATTCAGCCAAAATATCTCAGTCGCCCCCTTGTGGCTGGCTGTGATATGGCTGTTAGAGCCTAAAAATGATTTACATTCAAAAAGAAACCAAAATATTTAAACAAAAAATGTTACTTAGACCATTTTGTGAATATGTTTTTTTGAAAGTACGGCCCCAAAATGTCTTTGTAGTAAAAAGCTGTCCCTTGTACAAATGTAGTAGATGACCCCTGACCTATGGCATGTTTTGAATGAAAATCTAATCTATTATAATAATAAATGGTCACCCGTCTATCAGGCATCCATGCTCAAGTGTTTCAATATTTCCTTCCATATATTCGGAAATCAATAAGTCCATTATTTTTGCTGTTAGGAATTCAGTTTGAAGTCAAACTTTACTACAGTTTGGCAGTTGTCTTTTACTTTTTTCTGTGCTGTCATATTCTAATGCAGGGGTGTCAAACTCAATCACAGCAGGGGCCGGATTCTGGATTTAGGTCTAACCTGAGACCCTAACAGGGTCAACATTTAACCATAACTGTCAACCTCATTTTCACCAGTTATAATATATGAATAAAACAGCACTGATGAGAAATCATTTGGAAATTCAAAATAAATTGATAAGTTTAAAGGCTCAAATCTGAGATGAAATTCCCATTTATTAGTTCAAAAGATCAGAACACGATATCAAAATTAGAAAAATAATGTTTTAAAAGAGCAAATATTTGAGGAGAAAGTTAAAATCATAAGTCTTAAAGGTCAAAATATGAGATCAAATTTGGAAACATTAGTTTAAAGGTCAAAACATTACTTAAAATTTTAAATTGTGAGTCTGATAGGTCAAAATATGGGATTGAAAAACCGAAATTAGGATTTGAAGTTGTCAAAATATGAGCTAGAATTAAAATTGATGACTTAAAAAGCTAAAAAGAATTACCTAAATTTAAAATTGGGAGTCTAAAAGGTCAAAATATGATATAAAAAGTAAGAATTATTAATTTAAAATGTCAAAATATGGGAAAAAATTGAAATCATGAGTTTAAAAGTCAAAATATCAGATTAAAAAGCCAAAGTAAGGAATTGAAAAGGTCAAAATATGACTTAAAATTTAAAATTGGAATCTAAAAAATAAAAATGTGACATACAAAGTCCAAATTAAGAGTTGAAAAGGTCAAAGTATGAAATGAAGAGTCAAAATCATAAGTTTGAGTCGTAATCTTTGAGATGCAATATTGAAAATATGAAATAAAAACAGTTATTTCTTTCCCTACATTCTTTACTTTTTAGGAAATCTTTCTTACTCTTCACTTTTTCTTAGTTTTTATGGTTTAGCAAGGATATTAAAAATAATCAAGTTAAAGTTTACATTATTATACTGGAGGAAATCTGCAGACCTCATACTGGTGGGCCAGTTAGAATACAAATATGATATGATCTTGCGGGCCAGATATAATCATTCCATGGGCTGGATTTGGCCCCCGGGCCTTGAGTTTGACACCCCTGTTCTAATGTCTCTAAATGTGTGTCTCCTTTAATTATAAACCCACACAGCCAAATTCCAGCCCATCCTCCCTGACAGTAAAGCATTTTCTGTTGATTCTTAAATGTGCTCCATAAATAAAGAGATGTGACAACACTTGACCCGACTGCTTCACTCCTGAGGTCAACGCCTGAACACTGACATACCTTTGAAGTAAACATATGACGTGAGTGTTTGCCTCTGAGCATGCTCCGTCTCATTCTGGAGTGCAGTGCAGCGAAAACCAACTCATCACAATGAAGGCTGTTGCATAAATGTAAGCTAATGCCAGTTTTCCTACTTAATCTTTGTGCTTTTTTAAAGTCATGTGTTTTGATAAGCCATTTCTTTGAGGCATAAGACTGCAGCAGGAATTTTAAGAATTCTAGTTAACAAGTCTAAACCACTGTAACACCCGGAGGCATGATGTCAACATCCCCCCATCACCTCCACCCCACCCTGTGAGGGATGTCTGCGCATTGTTCCAGCTTGAATTAGCGTAGGAGAAAAGTCATTTGACATATCAGGGAAGCAGGATGTCTTTATGAAGGCTGACTGTGGCGTCAGAGGTATTAAATGGATTATATGTTTCTCTTCCAGTGTTTTTGAAGTTAAAGTGAAACTATGGAGGAGGTGGTGCTTTGGAGTCTGTACCAGGAGTCTAACATTGTATCAGGTGGGGATTTCACTGTCAGACAGCAGGCCGTGCAATGTCAAGAATGCAGGCAAGACAGACTTAGCAGTGGCAGTGTTTTTACTACTGGAGCAAACTAAACAAATAAGAGGCTATGAGCCCCTCTAACAGTGCATCTGGAAAGCTCAGCAGAGAGCTTTTCAGGCTGTTATATGATACAGAGGCTGACCTGGCATGACTTGTAAAACTACAGAAACATGAGAGCTCTAATGTCCCCTCGGATATCGTGACCTGAACAGAGTTAGGACGTGTAGTTTCTCAGGACGGACTCTGGCTGCAGCGGGCTTTAGGAGAACTGGGAGATGTGGATCTAGATTAATGGGTCTCATCTGGTAGGTTAGAACCCAAAAGTGGGCTGCAGAGCTGCTTTCAGGGGTTGTGAATGTGCGCCTGGAAAAAATCAAGTGTTAAAATGCATAAATGGAATACAAAGCATACTGTGCTAGGATGGGACTTCAGATATGCCCATATTTACAACAGAATTTTAGTTGACATGGATATAATATTTGATTTATAGTTAGTTGAAACCTAAAACTTCAGTCCTTAAAACACACAAATTTAAAGTTTTAGGATAACTAAATTTACAAAAAAACTCACTTGAAATTGTAAGAAATAATGATGAATAAAAAAAAAGGCCTCAGCGAAAGTATGCTTGTTGGTCCAGTCTTAAACTCCACTGACTGGCAGAAATATTGGTTGTAAATATCAGCAGAAATTTGGATATCTGTTGATACAGATAATTCACTTTTTAAGCCAATATCTCCTGATAATATCGTGCATCCTTACACTCCAGTGGTTCTCAACTTGGGGGTCGTGACAGGGGGTCTCCAGATGCCTTAAAAAAACCTAAGAATATTTTTATATTACATGTTTGCCCATTTACACCAATTTTGCCAAATTTTAACCCATTTTCATCACTTTTTCTCAACAGTTTTGCCAATTTTAACACATTTTTGCCAGCTAAAACTCAGTTTTGTCGATTTTAAACCATTTCCACCACTTTTTTTTCTTTTTTCTACCTCTTTTTTCCACATTTCAACCAATTTTTGCCACTTTACGTGTATTGCTGCCTCTGTTGACCCAGTATTGCCACTATTAACCCCTTGTTGCCACTTTTTACACCCAGTTTGCCCATTTTAACCACATTATACTATTAGTTACGCAGATTTTTGCCAGTTTAACCCATTTCTGCCCATTTCTGCCTGATTTTCTGCCTCAGTTGACCCATTCTTGCCAGTTTAAACCATTTTTCCTTACCATTTAACCAAAATTTTCACCAATTTTAACCCATTCCAGCCACTGTTTAATCATTTTTACAACTTTCTATGCCTGTTTTTGCCACTTTTTGTCATTTGTTTGCTCATTTTTGCCACATGTATCAAATTTTTGCCACTTCTAAACCATTTCTGCTACCTTCAAAATCCCATTTCATCACCTTTTCCACCAATTCTTGCCATTTTTAACCAATTTTAATTCTGTTTTAAGAATGCTGTTTACTATGGCACAAAAGAATAAACATAATTTTAGTTTTTTTTTCATAACAGTTGTTATTAGTCAGGTTAAATATAAAATATGGATATCATGGGTTAACTTTACAATGAACTATGTCCCCCATGGTCCTCCAGTTCGTCTGAACCCCTGAAAGCTCTTCCATTTATCCCCCTTTATGGGTGGCCTTGTGACTATTCTTGATTGTGCATGGCTGTGTTCAACCACCTTCAGTACAGTAGGGGTCCCGGCCCCTGGCACCTTTATTTTGGAGGTTCTGGGCTAAAAAGGTTGAGAGCCACCGTTATACAGGACCAGTAGATTTTGTTCTACTCCATTTAGCCAAAATTGCACGTAGGGAAGCTCAGTATTATCAGCATAATATCCATACTGACAGATGTAAGCTTAAGAAATTATTGATATCAGTGGATATAAACATTTCAGCTGATGTTAATAACTGATATATTGACTGTAAATATCAGCATTTAGAAGTTAGTTGTTGAGTTTTAGTCTGGACAAACAGACACCAACGCCTTTTTCTTTGTCATTCTGAACTACATCAGTATATCGGTATTGACTCAAATGAATTTATAAGTAAAGGCATATCAGATGTTGTGCATCTTTAATAAAAAATCTTTCGTTTTCTTCAGATCTTGAGGTTTTTTTTCTTTCTCAAATTGCTGTCCCCATTATCTTGTTTAAAAACCCTGGGAAGATTATCTAGCCCTAATGTGAGCAGTCCTTAGAGATGGATGACCTGGATGGAGGGATACCTGCAGAGAGACTTGACCTGAACTGTTCTACTGGTGCTCCCTGTTTGCTTTACGAGCTGTAGCAGCAGGCTTACAATGTTTGTTTGTGTTCTCAAATACTACCAGATGTGTGGCTTCTCTCAGGATCAGAGGTCATTTACCTCCTCGAGGTGCTGAACAACAAAACAACCTCAGAACAACTTTACTCAAAGCTTCTTAAAGGTAGAGAATGTGGTAACCATGTTTGATGAACCTGGGTGAGATTACAGGACTGCTGAGGTGTTGGGCAGGTCGGAGTAAATGTCTGTTCAGTCATGAGGCCGGGTAGCATTCAGGCCGGAACGCAATGGGACAAAGGAGTGCCACATGTACTGTATATCCCACACCAGCCAAGCCGCTCCCTCTGTTGTGACTTGGACTATGGTCAGCATCAGTTTCACTGCTGTTCAGAGGTACAGTGGGTAATGTAGGTCCGTCATGTTGCAGAGGACTCTCCTTGGAAGGCAAGAAGTGATTTCTCCAAACTGGTGGTGAAACGGCAGCAGGCAGAAATTTTAAAAAGTCTCAGTCTAAAGCATAGACAAGTGGTGTCACACAACGCTCATGCATGATCCATGTCCTGAAAGAGGTCTGTAAAATCTGATCTCACCCATATTTCCTCAGCTGGGGTCTGTCCAGTCTTATGTCAGCCCTGTGACTGACTGGCTACGAGTCCAGGGTGTACCTCGCATCTCACCCGATGACCGCTGGGATAGACTCCAGCTCCTGTGTGTGTCTCCCAACGGGATAAGCAATATAGAAAATGGGATGGGATGGATTTTTGGGGCTCTTGGCCTTTATTTTGATAGGACAGCTGAAGAGAGACAGGAAATGTAAGGTGAGAGAGTGGGGGGAATACATGCACCAAATGGCCAAGACCAGGAATGGATTCTCTGGCAGAGCATTGAGGACCACAACCTCTGTGGGCACCTGCTCTACCCACTGGGAGCTAAACCAGCACCAAAAACTGGCATTTTAACACGGGGTGATCTTAGGGCTTCTGAACCAGTTTCAAGTAGACACTTACAGGACAGCAACGGTCGCTGCTTTTGACACAAGCTATTGGAGCTGGCCCCAAGTGACCACCCAGAGAACAACAGTTTTAGGCACTTCCACTTTGCCACTTTTCAGCCCTGGATGTTTCCTCCTGGTAATCTAAAATCTATATTAAAGACTTTTTAGAGACTGATGCATAGGTGTAAAAGTCAGTCCATGATTTAGCCTTGTCTCCAGTAGCTTCCATCCATTATTGTCCAGTGTTAATTTCATCAACTAAAACTCAGACTAAAAATGTTTTTTTTCCATGACAAAAACTATAATAAGACTAACAAAAATAGATTTGTGATGACTAAAACTGCCAAAAATGTAATGTAGTTTTCGTCAAACATTTAAAATCTGTGATATTTCTCCACTGTGGGTAAATCTGTCAAAAACAATGCAGCTGTAGCTATTCTGCCTCTCAGCTGTAGAAAGCAGGGACCTCAGGTTTAGCAGGGTGCAGAGAACACACTACCATGATCTGAATCTGGTACCAGAGTTAGACAAAAAATAAATGCTTGGACTGAACATAAAGACTAAATGGGAGGACTTTTTATGGACTAAAACTAGACTAAAATGTTTTGAGTTTCCGTCAACTAAAACTAGACTAAAACTAAAAAGAACAGAAATGACTAAAATGTGACTAAAACTAAAATGCATTTCATTTAAGACTGAAACTAGGACGAATATTAAAAAATAGCTGCCAAAATTAACACTGTTATTGTCTCTGCTCTGACAGCTCAGATCTGCTGTTAACATCAGATAAGTGTTCTCACTTTCTCTGAAAGACTCTTGCTTATAAGTGTAGTGGCAAACTGAATGAATAGTGTGTCACACGAGGTGATTGTTCAGCCTATCATTGCCAGTGGAGTGTGTGACAGACAGAACGAGTGCAGAATAATGCTGAGATTTGTTTTCTGTTAATATCCTAAACTTTGGAAAGCTTTCTTACCGTATGAAATGAGATCTTTGCCTTTTTAATGTAATCTAACTCTGTGTGTTAAAGCAGTGTGTTGTAACTGTTGAAGACAGCTGCTGACAAACTCCTGGACCAGGTTTCTGAAGAGCTTTTATTCTGGCATGAGTTCAATGTGTTGACGTTTTTTGCCAGCTAACATGGCATGATTAAAGGCTTGACTCACACATGCTTGAGCTGCTAATGTGATTATTTTGTTCTTTTGTGCTGACAGGAAACCTTTTAGGAAATCCTACCAAGTTCTGACATGACTAACAACCACAGCCAGTTTTAAGGGGGGGGGGGGGATTTTTTTTTTATGTTCCCTCCAGCTGCGATTTAAATTATTCTGTACCGGATAGATGTATGATGTAAAAAACACTTGAGTGAGTGAAAGGAGATATCATTTAAAAACATTTATCCCCACTGACTGTCGAGACTTTTATATAATCCTGTTAAAACTGAAATACATTAGAACATCTTAGAGCTTTTATTCTTATGGACATCCTTCTTCCAGGTCACCATGTCTCTGTTGATGATGCCACAACTGTATGAGATTTAGGATATATGTTGAATATTTGCCATAAAAGTGCATGCAGCAGGGGGTGGCTATTATAGCCTATGGGAGATTGTTGTGTGTTTAATCCAGTTTAAAACTGATCTAGATGAGGAGTAAAATGGGTTAAGCATATAAAACACACCCTAAGGTTGAAAATAATGTAAGAATATAAAACAGCTAGACATTCTCTAAGAAAAGTAAGGTAGAGATAGAACCACTGCCTAGCAGTTATATGCCTATGCAGGCCAGTGATGTGCATTTTTGTGTAAATATTAGAATGGCAGGGTTGGTTCTGGATCTTGTACTTTCAAATCTGCATCAGAGTGGGCGTTTGTGCAAAATTTTGGGAAATCCCTCGATGCATTCTACAGATATTAGTAGAGACTCAATGAAAATGTTGCGCTCCACCTCTCCAACTTTCCAGTACTATGACCTGTGAGCTGGTGCCCCATGAAGATCTCTGTCAGGATGGCTAGATCCAGTTTTATTTCCAAGGAGCCAAAGAGCCACAGAATCATCTTCACCCTTTTTCTCCATGCTGGATGAAACAATTTACCCCAGTCTGTGAACTTGAACTGCAGTTTCTGCAGATAAAAGGCATCAGACTCAGCGTGCAAGGTTTGAGTGAATAATGCTCTTTTTTCATATTTTGGATCACATCCAAAAATGTCGAACTCAGTGTGCTGTGACCTTTAGATTGGATGTTTGTGCACATCTAGAAGAAAATCCCTCAAAGCACACTTGAGATCTCTGGCTCAAAATATCATGAGGCACAATCACATTTAAATGATTGTGCCTTCAAGGACACCACTCAAAGTGTTCTTCAGATCCCAGTCATGAGTGGGGATGAACATGAGGCTCAGTGACCATGACTTTTCACATATGACCTCCATCCTTCAGTCAGAGTGGACATTTGTGCAAAGTTTGAAGACAACTCTTGAAGTGTTGTGTCTACCACCAAGGGATGAACATGGGGCCGAATGAGCTTGACCTTTTAGCTAAACTCGCTGTAACACAATCAGCGAGTCTGAATGGACGTTTGTGCAAAGATCGAGGATGGTCTCAAGTGTTCTTTAGATATTGCACTCACAGATGGTGCATGAACATGCAGCACAAGGACCTGGACCTCTGCCCTACACCCTCCAAAATACAGTCAGTGAGTCAGAGTTGACATTTGTGCAGAGCTTAAAGAAAATCCCCAACAGCACTGTATTGTATTATTACAAGCAAGGGTTGAACATAAGGCGAAAAGACCTTGACTTTGACCTTTTACCTTCAAAGTTGAATCAGTTTATCCTTGTAGCAGCATGGACACATTAGAAGATAATCTCTTTGAGTGTTCTTGAGACGTTGCACTTGCAAGCAGTGGACGAACATGTGGCCGAATGACGGATCTCTGACCAACGCTTTCCATGGACAATCAGTGTGTCGGAGTGGATGTTTGTGCAAAATTTAAAGAAAACTCTTCATAAGTAATGAATTAACATCAGGCACAAAGGCCTTGACCTTTGACCTTTTACCTCCAAAATGTAGTCAGTTTATCCTTGAGTAGGAACGGATGGCCTTTCAGTGTTTCAAAGAAATCCTTCAATGTTTTGTTGTGATATTGCCTTCACTTGAATGGCCTGGATGTGCATACATTCTATGGACCAGTGGTTCTCAACATTGGGGTCAGGACCCGCTTGGGGGTCACAAGACACTGAGAGTGGGTCTCTGGATGCCTTAGAAAAATAATATTTTCAAATTACACTATTGCCGTTTCATACCTATTTTAACCTGATTTCATAAACTTTTCCCATCAATTTTGTCAATTTCAACACATTTTTGCGGCTTAAAACCCATTTTTGTTCATTTAAAACCCTTTCCACCACTTATTTTCTGCCTGTTTTTGCCACTTCTAAACTAATTCTTGCCACTTTCTGCCTATTTTTGCCTCTGTTGACCCAGTATTGCCACTATTAACCACTTTTTACACCTATTTTTGTCCGTTCTTACCACACTGCATTATTTGATATGCCCATTTTTGCCAGTTCAACCAATTTCTGCCAAATTCTATTTTTCTGCCTTAGTTGTCCCTCTTTGCCAGTTTGTATCAATTTTTTTAACCCATTTCACCAAATTTCCACCCATTTTATCACTTTAAAGCCATTGCAGCCACTTGTTAATCCTCTTTTACTTCTATATATGTCTATTTTGCCACTTTAACCCTTTTTGGCAATTTTTTTGCCACTTTTATCAGATTCTTGCCACTTCTAAACAATATCCTTTACTTTTGAAATCCAATATCACCACCTTTTCCACCATTTTTTGCCATTATTAATTCATTTTAGCAATTTTTAACTGATTTTAATTCTGCTTTTAACAAAAGGGATTTACATTTTCAAGAAGGCTATTTACTGTGCAAATGAATAAAAATGTATTTGTTTATCTGATAAGAGTGGTTATTATTCAGGTGAAATATAAAATTTGGACATCACAGCTTAACTTTTTCATGGCCCCCCAGTTTGGATGGGCCCCAGAAGGCTTTCCCATTCACCCTCCCTTTATGGGCTGCCTTGCTTGCACATGACTATTCTTGATGGCTGTGTTCAACCACCTTCAGGTACCGTGGGGGTCCTCGATCTCTGGCACCTTACTTGGGGGTCGTGGGCTGAAAAAGTGGAGAACCCCTGCTATGGACAACCTAAAAACATAGTGCCTCCAGCCCTAGCTGTTGCTGGTATGGAGTCACTAAAAGCATCATTTTGGGCGCTGAAAGATCTAAACACTCACGCTGCCTAAGATCAAGATTAGCACATCTATAATGAACAGAGTGTAAGTTTATCTATTTTAATTTCAAGACCATTTGATAAAATCTGACAAAAAAGCTCAGACTTCTTTTATTAATTGTGAAATAATTCTTGTTGAATTGGGTTTTGTGATTCTAAGGACATGAATCATCTGAAAATCTCTCCCTAAATTACAACACCGAGTGAAACTAACAATGGAGGAATTGGTGGAGCATTTTTGCCTGGTTTAGCAGATAATTGGGATAGCAGGCTGTCTCATTTTTCATCATATGATTAAATATGCTCTAGTTTCACAATGAGAAGTTCCACTCTCTGTTATCTCTCTGCAGCATTTTTGATGCTGCACCAAGCTGGAATATTGTGAATCAAAACGGTCCTGGAAGCATCACTTTCAGAAGTGGAAACTAACAGAAGTGTTTAGTGGCGTTAGTGGCTGCCAAAATGAGAAGTTGGGACAGAATGTAGGTCAGTTGCATCGTTTTCTTTCTTTTTTTTTTTTTTTTTTGGTGCTACAAAAACACTTTTATAGGCAGAACCGTCTGTGACTAGCTGCTGTCTGTATGTCCATTAAATGCTGTTCTCTATGGAGTTGGTAAATTACTGTTTTGGTCTTAATCAGTGGGTGTCCTCTGTGATCATCCCACTCTGCTTTGCCAAATCACTGTTATGGTGTAGTGTAGGACACTAATTTGGTTTTTTACCAAATTAGTCAGCGCCTGTGACACAGTTTATGTCTGTGCAGCTGAATGCCAGGTGTGGCTGTCGCAGTCTGGTTCTTCTTGGTTGTGTCCCAAATAGAAACCCTTTCATTCATGGCATCTTTTACAATTGGCAGATTTTTGGAAGCCATTTAAAGGGTTTTTTAATGCAGCATCCTAATCTATTTACAAGCTAGCGGAGCTGCAAAAAGGTTGTCTTCGTTCCATATGGTCATTATATTTTTATATCCCTTTTGGTGTTATGAAAACACTAATAATAGAGGGAAAAATGCCCAGAGATGCACCACACAGCTCAAGAAAGGCTGTTATATCCTATTTATTGTCAAAAATGAGCAAAAATACCTATGGGGTTTTGATTTTAGACACTCTTATATCAAATTAAGGTATAAATAATCCTGTACATTCCTTTGTGTCTAGTGAATGTTATGTTGCAGAGTATAACTTCTCTTTAAATGTCCCACATTAAGATTTGATCTTTATTTGTTTGCTTTTTACAAGTCTGGGCCTTCCCTCACCATTTTGAGAACCGCTGGTTTAGGAGGTTTAAGGGTGGCAAATCAGGGTGCCTCAAGAGAAAGAGATGTCTGGGTTGACTTGCATAGCTAGCTACTTCTCATCCTGGCTCAGGATAAGAAAATGGATGGATGGAGATATAGCATTGCTCTGTGCAACTTTAACTTAAGAAATGATCTATGCATGGGGTCAAATGGCCTAGGGGTTAGGTCCCACCATATATACGTTCAGGTCTAAGTCTTGTGGCTCCTTTCCTGCATGTCTCTCCCCTACTCTAACCCCAGGACGCTGCTTGATGGAATAAATTATACTGTCTGGTGCTGGACTCCAGTACACACAATGATTCGTTCTCCTCAGTAGTATTAAAAGGTTATAAAACCTAAAAAACATGCATCTTTTTTGTAGTTTGGGTGGATTGGGCAGGACTGAATCCATCAAAAACTGCAAGCAAACTCTTTTCTTCTGCACACATTTCACAAACACATTGCCAATGTATTTGTGCAATTTAAGGAGTGTGAATTGCTAGGCTCTTGTAGCTACGACAGTTTGGTGTACTGCATCCTCCTCTGTAGCCGGTCTTTGCTCTGTCAAAGGCTTCACAGGTCTCTGATGGCTCACTCAACACCACAACCACCACACTGTGGTGCCTGCATCTGTCAACAGAGGGAAACTCACATCCAAGCGTCCAGATGGCCTCGACAATCTGGTCCATGATGTTATCTTCAGATCACCACATGTCAGCCCTCAACGGGAAAGTCTGTCAGAAAAACGGGGCTCTGAGACAAACCTTTGTGGCAGAGATGGCAGAGATGAAATTCAGTGACTATTCAGCCAAGAGTATGTTGTTTCAGTGTAGACTTGAATGAAAATACAGATGCAAAATCCAGATCAACTTAGACCTCTTTAACTGGTCAGAGCAAATGTTCAAGGTTCATTTCTGAGCCATTAAAATTCAGAGCACAAAGAAGGAAACAATTATGAAGACAGATGCTCCAGAACTCTTCCATGCATCACAGCTATTTTCATTTCATTATCATGAGAGGATGTGAGAGCTAAAGTCATCTGGATTTTCAATGAGTGCAGAAATCTGAGCGAGTCTTTAATCGTGCGCCTTACAACATGAACAAGAAGTGTTTACACCACATCCTGTGAACATATACTCAATTATTACTGTATTAGGTTTGCACGTTCAAGTGCTGGAGATATCTAATCAGCCAATCACATGGCAGCAAGCAGTGTGTTGGTCGAGACAATCTGCTGAAGCTGAAATGAGCTTCATAATGGGAGGGAAGGGGATTTATGTGGATTTGAATGGTAGTTGAGAAATGTGCCTGGTCTGATGAGTCTAGAAATCTGCTTTAACAATTGATTGGTTGGGTTTGAATTTGGCATAATTGACGTAAAAGCCTAACCTGACATGCCAGATGGATTGTTTCACACATCCATCTGGAAAACCTTAAATACTAAGTGTTTGGGAAAGGGCAGAGGCTTTGAAAAAAACTTGAAATAACGCGAACCATGGCGATTATACACATGTCAATACACAACTTTTGTCGTTTTTGAAAAGAAAACAACTCAATGCTGTTCTTTTTTCTTCTTTTAACGAAGAAATGTGGTCAAGTTCTGATAAAACTGGCGCTTTAGCAGCATCCACGCTAATGTCTTCCACAATAATTGCACCGGCCTCTTGTTGCTGCTTGCTGACGTCACAACTCTGCCGTGCCTGAAAGTACTGCCCCTCGTCACTGACTGGTCCTGTCACTTTTTAACTGGGCTCAAACGGTTCAGACGGGAGCTTTGCAAGATGGATTCGCCAGTGAGAAACAAGGTAATGGACGTATCCATCTGCTTTGCAAGGTTAGTAAAAGCCTGCCTGACTTCCAACAACCATGACATGTTCAACGCTACAGGTTTCTGCTAGTCCGATCAGATATTTATAATGGGCTGTTGCACAGGTGTACCTAATAAAGTGATCGGTGACTGGTTAAACATGACAGCTCACACTGATACAGACAAATCATGTGCAGAAAGGTTGGCAGCTGTAAGACCTCCTGAGAGCTGAATTCTGCTGGCCTGCACAGCTCCCAGATCCTGACTGAGAGATTTTGCACTGCATACATTCATTGATGCAACAGGGTCGATGTGGGCTTGATGAGTAGGCAGTCTTAACAGGAAGTTCTCTGTACCAGTCTGTCTATCTGTCCTCTGCGGTTGAGACACTGTCTCATCCCCCTGTAGGGTTTAGTTTCCACCCATGTGAGCGTCTCAAAGAGCCCTCAAGTTTAAAGTCCTTCAAAGCGGAAGTGAGAGAAAGTAGGAGGGAAAAAAAAGCTGGACCAGACTCAAAGAAGACTTTGTGTTTTGGTGATTGGCTCTGCCAGAAAGGGTTTCTCTTGGAAGACAGCGAGGGGCTGGTTGGAGGGTGAAGGGGAGCTGAGGGAGAGATGTGAATTACGGCGTCAGAGAGAAAGAAGTCTGCTTAGGTTTGCTGGGGTCCCTCATTGTAGCAACGCCACGGGCCATTCTCTGGCTCTGCTGCACTCAGGCCACAAAGAGGGGATTTCTTCATTTATTTATTCAATTTCATGCATTGTCGACCCCAAAATGGCCCCCATTCCCTCTCCAGAGCTGCCATGGCCATCCCAATCCTCTCCCCAAAGAGAGAGACCCTTAATGGGGGCATTGTTTTTAGCTTGTTGTTGTTTTCTCTGGGATAAGGAGGGGTAGAGAGTCTGAGGCTGCTGACCTGAGAACTCACATAGAAATGTCCTGAATCTGTGGATCTGGGAGTCTGTTTGAGGGCTGTTTCAGTCTGTGTGGGAACCACAGCGAATTGAAAAGAGGCTCTCAGGGCCTGCGGGAAAAACCTTGACAAGTGTTAGAGCTTGTGCTTGATATACGGGGCCTGTTGTGAGATGTTCAGTGAGATGGCCCAGCAGCGTCTGTGAATGCTGATGTGGGCAATCGGGGCCCAGTTTGGTCCCCATTAACGCCATCTTTGGACTCATTATGGAGAAGCTGCAACTAATTGAAGAAGTCCAGTTATAGAGAAGATAAATGCAATTTTAAAAATTGAAGCAATTATGCACCTCAGATTGAGCAATCTGATTGTGACACTTAAACTGACTGATTCAGCTTGAGTCTTTGTGCTGAAATAACTTTCTTCATCAGGGAAATGGTCATTGCAACATTTTGGTATTATTCTTGTGTATTTCTTGTAGATTTTCACTCTGATGACCAACAGGAAGTAGAAAATTCATGAGGTCACTGGGGCTTAAGTTTCTGGATTACTCCAGAGCATGCATACCAATTAGAGGTCCATAAACAGAACTAAACTGCTGTTTGACTTTGGCATACATGCCATTGAATCTCAATCAAATGCTAATACTGATCTCTTTGTCCTGCATGTCAACACATTGAGAAATGTCCCTAAATGCAGTAATACAATATTGGATTATTCTTTAGATGGGTTATATGCTTTATATGCTTCTATACCCTGTTTTTGAGTGTAGACCAGATTAAATGCGGTCTCACATCAGGGACCTAACCCAGATCTGAAAGGACATAACCCCAAAGTTCTATCTGATCAGTCTGGGTGCCTCGAGTTCGCTTCATGAGTTGAGGGAGGAGTGTGGGCCAGTTCTAACCTTGAAAAGCAGATGGATACGCCTGTTTCCTTGTTTCTCACTGGCGAATCCATCTTGCAAAGTTCCCGTCTGAACAGTTTAGGCCCGGTTAGAAAGTGACAGGACCAATCAGTGACGAGGGGCAGTACTTTCAGGCATGGCAGAGTCGTGACATCAGCAAGAGGCCGGTGCAATTTTGGTGGAAGAGCTTAGCATGGATGCTGCTAAAGCGCCAGTTTTATCAGATCTTGATGACAAAGGACAGCAGTGAGGTGTTTTTCTTTTCCAAAATGAAAAAGTCATGTACTGACATGTCTACAGTCACCATGGTTCGCTTAATTCCTCCTTAGCTGTGCACACGCATCTCGGTCGCAGCTACATCACGTGTTTTATTGCTCTGATTGGCCCGTAAAGATGTGACCGAACGTTCATCCAATCACACTCTGAGTTTTTTTTTCGAAGCCTCTGCCCTTTCCCAAACACGTAGTATTTAAGGTTTTCAAGGTTTCAAGGTTTGTCAGGTTAGGCCAGTTCAGGACCTGACGTAATCAACTATTTGTCCATTTTATCCTAAAGATTGTTATAGTAGTATGCTCTTGTCCTGACTAAAACAAACAAAAAGTTTCAAACATGTTTGATTTCCAGATCAAGCTGCTTCCAACTGCAGGCAGAAAAATGTTTTGAAACTGTCCCTATATCTGTAGTTTCCTCCATTTCACAAACCAGCTCAGTGTTTATCTAGTCTTAAACAGAAAAGAAAGTTACGGGCTTCTCTCCTGCATTCTTCAGTACAAAATATTAGAAATACCCTCAGGTTCAATGCAATCGAGTAAAACACCACGCAGGCTTCCAAAATGTCAGCCGAGGTGCCATGAGACCGTGTTCTTACAGCCTTCATCGTCCTGTTAATCCATGTTTAATTGGTTAACCTTTAAAGGTAAAACTAAAAGCAAATTAAACCCAGATGACTTAGTGACCCTAGAGACGACATGCATGCCAACAGTAGCTCCAGAAGCTTCTAACCTCCAGTCTGTCACCTGACAGTACGTCTGAGTATCTATGATGAAACAGGAGCTTCTTAGACAATCATGGTGTTTTCTTACTTCTCTCCAGAAATTTCCCTTTTACTTTCAGTGTTTGTGTTAGGACTGTGCAGTTTCTCCTTTTAGGAAATTATTTTTAGTCACCTATATTTGACATTTGTTTGGAAAGTTGAGATAAACAGTATTTGCTTCACATTTAGCTTGATGAACTCATAGTCTGGTCAATTTGAGGTTTGTCAGATGTGAAATACTTTGATGCTTTACTTTGATGTGTTTCAACATGATTCAGTCTCTGGGGTTAAAATGTTTAATACTAAATAGGCTAAAGTGGACTTGAGGTTGTAGAGTGCTTTTTTTGGATCGTCCTACCACTCAAAACATTGCAGGTCACACTTAGCCTCTGGTTTATTTTGCATTAGTGATGAGGTTCGGGCATTGGGGTACCGATTGCCTGCACTATAGTACATGCATCCATATAATGCATTAACAAAACATCCTCAGTGAAGACTTGTTATCCTCTCTGACAGGTTACAAGGGAGTAATGATGTGTTGTTCCCAGATGAACTGTTTCTTTGAGCTGGCTCTTTTGTGACCAGTGGGGGCCTGTTCCTGTTTAAAGGGCGGTTGCTGTTTAAATGATATGAAATGGTACCAAGTAAAGATTTTGGGAGCCGAAAGAACAACCCTTTTTGCTGATCTGAGCCAAAAGTTCAGATCGCTAGGAGATCCACAATACCCATCACTCTGAGTGAGGCTGGACGGACATAAATGCTGTTTACTGTCAGGAATATCATAGATTGCATCAGGTAACGGTGTTGTCTTTACATCGACACAACCAATCCAATCCTGACGCAGGCCTCCCAGACCACCTCCCATTTTCTATATGCATTGAAGTGCATCCACGCAAAGAATTAAGGATTTCCACTGGTATCTGAATGCCAAAATTGGACATAAATTCCTTTTAATGCACTGTAGAAATAGGATGTCACCTATTTACAACCAATTCAAACACCGACGGAGGAGGTTTTCATACAAAGTGGCCATCAGAATAAATCCCATTCACATATATTTACACACTACTGATGCAGAAGTTAGGAGTTAAGTGCCTTGCCTAAGGACACATTGACACAATCCTTAAACTCTGCATAGAGATACAACCAGCTCTTCTACCAGTCTCCAACCAGTCCTTCCATTGGGAAATATCAAGGCTATCATAAACATCATTAGTTTTATGAAAACGGTGCATAGAAATGGAATGGATCCAATTAAAACAGCACAGAAGCACTTACACTGGCAACATTGCAGTACTAAATATAGCCAATGCCTTCTTCTTAAACATCGTACAGATGTTTACTTGCAATTTTCGAAACTGAAATCAAGAAATGAACCAATATTGAACGCCTACAACTACTGTTTTTTAACATGGTGTCAAAAAGAAAAAGTTTTTTTACATTTAGATTTCTACTGGTAATATATGACAGCTAGAGTTAATATTTACATTGTTAACTCTGGCAGCTTCTAAGCTCTTCTGGACCAAAATGAAGACCTTGTCCTTTTTATCAGCCGTCCCTGGGCCAGGCTCTGTCCTGAAGCAGACGAGGCAGACGTGGCAGCAGCATGCCTCCTACTCCGTGTCCAGTGGAGCGAACATTGAAACCCACACCAGCATATGGTCCGTCTGTATCTTCACACCTTCCTGTCTGGCTCCTCTTCACTCCGATAAACCTCAACATTTAGCAGATCCCCCCAACCTACATCTGAACTTTTGGCTGGTGGTTGAAGGGAAATATAGACACGGAAAAGCATACTTTTTCAGTCCATAGGAAGAGAAACAAAACATCCACCTTCTGCTGAATGTTTGAATGAATCGTGTTGTTCTCCATCCGACACGTATCTTAGAAAAATGAGAGCATCTAAAAACACTGAGTTCACCTGGTGTTTAAGTTACATCCTGTCTGAATGGAATAAGAATATGATTGCTCTGTGGGTCTCTTTGAATGAAGACTTAATAGCATTCATTTAGTCATCTTGTCTCTCTAGTGCCTTCAAATCTGGCCAACTTTATCTCTGTATGGTTTGACTGATGTGCAACAAAGTAACTAAAAGTCCTGAGTTAAAATCAGTAGGAATGTTTGGATTAAAAGCTGGTGTGTTAGCTCTGTCTGGTTGGGCATGCAAGGGATTTGACTCCAGTTTTAAGCTGCCCACTGTGTTCATTCACAGAAATAACTGAACAAATGAGGCAAAGATAAGGCCTGTGTTTAACATCAGCAACATATAGACTGTAAGAAAACATGCACATTTAGAAAATGGTTACTAAAAAGATGTATAATTCCTGCCATGTAGGTGGAGGATGTTTCTAACTCTGTTGCAGTTCGGTTACATGCAAACTTTAAATCTTAGGGCTCTGAACACAGTTGAGTTAGCGGTCAGTCAAACATGTCACATACTTCCTCTACACAAAGCCACACTTCCTGTCCAGAACGGCGTCTGCAGCTTTTGTGTGGAGGGGCACTGCTACTTTCTGCACTCTGTTTATTTTCCTTTCCCCCCCGCTGAGCTGAACCTCGGCCTATCTGCTTTGAAAAGGAGCTCGAGTCTGCTCAATGATTTGGTTTTCTAAAGTAACTGCTGGCTTTTGTTCAGTGTGATTGCTCTGTTTTCACTTCCTGTTTGCGTGCCCCATACACACACACACACACACACACACACACACACGAATAGAGGCATGCGTGCTGAATTCTTCTGTCACAGTTAGGGTTTTTGAACTTTCTTCAGTTTTTCTCGCACACAAATTGTTGAAACAAAGTGGACGGTGACTCAGCTTTGTGGGATCTCCCTACCAGACTTCATGCTCACGTGCCCAGTTAACAGCTGATGTAGCACCGGTTACTCACTCGGTCCTCTCAAATACAGACCCTGGCATTTTCTACCAGTGGTTAGGAGAGTGAGATAGAGAGAGCAATTTGGAAACATGCATGCTAACTGTATCACATCAACTACTGATGCGACAATTTTCGAACACCGGAGAACCCCCCTCGTACTTTTATTGTCAGTGCTTTTAGCATGACCCATTGGTTTCTGAAGCAGACTTTTGAGGTCCGTCGGTGGTAGTTATAATATTGAAAGTGCTGTCTCAGACTAACTTAAAATGCTTAGCTTTGAAAATTAGACCTTGTACTAGTATTTCAATGTTCATTTAGTGTATAAAATAATCCATAATGCGGCTCCCCCACCACTGAAGAGCTTTGTTAAACTTCGCTCTGAGCATATTAGCAAATCTTCAAGGTCTGCCTCCAGGGGAGACTGTAGTATCCCTAAGCACGGCTCTGCCTTTGTACAGTCTGCTTTTTCTTTTAAAGCCATCAGAGCATGGAATAATCTCTTAACCAATCTGAAACTTTGTACTCTTTGACTTTCACATTTTTTTTCTCAAGAAGTGAAGAAGTGGCTTTTAAAGAATCAATCTTGTCAGTATTAATGTTACATCTAAATCACTGTTTTATAACAATGAAAATATAATTTATATTTTAATATATGTATTTTGATCTCCTTTGCTATGAAATATGTGTTGTGGCTGAATGAATGCAGGTGTGTGCATGCGTGAGTGTAGACGATTGACTCTGTATTTCATTGTTGTTGTTGTTTACCTGCCCGGGGACTACAGATGGAAATTAGCTAGTAAGCTAAATCTTTTCTCTTTTTGAAATTAATGAAATGTTGTACATTTTCCCTGATGCAAATAAACTTAATAAACTAAAACTACTAAACTTTCTGTCGACCAAACAGACAAAACTGGGAGCTGAGGCAGGCCTTAGGCCACCTGGCAAACAGCTACAATCCTGTCATGACTCTTGTCACAAAATAACTTTTATCTTAGAATCACAATAAATTAGCTATAAAGAAATTTAACCCACCTGTTACAGTGTGTGTCAATCAAGAAGTGAGCTAATCAGACTAAAATATTTATTTATTCACTCTTTAAACATGCTCATTTCTTCCATGTTCGGCACTTCTCTTTTCCCCTGGCACAGCAGGCCACAGCTGGCAGTGTGCCTTCCTGAGAACAGCTGTCTTGTTTGTCCTCCGGCTGCTGCAGTAGCAGCTCTATTTGAGAGCACAGAAAAGGAAATAGCACCATCTTTTGTTTCAGGTGTGGAATAAGTAGGAAACCTCGTCTGCTGCTGAAATACCACTGCTTTCATCATCTGTCATTAACCCAAGGAGGCAAGTCTGAGTTGGCTTTGGGTCTAGTATCAAGCACCTGGCCATGCATTGATGCACTCCTGTTGGCATGCACTTGAGATAACCAGTAGGTTTTGGGCTTTAAGGGGACATTCGAGTGACTGCAGTTTTATAAACTTCTCCAGTGGCGCATTTTTTAATGCTGTTTGTTACCTTGGAGTTTTGTGCACCAAGGAGCATCTTTAAATGAAACAGATTTTTGCGTATCAAGCCTCCTAGAAGTGCAGACTTTCACAAGTCAAGTGCAGTGTGTCCCAATAGCATGCAATTTAAGCAAGTGTTTGCATCAAGACAGCTTATTTTATCTGTTTCAGCCTATTTCTATTTTTCTTACTTTCCCAGGTAGAGACATGGGTAAGGAGCAAGGAGTGCATGACTTTTCTCATTCAACTGAACTTATTAACTTAATGGTCAACAGAGATCCCCATGCACAGTCCAGCTCCCAATGCTCTGATGCTAATGTTGACTTGGAATGGGGAAAGAGGGAAATGACAAGGCATCAGGAATGTCGGACAGGAAGATTTTCTTAATATTCTTTCACTTTCCTCACACAATAGAGTTAGCTTGTTTTAAATGAATGGAGATAGTGGTGCCTTGATAATATGCGTGTCCACAGTTGAAGTGTCAGGCTCTGACTTATGTTGAAACTGAGGTAGAGGTATTTGGTTTACCACTGTCAAAATCCTGTCCGTATAAAGCAGAAGTCTTCTGTTTCTTTAATAAAACGAGGGCTTGATTTCACCTATTAGGAAGAAAACTTCAATATATAGGGCAGAGAAATTAACAGCTGCATAGCAAGCATCCGCTGCTGTAAATGTGAAGTGGAATCTGATGCTGGACTGCTGTAAGGCCATGCTGTTTGATACCTTTTTACCTATACCTTTTTCAATACAACAGATTAAAAAAATGAAAGTACTTGGCCCAGTATAATCCCATTTTTCTAATTCTAATGAAATGCATGGTTATTGCTTTATTTCTTTGTTTTTTGCCTGTATCCGGTGCAGAAAGAGGCAAAAACTGTAAATTTGCATCTTCAGAGATGCGAAAAATGACTTTTGAAACATCAGTATTTGCTGATCTGTGATTTTAACAAATCTCTGCTGCTCTCTCTCAGCAGTTTTTTGGTTAAAATATAGTAAATGATTGTCAACAAATTCTCTACTTGTTAACAAAATTGATATTTAAAATAAAGTGGATTAAATCCTTATTAGATGATTATTATTAATGTGATAAGGTACAGTACTAGTAGATCTCTTGACAACTTTGCAGGCAAGTGTTTTTTGCCTCACCCAGTTCCCCCCATAGAGGTGGAGTTGCTGCAGAAATTATTTGCAGAATGCCTGGTTTTCACCTTTGCGTTTTCAAGAAACACACCAGGATATTTCACACTAAAGTAAATGCACCAACACTGCGGCGAAACTGCTTTGGACTTGTTAAACCTCTTGTTAGTTTGAGTGTGCAAACAGCCGTGTACAGCTGTTTGTAGATGTGAGTAGTGGTGGGGGCGTGGACCTGTGGGATGTGAAAAGGGCACACAAAAGTGTGTTATACAAAGCACACAGGCGAGCTGACAGGAACCTCAGGTCAGTTAGACTCGCCCTTTACGGTTTCAATTAGATTAGTCAGCGTATTTACTGTCTCCCCTTTTTTTCATGGTAGAGATGTCTGACTGTGCACAGGTTTCTTCAGTGGGCAAAAGACACCACTAATAGTGTTTCAGGAGTTAAAGGGTGTTTTTTCTCACATTGCTTGTACGACCTACTGCAGGGAAGTTGAAATATGACATGAGCACATTATGCCACTTTAAATCAAGGGAAATGTCATGAGCTTTTGAGAATTTTAACAGATAGAGGCTAAGGTCTTTATTCTAAGCTGACTGATGGCATTGTTCAGGTGGGCGCTTTGTTTAGATTTCGTGAGCAGAGGTGTTCTTTCCTCAGTGACTGGTTTGGCAAAGTTAGACTGAACACCAAGTCCTCGGTATCATTCATACTCACTGTACACACTCCATCATTAATTCTCTGCCCTGTAAATTTAAATGTCTCCATGTAAAAATAACCTCTAGCACTAGTATTTCGAAAGTCGAGAAACAGAAGTGTGGTGTTTCGTATTGACAAGCCTTTGACACTACTTAAAACAAGATAACATGCTCTTCTGAGTGGCTGGAAGCCAAGAAAATCTTACTGTAGGACACTCCTGGTGCCTGGCCCTCTCCCTCTTTCCTTATTCTGTGTTCATGTCAACATTAGGTACACAGAGGACAATAGAAATGTGTGCATCACTCTTAGTTGCATTGATTTGCATTGCTGGCAGGCTGTCAGGATACCACATTAGGAATTGGTGTACTCAAGCTTATTTTGTTGCTAATGCTCAGTTGTGTTGAATGTAGGTAGGATACACTGTAAGAAAATGCAGTAGTATTTCAATTTACTTACAGTAGGGATGCAGCTAAAGCCTCTTTTTATGCAGAATCACTTTAAAGCAGACATAAAGTCTCCTCTGTGCTTTCTGACTTTAGTCAGGACTCTGCAGCAGTAAAGCGGGGTACACACATAAAGATAATCTGGCTGTTGTTGTCCCGATTTTCCCCCTTCCCAACCAAGGACGGCAAACGCACGATTATCTTAGTCTTATAAGATTATCCTATAAGATTATCCTGTGGTCTGAGGTGTGTTAAGAGTGAATTTGTACCGATAATTGGCTCCGAAAATGGTCGGGGGCCAACAATCATAGACATTAAACTTGTTCAATATTTACGACCAAAAATCTTCATGTGTGTGGGGAAACCCGACGACTCCCGAGTCATGACTCCGTGAATTGTGACATGGAACTGAATGTAGCCAATCAAGAAGCAAGCTGACTGACAACAACTCACCTCTAGCTCGCCCAGTAGACTATAAAGTCCGTGTTCGCACTGTCTCCAGGATTTTCTCCACTGTCTTCTCTTTTTGTTTTTTAGTTCGTGATTTTTCCATTAAAAATAATCCCAAGAACACCAACATTCCCTCTTCTTGTATGTCCTCTTCCAAGTTGCATGCTGTGTTTTCCGGTTGTTGCTATCGGTTGTTGCTATGTTTCTTCTTCGTCGTTTTTGTTAGATCACGTGTGATCACACAAGATTTCTGGCTTGGAGGACAAGATTCTAGATCGGTGGTGGGACAGAATCATGATGTGTGTGGTGTGCTGTGTTCAGATTATCGGAGCACACTGAACACAGTACGATCAAAACTGTTCAATGCCTGATTTTTTATCTTCGTGTGTGGGGTCTCTAACAGATAAAAAATCTCTTAAGATTTAGAAAATCCTTATGTGTGTACCCTGCTTTAGTTTTAATTAGTATTGGGAGTAAATATTCTAAGAGTTTAGAAGTTTTAGGGGACTCTGGCCTTGCATCGACCACTACATTACGGTATGTTTTGTTTATTTGTCATGTCGCATGCTATTCTAATAGTCATGTGCAAGCCCAGCATAAAAGAGGTGCACAATGACAAATGGCGAATCATCAACAATTATATCTGTCAGCAACTTATTTTGTCAACAAAGCTGCATCATTTCATGTAGTTTACAGCAATTAAGCAAAAGACTAGGGCTGCAAGCAGCACTGAAGGGCCCTCACACCCCGGTGCACGTCTTCCTGTTTGGATTTGGACATGGCTCCAAGAGGCTTTTTTGTAGGTCTTATGAAGACCCATATGCAGACCAAAAATCATAAGCCTAGGCTGAATGGTGTGCGGGAGCTGAAAATTTAAATGGGGAATTGTAAACAATCAGAGGCAGAAATGTTCAATTGCCAGAAGGGGGCGCTGTGTCAAGGTAGTGATATTAATGTATTAATGTGTTCAGGATCAGTGTGATTAAGCCTGTGAAGTTTCGGGCTCACTGACATAAGCATTAAAAAGTTAAAAGGCATTATTTGTGTATTTTTACAGCAATAAATGTACAAAAAAGTACTTCATTTTTGTTCTACAGTCACGGCCCTACCCTATAGTGAAAACTCACAGTTCACACAGCTTTATATCTCCAGGTTGTCTAGTGTGAGCACAAAAATCTGGAGTCAATCGGATGAAACCCCTCAGACTAGATCATTGAATTATAAAAGGTAGCAATCACCCAAAAATCCCAAATTTGATCTTTAGCTGTTTATAGTGTGGTTCCTGAACATTTTAGAGGATGGCCCCAGCAGACTTTTTTAATCATCTAATCATGATACATATGTGTACTGAATTTCATGCCTGTCGGTCTTACCCAGTTCCCTATCTCATGTTTGGAGACCCAGTAGGGGCCCCTGCATGATGAACTTGCACGTTTTTACCGAATTGCAAACATTTCAACAGCGTGACAATTTTCTGTTAAGTTTGGTGAGTTTTTGAGGATGTTAAAGCCCCCAAATTAGCGATTCTTCTGGCACAAAAATTACACCTACAGATACAACAGGGTCCTCGGGCCCTGATTAATATGTTGCAGTTTACTGTCAGAGCAATACATTTTGGAAGATTAAAGTCCCCTCTCTTGTCACTTCTGTTGTTTTGCATGCATATTGCTATTTCACGGCATATCTTCCTATATTGATATTCGCTGATTTTATTTTGTTCTTCCCTAAAATATACCATTTTGTCCCTCAGGAAGAAAGCATCTGCAGGAAAAACACTGTTCTATGAACTGTAAAGGCTGCAAACAACCATATATACTGTGAATTCTGACATTCTGTTGTTTTTTCTCATCAAATCAAAGCTAGTGCATGTTTTGGAGAGTTCTGCTTTCAGTGTTGTTCATAGTTTGTGGTCATTGAAAAAGCTCCATGGTTGTGTTTCTTGTCTCTGTGGGATTGCATCAGTTTCCCCAAGTGCTTCTGTGGCAAGACACTATTGTGTGTAATATGTCTGCTGTGCTCTGCAGCAGCTGAGCCCCCTCGGACACATCCTCTCTCATTTATTATGACTCCAAGAATATCAGAAATTAAACCCTGTCCCATCAGACCATCGATATTGTTAACACATTGATTGATTTGCATGGTATTTTTAGGTTTTGTAAAGTCTGTTTTCAGCTGCTGTGGCAAATCAGTGCAGGAAAGATTCAGAATTTGCCTTAAGGTTTGTGCTTTCTGAATGTAATCATCTCTTGGTTCGTTTCAATCAAATTCACAGACAGTGTTGGGCAGTTTCGCCCTGTGGCTGTGTCAGATTTGAAACAATAACAGACGGACTGAAGGGAAAAATATGTCCATCTGAGACAAGCAGAGTTATTGTTATTCATCAATGTCTGATCCTTCACTTAACACGATTTCACACCCTCGGCTCGCTGATGACGGCCGGCTCATGTCGGAAACGAGGCGTAGAGGTCACCTGAGACGGAGATATGAAAGTAAACAAGGAGCATCAGTGGCGTCCTGCAGCTTCTCTGAATGTTGATGAAGAAGTAATTAGCTCCACGACTTCATCCAAAAGAGGAGTAGAGTTACGCTGTTTGTCACAAGGACTGTGTTTGCTTTTCATGATTGATTCTTTTCCAATAACAACCGGCTTAGCTGCTTATTTTGGAGAGGAGGGATCTTTCAATATTTAGCTCGCCTCCTAATGTCAGTGTGCTTTTCTATGTGTCTGTTCAATGCTCTGAGGTATCATCCTCTCCGCACAAATGATGCATGACTTGTGATGTGCTGAGGGTTATCTGAGGGTTCAGACACATCTGCTTCCTTTCTGTTATCCAGTCAAAAGGTGGAAATAATTGACTTTTTGAGCAACAACAACCATTAAGGCTTGGGGAAACTCACAAAAGAAAATACAAGACAACCCTTAAAGTTTTGAGAAACCATGAGGTAGTCTTTAGGGTTAAAGGCTGATGTTTCAGTGTTGTACAAGCAAGAACATCTCTCTTTGCTTGCATGTAAAGACTGTCTAAAGGTTCATTCATACTCCTGTTACATAACAAAATAGACCTGTGGGTTGTAAACGATGCAGCTGTCACTATCAATTTACCCATGTGTCTGTTACGCTGGAGTAGGTGTTAAAAACGTAATCCACTACAGGTCAGAGTCTCTTAACCTGACACACCAGATACACTGTTTCACATATCCATTGCACAAGATAGACACTATATGGACAAAAGTATTCAGACGCCAGACCATTACACCGACAGGGACTGTAGTGACATTTTATTCAAATACATGTACTTTAATATGGAGTTGGCCCTCCTTTTGCAGCTGTAATACCCTCCACTCTTGTTGGAAGGCTTTCCACAAGATTTTAGTGTTTCTGTGGGATTTTGTGCCCATTCATTCTGTAGAGCATTTATGAGGTCAGGCACTGATGTTGGACCAGAGGGCCTGGCATGTAATCTCCTTTCCAGTTCATCCCAAAGATGCTCAGTGGGGTTGAGGTCAGAGCTCTATGCAGGCCAGTCAAGTTCTTCCACACCAAACTCATCAACCATGTCTTTATGGGCCTTGCTTTGTGCACCAGAGCACAGTTATGCTGGAAATAGAAAAGGGCCTTCCCCAAACTGTTGCCACAAAGTTGGAAGCATTGTACAAAATGTCTTGGAGGCTGAAGCATGAAGATGGTTCTTCGCTGGGGATAAGGGGCCTAGCCCCAACCCTGAAAAACAGTCCAATACCACTATCCCTCCTTCAGCAAACTTCACAGTTGGGACTGTGCAGTCAGACAGGTAACGTTCTTCTAGCAGCCACCAAACCCAGACTTGCCTATCAGAGATGCGTGATTCATCACTCCACAGAGCATTTATTTACTGCTCCACACTCCAGCGTCAGTGTGCTTTGCACCACTCCATCCACTGCCTGATATTGGACTTGGGGAAATGAGGCTTGCCTGCAGCTGCTCGGCTATGGAAACCCATTCATGTGCTCCCACTGCACGGTTTTGTGCTTACATTAATGCCATTGGAAGTTCAGAACTCTTCAGCCATGGAATCCGTTGGTGACTTTTACGCACATTAGCGGTCATTGACCCCACTCTGTGATTGTAGCCAATGGCCTGCAGTCTAGTCCACCATTCAGGCTCACAGCTGTGATTATATTAGTCCGTTATCTGTGCTGATGAATGCTGGACCAGTTTCTGTCAAGCTCAGAACATGATAACGTCTTTAGAGCTTATTCAAGAAACTCTCCCGTGTGATCATGGGGGAAACAAAGCTTGTCTGGAGGCAGGAACATTTTAACTCCGTGTTGTCAGTGTTTTGAACTGTTAGACTGAGATTAGCCTTCGTAGTTGTGGAGAAGTGGATCACATTTGTCTGCTGCTGGGCCGTCTTCTCTCTGACGTGTATGACTCTGGCAGGGAGTTTTCAGAAAAATGATCGCGCCCAGGCAAATCTCGTATTCAGGGTTAAGTGTCTTTGTGAAATTTTTAAATCCTGGCTTTTTAACAACACTGGGCTCATGTCTTTAGCGACGTCTTGTGTTACTGCCACCGTTATCTCAGAGTCATCTTGCTGCATATTTTAACAAATACCGTTTGACTTCAACCTCTTCCTTTTCAAAGTTGAATGACTGCTCAACGTTGCAGATCCAGCACTGTTTCTCACTATCTGTCTCAAAACGCAGCTAACTCCCTGCTAACTCACCACACTGCTCTGTTTACCCTTCTCTCCCTTGCTTCTCTCGTCGTTGATACAAAAAGGCGCATATGCGGAGGAGTTTTCTGGATGGGCGGAGGAGAGTGAGAGCTCTCTGCTTCCACAACTTCCACATAATTTATACTCGATGTTCGCGATCTAGCCATTTTATGCATCACGTGTGGCAAAAGACGCGATACATTGGGTATACTCGATATATCGCCCAGCCCTACATCACAGTACCCCACTTGAAGGCGCTGAGCTCTTCAGAGCGACCCATTTTGTCTCACAAATGTTGGAGACTGCATGGTGCTTGATTTTATACACCAGTGAGACAGGAGTGGGAGGACCAAATTTCCCCTCATGCTAGACTAAGAAAACTGGTCATATGTTTGACAGGTGGCTTCTTCTGCCAGATTAGAATAACTCTTCCCTGTATCAGCAGGTAGAAGAGCTGTTTAACTGATGAAACAACAGACAAATATCAGCGACTGACATCAATTGATGCTGCATTATTTGCAGACAGGCTGATGTCTGTCAACACTAGTGCTAAATGGATGCATAAGCACATCCCTATCGGTAGCAGCCCTCATATTCTTTGCATCTTCTTTTCAAAGGTAAAAATCTCGCTTATGCTTTAAAGGAATTTGTTTTAGTGAGCTTCTGCAACTTGATGTTTTACATAGTACTCTTGCAGGTTTGACTGCAAAACCACATCTCTACTTTGTCACTGAGGGTCCTCTTTTAGACACAAACTTCTTCCTTTTTGTTAAACGTGTTGGTTATTTTGGAGAAGAATGTTTGTCTTTCTGAGAACTTTAAGAAGGAAGGCCACATGTCACAAGTGCCAATAGTTTAAGAAGAAATTAAGCTTCTGCTTTAAACCGTACATTCATGAGGCTGCTGTAGCTTAGTGGTTATGTCTGCACACCTCATGCACAGAGGCTAGTCCTTGAAGCATGAGACTCCGTTTCAAATCCAATCCATGCATCCTTTGCTGTCATGTCATTCCCCACTCTCTCTCTCTCTCTCTACAGTTTCCAACTCTCTCCTCAAGTCTGAGCCATAAAATACAAGACAACATAAATTCCTACAACATGATTGCAGATAACCTGCCTAGGTTTGGAACATGCATGGATAAACATTATTTCCACTCTGATTCCTCTCTTTAGTGTGACTGACATGTATGCTGTCTTGACAGGAAGTTACTTTTCGTGGCTGGTCATTAGTGTTAAGTGCTCGAGAAGAGGCTGAATATGAGAATCGGTCCAGACAGCAGTTTGTCCAATTATGATGCCTAGCTTTCCAAGCACAACAAACTGCTGTCCATCATGTGTCAACATCCTCCCAATTATCATACCCATCATGCCTTGTTTTGGGGCTATTTCTGGTCATGGATTCTGATCACGCTTTAAAAAAAGACAGCCCATACTGAGGAAACCTCAGAGTTTAGGTAAACTGAGACATGCTGGGTGTGCTTGCAGAGTTTATGGTCTGTTCTGTTGTCCTCTCGGGGTCTGCTGAGGTCGGCGTCTCAGACGTGAGGACAGACAGACAAAGACTGAAATTTTTTTTCCAAATAAACCCGTGTGCTTTGTGATGGAACAAAGAGGACAGCCAATACAAGTGCGGTAAAAATGGCTGTGATGGAGCAGGAGGAGGACAGAAAGGATCTCTTTGTTGCTAAATCCTCCCTGCTGTCCCCACATCTGTGTGGCACATTTTATTTAAGGACTCAGTCCTGTCTGGGGATGAGAGCTGTCCTTTTCTGTTTATATTAATTCCTTTATTGATTGTCCATAATGATCTGGTCCTCAATGATACTGCTGTTGATGCTTTTCTATTATTGGAAAGAGACAAAACTAACAAAACTAGCAAAACTGGTACAAGGTGGGTATAGCTTGTCTTAGGAGGTCTTTCTAGAGCAGTGATACTCAATGTGTGGCTCTTCTCTGATGATTTGTGGCTTTTTTTTAATCTCTTAATGTAAACTATTGTTCCTCCAGAAAACTATTAAAAAGGGAAACTTTGACCTCAGAAATTAATGACTGCAAGTGTTTCCCACACTTTTTTTTGGGCCATTTTCAATCAGTTTTTGCTGCTTTCAGCAGTTTTTCCACTTCTTTTTGCCACATTTCATCCATTTTTGCCACTTTAATCCTGCTTTCTGGTATTTGCCTTTTTCCTTGTTTGTGCCATTTTTTGCCCATTGAAGCTTCCCTTTGCCATTAAATGCCAAATTTTCTCCCATTTTTGCTACTCTTTGCAGCCCTTTTCCAAATTTCAACCCCTTTTTGTTGCTTTTTGCCCATTTTAGTCACTTTTCACCAACCCTTTGCTAGGTTTTTTGGGCTTTTTGACAAATTTTGCCATTTTAAGTTTATTTTGCCCCTTTTTGCCCATGTTTACCACATTTAACTTATTTTTGCTACCACTTTAACCCCTTTTGCCACTTTTAATCTATTCTTTTTGCAGTTTTTTCCATTTTTTCCATTTTATTGCTCATTTCAGCTGCCTTTCACCATTACATGCCACTTTTTCCCATTTTGTCCCATTTCTGCTACTCTTTGCTGCTTTATTCTCAAATCGTCCCACCTTTTTGCTGCTTTTGCCTTTTTTAGTCACTTTTCACTCATTTTTTGCCACGGTTTTGCCTCTTTTGCCATTGAAAGTCTATTTTGCCTCTTTCCACCCCTTTTTGTCCTTTTTTGACCATTTTTTGCCACCTTCAACTTATTTTTTTGCCACTTTTCACTTCGTAGATGGTGGCTTTTGCAACAACTTGGCTTTTTGGTTGAGTAACACTGTTCTAGAGTATCTATAGCTGGATAAAAATACTCAATCTTATCACCAAAATCTGAATTTTCTTTTTGATATTACATTTCAAGATATTGTTATGATGCATGAACTAATGTATAATTTGTTTTGCTAACATCCTTTTTTCTGCTAATTTTAAGGTAAATGTCTGTTATTATTTTTCACTAACGAGACTTGCTACAAAGCTTAGAAGTGTTTCCCATGGCTGCTCTCCGTGCTGGAGTTTGATGGCTGCCCTGCAGCAGCTAAAATTATGTGTCTGAATACTTCTTCAAGCAACGGCTACAGTTGACTTCAGTTTTTAACCCTAAGCCTGGTTCATGCTTCTGTATCAAGACAAGTAGTATCCAGCTGTAGATCCAGAGCCTGGTCTGGATTTGGTCTGGCAAAGTCCCGCTCCAGGCAAAGCCCTGATTGTGTTGGAAGTCATGCACATCAGTGATTCTCAACGGGTCCAGCCTTAGGGCCCACTATCAACTCTTCAATGTAAAACTGCTGTCCAAATTTAAGATATTTTGCAACCAATCAGATTTATTTGAGGAGGAATAGTACACTTTGGACCTCAGACAATGCAAAATGTGACAAATCAAGGAGAAAGGATAAAACAAGCATGTCTAAAAAGAGCTTCATACATTATTTGGTGCAATGTTCCAGGCATCTATTTGCGACCCACAGGAAAGGGCTTTGTGCCCTACTTTTGGGTCCCAATCCACCAGTTTAGAACCACTGATGTATATGAAGCCGATCTTAATTAAGGACTCAGTGCAGGAAGTGTATGTCTGCATGTTTGCTGCTGTTGTTGCTTGTTTATGGTGTACTGCACCATTGCTAGTAGTTTGTGAATGTCTGCTGTCAATGGCATTACATGCAACTGTCACATTTTCTAAATGAGCAGTGGTAAAGTTTTACCTCTATATGGGCTTTCAATATAGTATCTGTGTGGAGACAGAAGCTTGGGATCTGAGTCTGCAGCTTGATTATATTGGTTAAATGCCATGGTGGCCTTTGCTGTGTCCGTGTTGCTCTACTCTGCCCAAAACCACTCAGCAGTGTGTTCCAGGTCTTCTCGCCATATTTCCTGCATATTTATGTAGAGGCAACAAAATTGAGTGTATTATGTTGAAGTCACGGTTGATTTTACTGCAGTTATTGCAGAGAAGAAAAGAGTGGAGACATCAGAGGAGATGGACTGTATGGTTGCTGAATCAGCAGAGGTAGAAAGGATTACTTGAACTTGTTTGACCACTGTGAGAGACATGGATAAGAAAATGCATGTCTGATCTTTGCTTGCATTGACAAGTAAATTTGACTTGTTATACCGCTGTCTGCAGATATTTATCTCACACTGGAGAGCACGTAATGTAACTGTAGATATTACTAAGAGTCCAGCAGTCACTAGTGCTAACCAGCTGACCAGTCGCAGGGCTTGTGGTCTATATTGTTCTGATGCACAGTTACATTTTTGTGGATGTGCATGTCAGCTAACTGCATAAGCCTCTGGGTTCAGGCAAGGCTGTGCAGCCCTAGGGTGTAGGCTCAGGTGTAGATTGAATTCAGAAGCATAAATCAGGCTTAAGACTGCTCCAAAGACAGCATTTTGGTTTGATTTGATTTACTGGGCTGATGTCCTCGGAGATTGTGTTCCCTCTCACAGGTACTGATGAATGTTTACCCGCCTGTGATTGAGCTGAATGATGTGACTCAAAAACTTTTTGTCATAGGACCCCCACAACCTCAGAGCAGAGCTGATATGCTCAAACATGATTGATTTTCAAGTTCAAAAAAATGCAGAACTCGGTCCTAATGGTACCAGGTTTAGATTCTTGTCCCTAATCCAGCTGGATGAAGCTGTTTAAGATGTAAATAAGACTGATTTCAAAGTCTTTACTCTCTCTGTTTCATGCTTTACCCCCTCTTCTTACTCTTTCACCCCTCCCGCCCTCTCTTCACTCTCCCCCATCAAAAACGAACCAAGGAAAAGCCCCGTTTCCTGCCTCTTCTTCCTCCCTCTGCCTCCTCTGCCAGGGAGCAATCTCTCACATGAGTGACTCCTCCAGTGTGGACACGGTACAAGTTGCCATATGGGAGATTTAATTAGCGTACGCCTCAAGCACAGTCAGCTCCCTCCCTCCCTCCCTCCTAAAACCAGTCAGGAACAGGCCGACTTCTTCTCCCCTTTAATACTGGTCTTAATTAGCGAGGTCGCACTCCACCGCTGAAGACCTTTGCTTTCTATTTTAGAGCAACCTACGCAAAAACCCGGTAAAGAAAGAGACAATCTTCCCAAAGTGTCGAGCCTCTGAGGAAATGACATGATTGCTGCCTGACGGCCTGCTCAGCTGGGTGTCTATCTTTAGAGCGAATGTGTGATTATGAGTGTTAGTCTGTTATTAGAGCCAACTGCCTTACTGTAACTAACACATGAAGTAGACTGGAGTTTAGAGAGCGTGCAAAGGTTTTCTCTGAAAAGTAAGTTCACCCAAAAGACAGAACCAAAATATACTTTCTGAATTAGAGTAGGCTACGCAGTAGTCCCAGTATTGCACACAGTGTTATTGAAGATAATGTTGATTTAAACTTTGCAATATGAGCCCAAACCAGTCAACAGTTTGTTCAGTGACATAATGTGCAATACTGAGACTGTACTATGCAAAATACTCCTCCAATATTTCCACTAAAATAGACTGTAAACTCATAGATATTGCTTTGTTTCCTCAGCTTAGTGCTCATTCTTACCGCTTTGGTTCTTCATTTCTTGGATTTCTATTTATATGACTGTATTTTTACTGCTAAGGGCAACCGTAATGCCTTTATTTCTCCCCAGGACTAATGAAGTACATCTGATCCTGTTGAGATCTGGTTGAATAGGCATTTAAACATGTAAATATGACTATTTCTATTAAGTAGCAGTAGTTGGCATTGAATTTTAGGTCAGATTCTTCTCCTTCGAAAATCAGAAATATGATATTGACTTTAGTAAATATTTAGAGCAGTCATATGAAAAGAAAACCAAGAGGAAGTGCATGTTGACTCTTTGATTTTGTAGCTCTGAAAAGGCTGAACAATATTGAACAGAGTGGCGTTAGATTATTTCTCATTTCTGTTATATGTGGAGCAGTTTTGAAAAAACAAAATACAGGAAGTTACACTGAACAAAAGCAATGGAGTTTGAAATATATACAATTACCATTGGCTATTTGCAGATATGGAAATCTGCTGATATTTACAACTAATTTATCAGCTGCATGAACCAATAAGAAGTCTTTCTTTTTGAACTTGAACTTTAAATTGTTTAAAAGACTTGAGTCTCTGAACTACATCTATCTGAATCTGTCGGCATTGGCTTAAATGATTTTTCAGATATTAATTTTTCTGATGTCAGCAGACATCCAATATTGTGCATCCCTTATTTGAATCTCGCAATCATAATTAAACATTTTGACCTCAAAGTCTGTTTTTATCTCACTATGGGGCACTGATCACCAACTGGTGGCCCGGGGGCCATATCAGGCCTCCCAAAGCTTCCTGTCCAGCCCCCCAAAGATCATTAAATTCAGAAAAGGAGGAAAGAAGATGTTGTGATTTTAAGAGTATCATTTGGCTTTAAATTGCTGCAGCTGTTAAATCCATCCCACAAAAAGTTAATATTGAAATAGATTTAGAATGACTTAACATTTGATCTGTTTTTACTCAAATTTACTGTCATAATTAGAAGATATTAAAAAGGGTTAAGGTTGGCAGTAATGCTGCAAAAAAGACCAGATGAAGCTATGGAAAGTGCTTAGAGAGTAGCAAAAAAGGGTGGTAAGTGTCAAAATGGGTTGTGGAGTGGCACAAAGAGACAAAAATTAGCAGATTAAGTTGCGAGAAGAGGTTAAAATTTGGCAAAAATTGGTAAAATAGGAAAAAAATGGGCAAAAAGTATCAGAAATTGGTTACAAATGGCAAAAATAGTGCAAAAAAAGTAATGAAAAGGGGTTAAAACTATCCTTAATGGATAAAAGAGCAGCACAAAAAGGACCTGCAGGAAAAGTTGTTTAAATGGGTTTAAGAATGGTAAACATTGGGTTAAAGAGGCAAAAAGTGTCAAAAAGGGGTTAAAAGTAGCAAAAATTGGTTTTAATGTTGCAAAAATTGTTAGAAAACATGAAATGAAAATGGCTTAAAAGTGTCAAAGATGAGTTATTACTGGTACTAAGTCACAATTGTAGAGGGCCTTTTCTCTTGGATTTTCAGGGGCCCAACCAACTCTATTGTCAGGCCTGTCTTCTTGTGACCTGCTGCATTCTAGATAATAGGGATAAATCTCACTGGTAATGCCTAAAAATGCACTGCATTTTGACTGGAAATACAAATCCTACAGTAATATTTCAATCAGACCAAAATAGTTATTTAATTTTTGTGTATTTGAAAGTCCGGCCCCCGGAGTTTCTTGCCCGTGTGGAAATGTACTTGATGACCCCTGCTATAGGGGGAAGATGTGGTGTGCAGTAAATGACAGTTTGACTCGAGCTTGTCTCTTGAGCTCTTTTCTACTCATCTGACTACTCAAAGAGCTTTTTTACACTGCAGGTCATACCTTCATTCGCACCCATGCACTCCTCGTTCACTCTCTGATGGTAAAGGCTGAAGTGTAGAGGCCATCAGTAGTAACCTGTTCCAGTCATATGCATCTATACACTTTTAGAAGTCACTGATGCAGCAGTGGGAGCAGTTTGGGGTTAAGACACATCAGTGTGTGACTGCAGGAGCTGGGGATCAAACCCACGACCTTCTGGATGAGAGAGGTCAGACTCTTCCTCCTGAGCCACACTTTTTTGATGTCTGATTTTGGTATAGTTACTAATAATGAACAGAAGAGGAGAGGGTTACCCCTGCCTCATTCTGTAGGTTATTTTATGTGTTTCTGACAAAGAAAAGACCGACGTCTCGCACAGTGCAGGGCTCTAAAAATACAATTATTTATTGCACCAATGTGATGTTTCGAGCAGAGTCATGTTGGTGCAATAAAAATTGTATTTTTGGAGCCCTGCAGTGTGCGAGACCGCTTTCTTTTCTTTGTCAAAAATTAAGTCTGACCTTATTTTGAAATTAAGGTACTTCTGCAAGGGCACTATTGTAAACTCAAAGGCCTTTCTGCAGGCTTGTAATTTAACTACTTAATCTAAAAATGATTGCAGCCTTTTATCCATTTATGTTATTGCATTTGCAATTTCCATTAGATAATGGTGCAGCAGTATTCTGCTCTTTTGACAGCATTTATCATCTGTACTTTATCTAAAGATGCTCAAATAACACAACTTGCCTTTCTAAATGTTAAACTTTATATCCTTTAATTATTGCACATGTGGAAATACTTTTTCTTATTGCTGAAACCATTGTCCTAGAGTGCAGGAGTAATGGACAAAACCAGCAGCAAGCAGCTGCAGAAAAACTAAAACGACAGCTTTAGGAGCTTAATTTCTAACTTGAGAGGTTGCTTTTGCAGGTGTGATACATGCCTCTTGTTCTCATGCATGGATGGTGATTCTAAAAGATTTCTAAACAAGTAAGAAAAATTGGTGGCTGTAAATATACATTGGTGGCATGCCATAATAAGGTCTATATGTGCTGGAAACGCTGCTTAGGCTTAAGCTTTAATATGAAGCTATTTTCATTTTCATTTTTATCTTGAATACAAAATAAATCAAGCTCTTTCTACCACAAAATCTGCAGCTGTCACTCAGAGGAAAGCTGATAGCTTGCTAGCATATACTGTATGTGGTGCAAGAGCATGTAAAGTAAAGTATTTAGTAAAGTATTTATTGCAATTAATGCAAACCTTTGCTATTTGCTAATTTTGCAAAGTCATATTGTGATATAATAGCAACTTACTGTGCAGCATTACTGAGCGCTTTTGCATATTTTATGAGAACAGAAAGGGTTGAAAGTAATTTACAGTTCCCAGAGTGCATCAGAAGATACATATTTGCAATAAAAGTAGGTTTAATTTGAAAAAGAGTTGACAATACAAATAGAATATGAATGACACTAGATTAGCCGGATTTATTGGGATGCTGTTTTATGGAATGAAGTTATTATTCAGTTGTTTTTGATACTATAGCCACAAAAACATGAACTGGTTCTCACTCACTAAAGCAGAAACCTCTAACAATCATTGATCTTTTTGATATGAGCGAGCAGGGCGGTTTCAGACATCCTTAAGCTGGTTTCATCGCCGTCTCTTTTAAGGTAAAGGTGTCATTTAGCTTAAATCAGGATACTGTCCTCCTGATGGAACCAGATTGTCTGTGTCATTGTGCGTCCATCACTGAACCCAGCATTTGTTCCTTTTTAAACCCTTCATCCACATGGCTTCCAGTCAATTTCCAGACTTTGGGCTTTGAGATGCTGGCAGACAACAGCAGCCGCCTGCCAGCAAAAAAGAGGCTACAGGAGTGGAGTTTTTATTCAGTGGTTTGGGGGATGCATATCTCCCCAATCCCTTTTCTTCTGAAGACAGCATTGGCGTCTGGAGATGAGGCAGACAGACAGCGACAGGTTAAGCCTTTCTGATAGACGCAGAATTGGGGAACAGAGAATAAAAGAAACAGATTCACTTCCAGTCTCTTCAGTGCCTTTTTTCCATGAAGTCCTGATTGGCAGACATGTACACAGACACAGATAAAACTGCACACAGAAGCACAGCCCTCCACTTGACATGAGCCTATTATGGTCGTCTATGGTGAAGTGGTGTGTGTCGATGCTGCAACACTGAAGAAGCTATTTTTGTGGATGTCTTACAGATGAACGCTCAGGTGCTTTAGTATCCACAGCAGAGGATCCATACTGTGAGCTGCAAGTGTCACAAGACAGTGATGAAAAACATGTCCTGTCATATAGTAGAAAGTTGTACGGTAGCTAAACTGCTGTGACACATCGATGTCTAGCACCATGAAGGGCAGTTTCTGTGAGAGTACATGTGACTGGAGAAAGTTGAAAGGCTTGTTTGTTTATGATCATGGGTAATGGTGTCTGTATGGATCTGTTTCCTCAAAGCAAAGAGTACATACTGTACAAACTCATTTGAAGATAATCACAAGAGGGAACCTGGACTCCTACCAGTCCTGTAAGCTCAGATGTAGATTCAGGATTTCAGAAATCCCTCTTCTTATGTCTCTAAAAGGACCAGATGTGCTGTACAATGTGTACTGTTCTGTGTGTACCTTATTTCTTCTTTGTTTTTGTGTTTGGAGCAGCAGCAAGAAATAAAGAAAATATGCTGAGAAGAAGTTAGAAGAAATCATTTTCGTAAAAAGATGTGTAACTTTAACTACAGGCTTTAGATAAATATGATAGTGGCATCACCTGTTTGGTCACTGAAGGTGACTTTTGAAGCCATGTTGGAGTTGCTTTCTTAGACTGACTTGCTCAGCAATGGGCACCGTTAGCTAGCTAATGTGATGATGATTAGTTGGTGGCACAAGAATTAGTAGTCACATAACCATAATCTAAATATTTTTAATGATTTCAGGCCCTCAATCCCACCCAAATACTCATATAAACTGTGACACTGCAGCCCCCCTCTAGTAGCCACTGTGGCTCCTTTTAATGGCTACTGCCATGCTGCTGCATACTCTTTAACCTGAATGTAAACAACAGTGAACTGATAGCATTGATAGCATCTTACAGACAGCATGGTTTTGCACAATTTTGATGTAGAATTTGGGGAAAAGTGTTAAGAAGCTTGTGTCAGGTTACACTCACATAAAACTGAAGCATTGGACAACAATTTTCAGCTCAAGAAAGTGGATGTTATCCTGCATAAAGCATTGAAAGCTAGCATTGCTAGTGCTGCTAATGTTGGCTGGATTCTGCACCAACTTAACACCATCTACCCACTGCAACTACAACCTGTCATAGATAAATAGTGCTCTATTTTGACTGTAAATACATTTGCAAAACACATGAAATCCTTCTTTGAGTTTACAAAAAAAAAAAAACTTCACAAGAGCAAATTTTCTACAACTATAGCATTAGGCTAACCTGACATGCCAAATGAATTTGTTTTACACATTGAACTGGTAAACCTGTCATAGACAGAATTTGAGCAGGGTGGAGCCTTTGAAAAACAAAATCTAAGGGGGGTTGGATGAATGTTCTGTCTGTCACATCTTTGCGGGCCAATCAGAGCAACAAAACACTTGACGTAGCCGCTTCCAAGGAGTGAACTCCGTAGAGTACTGCATAACGCCAAACATGGCGACTGTAGTAGTCAGTACACAACATTTGTCTTTTTTGAAAACAACTCTCTGCTGTATTTTGTTCTTCTTCTAACAAAGAAATCTCTTTAAGTTATGATAAAACTGGTGCTTTAGCAGCATCCACACTAATGTCTTCTGCCATAATTTCACTAGTCTCTTGTTGCCGTTGCTTACGCCGCGCCCCGAAAGTACTGCCCCTTGACGCTAATTGGTCCTGTCACTTTCTAACCGGGCCCCAACCGTTCAGACGGGAGTTCTGCAAGATGGATTTGCCAGTGAGAAACACAGATAAAGGCGTATCCATCTGCTTTGCAAGGTTAGCATCAGGCTGCAACATCAAAAAAACAGAAAAAGTGAAGGGGGTCTGAATACTTTCTGAATGCAGCATATTTTTAACAGGGCACGTTTAAACATTTCTGATGCTGCCACAAATGTTTACGTTTTTCCTACATTTCTGATGTCCATCTAGCTTTATTCTCTACGACTATGGCGTTTATGGCGACTATTGCTCAGTAGGTAGAGCCAGTTGTCTTGCAATCGATAAGTTGTAGGTCTGATCCCCAGCTTCTGCATTCACATTTCGATGTGTCCTTGGGCAAGCCACTTTACTCCAATTTGCTCCCACTGCTTTGTCAGTGACGTGTAAATGTGTATGGATATGTTTGAATGGGAATAATACTGATGGTGAATTCTCAATAGCAACCTCTGCCATCAGTGTGAATGAGGAGTGAGTGGTGTGGACGGGTATGTGTGACCTGCGGTGTTACAGCTTTGAGTATCCAGATGGCTATACAAGCTCAAGTCCATTTACCATTTATCATTGCTGCCATGGCTGGGTTTGTTGTGCTTCCTCCTTCAGTCAGCTTGCTTCATATTTGGCTTTTTTTTTGGCCCAGACAGTGATTTTTGATCATGAATATTGAAAATGTAATATTTATGGTTTCAATCAGATCATCCTCCAAGCAGATTGGGGAGGGTGAAAACACTCTGGTAAGATAATCTTTGGGAACATCAGATAATCTGGGCTTTGTTGACATTGTCAAAAGAGGGTGATGAGGCCTAAAATTGGCATCTTTTAGTGTACGTCCCACATAAGGCCGACTACACTCTGTAAAATTTAAGGCTTTATTTTCCATCCTGGGCTGCCTGAGGCTTGTCACAACTATGATTATTTGTCCAAATAATCCTGAAGTGTATGGTGTCAGTATGACGATTCTACTGCTCTTGACTGAGTAGAATTATCGACATTGATTATGTTTGATTTTTATGATTCCAAACCAGGCTGCCCCCATAAGAATATGCACAATTGCCAATAAGAGCAATCAGAGAAAGTCACCAACCAGATCACATACGTTTACAGCTTGTAAATATATCAGCAAACATCAACACAACTGTGGTTTGAGCCAAGTGAAATATTGAAAAAGAAAACCAGCTTGTGGAATAATGGCAACAAAACTAGTAGGTTACCTTTATAATGCACGACACACGACAGCCGGTGTGCTGTCTCATTGTCTGGCTGGGTAGTCTTGTTTGTGCGTTCACAGAATTATAAAGTTAAAAATCTGTAGAAACTTTCCTTATGTCTGTGGTACCCTATGTTTGAAAACTGGTTAAAATTTAAGGTGTGCAACCAGCCAAACTAATCACCAGTTTCTTTCAGGATGCTCAGATCTAAGGCATATACTCTTCTGAATGTTCTACTGCTGACCTTTTCAACAATGAAGCAAATTCCTTTTTTAATGTGCATGTTTCTGTTTCCCTTCCAGGCATTTTTGCACAGAATCAGACAAACTGCAGATGACCAACAGTGTCTCTCACCAGAACATGTCAAGGTAAGACTGGTTTTTGAATACTTTGTGATGCAGCAGGTTTTGATTTGGTCAATCTACATACAGTATTTAATGACAGATTCGCCCCCTTTTCCCTCCATCTGTTGCTTCCTTTCTCCCTCTCCATCCTGCCCCTTTATCTCTTCCTTCCTCTGCCTCCCCTCCCCTTTACATCACTCTCCCATTTTTAGATTCTGTTTTCAAATATTGAGGACATCCTGGAGTTGCACAAAGAGGTGTTGTCCGCGGTCGAGTCCAGTCTGCAGCCCGAACCCCAGCCTCAGCATGCACTGGGCCACGTGTTTCTCCAGTTTGTAAGTGCATGACACACAGAAAACACACGTAAAGAAGCGTATGGTCACAAGCACATGGACACACATGTGGGAGCGCATGCATGCATGAATTCCCCTCTTCATGCAAAAAGCGCTCACACAAACTCTTTTCATGGGTTTCCCGTAACCACAGATGCAGGGAAAGCGTGCAAAACTTGCAGCAAAATACCCCTTAATTCTCTCTGTCTCACATGAAACACCCCTTCACACACAGACACTCACAGACCCCCCCCCCCCACTTTTCCTCCTTTTCTAAACAGGCTTACATCCTGTCAGGCCAAAGAAACTCTTTTCCCTCCATCTCTCACCATTAATCAGTGCTAGGGCTGGGAAATGTACTGAGTTTGAAAGAGATGTCAAATAGAATATAGGATAGGACAACAACAATTGCATGCAAACTCCTTTCCTGGCAAATAAAGTCAACATCCTGTTTAATGCAAAATAAGATCATGTTTAGCCGGCTAGTCGAAGGTGAAGAAAACACTCAGTTATCAGTCAAAATCAAGCACTTTTTATTTAAGATGGGATCATAGCAGAGGGTTTGTAAATGGGGTGAAATTGGTTTACAGGATGTAGCTAATGTAAGCAATGCTAGCATCGCCATCCTTGGATCCTCCTTGCAGGTTAACATCCACATTTCTTAGCTGAGTGTCGTCACTCAGTCTGTTTAATGTGAATATAACCTTACATGGCCTACATACAGTTTCATCCTCATATTCTAAATTGAAATAGTGCTGAACCTCCTATGAGATTCTATCGCTGCTATCAGTTTAGAGTTGTTTACATGTTGGCTAAAGAGCATTGTAGCTGCTAGGAAGTAGCCGTTAAGAGGCGCCACAGTGGCTTCTAGTGGCAGGTGGCTGCATTACAGTTTACACAGAGCATCATGTTATAAGTATCATCAAATCGACCAGTTATTGGGGAGTAATTCTGGTGCTAACCAGATTGACTTAAACATTTAGCTTGCTAGTTGCAGACATTCTTACCACACACTGTCTCAACCAGTGGTTTCCATACCTTTCTGCTGCACCCTCCTCTAAAATAATGATGTAAATGTTTTCAAGTCCCCCAACCCATCAATGTACACATGGATGCATGAACATGCATTAATATATATATTAAATAAACCCAATCTTATGCAGTAGGGATGTTTTAATAGGAGGGCGTGTAGCTCTCTTTGCATAACTTCTTATTTTCTCATCATTGTTTTAATGCAGATTCATTGTTAGGCTTAATTTACCTAGCTAATTTACCTGCTAGTGGCATAAAACAGCACATTTTAAATTTTATTTTGCCTTGCTGAGCTGCCCTGTCTTTGGGCCACATTGGGACTCACTGGTCTAAACAGGGAAATTTTCACTCCTCACCAGTTTGACTCACTAATCCAAATTTTGCCTTTTTTTTTGTTTTGGTTGAAAAGATATAGATGTTATAATTTTGAAACATACAGTATTCAAGAGTATAGAAATTGTCAATGTCAATATATAGAAAATATTTGTGCATTACTAAGACAGTTTGACAGTTTTTCTGCAATTTTTGACAATTAAAATCAAAACATTACCCAACATAGGCTATTTTTTTGCCATAGTTTCAGTGTCATTTGATATCTACTTAAATCCTATTGAAGTTTATGATTCTTGGGGTGCAGGTGCCGTGGTGGTTAGGTAGCACCCCATTGACACAGGTAGCTTGGGTTCACTTTCCACTGTTCTCCTCTGAGATAAATATCTATAATGATATTGAAAATATAATAATATTTTGAGGCATAAAAAGCTAAAAAAAATTGATTATTAAAAAATAAACAAATATTGAGATTATGTATTGCCATTCAGCTAAGATGCCCAGGGATGATTTTTGCTCCATATTTCCCAGCCCTAGTCTGCTCACATCCCTGTCTCTGACATCTCCTTCTTTTTGCCTCCCCATCCCTCCATCCAAAGATTCCTCTCTCCGCTCTGTGGTCCCCCCCCCCTCCTCCCCCCTCCCCTCCCCTCTGTTTGAACTCGTTTGGCCTCAGGGAACAAACAAAGAGGGGTCTGTGTCCAGGGAGGAAGAGATGGTGTGTCACTCAGTGGAGGGGACAATGCTTCTGCTGGTAGCACTCAATCTCAAACTCCTTCTCGCTCTCGCTCGCTTTCTCTCCATTTGTCTCTCACTGATCTGAAATTCGCTTTCACTGAAGCACAAAACACCTCAGCGAGATATTCTTCCATCAGTTTTCTCCATCAGCCTGCAGGGCGGTGATACAGGGCCAGTTAGATTGTAATTAAAGGGGCTTAAAGACTTTTATCAGGGGCTGGATGACAGGTGGCAAAAATCCTGTCTCAATATTTCAAGCTGAATGGTGATATACAGTTTAGATTTAGATTTTTCTCCTGTAATGAAAAAAATCTTGTAAAATAAACTGTATTGGAAACCTGCTCGCACAGCAACAAAAATAACAATATTTATTTACAGTATTTCATCTTTAATGATCAAAAGAGACAAACTCCTACATGTCGACTAAACTGTACAAAAACATTAGCAATGTTTCCATACATTCAGATTTTTAAAACTCTCCATGCTCTGATATACCATGAGTGTTTCAGATGGAAAAAACATTTTTTTATGATAGGTGGCATAAAAAAAGACAAAAAACTTTGATGATCTTCAGTCATAATTTCAAAATGATCTAATATTAGGCCTGCAGCCCTATTCACACTTGCACAAAACCCACTCAAGAAAACTTCCTGCTGTAGGGAGGATGTGTGAACAAGCAAGTCTGGAAATATAAAATAAGATAAGATATTCCTTTAGTAGCCCCACAAGGGGAAATTCCAAAATGTACAGCAGCAAAAAGTATTGTTGACAAAGTAATAACACAATAGAAATAAGAGGACAAATAAAAGTAGTGTACACAGCAGGATTAAAGACAATGGATAAATATCTTTAGCATGTTTTTGTGTAGTTCAGTTGTCCCCAAATGGTGTAGCACTGTGAATTTGACCAACCACGTGTTATGACTGTAACTATACGCCAACTAAAAACACTGTGAGAACTTTAAAAGAGGCGTGTGTGGATTTGATGATGGTGCGCCTTTAGATTTTGGTTTGACGTTCGGTGTGCCAGTGTGCAAAAGTTGTCTGAAGTATTTATATCCCTAAATACCAAGTTTTAAAATGATAAAACCTCAGTTATTTTGATAATTCTTGGCATCTAAAAGTACAGGAACTTAAAGATTATTGGTCATTTTTAACCCAAAAAAGAGAGAGCACTTATAATGCACAAATATGTTCTGGTATCAAGTTTTACTTAGGATAGGTATTAGTTTTACTAATTCTGTAAATGCTTCTTAAGAGAATAAATAGAATGATAAGCATCTTACTACAGGTCTGTGATACTCGACGCGTGGCTCTTAAACTACATGTTGCTCTTTTCTGATGATTTGTGGCTCTTTTATGTCTTAATTTAAAATATTATTACATAGAAAATGGAAACTTTAACCTCAGAAATCATCCATTGCAAGTCACATTAATCAGTTGGTTTCACACTTAGACAGTAGGTTTTAATGGTCAAACTTAACTGTCAACCTTTGTTTTTTTCTCTATATATTTTCATTGCCCTTATTTACAATTTCTTTTGCCACTTTTAATCAATTTCTGATGCTTTTAGCCCATTTTAACCACTTCTTTTAGCCACTTTTCGCCCATTTTGCCCTTTTTCATCAGTTTTAGCTACTTTCATCCTGCTTTTTTCCCCCCTTTTTCACCATTTTTTACCCATATAAGCTGCCTTTTGCCAATAAATAACACTTTTCCCCATTTTTCCATCTTTTTACAGCTATCTGCCTATTTTATTCTCTTTTCACTCATTTTTTGCCGCATTTTTTTCCAATCACGTGCAACATAAATATATCCATACAAATGTTGCTGTCTCACCCTAAGTCTTGTTTGAAAATAGATCCATATACAGCATCTGAAATGCGATATATTGCCTCGTCCTGTTCTGCCGTCCAACTCCCTTTCATTGAAGCACACAACACTTCATCTCGGCTTCGGTTTACACATCCAGGCTGCAGGTCAGTGTTACAGAGCAGCGATAGGTTGAAATTCTAGTGTTTTTAAGACTGATAACAAATGCTTATACAGCCTATATACACTTGAGTGTGACCTTTAGCCTTCTCATGGTTCGGTCTGTTCATGGAGGCAGAAATGTGTGGATGTACATCTCTACTAAATTAAACCAACATAAGTTTCTACCTCCACCAAAGGTGACGCCCCTGAGAAATCACAACATCTTATAAACAACAGCACTCATTTGCCATCCATCTACAGCGTGTCCTTTAACCCCGTGGATGCATGAAGGGGATTTAATCTCATCTGGAGGTAGCTGTTGAATCGGCCCATCAAATCTTACCTTCACACATGCGGTGGTTATGGTCATTCAATCTGTCGGGCCCAGTGTCAGCGTGGAGAATCGATTAAAGGAGCCCAGCCTGTTTTTTTTCAGCGCTCTGTGGTCAGACTGGGAGATATAGAGGTCAGACTGGATGGGTAATGAAGGCTGCAGGTGCTTGGATTTCAATTTACTGTGAGTAAATCTCAGTGCGATGACAGGAAGACGAAAGTACCTGTGACTGCAGCATCAGCTCAGTCTAAAGCATAATGATGAGGCGCTGAAATCAAATGAAACTATTGTTTGAATTTACGGTATAATACTATGAAAAAGTGCATGTTTGTACACTTTTAAGGGTGCAGATAATGAGGATTACTTGAATCAATTAGTCAGCCTTTTTGCTTCTTTGCTGACTGTCAGACCAAAAGGCCACAGCCTGCAGGTGGAGGTCTTCTGACCTCCCATTGCCTCTAAAGCAACACTTTTAATTGGGATACCTTAACCACAAATAACAAGTATTGACTGTGTAGAAAAACACAGACACAGCTGATCGGATCTATGATGTTGGCTAGAAAAATAATGATTCAAGGTTTGTTAAACCATAGCTGCATTATGGAGTATGTAAGGAAAGAATAAGGACTTCAAAATCTGATGTGCTAAAGCAACCAAAAAACCAGATTGTATTGATTTCAATCTTAGATTGTTGCACAGATTAATCAATAAAGTCCTGGATAGATGATTTAATGGATGAACAGACAACTGGTTTCTCTTGCCTGCAGTTTATTGGCCTCCGTTTCAGAGCACCTTTCAACTGCTTTTATTGTTTTTCTGGGTTGTGAAAGCTGACATCTGCATCTGTCAGTAGTATCTGTAACATCATTAATACAGGCTGTTTAATATTCTCCTTAATTCAAGGAAAAACAGCAGGAAACATAAGAAAACACACAGATATCATATCCTACAGCAGCTGTAGACCTGAAAATCACACTTTCAAAAAGATGAGTCAGATCGTCATTCCTTCCTCATTGCTGTTCATAAAGGTAATATCAGAAGTCGCGCCCTCTCCTGATTTTGACTGGACAGGGAGATAATAACGAGGTTGGTGCTGTTTCAAAAGTTCAACTTCTTTCAAATGAGCTGATGCTGTAGCGCTCGGGTCGCTGATAACACATCGATTTTGTATTAGAATGAGTGATGCCACTTAAGTGCCGGCTGTGGACACAGGTCTTCTTCTGATTTCAGGCAAATTTTCATAGCAGAGATGCAAAAATTGTCTAAATTAGGGCAGGATGTTTTTATCAATACTGCAGTTGAGACTACCTCTGCAAGCTGATCAGAACTGAAGTTGATCAAAAGATCTGACCAAAAAAAGCAGAAAAAATATGAATGTATACTATTTTTATTGCCGTTTTTGGAAGTGGACTTTTTTGTCCCTAATGATTCGAAAGGGTAGAATATTTTTAATCGGTTGCTAGACAAAAAACTAATAATGCATCAAAGTCAATATTTTGGCTGAACATTTACATATCCAAGATGGATTTAGAAATAATGCCCCAGCCATCCAACATTTGGTTTAAGGAAGATAACACATTTGTTGCATTTTTTCATAGAAAACAACATTGACTTTGGCATTTAAAGGGTTAAAAGTCTCAAAATGATTGAATGTTTGGTAGTTTTGAGCACAGCTGACGTTGTTTAAGAGATTTATGCAAAAAAAAAGGCAGAAATATTAATCTGTTAAGTTTTTATAGCAGTTTTGTGGAAGTGGACATTTTTGTCCTTATTGACTTGAAAGGGTAGTAAATTAAAGTGATGTCTGAGGGTTAAACACGATAAAAAGCGCAAGTCGGAGGGGGAAAAATCAATCAGAAATGCAATAAAGAAAGATCTGCATTTAAAAAATTTGTTTTTTAAGATCAGCTTGAAAAAAAAAAGCCAGTGAACAGGTGGCACACACACCTCACTTTGCTTGCATTAACGCTGTGACTTTATTGGATAAGTCAAATTTTTGACAACCATTTGTTAAATGTCTGTAAATTGCTGTGTTTTAAAACTGCGTAGGAGGTTTATAAAGAGTTAGCATAAATATATCCATTACACTTTCCTCTACAAGCCCAGGCCTTTGTCTCCTTAAACACTGCCTCCTCACAGCCAATCATTGGCCCCGTCTGGCGCCCCCGGCCACAGCCCTTGACCCCGAGCAGAGGTCAACACCATGACTGGGATTTGATTAACCCCCTGCATTGTCCCACTAGACTGTCTGCCACTCACATTTAGGGAAGATAAATGGGAAGATTCATTGCTATTCAAAGTCAGATGTTGCCAACATTTCTTGGGAGGCTGCAGCTGTAAAAAAAAGAAAGAATCCTCTCTTTGATGAACAAATAAATCAGTCGTCTTCATTTCTATTCACAGGCAGAATGAAGATTGTTTATCACATTTATTATGTCGCTTTAACCAAATAAAATATTTCAGACAAACTTGAGGAAAAATGTCACAGACAGATGCACGCCCCTCAGATCCCGGCCTGCGTGAGCTTATTGGAGCTCTGCAAAGGTGAAACAGTGAATCATGTTAGTGGAGAATCAGAGACATCAATATTTGCTCTATTTCTGGGAGTGTATACATGAGCTCAGAGCACCAAGCAACAGTCATGTCATTATGCACCTCCTGAACTACGCCCATTATGCTCTGCCTCTCTGTGATTTCTCAGTGTTTGATACTAACTCCTCATTCAGCCTGTGAAATAACATTCCTGTGCTGAAGAATTTAAATAAAGACTCACCTTTATCAAAAGGACAACCCCGGCCTTTGAGCTATTCTGGCTACACTGGTGTCTTTGAGTCTTTCAGAGCAGTCCTGGTGTTTAAATTTGACTTTGTGGTTCACATTCTGGCCCTGCATAGACCTTTAGAAGAGACTGGGTTGACTGCAGTTGTTGTCACTTGAGAGAAGGAAATACCTTGGAGCTGGGCTGGGTTGTAAACAGATCTACAAAAAGGCTGGCTGTTTCCAGGTTCAGCTACTGAAGTGGTACCATATCCATGAGCACGGAGGAGTAAGCTGATATCACTGGGTTCATTTACATGACAGTTAACACTGTTATGCACAAATTATCACTGCAAGTTGTCCAGAGTTTTTGTTTTTAAATGATTTTTTTAAATTTAAACTAGAATAACACAATTTAAACTAGCTTTATGGATCTGGTAATAGTGATGTATGGAAACATCTTGTTTTCTACAGCCTAGAAAACAACCAAAAAAAGAAATATGAGTCTGCATGCTGAAAATCGAGCGCTATTTCTGAAAAATGATGGACATCGAAGCTCATTCCAGGTGTCAAAACATCAAAATTGTTGGTCTGCCTGAAAAAAATCGAGAACAGACCCCCTACCGAGTTTGTGCCGCAGTTTATCTCGAAGCTTCTCCGTGCTGACAGCTTTCCCAGGCCACTTGCAGTGGACTGAGCTCACTGTATGGGAAAAGAGCTCTTTGGTGAAGGGTACAGCCATGCTTAATGATAGCTAGGATTCATCACTTCTAGGTGAGGGAGAACAAACTAAAACTGTCCTGTCAGCAATACCCTCTGTGCCACAATGGCAAAGCAAACCACGCTTTTCCCGACTACCCGGTGGAGGTTAAGAAGGAACAGCAGGCTTTCGAGGCTGGTGCAAGAACCACCTTCTTTATCCGGGACGACTGTGGTTCACACACGGGAACTCGGAAGAGGTGTCTTCTTCCTCACGTGAAGCTGAGGTTGTTGCAGGAACTTTAACTTGAACATTGAGTGTCCATTTGTTGGCTCAGCACTTTTTGAATGTGACTTTTAACCTGAAAGGATTGGTGCCAGGACATCATTCTGACCATCACTTATAATCTTTATATTTGGTATTATTGGAGAGGAAGTCATGAGGTTAGTTTATCTGTAGCTTGACGGTTCATATGGGCTGCCCTCCCCTGTTAGGATAGGGGACGATTTGGCACTGGGATGAGGTCTGGATATGTTAATGTTCTGTAAAGCATTACTATACAGTAGAGAAGATTCAGTTTTATTTTTGCTTCTTCTCTGACTAATTCTGCTCCTTCTCTATAAACACTAAAATAAAAATCTGTCATTATTTAGTCATGTGTGAGGTCTCAGATTTTAAACATCTGTTAGGATTTTCAACATCTTTTAGTGTGGGTCTGGGAGGTGGGTAGAAATGTTCAGAAACAATACAGCTTTTATCCCAGCATGTGAAATCTGATGCTATAACCAGACTATAATGAATACAGATAATTAACCCCCTCATATGTACAAATTGACTAATGTGATGCATGCATATTGACCCCTTGAGTCCCCCTCCTCTGTCTGTGTAGTGTACTAACTCAGTTTGACAGTATCAGCAGTTTCACACCATATGCCGGCCCAGCTGTTGCACCCGCTGCTTCCTTGGATGAAGTCCCCTACCAGACGTGGCTCTGGGTGTGTTTGGGGTGCTGTCTGCGTGTGGTTAACACTGACCACTGTTTACATCAAGCTGCTGACTTGTTTTACACATGTACAAACCATTTTAAGCTGCTTCTGCTCCAGACGGGATCGAACAAAGACACGGGGATCTAAAAAAAGAGTGGTTAGCTTTGTTTTGGCTGCTGCTGTCACCACTACTGGGTTACTATGTAAAACACACCAATACACTCTGCAGTGACATGCTTTATAAGTGTGTGTATAGGAGAAAACCCACACATCTGTGCCTCTGCAGGATGCAGGCTTGGTAACTATTTTATTTTCAAAGGTGTTTTCCATTTCTGTTTGATTAAAAGATGCTATCGAACTGCGGTTTAATTGACAGCAGTGGCTTCATAATAACTACTCCTTTGTAGCGCTACAGCCAGTCCAGCTTTAAACACAATACCTTCAGGCTGCAGCACTTTGGTTAAGGATGAAAGCAGACGTCTCCTGCACCTGCAGTTTTGGATTTCACTCGTAAGGCTGTTTCAAATGACCGTTTCAGTTTCTGGACCTCCAGCTCACGCTCCGGCATATGCACAGTTTCACATCCCAATTACTGCACAATAGTTAAGAATATACAATAGGCTTCAACAAAGCTGCAGGCTGGAAACTCAGCTGCAGCTGTGATGCTGTGTATACATTGTTATCTATGGCACGCTGTATGAATAATGCATCTAAAGCTATAGTATATAACCAGGCCTAGGTGTTGTATTACACAGGGTAAAGAAGAGTAAATGACAGCTGGACAAAAGCGCTTTTCTGGGTGTAGAGTTGTTTGGACTGCTTCGACAGTGTGGTGCTGTCACCTCTGAAAAAAAGAGGAAATGTTGCCATGCTTTTTTTCACCCTAATGATGTCTGTAACTCTAGAAAAGAGAAGTGTAAATGATGCCCAATGATGCTGGTAAAATCTCTAAAAAAAAAAAGCTTCGAGATGCACTCGTAGTTTTGTCTCATCACTGTCTCAATTACTCATGACAGCCTGGCATTGTAAACGCTAATGCTCCTACTATAACCAGTCAAAATAATACACAATGACAGCTGTGGAAGTGCAGCTATCCAAGACTTTTCCCCGCCATAGTAGAAGTGAAACTTATCAGACTGCAATAACTGCTGTCTCCTCACTTTCTGCTCTGCCTCGTCAATCTTCCTCCTGTCAGTCGTCTTAGTTGAAGCTCAAGGCTGCAAACTAGCCAGTGAAATATGAGCCCCTTTCATTCAGAGGTCCCTCATTAAGGCTGTATAAAGGCCTGCTTATGATGCCAGCATTGCTCTTTTTACTCTGAAACAAACAACACCAGGATATTGTTGCTCAAGTTTGGGACTTTGGTCAACATGCAGGTGTTTGTGAGGCGTATGGGGCTTCTCATAAACAATAATAATGCTGCTGTGAAGTCTGTAATCTGCTCTTATTGTCTCCTGAATCCACATATACTCTGTTGTTAAAGTGTAGCTGTTAATTAGCTGCCTTTTGTTGGTCTCCCACTTTGTTCTGTCTGGCTGTTTACTTTCACTCCTGTTTCCCAAACAACACCAATGCAGTTCTCTTTTGTTACAATTTGTCTGACAAGACAAAAAAACTGTCACAAAGTTGAGGGTTCTGCTCTCACTGTGGGACTGTGTGCAGTCATATGACCAGAACATCAAACATGTCAGTAATCCATCGCAACAGTTGGGAGCAGTTGATTGGGCTGTGTTGGGCCATCATCTCTCCTTGTACACTGCACTACAAACAATGCATGGTCAGGATAAAAGTCAGCCGGATGTTCAAGGGAGTTGTACAACTCAAAATTTGCATCTGAATCAGGTAAAAACTGCACAGTGTACGACCTGCTCTCGACAATGTCTGGCAATAGTAACCTAATTTAGCTGACATCAGCCTGTATCATGACAACAATAACCCTAGTAAACCTGATGCTGTCTTGCTGTCTTGATATATTTAATGAGTTTATGATAAAAAGAAATGACTGCTAACTGGAGTAACACCTGCAAGCATCTTCCCAATTTTTTGGTCTATTTAAGCAGAAAGATTTCTCGTCTCTCCCTCTGCTCTGTTATTGCTAGCTCTGCCTTCAAACCACTATTGCTTTCAACCTACCACCACCCCAGCATCCACCTTTAGGCTCTCTTATTAGAATGGCATCTCATTTCAAATTTTGCATGTAAATAAACCTGTGAGGAGTGATCATGTTGGATCCCAGATTCCAAAAACAAAAACATTTTGCTGCTGCAACAAATGATGGCAATGGCTGCAACAATTTAACACACAGCTGCAACAATGATTAACTGCAAAATATGAAATGCAAATGTTGAAATGAGCACATTACTCACTAGTTAGATTTATGCACATCTCCCAAGAGAATTATGTCCACCTGCCAAAGCTACATAGGGCAGAAGGCAGTCAACCAGGGCTCTCTGTGGAAGCAGGATGAATGCCATTCTGCCACTAAAGTGATTGTACTGTAAGACTGACTTTGAAACTAATATTCCAAGGTTGAAAAAGTCTCTTTTTGTTAGTTTAACTGTATGCAAAGGTGCCCTGAACTATAAGTCAAAGTGCCTCTTTACATCTGCAAACGTCCTGCCTTGCACAGGTCGTGTAATGAGGGCTTTGGTGTCTCGTCTGTGTTTAGCTGTTCTGATTTGTGCTTTCTTCCTTTTTTTGCAGAGGAGAAGCTTCTCGGTGTACGGCGAGTACTGCAGTAATCACGAGAAGGCTCTACGGCTTCTCATGGAGTTAAACAAGATCCCCAACATCAGGACCTTCCTGTTGGTAAGTCACCACATCTCCTCTCTTCTACGTCAGCTTATCTCGCCTTTTTCCTTGTGTTTCTCCAAACCTGAGTCATCAAATTATTCTTTCTTCTGCATTTTTGTACTCTCTTCCTCTTCTCCCCATGACTTTACCCTCTTAATTATGCATAAAAATCTCTGTTGTTTCATTATTGCTCGTCACATGAGCCGCCAGTATCCTGTTGCCCTAGTTGTGGTTCGCCCCGTTACCCTCTCACCTCATTTTCGATCCAGGTCTCTGCTCTACCGTCTTCCTCTGGCCCACATTTCTTTCCTCCTGGTGACTTTCCTCTTGTTTATTTCTTTTTTCCATCAACTATCCATCCTCTTCCTCATTGTTCTTTCCATCATATCACCTCTATTTCCATGTTAACACATGAATAAAGGGCAGTAACCATAACAAAGCACAAGGTTCTTCCTGCCTGTACAGGATGCAGCCACCATCAAGGTCACTGTTGTAGTGTTTCCGCCACCAGCTGTGTTTCAACGCCCAAACCTTTGGGCCCTGGACAATGAATGAACTCTGAATGGTGTTTGTGGCCCTTTGAGCAGGGGCCCAACCAATGAAATCATCCGCAGATCGCGGGCCAGCCAGCTGTGAAGTGTTGGCAGCGTTTATGGGATTGGCCCAGAGATCAGAGGCGGTGCGTTTATCGCAGCCTGATGGTTTACTTCCCTGGCATTATTCTGACCCTTAGCAGAGGAAACATCCAGATCACAGCGCTGCTGTGTGCTTTGGCTTTTGGCGCCTCCTGGCTCACCCATGCAGCGGTTAATTGGTTTGGTGTTGTGTGACACTGATGCTTCCAGAATAAAATCACAACACAACATCTGGTTATGTGTTAGACGGTGTCAGACCTGCTTGGTTTAATCTCACATTTTTGGACTCCCTCTCCTGTTTTGTGTAGCAACCATGAGGAAAATAGAAACAAGATTGATTCAGTAACTCAAATGTAAAACCACAAAGCACGGTCTCTTTTTACAGAACTGATGGGTGATGAGAGGAACTATTAGTGGAGAATGAAGTTGTCAAAAGTTTTGCTACATTGATCCTCAAAAAACCTTTTTTGTAGTGTGATTTAAAACCATACAACCTCTGTCATTCTAATAACTGTTACTAAAGAGAATCAGAACTTACAAAAGTAAATCTAGTCCAGCAAACGTGTGCATAAGAGGAAAATTAATCCTTAAACAGTTGCAAGTAAATTGTGAGGAGTTCAAGAACTGCGATGCACCAATGCATCTGCAGTTACGCCATACCTCATATACCGAAGATAGTCTTCCAAGCAACTGACCCAGGTTCAAGTCCGACATGTGACCCCTGTCCTGCATGCTATTCCCTAGTCTCTCTCCCTGATTTCCTGAACTACCCACTCTCCTGTCCTCTCCAAATGAAGGCGCCACAATATGGAAAATAGTGGGGCAGATGGGGGGCAGGAAGTGATATCAGCATAGAGAGGTGCTATCAAAATGCCAGAGTTTTGTGCTGTTATAGCTTTGCCAACTGTTCATGTTCCTGAAACACTCTTGAGTCCCAAGATTGGTGTCAGATTGAAAGTTTAAAAAGCCCTCGGATAAACAGGAGCAGACATGAATTAAAAACCTTCATCCAAAGTGGACTTGGACAACTCTCACATATTGTCTGTCTCCCCAAAGCGGTCTGGTTTGGTTCAGTACGGTAAACCCTGATCTTGCTCATGTTTCCTTAGCTGATGTCTGTCCAACCTTGCTCCTTGTTATGGAAACCCATATCTCTTTAGTGATCCAGATTAAGTTGGCCACTGGTTTGCGTCTCGGTCAGGGCCTGTCTTTGCAGAATTTGCATGTTCGGAGTTTGAGTGCGTTCTCTCCGGGTTCTCCGGCTTCCTCCCACAACCAAAGAAATGCTTGTTGGGTTCATTCCTGCATCTAAATTGGCTTCAGGTACGAGTTTGAGAGTTGTTGTCTCTGTTTGTCAGCCCTGCAATTGACTGGCGACCAGTCCAGGGTATACCCGCCTCCAGCTTGATTGACAGCCGGGATAGGCTCCAGCCCCTGAACAAATAAGTAGTGTAGAAAATGTATCTTTTAAATAGGGATCTAGGCAACAAGCCAGCTAAATGGTTAAACTTGGATCCTTTTGTAGACAGCACCAGAATTACCTGTCAGTTAAACTAATTAGTATCAATATTATCATTTCAGGCCTCACAATGCTGGACAAACGCCATGTCTAAACTTTATCACAGCTGCCTGCCACAATAGATTGAATAATAAGGACAACAATGAAAGGATGGAGAGCCTGCTCCTATTGTTCACATAAAAAATTGGGACAGGGAAAGAAAAACCAGTATATGTTTAACAGTATAATGAATAAGGCTGTTTTTTTCTTTAAAGAAGGATGCAGTCCAGACTTGAACTTGGGCCACCCATGCACATGGGGCACACCTTAACCATTAGGCTCCAAAAATTGAGGGATTCCTCTACAGGCCACAATATCACCAAAAAATTTAGAGAATCTGGATAAAACTGCACTTAAGGTGCCTTATTTTGTATCGAACTGTATTCTCTTGAACAACTCATTTTTTCATCTATCAAATTATGATCTAAACCAACATATAACTCATTTTACCCATCTGTCAACAAAGTGAAGAGACTAAGAAGCATTCTAGCTGTCATTTTTAATCTGGCTAGTTTAGACACACAACTCTACATCTGTAACTGTGTTATATTTCTTCTGCTGCACTGCTGAAAAGAAACCCTCCATAATATCCACTCTTTCAACAAAAGGATCAGTGAGAAAACCTCTAAAAAGCCTTCTCATTCCCCAGAAGATTTGGGCTTTACCAGACTGGACCACAGAACCAGTTAAAAGGATGAGTTTCCTTCAGAAGACAGGAAGAGGGGGAGGGCGGCGTACAGTTACAGTCCCGCTTTCTCTGCGTCTTTTATTTTGTAGGAGTGCAGCCTGTCAGCGTGCTATGAGCTCATGGGATGGGATGAAAGATCAAACGCAGCCATGCAGATAAACCACTCGTGTGTTCTCCAGTGGGGAAAAGGAGGCAGGAGATCACTTTAGAGCATTACAATCATATGGCGCTTCCTTTCAACTCCACACAGAGCAGGAGAAGCTGGAGGGGCGGTTTGTGAAGTGTTTCTGATGGAAAAATGAGCAGCTGAATTTTGGGGTTCCTCTGATTCTTAATGCGTTCCTCTCCCACACGCCCATTTCCATCTAAATCCTCGCTGACTTCCTTTTCTTCTTCCCTCTCATGTTCTGCTTATTTGTAATCTGCCAGAACTCCCTCTGCTCGTCGCTCTGACCTCCTTTTTTGCTTTCACTACGCTCCTCTTTTCCAGCATAATTAAGAAGACTCCATTTCTTCATGCAATTTCAGAAGCTCTCTCCATTGTATGAATCAATTAACATTAAAATAGTTTCACTCAGAATTTAATTCCAGTGGAATTAAACACAGCTGAAAAAAGCCAATGGCAATTCATATTTCCCCACCATTAAATGCTAATAAAACGATTAGAAATGGTCACTGATTTAAGAAATGGAAAACCTTCATCCTATACAGACCAGAAAGGGTTTTTAACTATATATAACCAGAAACAGACTCTGGAAGATCAAAGTTTCTCTGATTTATTTTTGGGCTGTTGCCCTTATTTTGGTAGGGCTGGGCTTTTGTCTTTGGTTTAGTTTGACAGTGCATAGAGTTGGAAATCAGTTGCAGAGAAGGGGAAAGGACATGAAGGGAAGAAGCCACAGGCTGGACTTGAGTAAGAAAAAAAAAAACAGGAATATTGACACAATCATGGTAGTGCCTTGCATTACCATTCCCGTGGGAAATAGTCTGTTGGTAAAATAACAAATATCGAGGGCAGAGTAAGGGCTGGATGTGGCGAGTACGCACGGTCTAGGGCAGGGGTTCTCAACCTTTTCAGCCCGTGACCCCCAAAAATAAAGGTGCCAGAGACCAGGACCCCTACTGTACCTGTGGTTGAACACAGCCATGAACAATCAAGAATAGTCATGTGGAGACAAGGCTGTCTATAAGGGGGTGTAAAGGGGAGAGCTTTCTGGGGCCAAACTGGGGGTCAGTGGAGTTCAGCAAAATCATGGTCTACTGTAAAGTCAAGCTGTGATATCCTTATTTTATATTTAGCCAGAAAAAATAACCACTCTTATCAGTGAAAAAAATCTCTTTAAATAATTTGTGTAGTATATAGCCTTCTAAAAAGTGTAAATCTATTTTGTAAAAAAAGAAAATAAGAATTAAAATGGGTTGAAAAATAAGAAAATGGGTTAATAATGAAAAAATGGTGGAAAAGGTGGTGAAGTTGGATCTTAAGAGTAGCAGAAATGGGTTGGAAGTGGCAAAAAATGGGCATAAATAGTGGTAAAAGAAATTTAGAAAGTGGCTGAAAAGGCTTAAATTGGCAAAAATTATTGGAAATCTGGTGAAATGTGAAGAAAATCAATATAAAGTGGCAAAATATTGCTAACTGAGAAAGACAAAATGGGCAGATATTGGCAGAAATTAGTCAAACTGGCAAAAATGGGCATATTAGATGTTGATTTACCTCAATTGGCCTCGCCAGCATATATTGGCAGCAGCAAGTCAACGGTCAAACCATCCTCTCCCTTTAGGTGCTTGATACCAGAGTTAAGAGCCCACTAAGGGCATGCCTCTCCACCTCACCGGCTAAGCGGAAAAAACATAATAGTCTTGACATTTCAGCGGTGACCAAGGCCTCCCACTTGTTCTCCATGAAGATGGCACTAAATTTCTTCTTCTGTGCTCTCATACAGACTGGCTACTTGGCAGCCACGATGGACAATACTCCACCTGCCATGGCTGGCCATGCTGAGACTAGAGCAAAGTCGTAAATAGCCAAGGCAGGCCATGTCCAGGTGTGTCAGGCCACCCCTGGTGTGGGTTTGTACATAGAAAACAATGGGGCCGTTCATTTGGATGCACGCCAGATAGCAAGGTTTGCTTTGGGCTTGAGTGAAATTTTTAGCTGTTGGTATTAATGCATTATTATGACTAATTAAGGTCTATAATTTGTGCATTTATTTTTGAAATTACAATTAATTGCATACTTTTTATCCCTTTCAGCACACTTTATTTAAGCCACTGCTGCATCTCCCTGCAGCCACAGTGATGTCAAAAAAGTCTACTACTACCCCTTAATGTCCCATTTTACTTTAAAAAACTCTTAGGCAGCTCAGTGGACTAGTCAATAGTCATCTGCACCTTGTGTTATCAAGAATTTACATTTGTTCTGTTCCCTTAGTTCCCTTTTCAATCCATAACAAAGTCCTTTTCCTGTTGGTAAGCTTGCGTCTTAAGTTTCCATCTAGCTGGACTTCCTCATATTCTTTCTTTAAATGAAAATGAAACAGTGGCATTTCAAAATAGGCTGATGAAACGTGATTAACCACAGAAATTCTGAGATTAACCAAAGTTAAAATGTGTAATCATTTGACAGCTCTAGTTTGAACTGAAAGAATTGAAACCCTAACCCTAACCCCCTCTATTAAAACTGTCATATTGCTCTGTCTCTGTCTAATAACTTTAATTCTGTTCAAGTCATTTCAAATGTTAGTAATTTTACATGAATATTAATTTTGAAAATAATGTCATTTAATCTTCATATTTATTTCAAAGCAGTCACACTCCTGATATGATTTCTCATGAGAAGAATAACTGAAATGTGTCTCCATCATTGCTGCCTTAATGGTTCTATTATCAGCATCTGTAATGGTTCCCTCGGTCATGTGTAGTAAATTGACTTGTGTTTAGAGCTATTGCAATTAAAGCAAACCATTTCTCTACCCTTGCATTTGCTGCTTTTTGTAAAGTAAGAGCGTCTCATTCTGCATGAAGTTTTCATCACTTAAAAAAGCAGCAGACATAAGAAAACTCAGTCTACTTCTGTGTCTCTAACAGGCTGAGATCATCCTGCTGCACCTCAAACATGTTAGAGACGCTCTGCCTGTGCAGCAGACTGTGACTGAGTAGAAATGACAACAACCGTCAATTAAAGTAAATTTATTGCAGAAAAAAATATAAGATGCATGAGACGGCATTGCAAACAGATGCAAAATGTTTTGAAAATAGGCTTTTACACAGATGCTATGAAACATGATAAACAGATTTTAAAGTATGAAAAAGTTAAACCGATGGTTTTACTATACAAATGAACCAACAGACAATATGCCCAAGTCAAACTTCACTAATCTGGATAAACTTTTCTGTTTTTCATTAAAGGAAATTTTTTCTTTTGTTTTACTGGCAGGGTAATTTAGTGCACCTCAGGTTTTTATTTGTTTTTAATGCTAATATGTATTATTGTTGTTTTTGCTTGTAATCTCCACTTGAATAGAGCTCAACGGTTTGGATCTGTAAGTTAAATCCCATTCATTTTCTCCATAGTGGATTTTATTATCTACTATAATGTTATAATCATCCAAGCCCCCTGTGTGTGAAAAGATGGAATTACTCCTCTAGTAGATAAAAGTTCGTAAATTAACCTTGCTCTGCCAAAGTCATTGTTTATTCGTGATCTTGGGGAAACAAACTACACTACCCACAATCCCAGAGAATTACAGCAGGTGTTTTCACAGTTCATTCCCATGACAGCGCCATAATGGCACTTCTTTGTCTTTACGCCTTGCCACATTCATTCTGATACTGAGACGGTGTGACGTTACGTGTCCCCGTCTGTCGATTCACATCAGCTTTGCAGAAGCTCCACATACAAACAGTCAGATATGCACATGCACGGCGCTCCGTTCCCCTGATGGCTCAGCTGATCACGCTTCCCCTCCTATTGAGCCTCTGATACTAACATTGAAGGCAAAACGGAAACACCTCATCCTCCTTTACGCCGCCATGGCAGTCATAGTGAAGGTGAAAGTTACATCTCAGGAGTGAGAATATCAAGGCTTCAAACAGCGCTGTGACTTGGGCTAAACACGACTCTGTTAGCATGCAAATCTTTAGCAGCCTTAACTTAGGCTGCTGGCTATTTATGACAGCAAAATACATCGTTTATGTATCTTAGTATTGTATCTATTTTTGTCATTTGTGCTGCTTTTGATCTGTACAGAACTTTGGTCAACTCGGGGTGTTTTAAATGTGCTTTATAGATACAGTTTGAGTTGAGTTGAGTTGATCGTAAAAAACACTCTTATCCATAAACCGCAATATATGCCAACATAATCATTTACAATATAAACACTATGTTAAAGATGGATGTAGAAAGAAGGCCCATGTACATTTACAAAGTCTGAAAATCAATCAGTCAGTCGAGGTAGAAAGTAACTAATTACATTTACTCAGATTACTATAATTGAGTTGTTTTTTGGGGGATACTTGTACTTTTTGGAGTACATTTAAAATTTTACTTTTACTTCCACTTAAGTAAATCTTAACCAGACTAACTGTACTTTTACTGGAGTAAAATACTCTTACTTTTTCTAGTTGTTAGTACATAGTAAGAGAATGATTCCATCACATCCCTGAACAGCAAAAAACAGGAGTGTTGATACCTCAGGGTTACATATTTTAAAGTTGATTTTAACTCCTAATTGACAGAGTTGATCCACCTGTGTTAGTTCAACTCTGTAAGGAGTCAGTTGATCTAAGCTCCGCCTACTACCATTTCAAATCTGTGTGTATGTGTGGGTGAGGTTTCCCATCATTAACTGTGTTTGGATGTTTCCTGATGTTCAGTGATCCCACCTGGGGTTCTTTCACTCATGTTTCTGGTGGATTGTTGTTGTTGACACATTTGCACCATGGATGAAGTAATCCACTGAGTTTGAGTTCCTGCCTGTAACTTTAGGTGTTCTTTGAGGGTGCAAAGTGCATATTCTTCATCACTATGCATTGCCTGCTTTGTTTTTGACAGAGGAGACCCACAAGACCACAGATTTTCTAGATTTTTAGTGGTTCTCAACTGGTGGGTTGGGACCCAAAAGTGGGTCTCAAAGCTCTTTTCAGTTGGTCAAGGATAAGCGCCTGGGAAAAAATGCACCAAATCTTCTGTGAGACTCTTGAAAAAAATCAGCTTGTTTTGTCCTTTATTGCTAGTTTTGTGGTTTCTTTTTTTACCACCTGAGGTCCAAACTCTACTATTTTTTTATTAAATTAATCTGATTGACCAGAAAATATCCAAAGTTTGGGTCACAATTCCTCTTGAGGAGCTTATGGTGGGTCCTGAGAGCTAGAGCTACTGCAGCTCTTAGAAACACTTTGGACTTGAGATACTTGGTGGATTTTGTACAAGTAAAAAAAGGTGTTTATATATCAGTGTCAGCTGGAATCAATTTAGAAATATCAGCACATCAGCAATCATCCAATATTCTGCAACCCTAGTTATTTTATTAGACACAAGAGCTGAGTCATTGTTGACCCTTGAAGGGGCGAGTGCACAGGAAAGAGCGTGAAAGACGGCAACAGATGCTCTGCATAATTAAGCAATTTTTTTCTCACATAGTTTATACACCTGCCCATCAGGTTACTGGGGATCTCTCCTGCTCACCAGTTTCCACTGATCTTTCTCTTTCAGCCCGCTGAGTTTCCGCCTGCAGAAATTAAAATCAAATCAAAATCCCTTTCTCTTGCAGCTAGGATAACAATTACTGAGTTAAAAAATACAGAAATGTTCCTTTAATAATGTTTATACAAGGACTTTTTTAAATATCAATGAAGAATTTTCTGTCTGTCTGGCTCTAAGTATCCTCCTGTTTTTTGAATAATGAATCAGTCTTGGTGCATAACATTGTGGTTTGTGTTTCCCTTTCAGCACTGTATGCTTCTGGGAGGAAAGAAAAGCACAGATATTCCCCTGGAGGGTTACCTCCTCACCCCCATTCAGAGGATCTGCAAGTATCCTCTGCTGCTGAAGGTACAGTCCAGCTGCTGCCCTCACGTCACTGTGCTGTCTTCTGATAATTACACCAGCTTTGTTTGACATTACACAGCCTGCTGACACGACCTAAATCTAAACTTACATGAGTCATTATGTTACAAGGATGCCGTGCAGATCATAATGCATTCAATTTGATCAACAACAGTGACTCAGTTTGATAATTCTGCCACACATTTTGGTTTGAGAATTGTGTACCTGCTGGCATTTAAGGCCCGATCTTCCCCACCTACTATTATTTTCGACTGCAGGGCTGGAAGTTTTTGGACTTCCCTCAGCGTGCTAGTTTTGCTAAAGGTCACAGAAGACTTGAAGCCTCTCAAAAACAGAAATATTTTTTATGTCCCTGCTGACAGAATGTTTTTCCTTTCCGTTTTCTTTCCTATAACCAAGGAACTGCTGAAGCGAACCCCGAAGAAGCATGCTGACTACCCGGCAGTGGAGGAGGCTCTGCAGGCCATGAAGGCTGTCTGCTCCAACATCAATGAGACCAAGAGGCAGATGGAGAAACTGGAGGCTCTGGAACAGCTGCAGTCCCACATTGAAGGCTGGGAGGTGAGAGCGAGACAGACATGAAGAGCAGGGTATCATAAAAAGGCTTGCATGTCACAGCGAGGCAATATAGAGGTCGACCAAAAGGGGAAAAGGCTAAAGCTTGCCCAAAGCTCAAAGCTTGAGAGCTGAAAGGTAGTGACATAATATTTCAGTGCACTGATGTGACATTAAGAAGGCAGAAATGAAAGACGGGTTGCATTCCTTTCTATCGCACCCTCAGATGCAGCACAGTCATAATTAGTGCAAGATTTCTGCCAAAAGAAGAACTGAAAGTCCTGCCAAAAAAATGGAAACTTACTGAAGAAATACACGACCTGCAGCTCCATCTATGCTAAGAGTTAACTGCTGCTAAAACCAAATCACTGCTCTGAGCTCAGGGGCCACAGACGGGGCTTGGGAGCCGAGCGGAGGGTCCAGTGCATTTTTCACGCCTCCCTCACCCACCACAACAGAGGCCTTGTCTTAGCCGGCACCAATGGGACAATCCACCCACTCAGGGTGCCAAGGGGGATGCCAACGGGCGGACTGCCCAATCAGAAGAGCCCTAGAGAAGCAGAGCTGGAGTCTCACATGCACAGGGAGGGTTATGTGAGGGGACCTTCGGAGGGGGAAAGGAAGAACATTGAAGGATGGAACCAGAGAGAGGGCCCCATCGGGACATCCCACTATCTGTCTGCCAGAATCTGACTCGGTTTTCCCTTTCCTTTGGAAAAATGTCAGTTTTATACTTAGAAATGTCCTCTACCGGAACTTAGCAATTTAGCTTCAAATATGCAAAATAACTACAGTAGGGCTGTGAGCATTTACGTGTTAACTGTGATGCAAGTCGGTTTCAAAATTAATGCATTACATTTTTTAAAATTGCACTTATCTTATGCTATTTTTTCCTTTTAGCGCAGTGTAGTTAAGCAAAAGTAGCAGAGTAGCTTCTTGGATGGAAAATAACACTGCTTAACCTTTGAATGCTCGATTTACCTTTTAAAAACAAGCAAAAAGACTATGAAAGCAGGCTTGCATTCAAACTGGAGGGAAGGTGCCGTTATTTAGAGACAAGACAAATTTCAATGTACAAGCAAAAAAAACAAAAATAAAAAAAAACAAACAAACAAAAAAAAAACTTTTTGGAGGGAAAATCTTGCAGCTTAATCCTTAACCATGTGTTTACGTACAGAGAAAGAAAAACTAAACTGGAACTGCTGAAAGTGCAAATACTGCCTCATGAAATGGTAATTATCAGATGCCAGTGAGTCATTTTGTACATGCACTCCTGCATGCTTCTTAATGTATGCCAGTGTATTTCACCTTTGATTCTGTCCCCTACCTCTAAGTCAGTGGTTCCCAACATTTCCCCTTTGAATACTCCTTACATGTCGCTAAGAAAAGCTGAGGCCCCCCAAGACCTATGAAAAGGCGATCCCTTTCTATCAAAAATTAACATCAATTTTAATTTTATTTTATGTTATTACCAGAAGACCCATCCATAAGTGTTTCAGTTAGTCTGCATAAATCTGATTTTAACAACTTCAGAGCAGATGGAAGCCTCCCAGCAAGGGCGTCCTGGGCCCCAGGTTGTGCACCAATGCTTTAAGTCATGTTTCAGACAATGCTGGTGTAGCAGTGCATTACTCATTTAAATAATCAAAAAAACATAATAATGTAAAATAGAAAAAGAAGCCATGTTTTATTAATCGCTGAGGGGAAATTCACAGTTTAGATGCAGTTGTTGAGCATATTACAGACACAAATATGCTGAGTTACGTGCAAACATGTACAAACATGATCCCCATGGACGTGCACTAATGGAGAGAGGGATAGCCTTGCTGCTCTCATTGGAGCGCTACCAGGAGCTGTTGGTGGTTCAGTGCCTTGCTCAAGGACACTTCAAAAGTACTGATGTTGATTTTGGCAGATTTATTTTTAATTTTAGTCTAAGATTAAATGTCTTATAGTTTTAGTCACATTTAGTCATAAAAAAACCTAACATTTTAGTCTAAACTTCTATTCCAAGCATCTATTTTTTTGCCCAAATCTGGTACCAAATCTGGTCGTGTGTCTTCTATACCCTGCCTAACCTGGGGACCCTGCTTCCTACAGCTAAGGGACAGAATAGCCATTGTATTTTGACAGATTTACCTGCAGTGGTGGAATATCACACATTTTGAATGTCCGACAAAAACTTAATTACATTTTAGTCTAGTTTTAGTCATCTTGATGAAAACTAAACTTACTTTTTGTCAGTTTTAATCATCACAGATCTACTTCTGTTAGTCTTAGTCTAGTTTTTGTCATTTAAAAAAAGGCTGTCGACGAACATTTTTAGTCATACTGTTAGTTGATGAAACAACACTGATACTCAGAAAGTGGACTGGCATCTCTCCAGCTACCTGGCCAAAGTCCAGATATGAACCGGCGACCCTCCGATTCCTAGCCCACGTCCTTACAGACTGATCTCCTGCTCAATGTAATACATTTTAAAAATTGCAACAATTCAAGCCAATCAAATAAAATTTTATCTATATTTATTTGCATTCTTTTTTTAATCCCGGATCAAGACTTTAGTGTAGGCTTATACACTTAATTTTTTTAATGCATATTAATTGAAGCTTACATATAAGATTGAAATGCAGTTAATCACAGTTAAATGTCAAAATCCAGCAATTAATCCAGATTAAACATGTAATCTTGCAAATTCGGTTAATTTAATAGCCCTAATTATTGATCCATTAGATCTGTTGCTGTAGCTGCTTCCCACTCTAGTTTAACATGTTACTCTGTTACAATACCAGAATTTCTAACTTCAGTATGGCATCAGTAAACGTCATGCCTTTTTTGATACCATGGCAACAAATAAAAAATCCTCAGCCCATTTAGACCCAAGCCCGCCCAAAAAAGGCCATCTTAAACTTAAATATTGCTTGAAAACGACTTCCCAAACCTGCACAGTTGCACAAATGTATTCCAGTGAACCGTGTTACAGTTCATCAGTCAAGGGACACAGATGCTGCATCAGGTCTTATATACAAGAACGCTGCATCGAATCTGAGTTTAGAATATATTTGAAATTGCCTACTCTCTATAATGGACTTATCCCCATCCTTTGCACCTGTTTTATGCAAGATGTAGTTATTTCATAGTTTAGCCACTTTAAGCACTGCTGAAATCATCCAAACTATTGAAGATTTTTTTACAGCCATAATACAAAGACAAGAACAAAGAAGAGGACAGTTAAAGACAAAAACTCAGTCAGTTAATGAGGCGAAGATATAGAATAAAAAACACATAAACAAGAAGATCGGAGATAAAATAATAAATAATAAATAACAACAAGAAGGCTGAGAATTAAATTAAAGTCTTAGTTCCTCTATTTTTCTATATCAAAGGTTTCTGAGCCCTAGCAGCGATATATTGACAGTAAAAGATCATACAGAATATTTCTGGGTCCCTCCTGGGTTGAATGATTAATTCTGTGTTTTTTATACATTTTAATGCTTTATGGATTAGCTTGCATCATATCCCCCATCCTGTTTGTACATCACAAGATTGACACCAACTGTGCCAAATGAATTATCCTGTTTTTTTGGAGCAAGAAATTTGGAGATGATCAATTGTTTTAGTGCTCTTTGTAAATTTTTTTGAAGCAAGTATCAAATATTATTCTGATAACGATAGATTTTAAGTGTTGTGACGTAAGTTGAACAGAAAATAAGTCTAAAGATGTCATTGTAGTCTCTTGGCACTAATTTCAGGCATTTACACTAGATGATTTACTGCTTGGTTTGACATAATTATATACAATGGAAATACCATGATAATGATGATGCAAGCCTTATGTAAGCAGTATTGCTGTCAGTCCCTTTCTAAGGGAACGCGGGGCACGTTTGAGGGTTTTTGTGGCTGAATTGCATAAACATGATCGATAACTGACTCATGTGGTTCTTTTGTTTCAGCTTGCATCCATAACTTTAGCCAAATTTTGCTCTAATATAAAGGCAAAGGCTCAAGAAGAGTATCATATCTGCTGGCAAAGGCAGGCAATTTCTCCATTCTCTTCATCTGAACCACTCAGCAGAATCTTGGTAAGGCAACCCCCCTCCACCCAGCAGAGCCTCCAACCTTACAGCATTAGTTCTGCTCCTCTTTCCTCTCTGCAGCCACTCTTCTGGATAATCACCTCCAGCCTTAATGGATGGGGACTCCGGTAGTGCAGAATCAGGCCCAGATGCATTACATCTGCCCAGACACTCCATGCACATACCAGCACCAGGACACATATATTCTTAAACATGAAAAATGCATGAAAGCACATGGTGCAAAACATGGACCAAGCATGAACTCTGAGTTCTCAGACACCCATACCCCCCCTCCTCAAGCTGGGTGCAGTTTACGTGAGGTTGAATTGATCGTCTGAAACACAACCCCCCCTTCTTAGACTCTGCTGGCATGCACCTTTTTAGAAAAGATTCATTTTTCTCTCCATGAACTCTGCGGCAATGAACATCCATCATGAATGTACACTCATGGGAATCAATTATGGACACCCGAGCGTGGGTGTGGTCAAAGGGGGGTTTCCACAGAGGCTCTCTGGTGGACCTTTGTTAAAAACATCAGAGACAATGCTTGGGTCTTTCCTCTAATGTATATGTGTGCCTTTAGGGAGATGGTGGTCAAGGCTTGCTTGCCAAGAGAGGGGGAGGTAGGGATCGTCCGTGGCCCACATATGGGTGTGTTTAGTTCCGGTTGATTTGGAGGGGAATGATCCGTTTAACAAAGAGTAATGAGATGTCTTTAGTTTAATGCTTTAGTAACTGTGTTTTGACAGTTTTGGCAGGCAGCAAGTTTACCTTCTGCTGCTCCTGGACCCTGTAGAGTTATTGAATTAAATCCTCTTGTATCCTGCTTTAAATTTGATGAAATAAATAAATGTGTAGTTGAAGACTCAGGCAGGAGACAGTGATGATGCTTACTCGTGCTTGTTTCTGCAGCTGTGAAAGAGATTTTTGTTCCCTAGAATGAAATGTGAATAAATGAAAGTTGATTTTCCTCTTTTAGATTTATTAACTAGCTTTATATCAGAGGGACTGTGAATAAAAGAGGGAATCAGAAAAGGAGACATATGGGAAGGGTGCCCAGGGTCAGAGTCAAAGCTGGCCGCCACTTCAAGGACTGTAGCGTCTGTACATGGAGAGCGACGAACTGTTGGGCCAAACGGCACCAGGAAAGGGATTTTCTAAATCTAATGATGCCAAAGTTATGTTTGAAATCCAGAAACTTTGTGGAGAGGTTAATTTGGTATTAGCTGTGGTCTGTTTACAATCCTCTTTCTAAAAGCTTCAGATTGATAACAATAGCTGAACAGTTTTGTTTTACACCCAAACCGTAGATTTAAACATTCTTAGTCCATTTTCACACCTAACCTGTTCAGTTTGACTAAATCAAAGTTGACTCTGCCACCTCTTCACACTTTTTTTTGCCAATTTTTGCCACTCTAAATGATTTTTTTCCCACTTCTTGGCCATTTTTGTAATGTTTTTACCACTTACCGGCTATTTTTGCCACTTCTTTTTTTCATTTTTTTCCCCTCATTTTTGCCCCATTTTGCTAATTTTGGCCACCTCCTCAAACTTTTGCTAATTTTTGCCACTCTGCATTTTAATCACCAAACACTGGCCACCAAAGAATGTTAAAAAAACGAAGGCAAAGCTGACAGATTTTCTACATGAATTTGGATGGATAAGAAGGACATGGTTCAGAAGTATTAACATGCATCTACTCCTGAACTCTCTTGAGAAGCACCTTTCTTAACTCCAGTGTATAAAAATATTACGTTAAGCTGCAGATGTGCCTCATTTTTGGACTCTATATTCTTCATACAGTGATGAATGCAAGCAGTACAAAATTAGGACTATCAGTGTTGATGCCTAAATTGCAATATCACATTTTAGTCTTTAGCTGTAGTCCAAGCATTTATTCTCTTGCCTAAATGTGGTGCCAAATCATGGTAGTGTGTTCTCTGCACCCTGCTAAACCTGGGGCCCCTGCTTTCTACAGCTGAGAGACAGAGAATATGCAGATGCATTGTATTTTGACAGATTTACCAACAGTGGAGAAATATCACACATTTTGAATGCCTAATTATAAATACAAATTATTATTATATTATTATTATTGTATTATAATATTATTATTATTATATTATTATAAATTAATTATAAATGACTGAATAAACACTTTACATTGTTTCAGCTCTGCTAGTCCACTGTGATGATGGTTAAAGCCCTGTTTCTGCGGTTTCCCTGTCCTTTGCTCTGCTTTGTAAAGATGGCTTTGTTTTTCAGTCCTTGCAGGTTGTGGTCTGTTTGATTCCTTTAAGTACGACTTGATCACTTCCTGTGAAGGTTAAAGCTTACAAAGAGATGCACCAGTAATAATGCCTCTTTAGTATTATCATGACGTGGCCTTTGTATCAGCTTTCATCACATTTTTCTGCTCTTAAAATACAAACATAGAGAGCATTTCATCATGTTTTACAGCAGAGATCACAGCGAGGCTAAAGAACTTCCACATACAGTCGGTAGCTCTCTGTGTACTTCCTTCCTTTTTGCATATACAGCTGTATTTTTTATGTGCGTGGATGTATTTGTAGCCTGGGTTTACCTCCTGAGAAGAGGACATAAAGGCGTTGTTTGTGCCTAAAACAGGAGTCCCAAAGGTAACAGCTTTGTAGGACTACACTGGTCCTTTTTACATTTAGGGCAGGCTTTTAGTGCCTGTAGAAAGTATTAACCCTCTCTTCACCCTCATGGGCAATTTAATTTGGCTTAATATTTTTCATAAATATTTACATCCTTTAAATTAGTATTTAGTAGATACACCTGTGGCTCCAATCACTACTCTTAGTCTGTGTGGATAGGTCTCAATCAGGCTCGCACATCTGGACTCTGCTTATTTACTCCATACTTTTTTGAAAAACTGCTCAAGCTCTGTCAGGTTGCACAGGGATCTGGTGTGAACTGCCCTTTTCAAGTCGTACCACAAATTATTTTTTGAATCAAGGTCTGGGCTTTGACTCGGCCACTCTAGAAGATTCACCTTGTTGTCTTTATACCATTTCTGCGTAGCTTTCTCTGTGTGCTTCGGGTCGTTATTTAGTTGGAAAATAAATCTTCACCTGAGGGGTAGTTCTCTTGCAGACTCAATAAGATTATCTTCCAGGAACCTTTTACCCTCTAGGTTTAGATGGATTAGATTTAAGATTAGATTTTAGATTTAGGACAGCATAATGTGAACCATGGCTACTATAGACATGTCAGTACCCCACTTTTGTCGTTTTTGAAAAGAAAACAACTCAGTGCCATTCTTTGTTCTTCTTTAAACGAAGAAATATCATCAAGTTCTGATAAAAGTGGCGCCTTAGCAGCATCCACGCTAATCTCTTCCACCATATCTACGCCAGCTTCTTGTTGCTGCTTGCTTACATCACGACTCCACCATGCCCGAAAGTACTCCCCCTCATAGCTTATTGGTCCTGTCACTTCCTAAACGGGCCCAAACGGTTCAGACGGGAGCTTTGCAAGATGGATTCACCAGTGAGAAACACGGAAATGGGTGTATCCATCTGCTTTGCTAGGTTATTTTGACAGAACTCAGTGTAGGACAGCTAAAATTTGGTCTTCATCTCAAAGTAAGCATTTAACTTGTGTGTGTGTCCTGGAGTGGAGGTCAACATTTTAACATCACTGTTGCACAATAAGGCCAGCAATGAATTGGTTAATCCCAGCAACTCCATGTCCTGAAATGTGAAGTCACTGTTATCATCATTGGAGTCTGGTGGCTTTGAATAGAATAATGTCTCAGCTGTTTCTATTAAAAGATGAAAGCATCTACTTTTATAACCAGGTCTGTCTCTTGGGATTCTTTCCATAATATTTTTAGACACTCCAAATAGCATCTTGAGCCTCTAAGAGGCAGAGAAACAGCTTTTAAAACATCTATGTAGATGAGGTCCATTTATTCCAACAGAAAGATCACAATTATTACAGGCTTTCTTACAGCTCCCCATATATATTGTGGAAAAGTAGCAAGCTATCTCTGCATCGATTAGTCAATAAGAGCAAAACACAGGACCAAAGTTCCAACATGCAAAATTCTTCTTTGATAGTTCTGCACGTTTGCATCGAGTTTCCATTAAAGTTGGGTGGGGAGCGGCTGTGTTTACTCTTTCCGATCATTGAGGATGAAATGAAAACAAACTGTTTAAAATGTCAAAGTGGAATTTCACATTGTCTCACCAAGGTTGTGAACCCTTCAAGTTTTGATACAGACAACAATGTTTTCCTCACATCTCCTAAATTTAGCCCGACTGTTATCAGTGCGCCCACGTTCTGCTCAGATAAGACAAAATATGTTTGCAACACATGAGCATGAAGGCTGTTCACAGCGGATAAAACGGCCATGTGAAGTTTTGTAACTCTCGTGTTGTTACAGTGATAATGTAGCTTATTCCTGCTGTTTTGTGTTTTTTTTCCTTCAGGGAACAAACCTGACAGATATTTGCACAGAGTTGCTGCTTCACGGAAATCTGCTCAAAATCTCAGCTGGGAACATCCAGGAACGGATCTTCTTCTTGTTTGACAACCTTCTGGTTTACTGCAAGAGGAAGTCCAGGTGAGAAAGTTCTGGTTCATATCTGCCAACGCTTTTGACTTGTGAAGCACCAAGAACCATTTTGACCAACCTTGTCAAACCAGTGTGATAAGGTTTACTGATTGGTTTCTTATGGTTTGATATGGTAAACCCTAATCTTGCTCATGTTTGCACAGCCAACGGTGGAGTGCCATAAAAACCATGTGGTACTGATTGGTTATTTTGTTGCCTTTCCCATATTTGATGATGGAAATGCAAGTGGTTTCCAACTGTACCAAACCTCTAGTACCGCCAATGAAGAACAATCTTAATGCTTCAGCATGCTAAGACATTTTGGACAATGCTATGCTTCCAACTTTGTAGCAACAGTTTGGGGAAGGCTCTTATCTATTCCAACATGTCTGTGCCCCAGTGCACAAGGCAAAATATATAAAGACATGGTTTGATGGGTTCAGAGGAAGAACTTGACTTGCCTGCATAGAGCCCTGACCTCAACCCCATCAAGCACCTTTGGGATGGAACTGGAACATAGTGTGAGCCAGGCCTTCTCAGCCAAAATCAGTGCCTAACCTCAGAGTGAATGGGCAAAATTTCCCTCATAAACACTTCAAAATCTTGTGGAAAGCCTCCCAAGAAGAGAGGAGGCTGTTATAGCTGCAAAAGAACTCCATATTTAAGAACATGTATTTGAATACAGCCAGTTAGGGCTGAATGATTTGCAAAAATAATCTAATTGCTGCTCAACTGTATTTATTGAAGTTTCTCATCAAAACTACATTTTCCTATTTTTATGTGACATTCAAACACATCATAATAAATAGAATACAGTCATCTAATTTACTAAGGTTACCTGAACGCATCATATTTTCCATCTTCAGCTTGTAAAGTTTGTTAATTAACTTCAATTTTGTCAATTCCACTGTGGATTCCTACACTGGATTAATATTTTTAACAAACAGGACTTGCTCAAAGTTTTGGAGCACTTTTCAGCATTTATCTGAGCAACTGAAGAAGAAAACTGTCCTGAAGCATCTGAAGAGAGTGGTATGACCACGGCTTTATCCCATGTTGTTTTTAGCGTCTTTGCTAACATTAGCAAAGATCTTTTTTGCCCGAAGGTGGAACTTCAGACTTGTTGTGCTTGGTGTAAAGACAGTTCATCACTGCAGCATGTACCCACAAATTTGGTTTTATCTTAACTAACATTCTTCAGCTTTTTAAAAAGAAAATTACCGTTAAGCAGACCTGGGCCTGTCTCCTCACTCGTCACTGCTGGCTGTGTCTGACCCTCTCACCTCTTCACCCTCAGGCACGTAAACATCCACACTGGAGGACTACGGGAGGAAGTTGTGGTCAAACTTAGTCATATGATTCAAATGCGTTGAATGTGTTAAAGTTTCAAGATTAATCACAAGAGTTAACACGTTAATGTTAACAGCCCTAATTGAAATTTAATCTAATTTGCGATTGATTACCCAGTCCTACAGTCATTACAGTCCCTGTTGGTGTAGTGGTCAGGTGGCCAAATACTTTTGTCCATATAGTGTATGTTAACCATGAAATCAGTGTGCTCAAGCTGTCTGCCTGGACTAGTGTTGGTTCATCACTTATCTTAGTGCACATTTGATGTATGACTTCAGTTGTGCTTATATGTATTTTGAAGTCCAGTTTTAGTTGACTGACACAATAAAAAACTTTATAAATATGAATATAGACAACTTATTCCTGCTGCATTAGTGCTGCACTATTCATCAAATTGCAATAGTGATGTGATAATTGAATTGAATAAAAGGTTACAGGCATTTATTTAAAATAGTACTTGAAAGGTTTCAACAGTGCCATCATTGCGTTTTGTTGAAATGCCTTTATTTTGAGAAAGGGAAAAGCTTCAATATTTTTGGAAAATGTGGCATTATTTGGAAAGCAGTGCTATAAAAACTCTTAGTGTTGTATGTTTTAATGCTACTTAATATTTGTATGTTTTAAGTTTAGAAGTTCACACTTCAAAACCATCATTATTTCTCCTCATTTTCCTTGACAACCAAGCAAGTAGACTTCTGATAGAATTCTATTATAATCCCAATTGCAGATTGCAATATTGCCCTGTCCAATTTTAAACACACATTATGACTAAATCATGCTGCATTAAGCTGCTTTAAAGATTGTGTTTGAGGAAATTTCTGCACCAGCCTTGATGTTGATAATGATGTTGATCAGACCAGTCAACAATGCAGTAGCCTCCACACTGGTGGGTCAAGAAGCAAGAACAGTAAAAATACTGCAAAAACATTTCTGTTGACCAACTAGACATAGAACATTTGCAGCCAATTTCCCCATTTCAGCTTTTTATTATGCAAGAAAACCCAAACAGCTCCCTGTTTCTGCTGCACCCATCACTGCATCTGCATGAATATGGACGTGTTAGAGACAGAAATTCCTTTCACTCTGGCACCAGCGGATGTTTTTTCCTGCTGAGAGTAACCGCAGTGTTGTCCCATTTCCTAGGGTTTCTGGAAAGAAGTCCACCAAGAGGACCAAATCTATCAACGGGCCCCTCTATGTGTTCAGAGGCAGGATCAACACGGAGGTGATGGAGGTGGAAAATGTGGAGGATGGAACAGGTTTGTGTTTGCCCGGCACAGTTATGTTTGGAGAATGCCTGTGTCTATTCATGCAACTGTCTCACTCCTGGGAGTTTTATCATTCGTCATGAGTTTTTGATAATTTCTGAGGTATTTTTTTTGTGTTTTTCTGTGTGGTTGATGGGAAACACAAGCTTTAAAATTTAAACGTCTTTGTATATAAACCTCAGAAACTGTTGGTTGGATATGAATCAGGCACTTGTTGACAGTTTGGGTGGAGTATCAAACCTGCACCTGGTTTCAAACAGGATGTAGCATGCAGCCTCACGTACCACCTTTTCAAATCAGCTTCTCAGTCATACGGTGAGGTGTTGATACAAATCTGAAGTGCAAAAACCTGAGATAGGTGACGAAGCCAAGATGCTTGCTTATTGGTGGAGATACTGTGCCAGAGCTCAACGTCTCATCTATGGGCCTGCAGCCATACAGACTTCAGTCATCTTTTTGCTCTTGTGGTTTGTTGGTGAGGCACCTCGCTGGGCACGGTATGAGCAGTATGCTTGTGTAGAAACACTTTGTCTTCCTCTCTCTCACATGTTTCCTCTTTTTTCTCTCCCCTATGTGCTGGCAGAGTATTTTGCAAGCTCACATGACCTTTTTTTCTGCATGCTGGCTGTCACATTTAGGCCTCTGAAGGGGAAACCACAAAGAAAAACATGCCTTATTCTCAGAACTAAGTGGTCCCATACTGAAAACACACATATGTATGAACTCCAAGAATAAGGCTAATCTGATTATGAAGTGTGAAGATGTCAAATGTGGGAGTACTAGGTGTTATCTAACCTGAATAGGCTTGAATAAAAACTTTGAGTTTCTGCTGAAAAATTATATGATAACTGCTTAGCTAACACCTGCTCCAAAATTTAAAATGATGACTTGGAGGGAAAAAAGTATTCTATCTTTAATGACCAGGGTTTGAAATAAGCACCCGTCTTCTTCAAAATAGGGCGGGGTATCATTAGGGTATTTTCTGATACTGGGGCTAAATCAATACCTTTTAAATAGTGCCAGTGCCTAAATGGTGAATTAAAGCTGTCTCAGCACCATATAGGATTGAGATGAATGTCTTAAAATGATGCCAATAGAAAATAGGAACATACAGCATACCAAGATGAGGCCTCTACACCTGTGTTATATTTTGGTCCTGTAGGACCAGAAACAGGGACAGAATCAGAAACAGGGATGAGAGAGTGGGGGAGGGAATGGGGGAGAGACATGTGAGAAAAAGGGCCACAGGCTGGGCTTGAACGTAGGATGATGGCATACATGTGGCGACACCTAACCACTAGGCCATCTGAGTGACACAACTACCTTTAGTGTTAACTCTTGAGAATGATGTGTTTTTAATCAATGTTTTAAAGCACATTACCAGGTTTGGGCTTGGAGCTTTCAAAAACTTGTTTTTCTATCAGTATTGGCTAAAATGAGATAGAAAAATACAATCAATCAAAATCCAATACTGTGCATCCGCAGTACAAAGAAACAAAAGATTTTGAGAAAATGTAGGAAATGTGCTCATGTGGACTGCCGTTGTTGTGCAGTACATTCTGCGTAGTGATGCCAGCTGGTTGCACTGATCTTCCTCTAAAGCAGTGGATCTCAACTGTTGGGTCGAGACTAGGGATGCATGATATTAACGGTCTGGTATCGACAGATATTGGCTTAAAGAGACAAATATCGGTATCGGCAGATATCAAAATTTCAGCCGATATTTACATCTGATATTTTGCCTGTGTATTTCAGCATACATCAGCTATAGATTTTGTCCATATATTAATAAATGAGTGAATTTTTAGGTTGAACCAATAGAACTATATCAGTTGAGGTCTTTTTCTTTATTTATCCTCATTTTTTAAACTTTAAAATGTTTTTAAGGACTAAAGTTTGTTTCCTTGGTCATCCTCAAACCTTAGAGTGTGTCCAAAAGGACTGAAATATCTTGTCCAGAAGCATATTTAAATATCGGTATTGCCTAAAATGAATCTGTAAATATTGCCATATCAGATATTGGCAAAAATCCAGTATCAAGCATCCCACCCAAAAGTGGGTCACAGAGCAGTTTTCAGTGGGTCACAGCTAGGTGTCTAAGAAAACAATGGTGGCAAAAGTCCTGAAGTCCTTATTGGACATGCAATGATACCTTTTATTTTACCATGTTTTGCTGTGAAAACAGGTAAATTTAAATGTTTGATCTCTGTTTTTAACTAACGTATCTCCTCTTCTTGCAATAAATGGCTACTTTTTACTATGATAATGAAGTAATTTCACAACTTCTCTGGAAAATTGGCAAAAATTGACAATGATGTGGAAAGAGGGTATAAAATTTGTCAGTTTTGTCCTCTTTCATTTTCATATCAGGTGTTTTGGTCCAATCACGTACCAAACAGCAACATGTTCCACTGACTAAATGTGGCCTGTGGGAAATGTTTTGGAAACTTGGGTCGCAATCTGTCATAAAACAGACTGGTGGGTCCTGAGGCTGCTCTTAAGGAGTGTTCTCCTTAACGCCTTTTTAATTTGAACTTAAGTGGGGTTTGAGTCAAAAGGACAAGAAAGATGTGGTGAGAGGAACAATGCAACCATTTGACATTACTATCTAGCATATTACATGCTAATGAAAAAAACCCTAATTACAAAAAAGTAGAGACGTTTTGTGAGATGATAATGATTGCAGTGATTTCCAAATCCTTTTCAGCCTGTATACAATTGAATACAACAGAAAGGCAAGACTCTTCATGTTCAAACTTTATCGTCTTTTGGAAATATAGACATATTCTTAATTTGATCCCTGCAACATATTCCAAAAAAGCTGGGACAAGTGCCTGAAAAGACTGGGAAAGTTGTGGAAGGCTTAAGAACTCCTGAAACAATTCCCAGGTTAGTAGGTTAATTGTTAGTAGCTGATAGTACCATGACTGTGAATAAAAGGAGCACTCCTGAAAGGCTTAGTCATTCAGAATCAACAAAGGCGTGAGGTTCCTGACACTGAATGTGAATGCCTCAGGTATTTTTTTTTTTTTTTTTTTTTTAACATTTCACAACTTTCTAAGTCTTTTCTTGCCCATGTCCAAACTTTTGTGGAACATGATGCAGGAATCAAATTTTGAGTGTGTTCTTTTCCCTAAGAAAGCATTAAAGTTGATCACTTTGAACACTGAATAGCATGTCTTTAATCTAATATTGGTTGAAAATGAATAGAAAAATCTTAAGTTATTCACGTATGACACAATGTCCCAACTTTTTTGGAATATATGTTTGTATTTTTTAAACTTTTTAGTGTCTGCAGTATTGTTGAATCCACAACCTTGGTGTCAAGCAGATGAAAAAGTTAATTTTCCGCCTCTCTGACTGACTCATCCGCCTCTCCCTCCTGATAAATACCACCTTAAAAGATCTCAGCATGCGCTTACATAAGATTTCCTAGAATCCATCTTTTCCCTCCCAGTGGTTAAAAAGAGCCTCGACACAGTCGTATTTTGCTCCTCTCTCCCACAGATCAGCAGGAGCTGCTCCCTGCGGGGCCCTGGAGTATCAGATCTATTTATATGACCTTTGAGTGTGAGACTAATGCACCCCATTACCAGTGGCCATTCATTATTCAGGAGCAGCTCACCTGCAGCTAAATGGATGATAAAATTAGAGCCGGGGTACGAGGAGGGCTTTTGTTGAGTCAGTGGAAAGATGGTTTCTTACTGCTCTCAGGGTGCATCGCGTTTATCTTTTTAATTGGCTTGTAAATCATCTCTCCAGCGGTCAATCCTCTTTAGAGATAACTTTAATGTTGACTTATTCACTCGTAATTTGATTACGCTAATTACTTCCTTTCTTACCACTGAGGTCAGCGTTAACAGGGTCTGTGGTTTTTATCCCACAATCATGAAAACAAACTGAGAAGGACACAAACGTTCAACATAAATGGTGACGTAAAGAGATGACTTCATGGAGGTTCGTTATCTGTATCCTTAAACCCTAAAGGCCGCTCTCATGCAGGCCTGACACGTTTATAACAGAGTGGGTGGTTCTAACTTTAGAGAGCGCCTTAACCAGGAATAAGTTATCAACATGAAACATTAAAAAAGTGAGATGAAGATTAGAGAGAGTACACCCGGATGTGACCCTTTCACTCATAGTGGTCACTAGAGTGAGAAACTTATTAAGAAACATTTTCTACTTAATGTTTCTTACAATTTCTTTCACATAAGCCACTTTATTACACATTAGCAAGCCTTCCCATACACCAGTGGCTCTCAACCTTTTCAGCCTGGGACCCAAAAATAAAGGTGCCAGAGAAAGGGGACCCCCACTGTACCTGAAGGTAGTTTAACACAGACATGAATACTCAAGAATAGTCATGTTCAGACAAGACCACCCATAAGGGGATGAATGGGAGAGCTTCATCTGTTAAGCAGTGATATCCATATTTTATGTTTAACCGGAATAATAAAAACTCTTATGAAATATATAAATAAATGAATAAATAATTGGAACTATATATATATGTAATTCTAGTTATTTATTTATTTAGTATAAGAGCATAAGAGTTGCGATTCTGAATAATCACAACTCCCATGAAATAAATAAATAAATTTATTAACTAAAATGGGTTAAAAATTCCTAAAATTATAAAGTGGGCATAGAAAGTGGTAAAAGGGCATTAAAAGTGTTGGGGATGGGTTTAAGTGGCAAAAATGGGTGGAAATTTTGGCGAAATAGGAAGAAAAATTGTTTTTTAAACTGGCAAGAACGGGTCAACTGAGGCAGAAAAATAGGCAGACTGGCATATTGTCCATATTGTCAGTATGGACAAAAATGGATGTATAAAGGTGCAACACTATGAAAGTGGAAAGAATTGCTTTAGAAGTGGCAAGAGCAGGCAGAAAAAGTAATGGAAAGGGTTAAAAATGGCAAAAAAAATGTTAAAATTGGCGAAACTTGTGGTGAAATCAATGAAAATGGGTTAAAATTTGGCAGAATTGGTGTAAAGTGGCAAGTATGTAATTAAGAAACTATTTGCCATCTGGTGACCCCCAAAGAGGTCCTGTCCCCCATGTTGAGAACCACAGCCATACACTGCTACGAGTTTTACTAACATAGCCATGATTTTAAGTTTAGGGAACACTTTTTTCATAATTTCTGTTGCTGTCACTGTAAAATTATGTCTCTTTAGTTTCATTTATTATAGCATTAAAGACTTATTCATTATGCATCAACCTACTTCATTAAAATTAAAAACTAACTACCCATTCATTTCCCCCCATGCAGCGGACTATCACAGCAACAACTACACAGTGACCAACGGCTGGAAGATCCACAACACAGCGAAGAACAAGTGGTTCGTCTGCATGGCCAAAAATGCTGAGGACAAGCAGAAGTGGCTGGATGCCATACTGAGAGAACGCGAGCAGAGAGAGAGTGAGTGGCTCTTTTTAAAGCTAATTTTTGTGGCTCCTATTATTTAAGAGAATGTCAAACCAGAGATTACAGTTCTTTTCTCAGTTATCAGATTTTTAGTCTTGCTCATAAAGGCACTGGTCAGTAAATGGTTTTGGAATGACACCAATGAGTGTTTGCAATACCTTCTGGGGTTTTTGTCTTTATTTATAATGGAGTCCCCTGATTTTAATAGGTTTACATACTGGTCTTTGCATTCCTGTTTAGTGAATCTAGTTCTGCTGTTTTGAGGAATTGCCCTTCATGCTTGTGTCACCTTTAGTTTACTTGCTTTCAAATTCCCCTTTGCCAGCACACAGAAATGACCGTGACTGTGCTCCTGACCTGAATACAGCGTTTGTGTCTTACGGTTCTGTCCCACCTTGAACAACGTGCCTGCCTTTGTTTCCTAAACAGAGGCTTAGGCGTGGTGACGTTTACAGTCTGCCCGCTTGACCTGTGTGCCAAACAGATGCTGCTCCAACCATCCTCACGCTCAGAAAATCAATGCAGCTGTGATGTTGTTGTGATCAAAGCCTCTGGTGAAAAGTGACTCATTCACAAACAGCAGATGTGCTAAAAACAGCATCTCGGTCAGACGCTAAAAGGGGAAAAATTCACTCGTTAAAGAAAGTGATGTCAGTGTATTGTGCACATGTTTGATTAATCTGGGTCTATTTTAAACTCAATCAAGTGTTTGTTCCCTACATAGACTTGAAGACAGCGCATCTGTTTTCAATAATAAACTAAATGTGGAAGAAAATGAGGATTATTGAGCAGATTTTATGTCTGGAGTTAAGACCATACAGTCCACTATAGACGAGTCAAAGGGTAAAAAAGCACCACTGGTTGTAATATGATCCATTCAATGTGAGTTTAAGTTTATGTTTATAACCATATGTGCTGCAGCAGCAACCTCAGGCACAATTAAAACCACTGAAAACATTTAAATGTATATTGACCCCTTTTTTGTGCAAGAACAATGTTGGTGTGACCAGCAACAACTGCTTTGTGGAAGAGGAATTACTGTAATCATTTATATACAATTGTATAAATCTTTAAAAGTAGCTGCTCCAATATTGATCCCTGTGGGATCCCGTATTTGATGAGTTTATTTTGAGATTTGATCCTCCTTACATTTACATTGTGTAACCAATCTCTGGACTGAGAATTAGTCCTATAAGCTATCTTTAAGTAAAACATTTATGTCAGCTACACTCACTAGCCAGTTTATTAGGTACAGCTGTTCAGTTGCTTGTTAACTCAAATAGCCGATCAGCCAATCACATGGCAGGAACTTGATGCATTTAGGCATGTAGACATGGTCAAGACGACTTGCTAAAGTTCAAACTGTGCGTCAGAATGGGGAAGAAAGGAGATTTCAGTGATTTTGAATGAGGCATGGTTGTTGGTGCCAGACGGGCTGGTCTGAGTATTCCACAAACTGCTGATCTACTGGGATTTTCACAAACAACCATCTGTAGTGTTTGCAGAGAATGACTTGAAAAAGTGAAAATTATCCAGTTAGCATTGGTTGTCAGGAGGAAAATGCCTCACTGATGTCAGCGGTGGCAGACTAGTTGGAGATGATAGAAAGGCAATAACCACTTGTTACATCAAAGGTATGCAGAATACCATCTGTAAACGCACAACATGTAAAACCTTAAAGCAGATGAGCTACAGCACTATAAGACCACACTGGATGTCACCTGTCAGCGAAGAACAAGAAACTGAGGCTACAATTTGGACGGGCTCACCAAAATTGAATGACAGAAGATTGAACAAACGTTGCCTGGTGTGTCGAGACTGTGACATTCAGATGGTTAGGGTCTGAATTTGGTATAAACAACATGAAAGCATGGATCCATTATGCCTTTTATCAACAGGACAGGCTGATGGGGGTTAAATGTGTGGAGGATATTTTCTCGGTACACTTTTGGCCCCATAGCACCAAGTGAGCATCGTTTAAACGCCACAGCCTACCTGAGTATTGTTGCTGACCGTGTCCATCCCTTTATGACTCGATCTTCTGATGGCTACTTCAAGCAGTTTCTTAAACATGATGCTGAGTTCACTGTACTCCAATGGCCAAATCACCAGATCTCAATCCAATAAAGCAGTGGTTTCTAATTTTTTTCCATTGAGCCATCCCTTCACATATAACCACACATGTTATTAGCAAAAGACCTTGGTCTGAACCATTCATATGAGTTTTATCATGATTTTAGATAGTTTAAGTGGACCTAATTTAACACCTTCAGGGCTATCGCGCCCCCCTGGTTGGGAATCATGGGAAGAGCACCTTTGAGATGTGGTGGAATGGGAGATTCATATCATGGAAGTGCAGCCAACAAATCTGCTGGAACTGCGTGATGCCATTGTGGCAATATGGACCAAAATCTCAGAGGAATGTTTCAAACACCTTGTTGAAACTCACCTGGTACCTGCAAGGTGTACCTAATAAAGTGGCTAGTGAGTGTACATTGATGTAAATGGCTCACTGTGTGGGTCATTTGAAAATATGTAGATCTATCCTCGAACTGGACATACTGCCCAGCCCATAACCTCCCCTAGTATTAGATAAGTTTTGTGAATGGATATTCATTCTCTTTAAGTCATTTCCTTTGTTGTGTGACTTCCTTCTTTTGTCTTAAAGTGTGTTCACACCTGTTCAGCTCTAACCATCTGTCTTTGTAATGCTGTGTGAGAAGCTTTAAACAGATTTAGGGCAGTATACAACATGTCACCTGATAGCACTGATGGCTAAAATATCTAAACGGGACCCCAAAAGCTTTTGGTCCATTGGTATGACGTGGCTGAAAATTACAGAAATGGTTTTAGCTGCAAATTTATGCATAATACAACACAAATATTAACGTTTTTGTGAATTTGTTATCCTAATTTGGCTTTAAACAAGCATCCACAGCAGAGTATGGCATCATCCGATCCTGTGATGAAAGGGTTTCAGAGTACAAATAAGTACGGAGGAGCGTGCTGCAGCTTGTGGTGTTAAGTTTCAGCCCAGCGGAAATCGACCTGAGGCTAACAGATGCCAGATCAGTCACAGTGCCCAATTTCCACACACTTTCTCTTTCTATTACCCGGTCTGCTCTCCTGCCTCTCTTCCAACCTCTTTCCTACAGTCTAGACACCTAAATGATAAAGTTTTACCACTATAAATCTAATAAAGTGACTTCTTTTTCTAAACTTTTTGCTGCATTTAGCACCACGCCTTTCTTTATGTGACCTCTTCCATGTTTCGCTGCAACCCTCTCATTTGCTGGACATGTGGCTCTCCTGAACCCTCTCCAAAGACTTCTTTTGTTTAACAACTGCCAGCTGGAGGTGTTCTGCCTTATCACTGTTTTCACGAAAGTGTAGGCAAAATGCGTGGGTCAGAAAATGCGATAGGGTATTAGACAAGGAGCAGCGCAAGACAAACTCTGACAGCTGGAGCAGAAGCCGAGGGGGGCCTCTGCTCTGGACGGGCCCCCCGTCTGTTGTTCAATGACACTCATTGTTTAAGTCTACTCCAGCTGCTGTCAAATGTAATTTAACCCCACCTCCATCACGGGCTGCCACTGCAGAGTCCAGAGAGACTGAATGGGAAAACTGGATTTAAGTGTTAACTGTGTAACTTCAGACATTGTTTGTCTCATCCTGTCAGGCTCTATTAGCTGCTCAGACTTCCGGACACACAATCACCACTCAACTTTGCTTTTAATGCCAAGAGTTGCATATGGCAGCTTTAAAGATGTTTTCAGTGTTATTGCACTGTTTTCACTGCACAAAGAGAGCCAAAAAACATCAGAGGGATTATTAAGAGCTGCATAATCGATTTTTTACAGCACTGTTGATACAGTTAGATGTACATTGTGCCTACTGGCTTTTTTAGACTGCCATTAACCATTATCTTCTTTGCAAATAAGCAACTTACAGCAGCAAAGAGGACCCTAAAAATATGAGTATGGAGATTGTTGTTAACAAGGATATAGCTTGGAGGTCTGGACATGCAAAAAAGTAGCCACAGTTTGGACTTGAACCCGGGCTTCCTGCTTGTAGGACCAGACACCAGACACCATTTTACCTGTTTTTATGGCTGACTAAAATATTTAGAAAATCCAACTTTCTTAGATACATGCCTTGTATTTGGCTGATACAACAAAAAAAGTAAGGCAGAGCACAGGCAAAACTTGCAGCGACATGCACCAGTGCATCCTTGAGGATGTACAGTGCTATGAAAAGTATTTCCCCTTCCTGATTTCTTTCCTTTTTTGTATATTGGTCACACTTAAATGTTTCAGATCATCAAACAAATTTTAATATTAAGCAGCCATCCACACCTGCCTAGCTCTATGTGGAAAAAGAACCTGCAGCCCAAGTTGAATGATTACTGCTAGAACTGTTGAATCCAGAAATCCCTTAAATAGAACCAGTCTGAGAAAGCGATGTAGGCTAAATGATCTCAAAATGAACACATCAAGGTGCCGCCTAAAGAAATCCAAGAACAGATGAGAAACTACTCACTGACTCTTGTTGGTCTTTAGGGGGTTACAAACCATTTTAAGGCTTTGGGACTCCAGAGAACCATGTTCAGAGCCATTATCCACAAATGTAGAAAACTATGAACAGCGTTGAAACTTCCCAGGAGTGGCCAGCCTAAGAAAATGACTCCAAGAGCGCATCGACGACTCGTCCAGGAGGTCACAAAAGAACCCAGACCAGCATCTAAAGCCCTGCCGGCCTCACTTGATTCAGTTAAAGGGACTGCGATAGGCAAGAACACATCGCTGGTTGCTGAAGCTTGTATTGCATAATAGTGCCAAATACAGATGCTGTCTACATGAAAATTAAAACACTTCAGAATTATTCAATATAGTGTACAATTGAGCTAATATTGTTTTTTTGGACCATTACCCTTGCTTCCCCAAGTGCACCATTCCTAAAGGGGCAATGCTCCTGAAATCACTGAAGGCTGATGCCATTTCTATTGCCAAGTATCTCATACAACCTAACTTCAAAATTACCAAAATATCCTTTTAAGATCAGCGTTCATGGTTCAGCAATTGATAAGACCAGTGCAACGTTACGTCCTGCTCTCCAGAGTGACAGCAACCCCCTCTGGGTGAAAGCAAGCTCTGTGTTTGATTAGGAAATACTGGTAGCAAAGCGATTAAATGCTTTTACATTGTGTTTTGAGTGTCAAATAACTATAAGCCATAGCATACCACATGTTTTTAATTAAGAAAGGAGAGTAAAAGAAGAGCTCTGTCTCTTTGAGCCAAAACTTGTTGGGATTATAGCCGTCAAATGTGGGACAATTTCTCTTTTTCTACTGACTCTAAGCCAGCGATTGCGCTGTAACAACAGGAGCTGTAGCTGCATGCCTATATACAGATTTTTCTCACATTAACCAGCGTATCAATTCAATGATGCTTTAAAAGTGTAGAATCAACTCATTTACCAAGGTTAAAATACATGGATGTATAAGGTCAAAAGATGGGGCTGTTTGTCCAGTTTGACTAAGAAAATCTAAACAGACACTCATATGTACCTTAAACTTTGTTTGTTTTAGAACTTTGAGATGCCAGTCCTTACTCTGAAATGTCTTTTTTTAATGCATAACCCACTTACTTTGGATTTGGACCCTGAATAATTATAAAAGCGTACATTTTTCATATTTCAACCTTTTAAATCGTGCATGACCCAAAGTTTCCCTTTAACCTCCATTGTTTTTGATGGAACATTTTCACCCAGAAAGGGGGCTGCTCACATCTTACAAAACTTACTAGACTTCTGGGAAGATACTCTGTGGACTGACCAACAAAGAAGAAAGAAAAATTGATCTTTCTGGAACATTAAAAACAAGGGGAAAAGCTATTTAACAATCACAGCATTTCATAAAAACAAAACAAACCAATGGTGGTGGTGGCATGGTGGTCTGGGGCTCCTTTGCTGCTTCTTCCTGAAGGAGATGTCCAGCTATCAGTTTGTGACCTCAAGCTCAAGCGCACTCAGGTTATGAAGCAGGACAATGATCCAAAACACACCAGCAACTCCCCTTCTGAATGGATAAGATAAACAAAATGAAGGTTCTGGAGTGGCCAAGTCTGATGAGATGCTTTGGCATGACCTTAAATGGGCCGTTCATGCAGGAAAACCCACAAATGTGGCTGAAATAAAACAATTCTGCAAAGAAGAGTGGGCCAACCTTCCTCCACTCATTGCCAGTTACTGCAAATGCTTGCAGTTGTTGCCACCAAGGGTGGCACCCAGGTAGCTGTGGATGGATTTTTCCCCATTAATGAATGAAATCATCATTCAAAGTCTGCATTTTGTCTTTACTTATATAATCTTTGTCTTATGTCAGAATTAGTTTAATGATCTGAACCATGTAAGTGTGACAAATATGCAAAAAATATGAAAATACATTTCATAGCACTGTTTTACAGTAAAAACAAAAGTAAGATGCACATTGCTGCACATTCTGATAAAATTTTGCAGATGAAGTCGCTGAAAGCAAATACCAGCAGAGTTTCAACATGCATGCACGTTCTGCAGCTGTACGAGAGGAAATAACAAGTCAGCAATTTGAATTCTTGGTCCAAAAATATCACAGAAAACATCTTTTCGAAAAAAAAAAAAAAAACAGAAGAGCATATGTGGTGGCATCAGATAGTGAATTCACTGATATGTGCAGCTTTCGGTCAGGCTCGCTGGCACAGCAGTAGACAGCAGCAAGTTGTCAGCATTCTCATGTGAGGGCATTTGAAGAAAGTAAATTGGCAGACAAGTGAAGGAGATCATTAGGTTTTCTTTTTTGTTGTTTGTAAATCAGGATGTTTGTAGAAGAATACTTTTGTCGCTGACTTTAGCAGCTCACTTTGCTCTCTTGAGGGTTTAAGCCGCTTAGGGAGTCACAGTGCAGCCGAGTCAAGTCAGAAAGTCTCACAGCACGGTTCAGAAGTTCATCAAAACCCCTTGATGAGGTTAAGCAGCTCAAACAGTTTACTCACAGGGAGCTTGTAAAGGGGTGGCAGGCCTTACAATGGACCCTCACATGTTCAGCTTTACAACTGAGGAATAATAGTTTACAAACCCAAACTCAGAAACAAGATCGATATCACGGCGCCCTCATGAACCCCTGAAAACTGCCTGTCTACATGAGATTTACATCTGTAGCAGACTCGAGTCTCCACGCTATTCTTGCTTCATTCACTCTGCACAATACCAGAACACAACCAGGCCTGCAGGCCCGTGTGTCTCCTCTTACAGCACCATTACAGTCTCTGCTTCGGGCTCTGATCGCTGTAAATGCTCTGGAAAGCAATCATTTAAACAGTAATGGCTCTGTTGTATTTTTCTTGGCGTTATGATACAGTCACAGTGTTTGGCTGAGATTTTGTTTGTCCATTTATTTTCACTCTCACATCCTCTGCCGTTAAAACAAAGGTTTCTTTTTTAGAGGCTAGTAAAAATGATGACACAGCAAAAGGCATGGAGTGATTTTACTAACAAGACACATTCCTGGATCAGGATACAACATTGCAGCCTTGAGCAGAAGAATAAACAAATCAAGCTGTCCAACATCGCGGTTTACTTCTGTTAAAATACTTACGACTTCTTCAAATCGGAGTTAAAACAATAGAGCGAAATCCCAAATGCCATATCATTTTACTCATAAATATTCAACGTTTATATTTATTGCTTAAGCTTATTTAAAAACAATATTAGATGAATAATCCCTCAAGGGAAAAGTCAGTTTTACACTCTTTTATTGAAAATGTTGGCCGAAATTCATGCACAAACAGGATGCTGGGATCCTGCGCTGATGGAGAAGTCTAAGAACAAGAAGCTGCTGCACATGAAGGAGTGTTGGCCTGAGCAGTCTGAGGTTTCAGTGCTTTTCTCAGCACGTCTTCAGATACTAGACTTGATCCAAGTGGGACCTGAACCGGTGGTCTACTGGTTCCCAAGCCACATCCTTACACACTGAGCTGCTGAAACTGTAGCTGAATGAGCTACTTTTGGCTTTCTTTGCCAGCAAGGAGTACTATACTATTAAATTGCCTTACCAGTATGCCTATTTTTCTGCATTGGAGCTTTCCATTCTTGTGTCTAAGAAAGCCAAGCCCACCCCAGGACATGCATGAAAAAAAAATCAGATTTTTTGCTATCAAAAATCAACATCAGTTTCAGGGATGTGCGTGGTTAGCTGGCTAAATTGTTAATTCCAGATACCTTTTCTTTGTCACCAGAATAACAAGTTGGTTTAACTGATAATTAACGTTTTTTTAGGTCCACAATCCTGTTCTAACACTCCATCAAAACTGTAGAGCAGCAGTGCGCCCCAGTAGCCACTGTAGTTGCTCTGAATGGCTACTGCCCTGCAGCTATAATGCTCTTTGGTCTGATATATACAACGGCTAACTAGAGCATGGATATTCTGTTGTCAGAACAGTATGGTTTAACACTATTTTGATATAGAAAATTGGTAGAAAGTTCTCCAAAAATTGTGTCAGGAAAGACTCACATAAAACTGAAGCATTGAGTGAAGATATTCAGCTCAGGAATGTTGACATCGACCTGCACAAGAGATTGAAGGCAGACGGCGCTAGCAATGCTAATGTTAGCCCCAATTCTGCAAACCAACTTCGTTTGCAGAATGTATTTATTTTGTTGTTGTACTAGTCGGCTCAATACAATTAGAATTTGCATCTAAAAGGACTGGGTCATCTAGGAACATCACTCATCACTAATCTATTGTAAGAACGGGCCTACGCATCGTTGTGTAGACTGTTTAATACATTTTTTTTGTCACAATTGTAGTCAGTATACTCAGAATTTAGTTTTGACAACCTTACAGCTTACAAAGCATCCCCACCCCAATCCCCTCTTAAAGGGATACTTCAACATTTTGGCAAATTTGCCCATTGCCATAATTCCTATAGTCTTAGAAATAGGTTTGTTTCTTTTAGTTGTCGGTGCAAGCTGCTTCTAGATCTGGGGGGACTGATGTACCAGCTGCACAGTTAACACTATGGAGACAGACGGTATTTTTGGCTTTCCCTCATGAAACTCATCAAATACACAATCCAACAACTCCAAAACGCTCTCGTGGACAAGTTGTGACCTGCACATTCACCACGCTATGAAATAATAACATACAAATATGTAGCATTAGGACACATGAAGCAAATACTTGGAACTACTTTCCGAGTAAACCACTGGGCGGAGTGACACAGTGCGCGTCTGTGGCAGTGCTGTAGTTACTTGGTAGTTCCAGCTTTGCATTTAGCTTTAAAACATCTCCGTCTCATAACGTTTCATGATTATTTCACAGCATGGTGAATGTGCAGGTCACAACTTGTCCACGAGAGCGTTTTGGAGTTGTTGGATTGTGAATTTGATGAGGGAAAGCCAAAAATACCGTCTGTCTCCATAGCGTTAGCTGTGCAGCTCTAGAAACAGCTTGCACCGACAACTAAAGGAAACAAACCTATTTCGAAGACTATAGGAATTCTGGGAATTGGTTTAATTTGCCAAAATGTTCCCTTGTATCCCTTTAAGGCCTCCCACCAGGGGGTCTCAGATCCAAGGTTGGGAACCACTGAGATGGTGCATATGACATGGGGCAATCATATTGTATTGAAATAATGTGTGCCTTACTTTGATAAAGACTTACTTAAAGGTTTACTAAATGACATTAGTTTTAGACCAAAACAAATGCTCTGTACCCTCTCCTTCCCACCAGCCCCACATCTTGGGTCCTGTTTCACTATTTTCTCTGAGTCTGAGTCTGTGAGAGAACAGCAGAGGAATGCTAATGAACATCTGAAAACTAAACTCTGCAACCAATTTCAAGTAGCAATATGCATTCCCAAGTTGAGTCAACTCTTACCTTTTCGGTCTTTTAAGCCCATAGAAAATACGTTCTTCAGTTTCAAAACTCCTTTGGTTCCTTTCAGTTGTATTCAAGGGCGTTTGGATTGATTCAAAGGCAAAGACAAATATGAGGCTGTTCCTCATTTAGCAAAAGAGAAAGAAAAATCATAGCGAGTAGGCAAATATTTCCAGCCTTTCTGTAGGACTGCAGGACATAAAATCTGAACTATGAATTCACAAATAACCAACATAACTTTGTCAGGTCTTAGAAAAGCGTCAGTAAGTTATTTTGGGCCTGGACCTTGCTGTTGGGGCTAGAGTCCTCCTGAGGGATTGTTTTTGATAAGATCTATTTTGATGCTATTTTTTTCCTTTTTTACCCATCGTTTGCATTCAAATTACAATTCCTTATCACTGAAAGTAATTTAAGATGTGTACTTCATATCTGATGCACAAACACAATGACTACTGTATATCTCAAGGCCCTTTGGAGCACGAGAACCCAGGCAGCTGCCTACCTTTCTTCTGGTAAACCACCTATGGCTGCAGTTGTACTTTTACCATTTATAGCCTTGGTTCTTAATTGGTGGGTTGGGACCAAAAATGGGTTGCAAAGCCATTTTCAGTGGATTGTGGGTAAGTATTTTGAAGGGTATCAATATCAAGTCCGAACTACCTCATTTTTGATCAAAACATTTGGTTATGATTGAAAATTTTGAGAAAATTGGGTCACAATTTGTCGTTAAGGAGATGGTGTTGGGTCCTGACATTTGACCAGCTGAGAATCACTGCTTTATAGTATTGGCTCTTCCCTGTAATTCAGCTGAATGAAACTGTTTCTTTTTTGCAAGCTTAATTCTTTGCATTGCATTGCTAAATAGCATGCTAAGTCACTATCTTTGCAGTTGCTCATATTTCTTCAGGTCTGTGAGATCCTGGACCAAAATGATTAAACAGTAACTCAGTGACTGTGCAGTAAAGACTCTAGACTTGTGAATTCATCCAGTAAGCTGATATTTTGAGAAGTCCAGGGGCATGAAAATTAGGAATTTAGACAGTTGTGAATCTTGTTTGCAATGTTGATCCAGAATGAAGCCATCCATTGATGCTAATGGTGCCAATCCCTGTCGGGCTTATTCTCCTCTTTGTTTTTAGGTCTCAAACTGGGAATGGAGCGGGACGCCTATGTGATGATCGCCGAGAAAGGCGAAAAGCTCTACCACATGATGATGACCAAGAGTCGACATCTCATCAAGGATAGACGCCGGAAGCTCAGCATTGTGCCTAAGTGCTTCATGGGAAAGTGAGTTTTTTTCACTTCCTCATTCTTGAGTCCTTCAGCCTCCAAGAATGTGACTTCAGCGCTGCACCGTTCACAAGGGGATCTTTAGAAATGCTCCTTATGTAAGATCAGGAGGCTTTCAAAGAGCTCCCATCCAGTCCACTCAAGTCCTGGCAAAGTGCCTAAACTGTTTTATCCCCACATACTCGAGTCTGTAATGAGCCCCCCTCATAGCTGCTTCAAACGGGTCACAGAAAGGACCAAGTCGCTGCTCACACACTCATATCATAGAGCAGACCAGACTTTCATTAGTGAAGGACCTTTAAATGAAGCTCTGCAACCAGCCAGCCCCTTCTCTGTGCCTTTAAGGTTTCATTGTAATGAATAGACAATGAGGGACTCACTTAAGTTTCCCTCAGTGTCTCCACATACACACCAGAGATTCTGAGCAGCAATTAAAATTCTTTCAAGCGCTGGCTCGAGGAGATAAAAATAAAACAAGGGAAGACTTTAAAGCTGACTGATGACTCGTCTTTTGAGGGGAAACTAGGGAGTGACCGTCAATGTCCATGGCACAACCTCGGCAGCATTTCCTGAATATTACAAGTCAGTAAAAGCATCATCTATCTGAAAGTGTTTTCAAAAGTGCATGTAAGGAATGATAACTCTGTTAAGGCATGGCAAATGAAGCAGTTTAATTAGTTCCTAAAAAGGTAACGGTGTCACTAGAAGACAAGCTTCGCCAATGTAGTGGTGTTTGAAGTCCTGGTCCTGAGCCTCATTAGCTGTCTGGATTCTGAAACCCTGCAGGAGCAATCAGCAGCCTGGTGTATGTTTCAGCACTTCTTATTTCTGTCAGAGCATACTGTATTCATACAGGGCTGTATCATCAATCAAAGTCAAGCAGAAAGAAATAATATATGTGCAAGTGCCATGCAAATGCGAATAAACATCTGCCCTTTTCAGTTGGCATGCATTCACACCATTTAGATGAAGCCCAAGCTATCGGTGGAATATCCTTGCATGGCTGGCAACCTAGGAAGACCTAGCTTCATTATGTGCACAAAGATCTGGGTTGTATAATTACAAGTGAGCAGTGAACTTTCCTGAAAATTACTCGCTGCATTCACTCAGCTCAACCTGACTTATTTTAGAAATTTAAGTGGGAAGCTGGCTGGAAAGATTCTGGGTAAAATGAAAACTCTAAAGAACCAAATGTGTCAAACTGGTGGTTTCTTTCCTCTTACAATCAGTTTCAGTTCCTCAGCGTTTCCTCAGAATCATCCAGGTGATGTAATCCTCTCTCTCTCCATTTTCTCTATCTGCTATCTCCCTCTTTTCCTCACTTTATCACTCAGTCATTTCCTGCCGATGAGTGCAACCTGCATTAGCTCGGCATTTGTCTCTGTGATGAAATTAGCAGCAGGCACAGTTTGAGTGCTTATTGCATTAAGCAAAGATGCTGACTGCCGGTTTGATAGCACCCTGTTGTCTTGATAGCATTATTCCTTCTTATTCCATCATCCGTCTACGAAGGAAGACAGTCAGTGGTATTATGACTTAGTTTTTGCAACTTTTATGCTTACCTTGCTATAACAGTAGGTGTAACTGCTTTCAGCAGTTGAGTCTGAAGGCAAATCCTTCTCATCCATTTGTTTTTCCAACTTTGTTCCTCTAGCTTTAGAGATTTCATTATGTTTTCTTATTCTCTAAGTAAATAAACCTCAGCCTGTCCTATTGCCATAGATTCATGTATCATTTGTGGATTCTCAGCATGAAGAGTATTAAAAATAAAGTGCATGTGGTTGGTTTTAAGTATGGTCGGCTGCCAAAAATGCGATCAAATTGCACAAAATTAATAGTGACAATAAATCCATGCATTCCAACAGAGTCTTTGTGTAATTTCACAAGCCCTGTCCCCCTATTAAGCATTTCTATGTGGGGAGTAGTTGTGTAGTTGAAGCCAAACTAGTGTTGTCATATTGCAACTTGTGTCTCCTTATGTGTATGCAAATGGGTGAAACTGCAGGGATAGATAAACCTTGCAAAGCAGATGGATTGGCCAGATTCAATGTTTGTCATCAGGTAAATCCATCTTGCAAAGCTTCAGTCTGAAAACTGATCTGGCCAATCGGTGTCATTTGAGGAGAAAGAGACAGTAGCTACTAGGGCTGGGAAATTAGTTGCAATTTAGATTAATTAGCTTTATGGATTGCAATGTTTATTTTACATGAAATGTTTCAAAATATCAGTTTTTTTACAGAAACAGATTTTTTTGCATCATGCAAACATTTAAATGCCATGACTTATCACTTATTTTTTTTAAATACATAAGATGAGGAATTTAAAAATGATTGCATATTATATTTCAAAATTGGAAAAAAGACATTGCAATAGATTATTTTCCTAACTGGTTCTGCTGTAGTAGCTACAGGCGAGGTTTAGTCTTTCTAAGACAGGGTAGCAATGGCTGCTGCCAGTGTAGCGTTTAGGATATTGCTGGTTCTCAACTGGTTCTAACCTCAGGTTCCACCAGTCACTCTTATGACAAATCACAACCCAAATTACCAAAAAATTTTTAACAATGCATATTAAGTTAAGTGAATCTATTATAGTTTAGAGCACGATTGGACCGAAATACATGATGTGAAAAATAGAAGGCACAACACTGACCAGTTTTACACCCTCTTTTCCTATCATTATGAGTAAATTTTTGACAATTTTGCAGAGATTTTGAGAGAAATTACTTCATTATCATGGGAAAATTAGCTTTATTATAGCAAGAAAAGGAAAAAAATAGTAAAAATATTAACCAAACATTTCACAGTAAAGCAGGGTAAAATTAAAGGTGTTGATGCAAGTCCACTAAGGATTTCAGGACTTTTTGCTTTCAAGTCTTTTTTTTTTTTTTTTTTTTGCTTTTTAGTGCCTTTATTCGACAGAGGAGGAGAGTGAATCGAGTCAGAAATGAACAGGAGTGGGGAGGGAGGGATTTAAACCTGGGCCGCCCGTGTACGAGGGTTGCGCCTTAGACCGCTAGGCCATCTGCATGCCCACTACCTTTTTTTTTTTTTTTTACAAACATCTATTCATGACCCACTGAAAACTGCTCTTTGACCCACTTTTGGGTCCCCACCCACCAGTTGAGAATCACTGTGCTACAGCATGATGGCAGTGTTTTGTTTTGTTTTCCTTTTGGGGGGGCTTTTTGCTGAAAAGAAACAGGAAATATGAGAGGAGAAGATGGGAGAAGATGATCACCATAGCCTCTGCTTGTGGCTGTCTGCACTGCCCACTGAGTTCCACTGACACCCCTTATAGTGACAGTTGTATCAGAACCGGACCACATTTCTCCGTTAAATGAAGAGCAAAGAACTGCACTGAAAGCTGTTCATAATGAACAAGATGTTTCTGCTCTTCTCCCGACTTGCTATTGCATGAGTTTTTAATAGTTATGGGAGGGCTTTAGTCATATTGTAGGCAGGTTTGTACAAGGGCAGCCATCGGTGTAGCATTTACCTGCAATGTTGCTAGTCATGGTGTTAGTTTTGTCAGAACTTGGCCACATTTCCTTATCAAAACGAGCAAAAAAAACCCACCAAAGGCTTCATTTTGCAGAGATGTTTTGGCATATTTCCCAACCAGCCTCAGCATGAGTTTGATCCACAAACTAACTCCATCTTTCACAAACTATATCAGAACCAGCATGTCCTTTGACAGGCTGCTTTATGTAGAACTCATCATTTAACTAGAATTCGTCATTTTTTCCAGATACAAAAGCAGCTGAATTGTGTTGTTTTCTGCAAAAGAAAAGTCTAAATCTGTTGTTTTCTTGTGCTCTCTCTGCCAAAGCAGTAATCTCTGAAGAGCAGTAACCCATTTACTCAATTAGTAGCAGGTCATTAGCAGACATTCCCACAAATCCATTACTGTTTTCTTCTGTGTGAGTGTTTGTGGGGCTGATTTTTCTCTGACTCTCTCCCTCCCTTTCTTCTACTCTCCTCCTTTTACTCTGTCAATCTCTCTCTCTCCTCCCTTCGCTGACATCTTACGCACTATTACTGCTCATCATATTAATTTCCATAACAGATCTGTGTCCAAAATTAAACCGACTCTTACGTAACATCCACACATAAATGCACACTAAGAACCACCGCTCACATTCACTTCAGCCTTCTGCCAATGTCACTTAGCCTCACAGACACATTGCAGCTCACAGGACACACATGCATGGCACAAGAGAGCTTATAAACTACGATAGAATATTCACATCTTCAACTGAGTTGAGGTTTTTGCAGTTCTACTCGATCATACAGTCACATGCTTGTTGGCTGACTTCATTCAAAAACTCTCTCTCACATACATGCTTAACATTCATGCTTAGCGATCACACACACGCTCATTCACACCACTGACACTCCTTCCTGAAATCCACACTGAATCCCCTCTCAGAAACTTCAAATAATTCCCCTGCTGAAACACACCAGCTCTATCCGAGTCATTGTTTGTATTTCATGGCGCTGAATGGCATCACTTCCCCAGATAATCATGCAGAGGGAGAGAATGTCATTTTCTTCTTCAAACATTTGCTCAGCGCACAGACAAAAGGATCAAACCAAAGCACATTTTCACCCAAATTTCTCCTCGCCGTCTGTGGTCAGAGGTTGAAGTACATTAAACCACTGCTAACACTTTAAAGGTCAAACTGACCCGCTGAAGAGTCTACTCAGAGTCTTGTTAACATGTTAGATTACACAGAGGTCTCAGTGGTGAACATGAAGGCCAACTCAGTGTCAGAGTGGATGTACTTCACTGGGACTGAAAGGGATACTCTCTGCTTGAAAGACGCACGTTAGCACTACTTGAATTACATGTAAGACAGACAGCCAGCAGCAACTTATTCTGAAGTCATAAAAGCTCTTACATAAAGATTGCATCCTTGTATTAGCTGTCCTATCTAGCTCCCATTAGCAGAGAGCATCCACAAGCTTGTGTCTGATATTTAATCTGGTTGAAGTTTCTTGCAAAAAAAAGAAAAAAAGAAAAAAGCACAACAAGAAAAACCAAACTCAAAAAATCTCCAAAACCTATGGAGACAGAGCCTTCAGTGCTGCAGCTCCCACCCTCTGGAACACTCTTCCTGCAAACATTCGTAGCGCTCCATCTCTGGACATTTTCAGAAAACGTCTCAAGCACCACCTGTTCACCACAGCCTACAGTCTTCACTAAACCACCCCTTACACTCATCCTACCCCTCACATAGTTTGTCCATGTATATGTGTTCTTGTAAAGCGTCCTTGGGTTTCTTGAAAGGCGCTATATAAATTCAAGATATTATTATTATTATTATTAAGAAAAAAGGTTTGCAGTTTTGATAAAGCTTTTCTAGCAAGTTTTACTATTTTGATGTTCTCAAAAACAGCTAATTTTGCAGAAATAGGACATACAGTTGATTTGCACAAAAATATTCTTTCATCACAAACATAATTTTCTTCTTAAAATTTAAGTGACTTGCTGGATTACTTGCACATATAGTCCATAATAAAAATGGCAGTCAAGACAACAAATCTGAGGCTCTTTGAAGTAGTAAAATATTTTTTTTTTTCATTTATTTAAAGGGATACTTCAAAATTTGGCAAATTCACCTATTGCCATAATTCCTATAGTCTTAGTAATAGGTTTGTTTCCTTTAGTTGTTGGTGCAAGCTGTTTTTAGATCTGGGGGGACCGTTAAACCACCTGCACAACTAACGCAATGTAAGCAGATGGTATTTTTGGCTTTCCCTCATCAAACTCATCAAATACACAATCCAACAACTCCAAAACACTCTTGTGGACAAGTTGTGACCTGCACATTCACCACGCTATGAAATAATAACGTATAATTATGTAACATTACGACACATGAAGCAAATACTCGGAACTGTTTCTTGAGTAAACCATTGGGCGGAGTGACACGGTGCAGCAGCCATGTCTGGTGTGTAGTTCCGGCTTTGTTAAAACATCTCCGTCTCATAATGTTCCATGATTATTTCATAGCGTAGAATTATGCTAGGACCAAGCTATTGTGATTATTGTTGTGATACTCTGCTGAGTGACTTCAAAAATCCTTGATTTTTAAATAGTTCTGCCTGATTTGTTTGTTGTAAGAAAAAATAAAAATAAAAATCAGCCATTTTTTAGATAATTTTCTTCTTGTTCCCTTACAGGTCAGTATGCGTAATTATAATAATTATTATTGTGGTATGTCTTATGGTAGGGAACCATGAGAGCATGGTATTTATTGATGTACAAGCCCAGTTCCAAAAAACTGGGTTATTGTGCAAAATCAGTATGCAATGATTTGAAAATCTAATAAAAGCCATATTTAATTCACAGTAGAACATAACAAAGATGCCAGATGTTGGAACTGAGACCATCTCATGGAAAGTTTTAGCTCAAAAAGTAGAGCTAGGCAGAGGTTCCCCAATCTGCAGAAAAAACTGTCTAAAAATTGTGGAACAATTTCAGGAAATGCTTCTCCACATAAAATAGCAAAGACTTTGAATATCTCACCATCTACAGTCCATAATGTCATAAAAAGATTCAGAGAATCTGGAGAAATCTCTGCAAGCAAGGTGCAAGGCAGAAAGTCAGTGTTGGATGCTTCGATCTTTGAGCCCTAAGGTGGCACGTAATTAAGAAGAGGCATGATTCTGTACTGGAAATCACTGTGTAGGCTCAGGAACACCTCTAAAAAAATCACTGTCAACACAGTTGACCATGCCATCCACAAATGCAAGTTAAAGCTGGATCATGCCAAGAAGGAGCCATATGTGAACACAATCCAGAAACGCCGCCGTCTTCTCTGGGCCAAGCTCATTTAAAATGGACTGAGGCAAAATTGGACTGAGGAAAACTGTTCTGTGGTCAGTTGAATTGATATCTGATACTTTTTTGGAAAACATGGATGCTGTGTCCTGCAGATTAAAGAGAAGAGGGACCATTCAGCTTGTTATCAGTGTATACTTCAAAAGCATTCATCTCTGATGGTATGGGTTGCATTAGTGCCTATGGTGTGGGCAGCTTACACATCTGGATAGACACTATCAATGCTGAAAAGTAGATAGAAGTTTTAGAGCAACATATGCTTTCATCAGGGTTCCGACTTTTTTGAGATGTTTCATTCAAATTCAACATGATCTTTTATTTATCATGAAATGGTAAAATGTCTCAGTTTCAACATCTGATGTTGCTTATGCTCTATTGTGTGATGTACAATTTGTTGCATTCTGATTTTATTTATCTTTTACACAGTGCCCCAGCTTTTCTGGAATTAGGGTTATGTATTTTGTACTGTGACAATTTCCCTCTGTGTCAACACTAGACAAAACCCTATGGTGAAAATAGTAATGATTTTATAGACATGAATACCTCTTAAAGTCCCCCGTTCTCATCTTTTTCTCCTTTTTCTTGTCTTTTCAGCGAGTTCGTGTCATGGCTAATAGAGAGTGGAGAGATCAGCAAACCTGACGAGGGAGTCAACCTGGGACAAGCCTTGCTGGAAAATGGCATCATTCACCACGGTGAGACACGACAAAATCCTTTAGTTCTCCCTGACTCTAATTCCCACTTTCCGTGTCTGGTAAACCTCCTCTTTCCCGAATCCTTTCTGTGTCTGCTGATGCTCTCTGCAGCTCATCTTGTTGTGTTTTAGTCTGTTTTTAACTTTGTTTAGTCATCTCATCCTCTGGTTTTTGGCTTGCTTTTATTTTTCTCTGATTCATATAATCCTTCTGTAATTGTTTGACTCATTCTTATTATAAATTACTCCCCACTTCCAGTCAGGGGAGTCTATTTAGAGTAGAAGCCACCATGATGTGCTCCCTGGTTATGATCATTGAAATGCCGCCTGCATCGTTTCATTTTCCTTGATTTTGTCCTGACTTTCACAGCTCCACAAACCTTGAATAATACATTAAAAATGATAGATGCACACAAACACAAACAGCTATAAATAATGCATGAACACAGTTATCCAGAGTGTTGCTGAAGGGGCTTGTGTACAGAGCAAGTGCTAACCACGGTTGTGATTTATAACGCCAACCTGTCAGGTGAAATTTGCAGAAATGCAGCCTTCACATTCCTTGAAACCTGTGGAAAATCCCTTGAAATCCTCCATCAGAGCAGCGCGACCACAGAGACATACAATGATGACATGCAGGGCTCTGTGGGACAGCAGTGAGGCATTGTGGGTAAACTAGACAGGCTCTGGGCCCCGCAGGCAGAGTGTAGGTGACACCATTCAAAAGAGATCAGACATAAAGCAAATGTGACAGAACAGCCAATTAAAGCTGTCCATCTTTTACTGCTGACTCGTCTTTTTTAAGGAGACGCATAAAAAGAGAGACAGCCAACCGCATGAGTTTTATAGCACACAATGCAAACATTATTTATTCTTTATTCTGCACGTTTGAGCCACTAAATAGCTCCAGTTCTTACTTGCATGTTTGCATTTTTCCCACAGCGATCTCCTCTCCCGCAGTAATAATTCAGTTATCATTCGACATACTTTAGATTCCACTTTTTGGAGTTTACAATGCCTGATTGTGTGGTGCCGTTTGATTTTACGAGAGCATTTTAAGTCTAGACGGAGAGAAGGCAGCAGCTTGTTTGAGCCCATGCCAGCTTGTTGTGGTGAAACCAAACTGCCTCTGTTTGGCAGATTCCACCGTCAGCTTCTCCAGCAGACATCTGTTTGTGTATATATTAGTCATTTTCAGTGTTTGTTCGCTCTATTATAAATAAGAACATGTTTTGGATGTTTATTGATGTGAGTAGAGAGATTTTTATGGGAATTGGCAGCTGTCTGCTATATTAAGTGTTTAAATCTCATGACTCATTCAGCTCAGACTGTAATACACAACCCCAGGGTTTCCCCCAAAACTTTTACTCCTGGAGTTCTGCCTCCTTTGTTTACTTCAACAACAACAACAGCAGATGCACACTCAAGTTGAGCTACAGTGAACATTAATGACAGTTTACATGCTATTTTGGGGAGCACTTACACTCTTTTACTTCCATTTTAATCTTTCAAGACATATCAGTCCAGATCCTTTATATGTTATGTGGTTTTGGAGGAAACTGCAGCAGCCATGTTCAGCTCTTAACTGCCTAAAAGATGCTCTGATGGAGGTTTTAGTCAACTTTTTGCTTCCAAACTGCTCTTCATTTGGGACTCTAGAGGATCTCTAGAGCAGTGTTACCCAATCATTTTTCCTTGGAGCCCCTCTACATGTATCTTAGGAACATGTACCTAAGATAAGTGGACCCATGCAGGACCCAAGAGAGGAGCAAAAGTGACACTGCAGCCAGAAATCAACAGATTTTAATTGTTTCACTGATAAAACCCTAAAAAGAGCCTATGCATGCTTCTCTTTTAAAAAGACTTTTGTATAAACTACTTAATAACTGCTTTATTATTGTTTTAGTCAGTACCCCCCCCCCACCCCCCCCACCCCCCCCACCCCACCCCCACCGGGAGGGTCCCAGACCCCAGGATGGGAACCAGTGCTCTAGAGCAATGGTTTTCAAACTTTTTTGCCCAAGGCACACCAAAATCAAGCTGACGTCTCAAAGCACACCGTATTAATGTCCTTGCAAAATAGCCTTTTTAGCAACTGTTGCAACATGTCCCAACTGCATGCAATGTGAGCAGGTGCCAGCTACAACATCAGTTTGGTTTCAGAGTTTCCTTTTGTAGCATCCTGACACTCTGCAAGTGATGCACTGCAGCTCCCCAGGTTTATCCCCAGTCACCCTGTTCCTATTTTCTCTCTGTCACTCTTATTAAGATGGACAAGTAACAAGGGAAGAGGTTGCACAAAGGATGACAAGGCACCAGGAGTGTCCCACCAGAGGATATTCTTAATTTTCTTCCACTTTTCTCAATCCCAAAAACTTGTTAGCTTGTTTTACAAAGTGGAGTATGATGCATGGATATTCTTCATAACCACTTATAAATTTTTATCGCCTGACTTGTGCTAACATGGAGACAAAACTATGTGGCTCACAGTTGTTAGAGGCACCATATCTCCAATTTTCCACTTTCTAAGAAAATCACGAGATGTCATATTTTTACATGTAAATTAACATTTAAATATTTAACAGATAGCAGATGGACAGTGAGGATGCAATGCTGTGTAATGCAATGCAACGTGTGATGCTTGCATGCAGTAAGGACATTGGTTATAGTGTCTTTAGTTTTGGCATAGTTGTAGTACTTATGTAAAGTCAGATGAATTCCCAAGGCACATCTAGACTTGTTTCAGCGCACGCCAGTGTGCCTCGGCACATCATTTTAGAACCACTGCTCTAGAGAGCCAAGATAGATCCTACTTGTGGTAAAACATGGGCAACTGCAAAGATCTCTATAGGGTCTATGTGGGTCTACTATGGGCTGATCCACACCTGCAGTTCACATGAGCAATCACAGGTGGGGCCACCATGGAACCTATGAACAAACCCACATGGGACCCATAATGTGGCCAACATATAACCCATGGGGTCCACATGAACATGCTGGCCTGTACTGTTAAAGAGTCCAGTGGGACAAAACTGACCATTTTGATCCATATTTCTGTTTTCCTGCAGTTGTCAGGTGATGTAAACGTGTTGTTTTGATGAGATGTAGAGTAAAATAGTCAGTGGTGTTGAATGGTAGCTCTTTTTGCCCTCTAGGCCTCCATGCACATCACGTGACCAAACGCTGTGGATAAAAACACCACTGAAAAATCTTTTTACTGGTGGAAGTGTGTTTGTCTGCTCAGTGGTGGGTGGTGATATGCCCCTTTTGTTTTAGCCACAAAAGCAGGGGTCACCAACTATATTTGTATTAGCTTATGCCTATGCAGACACTGTGAGGGCCGGCACATTAAATGAACTAAATTAAAGAAAAATTTTTGTCTAAATATTTTCTGTATTTTCTTTGAAATCTTATTTTTAGCCTTTCACAGTGAACTCAGTCCGTATTCACACAGTTAAATCCCTATACTGCAGCAAGCCACAAGGGGGAGATTGAGATATTTAAGCCACATATTTCTGGGATGTAGTCTGATGTGAATATGTTGCGTCCTCGTTGGTAGAGCCATTTGAGATATTTCGTTGTAATTCTCAGGCAGTGGAAAAGACACCCCCCACTGAACTAGTTGGATTTTTGTAAAACTGATCAAACATGAAGCCAATCTTTAAAAAAAAAATGTTTCGGTCACACTTTTTTCTGGAGTTACGTAAATATCTGTAGGTATCATAAAAGGAAAGAAAGAAAAGATACCCTAAATAACCTTTATTTAATTTTTCCCTTTGCACATTTTCTGAATTAAATCGAGCCTCTGGGGGCCGGATGGGAAGCTGTGGGTGGCCTGGTGTGGCCGCCACTGATCACTGATCCTCAGCTGGTGTAGCTGAGGATCAGTGCACTATAGGATCTCGTCTGGTCAGCTGAACTCACAAGTTAGCAAGCAGCTAACCGGTTGTATGTTGAATGTTAGAACTTTGACAATTTGGGACTTAACCTTTTCTCTACTATGGGCACAACCTCCAGATTATGGTGATAACCAAAGGCAGTGATGAAGAATCTTCTACTTTTAGTCTGATAAATTCAAACTTGTACAATTTCTAACAGACTAACACATTTTCATATATTTTAAAAGGCCAGTTTTACTTGGACTGACACTTTAAACCCTCTTTTTCTCACTGTACGTGAATGAATGGACTGTTTTTCCTGTGATAACTGGTTTATTTCTGAAGATAATGGCTGAAATTATGTGGTTATAAAGTGAATCCCAGCTTTTGCTCTCCTGATTCAAGATAAATAGTCAAGATCTTAAGAAAGAATCCAGAATGTACTTATCACATGAAAATTTAGTAAAATTTAGTATGTAAAATAAATACATGTCCTTTTAAGGCTTCTACATGTGTGTTAAGAGGTCATATATACTGAACCTTATACATTAGCTTCTTATAACTTAACTCTACTGATGCAGACTTTGTCTGTCAGAACTAGACAGATGATAAATTCAGATGAAGTCTGGATATTTGGTCAGTCTAAAATTATTAATATGCACCTTTTGAGTCCTTAAGGTACAATTAAAGCTACGTCAGCAAACAGAGATGTAAATAAAATACAGATGAAACTGTGAATAAAGGCGTTTCAAACAATATCGTAAAACAAATCAGAGTAAAGGATTGTTAAAGAGAGAGGCAGGTAACAGGATAACCCTGCAGTGATTCCAGACTGCCGAGCTGTAGAGTATAGGGAGTAAATCACATGAAAGCGTATTGATAACAGCGTGCTTTTAGAAAGGATTTAAAATGTGAAACTGATCTCAAAAGCCTTACTCCTCTGTGAAACAGTTCAGAGTAAATTTGACCTCACAGAAGAGGAACATTAACTTTGGGTCTCAAGCCAAGGCTGTGAAACAAAAAACAAAAAGGGAAAGATTTACCTCGTTATGCTTGAATTTTCCTCTCTGAGTATTTTGAGAACGAAGGGCATCATTAAAGGTGTATAACTGAGCAGGTGCACAGCTCGAGTGACATTTTCTGCTTCTGCTTATATTTCAGTGTCAGACAAACACCAGTTCAAGAATGAGCAGGTGTTGTACCGATTCCGCTACGATGATGGCACCTACAAGGCCCGCAGTGAAATGGAGGACATCATGTCGAAGGTAATTATGGCTGCCCTTCCTCTTAATAACCCACACAGTCTTTGTATGAAATGACTGAAGAGAGAGCATGTTACAGAGACACAGAATCCATAATCAGAGCTGTGAGCAGGCTTAAAATAGGTAAGATTCTCTGTATGAATCTGAGACCAGCCTGGCTTGACCTATCCTGACCCATGGCACGAAGTCAGGTCAGGTAAGGATCCTCCCTGCCGGGACAGAGCCAGGCTGGTGCAGGGGCCAGAGGTGCTCAGGTGTCAGATCTGCTCAGGGCTCTGGGTGTTCCAGTGGCGTAACATAATATTATTACTGTACTTTGGTTTGATGATGACAAGTTTTTATGAAGTGCCTATAAGTGTCCTAAAAGCAATAATACATGTGTTAGTGATGCTTTTATTAACTCTTGTAGGGCCTAATTAATGTTTATAGGCATCTTATAAGGTATTATAAGTGCTAATTGAGTATTAATTAATGGCCCCTTCATGTAAAGTGTTTGATTGTTATCATTTATGCCCCTGTATTTCCATTCCACTCGACAAAACTCAGCTCATTTTGCTTAATTTAAAAACTTGGTGTCATCATTTCTCAAAGTGGCATTAAGACTTTTGTTTTTAATCCTTCATATCACCTTTTTAATGAAATCTCATAAGCCTGGAAGACTGGTGTCTAACATTTTATCCTGTAATTCTATTAAGCACTGATTCTTTGAACTGGCAAACTCAATCAGAAACAAATAAAAAAGGAGGACATAAAGGTTGTGTCGGTTTACATCTGTTCTCAGGCTCCATTTAGAAATAACGGCTTTGAAATGCGTCTCTTAAAACGTTACCGCGGGGTAGCTCTTTTCACAGTCAACAGTTAAAAATCTTGTCCTGAAGCCATGCTTGTACTTGTTTACCCAAGGTGTGTGCCTTCTATGACTCAGCCACTCTGCTTTTTCTTCTCTTCCAGGGCGTCAGGCTGTACTGCCGCCTCCACAGCCTCCACACGCCTGTCATCAAGTGAGTACCTGCCCTTCTCTTCTCTCCTCACCTCACCCCCCCTCCCCTCTACGATATGCTAATGCCCCTGCTCTCCAGGTGCATGCATGCATATTCATCAGAGGCTCACATTGGCCCACATCACCCTTCCTGTAATTACTGAACTAACAGTAACACTTCCAGGAGTGACAACCTTTCCTCTCGTATTCAGACTTGTAGCCACGCTCGAGATTCAGTCCAGGTAGAGTCTGCCAGGTTTTCATTAAAGGAGGTTTATAAAAGGTAGCTTTTAAAGGATTAAGGGGATCTACTTATTACAAGCATTCATTCCTTCATCTCTGCAGTGTTGTGGTTTAACTTAATTTAGTGAATACTTAAACACATGAGTGGAGGAGAACTTCACATGATGACAGCAGCACTTTTAACCTCATCAATCTCTCTTTTTATTCCTTAGTTAATGCAATCTCCTCTTTCAGACACGTAAAACCCACACTGTCCAACTTTAATGCTTACATAGGCACTACACTTACTGGCAGTAAATGTGTTGTGATATTCCTTACCTTTGTATCAGGTTTTGTTTCTTTCTCTCATCCTTAATCCTTGACCCTGACCTTGAATTCAGGCCTAATTTAGGCTTGATTTAACCTCAGCAAAATCCAAAATTTTCACGTTTGTGAAGTGAAGAAAGATTCCACTTTTCTCAAATGTTTTTATCTGAAGTTCATGGAGTCAGACTGAAAGCAGAAATGTTTACAGAAGCACAGAAAAACCCACATCGCCTCTCTCCCTCTGACTTGCCCTCAAACACTCGCTCATTCTCCGTCCGCCGCAGCCCCTCCTTTCATGCTCTTCTCCCTTCGTCCCTCTATCTCTTCCTCCATCAGTCACCCGCTGATTGAAGTGCCGGGGTTGCCATCAGAGCAAACAAAGAGCTTTTGGTCCGGGCATAAATCCTATTAACATACAAAGCAAAGCCCTCTGCCTGCCTGCCAGATATTATGTAATACGGCTCTGGCCTTTTTAATCCATCACTAAATTGGCATCGTATGTAGCAACCGTTCATTAGATTTATGAGTGATGGATGGATAGCATCTAATAAATCATTAATATTATAAACTCCGCCTCGGTTTTATTGAACTTGAGTGGCAAAGTACGCTTTTGTTTTGTAACCTTAAAAATGCAGGAATAATAACTTCTGATGAATTAGATATAAGCTTAATTAGATCAACAATTTGAATGCTACTGATGCCATACTCTGTAGAATAAGGAAGGAAACTCTAGCTTGGAAGTAGCCCAGTTTTCATGTTGTTTAAGGATGTCTTACATTAATCAGTTTGCTGATGTTTGTAGCTGTCATTCTTTAAATGCCCGTTTACTGAAGGGGAGGATCCAACAAAACTCATGTCTTACTCATAACATCGACACATTCAAACACGTAGACCATTAATGTTCATTAATGTGCTCTGATACACCCAGAGTTACACAACAAACCACACTGCTTTACTAAACGCTAACATGATGAGCAGATTGTTTCACAGCGTTTATGTGATCGCACAGTAACTCAACAGATATGATTTAAAGGCATCATGAATGCATGTTTGTTCTGGAAAAGTTTGGTGAGCACAAGAAAGCAAATCACTACAGGAGCTCTACATATACCTGCAGATGTAAACAGGAGCAGTGCTGTGGCCCCTCGCTGGTTCTGTTGGTTCCTTTTTCCTCTTTAACACATCAGGGGAAAATTTTGCATCAATTGATGGATTGCTTTACTGACTGTAAATCAACAGCTACACCAAAAACTCTCTTTAAGGACATGTTTTAAATGGACTCATAGGCTGTAAACTGTTTGTTTTTCATTCCACCTATAATCCAGTGTGAAAATTAATTTCCTGAAACCTCTGCTTTTTTCCTCCTCAGGGACAGAGACCATCATCTGAAAACCTTTAAATCTGTGGTGCCTGCCAGCAAACTGGTGGACTGGCTGCTCCTGCAGGTAAAACCCATGTCTGTCATACTTTCCTTTAATCCAAACACACATAATACTGAACAAGGTGCACAGGTTGTATGTAGTGATAATCCCTGCTATAACTATGACAACTTAAGCTCATCAGGGATGGAACAAATGATGTGTTTTTCACATTAATTAGCTACATATACTTCAGATATTTGTCACCGTACTCTGACAGTGAAGAGCACAGACAAGGACATCAGTCTCATCTCTCATTGTGTTTATTATGCACATATTATTAACATGTGCAGGCTCACAAATCATCATCTTCACTCAGATAAGTCAGGCCAGCTGTGCTCCAGCCTGCTGTCTATGAAAAGGTGTAAACAGGCATTGTAACTGACCCTCTGTGTGCGTCACTGATTTGGTTACCCAGGGAGACTGCTCGACCCGAGAGGATGCGGTGACGCTGGGTGTGGGGCTCTGCAACAATGGCTTCATGCACCACGGTCAGTTCATTTCACCCTCTCTCACACATGTATGAAGGATGGGTAAACAGACTGTTGGACACATGCATTATGGGTTATTATCATATCTTTACTCTGTTATTATGAGTTGTTTTCTCCTTGTTCCAACAGCCCTGCTTTAATCTAATAACCATATTCTTATTTGCCACATCCCTCTCTCTCTTACCCTGATATTGAAGGTTTTTAGCATGCTGCTTGATTACCTCATCCTATATTTTGCCCGTTATTTGCCCCAACTTCTCTCCAACCACAGGAACTATTTTATCCTCTCGTCTGTGATGCCGTCATAGGTTTTTTAAAGTATCCTAAATTTGCATACCTGGTCCAGCCAAGCCTCTGTAACCTCGTTGACCACATTGTAGCGGAGTGGCTTTGGTTCCAGCCCAGATATGTTGAATGTAAACAGAATTAGCAGTGTACCCTAACCAAAGCTGTTTGGCTTAGCTACACTGGTGTCTGGGTCAGAGCTCTGAACCATGACCACTGCTTAAGGCCTCAGATTCAGACTTCATTGGTCAACGATGCTACATAGAAGGGGAAAAATCTAAATAGAAGTAGCTAGTGTTTGAATACAGAAGTCAAAACAAATTGGGCAAGCAGCAGCCACAATTCCAAAAATGTTGGGACACTTGAAAATTGTAAATATAAGCATAATGCAATGATTTACAAATCTCATAAACCCATATTTTATTCATTATAGAGCATAATTAACGAGTCAGATGTTGAAAGTGACAAATTTGACTATTTCATTAAAAATATGACCTCATTTTGAATTTGATGGCAGCAATACATATCACAAAAATAAGGAAAGGGCAACAAAAGGTTTATTAATGAAAAAAATCTAGAGGAGCATTTTGCAGCTAATTAGGTTAATTGGCAACAGGTCAGCGACATGACTGGGTATAAAAGTGTCTCAGAGGTAAAGATGGGCAGAGGTTTACCATCTAGCAAAACACTGTCTGAAAATTGTGGAAGAAATCAGAACAATATTCTTCTATGAGGACCTGCAAAGATTTTGGATATCCCATCATCTTAAGTACTAAGGAGGCCCTGCATTAAAAACCAGCATGATTCTGCAATGGAAATCACTGCATGGACTCAGGAAGACTTCCAGAGATCATTGTTTGTCAACACAGTTGGCCACGCCATCCACATATGCAAGTTAAAGCTGTATTATGCAAATTAGAAGCCATATGTGAACATCATCCAGACATGCTTTAGTTTTCTTTGAGCCAAAGCTCATTTGAGATGTACTGAGGCAAAATGGAAAAACTGTTCTGTGGGCAGATGAATCAGAATTTAGAATTCTTATTGGAGACCATCGACACTGTGTCCTGGGGACTAAAGAGGAACAGGACCCTCCAGCTTGTTATCAGTGCAGTTCTAAAGCCTACATCTCTGATGGTATGGGGTTGCATCAGTGTCTATGGCGTGGGCAGCTTATACATCTGAAAAAGGACTATTGATGCTAAAAGGATATAGAGGTTTTAAAGCACCATATGCTCCCATCCAGACAACGTCTCTTTCAGGGAAAGCCTTGCATATTTGAGCAAGACAATGCTAGACCACGTACCACATCCATCACAACATCATGGCTTCAAAGTAGAAAAGTCCAGGTGCTGAACTGGCCTGCCTGAAGTCCAGACCTTTCATGATGAGAAAACATTTGGCACATCATAAAATAAAAATCCTGGATCATTGAGCAGCTAGAATCCTACATCAGTCTAGAATGGGACAACATTCCTCTCTAAAACTCCAGCAACTTATCTCCTCACTTACCAGACATTTACAGACTGTTGTTAAAAGAAGATTGGATGCCACACAATAGTAAACATGGCCCTGCCTCTTCTTTTTTGAGATGCATTGCTGCCGTAAAATTATATATACTTTTATAAAATGTTAAAATGTCTATTTCAACATCAGATATGTTGTTTATGTTCTATTGTGAATGAAATATGGGTTTATGAGATTTATAAATCATTACATTCTGTTTAATTTATATTTTAGACAGCATCCCAACTTTTTTGGAACTGGGGTTGTGTGGGTTTTTTACTCATGACGTTAAAGCAGACTTAATGACATGGACATATTTCTGTTGTAGCCGTGGCATTCTTAGGTCATGTAATGGCTGCCATAGTTGTTTTGTGATACATTTTTTTTAATAAGGCTCTTGGAAAATAATTTCTCACTTTATTCTCCATTGAATTATTACTGTAGTATATGAAGCAATATTTGTTCCCACAAGCTACAACAGAAATTTACCTGCTATCTTAAGTCTATAATAACAGAGGAAACCTGGAAGCATAGCTGATTATAAATGTATACAAACTTGAGACTGGAGCTTTTAACATTGTGAAAATCTCAACCCCTGTATATAGAATCTACATCTCTATGTAGAAGTTCGTAATCACAGCATCTTTGTGGTTGTGTTTTCTAGCATCTTCAGTTGCATAGTTACTGTTTACATTAGTGCACAAGCTCCATTTCACAGGCAGCATTGATGAATCATAAACCAGTCTGTACAAAAGCACTACAGTCATAAATCAAATGTGTAAATTATCCTTGTTTGATTTTGTGTTTGTATGTTTTAACAGGACTAAAAGCTCCTAAATGTCATGCAGATACTTTGTGAAGTGTTTTAAGTGGTTTCCCCTTCACTTTTCACTTTCCTCATTAGTTTTCAAACACCCTCCTCCTCCTCCACCATCTGTTGGAAGGAGTCACCTGTTCTCTTTTAAGTGTCTGTCTTGTCACCCTTCTTCAGGGTTGTGACCCCTCCTCAAAGCCTGTCTGCTCTCCTCACCGCTCCTCAACTCTCCCTCTTTTTACTCCTTACTCAGCACATCTGCTGCTCCTCACCTGGTCCCCTTAAACTCCTCTTGTTGTTTATGTGTCCTTGTCTGCTTTGACTCTGGGTTTTTTTTTTTTTTTTTGTCTGCTTCATGCACGGCTTCCAACACTGCATATTAAACACAACAACAGACAGAGCTGAGCATTTCCTCCTTTAGTCCTCTTATAAGGAAGAGCTGAATGACTCCTAAGCCAGAATGTCATTATCCTTTTAATTATGTATTGAATGCCAATAACGGGACTCACAGTAAGCTATAAAGATCCAATTAACCACAGATTTTTCTGTCACCACAATTCAGTTATCTTGAGAATTAGCAGTGGTATAAATCAATACAAAACCACTGGGAAGAAATAATCTCATCTTCTCAGAGACAAAGCATGTCTCATAGGGTCATTCATATCAGTGTATAATTATTTAGACATTCTTTATATACCACTGTTTGATATATATATATATATATATATATATAGATATAGATATATATATCTATATCTATATATATATATATATATATATATAATATATATTTTTTCTCAGAATAAAGGCAATATAGTCCAAAAACAAAACTTATAAAACCAAGCACTCTTTAATCTGGGTTATCTTGTTTTTCTAATCATGGGAAGCCAAAGTCGTAATTAAAACGGTTACTTAAGCTTGCCTAGCACTCCTTTAACCAATTTCATTTTCATTAAAATATTTAAAATTCTACCTTTCAAATCCAAATAACTCCCTTTAGAGTAATATCCAACAGAATGACCACTTGCTTTATTTACCTTTGGATCAAGTTACTGGTTCTTACAGCTTACATGATGATTTATTTGAGTTTCTGTGTGTTTTGAAAGGTTATGACAGTTTCCGGAGCAGCACTCCCTTCATTATGTGGCCACAGCCTCAGTGACTCAGAGGAAGTAACTCACGTTCAGGATTTATTTAAGTTGGCGTATGGCCAGTGTGGCTTTGGTTTGTGTGTAATCAGTTTGCAAAGACTTTTTTTGCACCTGAGGGTGCCAGATGCTCTCCAGAATCTCTGAACAGCTGGGTGTCTCTGAGCCTCAGTGGTGATTTTACAAGCGCTATTTTACAGTGAACAAAAGATCCATCCATGCCCTGGATAAAGAAACATGCTCTGTTTAATGTCTTAAATCTGTGAATGGGTTAAATAATAGGAAAATGCTGAATAGAAAACCACTGATTGGTACCAAAAGATAGATATTTTCTGTTCACCTCAATGAAAAACCAAACTATGGTGGCTGTAGTCCAAATCATTCATGGACTCCAAAATTTAAAAAAAAGGAGTAACCAGTGCAAGTTGGTGATGCATCACAGCTACAGTAGTAGATAATATGTTAATTCAGTCATACTTACTGTTTATCTAATCTAAATGGTATTTTAACCCCTTGGATGCTTCACCCTTTTAATGATTTTCTAAATCAATCATGGTCAATATAATTTTTTCTTTTTTTTGATTTATAAAAATGGCAAAGTTGAAAAAGATTTCTATGGTAATTTCAATTTAATAAAACTATGTTAAGTAAAAAAAAAAAAAAATGATAAATTTACACCCCCTGACCTAATTCAAAAGAGGTCCAGCCAATTTGTTCTAGTCATCTCCCAATTAGTGAAATGGGGATCACCTGAGTGTGGTAAATGTGTCTCAAATGATTGTAGTATAAAGACACCTGTGTCTGGAAGGTCCAGTCAGTGGTGAATCAGTATTCCTGGCTACCATTTCACCCTGGAAACAAAGGAACACTCCAAGCAACTCAGAGAAAAGGTTATTGAAAATTGTAAGTCAGGGGATGGATACAAAAAAAAATTCAAGGCACTGAACATCCCCCAGAGTTCAGTTCAATCCATCATCTAGAAATGGAAGAAATATGGCATATGTGTAAATCTGCCTAGATCAGGCCGTCCTCACAAACGGAGTGAGCGTGTAAGATGGAGACTAGTGAGAGAGGCCACCAGGACACCTATGACTACTGAAGGAGTTACAAGTTTCAGCAACTAAGATGGGTGAGACAACAACTGTTGGCCGGGTTCTTCACCAGTCAAAGCTTTATGAGAGAGTGGCAAAGAGAGAGACACTGTTGAAGAAAACTCAGGTTAAATCTGGACTCATCAAAAGGCATTTGTGAAACTCCATGGTCAAGTGGAAGAAAGTTCTTTGGTCTGATGAGACCAAAATGGTGCTTTTTAGCCATCAGACAAAACTCCAAACACTGCAAATCACAGTAAACACACTATTCCCATTATGGAGCACGGTGGTGGCAGCATCATGCTGTGGGGATGCTTCTCAGCAGCTGGCCCAGGAAGGCCTGTAAAGGTAGAGGGTAAAATGAATGCAACAAAATATCCAGTCTGCAAGAGAACTACAGCATGGGAGAAGATTTATTTTCCAGCAAGACATAACCATACAGAGAACGCTACAAAGAAATAGTTCAAAGACAAGAAGGTGAATGTTCTGGAGTCGCCAAGTCTGAGTTGCTTGAAAATTTTCTTTTGTCATCATGGTGCAACGGTGGCCAGGAATACTGATTGACCAGTGACTGGACCTTCGGGACACAGGTGTCTTTTTACTTCAATCACTTGAGGCACATTCACTCCACTCAGGTGATCCTCATTTCACTAATTAGCACCAGTTGGCTGGACCTCTGTTGAATTAGGTCAGTCACTTTAAAGGGGGTAATTGGCATTACCGTGTAGAAATCTGGTGACTTTGACATTGAGATTTTAATTGCAAAAATATGTGTCAAAAAGTCAAATTATTTTGACCTTGATTGATTTATAAACTCAATAAAAGGGTAAAACATCCAAGGGGGTGAATACTTAAGCACTGTAGCTCAGCCTGGTCTCATAAAACACACTGAAAGAATCAAATTTGAAGTTAATGCAGCTTATTTTGTTTTGAACTGCTCTTACATAAGAAGCATCCTCACCTGTGTGAGGAGCCCCATGTGTTCGAGTGAACATCAGCCCACAGTGGGACGTCTAAATACACTCAAACACTGAGCACAGTTTCATGTGTCCTCTGGAGAATCCTTTCAGCCCTGGCCATATTACATCTGGCTACAGCCCAGATGTCATTTGGCCCCAGATGTTCCCGTTAGCAACATTAGCTAATGAGCTAATGAGCCTAAGCTTGTTTGTACGAAGATGTCCACACTTTTAAGGACGTTTCTTTTGTTTCTGCTCTGGAAAACAGTGATGCATCTCCATGAGTATTTTAAGTTCCAAATGATCCGCAAATATGCCATCAGTTTTTCTATCTAAAGTCATTTTTTGCATTTAATCTATTCGTTCAGCCAGAGTAAGCAAAACACTTTAAGATTATTATTGAACTTGTGGCAGTGTCTGGTCAGAATGTACACCAAAAAAGGCTGTTTTTGCCCTTTGAGCAACACTTCAGCCCTTTTCCCCTCTAAACTTTTAACTATAGGATTAAGATGTGGTCCGTTGCTGTTTGTCCCATTGTAATTTTCTTCAGTGGCTTTCTGATTAAAAGCTCTGTGTGTGTTTTCCTCCCTCAGTCTTGGAGAAGAGCGAGTTCAAAGACGAGTCCCAGTTCTTCCGTTTCTATGCGGACGAGGAAATGGAGGGAACGAGCACCAAGAGCAAGCAGCTCCAACGCAATGACTTCAAACTCATTGAAAACATCTTGGCCAAGTCTTTGGTGGTGAGCTGGCGTACAAACAAACACATAAACACGTGCATTTCCTCATTCTCCCACGCATTTACATGGTGACACGGATACTTCCTGATGCATTGCCAGATCATAGTTTAGGAGGGAAAAAAGAAAACCGTGAGGAGTTTCCCTGAAGCAAATGCTCTAAATATGCAACAAAGCTCTTTTAATTAACTACACTGTAAGACTAGCATCCTTTCTTGAGGGTCTAACCGTAGAAAAATCCATTTTCATGGTAAACATAAATACATAAAAGTGAATGAATGAAGGCACAGAGGAAGCTCACATTGATCTGAATTCATCTGGATATGCATCAATCTTCCATTCAAGTGCATACATATACATATGCAGAATCCTGTGTGCATGTGAATGGGTTAGACATTTCTGATATAACACGACTGTGGTATAGCTAATTGAACTGACATGCTGGCATCTCCTTTCTCCTTCACTCCAGTTTGTTTTGTGTGTTACACTTCCCAACTAAATTTAATTAACATCACTATGCTGGCAGGAAAAACACGTCTTTCTCTTGGGACAGGAGCTGCTTTGATGACTGTAAACACCTTTGGATTTGCTCTGATCAATATGAATCTTAATGAGTGTTGTCTTATGGAAATATAATCAACTGTACTGCTTGGGATGAAGTCCCTGAGGGGAGTGAGGAGACAATGAGTGGTGGCAGTTAATCGTCAAAATCACTGTTGGGAACATTTAATTTAAGTGCACAGACTTCAGTTTTTTGAGTGGTAGAAATAGACATCCCATTTAGTTCTGCTTCAAGATGGAACTTCCAAAGGTACTAACAGTCTGCTTTTTACTTCTACTTTATCTCAGTCTTTGATAGTTTGATGGTTTAAGTTTTGGAAGAGCATAACCTTTAAAAAAAACTCTGATGATACTTGGATAAATGTTCTGTCTTTTACATTCATTACAGGCCAGTCAAAGATTAACATAAGGTGTAGACGTGTGTTGCCTGTAGGTGGGGTGCAAACTACATAACACAAGCTTCACAGGCAGCCGTTGTCATTGTTCACTATCAGTGGAGCCAGTTGTCAAATTAGACTCTAGTCAAAGCTGGTTGGGAGAAGAGCAGTAGCATTTATTCTACTGTCAAAGCTTTCAGTATGATTCTTTGCTCTTCCTTTTTAAAGAAATGTTGTCCATTTCTAATAAAAGTGCCTCTATAGTTGCATCTTTAGCTTCCTCACTAGTTGCCATTGTTTACAGGCTTGCCACGTCCACTATGTTCATGGCTGCTGTATGTAGGTTTGCTCTGATCCCAGTTCTGGAAATTTCCATACCAAATTTTGAGAGATGGCATCCTCTGGTGGCAAGATATAAGTATGTGACAACCAACCCCTGTGACAACCAACCCCATTCTACCCTATACACTCCTCTGAAAGACTCAAGTTTGTATGCTATATACCTTTTTTTGAGAAAAATATGGTTTATTTCTCATCTTGTGCTATGGGCCTAACCTTGCAAAGCAGATGGATTTGCCCATTTCCTTGTTTCTCACTGGCGAATCCATGTTGCAAAGCTACCGTCTGAACTGTTTGGGCCCGGTGAGAAAGTGACAGGACCAATCAGCATCGGGGGGCAGTACTTTTGGGCGCAGCGGAGTCATAATAAGCAAGCAGCAACAAGAGGCTGGTGCTAAAGTGCCAGTTTTATCAGAACTTGACGACATTTCTTTGTTAAAAGAAGAACAAAGAACAGCATTGTGTTGTTTTCCTTTCAAAAACGACAAAAGTCGTGTACTGGCATGTCTACAGTCGCCATGGTTTGCGGCGTTGTGCAGTTCTCCATGGAGTTTACTCCATCGGTACAGGTGCAGGCACGTAGCTCGATAGCGGCTATGTCATGTGTTTTGTTACTCTGATTGGCCCGTAAAGATATGACAGACACAACGTTCATTCAATCACCTTCCAAGTTTTTTTCAAAGGTTCTGCCCTTTCCCAAATGCTGTCTATCAGTGGTTTTCCAGATGGATGTGTGAAACACATCCATCTGACATGCCAGGTTACTATGGGCCTACATTACCCACAATCCTAGAATGTAATAGTGACACCATAGTATGGAGTCAATTACTGCCCTCGGTCTATGTACACAAATGAAAAATTTTATAATTGTTAATGATGTAACCACTGCAGATAAACAATAGAAAGATGGTCTCTATGTTTTCAGAGTTTGAATGCTAATATTTGCATTGAATTAAGGGTATTGTAGTCGATTAAAGGATCTGTAGTCCCTTCCCCACTTGAATACGAATGTGTACACAGTCTTCATCTTTTTTTCTTGGGATTAAAACATATCAATACAAGGATTTTCTCAAATGTCAGTGGAGGATGTGAATGGGGATTTTTACCCAAGGAGATAGAAATGCAGAAGAGTGGGCAATCACTGTTGAGTCCTTGATGGTAGATATTTGCAGATGAAGACGACCCTGCAAAGCAGATGGATCATCCAAACTCCATGTCAATCACCAGGCAGATGCATGTTGCAAAGCTTTAAGCTGGTACGCCTGTTTTGAGTCAGAGAATGACTGGACTTATGAGCATCATTTGAGGAGAAGAGGCGCTAGCTACAGGCGTGGTTTAGTGGAAGCCACTGCATGGTTTTGGACAATGACAGCCAGTGATGAGGTTAGCCCAAATGCAGCTATAATGGTAGTTTTATCAGAACTGGACATTTTCTTTGTTAAAGAAGAATAGGTCAATCTCAATCATAGATCAGTACAAGAATAAGCAAAGACATTAGGTTGGTCCTAGGATTTTTTTTTTTTGTGTGTGCATTTATCAAGAAAAGTATGCACTGTACTGGATGACGCAAGGTTTATTTCCAGAAGCTAAAACAGAAATTTAATTCCTCACTTAAATCCATGATCTCAGGGGAAACCTTGGAGCATAACTATCACTTTTTTATGTCAGAGTGGGATGTTGGCCTACTATCTGGCCCCTCACGAGATGTAGAAAAGGCATTTTCCCCCTTTGATTAGCAGAACTAATCATTCCTCGGGGCTGTTACTGGAGTAAAGTGCAGGAACTCTTTATTTACCACAGCCATCTCCTCTAGAATAACAGCAGAGATCTACATCTTATCAGAGCTGTGCAGGAGGAAGATGTAGCCCCAGAAGCTTACCTAATGGAAGCAAGCTTAAGTGTTTGGTGATGACAGCGTTTAAAGAGGCACCACCCTCTCCGGGGGATTAGAAAATGAGAGGCTGAAAACATCATTAGACAGCACCTGACACACGATGAAAATCACAAACTGCTGTAAGATTTACGCTACGATGATGGGTCGACAATTTGTGCATTTGACCACCCAGATAGAGTGCTATATATTACACATAATGTGACGCCTAAATGATCCTAAATTACCTTTCTGACATCAGAAGTGCACGATCTTCAAATGCAAGATATTTGTGTGCAAAATAGCAGCAGAGTTGAGCTTACTGTACCAAGCAATTATGTCTCAAAAAGGATTTTTTACTCATTATATGAACCAGTGGGAGACATTTAAAAAGTCTAAATGTGGGAGTAATTAGCTGATTCTCTGTGTTCTCTGTGTTAGATTCACCCAGAGGAAGAAGACTACGGCTTCGAGATTGAGGAGAAAAACAAGGCCATAGTGGTGAAGTCTGTCACCAGAGGCTCACATGCTGAGGTAATGGTCAACACTCACACACAAACACACACTGATTCTCCTTCCTGCCTCGGGGCATTAGTTCCAGTAGGTAATGGCTGTCTACTGTTTAGACGGCTGCTGTCAATCTGCTTTTTCCCCTTTGGCGAGAGCTCACTTTGATTGGCTGTGGAGCCATTAGACATGCTTGCTCATATCATGCCACAAAAAACATGCAGACATGCACAGATGCACACCTTTCACCCATGCAGGGCTGTTTAAAATTCCTTTAAAGAGGTAAAAAGTCATTTAAAACTTACAGGATTTTCTGAATTTCTTTTTATGTGTTAGCATTCTGTACTATTATTGTTCTGTTTAGACAGCGAAAATGCTCTGCACACCAGAGAGCTCACATAAGAAATTATACACAGATATATAGATATACTGACGTTGACTTTTCCGGTATCTGATGCACATGTCGGAACACAGCTGGAGTTCATCATTTTCTAATGAGGCACCAAGACATAGAAAAGTTTGCCTGTTTACTCTCCTTTTAAATAACATCATCATCATTTATTCATCCATTCATTATCGTCTGCTTGAACGGGGTCGGGTTGCAGTAACAGCAGGCAAAGCAAGTCCACCTAGGCGTTCTCCCCCCAGCATCACTGGTGTGGATCTAATAATTAAAGTCCCCAAAAGTCACACAAGCTCCAGGCTCACTGAAAATGCTGCTGCAAAGAATTCAAAGGCACCAATAGCGTCAATGGGAAAGCACAGCTAGCTTCAAGAGGAAAAACAAGTAAGAGGCAATGATTTATGGTTCAAAAGATATTTAACTTCTGACAAACTGTGTCACCTCTTGTTGTGTATGACAGTGTCGGTCTGGAAGGCATTTTAATGATCACATTCAGAGAAAAACTGTCACGCAGCCTCAATTCTTTGATGCTGCAGTGTGTCCTCTGGTTCTTCTATGCTGCTCTGAAAACAGTAGCCCTTGCATGACATCCTTTCCAGCAGCAAAGAGGAATTGATTTCCAGTTTATAGCGCTAACAGTTAGCATGGCTAAACAAAGCAAAACTATAATGCTAAACCAAACATTATCAGATTGGTGCATAAACTGGTGTATGTGCCGATATCAATACCTGCATTTTAAGCAGTATCGGATATATTTCCGATACTGTATTGGAATTGGAACAACCCTACCTGCCTTATAAGCACGGTAGAGAAATATCATAGATTCTGAATTTCTTATAGCCAAAGATCTATTTTTAGCTAGTCTTAACCTTGGCGTACACTGTGTGTATGTCATCTGATTCGGACAAAAAGTTTGTCACACAACTCACTTGGGAGTCTTGCCAACTTTCAGTCAAATTGGTGCCTTTATTTGATAGAGGAGGACAGTCGATTGAGTCGGAAACAGAAACAAGAGCCGGGGAGAGACATGTGGTAAAGGGCCTCAGGCCGGATTCAAACCTGGGCCATCCGTGTACGTGGGGTGTGCCTTAAACCACTAGGCCACCTGTGCCCTTTGGAAGCTGTCGGAAAATGTCCCAAATCACCATGAAAACAGCAAGAATGACTTTCCAATGACAAGACTTCCCCACTTCACTCATACAGTGTGAGAATTCAGGTCATGCACGACCATCAGATCAGACAGTCTGAGCACATAAACCGTGCATGATGGTCGTGCATCGTAAGTGATGCAGTCGCACAGTGAGAGCTGACTTTCTCATTGTCGGCTTGAAATCGCACAGTGTATGGCTGGCTTTAGTCCAGTTTTCCTCATGGACAAAAGGTAATCAGCAAACATGTTTAGTTATAGTTTTGGTTCACATTTTTGAGTTTTCGTTGACTAAAACTAGACTAAAACTAAAAAGGATATATGCTTTTAAGTTTTAGTCTAGTTTTATTTAGTCCATTCATTTTTATAGAAATGACTAAAATGTGGCTAAAACTAAAATGCATTTTAAAGAATAACACTAAGACTGAAATTAAAAATAGCTGCCAAAATTAACACTGGCTAGAAGGTGCAGGATTTTGTTTTTATGGGCACTGCTCTGCCCACTGTCACAGCCTAAACCCTTACTGCCCTTTTTCTCAGCTGTTGGCAAATCTGTTGTATTAAGTCCCTTTATCATTTTATAAGAATGAATACATGAATGTTAGAGTCTGTTTGAGACAGAGAACAGAGGAAAGAGACAGAGATGTCTCCTGGTCACTTAAAGTTTTTCTTCACATATTGACCCCTGGATTTATCGTCACTTCAGAACAGATTTTACACAGCACATTTAGACAAGAGGCTCCTGTTGATTTTTGTTGCTGTGAAATAAGACAAAAACAGTTTTTTGAGAATGCACTTCTGGTTTGCTCTGAGGTTGTTGTTATTTCAGTACAAAGTAATGAGGTTAAAGTAATTCATGATGCTGCAAAATGCTTATCATTGTTATTTTTGTGTTCATTTACGCTACCAGGAGGGTGCAATGAGGACACCGTCTCTGATTAGGTTGATCTGAAGATAGCATGCCCTTTTTGGTGCAGCGATTGTTTGACGCATGAGTAATTTCAGTCAACAAAGTTGTTCTTTGGCTGATTGCAGCTCTAGATTGTTGAAATAGCTGCATTTGAAGTCGGGTAAAACCACAGCAGCAGATCATCTGCAGAAACGATTCTGTGCTGCTTTCTGTAGAGGTTTTCCTGAAGGTTCTTTCCATTGATTTTAATCGCTGCTGTTGGGTTTAAGAAAACAAGATCATATAAATCAGATTTTGGCCTCTATGTAACGGCTATTTGTTGACCCTTGAGGCTAACCACAGCCTGACCCCGGGCCATACCAGAGATCTAGATCTCCCTCTTAAATCAGCTGGTTGTTCTTTCTTGGTTGCTTGTCTGTGGCTTTGTTGAGCATTATTCTGATTTGTTTCAGCTCAAATCCTGTTATTTTTAAGTATATCATTGTTCATGCTGTTCCTAATGTTTTTGGTTGTTTGTATCACTTCAGATGAGTATTTCCATTATTAATGCTTTGGATTAAACGAGAGAGTTTTATGTAAACAGACTGATTATTTTGGCAAATCCTGCAAACAATCATCAATATTTTAAAAATCTTTGGGGCATCTTTCTGGTTGAAAACTATGGGTGTTTATAGAAGGTCAATCAATGAAAAAGCTTTTCCTCTACATCTCTACTTTCACTGTTTATGCTCCTCCATCATCTCATTGTACCCTTATTCTTCAAAAGCCTCCTTCGCTCTGTTATTTTTCTCATTGCAGTGTTTCTTTCCCACATTACTCTCCTCTCCAGCCTCTCCAGAGTTTTTCTCCCCTGCTCCCACTTGCTCTTTTCCTCCATTTCTCTCCCTCTGTTATTCATACTGCTTGTCCCCCGTGCCCCACAATAACAGGATTGCTAGTTGTGACACAGCCCGTGTGCCAGCACAGTGAATGAGGCTCAGCTGATTCCCATGGGGCTCTGAAAAGGGCTGAGATAGACCCATGGTCACACACAGAGCCCTTTCATATATGATACTATTATAGAGAGAGTCACGTGCAGACACAGACGTATACATCCTTCCACATTCAGATAGCTCGATGGTTGCTCCTCCCAGTTGTCCTTACATCCATCCTGGGCCCTGATCCAGAGTCGGGCCTCAGCTGAGCCAAGGCCACCCCACCGGATCTGTGCCCGGGACACTGGGCTCACACAGGGGAGAGACAGAGGCTGCATTATTCTCTCAACGTGACTGAAGATGTGCAAGATGACTGCATCCAGTGACGTGCAGCAGGCTGTAGGGCCGTGGGGGGTTTAGAAGCTGATATTTGGCCATGCAGAGCTGAGGATGTTGGATATTTGTATGTGCAATTCTGACTGCATGTTTTACAAATTTACTCAACTAAACACAGCTTTTTCGATACAGAATAATCAGTCTCCAACTACATAACCTGTGTGTGCTATTCTGACTCCAAGAAATTCAGTTTGATACAATTTCAGTCAGACTAACTAGTTTACATGGATTTCAAAGGCCAGATTAGATGGCCTAACATAATAGATTCAACTTAGTCTAACTGCATGTAAACAAACTGATTGTGAGGATGTGAGATTCTTGGGTGTGTTCCAATAGAGTCCTCCATGTGTGACTCTCTGAAAATTGCTATTTTCTTGTGTCCTTAAGCGTTTTTTTCTTCTCCTGGAATGAATTATTCATCTCAGGGCTGGGCAATCGATTGATTGTATTGATAAATGGGGTTTTAGAAAAATTGTAGATCAACATTTTTCTTAAAATTTCAGGCTATAGACAACCACGTGTGTGGACTGTAGACTACCAACATGGAGACACTTGAGACGGTTACTATAATAATTATTCTGAGATCAGAACTGACATAATATAAACATCAGTAATCAATAGTTACATCAGAACAGCTCAGACTGATGACTGGTGGTCAGAGAACAATATCTGCACTTTATTTATAAACCTTTTCCTCCATACACATATCATACGTAATGCCCCCAGTGTAATGGCTTGATCAGTAACTGTGCTAACTGGTGACCTTCACCTAACTGGGTTTGTAGATGGGTCTTTGTTTATTGTTTGTTAAAATATGAAAATACCATGTGATATATTTTTAAAGGAAGACAGTTTCTGCCACTTAAAAAAGAAAAGATTGAAAATCAAGCAATTCTAAAGAAAAAAATCCTAGTTATAATTATGAAATAGCAAGTCAATAAAGAGATATAAAGTCAAAATTATAAGAAAAGCTATAAAAAAGGAGTTACAAAATACAAGTAATGTAGTTAAAAGTTTAAAGTATAGATAAAAACCCATAATTACAAGATAAAAGTTGAAATCATGAGTTTAATGAATGAAATTATGAGATAACTTCTAAATATGAGATAAAAAGACAAAATTATGACATCAAAGCCAATATTATGAGATAAAAGGTGAAATTATGTGTTAATAATTTAAAATTATGAGATAAAAAGCCAAAATTATGACAAAAAAGTCAATATTATGTGATTAAAGGTGAAATTTTGAGTAAATAAATTGAAATTATGAGATTAAAAGCCAAAATTATGACAAAAAGTCAATATTATGAGATAGTGTCCGTATTTTTGAGATAAAAAAGTCAAAGTTATGAGATAAAAAGAGGAAATTATGAGTTAAAAAGATGAAAATTTGACTTAAAAAATTTAAGATATGAGTTAAAAAGTCTCATTATCTTAAATTTTTGACTTTTTATCTCATATTATATATTTTAATCTCATAATTATGACTTTTATCTCATAATTCTGACTTTTTTCCCTCATAATAGTGACCAAAGATTCCTTTTATTTATTTATTTTTTTTTTTACTGCATAACTTTTTTTCCTTTTATTTTTTAAGTGACAGATTTTGGCTCCCATATAAATTAAATGAAAAAAAATCAATAATAAAAATTAGCCACAGACACACCTGACTGACCGTCACCACTTAGTTTATCAGTTTGTGTTTGAAACATTCAGCTGTTGTTGTCTCTGCTGTGTTTTCTGTCACAGCTCCTCCACCTCCACATCTCTGCTACCACACCTGTGTATGCTGCATCTTGTGTCTGTGTCACATTCATTTTTGGGGATGTGCACAGCTGCTGGTCAAACCAACACAGGATGCAACCTCCTCTCATGGCCAGCTGCACAATTTCAAATTGTGCATGGAAATTAATGTAAAAAAACCTGTCAATATACATATTTTCATACACTATTTCTTAAAAATGTCTCTATATCCTGAAAATATATCTATTTATCTTAAAAACTTGCCCAAATCTACCCAGTCTAAACTGATTGTAATAAACAGATCCAATGCTGCAGAAATGCTGTTTCCCTGAATAATGTATGATTTTGTTTTTAGTGAAGGTGAAAAGATCAGCAAGATCTGACAACAAAAACCACAGGTTGCTTGCAGAAACAAGTACAGACTCTTATTTGTGGAACTGGAAACTGTAAATAACATTTCTGCCAGGAATTATTTGCAAATAGAAAAAGCAGCAGTCAGGAAACTGAGGTGTACGTATCATGCAGCTTATTCATATCTCACCGCCAATCTTGATGTGCACTTCTTCTAAATAAAAAGTCTCTTCATAGTATGATAAATAAAAGACAAGACTGAACAGGCTGTGAAAACACTGAGCAGCACTTGCTGATTTCTCTCTTGTGTTATGGTTTGTTTTGTGCCACTCCTTGGAGGCACAGGGAATGTTGAATTGTGGGTAATAAACACTTGAATTTCTATCTGAGCCAAATGCCACAGACAGTTTGGTCTCACTATCACACCAGGGAGACAATTCATGAATTGAGCTGTGGTCCCTGCTTGAAACTGTGCGAACAGGGTGTTCAGAGGGAGCTGAGAAAGCAGCAGAAAGCTAAAATAAAAACAACGGTCTGTCTCTCTCTCTGTCCGTCTGTCCGTCCAGATGGCCGGCCTGCAGGTGGGCAGGAAGATCTTCACCATCAACGAGGACCTGCTGTTCCTCCGGCCCTTCGCTGAGGTGGAGACCATGATCAGCCAGGCCTTCTGCATACGGCGCTCCCTGCGGCTGCTGGTCGCCACAAAGGCCAAAGAGTGAGTAAACACACAAACACACTCACAGGCCTTAGACTGACTGCAGGGACGGGGGCATAGCGGTTTTATTTTTGAAGAGAGGCCAGTCCAGAGTGCCTTTAACCTGTTGGTATTTAACTTTGAGTTTAGGATCTCCACTGCTACTTTAAAGTCCTTTTAAACAACATGGTTTTGCATATTAATGGTCCAATTTAGAGCAGAATATGGCTCCAATTAAGCCTTAACATTATGATAAAAATGTGAAAAATGTTGTAAAATTGCTCCATTGTGCCATAATAATACAAAGTAAAAAAAAAACATTATGAATTGAGGATATTATCCATAAGTCACATTTTCTACATCTGCCTGCTGCTCTGAATGTGTTGCAGCATGATTTTCTTTATCTAAAATCATGCATAAAGCATTTTTTCCCCTCTTCGTTGGCACCAGTTGATCTGACAGAAGCTGATATATTGAGCCTTATCTGACTGCATCAAAAATGACAAGCTGTGGCGAATAAACCCAGGCCTCTATCTAAATTGTCAAATATGAACTTGCTGAGTAGTATTGCTTGTTGCTTTAAAATCCAGGGAATGCACATTTAACACAGCAGCAGAAAACTCCCAGTGGGGGGCAAGAAGTTACTTCTGCATAGAGAAATGCTACAAAAAGGCAGTGTTTTGTGCTGTTGAAAGCTACACCGATAGTGCAAAAAAAAAAAAAAATTATAAGCTACTTTTGTGTCCAGAACGTAGTGAAATATTCAGGCAATAAAAGGTTTAAAAGCTAAAGGAGAAACAGCAGCAAGCACAGATTGAAAAAGCCCCCCATCTAAAGCCTGGACATGAGGTGTCATTCAGTTCAGGGCAAATCTGTCTCTTTTAATAGATCATGATCATTTGGCTCATCTCAGGAGAGCTGGTAGGTCCCTTAACGGCTCTTCATTTGTTTCCAGTTTGGCTTTTTCAATGTGGATTAAATAACAACAAAGGATGGGGGAAAGGAAACTGGTACTCAAACAGCTAGCTAGCTTCAGTTGCTCACATTTAGGAGCCCTTTCGTAGCACAGACTCGCTCATGAATGGCTCATCAATATCCTGACGCTCAAGCCACAAGGTTTATTAAGTCTATAACACATTGCAATTTCAATTAAAGCATGTTTGTGATGTTGTTTTAGACTAGGGTCTAGACTCCTCTAGACTCTTATCTGTCTTCATCTGGATGGATGATGCTAGGAGGTCTGCAAGACTGAGTATTTGGGATATTGATCACCTCCACACCAGGAAAATCTGTTAAACTGTGGAAAAAAATCACTTTATAAAATTAAGGAACTATACTCAATATATGTAGAAATTTTCTAATAATAATTGCAGCTAAAGCTCCATTTAGAGCTGTAAAGTACTAACTTTCCACTGTTTCCTTTTATTCCTAATGGCTAAATCACATGGCTACAAAGAATCTATAACCATGATTTTGCACTTATATGTGTGCATCCATGGCATTTATTTGTTTTAAGGAATGCTGCTTAGATTAGAAGGTTTATTACGGCAACCTGTTTAGCAGGATAGAAGCTAATTTATGAATGTTAACCCCCTCCTCTCAGTTTGGTCACCTCCAGCACCAACAATAACAAGAGAGTGAGACCCATAGAGCCAAACTGAAGCTTCAGAAGTGAGCTTTTTAAACCAATGGGCAATACTACTGTGACTGCACTGATTGCTTTTATATGGTTCAAGTTATAAACATGGACTGTATTGTCCATGTGGTCCATGTAATTCCGCAAATATGACTTCAAAATCAGGAGGAAAAAACAGAAAACCAACCATTATTGGCCAGATGTTTGCATGGTGATCCTTTCACCAGGACAGAGGGTTAGCAGTGCGTTTAAGTACTCTCCTCAAGATAGTAAGAGTTAGAATGCTGAACACCAGGGTAAAAGAGTGGGGATCATAAGCTAATTTCTGAAATCGTTGTGGCGACGTCTTCTTCCCAAAGCACCCTGGTCTCACTGATATTTTCTCATCCAGGATTGTGAAGATCCCTGACAACCTAGACAGCCTCTCCTTCAGACTCCGTGGCTCGGCTCCTCCTCATGTCCATGCCGTCAGGAAAGGTGAGCGACATTTACTAGAAAGTACACATTACATGCTGTAGTTTTAATAATGTAGCAGAAAGTGACCTTTGAGGCTCAAAGCAGTAAAATGTTTAGGCTTGGAATTAGGTTTGGTGTACTTATGGGCCTGATGTGGATTTCAGGGTTACAATACACTTTTGTAAAACACACATAGCGCTGTTACTTCAAAGTTATAGACACAATGCCTTTGTTTACATCTGTGATTTATTTTCTCTACTGTCAGTTTTATTGAGACTTATGTGACAAACTGTTTGCTTGTAGCCTGTGTGCATATTTCTCTCCTGTCCAACAGCAGAATTTTCCACTTTTTTGTGAAGCATAAGACAAAGCTATAGCAAAAGCTATTTTCCTCTCTTCTCATCTTCATCACACAAACTTCAGTTGCCCTGTGCCTTGCTAAAGCATGCTTATCCCTCTTTTCCATTCCTGTGCCGGCCCGCTCTCACACTCCTCCAAACCCAACCAGGCTGGAACTCTGACATGTCATGTCATTGTAATTTGAGACACAGTTTACAAGACGCACAGCACCGCTGAGTCAGCACAGTAGAGAAATACTCAGACAACATGGCAGAAAAACTTAGACTAAGACTAGCTCTCTGGTAATAAAAATCACACAAAAGTAAGTTTAGTTTCTCATCAAGGAGACTAAATAACACTAAAATGTACATTTTTGTCAGGCAATGCAAAAAATCCATGATTTGAGAGAGCACAAGCTGTTAGGTAGGGTGAATCTGTGGCTTCACTACTTTTCAGCGGTAAAAAGCACGATTCCCAGGCCAGAATACACAAGAATGATCCACATCAGATTCAGGCTAAGAGATAAATGATTTGAAAAAAATGTTTTTACCAAATTGTAAGGACTTTTTAAGGATTAAAATTGTTAAACTTTTTACTTAAGTAAGGTTAAAAATGACTAGATTGTGATTAAATCTAAAAGCCAGTTCAAGGTACAAAATTGGACTAATGCTCTATTTGCACAGGATTAGTATTACCTAGGAACCTCTGGTAATTTTTAATATTTGAACAGGACGTCTGCGTTTTTTATCACATGTAAATCAACCATGTCTGTTATTTGTAGAGTTAAAATTCAAGGGTAAGTTACTGAACATTTTCAGCCACACAAAGGTCAACAGGTAATACTAATCCTGTGTGAATCAGCATCTCTGTCCATCTCTACACTTACTCACAGTGCTTATTGTGTTTTTAAAGGCCCAGGTGGATTTTTCTGACGGAGATAAGAATAGAGGCTGTGTAGGACTCTGTTAACAAGATTTTGCCAAATTCGGTTGTTAATAGAGCTTTACTTTCTTTTAACTCTACCTTATGTTCAAAAAACAGCTTAATTTTACCTAACTAATTTATGCTTATTCATTTAAACTCTACTGTCCAAAGGTGCGTCTACGCTGCTCCTTACACACAGTGCTTCTGCTTTTACTACTTTGCTTCCATTTACAAGTAACTGATTTTTATTTTTGTATTCTTTAGCCATACATTTTATGCATAACACACTTTAAGATTCAGCAATTAGGCTTTAGCAGCTGATCTTCGTGTTCACTAGTTTATTGGTCATGGGCAGCTTTCTATGTATCGGAAAATGTTTTAAAAATATATATAGAGAGAGAAAAAACATTTTTGCATGTGCTATTGGAAATTCCAGGTGAAAGTATTTATAGAGTAGTGGTTCTCAACTGGTCAGACATCAGGACCCACCACCGCCTCCTTAAGAGAAATCACGACCCATATTTTTGAATTTTTTCATCCACTCAGATTGATCTAATGATGAACTTAGCAGTTTGGACCCTAAATGGAAGAAAACATAATCAATCAAAGACCCAGTCCAGAATAAACATGTTTCAAAAGAACGTCATTACAGAAGGAAATACATGCATGCATTTCATTTTACCCCATTTCCCCAAGACAACATGGAAATTTGGTATTTTCATGAGGAATTTCATCAAAATCTTGGAAAAAGCTGCTTGCTATCCACAGAAAAGGAGATAAATACGTTGAACTCTTGAGACAAACTCTGAAGTTTACTAATCATCATAGGAAAACCTATAGAATACATGTACTGTATGTATGTCCCCTTAGGGCTTCGGTACAGTAGACTTTTTGACACATTTTTTTTTTTTTTTGCTTGCACACTTTTCATGACCCACTTGTAAGAGCTTTGCGACCCACTCTTGGGTCCTGACCCACCAGTTGAGAACCACTGGTATAGAGGGTATGCATGTGACGTCGGTGCCCCTCTATGGGACGCATGTAGACGTCACCTGCAGAAGCCGACTTGTACGACTTTGCATTTTTTGTTTCGAATTTAGAAATGAAAAGTCACTTTGTGTTTTCATTGCTGCAGCCATGCAGCACCCTTATGTGTTCCAAATTCACTTGTCCTGTGTGAATGCACTCTAATAAACACTGATGTCAGGGGGTTATTCACAAATTATCACAGGTCACATGCAATTCTAATCCTGTTCAAATAGACTACATTTAGAAGTGCTGTGAAAATTAACACTGGTGCTGAGATGTGCTAATTGGCTCCGTTTTAGCTAAAATCTGGCATGTGAACCAGTGCTGTAAAGCTCCAAGCTCTCATTGGAGAACTCCAGCCTGCTGCCAAAGTCACACAGTGATGGAGCAGGTGACCAAAGCACTCTGTGAAAATTGGATAGACTTTATTCTCCCTGTTTAAAGTTACTGCACAATCAGATTAACTGTCAAAATGTTTTTTAAGGTGGAAAAGTTGCACATTCTTGCTGTTATGGTTCGCAGCTCTCTGGGGGACATAACTGAATGATTTTCTCTTGAAACCACACAGAAATATAGGAAGAGATTTGTAATAATTTGAGCTTTTTATTGCAGAGTCAAAGCCAGTAAATCTCTCCTAAAAGTTTACAGTGTCAGAAAGACGGATAATTCTGGGTGAATTCAAGGGAAAGCTGAGGTAACTCTAGCCTCTAACCACCTGTTACTTTCTGCTTTTAGTTGGCCTCTATTCAGTTTTTATAGCCACCTGTCAGCCAGACGGCCTGCGGTCAGGGTTCAGACCCTTAATAGACCAAACTCTGCTTTTAAAACGCACACACTTGTGCACAAACACACACTGCTCTGTGATCATAAAGATTTTTTCTACCTTCTCTTTGCTCCTGCTCTGTCCTTGCAGCTTCCTAACCAGATGTTTGTACCGCCCAGTCTGACTCGAAATAGAAAAATGAGGCAGTTATGTCATTGAAGGATAAATCTCAATGTGTAAACCAGACAGGAGCGGGAGAGGACACAGAACAACAAGGAGAAGGGCTGCCGAGTGGTGCAACCAGGAATGTGATCTTAGGGTTTCACTTCTCCTCATTTCTTTCCCTCTTCTCCACATCCCGTCTCCTCTCTCCTGCTGTTTTGAGGAGCAGTATTTTTCTCTCGTTGTTATTTTCTGTTCGTAAATCAGCTCCCCTGTGTGTCATCCATGCATGGGTCAAGTAGCCCCAGAGTTAGGTAATTGCTGGCACCCCTGGGTGGAAGTGATGCCAGCACTGGTATTTTTAGGCTGGGAGAGGAAGATGATGGAGGTGTTGATTGGACTTCCAGGCTGTAAAGCCATTAGTCGCCTGGGACATCGTGTTACGCCACTGAAGCGAGTAATTTTCTATTTTCCTGGAGGAACAAAAGGGGCGAGGTTTTGCAGATACAAGAATTGAGTCCAAAACATGTAAAAAAGATTTCCGTAGAAAATGATCTCATGTGCTTTGATTCTGGAGAGGACTTTCCTCCAGTGTGGGAGGCCTTTGCACAGCACTTTCCTCACTTTAAGTTTTCATAATAGCTCAGAAAGTTCCTCTGTAATCCTACCACCCTGTGACCTCTGATCCTCTGTTGACACACTGCAGGCTGGGAGGCGGCGGGGGCGGGTCTTCAGCCCGGCCAGGTCATCCTGAAGGTCAACGGCAACAACGTCAACCGCAGCGACTACCAGGAGGTCCTGGAGCATTTCAGCGCCCAGCACACACACCAGGAGCCTCCCCAAGTGGTGAGAGGATGCATGAGAGCCAACACTGATGCAAATAGAGCAGGTTTCTGTGGAAGTACAGGAGAAAGTTAGAGCTGACTGCAGCAGTTTCTGTTCCTTAACATCCTCTTATCGTCTCTGACACGATTTCTCTTTTATAAAGTCATCCATTTTAACAAAAGCATTGATTTATACATCCATCACTCCACACTGTATGAGAGTTCTATTTACACTGCAAAAAAAGGAAAACTCAAGAAACGTTTAAGAATCGTGCTGTTAAAAATCATACTGTTTAAGATACTGAACAAATTTGAGTTTTGTCAGTGATTTAGTAACTGAAGTGTTTACAGCAAAGAATGTCTTATATTAGAATGTAAGGTTAAAACCACAAGTTGGGCTGCAGGTAGCTTTGTGGTTTAAGGCGCGCCCTATCTATGCAGTCGGCCCGGGTTTGAATCCAGCCTGTGTCACTTTCCAGCATGTCTCTCATCCCTGTTTCTGACTCTGTCCTCCTCTGTCAATAAAGGCATTAAAAGTTCAAAAATAAATCTTGAAAGAATGAAAATTACAAAGGTTAAAAGCAGAAAAGTAGGTCTGTCAAAAGATTTTGATTTTTAATTGCAATTAATCTCAGAATTTTTGTAGTTAATTGTGATAAATTGCATCCTTTTAATGGCATTTCAAAATCCCTAAAATGCATTCAAAACTGTTTTGTGTCATGTTGGATTTTTCTATTGTCTTGCAGTGTCTAAAAAAGTATTCACTCTCACTCTCTTTAATTGGTTTTAAAAATCAGTCATGGTCAACGTAATTTGTCTTTTTTGACAAATAAATAATTCAGTTCAATTTAAACCTTTATTTATTCTCGAAAGGACATTGAGGTTTCCCTCATTTCCAATGGCGTCGAGATTACAAGCACATGAGAACAAGCAAGAAAATACAACAGTGAAGTACATCAGTCAAAACCAGCAGAAATCAATTAAAACAATAGCAACTGGAAAAAAATCACTGGAAACCAAGGTCCTAAACACTTCAAGAGAGGGTAGGACTTCAATCTTTAGAGTTTGTTGGAGTTTGTTCCATGAGCTTGGGGCATCAAAGGAAAATGCAGTTTTACCAAGTTCAGTGCAAGCTCCAGGAACTTTAACCACCAATAATAATAAAAAGCCTTCTTTAATGTCAAAGTGAAAACACATCTACAGAGTGGCATCAATTAAATAAAAGTATGTAATGTAAAGAAGTGACTGCATCAATATTCACCCCCTTTAAAGTGACTGAACTAATTCCACAGAGGTCCAGCCAACGGGTGCTAGTAGTCTTATACTAGTGAAATGAGGATCACCTGATTCCAGTGAATGTGTCAGGTGATCATAGTATAACGACACCTTTGTCTGGAAGGTCCAGTATTCCTGGCTACCATTACACCATGAAGACAAAAGAACACTCTTCCAACTCAGAGAAAAGGTCATTGAAAAGTATTAGTTGGGATGGATACAAAAACATTGTCAAGGCTCTGAACATACCTAGAGTTCAGTTAAATCCATCATCAAGAAATGGAAGGAATATGTCAAATGTGTAAACCTGTCTAGATAAGACCGTCCTCACAACCTGAGCAACCGTGCAAGAAGGAGACTAGTGAGGCCACCAAGACACCTATGACTCTGAAGGACTTACAAGCTTCAGCAGCTGAGATGGGAGAGACTCTGCAGACAACAACTGTTGTCTGGGTTCTTCCCCAGTCGAAGCTTTATGGGAGAAAGAGAAATCCACTGTTGAAGAAAACTCAGATTAAATCTGGACTAGAGTTCACCACTAAACACCGACATCACCACAAACACACCGTCCTGACTGTGAAGCACGGTGGCAGCATCATGCTGTGGGGTGTGCTTCCCAGCAGCTTGCCCTGGCTTCTGAAGGTAGAGGGTAAAATAAATGCAGCAAAATATAGGAAAATCCTGTCAATCTTATTCAGTCTGCAAGAGAACTACAGCTTGTGGGTAGATTTATTTGTGGCTGGACTTGAAATGGGCTGTCCACGTCTGATCCCTGTACAACCTGACAGAACTTGAGCAGTTTTTTAAAAAAGAGGAACGTAGTGAAATGTTAGTGTCCAGATGTTTGAGCTTGACTGAGACCTATCCACACAGATTCTGCTGTGATTGCAGCCAAAGGCAAAATCAAAAAAGAATAGACTGTAAAAAGAAAAGCTTAATAAGAGCAGACAATAAGATTTAAAGCAATAATTAAAACCACATTCAGCTCAATTTTGGATTCTGCTTTCAAATCCCTTATTAACTCCAATTCTATCATTTCTAGCATTTGTTTCTACCACTGTTCCCTCAAACTCTCTAAGTTAAATGCTTACATTCCAGTCTGTACGTGGTGTCCACAGAGTTTTTATAGTCCTTGCTGGTGTTGCCAAGGCTGTAAAAGTCCTCCTGAAGCTGTATATTTGAAACAAAAGCAACACGTTAGCCTGATTAGCATCAGTTGTTTTAAAGTCAATTTATTGGATCATTTAACAAAATGAGACAGCTCACTAAATCCACACTTGATGAGCTACAGTCTCAATGACCCAGACATTCCTGCTCTGAGATGGCAGTAAAAACAGCGTGACTTAGATTGGCGAAAGTTAGAAACCATGGATTTGAGAGGGTAAAAATAAGTATTATAAACTTTGAGGATTTCGCAAAAGTTATAGCGCAATAGTTCACCATAAGAGTAAATGCCAGGGAAGTATGATACAACAGGTTTCTTCACTTCATCAGCGCTCTTGGCTCCAGCAGTGGGTGGCCCAGTGATCTCTGACATAAATTACTGGCTGTCACTTTGTCGCTGCAGGCCACATGTAGTGAGAGTTTGACATTTCTCTGCTAGAGATTCAATCCTGCTGGGAGAAGAAGTAGCCTCAAGCAGCACATAAACAACATGAGGTTTGGAATGAGTTCTGTTTTAGATTTACACTGAAAGAATTTTAGTTTACAAGTACAGTCATAAATGGTGAAGATTTATTTTTCCTCTTTTCTTTATTGTGGAGGGCGGTGGGTAGACTACGAAATAAGGGAGAGAGGGAGCGGGGAATGAATGGAGAAAGGAGCCACAGGTCAGACATGAACCCCAGCCTCTGATTTGAAGGATTATATCCTCTTAAATTAGGGTGCCACTAGGACATCAGAGACCCATAAATGGTGCATTTAAACCAAACAAGACCTCCATTGTTGAGAAATGACACCAATGCTTAACTGCAAAAAAACAAACAAAAGAAAATGCAGTTCCTCATGTGTCCTCTTGAGGTTGGCTGCAAAAGTGTCAGAAGTCACATACACATCCCAGCAAAATGCTGTAAAATGCCAATTTTTACAGCAGAAATTAACATTTTACAGCCTGGCTCCAAAATGGTTATGGTCCTAATAGTTTATATATATGTAGGCTCACACCAGGGTGTTAGATTGAGTTTTTCATCTGCTGGCCACAGTGGCTTGTGGATTAAAAAATCCACTAGCCACTGTTGTTTTTTAACCGGCCATGTTATTACAACAAGCATAAGGTAATGAGGTATAATGAGGCCTATATCAGTCAGAATCTAGATCAAAGTTGTACTTCAAAAATGAACTAAAAGTGACTTTGCTCAGCTTGGAAATTTCATGTTGCAGGTGCTATTCTGTATGTCTTGTAGACAATGTTTGAGATAGAAAAAAATGTAAAGGGTATAGGAATGTATTACAAAACAAGGGGAATCTAACCTGACACACCAGAACGTTCTGTCTGATAAAACTGATGCTATAGCAGCATCCACACTAATCTCTTCTGCCATAATTGCACCGGCCTCCTGTTGCTGCTTGCATACGCCACGACTCCGCCACGCCCGAAAGTACTGTCCCTCGACACTGATTGGTCCTGTCACTTTCTAACCGTGCCCAAAAGGTACAGATGGGAGCTTTGCAAGATGGAGAAATAAGAAATAAATAAGAAACATGGAAACTGGTGAATCCATCTGCGTTGCAAGGTTCAAGTATTGTAGCTGAAAGGCATGATTCATGTTTTGTAGTTTCACACAACAAAAAAAACATTTTAGACCTAAATAGTGTATTTTTTCCATCTGAATCAAGCATGCTTAACTTTATCTTTCAACACATACACAACATGGGTTTTGTTCTACTCATCCGGACTGCAAATCAGTAATTTCCTCATAAGCAACAGTGATCAGACAACCAGTTACTTTAGATTTCTCAGCTTAGAATTAGTTTTTTTGGGGGGGGAATTGGAGATCTTTATATTTTACCATCCGCTGAACTCTTGCACAGTAAAATGCACCAATTCACACTTCCTCTACAACTTCTTTAGATCAGTTCCAACAATCTTACAGGCTTATATGTGCAGATTATACCGACAATGAGATGAAAACCCCATAAAACAAACTGTAGTTTTCTAAGTAAATTCTGATTCATAAGAGCACCGATTTTTAGCTCCAGGCTGATCTCAGCTCTGTACTTACTGTGTGAAGCACATTGTTCTGTTCTGTTTTTATTTCCCGGCCTCCTCTTTTTGCTGAAGCTCAGCTCGGCCGCCTTTTTTTTGGATGTATTCCAGTAAATATTTGCTGCTTCATTTACCAGCAGGATGGATATATTACCAGGATGTTGTTGATGTGCCTCACTGCACACAGAGGTAGATTCAGAGCAGCGAGTGCATCGTCAGGTGTCTTCAGAAATGCTCCAAATACAGTGTACAAAGCAAATCTATTTCTGCAGCTTTGCTTTTTACACAAAACGAGTACAGCTATATTTAACAATTTCCTTTTCAAGCTCTTTCCTTATTTCACCTCTGCCTCTTATCATATTTCTCTTCTTCCTTTTCCCAGAACCTCATTTTTCATTCTGTTAATGATTTTTTTTGCAGTAATGTGACAGTTCTGCTTTTATCTTCTTCCCTCAGTGTCAGTGGGTGTATCGTGCATTTGAAGATGTTGAAGAGTTCCAGAAAGAGAGAGGGGAAGGTGAAAAGGAGGAGAGTCCTTTCACCCCTTATCCAGTGGAGAACGGGTCGGACCACGATGAGGAGAACGGCAACAATGGAACAGGTTGGCTGCCTTTGTGACTGAAATTAACTTATATCTAGAAGCATTATTCTACGTGTGAGATTGATGAATTGAGAGGGTAACTTTTGAATGAGAAAAGCACGAGAACATTGGCAATGCCTGGTGTAATATGGCCGACTTATAAGGTGAATGGGAAAGGTGATAGGCCTGAGAGGTTCCATCATTGGTGGTCATAACTGAAAATGTTAAAATCATACAGATTGTGGGCTTTATCAGGGTCATTAAGGTGAAGTGAAATGGGGTAAGTTTACTTACTTAAATCCTGGTCATTTGACCATTACAGCTTCATGTTTGTGTAGATAGTGATGGGTTTGGTGTTAAAACGTTGAGTACAGACTGTCACTACTCCTAGCACCATAAGAATGTGATCCCAGATATCTGTTGGAGGTAAGGAAGCGGGATACAGCCATTAGGAATGAATGGGAACTGAGGATAGGTAGTACTTTACAGCTCTAACAGACCTGTATGCTGCAATTATCATTAGAAATGTCTACATACATTAGGTTCGATCCCTACTCTTTGTATATTTTTTCTCCACAATTTAACAGATTAACTTTACACATATGCAATCAGTATCAGAAATTACTCAGTCCTGATGGCCTCCTGGCATCTAGCATCATCTATCCAGATGAAGAGAAACAAGATTGTCATGGTTCAGGGTCTGTGGTTCAGTGCCAAACAGCCGGACCTTGATTCAACCAAAAGAGATGTTTTCGTTCTGGGCCAAACTGAACCACGGTCCGGTTCACACCCGATGTGAAAGCGTTATTTTGAAAGGTTTGGACCTTCATATCAATGACAGGAAATTATGGCATGAGGAACCAGGAAAAGGAAATCCATCACAGAAACAAAATAAATCGTGGAAGCACATGGAGGGAAGAGGAGACCAGATGTCTTATTGACATTTGGTCTGATGATGTTTTCAGGGAAAAAATCAAATGAAAATATGGGAACTTTCTGTTTTGTGAGATGATGAAAGAGAGAGAGCATGCAAGAGGATGGGAGAACAGCACCATCTAAAGATAATGAGACTGCAGCAGCAGTAAATGAAGATGTGCAGTCCTCTGTGAATAATAATGATAATGATGATAATGCATTTTATTTATAGGCGCCTTTCAAAGCACTCCAGGTCACCTTACAAGAAAAGTTAAAAACAAGACGTATAAATAAGTCCACAGAAATATAAACAAGTTAGCAATGAGTTGTCATTTGTGTCCCACAGACCACCGGCTGGCCCGACTGTCCCTCTCTGATGATCTACCCCTGGTCAGTATGACGGTGGATAACGTCCATCTGGAGCACGGCGTGGTCTACGAATACGTCAGCACCGCCGGCATCAAGAGTCACGTTCTGGAGAAGATGGTGGAGCCCAAAGGCTGCTTCAGCCTCACTGCTAAGGTATAAAACCAGATACTGAGGAGAGATTAGCCCTCAGGGGTTAACTGTCATTTATTTATGACCTTAATGTTAGATAATGTTTCCTATAATCTGAATAGCAGCTGCTATCATAGCTTACATGTTCTTATCCTTCAGTGTATCTCGTGTTTCAGAGAAAATCATGACTTGGCAGACGACCAGTGTTCTGTTCACTGATATTCCTTTAATTCGTGATATTCTGACTGGATCTGTAAGCAGATGAAGACTTTTTGGCCTACCTTGTGGTTTTGGTTGTTTTTACTGGAGCGTTGAATGTTTTAGCCAGAGGAAACCTCAGCAGCTGCTACTAAGAAGCAGACTTTACTTTACTTGTAATGGACTAATAACAAAATCAAATGTTTCTTGTCTGTACAGATCCTGGAGGCATTTGCTGGTGATGACAGACTCTTTGTGGATAACTGCAGTCAGCTCATCTCTCAGAGCGACCGTGTGGTCACCATGCCTCAGTTTGAGTTCAGAGAGATCTGTGACACAAAGCTGAAGAGGATACGACAGCGAATCAGCTGCTACCAGCAGGTACTAAAACACAGCTCTGTATTCACATGACAAACAGATATCAGACTGGCAGATCTACAGGGTTTATACTGGGATATAAGTCTGATAGCATCAAATATTCAATCAGGCTGAAACCCTGGCTAAAAATGGCTGCACCATCATCATGCCAGAGCATGCTTTCCTTTCTGGTTCACCTAAAAGTACAATCATCCATCCATTTTCCACACCGCTTATCCTGCAGGGGGCTGGAGCTGTCACTGGGTGAGGGTACACCGTGAACTGTTACCAGTCAATCACCTGGCTGACATGCAGAGATAAACAGCAAGGCACTCTCACACTCATGCCTACAGCCAATTGGGAGTCACCAGTTAACCTAACAAGCCTCTTTGGGGGTGGAAGGAACCCAGAGTACCTGCAGAGAAAACACAATCAATCAGCTTCAATTGATACCAAAATTCTGCTCCACAAGAACTGTCAAAGTTCACAAGAGAGCACATGGCATGATGGTTTAGCTCATTTGATGGAGCAACTGAAGCTACAGGAGTGAATCCAAGTCCTGGCACTGTTTGGTTCATGCCTTCCCCCACTCTCTCTCTCCTTATTTCCTGTCTTTCTTCAACCGCCCTATCATAATAAAGGAAAAAGCCCAAAAAATAACAATTAAAGAAGAAAAAACAGGAGAGCACACATTACACTATTTTTTTAAAAGTCTTTACTCTCGTTACCTGTTCATTTTTGTACTGATTTTGCGATTTTCAGTCTCTAAATCCACTTTTTTGGGTGACTGTGACTCAGCAGCTATGGGCAATTGTCTCCCTTAAGGATTCCAGGTGAAATGTGTCAAAAACAATAATCCAGGAATACCCAAAATAAATTGAATGCTGTATTTAAAACAAGGTTACTTTAGAAAGGTAACACTCAGAAGTTTCCTCCCAAACTATCAGACTCTGCTGCTGTATTGACTAATAATAAAAAATAAAAGTTTTGTATTTCCTGTCTGAATTTGTATTGTGAAACAGAGGCTTGTAGCTGACTGTAGCTGGGAGGTATTAGCTGGAAAACTCAACTGGACCAAAGCACTAAGCCTTGGCTAGTCCAGGTTCACAGATGATAACAATAGAAGAGACAATGAGGATTTTACACCCATTGTTATGAGGAAAAGTGCAGGAGTTTTTAACAGCAGAGTCCAAAATGGACCAAGGTTGGCAGTCATTTTTCTATATAGCATTGCTAATGATTACCTGGAAAAGATATTATCATGGCAAATAAAGTGAACTACTGAGAACAACAGCAAATTTTAAATAATGAGCTGTATCCATTTTATTGTTTTTTGATTGTAGTTTGACAAATCTATTAAAGGGTACATATTTTAACTCTTTAAGACAAGTTTATATCAGTCTCAGAGAAGTGCCCAGAACAGGCCTGTGAAGTTTTTGCTGAAAAAACTCTCCAGTATTGGATTTTTACATGTCTAAGTACCCCTCTGTTCCAGCCCTGCTCAGAACGAGCTGTTTCAGTGTCTGTGGTTTTAAATATTAATGAGGTGTCTGACTCTGCCCCCTGACCACACCCCTCTCAGGAAATGGATGTGGCTCTCCTGATCCTCCAGCTGAGAGGAGGATCAGGAGAAGAGGGCAGAACTTTCTTCCAAACAGGGAGGGTCAACTGAACCTGGGGGCGGGGCTAACTCCCCACATGACATCATGAGGGGAAAATCTGACAACTGCTTGTATCAGCACACATTTTCTGAAAGCTGGAGACAGAGAGGGTGGGAGGAAGTGATTGGGGGGGGGCTTGAAAAAGTGCCTTGATTGTGGCTGCTGTGGTGGTTTGATGGTCAGAATCCTGGGAATCAGAGCTTTATTATGGTGGTGTATAACATCTGGTATAGTGATGAACAATTGGCTTGTAAAAAAGTGAACAGTTTAAAAAAAATCTGCTGGCCCAGTGGGCCCTTAGATTTTTAAGGGATTAACTGGGAGGTCTTGGGTTCAGTATCCAGCCCCTACAGTCACATGTGTCCTCTGACAGGACACTGAACCTCAGATTGCTCTGACTGCTGCGTCAGGGTTGTGTGAATGAGTATGGATGAGCATCTTTGGCTTTTATCGAAGGTTAAGTCCTTCAAGCAAACTTTCACCACTACATGTTTTGATTACTGTAATGCATGGGTGCCAGCCAAGCCAATCGTAATTATTTACAGCATGTTCATAACACTTTTTATCTCATACATGTAAATACGAGCACATTTCTCCCATTTTAGCCTCTCTTCACAGACTTCATGTGCATTTTAGGAATAAGTTTAAAATTTTATTATTAACTGATAAATCTTTAAACAGGGCAGCTCCTTCATATCTTTCTGACCTTCTAAAACCCATATTTTATACTCTCTGATCCACCGGTAAGTTGCTTCTGAAGGTCCCAAGCACAAAGTTGAAGCTCAGGGGTGACCAACCCTGGAATATCATATTTTTAATACTTTTGAAGCAGAAATGTTTGATGATGTAATGAAACATTTATTTTCACACACAAAATTCCTCTTTATAGATTCAGAAGTTCCGTGCATGTTCCGTGTAATAACTTCCCTGTTTTCCTCCCAGTTTGCTGAGGAGCTGAGGAACAAAGCGTGGCCATCCTTCAGGCAGGCTGGCAGTCAACCTCACCCTCTGGGCTGCATGGACTTTGTCCCCACCAACTGCCATGTCAACTTCATGCAGGTCTCCTACCCCAAGAGCATCACCTCAGCTGGCAGGACTTTCAGCATCCGCTTTGGACGTAAAAACTCCTTGTTTGGACTGGATCCTGACCAAGGTAGAGTAACACAAACATGCAGATCCTAAATATTATTCAAACAATAGTACGATCCCTATACATATCCTCCACTTAAACTAAGCTTCACTGAGCCCCCCCCCCCCTTCATAATCAAGCTTAACCCACTTAACACAAGCTCAGTTATCATTTTGACTAATTACCCTCCATAACCATTGAAATCCCGCAGCACAGAGAGGGAAATGTCATCCCCATCCTCCCACAGCAGCCACAAGGTCTCAGCAAGGATTCCCATAGTAAATTAGATGAGTGGTTCGCCATTAAGACTCCATTAGCTGCAGGCCGTACTCATGTTATTGACATGAGAAGCAGATGAATGATGTCAGCAAAGATGGTGGCTCCACCGCAGTGCAGGAATGTGTGCAGTTCAGTCGGAGCTGCAGATAAAAGGGTAAGAGGGAGAGGGAGGCTGTGGTGCCTAGAAATGAGAGGGCAAACATTTTAAAGCTCCTGATAAAAAGCAGAGTTTACTGTCCTCTATTTCTAAGGCCAGACTTTATTGTGATACAGCCAGATTATTAAAGCCTCAACTTGGCTGCTGAACTCCCTCAACTCTCAGCAAAGATGAAAATACAATACAGCTGTCTAGACAGAACACATTTATCCCGTATTGTTCCACCATGCCTCGTCTTCGTCTCTCCTCTCTGCACCAGCTGCTCTTCACACATCTGCACCGCAGTTACACAGATGGGACATTCAGCCGGGATGACTCTCAGCGTGTTTTCTCTCTAACCAGCTTACAGCCATTATTATTTGGTCATGTTAGTTCTGGAAAGGGGACAGGAAGGGGTGGAAGTGTACAGTTTAATTGGCCACAAAGGTCATTGTTGTTTACCTGCCTTATCTTACTAACACCTTTCAGAGGAGAGCAAATTTAAGGGTTTCAGATTGTTTTGTTTTCGTTGTCTTGAGCTCATAATCCCCCAGGGAATATGAACACAAACTTTAATCATTAGTGATGCAAGACATTTCACAATACAATAAAATAGAGACAAGTAACAAATAAACCAACAAAAATATATTTACAGAACTGTCGAAAGGAGTGCTTAACAGAGAAAATGTTTTAGGTGTTCTTTAAAATGTATTAATTTAGGGCTGCAAGGCAGAACAGGGGTTAGTGCTGTTGCCTCACAGCTAGAAGGTTCCTTGTTCACTTCCTGGTCAGGACCTTTCTGTGCAGAGTTTTCATGTTCTTCCCGTGCATGCGGGGGTTCTCTCTGGGTACTCGGGCTTCCTCCCACCACCAAAGACATGCTCGTTAGGTTAATTGGTGACTCTTAATCGGCTGTAGGTGTGAGTGTGGTTGTCTGTCTCTGTTGGCTTGGATAGGTCCCAGCCCCCCCGTTATACCCAATGGGACAAGCAGTATAGAAAATGGATGGATGGATGGATTTGATCAGCAAATCTTTTATATTTTTGCTTAAAAATGGCCTAGAATTATACTATTTAGATTTAGATATTTTCCTTGCATTTTCTCTAGGCTCTATTGGAATGGGAACACAAAATATACAGTACCATAGTCAAGGATTTGTAGTTATACATCTACCCCTTTTAAGATTTTATGCTTTTTTTTGCAATTTTACTCAGACAATTAGAAATGGTTGGGAAAATATGGAAAATAAAATTTGGGGGGCAATTATTTGCCATTTTATAACCAGTTTTCACCATGTTTTTTGCTGCTTTTAGCAACTTTTCACCACTTGTAACATACTTTTGTCACTTTGAACCCATATTTCCGTCTTTTAAACTGCTTTTCACCTGTTTTACACCCATTTTTTCCTGTTTTTCCATTCCAAACCCATATTTGCTTCTTTATCCCTTATTGGCCCCTTTAACCATTTTTTGCTGCTTTTAACCCATTTTAACACTTTCTAACATCTTTTGCCACATTTACTGCCAAGTCTTGCCACTTTTAGCCATTTTTTTTTGCAACTTTCAACCAATTTTTCAACCCATAGTAATGTCTGACTGCATAGCTAAGCCATGGTGTGCACAAATACCAGGTTACCAGAGAATAAAGTAGACAAAATAGAGATACGTTCAATGGAAAAAAATCCAAAAAAATTGCAAAAGAAAGAGGAAATGGGTTGAAAGTTGCAAAAATATGTCTGAAAGTGGCAAGAATTTGGCAGTTAAAGTTGCAAAAGCAGTTATGAAGTGTGAAAAACAGGTTAAATGCAGCAAAAAATGGTGAAAGTGTTAAAAGGGTGACAAAAAATAGTTAAAAGGGGCCAAAAATGGGATAAAGAAGCACATATGGGTTTGGAAAGGAAAAAAGAGCCAAAATGGGTGTAAAACAGGTGAAAAGCAGTTTAAAAGTGGCAACAAAGTATTTTAAATTGGTAATTTGGCTTATGGAGCGCTGATTTGATGGAATGGCTCTTCAGTAGAAGACAACAACTGAGCAGTGAAGGTGGGCAGGACAGGTTCTGAGCTGTGAGTCCTTACTTAACAACAATCACTGCAGGCTGAGAGCTCAGCTACCGTATTACCATATTAGAAGTGCAAACTCTCATTGGTGAAAACAGATGGTACTAAAAGCCACAGGCATGCACAGACACTGCAGGTTGTGAATGCAATCATAGCTGCTGCACATGAAGGCAGTTCAAACCTTTTTTTCTTCTATAAGAGCTTCTAAAACAGACCTGCAACTTATGTACAGTGCTAGTGTGACTTATAGTCTGGATTTTACTATATTATTATTTTTTTATTAATTAAGGGGTAATAAGCTTGCCTTCTTATTGTCAAGAAATGTAGGAAACAATATAATCTCATAAATTGATTTCAATCTCATTTCTTGAGACTAGAATATCATTTTAAAAATTAATGATGTCATAAATAAGCCTAATATCATGATTTTTCTATCATCAGTTAAGTGAATCATTATATCTTTATTATTGTAAATAATAGGTAGTACTGAAGTACACATGAATATCAAGCTGATGATTTCCTCAACCGCTGGTTGCTTTGGCTGCTTTTCTTCCCTCAATATCCCCCCAAAGATTTAAAAGTATTCAGATTCTCTCAAAGGTTAAACATACTTTGTGTGTCATCTTCTAACTCAGTGTTTTCTTCCATTTTTGTACCTCAGCTCTCTTCCCTTTATCTCAGTGTCTTTTATGATTTTTCTTGGCCGCAGGACAAATTTCCCCACAGAGACATTAAAGTTGAAGGTGATATTTTTCAGTAATGCTTAAGAGCAGGTTACAACATACAGATAAAGTAGCTTCTTAAATCATTGCAGTTAACCTGCCTGATCTTTTTAGTGCTCTCCATAAGGGAGCAACTTTGACGACTGAGAACACTTCCAGTGTCCTCTTTGTCCTTGTATGGAGAAGTCAGGCTCCTAGCCTCCACACTGAGATTTAGAAAGGTTTGAACGATGGATTTCTTCAGTTGACAGAAATGTGAAATACACATGTTGATCCATCTCATGTCCAGTTGCCCTTTTGGTAAATAATCCAGTTAATGATTATTTTTCCATTTAACTACTGATGGCTGATTATTGCTTAAAGATCCTGAGGGAGGTTTTTTCTGTTTTTAAAGCGGACTGAAATTAATACTGGTGATTCTATAAGACTTACAAGAAGAAATATGACCATTAAAAAGAAGGATGATTATTTAAATTTAGGTTTAAGATAAGCTCAGCATTATGAGTCCAGATGTAAAAATCTAATTCATTTTCTCTGTAGATGATTTGATCTCTAGCTATAATGTCATAACCATCCAAGGCTGAATTGCACGCTGGCTGTGTGTTTGCTACAGTAGAAGACAGAAGGTCATATGATGTGAACCTGGTTTGTTTGCAGTCAGGCTATTCTCCTTAGAAAAGCTATCATTCTCAGTCAACTAATGGATGGACAGTTTAGATAAGCTGATCCTTTATTGGCCCCCAAATGTGAAATTCAAGAGTTCCTTCTTTCCTGGAAGAGAATCTGTGTGCTGTTTTGTTCTTTTGACTTTGCTTTGCTTTGTCCTTTTACATTAAATCAAATATTTTATTGTCACAAGTATTCAGGTAGCCGGTTTACTTGGTTTAAAAAGTAAAAATATATTAAGATTCAAGGATTTTCTGAAATGTCAATTGATGATTTGGTTGAAGAAATTTACTTCTGTAACCACAGCCAACAAAAATGTCGGCGGTCACTGGTGAGATCTGTTGAGGTGATCCGAAGCATTCTGCTGAAACAGCCATTATTTAAAACAATATTCTACACACTGAAGATTTGTTTTGAGTTGGACATTTGACCCTTAGAATGTCAAATTTATTATCATGTCACCATCTGTAGAGATTCAAGAACAGATGAGAAACAAAGTCATTGCCATCTATCAGCGGGGAAATGGTCACAAAGCCATTTGTACAGCTCTGGGAGTCCAGTGAAACACAGCGAGAGCCATTATGCACAAATGGAGAAAACTTGGAACAGTGGTGAACTGTCCCAGAAGTATCTGGCCTACCTAAATGAGTCCAAGAGCACATCAGCGACTCATCCAGGAGGTCACAAAAGAATCCAGAAGAACATCTAAAGACCTGCAGGCCTGACTTGACCCAGTTAAGGTCAGAGTTTATGATTCAACAATAAGAAAGACACTGGGCAGAAATGGCACCCATGGGAGAATTTCAAGGCCAAAACCACTGCTGACAAAAAAGAACACACTGATGGCATAAAAGTTGAACTTTGTGGAAGGTGCACATCCTGTTACATCAGGAGTAAAACTAACACAGCATTTCAGAAGAAGAACATCATATCACCAGTCAAACATGGTGGTGCTAGTGTGATGGTCGGGGGCTGCTTTGCTGCTTCAGGACCTGGACCACTTCCCATTACTGAATTGATATAGAACCATGAATTCTCCTCTCTACCAGAAAATCCTGAAGGAGAATGTCTGACCATCAGTTCACGACCTCAAGCTGTAGCGCTTTTGGGTTATGTAGCAGGACAAAAATCTGAAACACCTGCAAGTCCACCCCTGAATGGCTTTCAAAAAAACAGGTTTTGCACGGCCTGGTCAAAGTCCAGGTTTAAATCTGATTGAGATGCTATAGTGTGACCTGAAACAGGCTGTTCATGCTTGAAACCCCCCCAGTGGGGCTAAATTAAAACAATTCTGGGAAGAAGAGTGGGCCAAAATTCCTCCACAGGGACGTGAAAGACTCACTTCCAGTTGTTGCTGCCAAGGATGGCACAGCCAGCTATCAGGTTTAGAGGACAGTTACTTTGTCACATAGAGCCAGGAAGGTTTGGATGGCTTTTTTCCCTCTATGAATAAAATAATCATTTAAAATGTATATTTTGTATTTCCTCAGGTTATCTTTGTCTAATATTGAAATTTCTATGATGATCTGATATTTTTAAGTGAGACCAATAGAAAAAATAAGAAATCAGAAAGAGGAATATACTTTTTCACAGCACTGTGGCTGGTGTCCTCTCATTTCATGTATTTTTTACTATGTTGTTTGTTCCCCTTGTCCTTGTCCCTTTGTTTTTATTTGTTCTTTGTTTTTACTTTGCTGCACATCAAATATTCCCTCCAGGACAATAAAACTGAAGGTAGTTTTCTTTAGTGCTAGTCCCAAGTGCAGAGCATGCCGGGTTGTTTTAAGGTACACAGGGAGTGCACATAAACTCTGAAAGGTCTCCTCTGTTAAATTGTTTTGTTTGTCATGTTTTCATAACACTTATTCTGAGCTCATCGTAAGACCTTAATCTGTCCGCTCTTCTGGGACGTCTCAGGTTGTTGCTGCTTAGTTTGGCATTCAACCCAAGACAACAGTTTTGCATCCTGCTCCCGCTGTGCGTATCGTTGGCAGAAGAGAAGTTGTCTAAATAGGGAGCAAACAGGAGTATTGCCTCATAGAGTTTGCAACATAAATATCTGAGAGTTTCATTCATAAAGATGTTTATATTCTCTCCTATTCTGTCTTTGCAGCGCAACTCAACCCCATGTCCCACACGCAGCACTGTGTCACCAGCATGGGAGCGCCATCCTGGAAGTGCTCGGGCCTGGAAGGAGACGAGGCCGATGGTAACGGGGAGGTGACCATGGATGGAGGCGAGGGCTTGAACGACAGCCGGCAGAGCATCCATGAGGAGGGCGGTCTGAGCTTCTTGCTCAAACAGGAAGACACGGAGACCCAGGATAACTACATCCACTTGTACAGCCGTCTGGATGTGGCTGTGAGGGAGATGAGGCAGTATGTGGCTCAAATAGACGTGTAAGTGATGCAGTTTGATCTTTATTTTAAAGACATATCCTCTACCTTTATTTATAGATCCTCTAACCCATCTTCTATCAGCCGTCTGTAATACAGTGATTATTCACATCTGTTTAGAAAGTATTTCCAGCTTGGTGTTATCAAACATCGGCGTCCCCCCTGGTGTTTATACGTTAGTGGACTATTTTCGTAGCCTTCACATTGACATTTAGAAATCTCTGTATAAAAAGCTGTGAGCTGCTCCCCTGAGGAGGTTTGTCAGCCTCTCTTTGTCTGTCTGCCCTTTGCCTTGTTTAAAGCTGAAGGTTTACAAAAGGAACATTCTTCAGGCCCAAAATATTTATGGGCCAGGCCCAGTTCAGGAACAGGGAGTGAGGCCAGGATAACATCAGGAGGGAAAAAGACGCATGTGTGTGTCTGCACTGAGAAAGAGGCGTGACAACATGGTGGAAGAGAGGAGTGTGTTTGATGGTTAGAAAGTGTTTTGAACAGAAAAACAACCATAATGCTCTTCTGAAATTCCACAATGTTTTATATCTCTAAGATACTTAAAGATAATATGATAGCTGATAATAGAAATAAGAGCTGCAACAAAGGGCAAAACATATTTCATCCTAAGTTTAAGCAATGATTACCTTTTATTTTACACCCAAATCCTCATTATTAGGTGTTAAAACAACAAAAATTCATCTTCTATATACTATGCCTTCTTCTTAAAGTGGTATTAGCCTTTATTTTTATAATATTTGTGTGGTGGGCATGCCTTTTGGACACGCAACAAAGTTTTCTTCAGTCTGCTGAATGAAACCAGGCCCAGGGGACGAAAGTTAACCAGGTTAACCAATTAAGCTGCCTTTTGCAATTGAATGCCACTTTTTTAAATTCATAATTTTGCTATTCTTGAGTGCTTTCGCCCATTTTAGTCACTTTTCACTCATTTTTTGCCATATTTTTGCTTTTTGACCATTTTTGCCACCTGTAACTAATTTTTGTTTGTAATTTCTCTCCCATTTTTGCCATTTTATGCCTACTTTGTCCCTTTTCACCCATATTTGCCATGTTAACTTATTTTTTATTACTACTATAACACATTTTGGGACTTTTCACCACATAGATTGCGGCTCTTGCGAATGTGTTTTTTGACAATTTGGCTCTTTGGTTGAGAAGGGTTGAGTAAGCTGGCCTAGCACATTGGTTCCCAGCCTGGGGTCCTGGAACCCCCCTGGGTGGGGCGCCAAAGATCTTGGGGGGCGGGCGCGAGGCTTTGCCTGCTCTGAGGCTACCAAAATTAGATTTGCAAATATTGAGTAAAACCATGATAAAGCAGTTATTAAGTTGTTTATACAAAAGTCTTTTGATAAGAAAAGCATGCATAGGCCTTCTTCAGGGTTTTATCAGTGAAACAATTAAAATCTATCAACAAATTCTTGATATTTTTGGCTAAAACACCCACAACTTCATATAGACATTGGGATATTTTCCCACTTTTCTTCTCTCCATTCTTCCCAAAGACTGATCTAAGCTCTACCAGAAAGACTAAACAAAAATCTTCCACAGTATAAGCAAAAATGATCTATTTTGTGTCCTCTGTTTGCTTTTGGAATCTTTTTTTGTTTTGCCTTTTGTTGTATTTTCAGTTCTGAAGCAACTTGTGACTTGTATTCGATAATAGTGGACACAAAGTACTCTTAGATAAAGTACTATAATACACAAGTGTTATAACTTAAATATTCTTAGCTCTATGGTTATATGTGTTGTCAATTCATAATAACTTCAAAGTCAACTTTTTTCTCCTTTTTAAATCCTCTAGCCTATTGTCATCTATAACTGAGCCCACACAACTCCAAGGCGAGGGTGGGGAGCCCCCGGTGTACGAGACCAGTCAGCCCCCGTCTCTGGCCCCCTGTGAGGATGGCTGTGACCAGGACAAAGTGGAACAAGGTGGCATTAAACGTGTCTGCTTCAAGGTGAACGAGGAGGACCAGGAGGACTCGGGTCATGATACGATGAGCTACAGAGACTCCTACAGGTAATGGTTAAACATGATAAATGAAGGTTTAAGATGAAAGTTTAGGGTTAAACTTTACAAACAGAAACCTACAGATCTAAATCTACTGTAATTTACTGCTTCAGCATCGTAATTTTGTTATTTTCTGATTACTCTATTGTGTATTTCGAAAATGTTATTTGAGGAAACATCTTTGGGAGTCTGAAACACAGAACAGGATTTGGAGCTTGAAATTTCTCAAGATAACAACAATTGTTCTAAGAGACTGTTTATTTCTGGAACCATCACAAGGCTTATTATCATGTGCATTTATCCATACAAGGACTTCAAGCTTAACATTTTACAGTCAATAGACTTGAATTAGATTCAATTAAAAAAATATAAAAAGCAATACAAAGATAAAACATAAAAAAACACATTATGTGCAGAAGATGCAGTGGAGGAACTGTACAGTACATGTGCATAACGGTACAAATATGTGCATGACTATTTTATCAGGGTTTTGTTCATGAAACAGTTAAAGTCTTGGAAGCTCAGCTTGTCTTGGACACAACTGCGGGGGGGACGACTCCAAAGAAAAAAGGTCGGGATTCACTGTGCAAGATGATTGTAAGTGCAAGTATCTTAGAGTGATTGCTTTGTCATTTTTAAGTAGGGCTGAGTGAGGTACATGCTTATAGTGAGTACATTAACCACAAGAGATGTTGGTCAGCCTGGACCCTTGAAATAGAGACTGTCTAGAGTACAGGCAGGGAAGTTAGGATTTACTTTTCTGCAGACAGGGTTGTTTGCGTCATGTAATTTTGTTAATTCTAAGAAAAACTGAGTTTAAATAAACATTGAAGTAAATGTTTGCTGTATTAAAATAATTCATTGTGCTTTACTTTTCTGGTAGCAGGTAGAAACGGGACGATTCACTGTTTGTCAGTCCCAATCTAATTCCAATATATTTCTTCCCATACCGGATATAAAATGCAATATTTATAAAGAATCCTAATTAATATTCTTTTTGTTTTGGCCCTGTTAAATGCCACAGCCTGCTTCTTTGAATTGTTATAGACTTAAAACGAGCGAGTCATGAGTTAAAACACACATTTGTAAAGTTGTTTAAGCTGTTGTAATACGAGTTGCTGAGGCTCTACTACAGCCAAAAGACAGGCCGACAGAATAGACTCCTTCATATTGCTTCATGTAAAATATGTGGTAGGGCACACGTTTTAACCTCATTACCGTGCTTCACAATAATCATACAGAGACAAACGGCTGACATTTGGGTTGTTATCTGACTGCCTTTTTGTGTTGAAGTGAAAGATGAAAATGACAGGATTCAGGCTGGGCTGATGCCACTATGCTATGCTATGCTATGCTAGTAGCAGCTTGTTTATTCCTCATTTCTGAGTGTTATGCATGATGGCCCTGCATCATTGTCGGAATTTAGATTGATGACGTGGATCGGCGACGTCAGTCCAATCTCCAATATGAAAATAATGTAAATATTGTACCTAATACCAATATTGGATCAGATCTGCCAATAGCAAGCCACTTTGTTTTAGCACTACATGTTGCTCCACCATGGCGCATAAAAACACTTACACCCTGCACTTGTAGACACCATCAATGTAAACACTACGGCAACTGTAATAACAAGGCTAAATTTGGATAAATGTTGACACCTGCACAACAAATGACTTTCAGGACTACATAACTATATTCATCTTCAGATCTGCTTGTACTCCACTAAATAGGGCAGTGATATAATAATCCTGAGTTTATGCAGTCTGGGATGTTTTTTCTCGTCTGTCTAGTATTTGGCGACTCCAGGCATTTTGCATTAAGCCTGGATTATGTGTTTAACCTCTTCATATTTGTCTTCATATCATAGTTTGCTCTTCTTTTGTCAATTAAGCTGCTTTATTGATATTAGACTTGTCCATGTTAGCACTGGGTTATATGACACAAACATTAGCTCTTTATTGTGAACGCCCTCATGACCAGGAAAGGAAACCCTGTGTTGACTCACTGAGATTACAGCCAGTGTTGTGTAACTGCTTAGCCTGACTTTTTGAGGGTCAGTGAAGCAAGACCACAAAGATAAATCCAGCTTTTGTTAAATTAGTGTCTGTAAAGGTTCTCTTAACACATAAAACACATGCAAAAAGACATGGGATCCTGTTGCTCACACCTTGACGTGAGCTTTGGGCTCTGTAAAGCATAAATAACACTCCGATTTTACTCTAATGCTGCTCATTTCCCCCCATTGGAGGCTACAATTCCTTCCAGATGTTGCTATTTTCCCCGGCATGGAGCACTAAAAATGACTTCAAAATGTATTGGTCAGATCTGGTTATGTCATTTTCTTGTTGTGAGTTCATTCAGAAGTTTCCGTGCATGTTTGCAAGGGAGAGTTTGCCTGTGTGCACGCTTCACTGGGCAGTTCTCCACCAAGCCTCACCCTCCACCACCCACTAAGATACAGTTATTGGTTGTTGGTGTGGTGGACTGGTGTATAATAGAGCCAAATGTTTGGGGCGCGGCCTCCTCACCCACTCTGTCATTAAGGCCCCGGCCACGCCATGCGAAAGGCGAATACCTCATCGCTATAAAATGTCAAGGAAAATGTAGGCTGTAGTATATGTGGTGCACACAAACACACAAAAGTGGAGGTGTTTACTCAGGACAAGGAAGCAAAAAAAAAAAAAAAAAAAAAACTCTGCAGCAGTCTAAAGCTGCAGCATGAATGAGGAGGAATCAGCCTGCTGTGAAATTTTTGGATCAAAATAGCAAAAGTGATGCTGTTCCTGAGGCGGGCGGTGACAGAGTCAGAGAATAAGACATTAAAGCCGTAGGTGGTGGCAGACCACAGCAGAGCTCAGTCGGAGGTCACTGCAGAGTACAGCATGTGAGGAACAAAATGTGAGAACAAGAGACCTGCAGACGCGCACGCAGAGGAGGTCAAAGATGGAAACTTAGGAAAGAGGAGTGTGAGGAAATTAGTGTTTGTTCTAAACTTTGGGACATCTTGTCTGTCATTAATTAAGATTTAGTAGATTATGTCCAGATGCAGAGACAGATTACTGCTCATCTCAGCTTGTTTAGTGACGGTGTGTGCTTTCTTCCTCCTTCTTTCTTCAGATCAGAAATAATCCTCATCTCTTCTTTTTTCCTAAACAAGACTCAACTCAAAAGATCCAGCTCCTTTTTTCTGACGTCTTAGATAAGTTTGCCTCAGATCTTGCACATATTCATCCAGTATTAAGAAATGAACTCAGCTTCTCTCTCAAAACTAATACTAAATGCAATTTCCTTCATATTTATTAAGAATTGCTGACTTATTTAATATCCTTTGAATTAAATGAGAAGTATTGAAGTGAAAGGACTTCTACAAATTTTCGGAGAGTAATAAATCACACTAGTGTTTTGCTACATCAGAGTAAATCTGCCCTCTTCTGATAATTCTGTTATTATTATTATTCTGTTATATTGTTACTGATAGGGATGCAGCCATGCATTGGTTTAACATTAGCAAACATCATCATCTGCAACAAAGTGGCATAAACAGATGTTAGTATCAGATCTAATCTGATGATTCATCAGTTCAATGATGGAGTCAGAAACGCCTGTCTGTTGATTTTAGGGAGGAGTTTTTTATTTAATAGAAGAAATAACCTGTTAGACAAACTCTGATCTGTTTTTTATAGTCAAACATGGCAGAAGACTGAAAACTTAAACAGTCACCTGTCATTGTGTATTGTAAGCAGCCACTTATATGCTCACAATGTGCTGTAATGCATGACAACGTAGAGCAGACAGGCTAAGCTTTTCTTCTTTTTATACATTACAAATCACACTAGACTGGCTGGGTTTGGCATCACTTTTTAACTGCTTTTCAACCTTGTTATACATTATAACACCAACTAGACTGGGGGAGCTGGGCACTGCTTTTTAACTGCTTTTCCCCTTGTTATACATTATAACACCAACTGCACTGGGGGAGTTGGGCACCACTTTTTAACTGCTTTTCCCCTAGTATAACATAATGACACAAACTGGACTGGATGGTCTTGGCACCACTTTTTAACCACTTTTCCCTTACATCACAACACAAACCAGACTGGTGGGGTATGGCACCAGTTTTTCACTGCTTTTGCCCTTGTTATACTTTACAACACCAATTAGACTGGAAGGGTTGGCATTACTTTTTAACCGCTTTTCTCCCTTTTTATACACTACTAAACAGACTAGACTGGCGGGAGGTTTGGCACCAGTTTTTCACCACTTTTCCCGTTATACATCACAACACAGACTAGACTGGGGGGTTTGGCTTTACTTTTTAACCACGTGACATCACAAACCAGACTGGCTATGTTTGTCACTATTTTTTAACCCTTTTTCTCCCTATTTATGCATTACAACACAGACCAGGCTGGGTTGTACGGCACCACTATTTAACCGCTTTTCCCCTTATTAGGCAGTAACTGTCCATTTAAAGCAAACAGGAAGGATACCATTAGGTAATTAAACCTTGCGGTGCACTGATTTGACTGGAAACACTCCTCAGTAAGGACAAGTGACAGACGTAGGAAGACAGAGCAACTCATAAGCTTTAAATCTGTCTTACAACACTCACTGTAGGCTGTGAGCCAAACTTCTGTGCCATAGCTAGCAGATGCTTAACCTCCATACTGAAAGCAGATATTACTAAAAGAGTGGCACAAATCTGCACACTATGATCTTGCTGAATGAAATGAAATTTTTCACACAGGAGGACAGTTTAAGTTTTCTTCCCTTAGGGAGACTACAGTGACAGTTTGCAGTGTGACTATCAAGGTGACTTCTGTTGTGGATTTCACAATAAAACCCAAACAAACACCACAAGGTATGAAGAAAAGTAGTCGTTAAATCATCGTTGTATTGTTTTTTATGATCATATGAACCCAGAATTTTAAATTGAAATGTGATTAATCACCCAGTACTAATACTCAATGGCTTGGCCAGTTTTAATCAGGGCTCAAGTGACAGTACATGGGTCTTCTAATTAAATTTTTAAACATTCAAATTAAAAATAACTTTATTCTCTCCTCAAGGGAAATTGGTTTGGAGCAGCTTGTACATAAAAACAGATAAAAAATACAGAAATATGGAAACGCCAGAAATATTTTGAAATGTATTTAAATGCTCCATGGAGGGATAACATTGAAAGTCATGTGGTTTTCCTCCACTTGCAGACATTTTTAGTATCCTTGATATTTTTGTAGTGTGGATACAGCATGTAGTATTCATAAAAAATATGCTAATGAGACCAATCTGTGATGTAAGAAAAGCTGAAGAAGAGGCTGTTCATGAGTTTTCAGTTAACAAACAGAATGTCAGCTCAGCGTGAGTGCATCCTCACCTGTGCTCAGGGCTGTGAATACATGGACCGGGATATATCAGCATGCGGGAGTGAGCAGGGCGTGTTTGTGTATGTGGTTTAGATTTAGGCCAATTCCTCCACCACAGTCAGGATAATTGTCACAGTGGCGCTCACACTTTTGGAAGGAGCTGTGTGGCTAAATCTGGAAGTCACCTCCTGTGTGTTTGTAAATAAGTGTGCTCATCGTACTTGTGTGTTTGTTTATGTATGCGTCTGAATTCTGGAAAGCATAGCTCTCATAGCAGAAGAAGCCAAAACGGAAATGATCCAGGACACATGGAGGGAGGGAGCTGTGTGTATATTAGGCAACAAATAAAAGGGGAAACAATGGGAGGTATGATTAGGATAGGTAGTTTGGGAAAGAGACTAAAAATCAGTGTGTATTTACTCCTGTATACACACGTATTAGTGGTAGTGTGACATGGTGTTTGTGTGAAAACAAGCCAGCTCAGAATTGAAGCCAAACTACTAAAAGATGGTTCTATTAACTCACTCCCTATAATTGTAGCAGCCCCAGCTCAGCCAAATCCCCCCTCCCCACCACAAACCACATTCACTCACACCCTTTAGAGACCGCAGAATAACCCGGCAGGTGATATCCACCCCCTCCTCCCTGACTTTGTCCTCCAGCCAGGCCGGGTAGTGGCAGAGAAGGACAAAGCCGGTGTTGTCGTTTTGAAGCTCGTAGTCGCTCGTAGGCCATTTGTCATGGAAATTCAGCCCGTGAATCATTCTGAGTTCCTCTGAGGGGATAGCCAGTGTACTCACTAGAAGGGATGTATAATTTGAGCCACATTAATCTTCCACATGCTCCCGGTAATCATGTTGAATCACATAGACGCATGACTATAAATACCAGACTGTGTAATTTTGAGAAGTTGTAGCTCCCTGCAAACCCCAGATTTAAGGAAAACTTGACAAGCGAGCTGCAAAACATTGGCAGAGCTGGAAAAAAGCATGTGTTTATGTAAATAGGTAAGCTCCATTTCACTGTTCCAGTGCATTACATGCATTTATTATCAGCTTTATGTTAATGCAGCTCCATTTTAGTGACAGCCTCTCTGTGCTGGTGTGAGAAATCTTTAATTACCTTCAGTCTCACATACTGTAAATCAGAGCAAGCGTTTACAATCACAAGGATTATTTGGCAGCATAATTACAAGACGCAGCTTTCCAAATTCTCCCTGTGGTTTCAGATTGGAATGAACTCTTTTCCCTATAACACTTTTAACAGTATGTATTTGTGTTTATGTGCTTTTTTTTTTTTTTTTTTTTTTACAGTGAATGCAACAGCAACAGAGATTCGGTGCTGTCCTACACCAGTGTGAGGAGTAACAGCTCGTACCTCGGCAGTGATGAGATGGGATCAGGTAAAGGAGAGACAAAAACTGCATTTCTTTAAGTTAGATTTTGTGCAAAGCTGTAAGATCTATTTGAATGTATGTAATTTAATCTAGAGTTGAAGGAGGGAAGTTAAACAGTACAACACAGATGATCTTAGGGGGCGTTTTCTTGCTCTGATGCTGTCAAAATTAGATTAACAAATACAGATGCATCTAAAAAATTAGAATATCATGAAAAAGTTAATTTCTTTACTGAGATTTAACTCATTCATCATAACAACGTGAAATGTTTAAAGACTTTTTTTGGTTTTAATCTTGATGATCACAGCATGAAAATCCAAAATCCACTCTCTCAGACTATTTCAATATTGAAAACTTCAGTCTTAAAAAAAGGATTTATAAAACAGAAATGTTAACATTCTGGAAAATGATGCACATTCACGCACTCAGTAATTTGTTGGAACTTCTTTTTCACAAGTTACTTACTCAGTGTGACCGTGGCATGGAGGCAATCAGTCCATGGCACTGCTGGGGTGTTATGGAGCCCAGAGATTCTCTACTGGGTTCAGATCAGACCGGTTGGCTAACCAATCAAACACAGTATTACCATTGTCAGTTAACAAGTTTCTGGTAGTTTTGGATCCCTGTGTGCAGCCGTCAAGTCCTGCTGGAAAAGGAAATCCGTATCTCCATAGGGCTTCTCAAATGGAAGCATGAAGGTCTTTTAAATCTCCTGGTAGGCTTCTGACAGCGTTGACTCTGGTTGGTAAAGCACAGTAGACCAGCAGATGACATGGTACCTCAAACCATCACTGACTGTGGAAACTGAAAACACTGGACTTCAAGCATTTTGGATTCCTCTCTAATCTCCCTCCAGACTCTGGGACCTAGACTTTCAAATGAAATTCAAAATTAACTTTCATCTGAAAACAGGATTTTTGACTACAAAGCTCTGGTCCAGTTCTCTTTCTCCTTAGCCCAGGTGAGACACTCACAACATCTCTTTGTCAGGATTGGCTTGACATTAAGAACATGACACTTGTAGTCCATATCAGTACCCATCTGTGTGGTGACTGTTGATCCACTGACTCCAGCCTCAGTCGACTCTTCATAGAGTAACTGACTGTGAAATAACTGAAAAGATATTGGACTTTCTACAATATTCTCTGAGACCTAGGTTACAAAAAAGTTAGATAATCTTCTGCACCATACGTTGTAGCCATTTACTTGTTTCCCTTTTCGAGGTTGCCATTTCACCCTTCTAATGACGCTTTCCATTCCTTTATAGCCCTTACAGAGGCTCTATAGTGAGTCTGGACCTTTAGTGACTTTCTAGGGTCTTCACAAAAAGTAAAGCCACACCAGTAGCTTCCATATTATCCATTTTTAATGCATTTGTGATCATATCTGCAGCTAGCGTAGCATTAGCCACCGTATTATTTTCCTACAATTGTTTTCACATAGGCTATAACAAACAATGGCAGGCTGTTCTGTCCATGTGTTACACTTCACCAAACTGCATGTCTACACTGACATACAGTTAGCTCATAATGGAGAAAAAGAGAGAGAGAGGCTGTGATGTGGCCCTCTGTGTCTTTGCAGACAGGAACTGTTTTCAATAATGGCACAAAAAGAGCAAATTAAAAAAGTGCAATGACTGTTTGAGACTTTTAGTCACAGAGTATTTTTTTCACTGTTTGGTTGCCTAGAGCTTGGAGAGCATTTTTTCTTCAAAAGTCTGTTTAATACCTAAAAATATCTTTGAGTTTATTTTCCATTTAGTTTTTTTTTGGTTATAGTTCCATAACTTTTTAAAAATTTAAGCAACATTACTGCATAACATGCATTCTTAAAGCCAGGTTTGCCCTGAATAAAAGGAGCTTGATTATGCACCACAGGGTTGATGCTTTACAAGGTTTTTAAGACAAAAAGTCCAGGTAAGACAAAATTGATCAAAAGTAGCTTAGGGTTCAAAAGGGTGAGGATACAGGTTTATAAAAAATCATTTTCATGGACTGTGAGTCATAATCATCAAGATATAAAAAACTACAGTATATGGAAGTGTAAGTTACTGAATTAAATGATGGGGAAAATGAACTTTTTAATGATAATCTAACTATTAGAGATGCATTAGTATGTCTAGTCAAGTGGCTGATGTGCTATAACTCATGCATGAAGTAGAAAACTACATTTTAAAATCTGTCCATTGTAGTGACCAGTGTGCATGACAGGGTTAAAGTAGAGAAAATACATTTCTAAAGTTGCAGGCGTTGTTTTTCTTTTCATGATGTGATATATTCTTTTGTTGTGAGTGAATTAGTAGTTGTTTTATATGATATTTATGAACCTTAATAGTTTACATCATCTACCAGACCAACCTTCAATAAGCTTGTTAGCCTGTTTGTTATAAATTAAAAGGGAATAAGGGTGTGGTTCCTGTTTTTTAATCCCTCCTCTGATGGAAATCTACATCCGAAGTGCTGGATTACCTCATCATTTTGTGGCATGGAGTTATGTGGTCTTTGCCTTTAATATCAATGCTTTTATCTGCATTGACGTTTCCTTTGCCTCTTTTCTTTTAGAAAATTTGATTTAAAGTGTAATTACAGCCAAATCAGGCCCAGTGTAGAGCAAAAAAACAACTCAAGAGAAAAAGTGTCTCTGTCAATACTCTGTAAATGAATTCAGATTTGAAAAACCAGCTTTTCTGGGGAAGCTCGTGTTCTTAGTTTCAAACAAAGACGATAAATAACAGATGTTGGCATCAGAAGTAGCCAACCAGTGATTGAGCTTTGCTGATATTAGTAATATGTCATCCTTTTACAACGCCAAAAGACTGAAATAGAGTAGATGTTCGATGAAGTAAGATTTCATAACCTCTCTGCCACATAAACGGTCTTTTATCCAAGTCTGTCCACTGCTGTTTATCACTAATAAACACAGCCTTTAGTCTGAAAGAGACAACACTTAGAGACAATATCAAATGACTGTCTTATTCCATGCAGCAGAATCTGCATGGAAACAGATGAACATGATGCATGATAGATGTGTATGGTTAAATAAAATTGTCTTTGGTGCTTTGGCTACTAGGGGACGAGCTGCCGTGTGACATGAGGATTCCCTCGGACAAACAGGACAAGCTGCACGGCTGCCTCGAACACCTCTTCAACCAGGTTAGTTCTCCTGTTCGGTTTAAAGTTTCAGGATGTATTTCCATCTTAGATCAAACAACTTCAGCTTTCTTTATCCCAAAACCAAACCTTTAAAGAAGTGGGCAATAAAAGAGATTTTCTAACATGACCTAAATGTTTGAAAAACAGTGAAACTAGAGCACACATGTCAAACTCCCTCCACCACAGCTAGCACACATTTAGGGCAGATGATTTTGATAGTAATCAGTCAACATCTGGGCCGAGTTACCTCGAGGAGCTCTTGTCCTCTGGTCAGGGTCTTTGTTTCTCTCTCTCTCATCTTTCACTGACGTCCTTGCTTTCTCTCCGATGTCACATGAACACGTGCACATAAGGCTCGCTCCGGTACCTCCATCCATCTTTTCATCTCCTCTTACCTTTGGCTCGCTCATGGGGTGCCCTCACTCTTTTTTGGCTTCTTTAGTTCCTTCCACATATAAACAGCAGCTCAGGGGGGCTGAACACACAGGCTTTGTTGTTGTTAACGCTGAAAGACTCTCTCCAGAAGCTGCTGCAGTAGTTCTCAGAGATGTTTTGTTTGAGCTTGTGTGTGTTTGAATTACGCCGAGTGAAAGGAGAGAGTTGGAAGATGTAGATTTGTGGAGAATGAAAGATGAAGCACAGAGAAAGCCTGATTGATTAAACTGACAATTTCTCTGTTTATGAATGTGTTTTTTCTGCACACAGGTTGACTCCATTAACAGCCTGCTCAAAGGATCTGTGATGGTGAAGGCCTGTGAGGAGACCAAGCACTTTTACCCTGACCATACTCAACCAGGTACATGTTTCTTCTAGTCTTAGGTCAGCTACACTCTGGTCGATTTCAGTACTTTTATTTATCTTAAAGCATGGAAGGCAACACATATAAAGTGTAAAAATAAAGGTATAATATCACTACTTTAATTTTCATAAAGTGATTTAATATTGTAAGGAAGCAACGGGATTAGATAAGCTTTTTGCTTCATTCTGCACTTTCTGCATCACTACATTTGTGCTTCTGTAAATGTTGACTGTGAACGTTATGTTTCACTTCCTGTGACTTATTCTATTACTTTTTTTATATGTTAAATATAAAAAGTTAAATAAATTCTCTAGTACATGCGTAAGCAAAATAAGTAAGTAAATACGTCAAAGTAAAATAAACACAAAAATAATTGCAGTTGAATATTTTCTACACAAAAAAATATCAACATGTATTTCAGCTATGCAAATAAAATCCAAATATGTACATACAAACACAATTCCAAAAAAGTTGGGACATTGTCTAAAATGTGATTAAAACAGAATTTAGTGATGTGTAAACCATTTCCAAGCTATTTTTTAATTGAATAGAGCACAGAGACAAGATATTAAATTGCATATTTTGTGATTCATAATACACCATTTTCCATAAGAGATCGGCCTGGACTGCATGCAGGCTGGTCTGGCAACCTCAGGGGTTTACTGAGTAGCCATGCTGTTGTAACTAGGGGTTTAACAGTTAATGGAGCTCAGTTCGATTCATACCACCAAGTACAGCAGATCACTACTGTCACATTTCTCTTCATTTCTTTTCTTTTTCTCAATGGTTCAGATGTATTCGTTATGTGATATATATCCTCCTGAGACCTGAGCTTTTGATTTGAATGCATTTTTACTTTCTCCCTCATATTTGGGATCAATAGGACCAGATAAGTTAAAAGCACAGCCTTGCCTATGTTCAGGAATAAGTTAGGATCAAAATGATGTCCAGAATTCTCCTAAAAGTCCTGTTCTAGACCTGGATCGGTTTTAGAGCAGATGTTTGGGCTGGGTGTTGTTAGGGGTCTTCCAACATTCCATGAAAATGACAGAAAAGTCCTCCAAATATCCGAACAAATTCTCTGAGATTTCCCAAAAATTTTTAAAGGACATCCCAAATAAATTTGCAAATTGTTTACAAATACAACAGTTCAAAGCAAATTTTAAATGAAATTCCCTCAAATTGGAAATGCACTTCCCAAGTTTCCATCAAAACGCATGAAAATGTCCGAGCACACTCCCACAAGAATTCAAATAAATCTCCCAAATTCCAATTAAAATGCAAAAGAAAAAATTCAAAGCAAATTTAAAAAAAGATCATAAAAGAATACCCAAATTTTAAAATATATTTCCCAATGTTTATGAAAATGCCTAAAAGTTCCCCCTAATGTCTGAACAGAATTTCCCAAATTTCACTGACAGTGCCAAAAAAAAATCAAAACAAATTTTTCCACAAACTTCCAGTGACACCTTCCAAATTATACAAACATATCCCCCAAAGTTCTATGAAAATACTTGAAAATTCTCAAAAATTCCCAAATATATTGAAATTTCCTGGAAAATTCCAGGAAATTTCAGAGTTAATTCTCCTGACATTTTAAGCAGATTTCTTAAACTTAAAAGGACCTTCAGGAATATGATCTCAAAAATTTCAAACAGCAGAATTTATTTAAAGGATGATGTTAAATTCCTCATATGTGCATGCAGGGTCTCAGGAGGATATACATGTATGTATATGAATATTAATTATACAATTAAAAGTTTTCACTGTCATCCAGCTTTAATTACATTTCGCACAGTGTCCCAAACTTTTTGGAACCACCTCAACTTTATTAGTACAGCACTTTTCATGCAAAATAGCATAAAATTTACAACAGTAGACAAAATCTTAAAAGACTAAATCAAGGAAAAATAATAAATTAATTTAAAAAATGAAATAAACATTAGTACAATGAATAAAAATACAGTAAAACAGAGTTCATAAAGGATAAAAGATTACAGTTGTGTCTTCAGTCCACTTTAAAAACATCCAGAGAGCCAGAATTAGTGAATTTTAAAGTTTTGGAGCATAATCAGGATATCTTACATTTGGAAAAAAGGTGAAAGGTTTTATTGGAACAACATCAGACGCAGACTCACTTGTCTTTGTTTTTTGCAGAGTTTCGTCAAACAGACGACTGGACCGCCCGGAGTCGTTCCATGATCCATAAGAACATCGGGGAGGACCCCTGGAACCTGCCCACCTCTATCAAAACTCTGGTGGAGAGCCTGCAGAGATATGTGGATGGTTAGTCAGGCACTCCAAAAACACATGTGTTTATATGTGATGGGTCTGGTTACAATCAGTCTACTTATGCTGTGTTTTTTATGCCTCTGCAGATGGAAAGAACCAGCTTCTCCTGGCTCTGCTTAAATGCACAGGTACAGTAACATGGCTTTGATCAACAGAGACCAGAATCAGACTGAGATGTTAAAGAACATGAATACAACTGAGTTTTAATTTTACATCAAATAACCAGAGAAAATGACCAATCCTTCAGTAGAATTTTTGGTTTAAAAAAAAAACAGGAAAAGCCTCATAATTTAAGTATTTTAAATGATTCCAACAGTTTGTGCTAATGAGATCACCCTTCACATGAAAAAACATCCAGGCTGCACCAGGACATCTGCAAAACCTTAGAACAGCTTCAAAGGGGATTGAATTGTAACCAAAATATTTATTTGAAATGTCAGAAATAGGGCTTATTGGGCATTTTTCAATGTTTCTGATGTGTCTTTCTTCTTCTTCAGTTCCTTTCATCGAGTCACGTCAGACTTTAAGATTGTCTGTACTCAAAACTGACAGCTAAATATAACAGACCTATAGCATACATTTATTTAATCACAACTTTATTACAAAGACATAAAGCAGATGTTTAACTATATTTAGTTTCAACCAAAGCTAAATATTTCCTAAAGGCCTGGTTTTGGTTATCCAGATCAGGATGAGGATCCAGACTGCGGCCGGTCGTTCTGTATGTTTGTACAGGAATGACGGCTGGTGTCAAAACACATGATGCTCCAGTCACTTTGAAGTGAACACAGTGGCAGATGGTGCGAGTTAATGGGAGATATCCTCTCAGGGGAGACAAGCTAATGGAAAAAAGTCAGTGTTTTGGAGCAGCTCCAGTTGTACATGTGTAGTAAGGGAGGTTACAGTGGGAGGTTGGGCTGTTTTACACTTTTGAACTCCCTTCAGCCTTTTCTGACACCGCATACATTTAAATAGGTTACCCACTGCAGGATAATTGTGCTGTATTTGGGTCAGATTCCTCTACTTCTGACCAAGTTCAGCAAAAGCCAGATTATTCTAAAGGTTCTCAAGATTGTCTTGACAGATTTTCCTGTGGTGTGAGGTGTGTTAAGAGTGATTTTACCTTCCCAAATCTGCTCAGAAGACTATCAGAGATGCTCTGATTTGAAATTGTAAATATTGAACATCAGTATTTCCAATCATGTTTCCCGTTGTGTGGTGGAAACAGTGAGGAAAGCCGAGCCGACAGTCTGTGGATTGTTTCATGGAATGTAGTAGCCAATTGAGAAGCAAACTGATCAAAAGAGGAAGAGCAATAAACAAAGTCATGGCAGTAATAGAGAAGCAAAGCATGATGCTTTGTTCATTTTACCTCAGAGGTCAACATGCAACTGAGTTGGTAACTCAGGGTGCTGAAATTCCGATCCCAGGGGGTGTTTGGGATGACATATCCAACTGGTATTTGGGAAAGTTTGAGTTCTGAGAGCAACTGGAATGCACCTGAAAATCTGATGGATGTCAGACATTTAGGACCAATATGTTGATTTGTGGCAACCACATGATGGTTTTTACATTGTGTACTGTAAAACATACCTCAATTGAACTGACAAGCAGAAGTTAAAATTACTACCACAGTGGATGGAGCAGGTTGCTAACAGCTAGCCTTATTAAGCTTGTTTTACCTGGTTTTGCATTTGACCATTTGAGTGTAAAGCTGTTTGTTGGTTAACAGAATCTGTTAGGCTGAGTGTACATTCTGCAAATTTCATCTGATTCAGTAACCTGAAACGCCAGAAGGATTGTTTCACACATCCATCTGGTAAACCTTCCATAGATGGCATTTGGGAAAAAGGCAGAATCTTTGAAAAAAAAAAAAACTGGGAGGATGATTGGTTGAACGTTCTGTCTGTCACATCTTTGGGCCAATCAGAGCAACAAAACACGTAATGTCGTAGCCATAGACTGTGGAAAGAATTGGACAAACCCCGTGTGGTGTCAGCCGTCTGCTTACAATGGGCGGACTCAAACAGCTCTTGAAGCCAATCCGCTGAGGCTTCCATATTGAAATCGTGGTCTCAACCAAACTTTGGATCAACCTAACGGCCCGCCCACTAAGCATGACTTCCTGTCAGCTAGCTAGCTAGCATTCTGGTTGACAGAAATGTAGCCTCTGCCTGTCGAGCTATCTGTCAATCAAATGATACACGCCAATCAGCGTGAAGTGAGAATTATCCTAAATATAATCCAAACAATTGTGGTACAAAAAAGAGTCAGCCCCCGTACAGTGAGAGCACAATAAGACATTAGCTAATGAGACACATTTGGTATTTTGAACCAGGCTGTAAACCAGTTCTAGTGTAAAAACTGGCTTGTTTAACAGGTGTCCAGATGGACACTGTTCCTGCAGCCAGCCTCAAGTAGACAATTGCGGTATTGCAATTTTTTGCACTTCCGCATTGGCTTCATTTTTCAGGACTGGAGGTTGCCGTGTGGTCGTAGCCCCAAACTGAGGTGCGCTGCTACTGATGAGTAAACTCCATAGAAAACTGCATAATGCAAACCATGGCGACTGTAGACATGTCAGTACATGACTTTTGTTGTTTTTGAAAAGAAAACAACTCACTGCTGTTCTTTGTTCTTCTTTTAACAAAGAAATGTCATCAAGTTCTGATAAAACTGACACTATAGCAACATCCACACTAATCTCTTCCGCCATGATTGCACTGGCCACTTGTCGCTGCTTGCTTAAGGTACGACTCTTGTGTGCCTGAAAGTGCTGCCCCTCCACGCTGATTGGTCCTGTCACTTTCTAACTCGGCCTAAACTGTTCATATGGGAGCTTTGTAAGATGGATTTGCCAGTGAGAAACACAGAAATGGGCAGATCCATCTGCTTTGCAAGGTTACTGAGTCAGACAAAGCTGCACAACTCACATGGAAGTTGCATTGACTTTCATTCGGATCGTGTGAGTGTACATGGGGACATGACAGCCGACTACAACCCAAATACAGCCAGACCAGCTGCTTCTGACTGGTCGGATAGATTTCTGACATGCTTGATATTTTAGTCATACTCCCACAGATAGAGCAGAACCATGAGCAGAATCCTCAACTCTGAGGCATTTTCTAACCTTTGTAAACTGTCAGACAGCATCTTTAACCATCATGACGACAGCGGCAATGACTTTCTGATATCCTCATAATATAGTAAATAAACAAGCAGGAATTATTCCTACCAGTGGACCTCCATCTTACAAGGATGGTCATGCTGATGGTCTGATTTCTGCCACAGTCCTTTCTGACTTCACTCGTATAGTGTGAGCACTCAGATGGTACACTACCATCACACCATAGTCTGAGCATGTAAATTGTGCACAATGGCCATGCGTCCTAAGGCCGGCTCAGACTACGTGGACTCAGTCAGAATTTGGCCTGACTGCAACGTTGCAACACACTGTCAAAATTCAGGCCTGATTATGTGTGTTGGGAGTGCTGAATGGTCTTGTAGTGTGACATAATTTATGATGCATCCAAGACGACCATGATTTAAGACTAGCATGCTGGAATTTTTCTTGCATCGTCATCTAGTTTGACACCATGACCCCATGTAGGTGATGTGAATCTTGATGCCTACCAATATGAAGCCTTTCGCTCCGCATTATTGTATTATCATTTACCAGGTGGGCATTAAACAAGCCCCCAAAAGTCCAGATTCAGTCAGATTAACACTTTCTAGCTGCATGTAGCCATCGACTAACATCTGTCCTCTACCCTCCTTCATTATCAGACACGTCTCTTCAGCTACGGCGGGACGTAATCTTCTGTCAGGCGGCCACTGGTGCCTTGTGCACGCTGGTGGAGCAGCTTTTAGCAGCTCTGCGGTCCAGATTCAACAACGCCGGCGAGTACCAAGAAGACGGCAAAGAGACCAGCAGGAAGTGGCTGGAGCAGATATCTGCCATCGGAGTTCTGCTGCACTTCCAGTCCACGCTAACGCCGCACCAGGTGAGGACAGCTAGTTTGTGTACATAAACACAGGACAGATTTGGTTTGATAATTCAGTGATTCTGAAACGGTTTTACAAAACCATGTAAATATTTTTCAGCTGATCCTGTGCAAAAACTTATGCTGCAAACAAAAGGCTGAATTTAATGTGACATCTGATGATAAAGTCCCCCTAGAGGACTAACTCCACGATGCACCATTTTTTAATGCATGTAGCTGTCCCAACCAGCAAACCCTGTCCCTGCTGTGACCTCTGAACGTTTCTTTGTCTCCTCCTGCAGAAGGAGGAGCGCACCATGCTGGAAGACACCAAGGCGGCCCTGTTGGACTTGGACAAAGTCACTGTGTTCTTCAGGCAACTGGAGGACGAGTTTCTAGTCGCAAGTAAGAGACCCTATCAAGAAAAGAGAGTGACTCGAGTCATTCAAACCACAGCACTGCTAATGAGCAGCTGTATGGTTTCACTAGCTCTGAATAAAGTTCCATTATGTGCATGTATGGTAGCTATTGAGGGTGAAATTGACATTTTTGCCGTTGCAGATTTAATTTTCTTTTCAGTGGAGAGAGTCTGAATAGAGAGCTGAAACAAGTCTACAATGACTCCATAAATCATCTTAAACAAGAGCAGAGCATAAAGTCTTTTAAAGTCTTCTTTGTCCAGACAGAAAGGATAAGATGGTTCCTTCCTGATGGCTGTGGGGGGTTTATTTGAACTTTGTGCTGCTAAGAGAGTAAAACACTGACACATATTTAAAGCAAATATGTTTCCCTATCAAAGCAGATATATGATGTAACTATTATATTGATAATGTGTAGCTATGATCATTTAATACTAAAAGTATAACACTTTTACAGCTTTGTTGTAATTTATAAGCTTGGCATAAAAGGTGTACCTTCCTAAATACCTATGTTTCTCAAAAGGTGCAGGATAGGTTTGCTTCAACAGGTTTAAACAGCAGCATTCTTCTACACACCATCTATAGCTTTAAGGTCCATTTAAATCAAAAGAAATTCTGTTTTTAAGGGTTTTGCAAAATCGACGGCCATTTATAACCACCTGACCAACCTCCAGCTCTGAAAAAAAATGCAATGCATTTAAAATCAAGGCTCAGATCTTAATAAAATCAGGTATTAATCTCTGCTCTTGGAGGCTATGGTAGCATTTATTAAATGTGCTAAATTGTGGTAAAAACATTCTTCTCTCTTTCATAAACTGCATAAAATTCTTCAATTTTTTGGTATTCAGTACATAAACACATGTTGGAAAAGCATCCTGTTAAACTGCAGACATTCATGAATTTACACTTATTATTTATTTGAAGGATGATTTTAATTACCTAAATTTTATTAAAGCAGCAAATGCATAGCTTTCATTAGAATTTAGTACACCAACAAATCTAAACTCAAATGGAAGTTTAATCAGTGAATAAAAGCCAGGTTAAGCCACTTCTACAATGCAGTGAACAGAATATTTACATCTTTTAAAGGCATTTTTTAAGCTTGGCAGCCTGAATGCATTAACTAAGGTTGGATTAGGGTGTGTAATTGGGTTATTAACTTTTAACATAGCATGTTTTGCATGCTTAATTGCACCTTTAAGCACACTTTCTTTAAGCAACTGCATTTTCTCCCTGCAGCCACAGTCATGTAAAATAATTCCACCACTGCTCCACAATGTCTCATTTCACTTAAACAAAACTCACACACAGCTCAGCTCAGCCCCCTCTTTTATCAAACATTTACCTTTTTGCTGTTCCCTTATTTCCATTTCAGGTCACAAAAAGTAATTTTTCCATGGTTAAGCTCATGTCATAATTTTTGACCTATCAAAGATTCTTATTTTCTTTCAAAATAAAAGCAGGTCCTTATCCACACAAGAAGTCAGTCACCCTTAGTTCAAAACAGAATTAAAATCCAAAGTGAAGTTAAAAAAAAGGTTTAAATGCAAAATAGTGAAATCTCAAGGTGCAGCAAAAAAAGGAGATGAAGCGCAACTAAACATATATTAGAATTAGTCACAGCTGGATATTTTCATTGTTAGCAGCCTAATACTTTTTCATTTGTATTTTTTTTAAATGCATTTAGTAATCCTTAATTAAACTATTTTAGCCAAAAGAAAAATTCAACTAGAAATCAAATATTCAGTTTCTCATGCTTTCATGGTGTTTTTTATGTTTTCTTTTTGTTTACAATGTTTATATCTTAAATTGACACGAGGGTCACACTGAGGGATAAAAGGGCTACATGGGGCTGCCAGTTACTCACTCCCGTCCTTTTGCACCCTGTTTGACCCAGTGCCCTAATGCACCCTTTTTGACGCAGCCCTCCAAAATGCTTCTTCCAATAGTGAGGAAAATTATTCTAACTTTCATAAACAATCTCAGTCTTTTCACTCTAACAGCACCTTTTTCCAACATATATTATGTGTTTAGAGAACAGTCAGTGATTTTTCTTAAAGTTGGAAGCACAACAGATTTTTAAATCTATAACAATTTTCATAGCCTGGGAGTCAACATGAAGTTTTGACTGATTTTTTAAAATTCAGCAATGTATTACCGAGCTATTTTTGCCTTTATTGAACGAGGAGGAAAGTAGATAGGGCCAGACACAGGGTGGAGAGAGTTGGGGAGAGACATGCAGAAAAGGAGCCACAGGCCAGACTTGAGCCCGGACCGCCCCGACTCATTTTTTAACAGTATTATTTGATTTTGTTAACTTGCACCAGATGAGTTAGCTAGACTGGTGGTTCTCAGCTGGTGGGTTGGGACCCAAAAGTGGGTCGCGGAGCAGTTTTCAGTGGATTGTGACTAGGTGTCCTAATTTGGACATGCATAGATACCATTTATTTTACCCTGTTTTACTGTGAAATTGTGTAAATTTAAATGTTTGATCAATATTTCAATTGATTTATCTCCTCTTCTTTCAATAAATGGCTACTTTTCCCATGATAATGAATTAATTTCACAAGTTCTCTGGAAAATTGGCAAAAATTGACACATACTGATGGGAAAGAGGATTTAAGATTTGTCAGTTTTGACCCTTTTCTTTTTTCTATCAGGTGTTTTGGTCCAATCATGCTCCAAACTGCAACATATTCAATTAACCAACCATGTGTTGTCTAAAATTTCTGGAAACTTGGGTCACAATCTGTCATAAGAGACTGGTGGGTCCTGGGGCTGGACTAGTTGAGAACCACTGATCTAGACTGCCCACACATTTGTTGCACTAGTATCACAGATACATGTATGAAGTGGTCAATCTTTAGAAGAAACAACAAACATGGAGGACAACCAGTGTTGTTGATTAATTGCAACATGTCTTGCATGAGATATTACTCAGGCTTTCATCTTAAAATTATCCAGCAAGACGATTCTTAGTATTCTAATTGTTTTAGGGCACAGTTTTGTTTCTGACTGCTGCAACATCCAGTCAATGACACTACCCAGTCTGTTTTAGCTGGATATCTGACCTGATTGGGAGCTGTAAAGTAACCGTATTGACACCACTTTAGAACTGATTAGACATATAATTGGTTTGTATAGTAAATGTAACATTGCATCAAGCTAAATCAGTATTATGTTTTTTTTCTGGAAAGGGATCGCTGTGATTTTATGTCCTTGGAAGACCCTCCTGAATGAAACCACCCACAAACATGCACATAGAGGACATTTAAATTCATCTCATACTGGCATGACTGCACGTTTGTAATCTTCCTGCTTCAGTTGCAGCATGTGCTATAGTGCTGAATGAATTTCCTTTTGGAGCATTAGAGAAACTCTGTTGTTGCATTGCCTCTGTGCCTCCAAACAGCTCTAGGTTGTAGCATTTCTTTCAGAGCAGGCAGCGCTGAGGATGCACACAGGTCATTCATTGTGGGTATTGTATAAATCTCAACGTGACAGTATGTACAAAGTTTAGGACCTGTGCGTGTTTGTGCCTTTTAATCACTTCAGTATCTGTATTCAGTGAAGTTGCTGCAGGCTAGCAGAAGCCTTAAAGCCGGCAGATACAAAGGATGACTGCATCCTGAATCAGTTCTCCTTTCAGCTTCCTCAATATGTGCGGCAGAGATTGCAGCTCAAAGGAAAAGCACATCACGCACTTCCCATTTGAGGGGGTAAAGCCTCGGATGAAGCACGGAATGAAGTTACGGGTTCACACTCTGCAGCAATTTAGCACAATATGAGCATTTATTGTGCACAGATGTGTGGACCTTAAATGCAAAATAAACCAAACACATTTGCTGAAATTGCATTTTCTGCTCAGACTGCTGCAGTGCAAGTAGATGGCTTGTGGCGGCAGCATCCATAGAGCAATATTGATTTGCTAATAGCATCTTAAGCGTACCAGATAAGGCAAGGTAAGAGTCTTGTAAGCACCACAGAGCTCGAGGACCCTGAGTTCAGCCTGAAGCGCCACATCCATCTCTATAGGATTATGGTTTGATGGGTTCTCTAGAAAAGAGCGCTGACCCCAGAGGTCGCTTAGTAAAGGTCAGCAATCCATTTTCAGAGAGAAGCTCGTAAGCCACAGCACTTCTAAATCATTACTATTCATGTATTGTTTGTAGGATTAGGAAAAGGTTACTTGTCTGAGTCTTAATAATGACACCTTTTCTCAAAACTAGAAATGTTTTAGGTGCATTATGTTGGAATTTTGCTCTGAAATTCACACGTTAATTAAAAACTGATTTACTTGTGTTATATTTTTTGAAGTCTAATACTTACTTGACCTCAAATATGTCCAAGCCAGAGACATTTTTTAATTCTATTGTTGTAAGAGGATGTTTCTTGTCCACCATAACAGACAATATGTTTCTCTGTGGCTTTTTAATTTCTCTCCAAAGCTGTCTTGAGATGTCTTATTTGGTCTTCCAATATTATTGATTTAAAAGACAGTATAGCTAGATATCAGAGAACTTCATATATAGACCCATGATATCATAGCAGTTTTTTTAATGTCTCTCCCGTCTGTGTTTGTGTATTTCAGACACACCTGTGTGCTATCAGGTTGAGGGCAGTCGACAGGCCCTGAGGATCACCCTCTACCTGGACAGCTGTCACTTCAGCGAACTGCCCACCCGCCTGCAAAATGGAGGCAGCCTCAAGCTACATACAGTCCTCTTCACTAGAGGTAAGACTGGGCAGGGTGGGGAAATGGTGGTAAGGAATTCAGATGATCAGTTTTAGCATTGTAGAAATGAGTCTTAAGTTATTGCCATAGCTTGGTAAGGTACGGTACAGTAAGACAACATACAAAACAATACAAAGCCATACCATACAATACAGCCTGATATGACACAACACAATATGTTACATTTTGTTATGTTAGGATATGATTGAATACAGTATACTACACTGGTGGTTTTCAATCTTTTTTTCTTTTTTTTTTTTTTTTGCCCAAGGCACGCCTAAGATCAAGCCAAAATTTCAAGGCACACCAAAACCAAAACAGTCTCATACATGTTACAGTAAATCCAGGCAGGCCACAGAGTCAAGCACTGCTATGTAGCTGAGATCAGCTGATCTCGCAAGCACTCATCACCTGACAGCAAACTGATTCATTCATCCAGCACGCTATTGGCAAACTGAACTCATGCTCTTGCCTGGCTATGCTTTGCTGCTCCCTCTGCAAGCCACTTTTTACAACCCTCCTCCACCCCAGCTTCTCCTTTTTTCTGCCTCTGACTTCATGAGTGTCATTGTGTTGTCATGATGCCTGCTCTGCTTTGGATCTTTTGCTGCTTCTCTTCCTGCCCCAGGCTTTCCTTGTAGGCACAGGAAAGGCAGGAACATGTGGTGTTCCTGCTTGATGCTTTCCATGTAGTCTCGTTAAAGGTTAGGGGGATCTCAAAACAGTTGTATGCATGAAAGCAATGAGTGCAAATTTATAACTGCCAATAAAGAAATGCATTTATAATCACACATCGAATGGGTTTCTTGACAAAGTGTTCCTGTCTGAACTTAGGTTATTGTTTAGTTGTGGTTATTACATATGCTTGTACATATTCCCATGGCACACTAAGACTTGGCTCGAGGCACACCAGTTTGGCTTGCCACACCATTTGAGAACCACTGGACTACACAATACAGCCAATGCAATACGTTTACAACATGGTACAGCCTGATAGGATAAGATAAGATGTGACACGGTATGATATGACACAATAAGATAAGGTAGAATACCACACATTATGGCAAAATATGATAGGACACAATACGAGTGAGAGAAAGATACAAGATAATAATGCATAAGAACAAAACAGCACTATTGCATGACTACTACAGCCTTGGGAAACGTTTCTCAGACTTTTGATCGAAGCCGGGTACAAACAAGTCTCTAATGGCTCACTTTACATTTGGGGACTCTCTATTGTCTGCCAGATAAGGCTGCTTTTAAAAAAGTAGTTAAAGCAAAAGAAGTATAAATTGTACAGTTTTTTGATTTGAAGACACATCTATGCACATTGCTGTCAGAGCTACTGGGGTCAAATTTAAAGGAGGGTTGTATCAAACACAGAGTATGTGAAAATCCCTCACACCATACTTTGAATTGTCCATTTTAAAAGCACTTTCAGCCTCTCTGTGTCCCATAAAAACACATTTTGCTGATAGCTTTATGAGCTTCTATTACGCTAGATTGACGCCTTTTATTGGCCCTTTAAACCAGCCCTCCTTTACATTCTCCTCTGCTGCCATGCTCCTCTAATTCTCCATCAGTCTCTGCTGGCCTGCTATGAATGAACAGCATTATGCATCATGCCTGATGCCAAATAGCCTTTAATTTTCCTCTGACAAGTGCCAATTGGAACACTAACCCAATATGAGAGCTTATATTGCCCTCATTGACTTGAATGTGGAGGAGAGTGCTGCTACTCAGATTGGAGTGTCACAGCAGTGAAGATATGTGGATAAGCACTGCCACCTACTGGAAAATAGTCCGCACTGCAAGCTGCAGTGCTAGTGTGAAGCTGTATTTTTAGCCTCATATGTTGTCACATGCATCACAAATTAATGTTTAAGATTAGATATTTAAGGAAGCTATTTTAAGGATTTAAGATACTGTTCAACTGTAAATGTTATGGATTCAAAGATAAATTTGTCACCCAGAGGCATCATTAGCATTTTTTGCATATTAATATATCAGGATAATTATGCAGTTTAAAGAGGTGAGGGTTATAATCTCCACAGTGCCCATGTGTGTTGATCCTAATACCTCCTGTTTTTTTCTTCCAGCACTGGAGCGTCCGGAGGGAGTGTCCCAGCAGGACTACGCAGACATGGAGGAGTTCCAGCAACGCACCAACGCTGTCTCGCTAGAGAGGGTCAAGGCCTACTACCGCAGACTCAGGTCCGCTCTGCTACACTGCATCACAGCCCTCCAGCGGCTTACTCACTAGCACTCCAGATAGATTTCACCTTAAAGGGAGAGTTCACCCTCTGGTGTTGCATAAGCCAGCAGAAACTGCGCTGCGACTGCTGTTTTACTTTAGCTTCAAGTATTTTGAAGGTTTGGAGTTTTTCAAGGTGAGGGCTGTATCATTTATCAGGAGCTGTCTCTGAGACAGTCCCATACCTGCTGAAAGGATTCAGGCTGTTACTAAAGAGGCTCATTTAGTAGAGCCTCATTGAACGTGAAGATCATTTATGTAAACATCAGCATGTATGTTTTTACTGCAGTTTTTTAAATTTGTGATTTGTAAATCTCAGCTCAAAAATAATCATAGTCCCAGTTTTTCAATGGAATAGCTGGAAAAAAATGCATGGGAACAAGATGCATTTGATTTCACTTTATTTATAGTTAAAGCTCCTGTGAAGATCTCTTAGTTTGTTGATTTTGCCGTGCCCCCCCACCCCCCGTGGACAAAGCAACACTTCTTATTTCTATTTGCTCACTTTTACCTGTACATGTTCAAGTATGTTATTTAAAACAAAAGATTTAATCCCACACAGTTTCATTTAGTGGTCAAAAATTTAGAATTATTTCCATGGAAAATAAGAAAAGATGGATTTTGCTCCTATTGTATGCCTGGTGTCGGGTGTATTCCTATTTTCCACCTGATGTTCTAGCTTTTACATTCATCCACACATTGTTTCACTGGCAATTCATCTCGCACTTCCATCCAGGATGCAGAAAAAAATACTGCCCCTTAGACCAGCAGTTTGCAACCTTTTTTCCCTTAAGCCCCCCCGCCACCCCCACCCCATGAATTACCCATTAAAGCCTGAAAACACAAATTATAGCCATAAAATTCTAATTTTTTAGAACTGAAATGTTTATTTCACTTTCTAATAAAATCCAAAAAACTTTAACTTATATATTTTTTTAAATCTCATTTGATACATTAGGTGTTTTTGGTAACTGATAATCCACTTGAGGGCATTTTTATCATTTTTCAGATTGTATTGCAAATATGATACAACAGGCTTTAAGGAGTTAAAAAGTGATAGATTGCTGTCAAAAATCAGCATCAGTATTTCATGGACAAACCCAGAGAAAATAAGTCTACATATGTGTATTATCCCAATAATTATATATCTAATACATCTAATTTTGGAAGAATTGGGCTAAATAAAGCCTTAGCCCTCGTTGGGGGTCCTGTACCCCAGGCTGAAAACTAATGCTAAAAACCTGGCCTGAAGTCTGTGGCTCAGTGTGTTCCTAATATTTGAAGAAATTCAGTGAAACTGCGCTCTGTCTTCACAGTATAATACAGTGCATTTACTGACAAGTTAGAATAGAGAGAACAGAGAGCTGGACTTATGATAAATCTCATGCATAACTGACAAGACATCACACAGATATTAATGCCAATAAAGTGTCAATAATGCACATGGGAGAAGATATCCCAGGATTTAATCAGAAAATATAAATAAATGTCCACAGCCAACCTTTTTTTATGTTGGGCTCACAGAAGACTAATCAGCCTGTAAAGGGAATCTGGAGATTTTATTAACTTATGCCGGCTCAGACTGCACAGTTTTTTGGTCGTTCATGACAGCTCCATGTTAGACTATGCTACAAGACTCTTGTCCAGTCATGGTCTGATAGCCTGGCCACGCTACAAGAGGGATCCTAACCACTCATCATATGCTGATGTCACCACTGTGTCCTCATCAGGCAGGGGAAGGTCAAAGAGAGTAAGTTGAAGTGCTCTATTTGTTCTCCTTGTCTTTTGCTTTGACAAGAACAAAAAACAAACAAGAAGCAATTATGGATTGGATAAAGGATTATGGATTATGGATTATGGATAGCAATTATGGACTCTTCCTGATGTAACAAGAGAAGGACACTATAGACCGGCTTTCCTTCATATAGAAAGTGAAGTATGAATGTGATAAAGTGTCAAGGGAACCACTGTTTGCACACATAGTTCCCTGGAGGGAGAAAATGTTGGGACTTGTTTAATGTCACTCTGGAAAATATTGATGCAAAGTCATGGAGAAAATGCTCTTCATGCTTCCTGAATCCTGATGACTCACGTCTTTGACGTTGGGTCAGAGCGTCACACTCAATACCATTGCAAGAAAAATACTGACATGCTAGTCTTGTTTAATTGTGGTTGTGGGATGTTTTGGATGCAATGTTATTATATCACACAGCAAGAGTTTGTAATTTCCAACACTCATAATCGAGCCTGAGTTTTGAAAATGAGCTGTGACGTTGCAGTCGGGCCAAAATGTGGCTAAATTTGTAAAGTCTGAGCTGGCCTTAATGAGATTATGCTTTGTACCACGTGAGTAAATGTTCTCTGCATTTGTTGCAAATAATTTCTAATGTTAAATACTTTAGTGGGATATAGCTTACATTCTGCATTAGCATTGCATTGTCCTGTGTAATGTGTGTTCAGATGCATCATGATGAGAGTAGAGTTTAAATTCACTTTTCAGAATGAAACTAAAATCTGAAGTGTAAATACCAATGTGCCAGCCTGCAGGCACACATAGCTCTAAAAGAGGAAGAGAGCTGATATTCTGATTGATTGATGTACAGTATGATTGAGCAACTTAGCCCTACAGTTATGCACTCTGTGCCGTCTTTGTACTTGGATTGTGAACCATGTAAACAGCAATGTATAGGTGGACACACCCCCAAATCAAATTAGGCAGTTAGCTTGATGCTGTCAACCTCACTGTGATTTCATACATTATACGTAACAATATAGAAATATTCATCTTGTTTCACATGTTTTTTTTTAGGTCACAAAAAAGGCATTTATATTGAATTTACACTTTTTACAATTTAGAAATCTTCACAGGAGCTTTAATAAACTGTAGATGTCTCTTTACCATTTTAATTTCATACATAAAGTCCATATTTTGGCTCGGTCCAGATAAGCCCCTTGCTCCTACCTCTTAGCCCTACCCCTACATTTGCAGATTTACATCTAGGTGCAGGGTGGCTTAATTCTTATAGAAATGAAGGTTAGGATGAAGAGGAATAGGGTTAAAGTTAGAAATGAGACTGAGCCTTAGAGAGATACCCCCTATTACCATAACAGCCATACTAATGTTTTATTACTGTCTAATATGAGCTTCATGCTCTTTTAATAGCTGTCATTAGGGTCATGATTTCTGATATGTGCGCGCTCATTCCCATGACTCATGCAGCTTCAGTAAATGCTGGAACACAGTATGTACCGTAGCAGATGCATATTCTATAAAGTGAAGTGCTCTGGGTGACTCAGCGCTCACTCACTGAGTCAGAGGAGAAAAATCTCTAGATTTCCAAACAAGATGGAGAGTTTTTCACACTGAAATAGATATGTTCTCGTCCTAACAGGGCTTTCTATTTGGAGAAGTCCAATCTCCCTACAGACTCCAACACCACTGCAATGAAGATAGACCAGGTAAATATACATTGACTCTGCTATATTATCCCTGCGCTGCTTATGTGGCCTTTTATTTTTAACCTTTATCCTGTTCTTGTGACATAAGTCCTTTTTTATATAATGTTTTGACTAAATATAAATGCAAGCACAGATACTGGGCCTTGAAGTTAGAGACCTTCGACCAAGCATTTCAAAAGTAAGATAAACCGGTGTCCCAGTCCCTCCACTGGACCCCCCACCACCCCTTCACTAGCTGGTCAAGACCCCCATTAACTCCACTAACCCTGACTTAGTGTTTATTTGTAGTTATTTAATCATTCTGTAGTGCTGCAGTTTAAACCTGAGCAATGATTAGAGTAGAGAGAAAGTATAGTGTGTCAAAATCATCTGAAATAGAGTAATACAATTAGATTAGTAACTGCTGTAGTGTTAGCTTGTAGAGTTTATTCTGGGGTTTTTACCATCATTCAAAGAAATAGTGTAAAGAATGAATCATTTTTCTGTGTTTTTGACTGTTTTCCTTTTAAATCTGTTGTTGCTCCATCTTAACAAGACTGCCATTCCAAATTTTCCTACTTTTTTAATCAAATCATCTTAAATCCAACAGTGTTTCACTATTATATTGGATTTTTTCTTCTTTTTTGTGCTATTCAGGCATTCATTTATAAGAAAACAACCAGAATTAAAGGCAGTATATGAAATCATCCATCATTTATTTACCATTGTGACCTTAAATGACTTGTTAAGATGGCCAACTCTGTGATATTTTAAAGTCAGTGTAAAGCAATAAGAAACGTATGTTTGGCTTTTACTGGCCACCAGGCCAAATTTCAGATATGCAAAACAAACGAAAAATTAAGAAGCAGATCTTTGACATTGAAAATGAAGCAATAATCTCTGCATTGTGATGCTGTGGGCTTGGTCATTGAACTTGCACATCTCGAAGCTCCGATGGTCTTTGTCTGAAACCACGTCCTCAAACTGTAAATACTGCAAACTTAGCTGGTAGATACATACTTAGAAGCCTGTCATCCTGGGGCAAAGACATTTGCCCCTGGATGTTCCCATCCAGAGCTGAGCCTCTTCAAGACCCACAGGAAAAAAATGACACATCTTCAACATTGATTTAACTGTTTCATTGGTAAAAACCTTTCCTTACCGAAATCTACTATTAATTTAAACAAGTTAATAAGTGGTTTATCTTGATTTTTGTCAGTTTGTTTAACCCTTAGGGGTCCACGATCACGTCAGCCTGATTTCATCATCTGATATTTTTGTCACATGATAGCATGAAAACAAAGCCACATTTTGCATTGTAATAACTCAGCGTGGAGAGCGTGATTCATAAATATATATGTAAAAAAGAAAAGTATAAACAAAATGACAGTGGACCACTATGGGTTGTCTGATTTGATAGCCTCTGAGCAGATAAAGCCTCAAGAGATCTTTGGTGCTCTCTCCAGGAGGTCCAGGGCCTCAGGTAGGGAACCAATGGTCTAGATACTTGCTTGTCCAGAATATTTTGCTTTATAGGCAAGTAAACCACTTTAAACATTTAAGAATGTAAGATTTTAGATCTAAATTGACAGCAAATCTGAGTGACATTTAGACAAAAAATGGTTCTTAAAAGTGTCCCCATCATTCTAAGAACATAAAACGTACATGTAAGATCAATAATTTTAATTTCTACTACCCTTAAAAGAGCAGAAACTGTCTGATGTATTTTCTTTTAGTTAAATACTACAGGACTTGAATGTCATTAAATATTTTTGGTACTATATGTTGTGTGGTTCCAGACAAAGATTTGTTTATGAAACTAAAAAAGGTTTGTTGTTGGTTTACACTGACTTTACTGTATCGTCACATCAGAAGTCCATAACATCCCTGACCCTCTCCATTTCTGACCGTCTCCTCCTCACAGCTGCTGCGACCTCTAAACACCCTGGACGACCTGTGTCGACTCATGCAGTCCTATGTCAACGTACGCCACAGCGCTCAGGGTCACCCGTCAGGTGTCAGCGTGCTGTGCGTGTCCTCTGAGCTGTGTAACCGCCTGGGAGCCTGCCACATCACCATGTGTGCTACAGGCATGCAGAGGTCAGCCTGGCACCGAGCCAACTACATTATAGTTGTTTAGTATCATCAGACTGTCAGCTGAAATAAAGATTAACACGGTGTAGACAGAGTGGATGACATGCTCCGCCGGGCTTCCAAAGTGCTGCCGAGCTTCTTTGTCTGAATTAATTTCCACCGTGAGGTGTCCAGCAGGGGAAAATATGGACTCTGGCACTACTGTGTTTGTTAGAGAGATCCACACAGGGCTCACCTTTTGTCGTATTTATTCTCCACAGGTGTACCCTCAGTGTGACGCTGGAGCAGGCAATGATCTTGGCCAGGAACCACGGCCTCATGCCGCGCTGCATCATGCAAACTATGGACATAATGCGCAAACAGGTAAAGCTAAGTTCACCACAGAGCTTTAGTCCGGTAGAGAACCATTTGTGGTTTTTGTTGTCCCAATAAAATCCAAATTTTCTATTAGAAATTCAGTTTTTTCTAACAACATTTCAGAATGTATTTTATCCCAGGATGCTTTACCAAAAGAGCAGATCCAAACAATACTCTTTACTATTTATTCTTATTGATCCACCATCAACACATAACTAACCAACATTGAAAGAAATTTCAGTGCAGGAAAAACCTCCTTTTAACAGGCAAAACCAGATTCATGACCACAAGAGAGGTCTGCTGCAGCTGTGCTGCCGGCTTTGGATGGTGGGATACAGAAAAAAAGAGAGATAGATAAACAAACAAGCAGAGCAACAACAACATCAGTAAATTATTACAATAATTATTAATTGGACTTAGTCTTAAACACTTAAATGTTATCAAGAATTTAAAGCAGCCACTAGAAATGTCTCCACCGTTAAAACAGACATGTTTGTTGGTTCAGCTATGATTATTCATTATAAGCTATCACAGTAATCAAAATTACTCCCATAAATGTCATCATAAGCCCATATACATTGACAGATGTGGGTCCATTTCTGTCCATTAACAGTGTAAATGTTATCCACTGTAACGCTTAAAAAAGCACAGTAAATCCCCCGTGTATCTCCTGCATCCTCTCGTCCATGTATTTCCCCTGGCTCCCGCTGGCTTTGCATCTTGTTTAATTATTTAGTCATTGCCAGGGGGATACATTAGTCCCTGCTCTGTTGGTTCTGATTTTGGAGGATCTATTTAGGAGGGAGTGGCTGAAAACTCTACTGTAAGAAAGTGGATGAGATTTATCCATGCAGGTCTTTTTCTCCTCTTTAGTGTTTCCCCCTGAAACTCTCTGCCTAAGGATTTGTCAGTTGTGAATTATTGTGAGAGTTAAAATATTTACTTTATTACAGCACCCCAAAATGTTTTTATTTGTGCAATCTCAAAATAAACCTGAAAAAATGCCTGGAATCCATCAGAATCTTATTCTGTATTAAAAAGTATTTTCTAGACCTTATCGTAATAGATGAAACCTTTTTAAAACCCACTGAAATACTAAATCAAATATTATTTTTTAAAATTAATGATTTAAAATTGAGTGCATAATACCAGACAAGATGTGTAAAATTCATCAAAGAAACACAACTTACAGTGACTTTTTAATTAATTAATCAGTTTATTATCATTTACAGTATTTTGACCACAATGTTTCAAATGACAACAAGCTACAGTCATTCTAAAAGGACAATTTCATTTAAAGTTGCTAATTATTATTTAAGTATTTGTAGCAAACATAGCCAAATCTAAATCAAACAAAGCTACTTTAGCTATGTAGCTTGGCTAAAGCAATGGCTCACTTTAGTTTTGTTAATTTTAGCAAAAGCCAACAGGGCTATATTAGCTACATAGATAATGAAGCTTTGTAGCAAACATAGATAAATGTAAAGCTGACAAAAGCTACCTAGATACCATAGCTATGTAGCTAAATTTAAAGTTAAAAAAGCTATGTTGGCTACATAAGATAAAAAGGTAATGTAGCTAAGTAACTAACATAGCTGAAGTTAAAGCAAAGACTCTATGTTAGCAACATTAGATTATGCTACATTTGCTAAAGCTAGACCTGTTCTAGAAGAGGCTAAGTTAATGATGTCTCACTTTAGCTCTGTTGACTTTAGCTTAAGCTAACAGGGCTACAATAGCCACATTGATAATGGAGCTATGTAGTAAATGTAGCTAAATGTAAAGCTGATAAGTCTACAAAAGCTACCTAGAGAACATAGCTATGTAGCTACATTTAGAGCTACAAAAGCTCTGTTGGCTACATAACATAATTAGGTTATGTAGCTATGTGACTAAAATAGCTGAAGTTAAAGCAAATAATCTATGCTAGCTGCGTTAGAGTATGCTATGTTTGCTAGAATTAGACCTGTCCTAGAAGTGGTTAAGTTAACAATGGCTTACTTAAGCTCTGTTAACTTTAGTTAAAGCCAACAGGTCTACATTGGCTGTGAAGATAATGAAGCTATTTGGCAAACGTAGCTGACTGTAAAGCTGCCGAATCTACAAAAGCTTCCTTGAAAGTATAGCTATGTAGCTTGTTTATTTATGACTGAAGTTGAATGAAAAATAAAAAAAACTTCAAGTAGTATTCTGAGATCTAGGGTCTGCTGCCAGACCCCTTTCAACATTTGCCATACTTGGTCAACACAGTATCACATTGTTTTCCCATTGTAATTCTGTCTTAAATTAATGTACTCAGTTTTGACTGTTCTCTAAAATAAGATTTCACATTTTTCACCTGGAAACATCCCTAGTACCCCTAGAATGCTCATACAGTATGTGTGTGCTTTTCTGTAATGTGTTTCCATATAACCCAGCTTGTGTATTCTCTTGGATATTTGGCACATGAGGCAGTTGAGCTGAAGCACTTTGATTCTGTGAAGTTCAAAGCTTGTATTTCTTTTTGTTTACCTTGTTAGGGGGCAAGAGTTGAGCTCTCTGCTAAAAATCTCAAAGTAATGGACCAGATGCCTCCGTCATTCCCAAGGTAGAGTATAAAACCACTCTAGACACCTCCTCTTCCCACACACTCGTTATTACTTTATAGATGAGGCAGAGTCCCTCATTAAAACTTTCCCTCTCTCCTCAGACTCTTCAAGCTGTGTTTGCCACCCTCAGATGGGGAACTCTAAGAAATCTGTCACTTCATCAGAGGGCTCATCAGAGAGATGTTGAAGAGGAAGTCACGATGAGAGATGACAGAAAAAAAGAGACAGTTTTTCTCCACACTGCCAATGGAAACACCCTGCCTTGACTGTCCCACTGCCCCACTTACACAGGGATCATTCCTCCACGGATGCCACTAGAGTCTTCAGAGCAAGCTGGCAGGACTGTATTATAAATGTTAGTTTTCAAAGACCAACAGTGACACTGATGCAGCCTGAAGCTCAGGACTAGTCATGAACTGTTTTACTGGGATACCACCCACATAGAAGAATACTTGCTTTGGCTGTCTGTCCACACAAAGCTGACATGGATGACTTGAAAAGTGGTGCAAAATATCGTAAAATGCAGAGAGAAGGCATCACCATGACTATGCTCTTACTATTAACTGGATTAACCAAACTACCTGTAGCAAACTGTCATCCTAATGTTTCCATTTTGCCTTGGACTGCAACTCCAGAGAGCTGCCTCTTTGTCTGTTAAGGCTGGGGGAGTTCCCCAGGGCTCGATGCTTGGACCCCGAGTGAAGTAGTTAGAATAGCTGCAGAAAGTCAAAGTAAAGACAGAAAGATGGAAGTAGGGATCGAGGGATGACGGAAAAGATAGATACGAGCAGAGTGCTGCTCTTTTTAAGCCTGTTGCATGAGGTTTCTGTGCAATTACTGTAGGTTTAGTGTGAGTACTGTATTACTGCACTATATGAAGGATAGTTATTTATTGTGTCTGGAAGGAGCGTTTTTATCCCTCACTTATGATATATCAGGTATTAAAGAATCTAAAAGCATTCCGGCCTAAGTATTGAACAGTATTTAAAGGACCAAGGCATGCCGTTTTTTTAGACGTAACAGCTTGTGTATTTTTATTTATATGTATGGACTTTTATCACGTCAGGAAGTGATACATTAATCTTCAGGGAGAGAGAAGCTAGCTAATCAGAATCTAGACAAAGGTAGCTAAAGCCTGGCACACACTAAAGGTTTTAAAATATCAACTAAATTTTTTACACATGGCGACATATGGCAGATTTAACTGTTTTGTTCTTACAATGTAGTGTTCAATAAGATGGCAAAAACAGTGAACCACAAACTAATGTATTCATTCACCTACAACCAGAAACTCCACTCTCCAAACTCCAGATATTGTGTGGAATAGCCAACTCCCCTAGGACCCACTCAGAAAAATTAGAAATAATTTTTATTGGATTTTATTGACAGAATCCAAACATAGTGAGCCGACTTACTAAACAGATTGTCGCCAAAAGATCTATTTTTAAAATATCCATTATTACAACAGTGTATAAGGGCAACTCTAATTAATTATAATATAAAGGTTCTGCTAATTTTTGAGGGAAAACACATCAAATGTTTTTTTTCTTCAAAAGTTTTATATTTATACGGACTAAATTGTAGAATTTTTCAGATATAAATAGCCAATTTCATGGAAGAAAATTATACCAGATAAAGCCGTTTGTCTTGCACTAGTACAGCTGTTGAGAGCCTATTCAAGTTATACATTTTACTGGGTCTGATCAATAAGAAAAGTACTTTTTTTGTTTAGCCCGGAATAATCACATTATTATTGTTACCTGGACTTAAAAGAGGTGTTTCTGTAATAATGTTGTAAATTTGTGACTTTAGAAAACTGGAATTTTTTGAGTTTATAATGTCAAAATATATGATCTTTTAAACTTAAATATTTCTAGTTTTTTACTCATAAATTTACAGCTCTTTAAACTCTGAAATACTAACTTTGGTTTCTTGTAAATATCTGACTTCATCTCAAAAATTGTATTTGTCCTTCTCAAAAATTTAGATTTTTTTTCTCTCAAAAATGATTGGATCCTCTTTGTTATTCAATAGGGCTGTCAAGATTAATCGATGGTTAACTACATTTAATCAAGGGCCACAATAATGTCACTATTATTACCGGGATTAATTGTATGCTTTATTGTAACCTTTAACACATTTTGGTTAAGGTGTGTCGGCGTCCCCCAGGAGTTCCCTGACCCCAGGTTGGGAGCCAGTGCTTTAGAGTAAACAAGCTAACTGTGGCTAGCTGTTAGCTACCTGCTACAGTGACAACAGTGAGCTCTCCTTGTTGTCAGTCCAACTGTGTTATGTTTTACTGCAGTGGTTCTCAACCAGTCTAGTGTCAGGACCCACCACCAACTCCTTACCAAAAAATAATGACCCAGATTCCTTACATTTTTGATCATAACTTGGGTTTTCAAGATAATTGCAATAATTGTGATTAACTAAGGCCCACAGTTGGTGCACTAGTTTTCTTTGACTGAATTAATTGCATTATTTATGCTCCCTTTCTGAACATATTGGTTAACCCGCTGTAGCATCTGATGTAAAGTAAGCCCGCCACTGCTCCCTAATGTCAGTTAAAAAGAAGTCACAGACAGCTCAGTGGACAAGTCAAAAGTCATCTGCATCTTGTGTACTAATACTTTATATCCTTTTAAATCCATAACAAGTCCCTTTTTCTGTGATTAAGTTTATGCCAAAACGTTTTATCTACTTACGAAGGTTTATATCCAAACAGGAAGCCAATGACTCTTAGTTTAAGACAGTCAAAAAATCCAAAATGACACATTTTGAATGCAATGTAGTGGAATTTTAGAATGGAACAAAATTGATGCAATTAATCGCGATTACCTGCAGAACTCTGAGGTTTATCGTGATTAAAATGTTAATCTTTTGACAGCCCTAATTATAGCCAAACTTCTTTATGAAAAAGTTTGGTGTTGATATGGTGCAAAAAATGTTATAGAACAAAGAGGTGGAAACATTTCCTTCAAAATAAAAGCACATCATTGGCATAGACATGAGCCACTTTTGAATCCCGACCCACCAGTGTGGAAGTAAGATTTTACAGAAAACTTACAAATATTTAAATTTTTGCCACAGTTCGCCACATTGTTGTCCATCTCTAACGTCCATCTAAACTTCAGATTTCACATTTACGAATGCTGGCATGGCTGGGTTTGTTGTGCTTCCTCATTCCGTCAGCTTGCTCTCTGATTGGCTATCGTTCCATTCAGTGTAACAATGGTTAAATATCTGTCAAATAATTGTTACAACCATATTCAGGCCTTTATTACTTTAATCAGAAGAGAGAATCTGACCTAAATCAGAGTGACTATCTTTTATTGTGTGCCAGGCTTAAACAAATACGAGGCTGCTTGCCTATCAGCAGCCAGTTAAACGTTTTGGAAATTGAATCATTGTTAAATTATTAATATATTAATTCAAATGTAGTTGAAGGGTTTCCTTCCCTTAACTAAGACATTTTTAAATTTGTTTTTACATTGTCTTGGGTCTATTTGCTGTAAAGTAAGCACAATGATTGGTCCAATCGAGTCGCAGTGTTAGTAGACAGTACTGTAAACAGTTTGTGGATGACATAAACAAAGGGATCGTTTCAGGACTGAAACACAGTATGTTCTCTTTATTTGAATTTCTTGTACATACCAACTGTAACAGTGTCAGAGAACAGAGGTAGGACTTGTCTTACAGCAGCAAAGTAATCCTTTGAATTAAATTGGATTATTTTTATGATAATGGTAATATAGCATATGAAGCATTTTGTATTCAGTTTTTCTGTTCTGGGTGTAACCTCACTGACAACTTCTTGTTCAACTTCTTGTTTTTGCCTGTTTTAAAGGTTGGACATGCGTCCCAAGAATGCGTCTTGACATGCTGCATTCATTAAGCAGATCACTTAGACCTTTTTATTTATTTAAAAGACGTCTGGCTCCAAAAAAGCATGCGCAAATATGCATCCTTGTGCACAAGCATGCCCACTGTTGAAAGACCCAGTACCATTTTAATTTCAAAGTCTTAATCTGAGCAGTGTATATTTGAAAATCTTAGAATGCAGTATTGCTTACCATAATCTGGTTTTATGTGTTACCAGTTAAATTAGCTAATGACTGCAGCATGTTGGTGTAGCTGGACAAACAAAACATGTCACTGATTACACATTATTTACATTATTCTAATGTTTTTGTATATACTTTATTTGCAATTTTATGTTGCCTGAAAATAACTGTACAAAGAATCTTTGTTGAATCTTTCTAAAATTATCATTGTAAATGCAATCTTAACAAGATAGTAAATAAAATGTTCACAGTATGATGATGTTTTGAAGTGGAGCAGATTTGTTGGCAAGTGGAGAACAAACAGAGGACGGGATGTCTTCTGTTAGAATGAGAGCACAAAAACAGACTGCACAGTTACAGGGGTTCCCCTCTTGTCAGTGCTTTTTATTTCCTATGATTTATCTTGTGGTTTTCCAGCATCACAGGCTGTCCTCCTCAAGACAGATTTAGAAAAAGATAGTTGCATCTGTGCCTGTACGCCCCATCAGTTGGTTGTTCCTTAGAGCAGCTGCATGTAAACAGAAAGATCTTTTATTATTTTTTAGTCCAGTTGCTCATTATTTTGTTTAAAGACACAAGTCAAAGTTGAGTTAAACTGCCATATACGTTAGTCCTTGTAGGGCAATCACTACTATACTAGTACCAGGATAAATTTTTGACAATATGCACTAATATTGAAGGTTAATGCTTCACCTACAGGATCAGTGGATTGGCCAGATTCCATGTCTGTCATCAGGCAGATCCACCAAGAAAAGCTCCAAGCCGATATGCTTGTTCTCCATCAGAGAATGACCGGACCAGTCACGTCAATGAAGAGAACGAGGCGATAGCTACAGGTGTGATTACAACCCTAATTCCAAAAACGTTGGGACGCTGTGTAAAATGTGAATAAAAACAGAATGTAATGATTTTGAAATCTCATAAACCCATATTTTATTCACAATACAACATAAACAACATACCAGATACGGAGACATTTTACCATTTCATGAAAAATTTTAGCTCATTTTGAATTTGACTGCAGCAACACGTCTCAAAAAAGTAGGGACAAGGCTATGTTAACCATTGTGTAGCACCCCCTCTTCTTTTAGCAACATTCTGTAAACATCTGGGAACTGAGGAAACAAGTAGCTGGAATTTTGGGAGAGGAATTTTGTCCCATTCTTGTCTGATGTAGGATTCTAGCTGCTCGTAACTTAGGTCAGTCTCATCTCCTCTGTCCAACATAGCTACCACTGACTTCTTGGCTCAACTATACGCCAAGTGCACCAAGTGTAGCATAGAGCAGTTATAGCTACACCCGCTCTTATAATGCACGTTCATGTGAGTTTTTGCTGAGAGGTGAGGTATGCCAAGAAACATACTTCCCTCCTTTTCTAACTTCAAGCAAACTAGCGTTGTCCCGTTCTTTTCTGATGTAGGATTCTAGCTGCTCAACAGTCCAGGGTTTTTGTTGCTGGATTTTAAGATGCGCCAAATGTTTACTATAGGTGAAACGGACTGCAGGCAGGCCAGGTCAGCCTCTGGACTCTTAGACTGTGAAGACATGCTGTTGTTTGGTTGCTGAAAAATGAAAGACCTTACCTCTCTTGTTTCCAAAAAGAATTTCACATTTGAATCATCTGACCACAGAACAGTTTTCCATGCTGCTTCAGTTCATTTTTAATGAGCTTTGGCCCAGAAAAGACGGCAGCTTTTCTGGATTGTGTACTCATATGGCTCCTTCTTTGCATGGTACAGCTTTAACTCTCATATGTGGATGGCATGGCTAACTGTGATGACAGACAATGATTTCTGGAAGAGTTCCTGAGCCCATAAAGGGATTTCTGGTGCAGAATTATGCCTGTTTTTAATTCAGTGAGGGCCAAAAGATCAACATCCAATACCGACCTTCAGCCTTGTACTTTGTGCACAGATTTCTCCTTTGATGATGTTATGTTCTGTAGATGGTGGTTGGTTCAAAGTCATTGCAATGTTATGTTAAAGAAAAATATTTCTAAAGTTGTTCCGCTATTTTTATATGCACTTTTATTGCGGATCAGCGAATGTGACCATCTTCTTTAAAACATAATGCAATGATATGCATGCTCAAATTTTACACAGGTCAAACACTTTTTGGAATTGGGGTTGTTGTTCACACAAAAAAAGAACAAAGAACCACCCTGAAGCTTTTCTTTTTAAAGATTTATTTTGGGCATTTTTGTGCCTTTAATTGATAGAGGAGGACAGTGGATAGAGTCGGAAACAGGGATGACAGCGTGGGGAGAGACATGCGGTAAAGGGCCTCAGGCTGGATTTGAACCTGGGCTGTCTGTGTAAACAACTAGGCCAACTGGCTCCACTGATAGTCAACAACAATGATGGCTGCCTGTCAAGCTTGTTTGAGGAGGTGTGCACCTTATACATCATATTTTTGTTGCTCTAATTGGCCTGTAATGAGTATGAATGACAGAACATTTGTCCAATCTCATTCTAAGTATCATTTGCCCTTCCCAAACGTTGTCTATGGGATGTTACCCAGATGGATGTGAAGTACATCCCACCCCATAGATATGTGAAAGTCTAATGATGTAAACAAAAATCTATCACAGTGCTATAACTCCATAAAAGACAAATTGCAACCAAAATTTCCAAAGAAATGTTAAACACTAAATTTATCTAATGAAAATTGTTGCTGTTTGAAATAAAAAATGTAATTTAACATAGAAACAGGATTAAAAGTGCATCATTGCAGAAGCCACGTGAGGACATGCATAATTTACTTGACTCTGTTTCCTGTCATAACTTGTGAATTTTGTTGCTTTCTTGAGATTTTATGAAATCTACACATCATCATTGCAAAACTAGCTTTCTTCTCCAATGATAATGACATAATTATACCAAGATCTCAAACATAATTGCTCATTTCCATGGAAAAACACAGAAAAACTACCCCCACATATCATCCCTTATGATGGTAATCAGTCAATATTTCTCATTGCGAATCAGTATCCATAACGATCTCTAACATCCTCTATTGATCCGGCTCTCATACATCGGCTCACTTCCTGCTCTCTGGAGCTAACATGATGCTTATCATCAGGAAAATTGAACTCACTGAGCATGCACCTCTACATTACTCAGCCCTTATCTTTGTTTAATGTTTGATGTATAAGAATGTACAGTGAAGTGAACTGAAGCCTGAAATGCCTGAACCGTCCCATTAAAGAAAGATATCCATATTACTGTTGTTCAAACAGGGAGAGTAAACCTTAAAGACTCAGCGTGACTTCATGTTAGAGGCCCATTATCCCACTGAAGACAGAAGCATGTGTGAATATTGCATGAAGCAAAATGGAAGTCATTCTTTTCATGGGCAGGACCAGAGTGGAGAGGACCAAAGGTTATCTCAGGTTAGATTTTAGGAAACAGGAGCTGTGAAGACTACGGTGGCCCTGAAGGTCAACTGTGAAGCCTAAATAAAATAGTATTAATTCATGACTTGTCCACTGAGCTGTTTGTGAGTTTTTAAAATGAAATGAGAATTTAAGGAGCATTATTGTTAACCTCACACACTGATGACTTATTTTACATCGCTGTGGCTGCACTGAGAGGCTGCAGTCACTTAACCAAAATGTATTGAATGGGACAATAAAGCATGAGATTAACTGTGATTTTTAAATTAATTGCGATGACTGCAACTAATCTTGACAGCCCTTACTTTTAAAAAAGCTGAAGACATTGAATCAAAACACAGAAAAACAGACAGTGAATCCCAAAAGCATTCTGTTAAATGCCTAAAAATGAAAAAAACAAACACACAAACAAACAAACAAAAAACAGTGAAAAACAGTAACGTTCCATGAAATGCATGGATTTTCTTAAAACGCAAGACATTTCATAAAACCCCAGAATACTGAAATAAACACAAAAGTATTTCAGTAAACACAAACTAATTCATTACATTTAATCAGTATTGCAAAAAGAAAATATGTGTGAAAATGAAGTGATGAAAACATGAGAAACAGAAAAACATGGGGAATCAGAAAATATTGAGCTACACAAGTACTTTTATTAAATTAAAAAAACACACACATTCAGTGAAATGCATTAATTTTGTGAAATGCAAAACATTTTTTGTAAAAAACAAATATGAAAATGAAAGGAAATGAAACATTAATTTTTTTTATTAAACTATAAAAAATTTGGGGAATTAAAAGCAACTGGTAAAGTGCAAAAATGAAATAAAATTAGATTAAATCAAATGAAATTAAATAGAAAAAGTAATCAGCACAAAAACACTTTGGGAACTAGAAAAATAATTACAAACAACACAAACAAGTTTAAATAAATTGAGAAACACAAAAATATTTTAAAAATAAAGATATTTTGTGAAATGCCAAAAAAAAAAAAAAAAAAAAAAAAAAAATTGTGTAACAAAAAAAATGCAAAAAATTGTTAACAGAAGAATATTCTATGGACCAAAAATTATTTAACTAAACACTTAAACATTTTTGGAAATCAAAAGCAATTGGTAAAATGTGAAAGTGGAATAAAGTAAAAAAATGAAATACAAATAAGATTTAACAGAAAAAAATACAGGCACAAAAACATTTTGTGAACCCCAAAAAACTTTCAAACAACACAAAACATTTTGTTACATTTCATGAAACACATTTTTTTTTTCATAAATTGAAATATTTTGTGAAATACAAATGTCTGAAACATAATTAAATTTAAAAACCACAAAAAACATTGAATGTAATTCTAAATTAAAGCTTGTCAAACAAAAATAATAAAATTGAAATGTTTTAGCAAACACAAAAAGTCTTGAATCAGAAATATATTTTGTGAACAACATAGAGAAAAAAAAAAAAAAAAAAACTAACAATGTTAGTGAGAAACAAAAACATTTTAAAACTGCAAAAGGATTTCTGAAACCCAAAATCATTTTATAAACAGCAAAATAAAATTCCTTTAATGCAAAAAGATTTTATGAAAACCAAAGAATGTTTTAAACACACAACAAACACAAATTTCATAAAATAATAGATGTAAAATATATGAGCAATATTCTTCTTAAAATGTTTCACTTGCTTTATCATGATTAGTGGTTTTTCACTAAATTCTAACGTGTTTCACTGAATGTTTTTGTACTTTTGCAGGTAACCTTGAGGGCCACCGTAGATTTCCTGTCATCTAGATCAATAACTTATTTGTACAGGATGCTAGAGATCGACGGTCTAGCTAGGAGGTTTATGGACTAGAAGGAGGACTGGTTGCATGTCTAAAGGAACTTTGCTGTCTTCGTCCTTTCTGGTCCATTAGCTAGATTGCAGGCTGATTGCTGATGGAAACGTGATTGGTCACAGGACTGAAAATCGCGAGTATTTCTCTCCTCTCCGTGTCTGTCAAACAGCCGGAAGGGGCTAAGGTAAAAGCACCAGTGTGCACTTTCTCCTGGTTATTGCTGGTTTTCTAGGGGGACCGACTACACGGACTGCATCCTCCAGCAGCAGCAGCAGCAGCAGCACCCACCCCTCAGCACGGTGATGCATCCCCGCGGCAAGGACACGGACAACTCCTCCACAGAGTCGTCTCCACTTTAGGATGGTGAAGAAATCTCTCAACGGCGGGGTTTACCCAACTCAAGCCGGAGAGAAGAAGCACAAAGTCGGCTTCGTTGGATTGGACCCGGGAGCTCCGGAATCCAGCAGGGATGGGGCGCTGCTCATTGCGGGATCTGAGAGCACCAAGAGGAGCAGCATCCTCTGCAGACCGAGGTCCAGCATCTCCGCAGGTAGACCCAGACCGTCTAAGAAAAACGCCAGCTATCGGAAACTACAGAATTTCCTTTATAATGCGCTGGAGAGACCGCGGGGATGGGCGTTCATCTACCACGCTTATGTGTGAGTAATGCATGTTGATTCTCTGATCCTGGCCTCTAACTGAGTCTTAGATAAGGCTTTAATACCGTCGTAATGATGGTAATCAGATGGCGCATTGAAGAGTTAAGCCTTGTCATGCTGCCAGGCTGCTCTAGCTAAAGGAGGGGTGTCACTTCACCTGCAGAACTCCTGCTCCAACTCTGCTATCATAACTCACACTCACGTCAGACTGACATCTAGACGGGCCCATTTCTACCTCTGTGTCTGTTAACGGTGATACGTGTCAGTATTTCTCATGCTGGAGTTTGTGAGTTGCCATGTGTTGCGGCAGCATTGCGTTTCAGCACCGCGGAGTGTGGACAGCTCCGCGCCGCATCACTACTTCCACTAATTGACGTTGCAGTCCAGTCCAGTCCAGCTCCGCACAGTCATGTGGACTCTACTACACAGTCTGGGAGCAGGGACGGAGAAGATTCTGGATACTAGTGTCTGGAGTCTACATGCTGCTCTGTCTGGTTTCATTTTGTGTGACTGGAATAACTGAATCCAGTAATTCAGTCCTGACTGGTAAAGGCAGGTTATAGATGACCTATGCTGGGTGGTAGTACCCCACCACATCCTTTAGCTTTTAAAACATCACTGTAGTATTTAGTAATTATAGTAATGAATCTAAGCAAAGTTAGGAAGGAACACTGTAGATAATAATAATAAGAAAAGAATAGTTATGAGGAAAAAAAGGAAAAAGAAATCTGTTAGTTATCCAGGGAACAATGAGATTTATTTATGGGCTTACTATGTCTTTATTTATAAAGGAAGACAGTGGATATAGTTGGAAACAAGAATGAGACAGTGGGGAATGGCATAAAAGAGGCACAGACCCAAACCAGGGCTGCTAATGTCCATGGAGCAGAGCCACTAGGCCAACCACTCCTACTAGGAAACAAATACGTAAATATTCAGTCATTCAGTAACCCAGGAAAATATATATACAGTGCTTAACAAATGTATTAGACCACCCTAACCCTAACCAAAGTCAGGTTTATGCCACAGCTACCCTAAATTAACAGCATTGGTAATTACCAAAATCATTTTTTCAGTTTCTGCAATGGTTAATACACCAATATGTAGAAGCTCTTTAACCCAAATGATATTTTCAATGCTAAAATATAATTATTATTGTTATCCACGAATTTTCAAATTTACTGATTTACAAAAAAACCCTGAAAAAATAGTAAAGCACATTCATATTTATTGATTAATATGTCAAATTATAGTTATTTACTTGCATTCCTGAACAGAAAAATTAGTTTAGTGGTTGAATGTTATGCTTGATTCATTTCTGACTTCTCAGAGAGGCTCAGTGAGCCGGCTCAAATTTGGGTGAATTCAGTTTGAAATTCCTCATTCCTGTTCAAAATGGTAAAACGTGGAGAGCTCAGTGAAAATGAAAGAGTCCGCATTAAAGCACTTCATGATGCTGGATGGTCTCTGAGACAAATATGAAAGGTGGTCTAATAAATTTGTTAAGCACTGTATATATAATCATTAAATACTGATTCAGGACTGTGTAACTACCCACAACTGAAAGTTAAACTTAAAAAATCTGATGAGGAATTATTAACTACTTACTCTCTAATTTCAGTCTCAGTCTTAGTGTTTAGAATAAATGCCCTTTAGTTTTAGTCATATTTTAGTTATTTCCACACCTTATAGTTTTAGTCCATAAAAAGTCCTCACATTTTAGTCTTTACTTTAAGTCCAGCACATATTTCCTTGACTGTATCTGGTACCAAATCATGGTAGTATGTTCCATGCACCCTGCCAAACCTGGGGTCCCTGCTTTCTACAGCTGAGAGGCAGAAGAGAAACAGATGCATTGTGTTTTCACAGATTTACCCACAGTGGAGAAATATCACGGATTTTGAATGTTCTGTGGAAACTAAATTACACTTGAGTCTACTTTTATTTAACCTGACAAAAACTAAACTTACTTTTAGTCAGTTTTAGTCATCAAAGATCTATTTTTGTTAGCCTTTTAGTCATAGTTTTAGTCGAGGAAATTAACGCTGCATTACATGCATATTTTCATGTCCTAATCAGTTCATGGCAGTGTTAATTTCATTGACTAAAACTATTCATTGACAGACTTTTTTTTTCCATGACATAACCTAGACTAAGATAACAACGATAGATCAAGATGACTAAAACTAGACTAAAATGTAATGAAGTTTTCATCGGACATTCAAAATCCATGATATTTCTCCACTGTGGGTAAATGTGTCAAAAAACAATGCATCTGTAGCTATTCTGCCTCTCAGCTGTAGAAAGCAGGGACCCCCGGTTTGACAGAGTGCATAGAACACACTACCATGATTTGGTACCAGATTTAGGCAAAACTAAAACTAGACTAAACTGGACTGGACTAAAACTAGACTAAAATGTTTTTGAGTTTTTGTCGACTAAAACTAGACTAAAACTAAGAAGGTAGAAATGACTAAAATGGGGCTAAAACATAAAGACATTTTGTCCAAAGACTAAGACTAAAATTAAAAATGGCTGTCAAAATTCACACTGGTTCATGGCATGTATCAATTTGCTGAATATGAATATAACTTTTTTTGAGTACATTTTAAATAGATTTGAATAATAGAATTAATTTACATTTTGGCAAGAAAATGAACAGGTTACTGATACTGTTAAAAATGACATTTTAATTGTGAGAAACTGGTTAGAATACTTAGGCATGATTTTATGTTTGAAATATTTGAAATACACAAAAGTTATTGAAAACTTTTCATTTTAAAGTTTGTAAGATCATTGAAAAACTTCTGTCACAGAATGTGGAAGATATTAAATATCAGGGTACCACAACAGTGATCATGGGGGGTTAATTTTGAAATGAAGAGATAAAAACAGATTGTAGCGACTCCAGCTGACACTCACGACAAAGTGACATTTTAAGTAATGATAAAAACATTTCAGTCACGGGTGAACTTTCCATGTCAGGTGGCACAACCATTACAAAACTGCAAAAGAATTACAGAATTTTACCACTTAACTCTTGAGAAAATAATCAATCAACCTTTATTTTTATCATTATATCACTAAGGGGGCACCCTCATTTACAATGATGTCAAGTCAACTACAGAAGAAATTATCAGAATACAAACCAATAGAAACCAGTAGAGACTGACAAAAGAGCATTACAATCATCAGACTGGTGATGATGAAAATGACAATAAAAGTTACACAATTACAGACATAAGGTTGGAGGTCTAAAATAACATTTCTAAAAAGCCCAAAGGATAAAAGCTCGGTAATCTAAAGCAGCTGCTGTAACCCGTTCCACAAGTCAGGAGCAGAATAGGAAAAGGCAGTCTTTCCCAGTTCTGACCTGACTCGTGGAACATGCAAAAGCAGCTGGCCAGAGGAGCGTGTGTGACATTGATTGTTAAAAGAGAGATGGCGAAATGTTTCCACTTTCTAAAAGGAGCAAAACTAACAACATATGTCAAAATATTTACTTGTTTAATTTGAAATTAGATGCAAATGTCAGGTGACACACTGCAAGGAATGAAGCCTATTAGCATCGATGCAGCTCCAGTGGTAGTATTTTCAGACCTGGAAAACAATTTCTCATCAAAAGAAGACTGAAGAATCACTCTGAAAGATTTTCTTTGTGGAAGAGTTGTTTGTCAGGATGAGTTTGTTTCACCTACTGGCTCCACTGGTAGTGAACAATGATGACAGTTACCTCTGAAGCTCAGGTGGCACCAGCCCACATCATACGTTTAGTTGCTGTGATTGAATGTGACAGACTGAAGGTTTGTCTAATCATCTAACACATTGTTTCAAGGTTCTGCCCTCCTAAACACCATTTATGGGCTGTTGCCCAGATAGATGTGACATTTATCCAGTGCCATGGACATGTTTAACATCTGGTGTCAGGTCAGGGCATGACTGGTATGACTGCAAGCTGATATGATGTAGCTGTTAGTGAGGAGGCAGCTCTGCCTCGTCTGTTACTAGGTTGATCTAAAGTCAGATCGAGATGGCCATTTCAATATGGCGACGAGGCCTCAGCCCTTCTCCATCACCTATAGAGGTTACTCACCACTGACATGTTAACTAATGGTTACCTACCAGTCAGTTATTTCCTGGATAACCAGTAGATGGTTGACTGTTTTTTAAATACGCTCATTTTTGCAAAGCTCAACAGAAAGTATCACTCATGGACCAAAACTTCCAGACTTAGGGAGCCTTGTTTCAATTATGCAATCAATAATTAGTTTAATTATGACCCTGCCTTCCAGGTAATGATGATAAATTGTCTGAAATGTCAACATTTTGTGAAAGGAAAGGTGGTTGGTCGTCCATCATTTTCACTATTTTCAAATGGTTTAAAATCTTTTTAAGAGGAGAAAAATATTCAGCTGTTTCTACTATTATTAAGATAAACTTAGATTTGAATTGTAGCAGAGTTTTTAAAATAATGCATGTCATTTTAAATATTTTTGTATGAAATAGAATATTGTCCGTTAGCCTGCTTATGTCAGCTATATTCTCCGGATGAAAAGCCAGGTCAGCTGTGGTTAGTAGTTTATCCTCCTATTATGCCGTAATCCCTCTGATTCTCTGATACGACATGTTTGCTAGTAAGGCCTCATCATTAAGGAATTCAGTGTGCGCAGCATATCGACTCCCCTGAGACGGCTGGATGCCCAGAAGTGAGCCTGTGCTTCAACGTTACACCACACTCACCCTGTAGGCGCTTTAAAATATTCACTGAATACTACAGCAGCCAGCTAAAACTCCTTCTTCAACATTTGTTTGGAGATCTCCACTGACCAGGATTGCTTTTAGGATGAAGTGCTAGTCTCATGGCTGAACCTAGTGCATGCAGTGGTGATGTGTTTTTGCAGGATCTGCAGCCAGACTACACCAGTGACCCTCCCCATGATGAAGAAAAAAATGAAGAAGGCCTTGTGAAGGTTGCAAAGATGCAACAAAACATGATAAAGTCCCAAAGACACACCCATAGAAAAAGCGAACCCATACAAAGTTCAAGCATCAGCATCCATCCTGCAAGAGAATATCTGCATAGAGTAACCATGACCCTGCCTCTCTTCCATTTGTCTGCCCGATACATTATTCATAGTCACCACACTTCATTTAATCTCCCAACTCTCCCCACTTCCAGCCAGCCAGCTGATTTATAAAACTATCATGTGCTGACTGGGGTTGGATCACTCCCCTCATCCTTCATTCTTAAACTTATCTCTGCTCCAAAAGACTCGACGTTTGGCAAACAAAACGACACGGCTGCCTTGAACTGACAAACACAGCTGTGCGAAAATGTGCCTGTCTTTAAACAGCGCCTCTTTCTTTCAGACGGCTGCGTGCTCCTGAAATGTTTGGCAGGTGTCTCGTTCCTCTGTCTCGTTTGTAATGCATGTGAGAGGGATCGATATGTGGAACATGAGTACCTATATGCAGAGCACTCTCTCTGTCTTTCTACCTCTCTTTCTCTCGCAATTTACAAGCAACGCCAACCTTTCCCTTCCTCTAGCTCTGTCAGTAGGCCAACACCAGTAAAAAGGAGAGACACAGTGATCCACAGTCAAGGATATTCCAGCGTGAGCATGTAAATCTTAAGCATCTTGTAAAAGGCAGAGATGCAGATCATTTGGGAATCTTATAAGTGAAGAATAAAGCCCTCTGTTAGAGGGTCATAGTATAAAAAGCACATCTTTTCAGTATTTTTGCACATATTTTTGGCAACCAGAGGATCTACAGGCCCACAAAAAAAGAAAAAGTCAACCCAGTCCTCTGTGGCCTGCCTATGTCTGAAAGCACAAAATCTGATTCTTAGAGTCTAACCTTGAACTGGCCAGATACCATATTTTTCATCAGATCCATCATGCAAAGCTTCAATCTAAAATGCTTGTTCCCAGTCAGAGAGTGACGGTGCCGATCAGCCTGGTTTTAAGTAGAACAAGGTGGTACTGTTTTTGCTCTTCTCTTAACTGGGATCAGCAAGACTGTCATAGGTTGTTTCCACTGGGCGACTAGGTTCAGTTTGATATGGCATGGTACGCATTTATTTGTGTTTCTGTAATCAAAAGTTGTACGGGTCCCAAATGACTGACTATTTGTCATGAAAGGGTGGAGCTACACACACCCTAGAGAGTTTCGGCACATGTCATGATTGCTTAGCCGCAGCAAAACGGAACTGACTGCTTTATGAGGAGTGGATGAAAACATGAGAATAATAGACTAATATCAGCTTAAATTAGGGATTTTTGGACTTGACAGAGATCAGTACTGTTTCCTGGACTATGGCCATTGAAATGTGGCCACAAATTATGTTTCATGAAGCCTAGAGTTAGTTCATGCAGGACACAGTAGTCATACACCCAGCTGACGGCCAGCTGATCCTGATTAACAGCCAATCACAGCTCTTTCTCTCAACACAGCAGTGTTTTTATATTTGACATACTTCTCACTAATTCCTGCTTGCATTAATGCTGATGCACCATGCTGCTGCTGCTGGCACCTCCTCCACCCCAGCCTCCTCCTTTATAGCATAAAGCTTGTTACACCCTCATGTTGAGATTCAGGCTACTATGGATTAAATGTTTTTGAACTAATGTCTGTCTATACTGCGGTTTCTAGCCATGCGTTCTCTGGAAAAGTCAAAGCATGCTGCTTGACTAACCCAGGGGACATATTTTGAGCAGAGCCGTCTCCGCCAAGTAAAACTGTATATCCAATCAGTTTTATCTCTGTATGTCAGTGATCCGTTTACTTCTTCTTACTTTAGCTAATCTATTAAGAGATCTCTCTGTGGTTGTTAAACCTGTTGGCAAAACAAGATCAACAGCTGTTTTACTTAATCTAGCTCAGAATTAGCCTCAGTTAAAGCCTTATTTCATTTTAATGCAACAAAGTCACACAGTACAGCTCTCAACATTAATGTAACGTCATATAGGATCACTGTTAAGGTGTCAGATACGTTCTCTTCATGAAGTGTTCATGGAAATACCTTCAGTAGAAATCAGGTCAAGAGTATTCTATTTAATCTGTGATGAATATCGATAGATTTGACAGTTCTTGTTTGTCTTTTTCTGTGAAAGCAGCTCTGTTAATCTGACACTGTGGGACTATATGCACAGCTAAAGCCTAAAACATAATCCGCTGTCATTAAGTGCCTGGCATCTTAGGTATTATTTAACCCCGTGGTTCCCAACAATTTTCCTAAGGGCCCGTCCTACTCATATCTGAGAAAAGCCAGGCCCCCCCAGGACCCATCTGGAAAAATGAAAGATCACTTTTGAGCATTTTTGTGCCTTTATTTGATAGAGGAGGACAGTGGATAGAGTCGGAAAACAGGGATAAGAGCACGGAGAGACATGTGGTAAAGGGCCTCAGGTCAGATTCAAACCCTGGCCGTCTGCTTACATGGGGCACCCGTTAAACCACTAGGTCACCTTCGCCCCGAAATTCAAGATCAGTTTTGATTGTTTTCATTTACTAACTGGTTGCTCCTCTAGCTGTTTTCCATTTGTACTACTTACTTTTCCAGCCTTTCCCTTTTTTAAGATTGCAAATGCACTGCTGAAGTAAGTAAAGTATTTCGAAATATCTATATATTCTATGTTTGGTTAGGTTAGCAACGTTAGCTTTGGTTTACAGAGTTACATGCAGCCATGCTGATGTATGCTGGCAACTCATGTCAGGAAACCTGAAAAGAAGGGGAGAGGTGAGAAGGAGCTACTTTACTTTAAAGAGACACAACAATGTTCTGGGGAGGTCTGTTTAAAGCTGGTTTATACGGGGTCAAAATCCTCTTTGGTGATTGTTTCACATCAGATTTCAACCAATGCACAGTACATGTGTTTCATTTAGATCACAGAAGACTGCTTAAAAGTAGAAAAAGAATGTAGGAGAGATAATTTATTAAATTTCTCTCAAAGCACAGCTTCTAACTGGAAGGATGTTCCCTCACTAAAACAGAGATCAAGACTCCAAAATCTACTCTCATTTGGCTTCAGCTTGAGCCTCATTACTGAGCGTTGTCTTGCAGGAAGATCCAGCTGTGTGAATAAATCGAAAGCCTCTGATGTAAGCCAAAGAAATGTGCCAGCTCTGCGCCAAAGCAGCAAAATACTCGAGTAAAAGGAAAATGCAAAGGGAGGAGGATAGAGAAAGGGCTTCAAGAAAGTGATCAGTCATTCAAATCAAAATAACTGTTCTTTTAAATTTCACAAAGTGATTCACAGGGACAGATGGAGGACACAGTCCAGTTCTTCTTCATTCTGCTGAGCTGGCTGATGAGAGACAAACTGGAGGAGAAATAAGGCGAGGACAGAAGCAGACAGATGCTGGCTGCCAAGCTGCTGAGACGTGATGGAGCGGTCTACTTTAGGAGAAGAGATGGAAGGAGAATACTAGTGTCTGAATGCTCAGCCCTTTAATTGGGTTATGGCTGGGAAACCGCTACATAAAACTGTTTTTTAAAAGGAAGCACTAAGAGAGCTTTAAGGATTTTTAATAATTAAATATGTAGAATACTTCTTAGTGTTCCTATGTAATGCATTATCCTTCGATTTAGCCCTCTGAATTTCTGCAGCTGTACTTCTTTTACAAGATAAACGCTTTCATAGATCCACTGCATGGATTTATTTGACATTCATCTGGAAAACCTCCCAAACAGTGTTTGGGAAGGACAGGACTTCAATTGGACAAAAGTTCCGTCTGTCACATTCATGCCGGGCCAATCAGAGCGACAGGACAAAATGAGGTAGTAGATGCAAAGCTCCAGTACTAACCTGGGCTGTAGAGGCTGATGCTGCAGTAGTATGTAAACAGCAAAGCTTCATTCTTTCTTAACCAGTTATCTGGCCAGCATGGACCCTTGTTATAAGTTTACACTCAGTAAGATTTGTTGTATTTTAAAGAGGGAAAAAAATCAATCACTTCTGCTCTACTTCCATATTCATACCTTTCTAATAATTTCACTTTAACTCTCTCTTGTATGATGTTAATACAGGATTTGAGAATCTGAATTACTAAAACATATCTACTGCTTATTTTAAGAGAAAATGAATGGTTACTAAAGCATCATAAACATATAAAATGACTTTATTTGTGCAGTGGGGAAACTCAGCTTGCCTTGATATTCTTGTCACAGTTTGTCCTCAAGGATAAGGTGATTTATTTTAACTAACTATGACTGTAAACGGAGTCAGTAAAGAGTGAGTTATTTTAGGATTGGATGATTATTAAAATGAGCTTATGTAACATCAGATGAAGAAACTTTATTGCAGTGGAAACTGATATGATTCTCATTTTTTCTACTGGGATTTTGCTCAGCATTTCTTACCATCCTGCTGATACCAAAGTGAGTGTTCTTGTTAATCTAAAGCCTCATAGATAATAAGCTTTATTTGCCAGGATGTTGTAAATCAGAGAAAAGTAACTTCAGTTACCAGGTGGGTGATACTAATTTTATTGTGGGTGCTAGAGTGCCGGCTTGTTACCAAATGTAGTGTACTTTGAATTTGACACTTTTCCCAATGCAAAGAACACAGTCATTTACCTACATTCTGTTTTTTAGTTAAGATATATTGTTATTGCTTCATGAAGATGGTCCACAGAGACACCTGCTGCCAATATATCCAGTCAGCCTTTGCAGAGAACCAAACATAAACCGTTGATCCTGGTGAATCATTAATGGACTTGGGCTTGTATAGCACTTCCTTTGTCTTTAAACTACTCAGCGTGCTTTTTACACCAGAGGTCACACTTGATATAGCTTAATGTGATCTGTCTCTATAAACAGTAGCCCACATCTGTATGTTGTATTTTCTGTGCAATGCACTGCCCCTTTTTTCCTCTCTGGTTGCTGTTTAACAAATTGTCCTCTGGAGATATTTGATTTTACTTAGCCTTAACCTTACCCATTCACACTTATTTACTCCACATTCACACACTGGTAGAGAAGGCTGCTGTAAAGAGTGTGCATCAGTTTTAACTAAATCCATTCACACATATAAATCCACACTCATCTGATTCACCTGGCAGTCACACCTGCTTGGCGCCTTTGCACCACAAGGCTGGAATCTGCTAGAGTCATTTCCCAGCCAGCACCTGAGTCTGACCAGCCTCAACTCACCAGATTCACCTTGTTAACTCAACAAATTAACACCTTGGCACCAAATAAAGTCACAGATCCACTGGACATGTGCCGGCTTTGAGCCAGATTAGGGCCGAATGTCTTTGCTGTGTGGGTTTAGATAACATCCAGTAAAGACTTTGGTTCCAGATCCAGCTCAGAACTGGCACCACCATCAGGGACATAGCCAAGATTATTAGAGTTAACTAAAACTAACTAAATATCTAGAACTACAATGCAAAGGTCATTTAAGTAATTGAAACTGAAAAAAAAAACCCTACGCTTTAAAAAAGAAAAATAAAACTGAAATCTGTGCTTAGGAAAACTAAATGAATTAAAATTAGGGACAGGATTTCCTTGGTTTTAGTTTTTGACAGCATCAAACTGACATAAATGTACAAGCAGGCCTGGAGATAATGCAATGGCCTGATTTGTCTGAAGATGACTTCAGTAATTAATTTTAGGTCTTGAGTTGCTTTTAAATGTCCAATTTGGGTCAATAAATTTCAAAATGAAGAATAGCCTGTTTGAATATGTGTTTTAGAATTTTATAATGTTTACTTTTTCTGGCCCTTTTGGTTCTTGCTCCTGACAAGTAGCCCGCATTGCATAAAAAGTAAAACTGACACAAAAATAAACTAATAAACTAAAGTAAACTAAAGTTTTTTTTGCAAAATAAAAACTAAACTGACATCTAAACCAAAAATTAATAATAGTTAAATTAAAATAAATAAATAAATAAATCCAAAAGCTATTAAAACCTCTGACATAGCAAAGTCATTCAGCCCAGATCCGACTCTAAGTCTAAGTCGGCACAGGCTGGGCTGGCGTTGAACCAGATCTGGGCTAAATGTCTTTGTTATCAGGCATAAATGCACTAGACTTGGACCAAACATGAACTTGGTTTCAGTTATTCTGGGGCTGTTCTGGTCATGACTCGCTGGTGTGAGACAGCGCTCAGTTTGTGTCTGCAGACTTCAGGGAATTTCATAAACTTTTCTGACTTACTCGACGGTTTCACAGAAGACAGCCAGCCGTCACGATTCCAGTCCTGTTTTGGTGCTTTCCCCGCCCCCCTCTCTCTCTTCCATGTGTGCACATTATACATTTAATTATAAATTATCTAAAATTCAGCGCACTGACATCTTGACTCCAGCGTGTTTTTCAAAATGTTTTAGCATCCCCAATGGTTTGATAAGACTTGTATCGATAATGAATTGACACCAATTAAACAGAAACACACTATTGCCACAGACGGTGACTGAGACAGTGACCAAATAGGTTAAAGTTCATCATCATACAGTCAGGATTCAACAGGTCATAGAAGCAGCTTTTTTAAGATGTTCTCCATGTCAGTGGATGGTCTTAGAGGTCAGATTATTATGGTGGATGACCTCACAAACAAAAATATGCACAAATGAAAAGTGAACACACTTCGAAAAAATAGACCATATTCCTGTAATCTAAAGGTTCACCCCTCAGACATCATCAGACCGCTGTGTGAATGATGGAGCTTTTTTCTTGCTATAATGTGAACTATTACATTCATGCATAAAGTAGAGGTTGTTAAAATGATTACGTCTCCCTTTACTTTAATGGCAAATTAGAAAATAAATATGAACTACAATGAGAGAAATAAAGTGTTGGCCCCAAACATTTCCTGGGAGAGGATCCCTAAAACCCCAAATATGGCATAATCTAATGTAATTATTTAACTTCCTGTCCTTGTAACTTTAAGAAATGTAAACTGTCATCAGAACTTCAGTGCACTTTGTAGAACATATTTTCTTTAGAGAACCTGTTAATACCATTTTTTATATAGAAGATGTTCATTTAGGGGACCTAAAAAGCCAAAGTGAATGATTAAAAAAATGCAATATTTCTTATTAGAGTACTCGATTAATCACCAGAAGAATAAATAGAATACTCGATTACAAAAAGAATTGATTACTGCAGCCCTAGCGATGAGTGATAGATTTACATGATATTTCAAAATCATATCTGAGTTTTTATTGGCCCAAAGCTGACTCATGTGGGAGTCACTGGTTTAGTATGGTTGTTTTATGGTGCTGTGGTCCCTTTATGTATTTTTTTGCTTTTTAGTGACATGGCATTACTTTAATAATTACCTCCGCCAAGGAGGTTATGTGATTGGGTGGGTTTGTTCGTTTGTTTGTTAGCAATGTAACTCAAAAAGTCATGGACAGATTTTCAGGAAATTTTCAGGAAATGGCATAAGGAAGAACTGATTAGATTTTGGGACTGATCTGGATCACCGTCTGGATCCAGGAATTTTTTAAAGGATTCTTTACTATTGGGAGATAAGGCTAATGGCAGAAGTCTGCGCTGTTACCACTTTACACCAGGAGATGGCAGACATGAGTGACTTATTCAAAGTTTTGGAGTTTATAGAGTTTGAAAGACACACTCCTGGTCGAGGAGACGAGTCGCAGTGTAACAGAGAGAAAGACAGCGAATTGTAGCAAGAATACTCACAATGCTGGGAGGAATAGAGGAATATTCACCCTCTGCCATGACTTTAAGTCATCTGGTGAGACCATGGGTGCATCCGCCATGACAGTCCACACGTAGCGAAGCCAATGTTTTGCCTCACCGTGTCTTCACCCCACCAGGAGGGAGTAATCAGCAAATTAGCTTTTGGGAGTCATCCGGATCACCGTTTGAATCCAGGAATGTTTTTAAAGGATTCTTCACTATTGGGAGATAGGGCTGATGGCGGAGGTCTGCGCTCTCTGAGTGCTTATCTAGTTTACTTTAGCTCGCAGACCCCAGTTTGAGAGCCACTAATGTAGAGGCTCACAGTGCTAAGCCTTTGGGTGACTTATCCTCATGCAGTTCGATCAATAAGTTAATGCTATCAAATGAATCAAAGTAACTTGTTCAGTCAGAAATGTGACAAATGTGTGCTGAATCGCTGTAAAAATGTTGGTTATAAAAGAACCAGCTGTCTGCAGGATTGTCTGACTTCTAGTTGTCAAAATTCTTGAGAGTTGTTGAAGAGCTCTGAGCTGGATTTAATAGCTGAAGATGCTGACATTTCCCTCTGATTTTCATTGTTTAAATGTCACTGCTCTTTTTAAATTCCTCTGCATTTTCACCCAAACACAGTCTAGACTGAAACAGACAGTTTTATCATTGCTGCATCGTTGCAATGTTCCCTCTTTCCCTCAAGAATTAAGTTTTTTGGATTTGATATATTTAAATGCATTTTCCCTACACTGATTTTGCAGAAGACATTAGCTATTAGTCTTATACAGAGAGCTTCACAACAGCTGCTCATTTCTTATTTTACCACTACTCTAGCTGGAACATTTGGTTTCTTATTCAAATAAAGCTGTCTTTGTTTGGGCAGGCTTTTGCTTGCATTACATACTAAACACATCTATGTTTAATTATTTACTCATGTAGTTTCACTCTGCAGACTGATCTAAAGCTACAGGAACCATTAGAGTGAAGCTGGATATGCATTATTGCTGCTTCATTTATCTGTTTGCAGTCTGGTGTTGTTTTATCTTGTCTGTTAGACGAGAGGCTTTCTCTTTCAGAAAGGAGAAACCCTCCTCGGTATTCTCCACTATTGTAGGCCTCCTGCACCACATTGTACCTCCGTGGCTCTCAGGGAACACGGTGAAAGCAGGTAACTAACGTAGCGGGGTCACTCCTGTATGTATTTACACAAGATGAGTGCCCCAGAAAGTCATCATCACTCTCAAACATCCCTGGAGGATGTTCACAGAGGGGCCGCCCGCTGCAGTGCTGGCACATGGTCTTCACAGGCTGTATTTGCTCTGTGTAAAAAATCCTCTTCTGCTCTCCTTGAATTGGTAGCGGTCTAAATTTAGCGTGATGAGTACGTCTGGATAGCCGGTGTTGTGCTGAGCGGGGCAAATCAATGTTTCTTTATCTGCAGCTCAGGAGGAAATACAGCCTTCTCTGCTTCAACAACAGACCCCCTCAGCTTGATTGATCAACACTCACGTTCCCACTGATGTTGTCTGGGCCCCTCGGGCAACAAGTGGGTGCTTTATGTGTTGCTGCCCGTGGCTGTTTGATGATTGCAGAATGGATCTGATGTTCACACTAAGTGGCGATCCACAGGAGATGGCGTGAAAATAGAAAAGTGGCATGTGTGGTTGTGGCCGCTGAGGTCTTTGGGTAGTGAAACATCCATCTTTGTAACCCAGAGAACAAAAGATTGCTGTATTTATATGTCCACACCCTATTTTAAATGTCAAACCATTGTCCAAGATATTAAATGAAATACAGCCCAAATTCCAAAATAGTTGGGACAAAATGTAATTAAAACAGAATGCAATGATTTGAAAATCTCATGAACCCATTTTTTATTCACAATAAAACTTAAACAACTTATCAGATGTTGAAACTGAGACATTTCACAATTTCATGAAAAATATCTCATTTTGAATTTGATGTCTGCAGCAGCACATCTCAAAAAAGTAGGAACGGGGCAATTAAAGGCTGGAAAAGTAAGAGGTACCAATAAAAAACAGCTGTAGGAGCATTTTGTAACTAATTAAATTAATTGGTAACAGGGCAGTAACATGACTGGGGTAAAAAGGAGCATTTTAGAGTCTATCCGAAGTAAAGGTAGGCACCAATTTGCAGAAAACTGAGCCTCAAAATTGTGGAACAATTTCAGAAAAATGTTCCTCAATGTAAAACTACAAAGGCTTTGAATATCCCACCATCTACAGTGCATAATATCATCAAATGATTCAGAGAATCTGGAGATATCTCTGAGCATAAATGACAAGGTCAAAGGTCAATATTTGATGCTGGTGATCTTCAGGCGGTTAAAAACAGGCACGATTCTGTACTGGAAATCACAGGCATAGGCTCAGGAACACTTCCATAAACTGTCTGTCAACACAGTTGGCCGTGTCATCCACAGATGCAAGCTAAAGCTTTATCGGCAAAAAAGACATATGTGAGCATTATTCAGAAATGCCACCATCTTCCCTGGGCCAAGCTCATTTAAAATGGATTGAGGGGAAACGGAAAACTGTTCTGTGGTCAGATGAATCAAAATTTGACATTCTTTTGGAAACCATGGATGCCGTGTCCTGCAGACTAAAGAGGAGAGGGACCATCAGGCTTGCTATCAGCGCACAGTTCAAAAGCCTGCATCTCTGATGGTATGGAGTTGCATTAGTTGCCTATGATGTGTGCAGCTTGCACATCTGGGAAGGCATTATCAATGCTGACAAGTATAAAAAGGTTTTAGAGCAACATATGTTCCCTTCCAGGCAACCTCTTCATTTGGTAAGTCCTTGCATATTTTAGCAAGATAATGCTAAACCACTTACCACATCCATCACAACAGCATGGCCTCACAGCAGAAGAATCTGGGTGCTGAACTGGCCTGCCTGCAGTCTGGACTTTTCATCAGTGGAAAACATTTGGTGCTAACCTGGCACACCAGATGGATTTGTTTCACACATCCATCTGGAAAACCACTCATACACAGCGTTTGGGAAAGGGCAGAGCCCTTGAAAAAACTCAGAGGGTGATTGGATGAACATTCTGTCTGTCACATCTTTAAGGGCCAATCAGAGCAACAAAACACGTGACATAGCTTCCAGAGAGCTGCGCCTCTACCAAAGGCGTAAACTCCATTAGAGCTGCATAACGCAAAACATGGTGACTGTAGACATGTCAATGCACGACTTTTGTCATTTTTTGAAAAGAAAACAACTCACTGCTATTCTTTGTTCTTCTTTTAATAAAGACTTGTCAAGTTCTGACAAAAGTGGCGCTTTAGCAGCATCCACACTACTGTCTTCTGCCATTACTGCACCGGCCTCTTGTTGCTGCTTGCTTATGTCACAACTCTGCTGCGCCCAAAAGTACTGCCCCTTGACGCTGATTGGTCCTGTCACTTTCTAACCAGGCCCAAACGGTTCAGACAGGAGCTCTGCAAGATGGATTCGCCAGTGAGAAACAAGGAAATGGGCGTATCCATCTGCTTTGCAAGGTTATTTGGAGCATCATGCAATGAAAAATCCAGCAAAGAAGACCTGGGACTCTTCAGCAGCTAGAATCCTACATCAGACAAGAAAGAATGGGACAACATTCCTCTCTAAAAACTGCAGCAACTGGTCTCACTTCCCAGACATTTACAGACTGTTGTTAAAAGAAGAGGGGATTCTACTTAATAGTAGAAGTGGCCCTGTCCCTACTTTTTTTAGTGTGTTGCTGCCATCAAATTCACAATGAGCTGATATTTTTCCTGAAAGTGTCTTTTGACTTTTAATGTTTTCATATTTTGATATTATTTCCTGTTTTATTATGTAGGTATCCTTTTGGTCCTGAATTCTTTCTGCGTTAATCTTCAGCACTTCTTGTTTTTTCTCATTTGTTGTCCATTTCCCAATGTATACTTCCTGTCTTTGTGTGTTTCCCTCCAGTTTGATTGAGCACAGCGGGCATCAGTGACAACAGAATGCCAATAATTAAGCCGGAAACAGAATAAAGAAGGATCTGGGGTGGAGGAGGGTTGCAGAAAAGCAGCTTGCAGAGGGAGCAGCAAAGCACAGCCAGACTAAAGCAGAACAAGAAATGTTCAGTCTTGTTTTGCACAAAAAGGCACAAAAAGGAGACATGCTCATTTGGAAGTACAATTTTCTTGACAAAATAAGTAGATGTTGAAGTAATAATATGATGCTTGTGGCTTACTGAGAAGAAAAGTACCTGGGGAAAAACATCCCTTAACCCAGATACTGTGGCAACGCCCACTTCCACATACAGTCTATGCACCAAACTTTGTTGGATTGCCAAATTAATCTGATGACTGTAGTGCTTCAGAACGCTTCCACATTTACATAGTTGCACAGTCACTGTGGTCGATGTAAATCTAGACATGCTGCCCTGTCCAAACACCAGATAATATCCATTAGAAATGGTCGTGACCGCTGCCCTCTTTTCTTTGTACTCTCATGCCAACACCTCATGCATATTTGACCATTCCTCCTCGCTGCTCTGTGTGTCCACAGGCAGCGTGATGGGGAGGTATAAATGAATCTTTGCAGGCTCCACTCTTCTGACGGTGAGGCAGAGAGGAAAGGCGAGTAGCTGTAAAAGCTAATTGTTTGACTGCTCCAGGAGGCAGGGTCTGTCCCTCTCCTTTATCAGCCAGTGTCCTCATTAGTAGCTCCTGATGAGCTTGGCAAGGTCGAGTCAGGGAAGTTGCATATGCTGATTAGACTCACACGGCCAGCTTCTTTGTCTACTACACTTCATTTCACTGCTTACATGTACTTAATAGATCTTAAAGAGATCTGCTGTACTGTCCTTTAAGAACAATAGCAGCCTTTTGTCATTTTGAAACTACATGGAGCTGATTACTGGAAGCTAACTCCTTCATTTACATAAACTTGGATGTGTTTTTCAATCTCATAATACTTATTAGATTTGCAAAAAGAATAGGCCTGCAGTGTCTGTTAATGCTTTGTCCTTTGGATGGTGTTAGGACAACTCAATGTGACGGGTCAAAGTCCTACAAATGAAAGATGTGAAGAGTGTGACAGCTTGAAAGATTGACCTAAATATTCCTCCAGGCTACAGACGGGAACATCAGACACCTCAGTGGCCATGACGCACTTTTTTCCTGGACATGAGGCTGAAGGCAAGTGATTCCCTTAAAGCTCCAAAGATTATTTAAAGGTGACACATCATACCCTTTTCCACTTTTAACCACAGTCCCCTGTGGTCTACATGAAACATCTGTGCTGTACTTTGGTCAAAGTATAATATAAATCAACCCCCAGAAGAGGCGTTTGACCTCTTTGATCTCTTTAAATGTCTTCTCTACCACGAACTGTGTCTGCAGACAGTCGCTAAAGCCAGATGTACACTGTGCAACTTCATCTGATTCCACCACAAATTCTGAGTTGTATGACTCACTTTAGATCATGAGTTAGATCAATTAGATCATGAGTTGATTGTTGTGCTGTGTACAGGCAGTTATGATGGCTGACCACGCCCCAACTTAAGCCTGCCTAGCTGCTCCCAACTGGTTGGATGGATTTCTGGCATGTCTGATATTTTTGTCTCCACACCTTCCCACTGTGAGAGCAGAACCACAAGCAGAATCCTCAACTTTGGGGTATTTTTTTACTTTGTAAACTGTCAGAAGACAGCATCTTAAATCATCATGACAACAGCAGGAATGACCCTCTAATGCCCTCCTACCCCTACTGGGATAGAGAGAGAGAGATAGCGGTAAAGAGAGTGTGAGCGAGGATATGTATAGATACGACTTCAGCCTAAATGTATGGGACACTTCTTCAAAGCAAACTCCACAGACTTTTGTCCCAACTTCACTTGTACAGTGTACGACCATCGGACCTTTTAATGTGAGTGCATAAATCATGCACGATGGTATTAGCTGACATAACACCAAGACTGTCATAGAGTTGGTTTGAAATTGCTCTGTGTATGCCCTGGTTATTGTTGCTAACATTGTTAGCAACATTAAAAAAACAGACGATCCGATTTTCATCCCAGGGCTGCAAAAAAGGATGTCCTGGAGGGAGATCGACTGATCCCCAACTTGTTGCTGTGCAGCTGCAGAGTCATGTGACTGGGATCATGCTTTTGATTTAGTCCAACATCAGCTTTGTCAGCCGCAACTTGTTCTAAACGCGGATAAAAACTAAACTCATGTTCTTTATATCCATAAGAGCAGCTACAAGCACACTGTCTGAGAAAATAGTTGCTAAATATGATCAAGAAATCGAGTTGGCATCTTCTTTGAAATATTTAGGGTTTTGTAATGGGATTTTAGCTCCTTTGTCTCACCTCTTTCCCCCAACACCCCCCACCGTTCTCTTTTCTATGGAGCCTACCCTCTCACAGACATGGGAAAACGATAGGGCTAGGAAGGTGTCGACTTCACTGCATATATAAATACGAAGCAACAAAAGGTGACTATGCTAGTTCCTGACTAGGTGTTAATCCTAGACAATGACTGAATCAAAAGGCCCTTTTGTATTTTAAATTGTGATGTCCAGAACCCTGGAAACAAAGCCCTGTGCTGGTGTGGATTTTTCCCAGACAGAGGGGTGTCAAGCATACCTTGGGGGGGGGGGCGTTTCCTCAAGCATAAATGTTCTAGTCTCCCCAGGTTCTGGGTCTTTTGCTGCATACTGACCGCTCGTGTGTGTGTGTGCTGATTGACCTTTCTTGCAAGAAATAAAAGCTTCATCTGCTGGCAGAAGTCCATATTTCATTTGTTCACCAGCAGTAGAGAAAAACTGCAACAACAGTTGTTAGAAAACTTCAAGGTTCTTTCAAGGAGCATATTTATTTATTTTTTATTTAAATGTATTTTACCAGGAAAGCCTCATTGAGATTACAAATCTCATTTACAAGAGTTTCCTGGCCATGTTGCTAAAAAAACTGAAGGTTTTGCTTGACTTCTACTGCAGAAACTAGTCCTACTTTTCCTTTTATGCCATATAGAGCCTTTTTGAGTCTACATTTTTACCTGCTCTTGATTATAGCGATGTTTTACTTCTGCTCAGATTCTTCATATGTGACAGTGTGTAACAAGGAGCTCTGAGATTTATCACAAACTGTGGATTTCTTACCTGCCATTATACTTAATATTCTAAAACACGTCATCTTAGACTTTTTAAAATTTATAAAGCCAATCTAGGGAAAAATACTACCTTTCTTTCCTTTTAATATTGAAGGATGGATTACAAAACTTGCGTTCGTTTGACTTTGTGCTGTTTGTTGTTCCCAAAGCCCAAACTGAGTTGAGAAAGAGGGTTTTTGGATTTTCTGTTTCTTTTTCTTGGAACAATCTCCAGACTAATTTTAAACTGCAAAACTTGCTGACTCTGAACAGTTTGAAATGTTTAGTAAAAATTCTTGAATCCAAACCCTTCAAATGGCAGTGTTTTAACTGATGATTATTGTCGTTCATATATAATGTGTACCGCATGATTATGAGTGAATTTGTTAATGAAACTGTGTATTGCTGTCATTCTTGGTGAGGTCTCCCTTGAAAAAGAGATCTCTGATGAATGGGACTAACGTGGCAAAATAAAGGTTAAATAAATAAATGCATTTTTAAAAAGGTTCAAGCAGAAACATGAATGAAACACTTTTTAACAAGAAAGCTTATAAGACATAATAACTTCAACTACAAAAGTATCATCTGTGGAAAAGAAAACTGGAGTGTGTTGTGACAGTTTGCTGTGTATGAGGCGGATGCAGAGGAAGGGTGCAACAGATTTGTGGATTTGGGAACGTTTGTACTTACATGCAGCCTAAAGGTTGTGTTCAGACTCAGCTTGAGACATGCTCGGGACATTAGTATCATGTCGAAAATTGAAAACACAACCCCACCTCTGTCATCTTACTGGTGCTATGAGGGAAAAAAAGAACTTGTAGCACAGAACAATTTTCTTCCAGCATATGTGACATACATGTCGCATTGTTCAGCCTTATCTAAATGAAGAATTTTCTCTTGACATGTCACTGCCATTTGCGTTATTTTGCACAGGCTTTGCACAGGCACTTACAATTCTGGTCAAATATTTATTGCTTTAACCTTTATAAACTCTTTCCTACTGAAGGTAATGTTGCTGCAGGCAATAAATAAATTCTTATAAGGAAGGAATTTTATGTTTTTTTTGGAAGAAAATAAAAGAGTTCTAAAAAGCCACGCCCCTATGACATCGGGACATATCACCAGTTAATCTAACACCAGTTAAACTGCTACACTGGGGCTTCTCTGTGTTGGCACTGCTAGCTAATGCTTAGATCAAGCATTAACCATCCATGGTATCAATATTATATGATAATAGCAAAGTGCACTGACTTAGACTGTATTATAATATTGTTTTATTCATTAGAACAAGTGATTTGAAGACTCAGTGTGTTTTCACCTGTGATGAGGGTGGAGGGGCATTTATCTCAGGATTCCTTCATCTGTTTGTTTGATTGATTGTGAAGCCCTGGTGGCAGAATTGACATCATGTTTTTTTAAGTATATGTTTTATTTTAATGGATGACTGTGATGATGGGCACACATCATATAGTGCTGCAGAAGGAGATGATTACTTTAATTGGCCAGATCTGTACTGACTCTTATTCCACTTTACAAGAGAAGACTTTCAGAATCTCTTATAGATGTAATGATACCAAGTTGATTTCAGGCAAATATATGAAAAAGCTTTCTCTGTGAATGCAGAGCTCTGTTGACTGCTGTAACTATCAATGATGCATGAGAAGCAAGAAAACACACATACTGTACAGTAAAAGTAAGAGTGAGTGACCTAAATCTGAACCAGCATCTCTGAATGCCAAACCTGGTTAAACTATATCTTTATAAACCACTGTGCTGTTTGTTGGCATGTCTGTATGTCTGGTGTAGAACGATAAAAACATAAAGAATCAGCTGATCTATCATTGCTGCATAACTGGGGCTCTGCAGCTTTATCCTGATTGGCTGAGAGCCAGCGGCTGCTGCCAAGAGTTTGATGTGGCCAAACAGAAACTGCAGCAGCAGAAAAAAAGGGAAATCAGGTGAGCTGCAGTGAGCTCGAATAAAATTTACTGATTGTAAAGGCAGTGTGAGGAGGATTGATGAAGACTGATCAGGTCTACTGAAGAAAAATGGAAAGTGAAAGCTTGATAATGGCTGTGAAAAATCCAGAGCTACTATGAACTGAATTGATCCAGTCCAGGAATAAATACTTCCCTGAGAAGACAAAATATCTGAATATAGACTGAGGACCAGAATAGTATCTACAAGCCATTCCATTATTCTAGCATTTTATTTCCTCTTAGTGACCTTCCTCAGACAGATAACCATCCACCCTGATTTAGATTTAACTAGTAACTGTTCATATAAAAGTGGAAGGCTTCAAGACCGTTTTTAGATTTTGTAAACAACCAAGATGGCTTCCGTTCACTGCATCAGTGTTGGTAGGTAATAGCTAACCTAACAGGCCTCAGCTATATGACCCACCACTTGAAAACCACTGCTCTAGCTCACAGAAGAACTATAGGCTTCAATTAAAACTGTTCCACAAACACAAACTGTCTTCCATAAATCTTTAAAGATAAAGAAGAACATAAAGGATACCTACAGTCTAATGATGTTTATAAGCTTATCTTATGATACCATCATGATGCAACCACAGAGCTTACTCACTCTCTGCTTCACTCTCCTTGAGCTCACGATGTACCTTTGCTTTCCTGTCACACACCTGCTCTGTGCCTCTCCTCTCCTCCTCCACATGTAGCTGCATACAGAATCAGACCACGTCTGCTCTGGAGACTGCAGAGGCTTTACAACTTTCGCAGCATCTTGTCTGACAGCTTTTTCTTTTGTTTATTTCCTTTTGGGTGATTTTAATCTGCATATCCTATTGATTGTTTCTGCTGTCTCCAGACGCCTTCACTTTCTCAGCAGGAGCAGAGTGGGGAGGGGAGGGGTGTAAACCATCAACGGGCCACTGCTCTACTGGCTGGTGATTATCAGAAGAAAAAAAAATTATTGCAGCCCTAAAGTTTGTGGCCCACTTGGAAAGTCCCCAATATGTTAGATTGGCCGCCCTGACTCTGTGGCTGTTTGTCTCAATCTCTCAGCTCAGACCCTGACAGAGAATGGATCACTGGGCCTTATCCTGTGCAACAAAGTCCATATTATCAGTCCACTGTATCTTTATGATCAATGTTGCTGCATCTTTTGAAATCTTGCATTTCACTGTGTTGGATTGTATCACAGTTGCTCTCTCCATTAGCTCTGCTTGGAAACCGCCCAGTAGATGTTTTCTAGAGAAGTCCCTAAGGTGTACCCTGCTGTGCCTCTTCCTCTTTACATCACATGTCAGCTTTAATCCAGTTACATGTCTGCTGACAGCACCAGTCATGCTACTTGAAGGTTTTTCAACGTAAATGATTTTATTCATACTTCATTTGACCTTCAATCACACCAAGCTACTGAAAAACCTTGAGCATCACTTTACTTTTGACCTTTGTCATTCACTTCAAAAAAAAGTTTGCATGACCATTAAGAGCAATAATGAAACTCCAAAATATTGCTTTTAGTTATTTTGACAGATTTGCAGAAGGCCATGATTCAAAGTAAGTGAATGGTTACCTTTGCAATACTCAGAGCATTTTTCATAGAAATCAAGAACTTTATTTTTTATATTTTTAATTATTTGTGCTGAAGAAAAATGTATTGTTACATATAAGGAGTAGGGTTGTCTGTAAAAATGCATAAACATGACGTGATTGTGGTTCATAGTTGATGATTTTTTTTTAATGCATTACTGTCATGCTTTGTTTTTAGAGAGGTTGTGGTAGAATGGGATTGACTGAGTGGATGCCAATACCAGCTGATCACAGAGCAGGAAAATGGAGACATGAATGAGTGATGGAGAATGAACAGGAATGGAAATGAAACATTTTTCCTGTTTGAACTTATGCTAATGTGGCATCGGGCACTGAAAAAGACTTGACAATATTAGCCCCACCTTTATTTTTAATTAAATTAATCAACTTATTAAGTAATTAATTAAGGTTACACTGAACAGAAAACTTTACTCAGTAACACACCTGTTAATTTTCTGGACCTGCAACCTCTAATGTGTGTGCTGCATACCTGGTTAACAGAGAGGTCAGTAGAGGGCGCTCTTTACACAGGGCAGGAGCTCTCAACAGTAGAGGAAGTTATGTGTTTGTGGTGAGAGAGTTCAACTAGGCAGGTAATGCAGAGCTATTCTGATTATTAACAGATAAGCTGACTGTAAACATGATTCTGGTATTATAATGACAGAGGTAAACACTAGTGGTGACGTTAGGTAAAGTTTGCGTTTATATTTCCAACATGCAGAGACCTTAAAGTCGACAGCTTTATGAGTTGCTTAGCTTCAGTTAGAACAGTAGATGACTCAGATAAACTCAGTTTTGTGTTATCTATCACTGCAGAGGGTGACTACGTTTACTTGGAAACTGTGCTGAACATTACAGAGTAAAGGAAAAGCTTAGTAAACACGAGCTAAATGCTAACGCGATGCTAACCGCGATTAGCGTGCTAATGCTAATTCAGCAGCTAGTTAAGCTGTTATTTCCCAAAGCACACTGAAAGTATGTCTTTCAAAATATGGGCACACTCAATGTTTTGTTTAAGTATTTTTGATTTGTTCTCTGTAAACTGATTTAAGAGAGGTGGTGATTTAAATTGTTGAGCTTTTATGTAGAAGACTGGTAAATGTTTTTATTCATGTTTAACGTTTCTGGGTCATTCAAAAGTGTTACAAAGGTTAAATGGTGATTGGTGCCCTCATTTTCATCTGGTAGGCGGCAGCAGCCCTCCAACAGCCTGTCACTCAGGTGAAGTCATTGTCACCCAATCACCAGTTCCCATCCTGAGTAGGGAGTAAGCTTGTCGCTTCCCCAGGTAACTGTGCTGGCTTGCTTGTTAGCTTCTACCCTCCAGGCTACACAAATACTATCTACTTGCCAGGCAGTCCTTTGATTTTAGATATTTTTTTGGCATCTAGGCATAATTAGTGCTTTACTTCCAGGCTGCCTGTGTAGCTGTAGATAACTGTAAGGCACAGGGATAAGTATCAAAATCTGGTACTGACATGGTACCAGTACCAACACATCTGGTACCTACCGGACCGAATCACAGCACAGATATTGATACTACATTTTGATACCCCACCACTCCAAATGAATAGCAAGAAAATCATTATGGAATATGTGTGATTTATGTGTTAAGTTACACTAGTTTCCTTTACATGTCCCATATTCCACTGACATCTTATAAGGATATTTCTTTGACTCATTTATGATGCCCAGACAGCTTCTAGTCACCTGCTGACTTTCAACACACTTTGTTCCTCTCTAAAGTATCAATTCAGGTACTTTTTACAGTGTTGGGGAAAAAATCCAAATGATACCCATTCCTAGTACGGCAGCTAGGTATATTTACTACTTTCCTTCCAGGTGACACCTATAGTAGCTACCAACTAGGCAGGCCCTTGGCACCTTTCAGTTATTCTCAACCAGCAGGCTGACTGGGTAGCTAGTACACAAACACAGCCTGGAAGGTAAGTGCTTGCTATGTCTAACTGCCTTACAGCTTTGCACAACCAACTTATGCCTAATATAGAAGCTTGCAAGCAAAATAGCATAGTTGTTTGGGGAGGTGGCAAGTCACTTCCTCGATATGATGGTGACTGGTGATTGGATGATAGGTTATGGCCATGACTGTACCTGATTGGAAAGCCTTTGGAAGGTGGGATGTGCCTTCCAGGCAGCCGCTGCCTTCCAAGCAAAGTTCAGGCCACAAATCACCATCAAACGTTAAAAAGACAAGTTAATAAAATGACTAGGATTTACATGGTTCATAAGTTAAACATGTTAACTTGAGGATAATGAATTTCAAAGCTAAGGAGAAAATCTTTAACATGTGGATTTGTATACAAATAGTAATTTGCTTAAATAGTATTTTTATTTGGCTTTGTCAAGGAAACATATGTCATTGTCAAGTTATTGTTTTTTATTGCTGAATATGGAGTAAATATGCACATTTAAACCTGTAAAGTTATCAGTATGTGGTCAGAGAGTTCAAGTGCACACAGAACAGAGTGCTTCTGTTTTCATAATCATGCTGCTGTGATGACTTCCACTGAAGGCAGATCATCTTGTTTGGACTGAGATGATTTTTGTGTTCTTGTGGGTTCCTGAGAAATGCTTCTCACTAGGCCGACAAATAGTCTCACTTTGTTTACTGATGTGCGGTGTCTGCTGATGGTCGTCCATGTTCTACGCTCACAGGTTATTGGATTGTCAGTTTTGTGTCTACTTCAGAGGAAAATCTTTGCTTAAGTGAGCGTTAACTTTTCTTAGTTGTGTCTACTTCCCTGCATTAGCTCTTCCTTTAGTCTTACTTAGTCCTGATTCACTTATTTACTCTTTCCATCTGAGCCGCAGCAGTTTGGCTTGTTTCCACTAATAAAGGCACTGCCGCTGTTTGCAGCTGTAATTATTCATTCTGTCTCTACTTAGGCCTTAGATACAGATCAGCAGATGGTTCATTATTCTATCCCAGCCATCACAGCAGCTGAATATTAAACCTGCTCTGGAAATTTCCTCAAGAGCGGGCTCATTTCCATTGGATATTAGGACACCAGTTTGTCTTTGGTTTGATGGACTGACGCGTCTTTACTTATAATTCAGACGATGGCTGCAGCCTGCTCAGCACACCAAATACACAACATGTGGTTTCCTGAATATAATTAATGTTAGAGCTGTATCTACGCTGCAGACATTTTTAGTGTTGTCTGTTTTAAAATGTAAACCCCTCCTTTTTAAGATGGTTTACCTGTTTTTGTAATATTGACATTGTAGACAGTCCCATTGCACTGAAACACAAATTTCAGCAAGTAGCCAATGATAAGAACTGCAAAAAATTTTCAATCTGCCTGAAAGCTTTTTGCCAAACCCATTTCTGCTCCTTAGAAAGTAAAAGCATAAAAGTTAAAAAATCAAAGAAAAAAACAATATTTCAAATTTAGATTTTGAAATAGTAAATCATAATTATGAGAAAGAAATCCTTAATTATCAGTTAGATTATTAATTTGATGAGAAAATGATGGCATAATAAAAAGTCATTAAAAGTCATATTGAGAAAAACATGAAACTGTAAAGTTTGAATACAAAACTGAGGTAAAAAACTCAATTATATAAACAATCAAAATTATGATATTTGAAGTCATAATAATGAGGACAGAAGTCAAAATTATGATAGTAAGCCATATTTCTGAAATAATTTAATAATTTGTCATCATAGTAATGATTTTTTATATCCCTATCCTAACTTGCTATTTAAAAATTTTGACTTTTTTTAACTCATAACTTTAGATTTCTGCAGTTTTGACTTCTTATGTCATCATTTTGACTTTAAATCGAAAAATTTCCACTTTTTATCTCATGATTTTCATTTTTCTTTCAAAATTCCGAATTTTAAAATTTCATCCCTTAATTTTGACATTTTATTTCTGAATTTTGATGTCTTATTTGTGAATTTTCTTTTACTTTTAATCTTATTATTTGGATTTTTAAGATTTTAACTTTTTATCTCATGATTTTGACTGAAGATACTTATATTTTTTAAAATAGTAACTTATGTTTTAAAAAATTCTTATTGTAAGAAAATTGAAATGGGCTTCCATAGATTGGTTCAGGACTACAGAGGCAAGTGTTAGCTGCAGATCAGTTGTACATGCCTTAATATTAATAAAGAGCATCTTTGTAAGGCCCATTCACTGTTACTTTAAGGGGCCCATCCATTTACCTGTGCAGGCCAGCTATGAATGACATAAATCTTGAGTAGTAAAATTTTCATAGGCTTGGAGCTTTAAGTACACACAATCCTAGATTCCAGGATAGTCTAGTATGGATCCTCTTATCTGATTGTTGCACATTTTTCAGTTTGTGAGCTTGCTCTTTTGTGACCCCACCTTATTTTTCAGAGTCATTGCCATTTGTGTAAATAGATTAGTACTATTTTGTAATTTTTTTTAATGTTTATGGGTCCATAATAATAATAACATAATAATCATCTGTAGTACAGAATCCCTAATGTCATCAGCGGGACATCTGCTGTCCACTTTTGTGAGTGGAATTGAGGGAGTCACATGACAGAAAGAGGCTAATTAGTGCACATTTGCATCAGTTAATGTAAACTATCTAAAACCATCTTAATCTACCTACATACAAATCTGCCCACATCCTCGCATAATTTATTTTATAGTTACAATCATGTCTATTCAGCATCCTTACATCATTTGCACATCTTGCAACCATACTGTCAACACACATGGACTTATACTAAAAAAGATTAACAAAACCTTTTGTACTTCTTCAGTTATATTTATTTTATATGTATTTAGTGATCAATTTCTATATGTTGAGCAAAGCTAACCAGAGTCAAATCCTTTGTTACTTGGTCAGTAAAGCTGGTTCTGATAGGTTGAATGTGGCCTAGAATAAGTTTATTACCAGAAATAAGATGAAATAAGAAATAAGATGAAAACATACACTGAAATTTAAGCTTCTGCACTCTAACCCCCAGGCTCTCCTTTAAAAATCACACTTTCCCTCTAAAAGCCCTTTTAGGACAGTCAACATGTTTAAAAATATTAAACGTGAATAAAAAAAACTTTTTTTCTTTTGATCCTTAACTCCAGTTCTCATCATGTATAGTAAATGTGAATTCATTTTCATAATTAATCCTCTAAATGCCAGTTTATTGACATAATGCCACTTTTTTCACAAAAAAATAATTATTATTAGTTATGGATTATCAGTTTGGGATATGTCATTGATTAGCAACAACACTGATTTTGACAGACTTTTACTTTTTGTGCAGTTACAAAAAAAAAAGTAAACACTCACACTTTCCCTCTAAAAGCCCTTTTAGGACATTGGATATATTTAAGAATGCACCTTTAACAAGGAAATTCTCTGAATAAAAACAGTAACCATTCATGTACCTTTTCTCTTTTCTCTTGCAGCTTCCTCTTGGTCTTCTCCTGTCTCATCCTTTCAGTCTTTGCTACCATCAAAGAGTTCAAAAACAGCTCAGAGAGTGCCTTGTACATCCTGGTAGGTATCGTGTTTATTAGCTGTAAACCTGTCCTCTCTGTGCATTTATCTAATAGATTAAACGTCATTGTTTATGGCTCATTCTGCAGGAAATTGTGACCATTGTGGTGTTTGGAGTAGAGTACATAGTGAGGATATGGGCTGCCGGCTGCTGCTGTCGCTACAGAGGATGGAGAGGGAGGCTAAAATTTGCCAGAAAGCCTTTTTGTGTCATAGGTGAGAAAACAGGGACATGTGTCCTTGCTGGCTGTTATTTCTCTAACCTTGTTCTCTCATACATAAGCAATTTTTCCCCTTTCTATCATTTTTAAAAGCTAGAGTCTTTGAATAAAGGTGTGATAGCATTCATTGAGGTTCTTTAATGTCATGCTTGAGACTAAATGTGAACATTCATGACCTCTAATGTATTTGCCTCTATAAGTAAATGAGGCACCCTTCGTATAGCGCATATAACCCTTCTCATGTTTCACAGTTAAGTGTCGGTAATCCAGCCTGATTAGATCAAGGCTATACTATCTCATGCTTTCCTGGCTGCTCAGTACATGTGAGTTTCTATGATTGGGTTTTCCTCTCTGTGCAGACATCATGGTGCTGATTGCCTCAGTGTCCGTGCTAGCTGCTGGATCTCAGGGCAATGTTTTTGCCACCTCGGCCATCAGGAGTTTAAGGTTTCTGCAGATCCTTCGCATGCTGCGTATGGACCGCCGAGGAGGCACCTGGAAGCTGCTCGGATCTGTCGTCTACGCCCACAGCAAGGTAATCTTAAAGTCATTATTGTCAGTTTTTATGTCGAAGTTTACTTAGAGTTATTTTTCTCAGTTTATTGTGCCAGAGTATAGTACAATATTGCAGTATAAGGTTTTTGATATTATCTAAAATGCACTGTGGTTGAATTTACGAGACTAAACCTCCCAGGCTAATGAAACAGTGTTTATCATTATTTCCCAATTAGAACTGCATTCATAATTCTTTAGCATTAAAAAGGCCTTATAAGATGAATACGTCACTGTGTGTTTATGCCACAGTCTTTTGAAACGCTGCTGTTGGCTTCCTTATTTTTCAAAAAAATGTGTCTGCTGCAACAAAGTTGTGTATTTTGATACAACCTTTAATAAGCCTTTAAATAATATGTAGTGCCTGAAAGACAAAACCCAGGGAAAAAGTGCAGTTTACAGCCTTGATGCACGATTTGTGCATTTATTCATTAACAATGACTGAATTCACCTCCTTCAGTTGTATTCACTGTAGTACTCTTTTCCATTTCCCCTAAGTTAGAAAATACATTCACAATCCCAATTCCAAAAAAGCTGGGGCACTTTGTAACATGTAGATAAAAACAGAATGCAGTCATTTCTAAATCTCATAAACCCATATTTTATTCACAAAAGAAAATTAAAATCATATCAGATGATGAAACTGAGCCATTTTGAATTTAATGGCAGAAACACATATCAAAAAAGTAGAGACAGGGCCACGCTTACTATTGTATAGCATCTATTCTTCTTTTAACAACAGTCTGTAAACATCTGGGAAGTGAGGAGACCAGTTCCTGGAGTTTTGGGACAGGAATGTTTTCTCATTCTTGTCTGATGCAGGATTCTAGCTGAGTCCTGGGACCTCTTTGCTGAATTTTAAGTTTTAGGATGCCCCCGATGTTTACTCTTCTACTGTGAAGCCATGCTGTTGTGGTGGATGTGGTTTAGCATTGAAAGAGAGGTTGTCGTAATGGGAGCATATATTGCTCTTAAACCACTACATACCATGCAGCATTGATGGTACCTTTCCAGATGTATAAACTGCCTGCCAGTAGCAGTAATTCAACCCCATACTGTGAGAGATGCAGGCTTTTGAACGGTGCACCAATAATAAGCTGGATGGTCCTTCTCTTAAGTGCACAGGACATGGTGGCTGTGGTTTTCAAAGAGCCTTTCAAATTTTGATTCTCCTGACCACAGAAAAGTTTTCCATTTTGCCTCAGTCAGTTTCAAATAAACTTTGAACCAGAGGAGCCAGCCACGTTCTGGATCGTCTTTACCTATGGCTTCTTCTTTGCTTGATACAGCTTTAACCCTTTAACTCCTGAGTTTCTGGACCCTTTTTATTTAACCATAAAAGGTCCAGTAAATGTCCTGTGAGTTAGTGTTTTTTTCCATTTATCCACAATACTTAGAAGTTGAATCTATGGAAATTATTTACATTTTACTGGATGTTAAAAGTGTTTTAACAGTTGAAAATGAAGAATTACAACAAGTGGGAGACTTTATGCTAGATTTTTAGTAAGAAAAGGTGAAATTATGGTAACCACATGCTGGCTTTGAAGTACAATTTCTCAGCTTTCAAAGACTGTTTGATTTTTTCTGATAACACAAACAGTCATGTAATTATAGTAATTTAAAGTGAGCATGTCATCAGCAACGTGCTAGGTTTTAAAGGGTTAAACCAATTTGTGATTGGCAGACATTGATTTCTGAAGGTCTCCCTGAGCCCATGCAGGGATTCCCTGAACAGAATCATGACTGTTTTTATTTCAGTGTCATTTGAAGGCCCGAAGATCACCAGCATCCAACATTGAATCTTTTGATGATATTATATAGTTGTAAATTAGACTGTGGGATACTCAAAGTCAAGTTTACACTATGGAACATTTTTCTTAAATTGTTCCATATTTTTTAGAAGTTTTTCTCAGATTGGTCAGCCCCTGCCCATCTTTACTTCTGAGGGACTCTGCCACTCTAAAATGCTCCATTTATACCCAATGATCCATCACCAATTAACCTCTTTGGTTGCTAAATGCCCCTGCAGCTGTTTTTCATTAGCACCGCTTCTCCAGCCTTTGTTAGCCCCGTCCCTACTTTTTTGAGATGAGTTGCTGCTATCAAATTCCAAATTAACTAACATTTTTAATGAAATGGAAAAATGGCTCAGTTTCAATGTCTGATATGTTGCTTATGCTCTATTGTAAATAAAATGTGAGATTTGACAATCATTGCATTCTGTTTTTGTTTACATTTTACACAGCGCCCCAACTTTTTTGGAAATGCAGTTGTAGATGTGAACTAATTGCAGTCCTTAATTGACCAATGGGCCAAAATAAAAGCAACCAGGGTGCAACACATTAACACTTTAATAATAAACACAGAGAAACTGACATAGTTACAACAGATGAGTAACTATCTGTTAATTATCATTCACTCACCTTCACATGGGGTTAAAGCTGTAAGACTTCCAGTCATTGGTGCATCTTTTTGACTTTCCAGCCAACTCCCTTCCTGTCATGCTGAGGAAAAGACATTTCTCTGTTTGACTTTAATGAGCTTTCAAATAGAATTATTTGCATACACTAATAAGCTATGGGAAGTACACAACTGTCTGTCTGTGTTTGTGTGTGAGGTTTTAAGAGAGAAAGGGAGGGTGTGTGCAGCAGGAGTGGAGTCGAGGGAAATAAAAATGTTTATGAAATACTTGGTTTGCCGCAGAGGCCATCCGTCTCACACAATCATGTCCAATATTATTACAGACTAACCATTTTTTCACAAATTTGCGGAGGTTATATCCCCACGCCCTGCAGCATCCTGGATGACACTTTATTACTTTGCATTCCCTGGTGCTGATTGTATTGGTTTTTTCTCTGCAGGAGCTCATCACTGCGTGGTACATCGGCTTCCTGTGTCTCATCCTGGCTTCATTTCTGGTCTATTCTGTGGAGAAGGAGTCCAATGATGAGTTTGAGACGTATGCTGATGCTCTTTGGTGGGGTCTGGTAAGACACAGGCAGTAAAAACCTCGTAACCTTTATTTCTATGCTCAATATCTAGAGCCTGCACCAAATGACTCATATCAAGTGACTTTGATGCATCTTTTCTCCAGATCACTCTCACCACTATTGGTTATGGGGATAAGGTGCCAAAGACCTGGAATGGACGCTTGTTGGCAGCCACATTCAGCATGATTGGGGTGGCCTTCTTTGCGCTTCCTGCTGTAAGTATGAGACATAAGTGTCTGTACACCGGCTCATCAACACGTAAGCACACTGCATCTCAGGTTCATGTTGAGTTAGTGAGGTCTAACAAGCTTTGTCTATTATATTTGGTGGACTTTGCAGCAATACTCTTTCTAATTTAAGTTTAACGGTGGGTAAAGTGGGTAAATATTTATGGAGCCAATTATTTAACGTGACATATTTTTATTTAAGTGTCATTACTTGTAGAAATCTGTTTCACTTTACATTAAAGAGATTTTTTGTTAACCCTTTAAAGCCTGAATACACAAATTATAGCCAGAAAGTTCACATGTTTTGGAACTGAAATGTTTATTTCACTTTCTACTGAAATAAAAATAAATAAATAAATAAAAATTTCCATAAAATTTAACATATATGTTTTTTGTATCTCATTTAATACATTGGGTGTTTTGGTAACTGATAATCCACTTGAGAACATTTTTATCATTTATCTGATTGCATTGAGAATTTTTTTTTTTGTAATTTATTGATAATATTGATTACATAGAGGTATCATAAAAGTATGTATCAAATATAATACAACAGACTTTAAGGGGTTAACTAAGCCAAACTTTATTGACCATGATTGTTTGATGAAGTCAATAAAAGGGTGGAACATCCAAGGGCTGAAAACTTTAAAAGGCACTGTATAACAACACTGTATTTGTATCTTTAGGGTTAAATTTCTTTCTTTATGCTACACGTTTATAATAATGGGAAAGGTGTAAGTGTGTCCAAAAGCACTGTGTGCTTAGTTTGACCTGAACACTTGAAGAGAAATCGCTCATTGTGAATTTCATTAAATACACCACACCTTCTGTTTTTATGTAATTTCCTCAGTGACAAGGCTTCTCTGTATTAAAAGTATTTCATATACTTTTAGCTGCCTAGACTATTTAATATGTTCAGAGTTATTATGTTGTCACTCAGGTAAAACAAAAGGAAAGTACTCTGAATGAGTCTTTCTGTTCGACCATGTCAGCTAAAAGCTCCCTCTGATTTGTCAGAACTTTATACCCTTTATCAAAAAGCTCTTATCTAGTGATATTATTCCTCCAGTCACTGATATGATGGATTTCTGCCATAGTCGCTAATGTATTTATTTGTTCTATCCACTGATGCATTTGTCAGTTTCTGTTAAATGTTTGGCCTCCTGTGAGATATGAAGATGTCAGAGTCAGCAGTGAGCTCTGAGTAAGCAGTTAACACTTGTTCAGTCTGTCACACTTTAACAAACATCGAATGCTGTAGCAGCACTCAGTGGCTTTTGAGAGATCAGCATTTTCTCTCACCTGTCCCTCAAAGCTTTTTAGACATGCATATTTGAAATATTATGTACTGAAGTGATAGTTTAAAAATCAGATTTGGTATTTGTATATGTTGCTGCTCTCTGCAGTTTCACCCCCAGGCTTGTAGGGGTCAGTAAACACCACTGATCATATTGTGAACTCCGCGTGTCTCTCTTTTTACATTCAGGGAATTCTGGGTTCTGGTTTTGCCCTCAAAGTGCAGGAGCAACATCGGCAGAAACATTTTGAGAAGAGACGTAACCCTGCAGCAGGACTCATACAGGTATGTCTGTTCTCAAGATAGAAAATTAAACCATACACACTTATTTATTTAACTGATATCATCTAGTTTTGTAGTCCTGACATAATCCTGAAAATATTTGTTTCCATTCAGGCTGCTTGGAGGTTTTATGCCACCAACCTTTCCCGTACAGATCTGCTGTGCACCTGGGATTTTTATGAGCAGACTGTAGCCATTCCAATGTACAGGTAAGTGACTGAACCATCAGAATATCCTAGTCTACAGTTTCAATAAAAGCAGCTGTTTTTATCGAATTCCTAAGGGCCAAGTATTGAAAAATGAGTGTATTTGCAGCTTAATTTGTTCTCTGTAATGTGTTTGTGACTTAGTCAAAATGAGTAAAGCTTTTCCACAGCTACATCTTCCTAAATCTTTTATTCACTGGTTTGAGGGGTAGATGTTCAAACTGTTCATTAGTTCCCTCTTCTATAATTGTGATTTTGAACTCACCTAAACTAAAGAAAATAAGTTCTGCAGTTTTCTTTTTTCACACTGCATATTCAACACTCTCATGTCCACTGATTTTTCTTAAAACAATATTTTGTAAATTCAGTTGAACTTAGCACATCTTGCCTCTTGTCTTATGTGCACTTTTAGAGCAAATTATTTCTTCCCTAATGAAAAATAAACCATTGACTTGTGTTTTTGAAATGTTTTTCTATGTCTTCTCTTAAAAAGACTGATATTGGCCTCAGTGAATGAAATTTGCTTAACTCATAAAGATGCAGAGGCTGCATGGTGGTCAGTGTGTAGCCTCTCAACAGGAAGTTTCCTAGTTGATTTATTGCAACCTTGATTTTGATAAATGGAGAGTTTAGAGCAAAGTTTTATTTCAAAAGATGCTCCTGTGATGTAACTTTGCAAAGCAGATGGTACGCCCATTTCCTTGTTTTCACTGGGGAATTTATCTTGATAAGCTCCCATCTGAACCGTTTGGGCCCGGTTAGAAAGTGACAGGACCAATCAGCGATGAGGGGCAGTACTTTCAGGCACGGCAGAGTCATGACGTAAACAAGCAGCAGCAAGAGCTGGTGCAGTTATGGAGGAAGAGCTTAGCATGGCTGCTGCTAAAGCGCCATTTTTATCAGAACTTGACATTTCTTCATTGAAAGAAGAGCAAAGAACAGCAGTGAGTTGTTTTCTTGTTGCTCTGATTGGCCCGTAGAGATGTGACAGACAGAATGTTCATCCAATCACACTCTGAGTTTTTTTTTAAAGCCTCTGCTTTTTCTCAAATGTTTTCTACTGAAGCTTTCCCAGATGGATGTGTGAAACAAATCCGTCTGGCGTGTCAGGTTACCTGTGATGAGCAGCTTCATAACAAGAGCGGGGGGGGGTTTAAAGAGAACAGCAGACCTGCTTGAACCACGTTAAGTTTGGACAGCTTATATTTTCATCATAAATCTAACGTGAGATGGAAAAATAAAATCAGCGTGTCAAAGAAGACGCAGCAGCAGAGTTTCCCTCTCTGATTTTCTGGAGTCTGCAGCATCAGACAACCCTCTTGCTACCTTAGCCAAAACAAGTTGATTGTTTTTTATCCCAAAAGCGTAGCTTGAAGCGTCAATTCAGATCATGTTTTGACTTTCCATCAATCTGATTGTATTATTAATCAACTAATCGATATATTGATGAATCGTTACACCTCTACTAAATGGTAAACTAACATTCTGGTGTCATGAAATATTCTCATATAATGAGGGAGAAAAGCTGTTTAAGTGTGCTTCATGCCCAGAACGCTTTGCAAGTAGCTTGCAGCATTGACCAGGAAGGGAACTATCAACAGCTTTTCCCCCTCATTATGTGAGTGAAATTAAAACAGAGCAGAGCTGACTGGAGCTGAGCAGCTCATGAATTCTGTACTTGTTATCTTCTTTTATTGTTTTGATTGGGGTTCCACTGGCAGCAGAATTTACAAAGTGTGTGTTTAAAACTGTTCATTAACATAGAAAACTGGACCTTTTGGGGACCCTTTGGTATTGTATTCTGATCTCCATTGTTGAATCAGACACTAGAGCTCATTGTAGAACAGTCACACACTGTTAGTTTTACACTGAATGAGGATGCTGTTGGCTGTGACACCACAACCTCTTTGAAACGCTCTTCAAAAAACAAACTATGCCAGCAGCTACTTTGTAAAATTAACCACCCACATCACAGCTGAGCTGAATGAATCAGCAGAAAAGCTGCTGACTTTCACAACAAAGATTTCTATGATGTGTCTGGAAGGAAAAGATCAGTCTCTGTCTATTTGGAAATGTCACTGAAGAAGGCTTTGTTTGACTTTAGCAGTAATTTGAGGTGAAAAGGTGATGACCAGCAGAATAGATAACTGCCAAATTAAATGGAATCAGCTTTAAAAGGCCCGATGGCGAGCTGCAACCTTTCAGCTGTGAGTGGGTGAAAGTGACTCGACAGAATGACAAGATGCTCTCTGTTTTTTTCTCAGATTCATCCCACCTCTGAATCAGCTGGACCTGCTGAGGAATCTGAAGGGGAAGACGTTCAGGTATCAATCTCAGCACCATCAGCCACACAAATAACTGTTTATGGGTAAAGACAAAGTTGAAATAACATGGTAATGTCCGGGAGATGTGTGATAAGAGCTCTTGAAAAGAATCATGACTTATAATAAATTGAGCCATATTTGGACAACCAAAGAGCAAAGGAGATAGTAAGAGACATCAGATTGATTGTGTTTGGATGCATGTAGTGGAGGTAAAGATGTTTGTTTGTGTTATGCTTCTCTGCAGTTATGTATGAGGGGAACAGATGTGGGTGTGTGGGGGAGGGAAGAGAAAAAAAGAAATAAAGTAGAAGAGAAAAAAATGGTGATGCAGAAAGCAAAATGTAAACCTTACAGTAGTGTTTAAAGTGATAGTACTGTAACACATAGAAGGTGTAGTGAAATTATTAAACCTACATTTCTTGATCTTTTATATCTGATGTTTAACAGTTCCTTTGCCCCGCCTGGAGAGAAAAACGTCCTTTTTCCTCACTGGATGCTTATGCCGATAAAATAATAAAATATTACTTTGACTTTTACCATGTCACAGTCAGTGTAGTGCACATTTTTGACATTGAACATTTAGAAAGCTTGAAATGTCAGTATAAGTTGTCTGTAACAATAGTATTGTTCTTTAAGATCTAATTTCCTACAGAGGTGTTGATTTGGCTAATGCTAATAGTAGCAAACATCAATAACAATACGATCCTGCTTATAGGTTCTTTGCAGATGATGCCACGCAGAAGTGTAGAACTAGGGATTTCTGCATAGAAAGAGACACTACCGAAAGGCCATCTTTGAGCTGTTTATGACTGTGATAAGCATTCAAAGTGCGAAAAAAAAAACATTCTTTATTCTTAAGCTTCTTTTGTGCACCGAAAGTAGTGAAATATATAAGCCAACAAAAAAGAAGTTTTAAAAACTCAGAGAAATGGCAGCAGGCAGGAATTAAAAACGCCCCCGTTTAAAGCCTTGACAAGCGGTGTCACACAAAGATCTTAGCCGTATGTCTTCAGCTGATGTCCATCTAGCTTTCTCATCATGGTAAATCCGTCCAGATCATTTGGCTCAGCTCACTGGAGCTGGTTGTTTGGCTCCCTAACCGCTCTCAATTTGGTAACAGTTTGGCTTTTAAATGTGGATTAAATAACGGCAAAGGACAGAAGAAAGGAAACTGGCACTCAAACAGGAGCTAACTACTGTGGCACAAATTAAATAGCCATTTTTTAGCACAGGCTTATTCTTATATGGTACATAATTACTGTGTCGCTTACCCATGAGGCTTATTTGGTTGATAGTATATCCCCATTTCAGTTAAAGGCATTTTTTATATGTTAAAGGGGCTTAGCTAGCCGGTTAGCTCAGTGAAAGACTTTTGCCTCCCTTCATCCGGTGAGGCCAGTGGTTCCCAGCCTTCTGTCTGGGCACCTCTGAGGGGGATGCCAAAGATGTCAGGATTGCATGGGACCTTGTCTGGTCTGATGTTGTACATATACATATTTATAAATCAGCATTTTAGCTGCAGAAAATCCCACTGAGGCCTTGGCTGCTATGGGCATAAAGGAAGAAAAAATCATGATGTGGCCACCATCATCCCCTGACCTCAACCCTACTGACAACCTGTGGAGTATCCTTAAAAGGAAGCTCTATGAGGCTGGATGGCAATTTACCTCAAAACAGCCTCTCTGGGAGGCAATTCTGGCATCCTCAAAGGAAATACAGGCAGAAACTATACATGGATGGATTTACAAGTTCAATGGATGACAGAGTTATTAAGGTGATATCGAAGTAGGGCTCCTCTGTTAAAGACCCTGTAAAGTGAAAACAAATCTGTATTTAGGTTTGTGATATGACAGGTCACTGTGTTGTGAACCCCGGGTGAAATTACAGTCAAATGAATTATCTCCAAGTTTATAAAAATAAGCTACAAAATCATGGAAAATGAGGCAGTCAGCTCTGCTCCAGGATGATGCGCGCATGTTTGTTGAATGAGCTGAAGCCACGCCCACCTGGGGGAAATACACTCCTTTCAAATTTAAAAAGATGCTACAATCCGAATTGAGGAAAGCACTCACACTATTAGCCTAACCCTTGACCTTACGTTGGCCTTATGATCCGAGCCCAGCTGCCTGGCTGTGTGCCAAAGAAGAGACAAAGTCCATTTTCTGGCTCAAATTTCTGTTATGATGCTTTCAATGACCCATAGACCACTGTGGCTAATAGATTTGGCAAATTCACCTCACAATGAACAAAAACAACGTTTAAATGACTGTTAACTTTCAATGAAGGCAGTGTGACTTTACGTTGTAGTGTTAGAGGGGTGGAGTCATTCCCCACTGTGGGCTGGTGACATATTTGCCCTGCCCACATTAAACCCAGCCAGGACAGAGGTGAAAAACTTCCATTGGCTAAATCAAAAATTCAGTCACATGTAGATCTCAGTGTTTTCATGTGTTTACAGCAACCATATTCCAACATATCTACAGTGTTAAGACAAAACTTTGGATTTCACCTTACAGGGTCTTTAGTATGGAACTTGATATGTAACGATGTTTTTGATTGAAATAGCTTTAATGTGAGTAATAAGGCCTCCTAAAGCAAAATTACAACAGATTTCTGTTTTCAATCTGTTAGAAAGTATTGACTGTTTAAAACTTGGTTTTGCATATTTATTTGAAACACTGCATTTTAACTTATAATGCAAAAAATGCTAATATCATCATTGCTGATTTTGTTGAATAAAATCCAGATTACAATATGATTCTGACAAATCCTGTTGACTGCCAGTTATATAGACTGTCTAGAAAAAAATGGAACAAAAACAGTTCATGCATAAAAACTTGGACCACAGTGTAATGCAAGATTTTGCAGCACAGCTTTAATCACCAGTAGTTTTCATTAGTAAATCAGTAGACACATCTCATCTCCGCTCAGCTTTATTAGCATAGCATCTTTAATACATAAAACATGAAGCCAAAGTTGTTCTCAAAGAACAGACAGAATAAAATCATCCAAGTATAGACATTGCTCCTTACTCCATGCTGCAAGTTATATTTGACGCTTAACAAATTCAGCTCTAACAGAAAGGATTAATGTTAATTATGACATATAAACAGTGTAATACACAGGGTAGTTATACTGATGGTTTCTTTTGCCCTCACAGGAAGGAGTCTCAGACAGAAACCTCACCCAGGTCTGTGATCTGAATGTCTTTTATCCATCGTCACCTCCCTTTGGCTTCTCTTCAATTCTGCTCTTAGCTGCTGCTGAGCCACTCTTCTTGAGGGAGTGTGTGCACATTATGTCTGTGTGTGGCTGAGCGCGTGGTTGTTGTATGTCTTGTAAGTATGATACGGATGTGGATGCGTGTTAAGTGCCTCCTTCAAGAACGGTCTTGCTGCATTTGCTCACGTGGTGCTCAAAGATCAGCTCACTTTGGCCTCACTCCGACTCACAGCTTTATTAAATATTCACCCATAAGCTGTTCTTTGATACTCTAGCTTTCAGCACCACCCTGTGAAGAAGTGACTCTGAACACTTTAAAGGCTTGCTTTATTTATCACACTGTTTTGGACTCAAAAAACAAGTGAAATTTTTGATAATGTTGTAACGCTTTATTGTGACTTAGTCCTTTACCACACATTTTGGTTGATTTTGATGTAAAATGCAGACTTTAAAGTTAACTGGTTAATAAGAAAATGCAATTAGGCTGATAGTGGCATCAAATTTGGTTACCATAAAGTGTTACTGGCTCACAGTTTGGCCCACACTGCTGTTTCTGTGACTGTACCCACTGCTATTTTATCTTTTTGTGTCTCCTCTCCTGCCAACCACTCCAGTAATGAAAATGCACACAAAGACAGACTTTGCGGGTGCTGTCCGAGAACTATTAGGTATAGTTGCTGCACAGAAACTAACAACATGCACTGCAAGTCTGTGTGTCTCCTTACTTTCCTGTCTCTGCTCCCTCTTTAACACAAGTGCAGGTAGCAAAGTTATAGAAAGGGGCTTCTTAAAAGACAATATTTCACTAAATCTGTCCACACAGCGCTGTCAATAATGTCTACATAGACAGTCTCAACTCAACAGCTTATCTGCTCCAAGCTTTCACCTGTTTCTCTGATAAAATGCAAATATTTCTCTGTTTTTCCGCCCTGTCAGACTTGATTTATGGTTTCTGTGTCGTAATGTCTTTATGCGGTTAATTTGCTTGCTGCCTTTTTTGCCCATTCAGCCCTTATAAACTTCTGTTCAGCAGGCGAGGTGCATATTGCTGAGTACCTAACAATGCGTTTCCTTTGACCGGTTCTGGTGTATCAGGCGGAGCAAACAGTATGATGGTGAATTATTTTGCATGATTTGTGTTCACTTTTTGCATAGAGCGAGACCACGGCTCCTCCTTTTGAGACTTGCAGTGTCACTTTGCTTCCCGTGCATGCTTGCTTGTAGCTTCCTGCTGCTTGCCTGACCCACTGAATGCTCCACTATGTTGGTATGTGGACATGGCTCCTTCTGCTGTAGGACATTGCCCATTTTGCGTTGCCGCTCAGGTAAGATTTACCATCATATCAGTGCTGAATTCTTAAAATATCCCTAGAATATTCACGTAGAACAACGAGGTAGCAGGAAAAAGACATGAAGTTACAGACAGTTATTTCTGAGCTGTTTCATGATGCTGAAACAAACCTGTTGACTTGGTTATATGTCCCTTCTTGTCACTTGGTAGTCGGAAGGCCAGCCTAAAGGACAAGGTGTTCCCGAGTCCTTCCAAGGCTCCCATGGTCAAAGGGAAGGTTCAGTCTCCAGGGGCTGAGGACGGGGCCGAGGGGAGTCCCAGCAAGGTCACCAAGAGCTGGAGCTTCAACGAGAAGAACAGAACGCCAAAGCATGCTTTCAAAGTTAAAGGCGGCACCTCACGCCAAAACTCAGAGGGTGAGGGAATAAAATCTGACCACATTAGTGATGGACTGGTGGTATTGTTTTGTTTTTTATTTTTACTTTTATCAGCTTTGAAAATCAGCTCCAGTTGCATCCATGTTGTTTTACAAGTAGCTACTAGCTTATTTTTTTTTATAAACAGATTTGTTTTGATATTCAGTTCATTTGCTAAGTACACAGAGTCAAAGAAAGCTTTTAAACCAATAATGAAACATGTAACTAAGACACGAAGCAGGTCTGGGAAGTGTGATTGTTCACTTTCTCTCTCTGAGTTAAATAACAAGTTGATGTCCCCTTATATCTGTTTGGTGAATATGAGGTTACAGCCAGGAGACCAGAAATGTCCACCTACTGGAACCTACAGCCAACAATTAGCTAAGCAACTTGCTGATGCAGTTAACTGGATTATTACTAGTTAGTTTTAGCTGACCTGATTCTGACCATAGACATACGCAGACGCCTCATTGACTGGCTGGCTGTTCATCAATGTCGCTGCCACACTGCGAGATGCAAGTCCGCAACATACGGCAATACAAGTAGACGAGGAGTATGTGAATTTTTGGAATAAAAAGAACAAACGAACACATTACATTGATTTGAATGAACAGTTTACACTCAATGATCTATATTCACGTGTACTGATAATAAAAAACACTCAGACAACAAATGAAGGTGATTTTATGAGTAAAGCAGAGCAACATAGTCTACTTTCTCATATTTTAGCAATAAAATCAGTTATTCTTTCTGATTTAAAATTATGACTATATTGTGAGCTGTAGCCTATTGGCTCGTAGCTAGCTAGATAGTTAGACAGACAGCCACTTGTTTAAGAGAAGTTTTCACCTTTATTTGGCTTTAATTTACAGACATACAGTATATTATACTGTCGTAGCATTATCCTGATTAACTAAATTGACTTTTTTCACTTTTCACTGTCAGCAGCACTCATAAACATAGCTTATCACTCGCTGAATCATGTGACAGACACGTATGCACTAGGGCTGACAGCTTCCATTCGAATGGTTGATTGTTTGGTTGAAAAGCTTTTGTCCAACCAAGGTCGAAGTTTTTCTTTGGTCGACTACAGGCCTAGTATGCACACTGACAGGCTTTTCACAAAGGCTGCCGTCAATTTATCAAATTATAAAAAAGAACTAATGCATTAATTTGACACTAAGAAGAAAACAGTAAAAGCATATATTATAATCATCAATATGTGTGTATCAATATAATTCTATATATTCACTGCTCACTGTCAGTCCTCGTTCATTTTCTGGTCGCAGTGGATGCCATTGTCACTAGATACATGAATATAGACCATTGAGTACATAGACAATTCATCAGAATCCGTTTTATGTGAACACAAGTGCTTTTTATTCAGAAAATCTCAAGTTCCCTTGTATACTTGTATATGCTTGTGAGGCGGTCTTGCCTCTGGCAATATGGTGGACATGTTGACGTATCGCGGCAGCGGGCAAACACAGCCAATGAGGCGTCTACATAAATTATGTCTATGAACAAGACAAGTCAAACTAGTGCAAAGGTACAGTGTTGCTTTGAGCCAAATGCTTGGTCTGTGGCACAACTTTGGAATCAATTATTGGAATAGTCAGTGTATAGCATTTTAAGCTGTTGTATGGCTGTTATCTCAGCTTAAAAATGTTTTTTTCCCATTATTTTCACTGGCGTCTGGTTGTAATATGTACGATGGTGGCCTCAGACGTCTGGAAGCCGGTTACTAACCACCATAGGAAGCTACACATCATTTCCTTGGTTATTTAGCAGTTTTATTTAGCAGATACTCATTCATAGCCTGACTAGTTTTGTAATAAGTTAGGCTTTTGTTACAAATTGACTATGCTAAGATTTGGTGATGGGTAACTTGCTGTTAGTTATCATTATTTCCCTAGTTAACAAGCAGTAATTTAAGTATTGTTGCATTGTAACTGTGCTAATATTTGTGTATCTTATTGTAAAGTGTTACTAACATTTTCACCTTCTGACAGCATAAGGTCCCCTTTATTTACACTAAAATAGCCTAATCCTTATATTTAGAAATTATACATATAATTGGATCTTTGACAAGAATTCATCTTATAGATGTTTAACTCATTAGACAAAAAGGGTTCAGTGTTTTTAAAGGAAACTGAAACAATTTAAATTCCAGCTTTGAGTAGATGTTTTGATTTCTTTAATTGTCTGTCAAAGTATGGTGTATTTTTGTTGTTTTTCTTTGCATATTCTCATCAAGCAGCTTTAAATCAGTCTATTGCAAGCTATTACAATCTCCTCCATTATGCTGCTTTTATATTGGTGCCTACTGACATCAGGGTTTATAAATCTAGCTTTATGCAGTCGCTTATTATATAAAGAAGACATATTTTTATGACACACTAGAGTCAAACTGTCTTCACAGGGCGACCCTTGGTTTTAGTGTCCAGCCTTCATTTACTGCTAGACAGCCAAACTGCATCCATATGTCATCCAGGCCACTGTATCACTATCAACTACTATCACCATTTCTTTGCATTTTCGTTCAACTACTTGAACTCATTAGCTGTTTTTCTTCTTCCGCTTCATGGCATGTTAAAGTGCTGATTGAAATGCAGGATGAAGACTTTGGACTGAAGAGTTCTCCAGGTTAGACAAGTCATCACGACATGTCTTCAATTCAGACTTGCACAGTATTTTCTAGATTATATATCACCACACAAGTTTATTAAAGTTTAGATATATGCAGTCTTTTTAATGGTAGATGTAAGAGAAGAGATAGCAGGCCTTTCAAACATGTCAACATTTAGTGAAATCCACAAGTTCCCATGTTTGGAATTGATTTATCTGCCATGGTCACCCTGCTAGGATCCATAACAAATCTTTTTCCATTTCTCTCCTCTCTCTCTTTTTGCAGCAATTGAAGGTTTAATAAGTAAGACATTGGGATATTTTGTTGGTTGGCTTCTTTGGGGGAAAATATCAAAAAACAAGTTACTGGTCTGAGACTACTGCATGCTGAAATCTGCTGAGATTTGTTCACTTGACATGAACCCTTTTTATTTTGGATTCTCCCTTTTACGGTGACTGAAGACTGAAGCATGACTTTAGCTGAGCATGTAATAAAAAGGATTTTTAAGAATGCCTCACAAATGATTAAGTAGGGGTAGGATAAGTCAATAAGGGGTTCAAGTCAAGTGGTGCCAAGAAAATCCAAACAACCTGGAGAAGAGTGCACCAAAGATCTGCTTTAGGTTGCATGAAGAGACCTCACTTTCCCTACCGGACTCTGATGAGCAGTTTATGACCTTAACACACAGGCCTGTTAATAAGCTGAAAACCCACAGAATAGTCTACTGGCTAAGCAGAAAATATCAGTTCCCGTACTGATCTTGAGTGTAATTGGTGGTGGGAAGAGAGTACTTCTCATAAAAGGTTTATCCCATCAACTCTATCCTTCAATTCTGCACCAAGTCCTTTTTTCTTATGTTTTTCCACAAAGCCCGCTCACTATACGCTCACAAACTGGCTAACTGGCTTGAAACCAACTTGGTAATTGAATTTTGCACCTTTTAAAGCTAAAAGCAAGAGCCCTGCTATGCTTCTGCTGCAGACCCTGGTCGTGTCATGCAAATGAAATATTCTCTAAGATTGTCCTTGTCTTTGTTCTGTAGAGGCGAGCCTCCCAGGAGAGGAAATCGGTGATGATAAGAGCTGCCACTGTGAGTTTCTCCCTCAAGAATTACCGCCAGGCCTGAAGGTCACAATAAGGGCGATTTGGTAAGGAAATATATTAATACATGTATTCCAATGCTTATTTTACCCATGGGGAGGAAATAAGCATTTATAGTTCATTTCTCTGGTTAAGTAAACGTTTTCCCAATTACCGTAGTGCATGGTCTTTCTAATAAAGTTGTCTTGTATACTACAAAATGTTTATTTCTCAAAGAGTAGTTCAGAGAGCATGAGACATCATTTTCACACATGGATTGGCCACCACAAGGTCCAGACCTTAACCAACCTGACACACCAGATGGATTTGTTTCACACATCCATCTGGAAAACCTCTCATTGACAGCGTTTGGGAAAGGGCAGAGGATTTGAAAAAACTCAGAGTGTGATTGGATGAACATTCTGTCACATCTTTACAGGCAATCACAGCAGCAAAACACGTGACGTAGCCGCAACCTAGGTGCACGTGCGCAGCTACAGAGGAATAACACGAGCCATGGCGACTGTAAACATGTCAGTACATGACTTTTGTCAAGAAAAAAACTCACTGCTGTTCTTTGTGCTTCTTTTAACTAAGAAATGTTGTCAAGTTCAGATAAAACTGGCGCTTTAGCAGCATCCACACTAATATCTTCCGCCATAATTGCACCAGCCTCTTGTTGCTGCTTGCATACATCACGACTCCGCCCTGCCTGAAAGTTCTGCCCCTCGTCGCTGATTGGTCCTGCCACTTTCTAACCAGGCCCAAACGGTTCAGACAGGAGCTCTGCAAGATGAATTCACCAGTGAGATACATGGAATGAGCATATCCATCTGCTTGCAAGGTTAGACCTTAACCCCATTGACAATCTTTTGGATGTGCTGGAGAAGACTTTGCATATCGGTCCGTCTGTCCCATCATCATTACAAGATTTTGGCAAAAAAACTTTATGCAACTCTAACCTGACTTGCTGAATGGATTTGTTTCACACATCCTTCTAGAAAACCTTCCATAGACAGTGTTTGGGAAAGGGCAGAGGATTTGAAAAAAACTCTGAGGGTGATTGGGTGAACGCTCTGTCTGTCCCATCCTTACAGGCCAATCAGAGCAACAAAACACGTGACGTAGCTGCTAACAAGCTGCACCTTCGCCCCTACTGACTTAGCTAAACTCCATAAAGAACTACATAACGCAAAACATGGCGACTGTAGACATGTCAGTACACGACTTTTGTTGTTTTTGAAAAGAAAACAACCCAAAGGTGTTTTTTGTTCTTCTTTTAATGAAGAAATGTCATCAAGTTCTGATAAAACATACGCTTTAGCAGCATCCATGCTAATCTCTTCTGCCATAATTGCTGCTTGCTTACGTCACGACTCTGCCGTGCCTGAATGTACTGCCCCTCGACGCTGATTGGTCCTGTAACTTTCTAACTGGGCCCAAATGGTTCAGACGGGAGCTTTGCAAGATGGATTTGCCAGTGAGAAATCCGGAAATGGGTAAATCCATGTGCTTTGCAAGGTTAATGCAACTCAGGATGGAAACAAATGTTGTGACATTGCAGAAGCCAAGCGAAACAATGCCCCAGCGAATGTGTGCCATAATCAAAGCTAAAGGCGGTCTGATGAAATATTAGAGGGTGTGACTTTTGTTTTTTGGACAGGCAGTCTACTTCCTCTTCCTAATTATTATTAATTATTATGCAAACACAGGGCTGTCTTTGTATCATGCTGCTTTTGTATCATATGTAAAAATAACTTCTCCTTTCTCAGCATCATGAGGTTTCTGGTGTCAAAGAGGAGGTTCAAAGAGAGCCTGCGGCCGTACGATGTCATGGATGTGATAGAGCAATACTCTGCAGGTCACCTGGACATGCTGTCTCGCATTAAAAACCTGCAGGCCAGGCAAGTGCACATCAGTACTGTATATTTTACTGCTGATCCACACTCACCTGAGCTGTAAACCTTTAAAATGTCACTTTTATTGTGAGCCTTTATTATGATGGGTGTTTTGTATACACAGAAGCATTTTAAGAGAAATACTGTAAATATGTTGTTGCTGGATACACACATGTTGTGACTCTAGTCACTGATTTGCCTGTTTCATTTGTCCAGCCACATGTGTTGTATCCAGATTTCAGCTTTAGATCTTCTACCTTTAACATTTGATTTAATCTTGATGTTTAACTAACCTTGTGGATAAATCAGTTTAACCCCACACTAATTAGCTCCCCACATTTTAATCCCCTCAAGGTCTAACATGTAGAATAAATATATTCCAACGGTGAAATAATGCACTTTTCATCCATGAAACAAGTCAGACACTCCGTATGTCTTGTGTGTGTGGAATATATTGAAACTTGTTCTCCATAGCTGATGTTCTTCCCACGTTGCTTCATGTTGCATTGCACTCATATCGTCTCTGTGTGCCTTGCCAGGATAGATATGATTGTGGGGCCCCCTCCCCCATCAACACCTCGCCATAAGAAGTCCACTGAAGGTCCTAGGTTAGGTTAATAGACTGCACCTATAGATCGTCTCTGTTACCAGCATAACTCTCCTTATATCATAGTATAAGTATTATAGAGGTTACATGCTACCTTATTATTTTGATTGAAGGAACCCCTTTTGTGCTCAATCCACCTGACCTGTCTCATTAAACTGGATAAAACCTGATGAAATAAAGTCATCATAGCCTATTCATGCATGGTGTCCACTGCAGGTATCTGGAAGGCATTTTGAACCTTCATTGTTGCAGTACTGTGGCCTGACCACAAGGTGGAGAACATGCAAAACATAAAATTCATCTATGTTGCTTTTTTGCAAAATCCTGCAACTCTTACATTTGTATAATGTATTTTTTATTATGCTTTTTGGTGAAAACCTGCAATTTTTAGACTTAGAAACTAATGATAATGGAATTTATTGATGTTTTTTTTCTTTTCTTCTAACTTTTGTTTCTGCAACAAGAAGTGCATATAGTCATGCACCAAAGATGCACTCTGCATTTTTGACGTTTACCCGTATTATGTGATCAGATAGTCCCACAAAATAGCTCTGTTTGGTTGTCTTTAGAATTTTATTTTCATTTAGTATACAAAGACTTAAAGGCCATCCTGTGTATTTCTTCACAGTGTCATCTACAGTGGGCATAGAAGTGCATACTCCCTTGTGAAATTATTAGTTTTTCTGACGTTATAAAAAGGCCTAATCAAATCACGTCCTTTTATGTGACCTGTGACCAGTCCATTCAAAAACAACCAAAAACTCTGACAATGAAAAATGAGAAAACTCTGGTTGCATAAATATGCATATATCCAGACTAATACCTTGCTGAAGCACCTTTTGAGTCTTTTTTGGTAGCAGTCCGTCAGTGTTGCCTTTCTCAACTTGGTGAAATTTGCCAAATCTTTCTTGCAAAAGTTCTCAATATCTGTCAGATTATGAGGGCATGTCGTGTGCCCAGCTCTCTTCAGGACATTCCACAGATTTTCAGCAGGATTTAGATCTGGGCTGTGGTTAATCAGTCCAAAACTTTTATCTTCTTCTGGTGAGTCATTCCTTCATAGATTTGGATGTACTTTTTCGGTCACTGTCACCTTGAAAGGGAAAGTTTTTCTTCGTCTCCAGTTGTCTTCAAAGTTAGCTGAATTTTTCTCCGTAATTGGCTGGTATTTGAAACTGTTCAGAACTCCCTCCATCATTAAAACCACAGTTACAGCTGAGCAGAAACAGTCCCTTGCTCCACCATCGGTATGGTGTTTTTTTTAGTGATGTGAAGTGTTTATGTGTCAAACATATCTTTTCAAATGACAGCCAAAATTTCAACTTTGGTATTATCAGACCATGACACATTTTTGCATGTCTTAAGGAAGATTATGTGATTTTGCAGGATTTTAACCTTTGCAGAACAGATGGATTGGTCATATGCCATGCCTCTCATTAGGTAAATCTATCTTGCAAAGCTCCAGATTGAAACTTTTGTGCCAGGTCTTTAGAATCAGCATTATTTGAGGAGAACAAGGCAGTAGCTATGGGTGGGGTTTAGTTATACTGTGAGAGCATAGCAATGGCTGCCATTGGTGTAGCATTTGGCTTAGATGTAACTATAGTAAAGAGGCAGTTTTACCAGAACTGGAGCACATTTCTTAATTAAATAAAAGCAAAGAACAGCACTGAAAGCTTTTCATCAAATACAAGATGTTTTTGTTTCAGCATAAGTTGGCCGTAGTTATGAGAGGAGTTCAACTGTACAGTAAGTTAGTATGTACCATGGCTGCCAGCGATGTAGCGATTAGCTCGGTGGTAGCTATAGTACTTTATCAGAACTGGGCCACACCAAGAGCTGCACTGAAAGCTTCTCTTGGTGGAGAAGATGTTTTCACTCTTCTACCAGCTGACCTTGGCATGAGTTTTATTCACCAACAAGCTGAAGCTGAAGTCCCAAACACTTTGTATGGAGGCTTCCCAGATGAATGTGAAATATATCCATGCAATGGAGATAGGAAATAACCAACCTCACAGCTAGACAAATGAATAGAAGAAAAAGAACCCAATGGGGAGGGAAACGTCATGCTTTGGAACTTTTTTCCTTCAGCTGTAACTGAGGTTTCTGAGGTGGAGGGGATGAAGAACACTTCCAACTTCTAGCCAGTTTTGGTACCAAACATTCAGGTGTCTGCTAGAATGTTGAAAATATACAGGAATTTCAACTTTCAAGGTGATGATGACTCCAAACATGCATCCAGAACTAGAAAACAATGCCTTTACAAGAAAAAGGTAAAAGTTTTGGACCAGTCCGACCAGAGCCCAGACTTGGACCGTGCTGTAACACTTGGGGTGACCTTAAGAGGGCTGTGCACGGGAAATGCATTTATAATCTGGCTGATTTTAGCCGTTTTTTTCAAAGATGAGTGTGTAAAGTCTTTCAAGTTAAGATAGTCTACACTAATAGACTCCTGCCAAAAAGACTGAATGCTATAATTAAATCAGAAGGTGTTCCCAATAAAGCATTAGTCAGGGATATGCATATTTATGCAACCAGAGTTTTTCCTTCTAAAATATTTGTTCATTTTTAATTGAACTGGACAGGTTATAGATTACATATAAGATGTAATACAAGACATAACATTTCTGTGTATAGCAGACACATATGAAACTCTCATAGAATATCATTCTATGGGGAAAAAAAGTTGCATGTGTTTAATTTGTATCAACATGCATGAAAGGGTTAATGATTTTCTACCATAAAGAATCGATAAAATGTTTAAGAAACAAATGAGGATGATGTGCAGTGATTTAAATTCTCATAATATCAAACTTCATCTAGAGGAGGAGTGAAGTGAGACATCATACCGCGCTCTCACTGACTGATAATGAGCCTCGTCATACGGTCTGACTCAACAGGGGTTCGACAGTCATATCTGCTTGCTCTCATACAGGAGAGACAGAGGGAGAGTTCCCCCATAGGATGCAATGGAAATGAAGCATGAAGCACAAGAGAAGCATGCAAAGTGATGCATTTTGGCCCAAGACGAGACGGCCCCCTCTGTTGTTTAATGAAAAGCTGCCTGATCTCATACAGCATGTACTCTCATCCTCTTCTTCAAATCAGTCCATCCTAAGAAATGCTCGAGTGTTTCACATTCATCCATTCATTCAAAACATATTTATATATTGACAAGAATCATCAATATAGGTGTTTCCTTTACCTCATTTCCAGTAATTCACACTAAGGCATCATGAATTCCTTTAGTTTAAGTCAATATTATATATCATAAAATGGTTTTAATATCAGTTATTAATTTTCCCAAATACTAGAGTTGACCAGATAGTTGGTAAAGGTGCTAAACCTGATGGGGAGGCAGTCGACGATCCTAGCATGATGGGACGCCTGGTCAAAGTGGAAAAACAGGTAAGGATAATTGTTACACATGTAAAAGAATTACACATCTGATGATCAATATATTTAAATCCTGGAGGGGAATATCTTGAAATAACTACTAATGTCTAGCTGGAGTCAACAGTGGGAATCTAGAGCAGCGGTTCTCAAATGGTGTGGAAAGGCACAGAGGTAGGTCTTTGTGCACCATGGCTATCTCATTTGCACAGGCATCCTTTATTACTACAACTTCATGACAACTTAAGTTACTGCAACATGCTTTAAAGAGGCTATTTTGTATGTATATAGTGTGTCTTTAACGCAGTTTGAAAAGCACTGATCTATTGGGTCCCTGGCAAAAAGTCATACTATTTAAAAAAGAGACATAAACATGATTATTTTCTTTGTTCATATTAGTGCTTTTTTTGGAATATAAAATGTAGAACATATATATATATACAGTGCTTAACAAATTTATTAGACCATCTGTCATATTTGTCTCAGAGACCATCCAGCATCATGAAGTGCTTTAATGCGGACTCTTTTATTTTCACTGAGCTCTCCACGTTTTACCATTTTGAACAGGAATGAGGAATTTCAAACTGAATTCACCCAAATTTGAGCCGGCTCACTGGGATTCTGTGAGAAGTTAGAAATGAATCAAGTATAACATTCAACCACTAAAACTAATTTTTCTGTTCAGGAATGCAAGTAAATAACTATAATTTGAAATATTAATCAAGAATTATTAATGTGCTTTACTTTTTTTCAGGTTTTTTGTAAATCATTAAATTTGAAAATTCATGGATAATAATAATTATTATATTTTAGCATTAAAAATATGATTTGGGTTAAAGAGCTTCTACATATTGGTGTATTAGCCATTGCAGAAACCTAAAAACTGATTTTGGTAATTAACAATGCTGTTAATTTAGGGCAGCTGTGGCATAAACCTTACTTTGGGTGGTGGTCTAATAAATTTGTTAAGCACTGTATATTAATGAAACACAATAGATACAAGAACCAAAAAACCTGAGTAGACCTTATAACTTATAGCCAAAAGACCTTCCATATTTGTGCTCTACCTTTAAAGGGACTGTTTATTTCATCTTCATTTTCAGGTCCATTTATTAGATTTCTGTTATTAAAGTTGGTGAGCAGGGGCCCATGTTCAGAGGCAAGAGTCCTTGATGCACTAGGTTGCAGGATTGATTCCCCATCCTGGTGCTGTTTGGTGACATTCCTCCCCCATTCCCTTTCCCCATATTTCCTGTCTCCCTTCAGCTGCCCTATCAAAATGAAGGCAAAAAGACTTCCGAAAAAATCTTTAAAAAAAATGTTAATTTTATTATATTACACTGTTCAATTGACAGTTAAAAACTTGCCAATTTTCTGTGGAAAAATCGTGATTTCTTTGGATTAAAGTTAGAAATTTTGAAGAATAAATTTGGACATTTCTGAGATTAAAAAATACAAATGCTGCACTGATGCAGGAATTTTTTGCACCCTGAGCTCTGACGAATACTGAATGTAATAATAAACATTCTTGTTAAACGCTTTACATTTCTGTACTATTTTAAAAAGCTTAAATATTTCATCTAATGTAGAAGGAATCTAGAATATGAAAGTTTCACTGATTGTTTTGATTTCTAATAATAGGATCTTTTTCACATTATTCTGATTTTGTGATATGCAACTGTATTCTTTCAAAAACCTTCAAACTACAAATAAGTGGTCTTGGCCTCAGTAAAACTCTCTCTCTGTAGGGTTTAGATGAACTTCTCTGACAGATTTGCAGAGGTCACAGTAATTATAATCTCCTCCTTCCAGGTGCTCTGTATGGACAGGAAACTTGACTTCCTGGTCAATGTGTACGTGCAGCGTATGGGTATCCCCCGATCAGAAACAGAGGCCTTTTTCAATTCCAAAGAGCCGTATCCAGCTCCGCCTTACCACAGCCCTGAGGAGAGCAAGCTGGAGAAGGAGGAGAAAGAGGAGGTGAAGGAAGAGAAGGAGGTGAAGTCATGCTCGCCTGCAGACGTCCCGTGCTCTGATGGGTCTTTGGATAAGAGAGATCCTCTGCTGGGTCGGTCTGTGGTGATTTCAGTGGGCACTCCTTCTGCCAGCCACAGCCGGCCGTCTACCTCCTGGCAGCATCAGCTGCAGCACCCTCTCAGCCAGCCTGCCTGGAACAGCAGTGTGGCCAACACTCCTTCACCAGTCGGTGGCGATCATTCGCCCACTCTTTTCCGCCTCCCACCACCGCCCGTCCATGACAGATCCTCCTCTGGTCAGGGCGGCAGCGGCAGAGAGAGCTCCCAGAGCAGGAGGCGCCACAGGAGGCAGAGGTGTCAGCAGGATGCTACCGCCGTGGAGAGCGACACGTCCCTATCCATCCCGTCTGTTGACCACGAGGAGCTGGAGCGCTCATTCAGCGGTTTCAGCATCTCCCAGGCCAAGGAGGACTTCTTTGGACCATCTTTCTTTGCAGGCTCAGGAGGCGGAGCAGCAGCAGCAGGGACTGAAGCAGCAGCGGGACCTTCACTCTGTGCCCGGGTCAGACCCTTCATAGCTGAGGGAGAATCAGACACAGACTCCGACCTGTACGCTCCCTCCCCGCTGTCCTTCACCGGAGAGGTGTCAGGAGGAGAGAGGGCATGGCCAGGGCTGAAGTAGGTCAGGGAGGACTCCTCTGCCTGGAGAGAGCCTTGTACTGAAAGGGATTCAGTTCAGCGAAAGGCCTGGCATAAGAACTCGTAGCCAAATGACTGACTGTTTTTGCTGACAACGCTACTACAGACCATTTAAGGTTAAAGGGGAAGTTTGGTATTTTTGAGAAGGGGTTGTGTGAGATACTTGGCAGTAATCAGTATATAAGCCACAGGAGATGTTGGTCAGCAGCGCCCCGTTATGGAGAAACTGGTAGGAGTGAAGGCACAGAAGCTTGGCTATGTAGTGAAACGCAGGTATGATTGTTCCTTCAAATTGAATTGATTTCAAGCCTCTTTGTTTTAGCATTGCTTTAGCACAATACATAGAAGGGCTGGGCATTTAATTGCAAATTAGATTAAATCACAATATGGCCTGCTGCGATTTACACATCACAGAAGTTGCAATATTTCTTTAAATGTGTCAAAAATACCAGTTTAATGCAATCTTTTTTGCAGCAGCAGCAGCAGCAGAGATTTCATGCACATCATGCAAACATAGGTTTTTTTTTTTTTTTAGAATGTTTTACAAAAATCCTCTTTTTATTGTTTTCTGTATGTTTTTCTTAATCTAAACAAGTAACATAAAAATGATAATCCCCTTCAATAAAGCAACTGATAACAAATTTGTGATATGAGCAAAAAAAACTGCAAGTAGATTTATTTTTTCACTCATTCTGCCCTAATTCATTATGTCTAATACTGATGGAGCTTATTCATACCCCCAGCCACCATCAGCTGATACCCAGCTGAAATAAATTATTCCCTCCAAGCTCCCACAGCTGATCACAGCTCTTTCTATCAACACAGAGGTCTATTCCTACTAATCCCTGCTTGATTAATGCTGATGCACCATGCTGCTGGTAAAACTTAACGTCCCACCCCAGCTGCCTCCTTTTTAGCTGAAAGGAAGTTGCACCCTCATATTCAGATTCATGCTACTATGGATTAATTGTTTCTGAAATAATTTTGTTGTTTTCAGCATCCATTGTCTTAAATGTATTTATCCATATGGAGGGTACTAGCTATGCACTCTCAGGAAAGTCAAACATGCTGCTTTACTAACCCAGGGAGCATCTTTAGAGCAGAGCCTTCTCTGGCGAGTAAAACTGTTCCATCCATTTAGCATTGAAATGGTTAAATGTATGATGAGAGGACCTGACTGAATGTAGGTTATAATATAGAATGATTTTTTGCTTGGATTTAAAAAAAAAAAATACATAAGATGAGGAACCTAATAATAATCACATATTAAATCATAATTGCAACATTGGAGGAAAAATTGAATTAAATTATTTTTGCAAATTGTTCAGCCCTCATACATGGCAAACTTTTTCTTCCTCCAGCAGTCCACGCATTAGCTGTTTTGGTCTCTAGAGTACGACTGAATGTGAATTTTGATCATACTTTATCCAAGTTTGAGATCCTTTTTATTTGATTAAAAATGCTGTAAGATAATCTGTTAAATGCAGCGTAATAATGGTAAAATGTTAATTTTTCCAGCCCAGATGCACTCTTCAACATACACTTTTTTTTTTCCAGTTAAACATATCATATGGACAGCAGGTTCTATCTTTCTGCAGCTCTTTAAGTGAAAGAAAAACAAAAGTGTAAGCCAAATGCTCACTTTGAAGGCAGATCTTTGTTCTGGTTTAGTTCTTGTTTTGTCCTCTTCTGGTCTTTAGACATAAAAGGAATGTAATAAAATGGTAGTGTTTGCTACAGCTGGGATCTCTGGATGGTGAGTGCTGCAGACTGTCTTCTCTCCTGAGAGATGCATTCACCTTGTGGAGCTCATGTGTCAGTGTAGAGATAAATTTCTATTAAGACACTGAAAAACCTTCTCTCAGCCCATTTTTGGACTTCTTTGAGTTATGATAGTGTTATTATACCTAAAAAATTGGGGGGTTGCAAAATCTGGCAGATTTTTCCCAGTGTGCTGCCAAAAAAATGTATCAGCCCCTATAAATGTTTTTATGGAATCACAAGGACAATAAGGCTTTAAGTGTTAATCAAATATAAACTTCTGATCATTTCTCTTGATCATTGACCAGACAGAAGACTTATATTTTATACTTTGTATTTCTGTGCATGCAGGTCTCAGAGGGCTCGGGTTCCCCGGCTTAATACATACTCTGCTGGTAGCCTCTGATCCAGAAAGATCCAGATGCACTGCTTGTACCACTCACACCTCTCAAGGTTCATAGATATGTGCTCTGAATCAGACAGATAACGTGAGGCCCTTTTTGCCCTCTAGATCCTCAGAAGTTCCATCTCATCAGGTTCGGACCTTTTGAGTCTTTAACTCTCTGGTCCTCATGCTTCCAGAGTAAACAGTATGAATGTGTGCTAAAGGAGTGCTAAAACTCTGGACACTTGTTTCCACAACTTAAAAAGAAAAACAGACTTGCTCAGTCTTAGACCCAGCCCTGGCTAAGCAGAAGAAAATGCATGGACAGATTGATGTTTTTTTCTTTCTAATCACACACCAGTCTGCTATAATGTTAGTTTGTTCTGTTGTTCTGTCCCTGAGTTAACCAGCATCTCCTGTAACAAACATACTGACTATTGGCGAGTACCTCTTCCAACGTTGTTTCAAAAATACTGATTCATCTCTTTAATGAATGGCTATGGTTAGCTGTTTAAAGAGAAGATGGTACAAAAATGTCCTTAGAAAACAACAGAATTACCCTTTATCACTTTTATTTCTTTGTAATGTTTCACTTTACACAAGATGCTTTGATATTTATTTGCACAAAATCCTGATTTAAAAGGAAAAAACTGCTTTTTAGGAATATTTTTGATTGCTTAAAAACTATTTTGTTAAATTTAGTGGTACGTTAAGGTACTGAAGATTGTAGGAAAGTTACTTATGACACTTAAATTTGCATTTTACTTCTAGTTTGTAAACCACCTTAGTGCATTTGAACATGTCTTCTGTTACACTGACTGACTTCTAGTCTTATCACATTGTTAGCCTAGTGTCTTGATTTCTTTACCTTTGAATGACATGAGATGTTATGATGCCAAAACCGTAGCTTTGATAACCAATTAGATTCTTGCAGACTAAAAGAAAACATGCTTGCTTTCCAGCATTAATAAATTAGCCTTTTGTTCACTAAATATTACGGAGAAACTCCCCCTTGAATTTTGCAAATCCTTCCAAGTCTAAAAATCCACCAAACCTGCAGCATGGCATGATAACTATTGATTTAAGGACTGTGTTGTGCAGGCAGCAAACTGGACGATACGTGCAAAAAGTCGGCAGAAAAATCCCACAAAAGTTTTCTTCTATAGACGGACAGACACAGCGTTGAATAAAACATGAAACTGTGCGTGCATGAATGTTTTTAAGCTACGATATGTTAATTTCTTTACTAGGCTTTGCTTGAAACACATCAATGAAGCCAGGGCCTACTAATTTTAGTAGCTTTATTTTCTGTCAACAAATTATGTATGCTTTCAATCAAAGGAAAATGTTTAATATGGGAACAACATGGGCTACCATGTCATTTTTGTATTCTTATCACAAACATGACATGTTGAAGTTGTACTGAGTAAATCACACAACAGGAAATGTGATATTTGGCCTGCAATGCATAGTTCAATCATTTAGACTCCTGCTGCTCGGTCAGACCTGCACTAAATGAGGAAATGCAATAAAAAGCAAGCAAGGCAATCAAGAACTATCCTTTAGAGACAGTAAATGGCCTTTTTCACTTAAACCATTTGTTTGTAAAGTATAAAAAAAAATCAATCATTAGAGATATCTCGTGTGTGAACATTTTCAAGTGTTATATAGGAGATCCTGTGGCCTCAGAGCTGTTATTAGTGGAAACAAATGAGTCACAGATAATACTTACAGCATGGGATTCATAGGGGCATTTGAAGCATGAACAGTTCTTGTTAAAACTAACCCTGAGTCATTGAAAAAAAAACATCTCCAATGTTTGAACATCATCGCTGGAATAAACGGTAGACTGTTCACACCAGATCCATAATTCATATTTTCATAAAAAAGAAGAACAAACCTGCTGGCATGTTTTGTACAACCCAAAGAGAGAGGACCTGTCGGGTTTTACATGAAACAGTAGCTCTTAGTTCAACACCGTCATGTAACTGCACCTTCTTCAATAATAAAACTTTGTACATCACTGAAACTAGCATCCCTGTGGTGCCTTGTTTTTTTAAATTCAAATTTTATGTTTTGTTTCTGAAATAAGACTGGAAGGTTTATCAGGCTTGTGGTGTAACAACGATCCTGCAGCACTAGATGGCACTACAGAGCTTCACTGTGGTAAATGCATACAGTGGTGTCAGTCAGATTTATTCCAGCAGCTCATCTCACAAAGGATAACCGCTGTGTACTATGAAGCAGCAGAAATTACAGCACCAATTCCAAAAACATTGGTTTGCTGTGTAAAATGTAAAAACAGAATGCAAGGATTTCCAAACCCTATAAACCCATAGTTTAGTCACATTAGAACATAACATCAGATGTTGAAACTGAGACATTTTAGCACTCAATAGAAAGTATTAGCTCATTTTGACTTTGAGGGCAGCAACACATCTCAAGAAAGTAGGGACAGGGCCATGTTTACCGTTCTATGGCATCCCCTCTTCTCTTAACAACAGTGTATAAACGTCTGGGAAGTGAGGAGATCAGCTGCTGGAGTGTTGGGACAGGAATGTTGTCCCATTCTGTCCTGATGTAGGATTCTAGCTGCTCACCAGTCCTGGGTTGTCTTTGCTGGATTTTTCATTTTATAATGCACCAAAGGTTTTCCATTGGTGAAACGTCTGGACTGCAAGCAGGAGTCTTCTAATGTGAAGCCATGCTGTTGTGATGGATGTGGTATGTGCTTCAGCACTGTCCCTTTCCTGAAAGAGACTTTGTGTGAATGTTGCTCTAAAACCTCTACATAATTTTCAGCATTGATAGTCCTTTTCGAGATGCGTAAGCTGCCCACGCCATAGGCAATGATGCAACCCCATACTATCAGAGATGCAAGCTTTTGAACCGTGTGCTGATAACAGGCTGGATGATCTGTCTCTTCTTTGGTCCACAGGACACTGTGTGCTTGGTGTCCAAATCAAATTTCAAATTTTGATTCACCAGACCACAGAACAGTTTTCCATGCTGCCTCAGTCCATTTTAAACTATCTTGATGCTTCTTGATGACTCTGATAAAGGCTACATGCTGCAACGCCAGTCTAATAAAGTTGTTCAACTGTTCAACATTTACAGGGATAAAAATAACAATTAGCATGGTTTTATACTTGCCTAAAGTTCTTGTGTGGAACTCAAGTTTGTCTCAGCTTTGGTGGTTTGGGTTGATTTTGGCCTTGTATGTTTGTGAAAAAAAAAAAAAATGTATTCTGCTACTTTTTATTAACCTGGCATGCCAGATGGATTTGTTTCACACATCCCTCTGGTAAACCTCCTATAGATGGCATTTGAGAAAGGGCGGAGCCTTTGAAAAAGAAAAACTCCAAGGGTGATTTGATGAACATTTGGTCCGTCACATCTTTACGGGCCAATCAGAGCAACTAAACATGATGTCGTAGCCGCTACCGAGGAGTAAACTCCATAGAGAACTGCATAACGTGAACCATGGCTGTAGACATGTCAGTACATGACTTTTGTCTTTTTGAAAAGAAAACAACTCACTGCTGTTCTTTGTCTTTCCTTTAATGAAGAAATGTTGTCAAGTTCTGATAAAACTGGTGCTTTAGCAGCATCCACACTTATCTCTTCAGCCATAATTGTACCGGCCTTTTCTCAGTGCTTGCTTACGTCATGACTCCGCTGGGCCTGAAAGTACTGCAACTCGGCACTGATTGGTCCTGTCACTTTCTAGCCGGGCCCAGACTGTTCAGATGGGAGCTTTGCAAGATGGATTCAACAGTGAGAAACACGGAAACAGGGAATCCATCTGCTTTGCAAGGTTAACTTTTTATTCTTTCAGTCAAATTTGCCACCATAGCGAACAGTGAAAGTACAGTGGTGGGTCATGAAAAGGGTCTTGGGAGGTTTTCGACTTGACCTTGAACCTTCAAAATCTCAGCTGTGTGTCCTTTAGTCAGAGTGGACTTCAGTTCAACATTTGAGATATTGCATTCACAAGCAAGGGATGACTATGAGACCCAGTCAGTTTGACATCAGTGGTCTAATTAATTCATCCTTGAGACATGCCATTCATGAATACGGTCCCAGTAAAGTATTCCTGATATATCCTGGCAATTACAAACAAAACGCTGTAACAACGTCTAACTTCATAAGTGCTGTAACATTGAAATTTCCTTCATTTTCAATAACTTTTGGCCAACGTAGCGCTATGGTCTGAAAACTCCTGGAAAGTTTAATTTATAGTAGTGACAGTGTCCTAAAAGAACTTTGTGGAGAAAGCACATGAAAGAAAAAAGTTTAGGTATGCAAATCTGACGGCAGAATCTGAACAGTGAGGACGGAGAGTTTGGGTTTGTCCAGAAGAAGAAAGGTCTAAAAGGTTCATAGCACAATCAACTCTCATTACTAGGAGAATTGGGAGTGCATGGACAGAGTTTGCAAAAGACAGTAAAGGAGATGTCAGACGAGGCAATTAAACCAAGTCAGTGGATTTGGATGAGGAGAAATGGAGCCAATTAGGAGCCATAGGAGAAAAACATCTATCCCCCCTTTTTTCATCTCTCCTCTCTTCTATCTTACCTCAGGAAAACGTTGGACTAAGGGGAGGAAGTGCACACAGCCAAACCCAGCAGGGGTTTCTTCCAACCACTGCAGCTTTGCCTTCCCTACTGTCCTTATGTTTCTTCTCTCTTCATTTTTCTCCTCCCTCATGAGAGTGAGAGACTGACATTAGAAGCCATATGGTGGGTAGACAGTATCAGCACTATCACTATCAGGAGCATGCATGTAGAGAGCCTGGGTCTGTTCAAAGTGGCAGGCTGTAAGGGTTGTGGTGGTCACTGGGGGCCATTTTATTTGTGGATTATGAGGAAAAAGCCAAGGAAACTAACCTACTGCTCTTATCACACTATGTTTGAATCAGCTATACTGGATGGTGAGGCCCATTCAGCTGCCCTGATGGCGTGAACTTTGGGACACATGGCATTTATCTGGCACCTTTGACTAAGATGCAGCATGGCAACTGCATGCATGTTACCATATATAGGGAGGGAATTTCTCCTCAGGATCTCTGATGTAAGTGAAGCCCCTGGCATCAGGTAATAGTTGGTACAATCTTGAGGGGTTGGGGGAGGCCTGGCTTTGTAACGGTTCAGCTTTCATACACTTGGCCCGGATTTGGGCGTCCTTCAGTTCTGAATGGACATCTTTGCTGTTCATTTAGCCGAACCACAGGAATTTGCCACCAGGGTAGTTCCTACTTGACCTCTCTCCAGTTGACCTTGTGTAGAAGTTAGTAAGACTCTGACCCTCTAGCTTATAGTCTTTTCAAAAGGCTGTTGACAACACAACCTCAGCTATGGTTAAACATAGACATTTCAGACTTGGTGTGGCAGCCATCAACCATACCTGTCACTGGTTTTAAAAGAGGTTTTTATTTGGGGTAGTGGGTGTTGAAATGGTGCCAAGGGATGTGATTTGATGCATCAGTTGTTCCACAGGGAGTCAAATAGATGTAGCTTCAGTCTTCAGTTTTGGTGGGTCATCAGGTCAGGTATGGGAGCATATGCCGGTTCAGCACTTTGCCATGTCAGCCTTGGTCTTGTACTGCTCTGGCATCCTGATGGCCATCCAGGCCTGTGCCCGTCCCATCTCTCCAGGTGCTCCCTCCAAGATGCACATGGTCACCCTTGCACCAGCCCATTGGGTCCTGGACACCCAGTATGTGGTGAGCTGGATTGTGCCAGGTGCCTGTAAAAGTGCAACTTCCATTCCAGTGTAAAGTTAACGGACCCTGCTCTTTCCAGCTCTCCTGAGCACGTTAGCACTAGACATACAGTCTTGCCAACAATACCCAAAAGCAAGAAGTTGTAACAAAGAAGTCGAGTTGATGCCTCTGGCCATCAGTCAACATCCAGGCCTCCGAAGTGTACAGTGAGACCGGGAGGTCCACAGACTGAAAGACTCTGACTTTTGTTGTTCAGATAACGAGAAAAACTCGCTGTCTTTCTCAGTGAAAGGCTAACAAGTTTAAACAGACTGAAGGACCTGGGTTCACTTTTATTTTTTTTATTGTACAAGATGCGCTGTCGCTTGTCCTCCTCATTGTTCAGCATGAGAGTTACATCAGTGGTTGATGCTCAACAGCTAGGTGTGTTCATGAAGCATTATTGCATTCACTTTTAGGGAGAATAAGGTTCTTTTCACACAGAGACAAAAATGATATATTTCCGTTTCATTTTGAAAAAGTTTTCCGTAAATACATGATTGTTTCAGGAAATGTCCGCATAAGCACGGACCTACTGATAAGGCTTCGGTGTATATTCCAACATCTGGAGTTTGCTCCTTTCGGTGGCAGTAAAGAAGCATCAGATTTTGCTGTAAAGGCCATAATAAGCTCAGTAGCTTCAGCAGCACGAACACAACCCTGTAATCCGCCATTGTTGTTTTGGGTCAACAGTGCATGAGGCGTAAGTCGGCTACGCCTATGTATGACGTAATCATTTCAAGAAAGATGCTGTCCACGAAACGGGACGAAACCGAGACGAAACGGTAAGCATTTCATTCAAAAACTTTTGTGTATACTCCTGAATTCGTCTCCATGTGGACGGGGTCTTAGTGAGGTTAAACTTTTGAGGACAGATGGGGATGTAATGGCAGGGAGATGTAGCCAACATGCAGCATACAGCCTGGTGAGAAAGATTTAATGGTGATAGCAGAGCTGTAACAATGACGCACTCAACACGTACCCAGTCTGACACAGCCATTGTTGAATTCTTGTCCTTTTCATTCAGGAAAACGAATCTACTGTTTCTACTAAATAATAAAGAGGCTGATGTCAAACTATGAAAAATAACCCTAGACTTTCAAGACACAAACCTCTGTGCCTTCCAGCACACATTTGGCCCTCTAGTCTTAATTATGCTACTGTAATTTTTAGCATGTTTACATCAGCGAAAAGTTGATTTATTCACTTCTATATCCTGACACGTTTTATTTAACAACCTATTAAACCACCTCAGACTAACGTCAATGAAATAGTAAAGGAGCGTTCCCATTCCACACGCTCAACCCGAGGTCAGCCAATTTGTTAAGTGTTGTGAGGCCCGGATTTCAGTTGAAAGGGTGATACAAATAGGAATTGATTGGCTCATTAATAAAAGTCAGATGACGGCGGCACAGCACATAGAGCTTATTTACTCTCCATAGCACCTGGGGAATAGCAGACATCTTGACCACCTTAAGCTCAGACAGCAGGACAAACAACCAGCAGAGACAAGGAACTGAATCTATGCTGCAGTGAATACGTGCATGCAATCGTTACACAGCCTGGAGGGAGAGTGCAAGTTTGAGACCCACATTCTGCAGTATGAATTTAACAAGACACCAAAATGAATCATCCAGGTTAAAGGTTTGCCTGCATTATCATTAATTTTTGGAGCGTTTCTGCGTGGGACGTTTAGTCAAAGATGAGAGATTCATGTTTAAACAGCATCATTGCATAGAGGAAGGACATTGACCCTTTGGTGATGAATGATAAAACCCCGACAATCAATGAAACCATTACTGATCTGACTGTTACGAGGGACCTGTCGGAGGAGAGGCCAGAAACAGATGGACTGTATGCATTTGGTAATGGTATGTGTGCTAACATGTTTCACCACTGAGTGCACTGACAGGAATGCAATAAGCTGCAGCCTCACGCTGCACATCTGCAGTTTCTTTTCATCTCTTTATAAAAACAAATGCCTCTAATGCCCTCTGAGCTGATTAGACTCTAAATGTGTATGTTCTTTCAGGCTGTTTCTTCAAATGAGACCAGATCAGATGTAAAGCCTTCATTTGCTTTAAATGACTTTCTACATTAGGGTGAAATGTGTCCTGTGTCCTTGGCAGCAGCTGTTTGAGTCCGCTCCTCTGGTCTGCATGTAAACATTTTATTTAGATATAGTGTTAGTTAACATTGGCAAAACGCTATCGATGTCCACCAAGGGCAGACGGGGTGACCTTCCTTTCTCCATCTGTAACACGCACACAGAGACACACAGGTCCATAATAATGACCGAGTTAGAGCTACATGGCTGTGTAAATTACACTGGAGAACATATATCACAATTTAGACTAATTATACAATCACATTTAAGGGCTTAGTTACATAACAATTAGGCCCCGCCCCATCAGACAGCGCCCACTGTTGTTGAGCTGAGGAGTGTTGTGTGACTTTAAAAGTCAATAAAGAAAAGTTAAGAGATATTATCCATTTAGGATTGAAATACAACCACAATTCCAAAAAAGGTGGGACACTATATAAGATGTAAATATAAATAGAATGCAACTATTGTAAAATCCTATAACCCCATATTTTATTCACAGTGAAACATAAACAACATATCAGATGATGAAACTGAAACATTTTATAATTTCATTAAAAATATTAGATAATTTTGATTTTGATTGCACATCTCAAAGAAGCAGGGATGGGGAAACAGGAGGCTAGAAAAGTAAGTGGTGCCACTGAATAACAGCTGCAGGGGTATTTTGCAACTTATTAAGTTAACTGGTAAAATGAGTTTAGAGAGACAGAGTGTATCAGAGGTAAAATTAGGCAGAGATTGACCGATCTGTGAAAAACTGCATCTAAAGTTTGTTGAACAATTTCAGAAACAATCCTCCTCAGTGTAAAACTGCAGACTTTATGAATCCCATCATCTACAGTGCATAATATAATCAAAAGATTCAGAAAATCTGCAGAAATCTCTTTGTACTGAAGGTCAATAGGCAATACTGCATTAAAGACAGGCAGAATTGTGTACTGGAAATCACTGCATGGGCTCAAGAACTCTCCCAGATATCATTGTCTGTCAACACAGTCCGTCCTGCCACACAAATGCACTAAGTTAAAGCTGTATAAAACAAAGAAGAAGCCTCATGTGAACACAATCCACAAATGCTGCTGTCTTCTCTGGGCCAAAGCTCATTTAAAATGGATTGAGGTAAAATGAAAAACTGTTCTGTGGTCAGATGAATCAAAAATTGAAATTTGTTGTGGAAACCAAGGACACAGTGTCCTGTGGACCAAAGAGGAGCCATCCAGCCTGTTGTCAGTTCACAAGCCTGCATCTGTGATAGTATGGGGTTGCATTAGTGCCTATGGCGTGGCAGCTTATACAGACTACATCCATTACAACAGCATGGCTTCATGGTAGAAGAGTCCAGGTGTTGAACTGGCATGCCTATCCAGATGTTTCACCAAAGGAAAACATTTGGCGCATCATAACATGAAAAATCAAGCAAAGAAGGCCCAGGACTGTTTGGGCGCAAGAATCCTACATCAGAAAAGAATGGGACAAAATTCCTCTCCCAAAACTCCAGCAAATGGTCTCCTCACTTCCCAGATGTTTACAGACTATTGATAAAAGAAGACAGGGATGCCCTGTCCCTACTTTTTTGACATGTGTTGCAGCCTTCAATTTCAAAATGAGCTAATATTTTTCATTTAATGGTAAAATGTCTCAGTTTCAACATCTGATATGTTGTTGATGTCAAATTTGGATTCATAGGGTTTGGAAATAGTTGCATTATGTTTTTTCTTACATTTTACACTGTGTTCCAACTTTTTTTAGAATTGGGGTTATAGAAGAAGTAAAAAATGAAAGCAAGACACTGGAAAGTGTAGCAGATAATGATACAAACATAATAGTAAATGACGATCACCATTAGTCAAGCCTAAACTACAGGGGAGGTGGAGACAGGGTTTAAGTCTTATTAGTCGCACGAGGTAGATCTAAAATGCCTACTGGTACCAGTAAGGCTAGTAGTAGTGGATGTTTTGGGTTTTACTAGTAGCAGTAAGCATCTTAAGCCTTGCTAGCACTACTCCTAAGGTCAAACACCCTTCTACCAGTACTAGTGGGCATTTTAGGCCTCACCTGCACTAACAGTAAGACTTTAGCCTTACTGGTTCAGGCCAGAGGGCTGTAAGTGTGTCATAAAGCCGACTTGGACAAACTTCTGCTTGAGCTGGTTGGACAGACATCTTACTAGATGCTGAATAACAGTCACTAGCAGATGTTTTTCCCCTACTGGTAGGATATTGTTGTGTACTACTGATAAAGAGTGTACCAGTAGAACTACCTGATGGTAGCTTTCCATAATGTGGTTGCTTGTGGCTTTCTGGGGGCAGTGCTTCGCTGATGAAGGTTAATCTTAATGCGGGGTGATGTGGATGTTCAATGAGCTGCTTTGACAATGCCCAGATACTACTTTCAGGTATTCCAGAGACCTAGAGATGTAAATTTGATCAAACTTGATTGACAAAGCTCTTTGAATTCATACCAGAGACAGCAGCACCCTCTGTGGCCTTTCATGACCCTATCGAACAGACAGATGATATCACTTTGTCCAAAATCCTCCTCCCCCATCCCCTGAGGTTTGGATAAGAGATGATCTTCATTTTAGTTAATTCAATTAAACTCACAGCCTGGGGGGATGGCTCCCTTCTGTCAAATATGGCAACCCTGCTTTAAAGGAAGCTGAGAGGCTACGGTTAAACACGGCTGCTGATTTTTATTTTTTTATGGCATTTTTTTCTGAATTTATCAGGAGGCAAACACTAAAACAGAAACAATCAATGTGGAGAAAAATAATGGGACAAGATGGTGATTACTATGCCGTGATTCTGGGTCAACAATATGAAAAAAGCCTAGACAAATCTATTTATTGGTTCCTGCCGGAGAAAATAAGTCACCAGACTAATCCTAATTGAGTGCACACGGCTTATCATTTATCATCAGACAATTACTGAATTGGATTGATCTTAATTCCCTCCGGTCTTCAGCAGGAGGGAAGAGAAGTCGTCCATTCATCAGATCCAAATGAGGATAGTGCAATTTTATTAATGTATTTAACCTGACAAGACAAATTAGTTTATTGCAGCAATTATTAGAAAGTAGAGCTGTACAGCATGTTTGTGTCTGTATGTGACAACGTTAAGGAAAGGTCATCAGAGAGTCGACGATCGATCAATACTTGGATTACTTGTTTACAGTTAAAGTCTGTTTCATGCAGGTCATTTTAAAAATGCATGAGGTGATGATTCACTAAACAAACATGTTGATGGATGTATTTCTTCTTATGACAGTGATTTGATGGTGTCCTATTTGGGAATGCCCCACACTGCATGAGAAGAAAAGGTCAAATCCTGTCAGAGTAAATATGATTAACCAACTATTTGATTAAACTGCCACTTTCCTACAGCTACATCTGAGCTAATAGCTACCGCAGCGGCCATTGGATACACCGGCTGACCCCACCTGCAAACCAATGCCAACTTTCCCATAATGAAAAATGTTTATTGTTGTTTTACTCTTTATTTCATACAGAAGAGTAGTCCACTTCTGATAAAACTGTTGCTGTGTTGTAGCTACATCTGAGCTAATCACCACACTGGAGGCAGCCATTGCAAACAGCTAGTAAAACCAACCATGAAGGGGCGGGACTTCTGCTATTGATGGAAGGCAAACCAGTCTAACTTACCTCTTTAAGGGTTTTAAAGGCTTTTTAACCTATTTTCTCAGTAAAACCCTGATTTAGCATTTCTTTGAAGAAACTCCATTTGTTTGCACAGAATGCTTTTACTTTGAATATTTTCTGGCACGCTTCCACTATAAGCTAATTCCAGTCCCTTGTAGGGGGTTATTGAGGTCAAACTGAAGAAACATGAAGAATGACGGGGCTGTGACAGCAGGTCTATCCATCCATTTTCCACACAGCTTATCCAGTTGGGGGTCATGGGGGGCTGGAGCCTATCCCAGTTGTCATTGGGCGAGAGGAAGGGCGCATCCTGAGCTGGTTGCCAGTCAATCGCAGGGCTGATATATAGAGAGAAAAAACAGGTACTCTCACACCTGCAGCCAATTTAGAATGATCAGTTGACCTAATGAGCATGTCTTTGGTGGTGGGAGGAAGCCAGAGTACCTGGAGAGAGCCCATGCATGGACAGGGAGAACATGCAAAGTCTGCACAGAAACCAGGGTCCTTCCTGCTGTGAGGCAACAATGCTAACCCCTGTGCTGCCATGCAGCGTGACAGCAAGTACAGTGCTTAACAAATTTATTAGACCACCTGTCATATTTGTCTCAGAGACCATCCAGCATCATGAAGTGCTTTAATGCGGACTCTTTCATTTTCACTGAACTCTCCATGTTATACCATTTTGAACAGGAATGAGGAATTTTAAACTGAATTCATCCAAATTTGAGCCGGCTCACTGAGCTTCTCTGAGAAGTCAGAAATGAATCAAGCATAACATTCAACCGCTAAAACTCATTTTTCTGTTCAGGAATGCAAGTAAATAACTATAATGTGACATATTAATCAAGAAATAATAATGTGCTTTACTATTTTTTCAGGTTTTTTTGTAAATCATTAAATTTGAAAATTCATGTATAACAATAATTATTATATTTTAGCATTAAAAATATGATTTGGGTTAAAGAGCTTCTACATATTGGTGTATTAACCATTGCAGAAACATAAAAAATGAGTTTGATAATTACCAATGCTGTTAATTTAGAGTAGCTGTGGCATAAACCTGACTTTGGTTAGGGTTAGGTGGTCTAATAAATTTGTTAAGCACTGTATATGCAGGCATCACGCAGACAACTCAGGCCTAGCATGAAAGCCACCCCGGCAGGAGCTGGAGTAGACACGTGTGGAACACATGTGCAGCAAAACACGCAGCCAGTCTGAAATGGGCTTTACAGTCACCTAAAAAGCTCCACTCAGCAGACTGTTGAAGGCGAGGATTAAGTTGACTTCAAGTGAAGCTTTTTTGGTTTAATTTAATTTGATTTATGCAGATATGAAGTCTATTTTTATACTGGGTAGTCACTTCAGTCCATAGAACCCCAACACAGTAGGTGGCAGTAATGCAGCTCAGTGCTGGATGTCACCTGCTGTAAAAGAAGAGGAAGTGCTCATGTATTTAAAACCCTTTTTCCTGACTGCCTCCTTCCTGCCTGACTTGGATTAGTTTGCTGAATACTTACTGGACTGCTCTACATGTTAAAGTAAGTCTGTTTTGCATCAATGCCTTTGACTCTACCTGAGCAGAGTCTGCTGTGTGAACAGAGACACCTGTGCAGTCTGAGTAGACTGACCCCATGCTGAAACCTGTGGTGTTATTCTTTTGGTTATTTTGGAGGCAGTGAGAGTTGTGAGAAAGACCCTGTCCTGTTTCCTCTTTATAAAGTTGGCGCTGTGAATGAGTTAGCAGACTGGACAGTTGTTCACTGCTTCTTGAGCTTCCTCCTATATTCACATGTTGTTTGAGGCTTGTTTGGCTGTGAGCCGTAGCTTTCTTGGATCCTTATTGTTATTCTGCTCTTGCTTCTATCTGTGGTTTGTTCTTCAGCTTGTTTTTGACACAGTATATGAATGTTTTATACTATTTTCACTTTGCATTAGTCTGCTGTTGTACTGGCTTTGATTTTTCCTAAGAGCAGAGCCTGTTTCTTCCTTACATTAAATTCCCCGTCTGCATCCATCTGCCACTGATAATCTAACTTTATTTTGCAGACTAAACTTTCTATGCAAACAGATCGTTCATCTCAGAGCCTCGAGGTTGTCAGGGGGAAAAATGACACTCTATTTAAAAAGCACTCTAATTTTTGCTTTTCTTTGTTGATCTAATTTTTACACATCATTTACTCTCCACTTTTGTCTCCAGTGCGTGGAAGAAAAGTCGGGACAGTTTATTTCAGTTATGCATGAAAAAATTTAAAGTATAGTAGATCATTTATATCTATTTGGTTTATTTTGCCTTGAAATAACATTATGTTTCCTCTGACTTCATCTGGCCATTGAACGACAGTTTAGAGTAAGAACCACAAACTTCTATTCCTATTGACCACTGAAATATTTAGACTACATGGAGAAATTATAACTGCATTGTTTTTTTATCTTCTGTATTTTATTTAAATCAGGGGTATTTATTCTATCAGTAAAAATCAAACGATACTGATACTCTTCTGATACCAGGTCAACAAAAATACAGGTGCACCTCAAAAATTAGAATATCATGAAATATCATGATTTTATATCAAGAAATAAAACTTCCATACATTCTGGATTCATCTCGTACAAAGTGAAATATTTCTCAGAATATATGAATATCACAAAACATCATAAAAAAGGATTTGTCAGAAATGTTGACTTTATGGAAAATTATGTTTTTGAACTCAGTAATTGGTTGGAACTTCTTTTACACAAATTACTGCATCTGTGATGTTGCATGGAGGCGATCATCCTGTGGCACTGCTGGGGCATTATAAAGCTCAGAAAGCAGCCTTCAGCTCGTCTGTATTGTTGAGTCTGGGGTCCCTCATGTTCCTCTTGACATTTCCCCAGAGAATCTCTACGGGGTTCAGGTCAGACCAGTTGGCTGGCCAATCAAGCACAGTACTACCATAGACAGCGAACCAGTTCCTGGTAGTTTTGGCTTCAGTGTGGGCAGGTGCCAAGCAAGGTTTTAATAGTTTGGGATTTTTCATTAGTTTTTATTTTTATTTAGTTTTTACCTTTTGTTGTAGATTTCAGTTTAACCTTTAATATTTTTTCCTGCTGGTTTCTTAGTTTAGTTTTGATTTTGAAGAAATACTTCGTTTTAGTTTAGTTTTGATTAGTTTTAGTGTTAGTTTAATTTTTTAAGCAATATGAGGCACCTGTCATGGGTCAGACCCAAAAGGGCTCTTCACTTTTCATTTTATTTATTCAATTTTTATGTTTGTATACAACTCAAGACCTAAAATTTACTATTGTGTGAAGTCAGACTACTTTACTCTCTCTGGGCCTGGGTGTTCGTGTCAGACAGTCTGCTGCTGCCAAAGATTAAAACTAAGGAGATTTTGTCTCCAATTTTATTTTATTTTAGTTAGTTTTGTCAGCACAGAATAGTAATAGCATAATTATCTTGGTGCCAAGTCCTGCTGGAAAAGAGAATCAGTATCTACATAAAGCAGATGGAGGAAGGAAGTGTTTTTAAAAAATCTCCTGGTAGACAGCTGACAGCGTGAACTCTGGACTTGATAAAAACCAGTGGACAACCACAGCAGATGACATTGGACCCCAAATTATCACTGACTGTGGAGACTGGAACCACTGGACTCCACAAACCTTGAATTCTGGGCCTCGTCTTCCTCCAGACTCTGGGACCATGAATTCTGGGCCTCATCTTCCTCCAGACTCTGGGGCCTTGATCTTCAAATGAAATGCAAAATTTTGTTTCATCTGAGAACAGGACTTTGGACAACAGAGCAACAGTCTTAGCCCAGGTGAGACACCTTTGACGTTGTCTGTGGTTCAAGATTGGCTCAAAACTAGGAACATGCCACTCCATTTCCTGGCCCCACGTGTGTGTGGTGGATCTTGATCCACTGACTCCAGCCTCTGTCCTTATAATATTTTGAGATAGTGGATTTTTAAATTTTCATGAGCTATAAGCTGTAATCATCAAGATTAAAAAAAAACAAAAAAAAAACCATTCAATACATTTCACTTTATATGAGATAAATCTAAAATATGCGTAGGTTTAACTTTTTGGACTCAGTCTAAAAGGGAAAAGTTAACTTTTTCTTGAGTTTACATGTGTCATTTGTATCATCTGGCACAGTGGCTTATTTCAGATATATGTCATGTATCACCATTCACATACAGAATATGCAAACATGATCCTCGGTCCACATTGTCCAGCCCTGCTTCTGAACCTGTGTTGGGCTACACTTCTTGCTAAACCAGCTATTTTTTTTTAGATGGGATCTACAGGAAAGAAGAGACTGAACTTAAACAATTTAAATATTATTCCATAGAATAAAGACAGAATTAGCAGATGAACTTGAGTTGCATTTGACTTTATGTCTGTTGGAGAGTCTATCTGAAACAATGCTGAAGAAAAGAGACTGAAAAAAGGTGCAGCTAAGCCTGTAATATTCTGGAGATTTCCTTTCTTATGAGGATCATATTGGCAAAGAAATGACGACAGAAAAAGAAGTGTGAAAGCATCCCTATATGTCCATTCCACCCTGATGCTCCTGTATTTTCTTGATATTTTCAGGCGTTTAGTGTCTTTAATGGTATTCATAACACCAGAGCAGCTTCAGTGGGATCGATATAAAAAGAGGGAACCACAGCGGAGGAAGGTGGGAGGCTGGAATTGAAAACCATTCAGACTCATGTTAAATAAAAAGTCCTTGACTCGCCTACAGAAGATTTCCTTTGAATACAAACTAACAGTCTTTGAGGAGAGGAGTGACGTGGGTTTACAGGAAGTTAGCAAACCCCCAACTATCACCCGTGACCAGGAAAGACCATTTATACAACATTTTATAAGAGAGGAGCTTATTTTTAATCTGCTACTTGAAATCAGCAATGTTTCCGGAGTTCAAGGAGACCGAAGTAAGCTCAGTAAACGGGGTTTTTCAGAATCACAACAGATCGGCGCCTTTATTGACCGTCCTTCAATAAAATAAAAGCTGTATGAAAAATCTGAAGTGTACCGGAGAGTCTAAATTATGTTATGCATTATAGTGAGGCTGACAGGACAACAAGCCAGCATGCTGTAGCTCTTAGCCAAGAGGTTTGAGACCCACCTGAGCTCCATAGCTTTGTTTGTATTTTGATCTAAGTGAGTTTAATATGGCAACCAGACTGGCTTCAAATACAATTTGAGTGACCTCTTAAGGCTCTTAAATGCTCTACATTTGAAATGCAAAGACAGAGCTTTTTGTCTGTATTTTGTGTTTATTTAGTCCGTTTTTAATTCATTCTCTCAAAGCTGGCAGATACTAACCCAAAGCTGCAACACCACAGGCAATAGTGGGGCATATTTGTCCCACTGAGGTGTTCCAGATCATCACAAATTTTCAGATTGGACAAAAATAACCTGAGTAAATGTAAAGTGCAGTTTTTAAATGTCGATTTCATTTATTAATTAGAAAAACATCCGAACCTACCTCACTCTATGTGGATAAAGTAAATGCCCCCTTGGTAAACCATGACTAAACTGAGATTAACCATATTTTCTGGAAAGCTGAGTTCAGTTTGACTATCCACACCCTCACACCTGATCACTGCCACACCTGCTGAGTCCAGAAATCCCATAAATAGAACCTGTCTGTCAAAGTGAAGTAGGCTTAAAGATCTCAGAAAGCAACACATCATGGCGCCATCTGAAATGCAAAAACAGATGAGAAACCCAGCCAGAAGTGAGTTCTACAGCTCTGGGACTCCAGCCAACCATGGTGAGAGCCATTACCCACAAATGAAGAAAACTTGTAGTAGTTTTGAACCTTTCCAGGAGAGGCTGGCCTTCCAAAATGTCTCCAAGAGTGCATAGACGACTCATCCAGGAGGTCACATAAGAACCAAGAGTTCAGGTCAGTGTTCACATTTCAAGGCCTTTCTCACATTGACACAAACTTTTTAATGGGCCCCAAGACTTTTAAGAAAGTATTCTGTGAACTGATGAGACAGAAGCTAAACTTTTTAGAAGTCTGGCATCTGACACAGTTTTCCATAAAAAGAACATCATAGCAACAGTCAAACATGGCGGTAGTGTGATGGTCTAGAGCTGCTTTGCTGCTCCAGGAGCTGGACCACTTGCTGTGATTGGTGAAACAATAAGTTCTGCTCTCTATGAGAAAATCCTGAAGGAGAATTTCCAACAATAATCAGAAACAAACAAACAAGTCCACCTCTGAATGGTTTAAAAAACACAAATGAACATTTTGGAGCGGCCTCATCAAAGTCTGGTCTTAAATCTGATTGAGATGCTGTAGCATGACCTTAAACGGGCCGTTCAAGCTGGAAAACCCTCACATGTGTCTGAGTTAGGGCCAATCCCATTTCTACCCCTTAGCTCTTACCTTAGTCCTTCCCCTTGGTTTCGCGTGTTCATGTCAGGTGAAGGTGTGTCCCAATGCTCTTTTGAATCGAGGGCTAGAGCTGAGGGCTGAGGGCTACATAGCCCTTGAAACAAAGATTTTTTAGAACTACACTTGAAACCAAGGGGTATGATGAATTTCCCACCATACACTGTGTTCAATTACTAAATGGCACAACAGACACTGAAGGGGGAACGTAAATGTAAAAATATTTACAGCGTAATGATGATAGAAAATACAAGAGTTGTGTTTTCTCATATATTCAATATGTAGCCTCTAGGGTTGGGAGTTTATTGTATTTTTGGTACGTACACATGTAAACGAGGGCTATAAACTGTGAAAATAAATAGAAAAGATCAACACAGAGATCCATAGAGATGGTCGAAGCTTTATTGTCACCTCTGATGTTTATCGGCAGTGTGTGATGATAGACAGCAATGAAGTGGCGCCCAATTTCTTAAGGGAAGGTTTTTATCCCTACCCTTTACCACTCTGTTTCAAGGAACAAGGAGAATGGATAGACGAAAGGGAAGGGCTAAGAGGTAGTAATGGGATTGGCCCTTTTAGAACTACACTTGAAACCAAGGAGTATGATGAATACCACGCATTTGCAAAATGGCACAACAGACAACGAAGGAGATGTGCAAATCTAAATATTGTCAGCATTTATAAATGATTATAGAAAATACAACAGTTGTGTTTTCTCTGTCTTTAGCTGCTAGGGATGGGAGTTGATTGTATTTTTAGTATGTACGCATGTAAACCAGGGTTATTAACTGTATAAATATATGGAGACGATCAACACGGCAATGTGTGATGATGAACAGAAATCAAGTAGGGTCTCATTTCTTAAGGAAAGGTTTTCACAGCTACCGCTCTGAAATGGGACTGGCCCTTATCAATACTTCAGTGATACCAAAATTCCTCCACAGTGAATTGAAAGACTCATTGGCAGTTATTACAAACGCTTGCTTGCAGTTGTTTCCACCAAGGATGGAACAACCAGTTATTAGGTTTACTGGGTAATTACTTTTCACACAGGGCCAGGTAGTTCTGTATGTGGGCACTGACTGATGGTTCTACGGTTGAGTTGCACTGATCCGTCTTAAAGGAAGCTAAAATGAGCCTTCAGCTGACTGCACTCAAGCTTCATCTGGTACTTTCCATTTACTCTTCAATTATCTGATTATTTGAATTTTGCAACTGGGTTCAAACTCTCTGGCAGCCCTAAAATCATTTTCTTCTCTAATTTGTTTTTAATACTTAAAGTTTGACCCCAAAGTCAGTTTTTTTAAGTTTCACAGTTAAAAGTTTGCCCGAACTTTAAAATTTACCAAAGTTAATTGGCCTAAATTATTTAATTTCCCCCTTAGGATCATGTTTATTCAGGGGCAGGATCAGATGCGTTTATGTGAAGTTACTTTTTACTTTAAATCAGTAATTGAAGTTGACAGATCCTGATTTTGTGGCTAATGAGAGCAGATGTCCAATGCCAATCTTGATTGCTCTGTAATTTCCAGAACGTTCCACATAAATTAGACATTGGTCATGGATGCTGGATTGGATAATGGATAACAACCTGATACTGAATTCTCTGAGGCAGATTTTTTCTTTCCCTTTAGCTCTGTTCACTTCATTTTATTTTATTTACTACAATCAAACTTAAACTGGCACATTGAGATTTTTAGATTTTCAGATTTTTAACTACAATCACTTGGTGATACCTCTACAAAAACAACCACAGATACTAAACTCTTCCCAGTGTTAGAATGATTCTCCTTGCCTCAGTTTAAACAAATGAAGATATGACAGAAATTAGCCAAACAACTGGAGGAGTCGCTGAGTTCATTAAAGTTCTGCCCAATAAATCCCTCTCAGCAAAATGAACTCTATACAAATGAACACAGAGCAAACAAATAATAATCCAAACCACGCTCACAAAGAAAGAATGCTACCAAAGCAGAATAAAAGTACAAGTTTTCAGCTAATTTAATGCTCATAAAGAGGAGTTTAAATTAAAGTTGGAGCTCATATCTCTGTGCTGCAGTCTGAGGAGAGAAGCAGAAGTGTTGTGTGGTTGTTCTCTTCTTACTGGAGCCAAAATAAACATCCTGGTCTGTGGAGAAATGGAAATAGAAGGATGGTATTTGTGTCTGTTTGCCCTTGTCAGAGATATAGATATCATTGTGATCACCAGACTGATGGAACACAACTGTCTGTGTTATAAATCTTTTATCTGACCCTTTAAGGTCAGTTTTAGTCAACCTTAGCTCATGTTAAATATATAACACCTGTACAGTATAGAAACAGCAGAAGTGAGTTTTCTCCCAATTTGGACCAGAGCCACCTTAACATCAGAAGGAGCCAGTTTCTGGTGGTTCAGGTTTCTGATTAGGGATGCCTCTGGTCTTCTCCCTTTGGAGGTCTCCCAGGTATTTGCAACTGGGATGAGACCCCCAAAATAAACCCAGAACTAGGAGGAATTAGATATCTCTCTTTTGGCTTGGGGACGCCTCAGGATCAGTCAGGAGTGAGAAAGTTTCACTGTAGAGAAGGACGTCTGGGTCAGCCTGTGCAGCCCGCTGCCACCAAGACCTGGTCTGGGGAAGGGACGGAGGGAGGGAGGGCCGGATGGATGGAATAGTTTTCAAAGACCCTTCCTGTGCAGGTTGCTCCAACATTACAGTACAAAATGAGAGGAACACAACAGAGCATCAAACATGAGTGAAACTGAAAAAACAAAGTATATTCCAAAGTATTTCATGGTAAATTCAGAGGAACTGTGACAGAGAGTTAGAAGGGTGCAGCCATATTTTTTGACTGGGATGTCCCAGCTGTGGCCTGAAGTGTAGACACTAGAGCCTGACCAATGTGGATTTTTAGGGGCTGATGCCAATACAAACATTAGGGGGAAAAAAGTTCAGATAACTGATATATCACAGTAAACTTAGTACTCTTAAAAATTATTGATATTTTTTCTGTACGTGTCTTAATAAGGTAATAATACTAATGAGGAGTCTGATATATTGCCAACCCCATTCACATGCACCAGAGGGTCAAAATATTAGGTATACCTCTTACAACAACAGCAACTAGCAACATGTCTCTGACTTTTCAACATAACAAAAAGGCACAAAAAGGCCCTGGCTGATACTGGGGAAACGAACCAGGGGCCTTGTTGCAGCAGAGCTAACCCCTGTGCAGCCGTGCACCCTGCCAACAACACAGCCCGAAAAATGGATTCAAGTGTAACCTGCAGTTTCCGCATACTTCGCCTGTGCCACGATCCACTTGAAAAAAAAAGCCCCCTTTCTAGTCAATCTGATCAATTCCACAACATGCGCTCCAGTCTGTCTCCTTTGATACCAGAAGTTCCACTGCACTTTAGTTATGTTATTTGTTATGCTATTTACAGTGACTGCCAAAACACATCTATCCACGTAAAGCAGACCGATCCAGTCCGTCAGAAAAAAGTGCAGTATCAGGTCAACTTCATGATACAACATAATGCATGGATTCTATTCACCACTGATGAAGAAAAGTGAACTTTTGAGGTGGAAAACAACAGAATATACATGAAAAATTAAACCTTTTGAAATCCTAATTTTCTTACCCATGGTGAAAGCAATAAAATCGTGGAATAATGTCAAAATTACCAACATATCAACCCCAGAAATGCAAAATAATTGTAGTTTAAAACTCTTCCTGTGTGCACTTGTAGTTTTCCTGTGATTTGGTGATCTCAAATCTCCAGGGTTGTGCTAAGCTGTTCAGCGCTCCAGGGACGCTTTCAGTAGATGTGATCAAAACAAAGCGCAATGCACCTGTACCGCGACACAGGTGGAGTATGTGGTTTTTGGGGGTAAGTCCCACCTTTTACATGACACAAAGTCAATCCAAATACTTGTTTTGGTGTAGCCTATCAGATTTACGGGGAGGTCTTTGCCATGGCTGCCTCCTGCCACCTCCCTGGATATACCCACAGTGATTGGGTAGATACAGTGTCGTGATTGAGCCCATGTTGTATTTGTGGACTATGTTTGAAGGGCCCTTTGAAATCAGACAGCTTTCACTGAATGCAGACCCTGAACTGAGACACAGCCAGAGTCCTCAGATGGAAGTCCAACAGAAGTATTTTTGAGTGCAGGTTTGTTTTGGTCTCTTTGAGATTGTGAAATGTGTAAAAATTCAGGGATGGCTGCAAGGCCGATCTCATCGAGTCTCTGAGGAGCTCAGAAAGGTTCTTAAAAGTTTGACGGCGTCATGTTCAAACAAACCTACACCGTGTTTCTGTGTGGACTAACCTTGTGCTGACAGCTGAATGAAGCTGTGTGGGATTTATCTCTGAGCTTCAGTCCATAAATAATGGTCACGCTGAGGCTCCATGATAACCATCAAATGTCCCAGGAAATGGTTGAAGAATTAAAATGATTGATTCATAAATTACCAAAGCAGATTGTGAAGATGTCATCTGGCAGTGATTGCACGAAAGCAGAGCGTCAGGAAGACGGAGCTTATTATGGGACATAAGGACAAAAAGAAAGCAGGACAGAAAAGAGACGAGGAAAGAAAATTAAGAAACAAAGATGTTAAAGTCTGATGACTTTCAGACGAGAGCATGCCCCCTTTCCCCTGCTTCAGATAGGAAATTGTCTGGGTGATTTATTGAAGCATTGATTATTACTTTTAATTAACTTGTATGAAGTTGGTTTGTGTGGAGACCTGTGATTTGGACAAGATCCTGGAAAGAGGAAGAGATTAATGTGTCTTTGGATGACGTAAAAGCAGAGTTATGAAGCTTACAAAACCAAAGAGCAGTGGCTCCTGAATGAGTCAACGCTGCTGAATGAAACCAGTGAAGTCTGAAGTGAAAATTATAAGCTCTACAGTAGAAGATGAGGTTTTATTCTTTCTTTGATAGTCACATGTGTCTGGAAATGGGAAATTGAAGGTCAGAGAGAAGCAGTCAGCACTTTGAGACAATAGTACCGGTGAGATAATGACTGAAGCTCTAAGGGGGGAAGAGGTGTGGGAATATGGGACGAACCCCGCGACAGAAATGATTTAAAGACATCTAAAAAAGGCAAATTGGAGGTCTTGAAACAATTGATTCCTTCTAGGCACAAAGAAGGAGTACGAGGAGCGCTGCTGTGGATGACTGCACTCTGAAAGGTTACAAAGAGGTTTGTGATAAGGAGAGTTCACACCGAGCATGAGGAAGAAAGAAGCGGTGGAAAGGGTTCGAGGCGAGACCACGTTTGCCCCTTTCACTTCTGTTGGATGTGAGGTATTCACAAGGGATTATGGGATACAAAAAAGCCTGTGTGGAAAGGTTGAAAAATTCAAGGTATATCAATTTGGCTGGATAGAAAGGCTATATAGATGTTGTGGTGAAATATCAGCTAGCACTGTATGAGATAATTGTTTGTAATGGACAGCCAAATTGCAAAGTTATGTGCTCAGATTGATGTGACCTGAGTATTCACACTGTATGAGTTAAAATGTTACATAAAATGATAAGTAATTCTGCATGTATATTTTGGTATCAAGACTAACTACCATCCCACAAAATATGAAATAAGCCAATGTGGCCTTTTGTTCATTTGGTCAATCTGCGATGCATTCAGGAAGTATTCAGACCCTTTTCACCTTTTTAGTTTTTTTAAGTCACAGCCTGATGCTACAGTCAAAAATTTTCATTTTAATTCTCATTAATCTACAGTCAAAACCCTATAATAACAAAGAAAAAACAGAATTGTAAAAATTTTTGCAATTTAAAAAAAAAATGAAAATCTTTATTGAGACCTTTTGCAACAACACTTGAAATTTAGCGTAGGCTCCTCCCATTACTCTCCATTGTTCCTGAGATGTTTCTGCACCTTGTTTAGAGTCCACCTGTGGTAAATTAAACTGATTGGACATGATGTGGAAAGGCACACACCTCTTTTGAAGGCCTCACAGCCCAATTGAGCAATCAGGGGAGATGGGTCTTAGTAAGGCAGGTGACCCAGAACCTGATGGTCCGGAGGTCGTGTGTGGAGATGGGACAAAGTTCCATCACTGCAGCCCTCCACTGATCTGGGCTTTTTAGTTGAGTGGCTGAACTGAAGCTTCTCCTCAGTGCAAGACACGTGAAAGTCTGCTTGGAGTTTGCAGAAACTCCATGTGAAAACCAAGCAGGCTTTTATGTGTTTTGCACTGAAGAGAGGCTTCTGTCTAGCCACTCTGCCATCAGGCCCAGATCATGAAGGGCTGCAGTGATGTTTGTCCTTCTGGAACTTTGTCCCATCTCCACACAGGATCTTTACAGCTCAGTCAGAGTGACAATCAGGTTCTTGGCCAACTTTCTTACTAACCTGCAATTTCCACATAGGACGACTGCGCTGCGCACTGAAGCGCCGTGAGTTTGGTCCGACCAAAGGCGAACGACCTCGCCCACTGGAAGCGTATCTAGAGTACTGCAGCGTGGCATGCAGTCCTGACCATCAGGCAGAGATCAGGGGAGAACTGCGAGTGACGTAGCCGCTATCGAGCTGTGCGTGCGCAGCGACCGAGGAATAAAGCAAAACATGGCGACTAAAGACATGTACGTAAGTACTTGACTTTTGTCATTTTTGAAAAGAAAATAACTCACTGCTGTTCTTAGTTCTTCTTTTAATGAAGAAATGTCATCAAGTTCTGATAAAACTAGCACTTCAGCAGCATCCATGCTCTTCCACCATTTGCACCAGCTCTTGCTGCTGCTTGTTTACGTCACGACTCCGCTTCGACTAAAAGTACTGCCCCTCTTCGCTGATTGGTCCTGTTACTTTCTAACCGGGCCCAGACAGTTCCGATGGGAGCTTTGCAAGATGGATTCGCCCGTGAGAAACACGGAAATGGGCGTATTCATCTGCTTTGCAAGGTTAATCCATTCCTGTATTAGTCCATGATATTTTTGCTTCCACCATTGGGTGAGTACATTAGGAAGTTAAAAGGTTATTGTTTGCTTACAGGATCTGTGGTTTTATGTAAAATTCTTTGGCTAAATGCCCTAAAAAGTTAACTTTTCCTCTTCAATGGCGCTGTTGTAGCTTTGTGACCCACTAACCTCTCAGTGACCCTTTGCTCTCGCTGCATGATGTGACGTAATGTTGTTATAGTGATGATTTACAATCAGGAGTCCATGCTTTGTGTTGTATTTTGAATGAACCGGATATTCTATGCTTGTGACTTCCTTTTTTGGAGCTTTCTGATCGATTGGTATTGACGCGGTTTGGCAGCAGCCGGCGCTGACAACAGACCTGCAGCTTATCTCAAAGGAAACAGAGCGAAGTGGCGCTGTAGGGATGCGCTGCTGCTGGTCTGGAGCACTGGCTGTGGAAATGCTCTGGTAGACTAGAGAGGGAGCAGTTTGCTCCGCAGTACGATTCATTGGTGGATCGTGCTGCAGTCGCTGTATGTGGAAATTGGAGGTAAGGCCCTTCACCTGAGAGTGCCTAGTGTTGCTAGGTGACCAGCTCTTTCATGAGTCTTGGTTTTGCCAAACTTTTCCCATTTGAAAATTATGGAGGCCACTGTGCTCTTGTGATGGTAGTGAGTGAGCGAGTGAGAAGGAAGCTGGAGCTGCGCTGGATAATCAATCAACATTTTAATGACTTGGACTGAGGTGAAGACATTCAAAAAATAATAAGGCACAAATGTTTCAGTTTCGGTGTGCAAACATTAACACAACACGAGATAGTTTTACATTTTTGTTGGGAAGAAGCAACACAATGTGCAAAGGTCTTTAGGTCTGTCAGCAGTTAGCTTGAGGCTTCATTAATCTGTGTCTTCTGCTGTTTCTCTGTGAGCGTTATACATTTTTTCTACTTTCCAGACATAAAAGCAGCCTCAGAATGTTTTTATTTTTTCTTTGAAGACTTGCAGTAGCACAATGCCTTTACATTTTGATGGCCTTTCTTTATGCAGAAATCACCTCTTGCCCCCCATCTGGAGTTCTCTGCTGTGGTGTGACGTCATCTGCAAAGAACCTTTTAGTGCATTTCTCCTTCTCTGTGCTGCATCATGGTCTGTTATCTCCATTCAGTGTTTTTAAAGGCTAATGAAGGTGACTGAGGCTCCATGTTTATCTAAATATTAAATACCGTGAATGTGTCTGGGGGGTTGCGGTTAATTGACTTGACTTTAATCAGGTAATTACCAGCAACTTTGAGTTTATAACTTGGCTTGTCCACAAACTGATTTGTCCTACAATCAAACACCAGGTTGAAGCAGCCATTCTTTCTTAATTGCGCTGTCAGGCATGTGAAGTACATTCAGTGTGAGCTGAAGCATATCTCTAATCGTGGTGTATGATGATAATCAGTGAGAGGGAAAGCAAAAGGGGAGAATCCCCTACTCGCCCCACAGCATGTTTTGTTGTGTTTGCTTCAAATGTGCAAATAATCCAAACCAAACACTGAAAAACACTCTCATACCAAAGCATACCAACTTTTCCTTGCAGCTGGAGGTCACAGCTTTTTCCTGCCAGTGTTTCTCTCATTCATATCTCTATGAGAGGAAGGGTAGGACCATCATCTGACATGCCTGTTGTTGCCATGGTGACCTCAGACTCAGCCTGCTGTTTATGCAGCCCCGGTCAGGAAGAAAAGGTCTGTTATTTGAAATCAGCTGCATCTCTGCTTCTAAGGTTGCAGGAGTTTGTGGTTCTAAGACCAAAATTTGTAAATTTTGAACTTTTTGGATACTAGGAGCAACAGCTCAAGCAAGTTTGACTTTAAAATCAGTTATGAGACTCAAAAAAATTATACTAAAAATGGGCTCAACTTGCACATGGTCACCCTTAGGGTAATCATTTACAGTGCATTCAGAGTGTATTCAGACCCCCTTCAGTTTTTTTTTTCAGTTTCTGTATGCTGCATTACCCCATCATGACAAAGTGAAAAAAGAATTTTACTATTTTTGTTGCAAGTTTCTGAAAAATAAAACCCTGAAATATCACTTTACTTACATTAGTATTAAGACCTTTCACTCAGTGCATTAAAGCACCTTTTAAATCAATCACAGCCTCTAGTCTTTTCAAATATGACTTAATAAGCTTAGCACACTTGCTGCCATTCGTCTTTGCAAATCCTCTCAAGCTCAGTCAGGCTGGATGTGGACCATCCACTCTAGGACATTCACAGAATTGTCTTGGCTGTGTGCTTAGGGTCATTGTCACGTTTGGAGGTGAACCCATGGTCCAGTCTGAGGTCCTGAGCGATGTAGAACAGGTTTTCATTGAGGATATCTCTGTACGTTGCTCCATTCAGCTCTCCCTCGACCCCGACCAGTCTCCTAGTGCCTGTGGCTTAGAAGCATCCCCACAGCATGATGCTGCCACCACCATACTTCACTGTTGGGATGGTACTGGGCATGTGATTTGTGGTGCCTGGTTTCCTCCGGACATAATGTGAATAATTGAGACAAAATGGTTCAATCTTGGTTTTGTCAATCCAGGGAATCTTGTTTCTCACACTCTAAGAGTCCTTCAGGAGCTTTTTTGCAAACTCCAAGCAGGATTTCATGTCGCTGGCTGTAGGGAAATGAGAATAAAACTGAACTTTTTGGGCTGTAGTATCAGGCTGCAACATAACACAACTGTAAAAATGGGGAAGGGGGTCTGAATACTTTCATTATTTTGCAGGATTTTGCCAGAAACCAGCAACCAATGAGCAGCAGAAATGTGGTCCAGAGAGTCTTGTGTCCTCCTGCTGTGAATGAATTTCCTTTGAGGACACAGTCATCATTGCACCAACCCAGATCCCCGTTTTCTTTTCTCCTTACCTCCAGAGTCGTAGATACAAACAACAAGGACAATGTCCCATAAATTGTGGGAGAATGAGCAGGATGATTTCTAATGAGCGAGCGACTCGCTAGCTTGTGAGCATTTCCGCCTACAATGACAAGAGAGTGGCGATGTCGGAGGAGATGCTGCATGATTTGTTTGGCTCTTATGGTCTTTACTGTGACGCTGATTTAAGACACAAAGTCAAAGGAAAGGCAGGGTGGGAGCCGTTAGACTCATCCGTGCGAGTAGGAAATGTTCTACTGGAGATAAAAAGCTTTAAAAATCTGTTTTTTATAAACAAACAGGGATGAGAGGCAAAGAGAGGGACAGAAATAGGAAAAGTGGTGAGTTAAGAGTTCAATTAGAGGCTAAGCTAGCTTACTTACATGAGTGTAGTCATGGATAAACACAAACCACACAAACAGTTCTGTGGTTGAATTCACCAGAATAACACGGTTATGGAAATAAGACTTCCTTTTCTACCTGAAAACAAAGCTTGGGCTCTGATGAGACCGAAATAGTGGAACAAATCTTGCAGCATGTGCTTTGAGTTGTTGGTTTGCCTCTGTTTTTAAAATAATAATTTAAATGAATAAAAAAATGGCAACCTTATTGATAATCAGTGTAGGAATGCTACACGCCAGGACGCCTATAAGGGGGGATAAAGAGGGGAGTTTTCTGGGGGCCAGCCAAATGTGGGGCCAATAGAGGTTTTATTTATTTATGCTGTTGCAAAATATAGCCCTTTCAAAATGTAAACTTTTTTTCTGAAAACAGATTTACCTTTTTTTTGCTAATGCTACCACTGTAGATAGGCACATTGACTAAACCACAGCTAAGCCATGATCTGCACAAACATCAGGGTGCCAGAGTATAAAGTAGCGAAACTGAAATTATTTAAACCGAAAATCCTGAATTCATTGAAAGAGAAAATATGGCAAAAGTTGGCAAAATTGGTTAAAAGTGGAAAAAAATTGGTGGAAAATGGTAAAGAGTGGAAAAGATGGTTGATAGGGATAATATTAGGTGGAAAATGGTTATAGATTGGAAAGGTGGGTTAAAAAGGCTAAAATTGGTGGAAAAAATGGTAACAGAGTGGCAAAATTGGGCTAAAGATTGAAAGAACTAGTAGAAAAAAATGGTTCCAGATTGGCCAGAATGGGTTATAGGGATAAAAACTTGGTAGAAAAATGGCTACAAAGGCAAAAATGAGTTAACTGTTGTAAAAGTTGGTGGAAAAGTGGTTGCAGGGTGGCAAAAATGGGCTATAGGAATAAAAATTAGTGGGAAAAAAATGGGAACAGAATGGAAAAAATAGGTAGAATTTGTAAAAATTAGAGGAAAGAATGGTTGCAGAGTGGCAAAAATTGGTTAAACGTGGTTAAAAATGTCTGAAAAAATGGTAAAAGAGGCAAAGTTGGTTAAAAGTGGTAAAAAAAAATTGTTGGAAAATGGTTACAAAGTGGCAAAAATGGGTTAAAAGTGGCATAAATGGGTAAAAGGGGGCAAAAATAGGATCAAAGCTGCAAAAATGGGTGTAGAAAGGCAAAAAGAAGGCTATAATAGAGGAAAACTGTTAAAAAAAAGTTGTTAAAGGGGGCAAAAATAGGATCAAAGCTGCAAAAATGGGTTAAGAAAGGCAAAAAGAAGGCTATAATAGAGGAAAACTGTTAAAAAAAAGTTGTTAAAGGGGGCAAAAATTGGAAAAAGGGGGAGAAACAGTGATGTAAAGGGGTTAAAAAGTTGCAAGAAACAGTAATTTGATCATCAGAACCCAATTTTGACACACTTATCAGCTCCAAAATTAAGGAACTGTTAGGTTAGCATCGATGCTACTGATCCAACACTCATGCATTGACGTCATCAATAAATCAGAACTTGGGAGGGTCCATTCTCTGTTTTTCAGGGGACCACCCAATGCTGCAGGCAGGCTTGGCTACATGGATATTAAAATGTACTTCTATTCAGTGCACTGATGAGCCTGAAGTGAGCGTACTGTAAAAACGTGTGAAGGAGGTTCTCCTGCCCGGTTTGCTCTTTACAGAAGTTTTAATCAGTGAAGAACTGATTGTCTGCAGGCTGTGGGTCAAATCATCACAATCCAACACAAATGTAGATGCATCTGTGAGTCACTGAGAATTATCCAGGCATTGTAGTCATTAGGATAAGAATGGAAACTGAGCAAAGAGCTCACCAATTACCTTAGCCTCAAGTTCAAGGGTTGGACTATAAATCTCTGCTGGATTAATGGTTTGTGAAGGTGTGAGCTAATTACTGAGCCTGTTGTAGAATCTGGAGACCTCAGGTCTCATCTATAATAGGAGGATACACACAAAGCTGGGTTTTAAACAGCAGATTTGTAAAAAAAAACAACATTGGTCCAATTAGCCTGTTTATCTGGTGCATTAACAGGGATGTATATCTGTTTAAGCCTTTGCATACCAAGTGGTTATCATTAATGCTTTAAGTGGATGCATACTGGGAATGTTTTTAATATCCAGTAGCTCAGACTGCATACAGAGTTACCCTGGGATGTCTTTATCCCAATCGGGATGGCTGCTACAGATATCATGATTTTATTTGTGTCCATCCAGCGGTGCTCAGGATGATGGGAATTGTGTCTCTTTCCAGAGATCAGGATTATTCGGCTCAGCTCAGTTAAAGGGCCCATAGAGCGAGCTCGACCACGTACACGACAACTCTTACCATCTTAAACAGAGTTGTCATTCAGTCTAGCCAGTACCCTGCAAGATTTATTTAATCAAAGTTTATCACCATGTGCTTTGGAGCATGTTTATGCTAAAATGAGGGAGAAAAGCTGTTAAAGGGCACCACTAGTCTCTTAGCTTGTGGCTCATTTGCCACCATTCATTCTTAATGCCAGCAGCTTCTCTGCACACAACATGGAGGGATACTAAGCCAGTTTGATGCATGTTTGGTGGATGTCTTCCCACACGCTTTTATTTTGAAAGCTGTCCTGTCAAAATAAAAGCAAAATGCCCTAAAAATCATCTTGAAAAAAACATCTGAAACTGTCCCTGTTTATTGACTGCAGGAGAAACATACTGTTGAACAAGCACCATGAAAGCACATATCGTTTGTAGCACATGGTGTACATCCATTTAGTTAAAAAGAAAAAATAAATAGGTAAGAAATATGTTAACTCACTGACATGAGGAATAAGGAGAATGAAACCGGAGGCTCTCAGCAGTGGTGTGCAGGCTTTTGATTTCTTAGGAAGTACTGTGACAGCAGGGTTTGTTTATAACTCTAGCAGATGTTTCAACAGAGGCAATGCTCAAAGCCATAATGGCATGCAAACCCAAAACCAAAAATAACAAAAGAATAAACACACAGCTTTCTCAAGACAAAAAAACTTTACTGACAAATACACAATATCTCATTAGGTGTTTGATTTGTTGAACAATAGTAGCATGCGTCACTGGCTGCTTTCACTGTCCAGTTTTTGGATGATTTAATACAGAGGAGACATCAATTTACCACACGTTGGAGCACATTTGTATTTATTTTAAAAGAAAAGAACAGCTAGTAGACGTGCTGAGACTACTTTGCACATATTAAAATGCTTTTATTCTGGTTTAAGTCCTGATGCATACACATCTTAGTCGGATCCCTTTATTCAGGGTCCACAGAAATAGTGAAGCTGAAATCATCAACTGGAATAATTTTCATGGTAGTTTTGCACATGTGAACATAGCTAGTGAGGCCATGGTACATCCAAGAGCTTAGGTCAGGCCCATGGACCTTCTAAAAGCCCATGCATGTCCGCTCTAAGCACATACCATCCCATTAACTGTATACATGGGCATAATGGCGATTTATACCTGGACAGTTTTTAGTAAGCAGCGATATGAGAGTTTGAGCTCTTTAATGATGAAAATCTATTCAGAAAAGATCATAATGAGCATAACCAGGAAGCATGCACCCCAGACCTAACCTATTTATTGTTTATTTAAAAAAAAGCAGTGAGGATGAGGAGCAGACGTGGAAACATCAGGGTTATGAATGCACCAGGCTTTATGGAGATCATCAGTCTGTTAACAGCTACAGACTGCTCCTCATCCACGCCACTGGTTGCTTGATCAGTTGCACCCTCAATGGTCCCCCACTGCACTATTTCACTGTGTACTCACAGAGTGGACCGGGCTGGCTTTGCCACTTTTTAACAGCTTTTCTCCCTCACTATGTCAAATACATGCTTAACAAAACCGTGACTGAACGGCTAGTAAATAACCATAACGCTTCAAACTAGGTCCACCTCATTGGGGTTGGGAAATGAACAGGTCCAGGTTGGAATTTGTAGTTGGAATTTGTGCAGTAGGTCTGCACCAAGGTAAGTTGTTCTGAAGTTATCCAAAGGAAATTTGAAAAACCAAACTCTAGAATAAAATAAAATTATATGGCGATGTCTGACAGGATGTCTTTGTCTTCCCACCAGCACAACCTGGCCGTGGCTCATTGGCTTATTCTTTTAAAGACGGGCTCAATAGGGTTAGTACTTAGGCCTTGTCTACCAGCCGAGTTATGCCAAAGTCTTTTAAAGATTTGACACTTAGTAAAAACACTTTTGAAGCTTCAAACACTTAAGATGCCTGACTAAAAACATGTCCTTTCTGCATAACTATAATTCCCCTATAAAAGGCTGAACTCATCAGAAACTTTGTCGGATTCTTTCAAAGGCAGTCTTACCAAATATCTATTTGAATTTTCACCAAAAGAAACCTTTCTTTAAAGTTTGGTCAAAACACGACAGCTGAATTATTTGGCCTTTTTGTCAGAGTGATGGTGGACACAGGGAGATCGTATTCAATTATAGCTAGTCATGCCTGTGTTGATTTACATGATTTACAACAGCATTTATTGAGATAGAGAAGTTAAAGACATGAAATACTTAAGAGTTTGGTTTCAAGTCCAAGGTGTCACACTATGTTTATTCCTTCACTGCAGAAGAAAATGCTTCCACAGTGACAAAATAAAGCTAGAGTGCCTGGAGTTACAGGGGAAGTCTTGGTTGATTGCTACAGCTAATGATGAGTCTATTGATTGATTGATTGATTAATTACAGCTGCTCTTGATCTTTATTTAACGGCCCCTCAGGAGATTCTGTACAGTGGCCGACAAAGGCAAAAGATTCACAGCAGGATCGCCTAAACATATGACCTCATAAATCAGGGAGATTCCTGGGTGAATAACTGAACATCTGATTAAATGTAAATAATAACTGTTGAGTCGACTAGCCTGAGGTAAAGAAAACAGTCAAAATCAAGCCCCATTTATTTAGGATGGGATTACAATTGCAGTGGGTAAATTACATAAGTTTGGCTTGCAGAATGTGGTATCCCTAGCAACGCCATTGGCCTGCAGTCTTTGCAGGTTAACATCGACCCTCCTGTGCTAAATATCATAACTCAATACTTAGCTCATATGGGAGTATAAGATACAGACTATGTTCTTTATTCCTATATTCTGGTTAAAATATTCCTAAATTGCACTGTACTCATGAGATGCTATCATTGCTATCAATTCATCATTGTTTATGTCAGGCTAAAGAGCATTGTGGCAGCATGGCATCAGTCATTAACTATAGCTACAGTGGCTACAAGTGGTGGGAGGCTGTGTTACAGCTTAGATTAAAGAATTTGACCAAGAATATTGAGAACTAAGTTAACCAACTAACAACTGTGGTGCAAAACAGAGCTCCAGTTTCAAGCTCTTAGCTGGCTAAATTTGTGCATCTTTATAATGAAGTGCCCCTAGAGTTTAGAGCACTTCTTATGAGTTGGATGTACACCGTTTGCTTTTGTACTTGCTTTCAAAATGTGTGTTATCATTTATGTATTTGCAGCACATTTTCTTTATTTGCAGAATATTTCCACAGCTGCATCTATTGTGCACTCTGCACTTGTTTTTGACATTGCTCGGGGATTTTCTGCACTATTTTCTAAAGTATATTGTTTTGGTCTTTGTCACTTGATAGCTAACCTTGCAAAGCTAATGGACTGGTCAGATTCCATGTCTGTCATCAGGGGGATCCATCTTATAAAAGTTCAAGCTGAAGCGTTGTTCCTGGTCAGGGTGAAATTGAACCAATTAGCATTTGAGGAGAATGAGGTGGTAACTGCAGGCATGGTTTAGTTAAAGGGACTGCAAACCTGTTACCATGGCAGCTGGTGAAGAGATTACCATGGATGCAGATCAGAGCTGGACTTTCTGGGCTGGTTCAACCCTTCCCAAACATCGTCTATTGCAGGGGTGTCCAAACTATGGCCCAGGGGCCAAATGTGGCCCCCGGTCCAATTTTGATTGCCCTGCAGCAAATTCTAGAAAAAAAGTGAAATATGGCCCACATTTGCTTGACTGTCCTGTACTTCATAGTTTCAGCACAAGATAGTGCTACCGTGCTAATTTTTTTTTTTTTTTTTTGGTGACTAAATTAAACATATTGGCAACCAAAATAATAATAATATCTTGTTTTCTAACTCCCTCATAGGTTATGGCAGCAAATAGCAGTACCAGAAATATTACAGGTGGCAGAGCCAGTGGTAGCTAGGGCTCAAAAGGGCCCCCTGAAATCTCATTGGCATCCTCAAAAACCTGGAAATTATGGACTATTTGCATTGTTAGCCATTAAATCCTCCACCCCAGCTCTTCCTTTATTCTGCTTCTGACTTGATCAACGTCATATACCTTGCATTGTGGATAATAAAGCGGCCCCAGCCTCCTTATGTATTTCTGTATGTGGCCCTTGGTGGAAAAGTTTGAACACCCCTGGTCTGTTGGATGTTGCCAAGATGAATGTGGAATATATCCCATGCTAGAGATAAGTGACACAGTCTATCTACTGACTGATTACTTGTAAGCCCATAATCACCATATTTTGACACGTGGAGGTCCTATTCTGTGTGTGAAGATTTCCACTAAAAAGGACTTCTGACATATTTTGGAGTGTGAAATTGCTCAACTAAGAAAAACAGTCTATCAGATCATAAACCCATTACAGAGCACTTTATATTGCTTTAAAAGTGTTATTGACCTCTTTTATGGTGCACAACCTCTATAGGAGTCGACTGACCTCTGTGATAATGAGTCCAGAGCTACAGTGAGCTCCTGTGCTCATCACAATCAGAGTGGTCACGGCATTGATCCTGACCTGTTGCGCTTTTTTAACGATTGACTTGAAGGTATCATTAAGCCAGTCCCCTCTGAGTCTTTACCATTATGTTTTTAATGGCCAGTGACTTCTGTGACCTGTGTAGGAGTCATTTCTAACCACCTGCTGCCAGTTATTCAAACTCTCTCTAAAGAGACTGCACGTTTCAGATTCACACAGCACTGTACAGTCAGTGCAGTGGAGTCTAGGGGTGGGTTAGCCTTAAATATAGCCTTGAATTCTATCATATTACAAGAAATTTTCAATAATGGTACATATGATGAAAAAGCTATCATTTTCAGTGACTGCATGTTGCAGGTGACAGCATTTAGAATTGCATCTGTCAGTGATGACAGACTCACAAAGACCGGTATTTTTCTCTTGTTTTTGTATGACCAAATTTAATCATGTAACTCTAACTGTTCCTGCACCGTCTGTTAAGTTGCATAAACAATTAACAAAGAGTGTGCATTTAGGGACTATATGTTCAGTTTTTAGGATGCTGTTTAACAGATTCTGTGTGTAAAAGTCATGAAGCTGTGGGATGGGTTGTTGATTGTTGTCAGGTACCTGCATGCTAAATTTAGATACAGTAGGAGAGGACAGAGAAAGTAGAATTGACCGTTTGTGAAAGTCAACCAGGTTGTGAGTGTAGGCAGTGTCTCAGCCTCAAGGCTTGATTTTTATTTTGGCGTGCATGTTAACAATTCAGGGATTTCAGACTGTTTTCATTGGTGCTGTGTCTCATGCACCAAGGATCCAGAGCAGGGGTGTCCAAACTTTTTCCACATACAGACGAATGTAAGGGTGGTGGTGCCCACTGTCGAGTACTTCACCTTTAGGATTTTAGTAAGACCAATCCAGTGTAGGTTAAGATATGCTTGGTGACTGGATATGCTCTAATGGCTGGTTAATGGAAAACAACCCATTGCTTTGAGGATTTGGGGGTGGCCAATCAGAGTTTAGGAGGAGGCCTGGTTGGCCCTGGTACCAATGGCTCCCCTCCTGGTCTGTACAAGAATGACGCCCTGTGCAGCAGAGAGAGAAAATGCCAACTGTTCATCTTCATATCAAGACACAAAACAACAGCAAACTGCACAAAGCTGCCTTCATTTCTAGAAGTGTTGAAGTTTGAAGATGATTGGAGTGATATGCTTTGTAAATCTCCATCCGTACCGCAATTTTCGGCCGTAATCAATAGGTTTGTTCCGATTCTGATATCAGTATTGGGAATACGTCTGATACTGCTTGAAATGCAAGTATTGGTATCGGCGAGTACACGAGTTTATGCACCGATCCAGTACCGTTTAGTTTAACTTCATATTTTCCTTCGTTTAGCCATGCTAAATGTTAGTGCTATAAACCGGGAATCAACGCCTTCCAACCCAGCGTTGTCGTACACGACAAGAAGTGACAAAGGTTATCAGAAATCAAATAACTATTGAACCATAAATCATTGCCTCTTACTTGTTTTTCCTCTTGAAGCTAGCTGTTGTTCCTTCTCATAGACGTTGTTGTTGTCTTTGAATTCCTTGCAGCAGTATTTTCAGCGAGCCTGGAACTCGTGTGACTTTTGGGACTTTAATAATTAAATCCTCACCAGTAAACCTGATATGGAACATAATTTTATCCATTTAACCCAACAGTGATCATTTATTACTGCTAACTTGAATGCTAAACGTCAGCCAATGGAAGGCTATTCCTTGTTCATTTAAGTCCAGAAAGTTCCCACCGCTATCGGATCAGTACTGAGTATCCGCCGATACCCAACACCATGGTATTAGAATCAGTATTGGGAAGGAAAAAATGCAATTGCAACATCCCTAGTAATCAAAAAGGGTGTGAAAAATAAAGATATCATAATGACTCTGGCTGTCAGTATTGTTTTTACCATTTATAGTGTTGCCTCAAATTAGTTCTGAAAAAACAATACATTCATTTTGTCAAAATGTTTGTTTACAGTATTAGCATAGTAGCACCCCAAGTGTTCAAACTAAGTGCAATACAGTAAAGCACAAGCTCCATGTTCTAATATGGGCCACATTTTATTTTAACTTTTAGAATTTGTTGTGGACCATTAAAAAATGGACAGTAAGGCACATTTTGCTACCCAGCTATAGTTAGGACCCCCTGATCAAGAGGATAGAGGGCTCACTTGTTTTTTTCCCCCTTGAGCCGTGTGCAACTTTCAGCCAAGGTAGACAGGAAAAAGATAAAAAGTGAGCTGTTTTTATCGTGTTCTTGCAGATATATATGTCCAAACTAGTAGAATATGTTTCTAGTCAGTTTCTTAATGACCCTGATGAAGGCCACAACTCAAATGTGTCTGTTTAGTAAAAGTCACATGCAAGTTAAACACAGAGCTAGTACAATTCCAAATTATACTTTTCAAAGTAAAAGCCTGGATCAGCATTTCCTCTGAGAAACTCCCTTTGTTTGTACAGAAAACCTTTATTCTGATCTTTTCCCCATTTAGGTCGGCTATACAAGGAATCAAGTCGCTTGCCCGGAAGGCACTCACGTACCTGTGCGACCCGGGAGCGGCTTGTGTGTGCGTCTGTCTTTGTGCTTTTATGTTTGTACGCTGCTCAATTCTTCAAGGGGCAACAGAGGATTTATCTTTTGCATAAACTGAATTCTTTCTCAGTCAGTCCTGTCATTCAGTGTCGTTTCTATCCGTCTTTTATTGAGAGTCTTCTATGTTTTTCCTTCATCTGCTGATTTCACAGTCTATCGGTGAAGGACAGAAACAGTCTGAACTGTATTGTTAAAGGCTGTTCTAAAATCATTGGTGTTAAACAGCGAGATTTACATTCCTTTTGTAACCAGCAGATCCTTCGTAAGGCTGAGTGTATTCTGGCTTCTCCTGATCATGTACTTATCGGTGAATTTTCTTGCCATCAGGATGTTGTTATGTTTTACCTGTGTGTAGAACTAACCGCCATTTAAAATCATTTATTCCATGTGCAATCAGGTTATTAAATGCTCCTTAGGGCAGTGGTTCTCAATCTTTTCAGCCCACGACCCCCAAAATAAAGGTGCCAGAGACCGGGGACCCCCACTGTACCTGAAGGTGGCTGAACACAGCCATGCACATGCTAGAATAGTCATGTGCAGACAAGGTCGCCCATTAGAGGGAATGGGAGAGCCTTCTGGGACCAAGTCAAACTGGGGGCCAGCAAAATCATGGTTCATTGTAAAGTTAAGCTGTTGTATTTTAGATTTAACCTGAATAATAGACCCTCTTATCAACCAAACACATTTTAATTCATTTGTGTAGTAAGTAGCCCTCTTAAAAATGTAGGAAATAGCTGAAATGGATTAATAATGGCAAAAAATGGTGGGAAAGGTGTTGAAATTGAATTTTAAAAGTAGCAGAAATGGCTTAGAAATGCTAAAAATTTGAAAAAAGTGGTAAAAAATTACCAAAAAATGGCAGGAATGGGTTAAAGTGTAAAAAATGGGCATATTAAGTGATAAAAGGGGATTCAAAATTAGTAGAAATGTTGTTAAAGTGGCAAAAATAGGTGGAAATTTGGAGAAATGGGATGAATATTGATATAAACTGGCAAAAAAGGCCTACCTGAGGCAGAAAATGGCAGAAAATGGCAAAAATTGGCATATCAAATTGTAAAATGTGGCTTAAAAAGTGGTAAAAGGGGTTAATAGTGTCAAAAATGTGTCAACAGAGCCAACAATAGGCAGAGAGTTGCAATATTTGTTTTAGAAGTGGCAAAAACAGGCAGATAAAAAGTGGTGGAAAGGGTTTAAAATGATAAAAATGGGTTAAAATTAGGCAAAATTCTTGTAAATGACAACAGTGTAATTCAAAAGTGTTCTTAGTTTTTTTTTAAGGCATCTGGAGACCCCCTCTCAGTGTCTCGCGACCCCCAATGGGGTCCCCACCCCAACGCTGAGAACCCCTGCCTTAGGGTCTTTTACCCTGCAAGTCCCTTTAAGCCTGTTATATCAGTATTCATGTTTTAGGTCTCATTGTGTATTTTAGCTTACACCCACTATTGTTGTCTTTGTCACTGTGTTTTTATCTGTTTTTATGTACAAGCTGCTCTGAACCAATTGCTTCTTGATGGATTAATAAAGTTGTTGAATTGAGCTTGCAAGAAGAAAGACTGATGGTGCACACAGAAATGCAGCCAACATGCAGCACACACATGCCCGGGGAAAAGCCGGTGACGGTGTGTTCCTAGCTGGCAGCTGCACGCAGCAAAACACTCAGCCAGTCTGACATGAGCATAAGAGTTGGAACTGCTGCTTTCATATCACTGTGACTCTGCAATAGCAGTCAATTCAACTTCACTGTAAAGACACATTTGCATCAGAGGAATCATTGCAAACGCTCTGAACTGTGTGGCTCAGTTGGTCATGCTGTTTTTGTGTGTAGGTCTGTGTTCCAGGAGAGCAGATAAGAGGAGAAGCAGCGCTCACACCAAACATGCTTAAAACTCAGATTTCTTCCATGTGACTTTAAAACAAATATTGACCAACAACATGCTGCATAGTCCTCTGAACACTGAAAATCTACCCATATTTGGAGTGATGGACGTTAATTCGCTCAACCTTGGATACCGCCATAGGACACTTTTATAACATGTAATTTATACCGATACTATGGATGGAATGATGTAGCACAGGACTAGTGTTTACAGCAAGCTTGATCTTTTGCATTATTTATCAGTACCAGATTAAAACGAGTTACACAGCCAGGCATGTTTGTAGCCTCTTAGAAAGGGAGGCAAATTTGGTGTTAGTTGTGATGAGTCGAACTAATTCAGCTGAAGCTTTTCCAAACTTCTGGGCTTTAATCTTAAAGAGCAGGAACAAAAATCGGTTGGACCAGATGTGACGAGATGACATGTGGAATGGTTGGAACTGGAAACTAACTGGGCTCATTTTTTTTGCCCCCTTTGCAGTTTTTCTAGTCATCATTTTTGATCTGAAATGATTTATGGCTCAGAGAAACCAGGCGAGTCGTACTCTGACCTCTCATACATTAGAGTTTCTGGAAAGCTTCAAGTTTCTTTATAACGTTAAATGTAAAAAGGTTTAAGGTGGGGTGAGATGCACTTATATTTATGGCAGTTCATCTTCCTGGAAAGGCTAAATACTTAAAAAGCACTTCAAAGGGAGTCCTCAGAAATTGCAGCATTGCAAAAACACTGTATCACTTTTCACTTGGGTTATTACCAAATGGACTGTTGGGCTCAAGTCATAAAAAGTTCAGTCAAGGATGGGCAGGATAAAATGCCACTTTTTTTTTTCCTGCAGCTGCAGTAAAAGCACAACGTAAGACCAAATCAGATGTGCGAGTAAAAAAAAAAAAGAGTCAAAAGGCAAGCTTACCTATCCACATCCATGCAGACACATCCCATGCTCTCCAGCAGTTAATCTAAAATAAATAATACACATCTTAATTAAATTACTCACATCACGCCGGGAGAACGCTGGCAGGGCTTTGAAGCGTGCTTCAGTCCACAGTAGGAGGTGAGGGACAACTCGATGGGAAGCCCCAGGAAGTCTTGTCAAGCTCTGCAACACAATTATCGCTCATCTATCATTAATATGTTATCTGTCTTCTCCATCTCCACCGACAGAGAGGATCGCTCCCACCAATTATGTTCACAGCTGGCATCCAAATCAGACAAATCAGATCTTCTGTCCTCCCTGATGTGGACAAAGAATGGATAGGGATAACAAAAAATCATATTTGATTGTTTTTTTTAATTTTCCACAGATTAAGGGAGCCTCAGTCGATAAACATATATGTGCAATCGTTTATGCAGCACTAGTGCCTGCTAAATTCCAGAAAGAGCTAAATGTGGTCTAACATTCTCTAGGCTAAGTATTTCTCTGCAAAACTTGTTTTACAATTGCAGGAAAGCTCGTTACAGTGGCATAAAGTAGTCATGGTGGGCAGGCTATTATAGCAGGCCTTTAGGAAGCATCCATATACCAATACAAGATATGCACATGCATTTTATTAAATTCTAATTATGGATCTGAAAATGCATCCAAGCAAAATGGGCTCAGTGTGCAAAGACCATGTGAGATCTAGGCTCTTGTACAAAGTACAAAGGAAACAGAGGAAGCTTTCATAACCATGAAAAAGCACAATGATAGTCAAAGTTCTGAGATTTGACAACCAGAGAGCAGGGGAGCTGTCCATTTCACTGTGGTGCTGAAATGACTGCAGACTATTACAGGCATTTGCAATACAATAACGTTATGTCACAACAACCCTGCTCCACTTCGCCATAAAGGCAAAAGATTATAGCAGATAACAGCTCCAGTACAAATGCTACATTCTGAAAACAGGCCAGTTATAGCACACTTGCACAATGCGCTCAGAAGCCCCCCCCCCAAAAAGCCCCAAAACAAAAAAAAAACAAACAAAACAGGAATCATAAGGCAGGAATAGCAATGAAAGCCTAGGGTAGGGAAGCAGCAAAATACCAAGAGCAGTTGAGGTATCATGACAACAGAATGACTCTGATAAAGTCAGAGGCAGAAAAAAGGAGGAGCTGGGGTGGAGGACGGTTGTGAAAAGCAGCTTGCAGATAAAGCAGCAAAGCAGCAAAGCGTAGCCAGGCAAGAGCAGTTTAAACATGGCACCATGTGTGTAATTTGCTAATAGCATGTTAAGAAGGAATCAGCCTGCCGTCAGCTGAGGGCTTGAGTGAGATCAGCTGATCTCAGTTATATGGCAGCACTGTAATCCCTCCAGCGAGTTTTGGGTCTGCCTTAGGGTCTCCTTCCAGACAGGACGTGCCTGGAAGACCTCCACAGGAAGGCGCTCAGGAGGCATCCTGATCAGACAAATGCCTGAACCACCTAACCCTGCAAAGCAGATGGATTCGCCGATTTCCATGTTTCTCACTGGTGAATCCATCTTGCAAAGCTCCCATCTGAAAAATTTGGGCCCAGTTAGAAAGTGACAGGACCAATCAGCGTCAAAGGACAGCACTTACAGGCGTGGCGGAGTTGTGATGTAAGCAAGCAGCAACAAGAGGCCGTTGCAATTATGGTGGAAGAGATTTGCGTGGATGCTGCATTTTAATTTTTTTTTTTTGCTGCAGATGCTACAGTTTTATCAGAAGTTGATGAAATTTCTTTGTTAAAAGTAGAACAAAGAACAGCATTGAGTTCTTTTCTTTTCTTTCCAAAAACAACTAAAGTCTACTTCGCCATGGTTTGGGTTATGCAGTTCTCTATGGATTTAATCCTCGGTAGCGGCCATGTCACGTTTTGTTGCTCTGATTGGCCTGTAAAGATATGACACACAGAACATTCATTCAGTCACCCTCCAAATTCCTTTCAAAGGCTCTTCCTTTTCCCAAACACCATCTATGGAAGGTTTTCCAGATGGATGTATGAAACAAATAACTTGGTATGTCAGGTTATGGACCACCTCAGCTAGCTCCTTTCGATGTGAAGGAGCAGCGTCTCTACTTCGAGATCCTTCCGGATGTCCAAGCTCCTCACCCTATCCCAAAGGCTGAGCCCGGCCACCCTAAGGAATCTCATTTTGACTGCTTGTGTCCGTGATCTCATTCTTTCTGTCATTACCCAGAGTACATGACCACAGGTGAGGATTGGGACATAGATTGACCGGTAAATCGAAAGCTTTACCTTTTGGCTCAGGTGTGGTACAGGGCCTGCAAAACTGCTGACGCTGCACCAATGTGCCTGTCAATATCATACTCACTCCTGAACAAGACCCCGAGATAGAGCACTCTAGCTTAAATACTGTAAGAATCTGACCATGGTTAAATGGCCCACCTCATATACACATTTGCACTGATTAAAGTATCGTCTCTACCATCGTGTGCAGACCAAACGACCAGCTCTCTAATATTTTCTGATGCCTTCATTGATGATCAATGGTGAAGTCTATTTGAACAAATCTGATAAAACACTTAAAAGTTTTGAGTGTTATTTTCTGATGTATTTTTTAGTTCTAACACTGTTCTCACTTTACCTGCCACCTTCAATGATAGATCCCTTCCAGCACATACTGAAGACTTGGCACAGACTGATAACATGAGATGAGTACATCTGGTGCTGAAGTGGCGACAGTGTGACAGTCAACGACTGACATCCTGGGCCGAACAATAAATTCAATCGACCGCTGGAGAATCAATTCAATCGTAAAATGGAGGCATCTCGGTAGAAGCACCTTGGGGCGGAAGCATAAATTCTGCTTTAGTTTATGGGAAGGCCTTTTCACTAATGCAGAGAGAAGGGCATAACACTTCTACACATTGCATTAGTGACAAGTCCTTTTTTTGTCAGATACAAGACCGAGCTTACAGAGGACACTTTAGGCACCCGGCTTTGGATTCCTCCTTCAGCAAGATCCATTCACAGATTTCTGCTAACCTTCATGTTTTAAAATCAATTCCTCCCAACATAACTCAGAGAAAATGACTCCTTTGTGCTAATCCTGTGAACCAGGATGTCAGTATGGTTAGTCCCTGCCTCATGGGAGTACGTCAAGCCCTGTTGCTCCAGTTTGGACACTGCTGACAGAACTTCATTAAATTAAAAAGTGCTGCTGGATAAGAGCCTGAAAGCATGGGTGACTAAGACTCATCAAACAAATGAAGAGGTGTGTAGAATCAGACAGGGCTTTGGTTAAACAGCGGTCTGAAATAACTGTCGCAGGGTAACATGCATGGCTAAGAATAGACTGATTAGCCAACACTAATTCTGATTAGCATTAACAACCAGCGTTCCCAGGGAAAGCAGCCAATAAAGGTTGAAAGTATTGAACATATCTGGTCATTTACATGATGTCTCCATAGTCTCAGGGGAGTAAAAACTAGCATTTATCTATGGAGAATATGTCAAGGTATTGATGAATCCACTCCCACCGGACCTCAGATGGTGACCTTCTCATGAGAGGAGCAGCAGGATGCTCTTAAGTATTCATAATTTAATTAAAACTACGAAAATGGGACGCTCTTTCGGCGGGGTAATCTGGAGACATTAAAAGAACATGCATAACAATTGGCAGATCAGAGCTGAGGCATGAAAGTCAGAGTGTTGATAGAAGTTTTTTTTTTTTATGGCATGTCTTTATAAAGGTTTCCTTTAGGCAGAAAATAATTCTCAAAGTGCTATTTGAATTGGGAAAATGGAGGCTATTTTTAAAATATGCCTGCATCATCTATTAGCCCAAAGTGACATAGAATGTCTGTTCCATTTGAAGCTAAGATAACTATTTAATAAGATAGATAGATAGATAGATAGCCGTTTATTGTCATTGCATTGTAAAAATGCAATAAAATTACATCTGGCAGTCTCCTCTGTAGCAGCAAACACAGTCATCCAAGCGGTGGTTAGAAATCTGCAGCCTCTGGGAGTGCAGATGGTCAAGTGGTTTAAGGTGCTACCCATGTACACGGGCGGCCTGGGTTCGAATCTGGCCTGTGGCCCTTTACCGCATGTCTTTCCCCACTCTCGTCCCTGTTTCCAAGTCTATCCACTGTCCTTCCTCTATCAAATATAGGCATGAAAAGGGCCAAAAATAAATCTTTAAATTAAAAAAAAAAAAGAAATCTGCAGCCTCCCGTCATCTGTCCTGCTGGCGAGAGAGTGGGCATCTAGGAGAAAGATGCTTGTAGGGCAGGTTTGTGTGGGGCTGCTCTTAGCCTGACCTACAGCCCAGCTTGTTTGCCCCGCTTTTGCCTTCTTGCACAATGCCGTTGCTGCCTCCTCTCCACCGGCTGTAAGTGTTGTGCTGCTCCACATCCCCCTTCTGTCAGTCTCCGAGTGCCCCGTTCTCTGGATAATCGCCATCAGGAAAGATGTAAACTCTGTGGGGGCGCTGTTGGTTCTGGTTTAAGTGTAGGGTTTTGTTTTGCTGCTAGCCACTGCGTTCGTACGCGTCGTCCCATGCTACCTCAATAGGTAGCATTCAGTAGTCTCCTGTTGATCAGGCAGTGTTCTGTGGCAGCTACTGGGAGTTGTTGTTAGCTTTTAAGCTAGCCAGGACTTGTAGTTGAGACTGAGGTCTTCTTTTCACCTTTTTTGGGGTTTTTCTTGATGGAACTTTCCTGTTCTTTTTCTCAAAGGTGTCCTGGACCATCCATCATAATTGTTTTCTCAGGTTTCAACATATGTTGTCAACTTAATTGTGAAAAACACTACAAGTCCAAGCTATAACTTAAGAGTGCATCTTTCTTGCTGCCAAATGATCCAATCTAATCCAGCACCAACCTCTGGTGCTGAAAAAATAAAACCAATGAAAGTGCAAAAATGCAATTGTCCACTTCAGGGTGGCTGCTAGAAAAGTCTCATTACACAGCATGAATCAACCGGATTCCACATCTGTCTTTAGGTGGATCCAGCTTACAAAGCTTCAATCTCACACTTTTGCACCTGGTCTGAGACTAAATGACCAATCAGCATGTTGAAGAAAGAGGTTTAGTTGTTGTGCAAACCTGTAAACAATGGCTGCCAGTGAATAGAGCTATAGTGGCAATTTTATCAGACCTGACTAACATTTCTTTGTCATAAGAAGAGCAAAGAACCACACTGCTTCTTGGCATGATTAAATGTTTTTGCCTCCCGCCCCTTGACCTGCTGAGCAAGAGTTTGAGTTACTAACTTGTTCCTTGCTAGTGAACAGCTGCATGTAGTCCATAATAATGATAATTCATTTATTTATATAGCAATTTCAAAACAGAGTTACAAAGTGCTTTCTAAAATGATGCTGTTGTGACAGATTTACATTATTTAAGAAAAAGCTTCCCTGTAAATCTCATCTGAATCAAAGAGAGTGAATTCAGATCAAATCTACGCTATTAACAGCTGCAGACAGTGATATTTGGAAATCCACCCTCCTGCCCTGTAAATAGCCTCAGGAAAGTTTAAAAAGTTTGATTCATCAGTTTGTTGTATTGTACACAAGGTAGCTGAGAGCAGCAGAAGACTAACAGCAGCTGCATGCTCATAACTTACCTTGGCTTGGTACCACTCTGGGGACTTGGAGTACTAAGGTCCTATTCAGAGATAGGACACTGTGCCATTTATTCATCTTTTTAGACCAAATGTTCGACCTGAGATATGCCACTCCAGAGGGATTTAATCTGATAAATAAAAGATCACTGTGAAACGCAGAAATCCATCTTGCACTACTAGACAGTGTCCAACATTTTCTGCTGCAGACTGTTAAAGAAATACCTGAGCCCTGTGGACAGCCAGACACTGGATAGAGAAGCAGGGCCTGTGTGGCACTGAATACTAGACTAGGTTCAGCTGATTGTAGACACAACAGGGGCTTAGGAAAGTTCTGTTAGCCTCAAAGACATTGTCCATCCATATTTTCTTGTGTAACAGAAATCAGATATTGTCCTCATCATTCTAATAATCAGCTCTCAGCCTAATCCAGGTCCCTTGTCCCTCTGCAGTCTACCGTATCTAAATCTAACCTGCCATCTTCATGCCTGTTTTCAAAGGTGAAATATTTCCTTGACCAGTATTCCCCATATAGCCTGACATCAGTAAATACAGAAGAATATGTAATCAACCTTTGTTAACCTGTCTTCTCACATTACCAGAGGGACCCTCCCTTTAATGCATATGCAATGAAGGAAAGCCATACCTCACAGACGCCCACAAATGACACATAAGCTCCAGATCAAGCCTGGTGGAGTCTCCATATTCACAAAGAAAATTAGTTTGAGATCGAGGTGAGAAAGCGGTGAATGTGAAGGACGCTTTCTGCTTGAAGAAATGGTCATAACATGCCAGGGTTTGTTTCATTTAAAAGAAGGATTTTTTTTTCTGGTTACACAGTTGTTACGTTTCACAGGGGAAGCATGCTGCCTAAAGGGGCCTTCCTGGTTTGCTACATGAGCTACTCATAAAGCATTTGAAATAGACTATATGGACAAAAGTATTTGGCCACACCTGTTCATTATTGAATTCAGGTTTTTCAATCAGACCCGTTGCCACAGGTGTATAAAATCAAGCACCTAGTCATGCAGTTCCATTTCCATTTATTTGCAAACATTTGAGATACTAAATGGGTCATTCTGGATATTCCACTGTCGACTGTTAGTGATTTTATTAGAAAGTCAAAGCGTTTAGGTTCAACAGCAACTCAGCCTGGAGGTGGAAGACCTCGCAAACTTATAGAGCGGGGTCAACAACTGTTAAAGTGCCTGGTGCATAACCTGCAATTTACACATACTGCGCCGTGCACCAAAGCACTGTGGGTTTGTTCCAACCGAAGGCAAGCGACCTCGCCCACTGGAAGCGTGTCTAGAGTGCTGCACCGCGATGTGCAGCCCTGATAAGCGGGCAGAGATAATGGGAGAACTGTGAATTCAAGTGGGAGTAATACAGTATGTCAACAGTGGACGATTTTACCTTTTCCTCGTCAATGGTGTCGTTGTAGCTCTGTGACCCACTGATCTCTTGGTGACCTTTTGCTCCCACTGCAGGATGAGATGTAGTGATGGGTTAGGGTTAGGGTAATGATAGTGAAGATTTGTGACTGGGAGTTGGTGCATTGTGTTCTTTTTTGAGAGAAGCAGATATTCTACGCTTGTGACTTACTGTTTGGAGCTTGGGTATTAATGCGGTTTGGCTACGGCCAAGGCTAAAAACAGACCTGCGGTGTATCTCAAATGAAGCTGAGTGGAGTGGTGCTCCAGGCACGCGCTGCTGCCAGACTGGAGTGTCGACTGTGGAAATGCTATGATAGACTAGAGAGGGAGCGATGTGCTCCACAAGATGATTTGCCAGTAGATTGCAGTGCAGTCGCTGTATGTAGAAATTGGAGGAATAGTCACCAACGCTCTGCTGATTCCACGGCTGAGGAGTTCTGAACATGGCATACATGTAAGCCTAAAAACTGCAGCGAAAGCTTCGTGAACGGGTTTTCATGACTAAGCAGCTGCAAGCAAGACTCAAATCACCAAGTCTAACGCCAAGCATCAGATGGAGTGGTGTAAATCACACCCAAACTGAAACGTGGAGCAGTGGAAACATGTTTTATGGTGTGCTGAGTCACGCATCTCTGTTTGGCAGTCAGATGGTTGAGTCTAGGTCAGCAGATGCCAGGAAACGTTGCCTGCCTGACTGCATTATAGCAACTATGAAGTTGGGTGGAGGAGGGATCATGGTATAGGGCTGTTTTCAGGGTTTGGTCTAGTCTTTATCTGCAGTGAAGGCCAGTCTTAATGCTTCAGCATACCAAGATATTTTGGACAGTGCATGCTTCCAACTTTGTGGCAACAGTTTGAGGAAGACCCTTTTCTATTCCAACATGACAGAACGGATGAACTGGAACAGAATTTGTGAGTCAGGCCTTAGGTCTGATATACCAATTTGATAAATTCCACACTTTACACCATTAAAACCAAGTCCATCCATGCCTCTCATCCAAACTTTTTTAGGGCTTGCACAAACTCCTGACATGTCTTGAAAGTTTCAGGTTGAGCTGCATGTGAGAACACAAACAGCTGAATATTTCTCACCAACTTTCTTTCCCAGCCAGCCCTCCTGTAAGATTTCAAGTGTGAATTTGGGATAAGCCGATGTGAGAATGAACAAACTATTCAGGAGAATTCAGTGAGGGTGAGTCAGAAGGATTGATGAAGCTTAAATCCTGAGACTGGTGTCATTTCTTGATGAAACAGCTTTATTTTATTTTCTGTTAAGCAGTATTTTCTACTCCACACATTCCTTCAGACTGAATATGTTACGGTACATGTGGCACTGATGTTAAAGCAAAAACTGCCACCATGCTGCTAGGATCTGTTCCCTCTCCTTGCAATTCTTTCGTTGTAACATCCTGTTCTGTCTTCTGCGACCCGTCTCCCCAGTCCTACAGAGATAGTCTCCTGCTTTAAGGTGTGAGCGTAAACAAGATCCTCAGAGAGATTTCAGGTGCAGTCTGCCTGAAATGATCTCGACATTTTCAGGAGAAAAAGGCCTTCAGAGGCAGCTACATCTCCAAGATTTCCTTTTATTTTATCTCCCTGAGGATGCTTTGGTGAAGGAATTCATGAAGCATACTGATGAATCAACAAATGGCACATAACAGCTTAAGAGGAGCTCCAACATCCCAAAACATCAGACTGACCGCTCTGCAATCATGTCTAATGAGTCTGCTGTGTGGATTTTATGAATCACCAATCTGTCAGTGTTAAACACTGTCAGTAATTTTTAAAAGCCCTTTCTCCTCCTTGTTTGGGCCTTGGCTGGAAACAATGTTAAAGACATTTAATCTGAAGCACTTTGAGGAGAGAAGACACTTTGGTGAAGGACAACAAGGTTTCATTTATGTGCAGATATTATGATAAAGAGTGAGGGTGACTCAGACTTACTTCAAAATTCAGGTGTGTCATTATCTGAGTGAGGAAATTAAAAGAGAATGTTATCGAATTTAACAATTTTGAGAAAGGTGGGGAAAAAAATCAAGATACGATTCCTGTTGGACTGTCTCAGCGCCTTGTCAGTTCTCTGTTCCTTGTCCATGTCAACATGAGTGACAGAAAAGAAAACAGAAACAGGGCGACAAGACAATATGTGTTGCATCATGCTGCTTTGCAATGTGAGCTGTTTGGATGGAATAGGAACAACTGAATTTATATGATTTGTTGCAGACATCCGTCATGTTGCATGCTGTTTGGAGGCGCTATAAGGACGTTTTCACTCCTGTTTGGTTTGGATATAAAAAAACTAAGTCTGTTAGGTTAGATGGTTTGCTTGTGCTGGTGAGAAAGCTGTCAGCTGAAGCCTGAGGTGGACCAAACAATGGAGAGTTTATGCACCAATCCGATACCGTTTGGTTTAGCTTTATAGTTTGCTTCGTTCAGCCATGTTAACTGTTAGTGCTGTAAACTGGATATCAATTCTTCTTCACTGCCGGAAAGCACCGCATGCAGAAGCTACTGTTTCTAGAGCAGCGAAGAAGAATCAAAGGACCTGCTGCAGCAGCAAAGAATGGAGGCTGCATGACAGTTTTTCTCTGAATGTGATCGTTAAAATGCCTTCCAGACCGATGTTGTCGAACATGACAAGAACAGACACAGTTTATCAAAAGTTAAATAACTTTTGAACCATAAGTTGTTGCCGCTTACTTGTTTTCCTCTTGAAATTAGCTGTTGTACTTTCTCATTGACGCTATTGATGCCTTTGACCCCTTTCGGCAGCATTTTCAGCGAGCCTGGAACTCGTGTGACTTTTGGGAACTTCAATGATTAAATAAACCCCAGTAAACCCAATACTGAAAGTCTTTCTATCCATTTTAATCCAATGACAATCATTTAACACTAGTTTGAATGCTAACCGCCATACTGTTTACCCTTTGTGAGGGTCTGGCAGGCCATTCCATAATCACATCATGCTGCTTGAATAGAGCGTAATGGAGAGAAAGATAGGGATGCAGCCACCTGTATTACTGTTATTTTAATATTTAGCAGTAAAACTTAATAATCAGCAGAAAAACAACTTTAGGCTCACAGAGATGCTGTACATTATGATTCTTTTGTTGAGGTCTGAAATAATTTGCTAGCCTGCACAGTCAGTCCAGAAAGTTCACACCGGTATCGGATCAGTTCTCAGTATTGGCTGATACCAAACTCTTTGGTACTGGGATTGGGAAGGAAGAAATGGTATCGGAACATCTCTAGTACTAAAGAGTCTTGAGAAAGTGGGTCTTGGTACGCCTGTTCTCTGGTGTGGTTTGTTTGAAGTGAGAATATGAACTGACCTTGATCCATCCTAACTGCAGAAAGCATGGAACTTTTTTGGATGAAACCAGCTATCGTAGATTTCATTAGCCAGTATCTTCAGCTAAAAAAGACCACTGCATATGCAGTTGAACCCATTAGTTTATAAACACTGTAAAAAAGACAGGTAACCTTTTTTCTCTCACTGTCGGACATTAAATCAGACCAAACTTTTCCTGTTTAAGGTCAGTTAGGATCACTGAAATTATATCTTTGGATATCATTGGGAAGACCGTGTGAGCTGACGTGCTCACGCGTACTGGGTGCCCAGAACGGTGGGCTGGTGCAGATGCAGATGGTCCAGGCCTGGACGATGGCCATGAGGAGGTCAGAGCAGAACAGGACCAAGGTTGATGCGGCACCAAAATCAACACCCAAGTAGTCCATGTAGTTGTCTGTTTATTTTGAAAGCAGCCTCAGCCAGGCAAGATTCAACCAGTCTGTTTACTTCCTGCTAGAAATTTTGACCATGTGAGCGCAGAGCAATCTTCAGGCGATTATGCATCAATGTAAAAAAATGGATCCATGGGCAATCGCACTACAGGTGTGAAAATGCTCACAGAGGGTGCTGCTGTGCTGTTTTTACACATAAACAGGCCACACGTAGACACAGACATGCACACAAACTCCCCTGACTGTCCTTACACTGAAGAGATGACAGCCGGTGGATTTGGGGAGACAGATTGAGATGGATCATGACCCACAGAGGGACAGAGAGGGAGAAAGAAGAGAGACCGTGGAGGGCCTGCATGGAAAAAAAAGTTGAGACAAAGTGGGAGACAAAAGGTGAAAGAAGGACACGTTTACATCAGTACTTTTATAACCATTACCTTGAGTTTTGAATGGATGTGGTGTCAGTTATTGTTGTAGAAGCTGTCTCTCTATGAGGAGCAAGGGTTGTTTCTGAAAAGCTTTAATGTAAACTCAGTAATTAGTGCTCAAGGCTGTCATGTATTTCATGTAAGGACGTCTCACACCATTCACTCTGATGAATGACTTACAGCTTTTAGCCTCGAAGTCTCTATAATATTTCAAAGAATGAAAAGATTATTTGTTTGATGAGGTGATAAAGGTGCTTTTCTAAACTAAAACTCTTTCTGGAGCTGTTGGATAAAGTTGAAACTGCAGAAAACAACCCAGCGGCTCCCTAAAAAGCTGAGTAGCTCTGATGACTTCCTTGTCACTGTCTACCGATCCTGACTGCCCTGGAGTCAGACATCCTCCTCTCCCTCTCTCATTATGAAGGATGAGAAAATGAGATGGGCTCCATTATGTTTATTGTTGCTCCAGCTGCTGGGCTCCTTCTACAGCTACATGTCTGGTAATAAGAGTGCTGCTGAATGTTATTATTTCTCATGTTATGGTGGAGCAGGCGGCGAGGTTATGATGCTGCAACAATGCAATGTTTCTCTGGCTCAAGGATGCTCTCCATCTCTGTCTGCAGAGTGCACAAGATCCAAGCAGTTTCAACACTGTTAAACTGAGGCGGTACTGAAAGAAGGGCTGAATGATACTGGGAAAAACTGGCATTCTGGTATCTCTACTTTCTGTGGGTATATAGGGTTGTAAACTGATCCATATTAACTGGGACGTAACACATTTCAGACTAAGTTTGTGTTTTGCCCTTTGTCCTAGTTACTTGTATTACTAACATTTGGTGCTACTTATAGGTTAAATGTGGTTCTGGTTTCAGTTACTGTTAAGAGGATTAACCAAGCTGGGAGAACTGAAAACCTCAATTCCAGAAAATTGGTACACTGTGCAAATTGTTAATAAAAACAGAATGCAAAGACTGGAAAATCTAATGAACCCATATTTTAATCATAATACAACAAAAACATATCAGATGTTAAAACTGAGACATTTCACCATTTCACGAAAATATTAGCTTATTTTGAATTGGATTTTTCTGCAACACATCTCAAAAAAGTAGGGACAGGGAAACAAAAGACTGGAAAAGTGAGTGGTACTAAGGAAAACAGCTTGAGGAGCATTTTGCATCTAATAAGGCTACTTGGCAAAAGATCAGGAGCATTACTGGGTATGAAAGGAGCATTTTAGAGAGGCAGAGTCTATCAGTAGTAACAATGGGCAGAGGTTCAGCAATTTCCATAAAAAATGTGCCAAAAAAAAACAAAAAAAAACCTGTCTATAAAATCGTAATGACTTTTAACATTCCCCCATCTACACCCCATAATATCATCACAAGATTCAGAGAATCTGGAGAAATCTCTGGGGGCAAAGGACAAGGCCAAAGGTCAGTCCTGGATGGTGGTGATCTGTTGACCCCAAGGTGGCCATGCACAGAAAAACAGGCATGATTTTGTACTGGAAAAAACTATACAGGCTTTCCAGAAATCTGCCTGTTTCCTTGTTTCTCACTGGCAAATCTATCTTGCCAAGCTCCCGTCTGAACCATGTGGGCCCAGTTAGAAAGTGACAGGACCAATCAGTGACAAGGGGCTGTACTTTCGGGCACAGTGGAGTCGTGATGTAAGCAAGCAGCAACAAGAGGCCGGTGTAGTTATAGCAGAAGAGATTAGCGTGGATGCTGCTAAAGCGCCAGTTTTATCAGAACTTAGCAACATTTCTTCGATAAAAAAGAACAAAGAACAGCAGTGAGTTGTTTTCTTATCAAAAACAACAAAAGTCATGTACTGACATGTCTACAGTTGCCATGGTTCACATTATTCTTCGGTAGCTGCGCACGCGCCTGTAAAGATGTGACAGACAGAACGTTCATCCAATCACATTCCAAGTTTTTTTCAAAGCCTCTGCCCTTTCCCAAACCCTTAGTATTGAAGGTTTTCCAGGTGGATGTGTGAAACAAATCCATTTGGCATGTCATCTTATCTGGGTGCTGAGCTGGCCTACCTGCAGTCCAGACCTTTCACCAATAGAAAACATTTGGTCATAATAAAACTAGAAATCCATCAAAGAAGACACAGAGCTGATGAGCAGCTAGAATCCTACATCAGGCAAGAACGAGACAACATTCCTCCCTCAAAACTCCAGCAACTGGACCACACTCCTATCCAAGGAGAGCAGAACATGACAGCTTAGCATAAAAGCTCGCTGGCTAGCCCACCAATAGAGAGATTATGAGCTCCTAAATTATGATAAACATCAGCTGGATCTCAGTAACAGACCCATTCCACATTATAAAGCACACAGGCATATTTCAGTTCTACCAAAATGACAACATGCATGATGCATAGGTTGTTTGGGGTCTCATTGTGTGCTTTAAAAAACAATGACAGGAATACTTATTTACATAACATGTCACTATAGAGGCTCTATAGCACTGACTCCCAGCTGGGGCCTGTGGCTCTCTCTGCTTTGAGGCTGCCAGAACCATCTTTGCTAAAATTTAAATTATGATAAGACACATAATGGTTAGTTTAAACACTGATCTTTTGGATACTAGAGTTTTTAGGCCTATTCTGTAATTTTATCAATAGCTCTCACAGCTCCATAAATGAGATTTAAAAGACAGACACGATCTCTGTGTGGTTACTGAAGCAATGTTTTAATGGAAATGGCCTGTTCACAGATTTATAAAATCTATTCCATTCACAGAATAATAAAAGTATTGTGCAGGAAAGGCCTCATACATCATTTTTATGTATTGTAGACATGTTTCATCCTGATGTCTCAGAATAGAAGCAACAGTTTAACATCCATGGCTAAGAGGGGAAATACAATTATAATATAGTTAATGGTATGACATAAGGTTAGCACAAGTGTGGACACAGTGCACATCTGACAGCAGCCAATATGGGTGCCATCCCTGTGAAATGTTACCTGTACTAATGATGTCATTGATGGATCACCATTTAGAGGAAAAACGTGCACGGCATGCTGGGAAACCCAGCAGGATGGGCTCAGAGGGCTCAGAGGCTAATAGTCATAGGAGTCATCCAGGCACACAGTGAGCTGTCAGCTTGACTGGTGATGGATGATGGAGGCGACTGCAACATGCTAGGATCCTCAGGATCCCCGTGTCACCGCGTGGGCGGCTCGCTGCGGCCGAGACAAATGAGTCCTAATATGCATTGGAGATTTCCTCTAATTCGCTTGACATTTTAAAGACGTCTTGCTAATACCAGCTTGTCTGCTATGAATTACATTCATATGCAGCAATCCTGCAGAGCCAATTTACACTGAGCAGGAAAGTTCAGCGCAAATGCAGGAGAATGGAAGGTTTTTACATGGCAAAACTAGAAGTAAGGAGTGTTTGAGGATGTAAAAGTATATAAAACAAAATGTTAAAGCAATAATATCACAAAAATCTGTGGAGTTTGATCTTTTAAGAGCTGCTGTGTTCACTTTTTCTTGGTGGTGGATGTTTTCCTTCTCCTGCAGAGACTTTATGTTCAGTTTGTCCTTTACCTGGAGGAAGGACAAATATGTTTGTTGGTTTCCAAGACTGAGAGTTCATGTTTATCATCAGCACATGTGAGTTAAAGGGGACATATTTTACCCTTTTAAGACAAGCTTATATTGGTCTCAGAGCTCCCCAAAACATGACTGTGAAGTTTGTTGTTGAGAAAATACTTCGGTATAGGATTTTTGCATAGTCCTCTGTTTCAGCACTTCTCAGAACAAGGGAGGGCCATCCAAACCTGGGGGCGGGGCTAACTCCCCACATGACATCATGAGGGTAAAGTCTGAGAACGGCGTGTTTCCGCACACATTTTCTGAAAGGTGGAGAAAGAGAGAGGGGGAGGGAATGGATTTTTCCTGTACTTGAGGGGATTGTGGACAGGCCAAGGCACATATTTTTGTTATAAAAGCCTGAAAAAGTGATTTTCGCATAATATGTCCCCTTTAAACCTCAGACTGATGTTGCTGTTGGCTCTATCATATAAAACGACAAGTGCTTTTATAGTTTATTGAAGTAGAAAAGTTCTGAGATCCACTAGTAACTGCTAATAAAGTGATATGACACTAAATCATTACTTATTAACAGGGTATTTCCAACACTGGTGGTCTGCTTTTCTCTCATGAAAAGTTAATTTGGAGGCCTCTAGAAAAAACACAAGATTTAAATAAAACAGCATAGGTTGATCCAATCCTACACAAACCTTTGTCAGTGTTTTCTTTTACCTTGAACTGCTGAATCTTCAGAGTTAGAGAATAAAGTAAATACACTACGCACTGCTAACACCTCCTGGGCCGCTCCTTTAGATGCATTTTTACATCTTGCATGCAACCTGTGAGCCGACAAGGTTAAGCAGAAATAGAAGAGCTGAAAGAATGCGTGCAACATTGATGAAAATATTGGCAGAAGGTGCTGATGTACGATCCAAACTTCCCCACAAGTCTGAGAAGGTTGTTGCCATAGTAACATTCAGTGTCTCCTACCTGTCTCTGAGATTTTATCACGGCCTTTTTTTTGTATGTTTTGTTTTTATCTCTGTTTTTGTGGATTTAATGACTGTCTCTTGTGTTGTTCTCAGCAGTGGGCTCAAGGAACTTTTATCCTTCTCAGTTAAATATAGCTTCAGACTTGCATACAACTCCCAGTTCCAAGAAAGTTAGGACATTGTGTAAAGTGTGAATTAACCAAAAAGTGATTTGCAAATCTAACTATCTATATCTTACTGCAAAAATTGATGGAAGTATCTGTATATGTGTCTGTCTGTCTTGATTTGCGCGCCACACCATTGCTCTAAATATACTTGATATCTCTTGGAAGACTTCTTCCGTGTACTGGTTTAAAACTGGTGCCATAAAAAAAAACATTACAAAACTTCCCCTGTATAATACATACGCTCTCTCAGCCACCATGCCAGAGAGGAGATGGCCTTTGCTCACATACACTAAAAGGTGGAAACCATGATGGGCTCATGAAGGGCAGAGAGCTGCATTGGGGGCAGGGAGTTCCAGCAGGACCTAATGCAAATCTTCTGGTAATGGGTAGTTTTGAGGTTGCTGCAGGCTGAAGCTATCAGACAAAAAAGTTGCTGCTGATCCCGTAATGATCAATTTCATGCTGGAAAGCAAGTGCTTACTATGAAGGAATTAAGCAAATGACATGAAAAAGAGAGAACTGTCCTTAACAATGCATCCACAGCAATGCCAGTCTAAGGGTGAGTTTTTCATTTATACCTAAGAGAGAAAGTGACAGAGCTGGAAAATAACAGGACTTTGTTCAAACACACCCACAAGGAATCGTATTTGGCGGGCTTGGATGAGAGGATACACCTGCTCCACGATCCCAGATCAAAGTAAGTTCTCCATAAAGCACTTCTCTATGCTCATATTAATCCTCTGAGGATGGCATAAGAAGGGACACAAAGTTAAATACCTTTTGAACCATAAATTGTAGGCCCTTACTTGTTTTGCCTCAAAAAGCCCTGAGTTGTGCCTTTCTAATGATGCTATCCATACCTTTGTAGTTCTTACAGAATATTGTCTAGCGATCCCAGAACATTGCTGACTTTCCTGGTCTATAAAGATTAAATCCACACCAGTAACTCTGATAATGAATGTCTTTAAACATTTATAATCCATTTTTCAATCCTTCCTGCAGTTAGCTGGCTAGCCTGCCACCATATTTTCTCTTTGTATCTTTGAATGCATTGCGACTGGGTTGTGACAGCCAATGGCAGGCTGTTCTGTCGTCACATCATTCTGTCCGGTACACCAATTGTGACTTTGAAACTGCAGAAGAGAGCCTGAATGACTCATAATAGAGAGAAATAGACACAGAGATGCTGTGATTTGTCCCTCAGTGTAACTGCACGTTTTGGAAACATGAGAATATTTTGAAGACTTTTGGACACAGAATGATTTTTGTTCATTCTTTAGTCCCAAAGAGATGGGAGAACAAGTATGTATGAAAAAAACAAATTTTTACTGAGTTTAATACAGAAAAATTGTTGACTTTTAATTTCAGATTAGTTTTTCTTCTTTTGTCTTTGTAGTCCTATGAATTTTTTAAAATTCAAGTGTTATTGCTGCAACACATATTCTTAAAGCCCAGGCTGTCCTGAAGAAAAGTTTAGAACTTGACTGTGGACCACAGTGTTGACGTTTTACAAGCTTTTTAAGACAAAGGTCCAAATGATAGCTTAGAGCTCAGAGGGTTTTAAACAAGATAACACAGGAGATGTGTTAAACATGCTAAAAGGTTTACTTCATCAATGGCATTGTTGTAGCTCTTTGACCCACCGACCTCCTGATGACCTTTTGCTTGTGCTGCAGTTTGAGACGTAAAGTTGACATAGTAATGATTTACCGTCAGTAGTCCATGCATTGTGAAGTATTTTGAAGTTGACCGGATACTTTGCATGTTTTTCCAGCTGTTTGGACCTGTCTGCTCTAAGTGGATTGACATGGTTTGGCAGCAGCTTCCGCTAAAAACTGACCTGCTGTGCAACTCCAGCAAAACAGAGAGGACAGCAGCGTGGGCAGTCGAAGCACTTTGATTGACTACAAAGGCAGCGGTTTGTTTTGCAGTGTGTTTCATGTGCGGATCGCGGTGCAGGTGTTGCATGTGGATTTTACAGGTATGTTACATCCACAATGTGGAGTTTAAAAGCCTGCAGCTCCAAAGCCAGCTTTTTCCCATGATTTCACTGGGAAGCTCCTTGCACAAGGTCTGAAAGATGCTTTGACAAAAAAATCCAACAAAGGTTTCATGTGTTGTTGTGGTGCCCCTTATGTTCCTATATTGTGTTTTTCCAGATATTTATTATTTCATACTGTGAAATGTATGCAAAATTGTGCCTACAGTGTTGTTGTTATTAAAGCCTTTGAACTGAACCTAATTGTGATCGATGTGGGAATTTGATCATATCAGAATCTCCCCTCAGTGAAGGTGTATTTTCTTTGTGTCCCAGAGGAGCTCTCTCAGCTGTTTCACTGATATGTTGCTGACACGCTGGGACTTCACAGCATCCTCCCACTCATACAACACTATCCTCTAAACACATCCTCCAGATATATCACACTCTGCAGACAAATCATTCAGATGATCCATGGAGCAAATGTTTATCTTAAGGCTATTCACGTCACTTTAGTTGATTTATGGCCATTCTGTTGGCTAATGTTGGGCTTTATTGCATTATAAGGCGATGAGGACACATATGAAACGTGGATTTTCATATCCTACTAAATATGTTGGAGCTTCTCCCACATATGAGTGTTCTTCTCTTCTGAAGCTTTTGTAATTACTTCAATAATCGGACTGTGTTTTGTGTCAAAGTGGAGCTTTTTCTTTCTTTATATGAGTGTTTTTCTCTTTTGTGAGGCTGTGAATGCGATGTGCAGTCATAAATGACAGATATTCTTTATTCCAGCTCATGTTTTCTGCCTTTATAGAAGAATCATTCAAAGGCTACCCACACATGGAGGAATATGTTTCCATCACTGCTGAGTAGAAAGGACCAGGGTTGAACTATCCAGAGTTTAGATGGCATCTAAGATAGAGATCCAGTTTGACACCAAAAGAGCTGGCGATCTTTAGAAGCTGGGATGAGGGTCACCACCTCCAAGTCCAAGGCCATGGTCCTCTTTCAGAAAAATGGTGGATTGCTCTCTCTGGGTTTAAGTCTTTTCCCCAAGTAATGGATATCAAGTATCTCTGGGTCTTCTTTATGAATGGATTGTGGGATCAACAGGCAGACCAGGACAGCATCAGCAGTGTTGCAGGCATTATACCTGACCATTGTTGTGAAGAGTAGGCTTAGCTGAAAGGCAAGGCTTTTTGATTTGCCAGTCCATCCACATCATGAGCTTTGAGTAATGACTTAAGATCAAGGATGCAAGCACTCAAAAATAAATTTCCTCATGAGGGTGTCTGGCCTCAGCCTTTGAGATAAGGTGAGGAGCTCAGGACATTCACATGGAGCTTGAAGTAAAGCTGCTGCTCCTTTGCATTGAAAGGCCCCATTTGGTGTCTGATCAGGATGCCTCCTAGTTACCTCACAGGGCACGTCTAACTGGGAGGCAACCAGAACACACTGGAAGGATTATATGTCCCATCTGGTCTGGGAATGCCTCAGAATCCCCTGGGAAGAGCTGTAAATATCTCTAGGGAGAGGGATGTCTAGGTTTACTTGCTTAGCCTTCTACCACTGCAACCTGACTGCAATATACAGTAGACCTTGGGGATATGGCCTGGAATTTATATCATGGCATTTTTCTTGCCCTTAGAGTAGGTTTTATTCAATCCTGGTATGAAATTAAAAGAGCTAGTATATTTAAATGAATATCCAGGTGTTTAAACCTCCCTTTTCCCCTAAAATAAGCCTGTGATAGTGTAACTGAGCTCATGTCTGAGTATAAGATCACAGAAAAATGATTCTGTAAGTTCACTTCTTTATAATTCTACTAGTAGTTTTAGGTTTCAGTTCTGTCATGCTGAGGTGTGCCGCTGAGTGTTTCATATTTCCTGATGTGGGAGTTCACAAAAAAGGAGTGGCGAAACGTAACGACTACTGACTTTTATTGTGAAGGACTTCATGGAAGTTGCTTGTTTATCATTATCCAATTTAGTTTTAGCCAATGTATCCGAAAGTCTATGTAACTGCAGAGTTTACAGCTGCTTCCTTGACTTTGTTCAACACCACAGCCTGCTCCTTTGACTCAGCGCAGACTAAAAACAAGACAGTCTTTAGTTAAAACTAGTGTTGTAGTACGGTCTTGGTCTTGAGACTGGTCTCACATTTTGAATGTCTTGGTCTTGTCTCAGACTTGAGAGCATTTTTACTCGGTCTTGTCTCAGTCTCGGACTGGCTGGACTCAGGATTTTCCATCAGGACCCATCAAGACCAGCACTGATCTGATGTTCTTCAACTTCATTCAAGAGGGTCTGGCTGCAGCCCTCAAGCAAACCTCTACGCTGGGGCGTTCGGCTGGAGACCTCTACGGTGGGGCGAAACCTCTTCGCTGGGGCGGGACGTACATTGCTCAAGCCTACGCTGGGGCGTGCAGCGTGTTAGCTGTTGTTAGCATGACTACACCGCTGTGCTTATGACACATTAGCATAGCCCCGTACGCTGGGGCTTCGCCCCAGTGTAGTGGTCTACGCTAGGCCGTGCAGTAGCAGATGCCGACAGGGAAGAGAGTAGGGAGAGACATGCGGTACAGGGCCACAGGCTGGATTCAAACCCTGGACCGCCCGCATACAAGCTGCGCGCCTTAAACCGCTCGACCATCTGCACGCCCAGACACCTTGTTTTTATCTGTCAAATTTATTTAAAAGAAAACTAAAATTAAAGAGAGGATGCTTTTTAACTGTTCAACCTCGTCATGTTTTTTTTTTAATTGATTTTTATGGTCTTGGTCTTGTCTCGGTCTCACCTTGTGTTGGTCTCAGTCTTGACTCAGTCTCGACCCCCAAAAGTCTTGGTCTTGGTCTTGGTGCACGCTGGTCTCAGGCAAGTCTTGGGCTGTATCCCAGTTCTTCTCTTAATCCTCAATCTTAACCCTGAGTCTCAAAATGCACATTCCTGCAAAGTGCGAGGGCTGTCCCAATCCTCCCGAGGGTTGAGTTGAGGGGCGAGTTTAAGAGCTTTATCTTCCTCAGTTTTCAGATGTTCCTGGAGCTCCGTTGGTATAGAGGGTTATCACTCAAAGAAAGATGGCGGTGAATGTGGGGAAGAAATCGAGCTACAAATGTAAATTACTTTGTTAATAGAGATCTAAAAATTACGAAAACCACTCCAATATTTTAGTTTAATGTTATTTTATGGATTATTTGGCTTTGTGCAGCATAAAATTTACTTTCATTTTATGATCGTAAGCCGGTAACCATGCTGTCTCGGACAAGCATATGAGTTACAGCTGGTGTTTTACATTAGCTAATGGCTGTGTTATACAGTGACTTTTAGCTGAATATGTCTGTGGTTGTGGTGTTTATACATGTTATTTGGTTAAATATTAACAGACTCTCGTTCTTCTTCTTTTTCCTCTGAATTGACAGACTACGCAGTTTTGGCACATTACTGCCCTCTACAGTCTAAAATCGTAACTGATATTAGGAGGTGTCCCATTTCTAAGTCATGAGATGGCCCTTAGACTTGGTTTTCAGGAATAAGTTAAGACTGAGGATTGAGCTTGAAGGTAAGATTGAGGGTTAAGGGGAGAATTGGGATTCAGCCTTGGTCTCAGATAGTGTGGTCTTGAGTACAGCACTAGTTAAAACACACCCTGTAGAGTACAGTGTGTTACAGAGACGCTGTGTAAAGCGGGAACACTGGCTGCACTTGCTGCTATTAATATAGACATCAACCATAGAGAGGAAATAACACGTTCGGTTTGTTACTGGTCTGCTTCTAAATGTTAGAGTGAGATGTGCTGATGCCAGGACTCAAGCTGAACTGTTGTCTGTCACATATCACTCTGCTATGCTAATGGTGGAATCAGTTAGGTCTCATATGCACTGCAACACAAAGCATGCTGTATTGACAGAATTGCAAAAATGCATTCAGTGGCAGAAATTCTTCTGTGATGGTATTGACACTGGTTTACTGCCTACTACTAATAAACAGTATCTGAAATAAAAACCCCAATCTGTTTGCAGCTGCTACTGTTGGTCAGTCATTCTGAGAAAAACTGAAGCAGTGGTGATAAAATCCTCCAATCTTTGTAGGTAGTTTCCTAGTGTATGAATGAGGAAATAATATGCTCATGGCCACTTATTAAGTGTATTTTTCCTGCACTTGGTTGGACTCCTTTTGCCTTCAGAACTGCCTTAATTCTTTATAGTATAAAATAAACGAGAGGATAACATCACGCAATTGCTGCAGATTTGTCGGTTGCACATCCATGATTTAAATCTTCTGTTCCACCACATTCAAGAGTTGATCTGTTAGATAGGAACCTGGTGGAGAGTAGCCATATCCTGCCAGAAGTCATAGCAACCAAATAGCCCTTGTCTTGAATGCTGTACGGTTTTGCATTCATCTTTAGCCCAAAAAGAGACTGTTTGGTGCCACTTTAATCAACCGAAAACCGATCAAAGTTTTAACAAAGGACTTTTATTTACAAAACTGAGGTTTAACAATGAAATTATAATGGTGGCTGAAACAACATGGCTGGTCTGGCTGCAGGCTGAGAGAGAGTGAGGAGAAGTGCTTCTTGGGCTTTTGTAGACTCCCTACAGGTGCGGGTGATGAGCCTGATTGTGTATGTTGAGCAGAGCCATTCATGAAGTCAGTATACGGAGGCCATGAAGTGCCACAGAGGACCAGGAGCAAATCAGCCAGAGTGCCTCAAAGAAAATAAATATTAGCATGGCACATAAAACTAAACATGCATACATAACACCATGAATTTTACAATTTACTGATTTACAACAAAACTGAAAAATAGTAAAGCACATTAAAATTTATTGATTAATATGTCAAATTATAGTTATTTACTTGCATTCCTGAACAGAAAAATGAGTTTTAGAGGTTGAATGTTATGCTTGATTCATTTCTGACTTCTCAGAGAAGCCCAGTGAGCCGGCTCAAATTTGGGTATAAAAAAGGTGAATTCAGTTTGAAATTCCTCAGTCCTGTTCAAAGTGGTAAATGTTTTTAGTTTCAGTTTTTAGTTTAAACAAGTTTTTGAAAAATTTCTAAAATACTTATGTTTTCTTGTTTTTAAGACAGGTGGTCTAATAAATCTTTTAGCGCTGTATATCTGCATGCAGACTTAATTATTGGTGCATTCCTGCATCTATTTGGTCAATAGTCCACCTATGTGGGCTACATGTCAACTCCAGTCACCTCAAATCTGAATCTTAATGAAAACCTACAATGACAAAATCCCTACTGCATAGAGAACCATTAACATAGCTCCATCACTCAAAGAGTTAAAGTTGAATTAACATTACAATGTGTGGTCTTTACTGATGCAGATGATTGTGCACCGTTGGGATAATTACAATAGTGTCACACTTACAGCTGCCTCATATTTCCCATATGTAAATATGCCATGCCCCCAGGGTTCACATACTCAATATGATGCAAACATGTGTCATAAGAGGCAATAACATTTGACGGAGAACCCCCAGCACTCTGCACCGCCAATACCTGAAACCTCACAGAGAGGGTCAGATGTTTGTTCAGATTTAACTCATTAAAGTATACTACACTCTGAATTGTTTCAACTTAAATATAAGCATGTCTTTTACATATGCTGTCCCTTTGTGTGCAGGTCAACAGAGAATAATAACACATGCATGCTCTTGTAATAAAAAAGGCTGAGTCAGCAGTGACAGGAAAGGATTGTAGGGTTTAAATCCTTTGTGTATTATAATTAAACTGTAAATGAAATTTGCTGCAGCTGCTGTTTTAGCTTAAACCTCAGGTGGCTGTAGACTTAATCAAGAGCAACATGGATGTTATATGAGCTACAAAAAAACACTACAAGCCTACTTCATCACATTTTAAAGGCAACATAACATTCTTTATAATTATAGCTAACATGTTTTTTTTTACTGCATAAGCCTTTGTTCAATGTCCTCTACAAGAAGCTTTGTTTTCATTGTCCTTATGGCTGTAATAAAAATCTAATTATTTGCTGCAGCATGCATGCTACGCATGCAACTAATATACAGTATAAAGGTCCACAGAGGCCTAATATAGTTTGAATTAAATGTTCCTTATAGGGCTGAATAGAAGATTGTTCTACAACCATGATGGCGGTGTGTGCATACACTATAGACATGCTGTTGAGAGTAAACCAAAGCCATGAGTTTAGTTGTTCCTTGACTAATCTATATGAAAATCCTCTCTGAAATCACCATCAATGGTCAGAAAGCTGACCACTGTGCAGGAGGAGTCTGCATCTCCTGCATGTATATATTCAGGCTACAGGTGATGCTGCTGCAGTCACAGATACACCCGCATGATGCTCCAGGCAGACACTACATTACAGGAGGCCGATCTTAGATGAATATAGCCTCTCACTATCACAGTAGAGCCTGATGCTGTTGATTTTTAATATCCATTAAACCTCTGGGAGTGAAGCTCTTGTAAATGATAAATAGAGCCACCGGTTATTAAAAGGTAAATACTTTTTAACTATAAATCATAGCCACTTCCTTTTTCCCATTGAAGCTGGTAACTGTGCTGCTCCAATGATGCTATCCATGGTTTTGTAGCCCTTTTCGGAAGTTTTTCTAGCAAGGCTCAGACTGGGGTAACTTTCTGGGGTATTTAAAGAATAAATCTACACTGGTATGCCACATATCTAATGTTTTTAATTAATTTTTAATCCATTTATTTGATCGTTTCTGCTGCTAGCTTTGCATATTTTGCCCCACAATGCTTTGTGATGGGCTGTGACAACCAATGGCAGGCTGTTCGGTTGTTGTGTCATACTTTGTCTATCTGTCTGTCTATCTATCTATCTATCTATCTATCTATCTATCTATCTATCTATCTATCTGAGGAGTTGAAAGGTTTTTGAATCAGTTGGTTCGGGACTAATATTTGGTGCATGTAGAAGAAGATGACATAGCCAGCATATCAGAACACACAAAGAAGAAAATCTGGTTTGCTGTGAGAGGAACTTTTCTCCCTCTTTTCATCTCTGTGCTGTTTTTAGCCACTGTTAATACTGTTTATAATACTTTGTTCTACTTTATGTATTTATTTTTAAGCAAATTAAAATCATAAAGTTTAATAATATAATGATACTTGATGATCTGTTGTTTGTGTGGACACAAACTTAAATTCCCTACTGCACAAATCAGGGCCAAAGCCCCCAACCCAAAGGTCTAGATCCACCCAGCTCTGAAACCAAATAACACACTTTATGTGCACACGGTTAACAACCAGCTGCAGGACAGAGAGGTCAATGATAGGACACAGAGGGCAACAACAGAGAGGTAAAGGGACTAAACTTTGATTTATGTTAAAGTCAGACACATTTTCATTTCTCCTCCAGAGATCTGATCCACAGAGATGCTGCTGCTTGCATCTCTTTTTACCTTTCGGTCAAAACATTTCATTGTGAGACCAAAAATACCAGAAACAGTCTTAGAAAGAACAAAAGGTGCTTAAAGTTTCTGAGCTTCTATAATATATCTTTTCCACAGGGATGAGCATGCTAATAAAGCGCCACACTCTCCATTTCAGGCCACCAAAAAAAAAGAACTCGGAGAGTGATTGGATGAACGTTCTGTCTGTCACATTTTTACGGGCCAATCAGAGCAACAAAACACGTGACGTAGCCGCTACCGAGGTGCACATGCACAGCTACCGAGGAGTAACAGGAACCATGACAACTATAGACATGCCAGTACACAACTTTTGTCATTTTTGAAAAGAAAACAACTCCCTGCTGTTCTTTGTTCTACTTTTAATGAATAAATGTCGTCAAGTTCTGATAAAAACTTGCGCTTTAGCAGCATCCACGCTAATGTCTTGTGCCATAACTGCACCGGCCTCTTGTCACTGCTTGCCTATGTCACGACTCCGCCGTGCTGGAAAATACTGCCCCTGGATACTGATTGGTCCTGTCACTTTCTAACCATGCCCAAATGGTTCAGACGGGAGCTTTGCAAGATGGATTTGCCAGTAGGAAACACGAAAAACGGGTGTATCCATCTGCTTTGCAAGGTTATCAGACATGTTGGCATCAGTGTCATGTTGGTACCGGACCTTGATACCTGGGTTCTCATCCCTTTGTAGATACTGTGACTTGGCTGTTAACCTTCCACATTGAACCTGGAAGTGCTGTTTTCAGCGCATACTCTCTCCCTCTCTGAGAAATTTATGAATGAAAACCGAAAAAAAAAAAAACATCATTAAAGTTGATGCTGATTATTTAACAGAAATGTATCATTTTTCAAACATGGAAACATTGGGAACCACTGCTGTACGTTACTCTAAGATCATTCTTCTCAGTGGGATGCATTTATGCATGCACATGCTTGTGCACAGCCCCACAAATAAGGACTGCCTCAAGTCTGCAGTGCTTTTGTACCAATGTGGATGATTACTGCAGGGAACTTTTCAGGGCTACTGTGAGCTCTAGTAACAAAAAGCAAATAGATATCCAGGAAGATTTTTCTCTGAGTCCTTGCAGGGTTTATCTGAGATGGTTTAATATGAAGGTGAACCTCTGCCCTCAGCTGTTTTCATTTCTGAATGGAATATGACGAGGAGACCAGAGAATAACTAAGTCTGTGTGTAGTGATGGGGCAAGGCCTTTTTATGCTTTTGAAGTATTTTATAGTAGGAAGGATGTATTTTTCTTGACAGTGAGGAAACAAACTGTTGGAACATTTTTAAAGTGAGATATAAACATTCGTGTAAAGGAAATCAGAGATAATATTCTGTGGTGGTTCCTATTTAAACACACATCCAGATTAAAACACTAAAAGAGAGAAGCCTCTACAACTCATCCAAATGAGCTTATATAAATAACAGAAGACATTTGAACCATAAAGACCTGGTTGCATGTGAAACTGAATATAGAAGAAACTAAACATTGCATTAATGTCAAAAGCACAAGGCAAATTAAAAAAAAATCCAAAAGGTGTTTATTTTTCAGCCTTGGTCATCATGATTGCAGCTTTTAGAGGTTTTAATTCCTGCCATAGTTCTTTTTTGAAAAAGAGTCTAAGTGTTACAAAAGCTGTAGTTGTTCCGTGTGGTGAAAACAGCGTTAAAAAGAAGTACTCTCCCTCAAGGTTAGTCATTCCTGCCTTTTTATCTCCAATTCAGCGCTCACTGTTTGGCAAATGATGAAGAATTGCTGTTTTTTTTTTTCCAATGTCAGGGTTTTAGTATAGGCTCCTAGTCAGTAAATATTTTCTTCTCTTGGTAATACTTGATCATGTAAGAGTACCTTGACAATGATGTAGCAATTTTCTGCCATAATCACATCGACATTGCCACTTTAACTTACATGTATCATCTGTGGATGTCATAATAATGTTGTTCTAAATAGGTCAGTAATAGGCCAGTGATTAATCCTTCTCTGGACGGTAACATGAAGGAATGACTGCTCTAGTTCCTGAACGTTGCATCATTTGGTTTAATGCACTCATTGATTTTTATTGTAATCAAACCAGTATTGATCACAAACAGCACTGAAACCCCTGAGTGTGAAGAGACAGCATTGAAACAACAGAACAGTGATGAAATCATTGCTATTCTACAGCAGACTGTATGAGGTTATTTACCCTGACAACACCATGACCATATTTGGACAAAGAGGAAGCTATATGGACAATTATTAGAGCTATACAATAAAGCCCTGAGCTGCTTCATTATGTTACTAAATAATTATCACTGCCTTATTAGAAAATAAATCTAGCCAGCTGATCAAAATTCATCCTTGTCTACAATGTCTCTGGCATTCCTCTGCACCATCCCCCCATAAATACACCTATAGATTAGAAACACTAACAAGCCTACAAGTGTGATATTGTGACAAATACTGATGCCTCCTAATGAGGGCATATAGCTAAATAAAACTGCCTGTAGTTATACTATGGCTCCATGAGGAATGAAACTGTTGTATCTATACTCTATCGGTGCAGCAATCAGTATAGCATTCTCCGCAACACTTAGACCTTTGAAACAAACTTCCATAGGCAGAATCTAGACCCATCACTGAACGTAACATTGCTCCGCAGGTTCAGGTGCACGTTTTCTGACACCAGAGCAGACAGGCCTGGTGGTGAAGGGCAGTCATGGCAGGCCTCCTGGCAGAGATATGCTGTGTGCAATCTTTTCTAGATTGTCTGGGCAGAGAGTTGTCGGCCATATCATCCTGCAAACTTAAAAACAAATCTGTTGAAGTCAGCCTACAAATCCTAGGTGCTGACAAGGTTAGAAAACAGTCTTCTTGGGCTGTTGTCTTCTTGGAATGCCCGCTTTGCAGCCTTTCTGACATTCTTTATATGGGTCTTGGCCTTCGGTTTGGAAATGATACCAGGGCTCAGCTTGGTTTTACAGAACGCCTGCTTAAAGTTGCCCTATCACAAAGGCCCTATCCAGATCAGTCAAACATGGCGTGCTGATTTTTGGAGCAGACAGCTACTGGCCTCTGTAGCAGAGCCAATGCTCAGGCCTGCCCACAGTATAGGGTCCCTGAAAAACCCAGTAAATGGGCCCTCCCCATTTGAAATTGTTCAGTCATGCCAGTTTTTAAACACCTTTTCACAGCTTTTTCCACCCTTTTATTCCACTCAGAACCAGTGTTAAAATCTTCAACCAAAACTATGACTAAAACTATTTGTCGACAGCCTTTTTTTCATGACAAAAACTAGACTAAGACTAACAAAAAAAGATCTGTGATGACTAAAACTGACAAAAAGTAAGTTTAGTTTTCATCAAGATGATTAAAACTAGACTAAAATGTAATTTAGTTTTCATTTGATTTTCAAAATCCATGTTTTTTCTCTACTTGTGGTAAATCAGTCAAAATTCTGCCTCTCAGCTGTAGAAAACAGGGAGCCCAGGTTTGGCAGGGTGCATAGAGCACACTACCATGATTTAGTACCAGATTTAGGTAAAAAAAAAAACATACCAGAAGTAAAGACTAAAAAATGAGGGCTTTTATGGACTAAAACTAGACTAAAATGTCTTGAGTTTTTGTCAAATGAAACTGAAAAGGGTAGAAGTGACCAAAATGGGACTAAAACTAAAAGACATTTCATCTAAAGACTAAGACTAGAATTAAAAATTGCTGCCAAAATTAACACTACTCAGAACCCCCTTTATTGTCACCTTTAACAACAATATGCCCATTTTATCCCACTTTTCACCACCTGTTGTTCTAACCTGACATGCCAGATGGATGTGTTCCACACATCCATCTGGGAAAGCTTCAATAGGAAATGTTTGGGAAAAGGCAGAGGCTTTGAAAAAATCTTGGAATATGATTGAATGAATGTTCTGTCCGTCACATCTCTACAGGCCAATCAGAGCAACAAAATACATGGCGTAGCCGTTATCGAGCTGTGCGTGCACAGCTACAGAGGAATAACATGAAATATGGCGACAAAAGACATGTAAGTACTCGACTTTTGTTGTTTTTGAAAAGAATCAACTCACTGCTGTTCTTTGTTCTTCTTTTAACGAAGAAATGTTGTCAAGATCTAATAAAACTGGCACTGTAGCAGCATCCACGCTAAGCTTTTCCGCCATAATTGCAACGGCCTCTTGTTGCTGCTTGCTCATATCACGACTCTGCCGCGCCTGAAAGTACTGCCCCTCATCACTGATTGGTCCTGTCACTTTCTAACCGTGCCCAAACGGTTCAGACGGGAGCTTTGCAAGATGGATTCGCCAGTGAGAAACAAGGAAATGGGCGTATCCATCTGCTTTGCAATGTTACTGTTTTCCCATTTTCCCATTTTAACCAATTTTTTTTGCTAATTTTTGCAATCTTTGACCAATCTCACTTCTTGCCAATTCTGATACATTCTTGCCACTTTTAATCTATTTTCACTTCTCTTTATTTTCATTTTAGCCCCCTTTTTTTTTTTTTTTTTACCATTTTTTTGCATTTTTAGACCACTTTTTGCCACTTAAGGCTATTTTAACAATTTTTTGCCACTTTAAACCAAGTTTTGTCAATTTAATCTGTTTTTATCACTTTTAAGCCATTATCACCACAAGTTGCCCATTTTGCAATTATTTAATCGTTGTCTCACCTTATATTATCACAGTTTCTTCTGCCTTTTTCTGGTATCCTCACATCTGGTGTAACTTTCCACATGGATTAGTTCAATATACCCATCCACATTGTCATCATTACTTTAAAAAAGGTAATTTTGTTTAAAAAAAAAACAAGGTTAACATCTTGAGAAATGCTTTATTGTACAACAGTATTAATAAATAACATTCACTTTTGTTGCTCTGATGAGACGGATTATTATTATTATGGTTAGAAATAGAATATGGTCAACTTTACAACGAATCATGATTTTGCTGACCTTCATTAACCCCGATTTGGCAGGGCTCCAGAAGACTGTCCCCTTTATCCTCCTATATGGGCAGCATTGCCGAAGCTAGCAAGTGCTGATTGGCACCTAATTTTCAGCACCTGGGAGTACGAAAAGCTCAAAACAAGTCATTGCATCAGCAGAATGAGCTGTATTGGCAGAGAAGATTTGGCACGTTTTTCATGGGCACAACCCACATACTCAGCTCTGCTGCTCATCCCAAACATGCATGATCCTTACAGGGAAATAAATAGGCTTTCCAGTGGTATAAGATTTATTGCCAAGAAGCATTGTTAAAAAAAAGAAATAATCTACCAAACACAAATGTCCTTACTTCTTGTGTTAGGTTTATATTTTTCATTCTAAATCAAAACACAGCAATTTATATTATAGTTTTACACAGTGCAAAGCATTTTTTTCATGCTTAAAGATTGCCAGCTTACATTGAACAGCTGCATTTCTTATGACAACCATGGAGCAAATTTAAAGTGTGTGCTTCACTTTGGATCATACCCCGGCACAGTCAGGAAGTGACTTAATTCATGTTCTTCTAGAATAGCGAGAAACAGCTAAAATAGCAACACTGCAGTGAGTCACTCGCAGTATTGAGCTGTTGATTGGTAATCGTTCTTAAGGCCAGTTGTCAGGTAACTTGTAGTTTATCCAAGTCTGTTGCAGCATCACTTCGCTCTCTGTCATTGTGACCACGTATGTGGCCACAGGAAGCTAGAGAAAAAAGGTGGACTCTATGCGCTGGAAGGGTTTGTGTGCATTTTAAAAGTTAATCCTGTCGACCTTCCTGTCTGTGAAAAAGGCTCGTTTTTAGATCCAGCCTTAAGTCATTATTAGAGAAACCGTACCTGTGTGTTGGCTTCTTTTTCAGCCCCGGAGGCTTTCACTCATGTCTTACCGGTACAACAGTAACACATTAAAGAAGACCAGACATGACTGGAGTTGACAACAGTTTGTTAAAGCTTTGTGTGCATGTGGCTAACAGATGGCGTCCCCCTCACAGATGCCGCAGGTGCCTCATCTCTGCCGCTACCTGTTTGCTGGCCGTCTCAGCTCACCCCTGGGCAGCTGCAGGTGGCTCACAGTTGGCATCCAACTATGTCAATATTTGCATTTGCCCACAGCATTCAGGATGGCTTCAACATCCAACCACTGCTTCAGGGGGCTAGTTTCATCCAAATCTCACCCCAACTTTAAAGAAAATTGGATAAAAGAAGTCTTTGTGAAATCAATGGAAACAATCAGGATTATTTAAGGTTGAAACAGCTTCCCTTTGTTCTCTTCCCTACAGGATGGAGAGGAAAATGTGAGAAGTCTTTATTTTACACAGATAATCCAAGAAAAGTACAGATGGGATTTTTGTCTTTTCTTTAAAGGAGCAGGAGCGATGATTGACAGCAGATCTTGGCAGCTCTAGCCGGCTAGGTGTTTATGCATGCATGGGATGAATCCCTGTGTCTGTGTGGGTTTGTGCGTATGAAGGTGGATGCGTGTCAGTGTGAGAGTAACAAAGCCAGCCGAGTGAATCACTAAGGCTAAAACATGCGCTGTAGAGTGCTGGGCTGACCTGTTGATCTCAGATCCCGGGGCTGTTCGCGGAGCTCTCCTCACAGTCCGGCTTCAGTGGGAACAGACTCTGTGATGTGATCTATACCACCGATGCCTCACTGGGTTTGGGGAGCCCATCAATAATGCTACTGTTCTCACCTATGATTCAATCCTCCCAAGACCACAGACAGTTGTCTGATTAACATGAAATCCATAGCCCACCTCCCACTTCGCACTCCGTCATATACATGCATGCATGCATCCATAGTTACAAGGCTATGCTGGTGGGGGACATCTATCATCTATCACTGTTAAAAACCAGAGAGAGATGCAGAGTACTCAGGTGTGATGAGGGTTATAAGGGCCAGTATTTTCAAGTGAAGTTCAGGAGCATCTCATGAAAACTTCTCCTCTTATGTCTTAAGATATGATAGGATAGATTTTTCCTTTTTAAAACATTGAATCCTATCTCATCTCAGGATTGGACATCCAAAATAGACACTCCAATCTCCTGTTAGAACGCTATATTATAATATTAATGAGCTTACAGACAACCTGACATGCCAGATAGACTGTTTGACTTATCGATGACATGGGATTCATTCCACATCCTTTGGGGCAACAACCCCATAAAAGGTGGTTAGAAGGGGCAGAGCCTTTTATCTTGGGGGCTGTTCTGTTAGTCACAGTCATTACAGGCAAACCAGAGCAACTAAGGGCGCATTCACACCAGAGCTGTTTGGTCTGCTTTAAGTGAACTCTGGTCCGTTTTCTTGGATAGTCTGGTTCGTTTGGAGTGGTGTAAAACCTCACATGAATTCTGGTGCAGACCAAACAGGGGTTCTCAGTCCGCTTCCAAACAAACCCTGGTACGGTTTGTTTGAGGTGTGGAAGCAAAGCGGACCAAGTTGTGAACCAAAGGCAGGATGTTGCATACAGCGTAAAGATACATGGATTTATATTTGATTTAATACATTCAAATACATGTTGGTACCTCACTTGGTGCCTGTGTAGCCATAGCAACACATCATAGTTGGTCCTGATTTATTTGTCTTATGTAAAGAATGACATGCTGGACAGCTCACCGCCTCGCTGGCTGCTCATAATGCCCCGATGCAAAAGCAGAAACCCCAAGACAGTGTAAATTTGTTGTTTTTTCATTGTTTATGTGGGAAAAAAGACCAGCAGAAGGATATGGATTTCCAGTTTTGTCTTCATCTGCGCCCTCTTTTCTTCTTGGTCGCCTTTTGTTTGTGACGACAGCGCCCCCAATTGGCAGAGGTTGTAGATGTTCAGACGGTTTAGTCCATTTGACCAAGAGCAGTGTGAATGTGAACCAAACCAAAGTTCCAAAACGGACTAAGTCTCTGTACTATCAGGTGTGAAAACGACCTAAGGCGGCTTCCACACTAGGGTCACGGTCTCAGATCCAAGTGCACTTGAGCCCAAACTCCAGCTTGTTTTGGTCAGTGTCAGTGTAAATGAGCCCACTTGGAGTGGTGGGCAGGTGTGACTCAAGTGGACTCTGGAACAGTTCATATGTAATGTGAATGCAACCGCACTCAGATACCAGACAGAGTCGTATGAGCTATATGATGTCATCATAAAATCTAAACTTCTTTCCCCGGAGCAGCAGTTGTTCACATTTTCTGTCAATAAAAGCAAAAATCATCAGAATCAAGCCAACAACCTGTCTGTTATGATTTACTTTATAGATGATCTCAATTGGACTCGGTAAGATGAGATGCAAAGGCAATAGAAGTCTCCTGTCACCTCAAGAACAAGCTGTAGTTGCAAAGACTGACTAGAAAGGGAGCGGCTTGATCCACAGTGCACTTTGTGAGTGGATAGCGCCCCAGGTGCAGCATGTGGAAAATAGAGGTAAACCTCACAACTGTCACTGCTTCTGCAGCCAACCTCAAGTGGACATGCAATGAACTGAGATTTTTTTCTAAAAATGGTCATTGTCTTGTCTTTATTTAACCTGCCTCTTCCTGTATCATCTGAGGAGCAATAGAAGCAATGCTCTGTGTGGGAAATACAAAAAGCCTCCTTATTCACGAAATAGAGTAAGAATGTTGGCAAAGATAGCTGCTGCTGGTGTTTGGTTGATTGTGTCAGAAATGAACAGCCATATAAATTGAACATTTCTTATTTTACCCCAAAAAAAGGGGAAGATATGGCTTCTTAAATGTCATCCCATAAGTGCAGAGTAAATTTAAATTCACATACTAGTGTAGTGTAATTTCCAATCTTTTTAAAGGACAGGCTAAAACAGCTTTCTGGGTGTAAATGGTCGTGTTTTTCTCCTGGTTCAAGTTGTGTGACTTGTCAGGAGGCCATAAGGCTGTAATTGGGATGAGGACTTTCTTCCCTGAGCTTTAACCCCTTCATTTAGGCAGAAGTATCTTGTGTTTATTTCAGAAAGTGTTCCTAAGTCAGGTCCTCACCCTAATTAGCGTGGTTCCCAAACTGAGATAAAATCTTAAGTTTCTGAAATGAAGACCCTAGTTTTGGTCTGGGGGACAGTAATTGGGGTCTCACAGTTTGAGCAATCCCAATTCCTGCTTGTACATGACGATTTTCACCAAGTTTCTGGTGTGGCTTATTCACAGAAAGAACCGTCTTCAGATATGAGCCTCTGTCACTTCACAGGTGTGAGTATAGATGCTCTGCTGTCAAAGAGCTTTTCATTGTCTTCTGGATATTTCTCATGTTCTCTGGCAGCAACCGGCTGTAAATGTGTTCACATATTTTAATGATGATTTGTCATTCTGGCTTCTAATGTGGCCATTTGTAACACTTGTAACCCATTTGAATTTATAACACAGTAACAGAACATGTTGTACGGGCTGGTGGGACGGGGATAGCCCACTCGTCATTTCTCTACTACAGGATGCTTTGAATAGCTCTTTACAAATGAAAAATATTCTAATACAGTCAACATTAGATGGGTATTCCCATCTATTCTCACATACATAAAGAGTATTTAATTTAAAGAAGCAGGATCAAGCTGTGGTTATTATGATAACTGAGGATAAAAGGAGTCTGGCCTTGAGTTTAAAGAGAGAATCTTTAAGCCAGCTAGATGCATTGTCAAATCAATGTTTTTGATGCTGTAGCTTGGCTTGTAACTTAACTTTACTCCATTCTCAACAGTCTGACTGAAATAGAAATCCCTTTATTTACTCATTAAAGTAGTCGCACGTGCCAATAATGCAGCAGTAGGAAGGCAGAGCCACCAGATGTTCCAGATTCAGTGAGAGAGATGAGGCGTTCAAGAGCGAGGTGCTATTCCAGATAACAGAAAGTGTTGTTTTTCAGTACGCTGAGCACAGAAAACCTCAACTACTCTAGATTTGAACCGAAAATGAGCAGAGCAAGAAAAACACAAGTGCAACCCTTCCTCTCTATTCCTATGTATATTTTTGTGCATCTTTATGTTGTTCTCTTTGGAATGTGCTTCTCAGTAGCATTAGTGCTAACATCCTGGCTAACGGTTACTTTATGCTGGAGCTGAAAATTGTGTCAAACTGTTATTATTTACTTTTATTTATTTGTGCCACTTTTTAAAACCTCCTTTAACCACTTTTCTGCCCTTTTTGCCACTTTTAAAAATATTTGACAGGAGCAGAATGGATTTATAACAGGAAGGCACCTTTTCTTCAACACTTGGACTCTCTTCGATTTGATTTACTCTAAAAATCATGCTGAACTCCCTGAGATTGCACTCTCTCTCTCGATGCTGAGAAAGGGACAGGGTGGAATGGGAATATCTTTTTGCCGTGTTAGGAAAATTTGGGTTTGGGAATAAATTTGTGTCATAGCTTTTTATGTACAGCTCCACAAGCCAGTGTACACACAAACGATAAACGGTCAGACTATTTTCCTTTATCACGTGGCACACCGAGGATGTCCACTCTCTCCCCTCTTATTTGCACTGGCGATGGAACCACTTTCTATCAAGTTATGGTCTTCTTTGTTCACTTGTACGTAAAGGTGTTGAACATAAACTTCTTTTGTATGTGGATGACATGTTATTGTTCATAACTGATCCTGCATCTAGTATACCAGCTATTTTATGTATTTTAGACAATTTTAGCTCCTTTTCAGGTTACAAATTAAATCTTTAAAAAAGTGTATGCTACCCTATTAATACGCCTGCTCTCCATCTTCAATACACAGATAAGCCCTTTAAATTCAGTAAAGCCACCTTTAAATATCTTGGCATTAATGTTACCCGCACACTACCCAGCCTGTTTACAGTTAATTTTGAGCCCCCTGTCTCCAAGACCGAGATTGACTTTGAAAGATGGAGCAGTTTGCCAATTTCATTGATTGGCAGAGTAAATGCAGTAAAAATGAACATTTTACCACAATTTCTTTTCTTGTTTCAAAACATTCTGTTTTTACTCTCTCAAAAGTTTTTCAAAATGCTTGACCAGTTAGTAAGCTCCTTTATATGGGGAGAGAAGGCTCCAAGAATTTCTAAAATTCTACTTCAGAAGTGCAAAATTAGTGGGGGTATAGCATTGCCCAATTTTCCTTTCTACTATTGGGCTGCTCATATTCACAAGGCTCTTTACTGGCTTGAATCCTCTAAAACTCCCTGGTGTAAACTGGAAGCACTCTCTTGTACTTCATCTTCAGTTTCTGCTCTGCTGCTTTCCTCCATGCCACTAAAAAATTAGCTATTATACAGGCAATCATGTAGTCTTTAACACTCTAAAAATATTTCACAGCTTTTGCCTCTTTTTACCTGTTTCCAGTACTTTTGCTGCTGTTAAAATACCACTTTAACCACCTTTTCTGCCCATTTCTGCCAATTTGAATCCATCTCCGTCACTTTTAAACCCTTTCCACCACTTTTGTGCCTGTTTTTGCCACTTTTCAACTAATCTTGCCTTTGTTTGCCCATTTTGCCACCACTAACCCTTTTTCACCACTCCCTTGCCTACCTTTGCCGATTTTAAAGGCATGACACTATTTTTATGTCCATCTTTGTCATTTTTAGTCCTTTTTCTGCCTGGTTTTGCTACTTTTAAACCCTTTCCACCACTTTTCTGCCTGTTATTGCCACTTTTCAGCTATTGCTTCCTCTTTTGACCCTTTTTTTGCCACTACTAACCCTTTTCATCACTTCCTTGCCCAATTTTGCCAATTTTAACAGCCTGTCAGTATTTGTTATGTCCATCTTTGCCATTTGTAACCCCTTTTCACCTCTATGTCTGCCTGTTTTTGCCACTTTGATCCATTTTTATGACATTACCTCTTATTTCCTTTCTCTGTTAATCATTTTTTGCCACTTTAAACACGTTTTGCTACTTTAAAAATCCCATTTCACCACCATTCTGCTCATTTTTGCCCCTTTTAACACATTTTGTTTCTGTTTTAAAAAAGGATTTACATTCTTAAGAAGGCTATGCTATACTACAGCATCGATAAAAAGTGTTGCTTTGATAAGAGTGTTTGTTAGTTGGAATGCACACAGTTAAATTGTTTTTATCAAATTAACCAGCATGAGACTAACGAATCATTTAAACTAATAACCTATAATATTTTGTAAACAAAGGCTTTAAATTTAAAATGCTTTTTTAAAACTGTGATGAACCCCCTAGCACTGGCGGCCGCTGCAGCTTCAGTTAATGGCCTCTGCCTTCCTGTCTGAGCGTTCCCACGGCATTTCACAGGACGTAAATATGAGGAGCTCAGCAGTACCTTAGTGGTTAGCGTGTAGTACAAACAGAGCAGTGTGACGGTTTTTTAAATAAATGAAAATAGAGTGGTATGTAGGCTATCAAAGTTTGAACTCCCCAGCCAAAGTGAAAAGAGGCCACATATCAAAGCACGACATTAATCTGCAAAGAGGAATGAAGGCTGGCGGTGCTAGCTTCTCATGTTAGCCACGCTGTAGAGAATATATCAGGCTCATGTCACAGCAGCTGACACAACGACCCTGTGAGGAATTTGTCTTTCTTATGTCATACGGTATGCAGCTTTCATACGTTTGTCCGTTATCGCAGCTTAAATTTACAGTGGATCAAGACTTTGCCGGCCTCCATGGGCCCCCAGTTTTGGCTGGGCCCCTTTTCCTTCCCTTATTGGCGGCCTTGCATTTAATGACGGGATAAGATCTGAGGCAAGGTTGTAATAGTTTTGCATTTTTCATTAGTTTCTGTTTTTTATTCATTTTCACTTTCTGTGTTCAATTTTAGTTTAGTTTTTATTAGTTTTGGTGTTTTAGTTTTTTCCGGATAGATTTCAGGGCTGAATGAGCGTAATACTTTTTTAAAAACATATTAAAACAGGCTCCTCTTTACTTATTATTTTATTTACTTAATGATGATGTTTGAATACAACTCCAGACATAAAACTACCTCTATGTGAAGTCTTAACCAATCAGATCAGGCAATTTTACACTCCCTGGACTTGTGTGTAGGTGCCAGTCAGTATGGTTGTGTCAAAGACTAAAACTAAGGATATTCTGTCTCCATTTTCATTTTATTTTAGTTAGTTTTGTAAGCGCACTATATAGTTTTAGTTAGTTTTCGGGGGGTTTTTTTTGGTAAAGCTTAGTTTTTATTTAGTTTCAGTTAACTAAAATGATTTTTGAATTTTAGTTTTAGTTATTTAGTTAGTTTTAGTTAACTATAATAACCTTGATCTGAGGTTGGCAACATTTTAGTCATGGTCCATTCCCTCCATGTTTGAGCACATGTGTGTCTCTCTGTGTGACTGAATTGTTGAAACGTGGCATCTGCAGTTTCACTGAATCCTCATGGTTCATCTCTTGTTGTCTCATCTGGTCTCTGCCTCTCTTTGATAGAAAATAAATCGACTCATAGCTCCCAGATGTGAGCTCAGATTGTTCAAAATGATCTGGATGGATGTTGTCATTGAAACAGGAGTTTTATTGTCATTGTGAGTATTTGGTGTAGATTTTCTTCTAATTCAGTATTTGAGTCTAGCTGTATGTTTGCCAGGAGAAAAAAGCAGACGCTATAACTTCACCAGGACAGGAGGTTATCAAATAAACATGGTCTATAATCTCATTTCACATGTAAATGCATTGAGTTATCTCTATAGCAGTGTTACGCAACCCTGCTCAACCAAAGAGCTAAATTGTTGAAAATTACCTTTGTAAGAGCCACAATCTAACTGGTGAAAAGTAGTGAAAAACGGCTTGAAGTAGCAATACAAATAAGTCCAAAAGTGGCAAAAAATGAGAGAAAAGTGACTAAAATGGGCAAAAAGCAGTCAAGAGTGTCAAAATAGGGCAAATAAGAGGAAACAAGTGGTATTTAGTGGCAAAAAGTAGCTTAAATTGGCAAAAAGTGGTGAAAAAATGGTGAAAAGTGGCAAAAATGGTCCAAAATTGGAAAAAAGGTTGCTAAAAAAAAGAGATTAAAATGACTAAAATGGGCAAAAGCCAGTCAAGAGCGGCAAAAATGGGAAAAAATAGGAAACAAGTAGTATTTAATTACAAAAGATAGCTTTAATGGGCAAGAAATTGGGAAAAAAAAATGGTGAAAAGGAGCCAAAATGGGATAAAAGTGGCTAAAAGTTGGAAAAAAAAAAAACAAGAAAAAAATTACTAAAATGGGAAAAAAGCAGTCAAGAGTGGCAAAAATGGGGGGAAAAATAGGAAATGAGTGGTATTTAATTACAAAAAGTAGCTTTAATGGGCAAAAAATGGTGAAAAAATGGTGAAAAAATGGTGAAAATGGGCAAATGGGGTCCAAGACCCCACAGTAGTAGCTGAAATTATTGCAGGACTTAAAAATCTTAGAGATGTTTGTATTGTATTGTTTTTCAGCAAACCGTTCATCTTCGGAGAGTCAGAATTTTAAAACTACAATTGTTTTGGTTTTATGTTGTGTTATCAACTAAAACTTTCCAGCCTAGTCATGATGAGTTCTTTTAGATTCACTTCAGTCTAATTTAGTTAACATAAGTCAGGACAACTTATTCTTTTCGTCTGCCAGATTTTTCAGCCCAGTTGCATTAAAATTGTTCACTTTGTAAACAAACCGTGTGGAGCAGCATTTTAATGGCGATCATCCTCTTTAGCTTAAACAGATGCATACAAAGAGTGAGTGTTTTTGAGTTATGACCTTTAGAGGCAGAGGTCAAAGTGCTTACTTTGGGATTCCCAAATCCTGTTTGGTTGAATTATGAAACATACTGCTGCAGGAGGGGAAAAGTGTCACTCCTTATACTCCCTGTACGCTCCAGATGGTCTTCTCATGAGCTGAGGTGGCCACATGGGGAGCTTATATGTATCTATACGTGGGCGTGGGATAAACTAATGCATGTGTCAGCCACCAGGCTTTAATTGGCCTGTTTGTGCACCCTGCCCTTTACTGAAAGGAAAATATCCTCTTCCAGTGGCCCCCTGGTGCAGCGATGTCCCACTTAGAAAATCCTGCCGGACTCCTGTCAGGAATCCCAGTAAATAATCGGCTATTAAATCTCTGATGATAGGAATGTACATCTGCGCTGTGGCGGCACACTGGTGAGAGGAATCTCTTCATCTGTCAAGTCGCCGTTAGTCATCGCAGGATCAAGAGAGCTGCATCTTTGATTAGAAAAAATCAATGCAAACACTGTGGAGGCTTTTCTCTGTGGGCTCATAGTGAATTGAAAAGAAGTATATCTGACAGAGACATCTACAGCAGCAAAATATATCTCCGCCTGGACTCCTTTTGTTGCACTGTATCATGTACCAGAGTCAGAAAGAACTGTCAGGAAGTCAAAGCAGCATCCTGCATAGGCAATTTCAAGTAAACATGAGGCTTTTCAAACGTCTGCCGTTATATTCTCACTCTTTATGTCATCAAAACTGACATGCTGGGGAAATAAAAGGATGTAGGACAACACCTCCAGCGAATGCAGCTGTCTCCATAGATGGCCGGCCTTGGCACGGAGCCTCAGTGATGAAGTGTAAAAGCAGAAAAAGGAGCACGGCGGGAACGCGGTGGGAGCGTGCAGAGAGGGAGAAGTCTGTGTCTGTGTGAGAGCATTACGCCGGACAGCAGGTGAGGGTCAGGGGTGTTTAAGAGGGAGACGAGGGTGGTAAGATAAAGGGAGATGGGGTTTTAGATGATATGCTCCTGGGAGACGGGGCAGTGAGGAGATTGAAGATTATCCAGAGGTGCTATGAGTCACTGGCACCTCCACCAGACTGGACTCTGACAAGCATCTACACACATGGATCTACACAGACTGTAACACCTCTCACATACTGATAACTGAGCTGGAAAAGGACAGACATGCCACTCAGCTGTACTGTTAGTGCCAGGAATAAAAAACAGATCGTCTTACGGCAGCGTTTGACAATGTAGGTACATAAAACTGGGCATAAATACTTCAGTCAGGATCACTTTGTTAAGAAACACATGATTTGCAGCTATAAATATTTCTCTAATAGCATTTATTATCATTTCTGGGATCCCCCTGCCCTTCCACTAGCCTACGTGGAAAGCAATAAGCAGGAACAGCAAACGTTCCTGCTCTTCCTATGCTGATAGAGAAAGTATAAGACAGAAGCAAAAATCCAGAGCAGAGCAGGCATCAATGACAAGAGAATGGCACTGATTAAGTCAAAAGCAGAATAAAGGAGGTGCTGGGGTGGAGGAGGGTTGCAAGAGCAGCTTACAGAGAATGTGGCAGAGTGTAGCCTGGCTAGAGAAGTTTAAATAAGGCAGCATGAGAGCGATGCCGATCTCTGGACTTCATCGTCTGCCTGGACTAATGCTGTGCGTTCTGTGTGATAGATGAAAAGCTAACATCTCTAACCTTGCAAAGCAGATGGATATGCCCGTTTCCGTGTTTCTCACCGGCAAATCCATCTTGCAAAGCTAAACTGAACTGTTTGGGCCCGGCTGTAAAGTGACAGGACCAATCAGCAACGAGGGGCAGTACTTTCAGGTGCGGCAGAGTCGTGACGAACAAGAGGCCGGTGTAAGTATGGCGGAAGAGCTTAGCGTGGATGCTGCCAAAGTGCCAGTTTTATCAGAACTTGATGAAGTTTCTTTGTTAAAAGAAAGTTTTTCATTTCAAAAAGTCGTGTAGTGACATGTCTACAGTCGCCATGGTTTGCACTATGCAGCTATCTATGGAGTTTATTCGTCGTTGGGGGCGCACGGTTTGCGGCTACGACACGTGTTTTGTTGCTCTGACTGGCCCATAAAGATGTGACAGACACAATGTTCATCCAGTCACCCTCTGAGTTTTTTTTCAAAGGCTTTGCCCTTTCCCAAACACTGTCTATGGGAGGTTTTCCAGATGGATGTGTGAAACACATCCATCTGATGTGTCAGGTTAGGTCTCTCTGGAATTCCCAAGAGAAAGGAGACCAGAACTAATCTGGATTTTATATCTCATTTGGCCTGGGAATGCTTAGGGATCCCTTAGGGGGGGCAGGAAAATATTGCTGGGGGGAGAGATGTCGGGGTTGACTTGCTGAGCCTGCAGGTCTGAAAATGGATGGATGGAGAATGAGGCAGGGCAGGGATATCATCCCTACTGCTCAAGTACAGTGCCATTATGTGGGAGTATATTGATATCAATGATACTGTCCTACCCACATCTAAAAATGTATAGGCCAGACATAAATTTAGAATTCAAAATGTCGCCCAGCCCTTACTGATTCATCACTTTATCATTACCATTAAATCCCTCTTTAATTAGGGGTCAGGTACTAATTTATAACCTAGTAACTATGTCTGTAGGTGAACAAGCAGTTAGTGATACATTTTGTTTCAGCTACTGTAAAGTGTAATATTTTACTCAATATTTAATCATCACTGATTAACTAGATACTCATTACTTCCCTGGTTAACAGACATTTACTTACTGAACTGTTACTGAGTAACTATGCCAACTCTTATTATAAAGTGTTGCCCATTTTCCATCACATGCAAATAAAAACTTCACTCTAAAAATGCTGTAAACTGGAGCATGCATGGAGGAAAGAAAACAAGTGGGAGGGAAATGCAAAGAGAGAAATGAGGTGTGTGTTTGAGAGAGAGAGAGAGAGAGAGAGAGAGATGAGATGAGGAGGCGGAGAGATGGGAGGTGAGGGAGGGAGTAATGTAGACAGGGAGGGAGGAGAAGGAGAGAGGGATCAGCCACACTTGGATGAAGGATTCCAGCGGAGCGAGGAGGGACTCTGAGGTGTTGGATGAGGAGAACCACAGGTCTGAGCTGCTTCATCCTGACGCTCTGAGCTGAGTGAAGGGCGGCAGAAGAGATGGACAGATGGTATGAAGAGGACGACGAGGTAGACGAGGCCCTGGGCTGACATGGACCTACGTGACCTCTCCGTCTGACTGTTTTAACCTCCTGAGGACTCGCTGAGGAGGACAGATGACTGAAGACTGGGACTGAATCCAGCAGAAGTTGGAGGGAGTTCACTCAGAGTTGGATACGACTGAGACACTATGGATAATTATAAATGTTTACTGTTGCTTTTCTTCACTTTACCCCCACAAGGTAAACCCTCTCCCTTTCTTTATGAAGGAGCTGACTTATGTCTTTTTTATTTGTCAAAATAAGGGACTGTATGAAAATTATAATTGGTAGAAAAAGGAGCATTAATTTATCCGGGGAGCTTGTTAGGGTAATTTTTAATCTATTTCTAAGTCAGTCATCATCATAGAATTTGTTTTTGCCATGCTCATTCATACACAGGCTGTAAGAAGTTAAAACACTAAATATTAAACCTGGGAGCCTCACAGACCTCAGAGATGCACTTTTTGCAATATTATATACATAATTCACTCATTCAATGCATTTTTTCCAAGATATTTTCAACCACTTCAAATAAAATGACTGTTTTCTCCTTCTTGGTCTTTGGATGCACTGGTGTCTCCTTGTACCTGCTGCAAAGAGACACAACTATGTGCGTGCTTTTAAATCATTATAAAGGAACTGATAATGAAGTTCTTATTTGCCATTAGTTCCAGTGTGAAGTATCACACTATACAAGAAATAAGAGTTCACTCTGACAGTCATTTTAAGATATATAAACCCAGAGTCACATAAGTCTAACAAAAAGATGTCTGAAAAAAAATCAAAAGTAAATTTAACACAGTAGTTAGTTTCATTTCCCTCTTAATTGCATTTGTCTCATAATTAATAATGTTTTTAAGTAAGAACAGCTTCCTTTTTTGACTCGTAGTATGGTTGCCATACTTTGTATCTGTCTAGAACTGACCCCTAGATACTGTCTAATATGTGGTGGTGGATTTCACCGAGTGTACTAGTCAATACACTAATCCAGTCGATTAGAGGGATCTAACTGGGGACTTCCTGGGTAAAAATATTCCATCTATATAAATGTTGATAAATGGGAAAGATGGGGCATTAGCATTTTAAGAACAAAATGTGAAAAACAGAACAGTTTAACAGGTAAAAGAAGCTGAAATTATGTGGTCACTGAGTTGAAAACATAAAAATGATGACTTTTCAGAGCAAGTGTTGCCATCATAACACTGGGAAATAAACATGTTGTAGATGAATATGAGCTTCTGTTCAGGCTCTTTATATCAAATTGGACAAAGAGCATCATCATGTGACCATAGATGCCATAAAATGACATCGCATGTCGTATTTTAACTGTCAGATAAGTTTGAGCTATTAAAACATCACTGATATGTTAGTGAATGAGCTCCTGCTGTCACAGAGTGATCGTTGGCTTAAAGTCAGCAGGAATAAAATATTGTCACATTTTACAACTTTCCTCTCTAGTTCGGTCGTTTTTTAACAACACAGCTGAGAACAACCCATAACGTCAAGGCACTACATATCCATATCCATGCAAAACAGCTGATATTACATGTGATTAAGTACTTTTTGTTGTTGTATGGCTGTAGTAATAATGTATAGTTGTTCAGATTCCCAATGCACACATAGACTTGCCTCAGGGCACACCATTTCAGAGCCTCTGCTCTAGTGGCTACCACTGTTTCCTAAACTACCAACATTCACTCTCAAATGGGGGCCTGGCCACTCTGGAGGGCAGGACGTGACATTTGACTGCGCTTATCAATAATATAGTCAATTAGGTCTCAAGAAAATCAGCAGGTTCAGGTAGATGGACCTGTGACCATAACAAATTGGTGCCAGGGGGGCAGTATTAATTGGTCAAAGCTCAAACCATTCAATGTGTTTCCACCAATAGAAGTCTTACTATTACATTTATTTTGATATTAGTGTTGAGGGGAATGCAGTACAAGGTAATTCACTCAAATAACCTTTTTTGTTGTCATGACAGATGTGGGTTTAAGAACCCATGTGGTGCTGCCTTCCTTGCAATAACCATACTTAATACTCATAAGGGTTAATTCCTGATGAGGTGTCCAATTATCAGGGCTTAATGAACAACGTGGAGGCCTGAACGGAGGATGGTTGTCTCCTGTGTGACAGCTGATGGCGGCCCACAGGCTCCTTAGGCTGGCAACACAGTACTCTCTGCTCAGGAAATAGGACTGCCTCTGGTTGCTATGGTTATGCCTGTCATCTAACGGCTGTGGCGCATTAATTTGAAATGTTGTTAAGATTTTTTTTGACAGGAACTACTTGTGAAGTTCCATGGGTGTCCATATATCAGAGGTGAATGGGTACCAGTGGAACTTCCAGAGCCAATCAGAATCAAGTATTCACCAAGACCATGGTATAAGTGTCAGTAGTGTTTAGTAACACTAAAGAACTGTGACTCAATTTCCACAGGTTCCATGTACGCATCATTCTGTCCAAGCTAGAGTTTGACTGGACTAACCCTCAAATTACACATTCTCTGTCTGCACAGCAATATAGACATGAAGCACACCTCAGTGGAAATCACTCCCTTTTCAAGTCTGTCTTTGCAATTCAAAAGCATGTGCTCCAGTTATCTCAGATGTGTGCCAGAAGCGCCACTTCACTGCCTCTGCTAAAGATTCTCATCAAGTTTATTTTCAGCAGAGGCCGCAGACAAACCATGACAATCCATGCAGAACAGACTGACCCAAACAGGAACAAGAATCCACAAAGCATGCAGTTAGTTTCCAAAAACAACACCATGCATGCACTCACGACTGTAAATCTAATCACTAGATCAACATTTTGTTACAACTGGTGGCACAAGCCATCATTTGGTCAAAAGGTTACAGAGGAAGCACGATGGCATGGAAGAGAGAATTTCATTTTTGAGGTGGAAAACCACAGGAACTTTTAACTTCCTAAAGTATTCACCAATCGTAAGATTTTTAAAAAATCACAAAAAAACAAATTAAACAGCAAAACAACTCCAGAAAGGCAGAGTTATGTGTTGTTTACATGCTCCATGGTGCATCACAGCAGAAATGCATCTAGCAGCTAAGGGCGGCATGCATGCAAAGCTGCAGACTGAGTATGTGGAATATGGGTGTAGCAGTGCATGCCACAAGCTCACTTTGGCAGTACAGGGTTGATTTTGCTTTTTATTCTGTTTTGATTTTGCTTTCTTTTCTAACAATGTTGAAATAGAGTAGGGACAAATGACCTTGAGTCTGTACATGGTGTTATGTTTTGAAATTTGCTGAATGCTCCGCAGCCCTGTGATTGACTGGGGACCAGTCCAGGGTGCATCCTGCCTCTTGCCCAATGACAGCTGTGAGCCTCCAGCCCCCCGCAACCCCTAACATGATAAGTAGTATAGAAAAATAAATGGATGGGTGAATGCTTTGCACTTTCTTGTCCATGCCTTCCTGTTTGAGTCGACCTGCTCTGTGGTAAACTTACACCTGCTGATGAAACCCAAAGGTTCACTAGAAAGGGAGCTTTTTTGAACCATAGTGCACGTTGTGCATGGAAGTCTGCACAGACAGACTGGCACACAGGAGGTTACACTTACTTTACAGCAGTAAAATGACAGTCAGTATTCCTAAAGCAACAGTTCTGACAGGACACATCCAGGCTAACACTCTTGGTTATAAACCCAAATTAGATGCAGAAGAGAAAACTGCAACATCTCTGCCTATAATAAAACATATACAACAGATAGGATCATATAGTAGTGAAGGACCATATTGTAGTTATTTTTTTCATAAGGGGAATGTGTCCTGAGATAATATTCTAAAATGCAACTAAATTTTCTGAAATGAAGCCCTGGGTCAAGGACAGTTTCCTTTCTTATCCAAATAATTTTCAGACAGTCCCTTATGAAGCTTAAGTCCCATTATTTACCAGAATGGGGAGTTTCTAAAGGCTAATCTGCCAAGATAAGTACACAATGACTGACACTAACACACAACCTTCAGAACACACAAAAACAGCCTTTTTTTCTGTCGTTTTAATGGTTGCTTCAAGAGAAAGTCCCTCTGTTGCTTAGTGACCTAGTAAAAGCTCCTCATTCAGGAGCACGACTCACTTGTATGAAAATTTGCTGCTCAGGCATTATTGGTCTACGTGAATACATAGATCATATGAGGACAGAATGGGTCCAGCACACTGACGCATCTAGATCTAATCAGCATCAAGCTGTTCCGATTGTTACTCGAATAAATGAATACATCAGAAGCTGAAACTGACTGGAAATGATGTCTGCAATCACTTTATAACCCATTTTCTAAATAACTTATAGATTTATTCTGGTAGAACATCTAAGGCCTCCTAAAATACAAAGAGAAAGGAGGAAGCATCTGGGAATTCTTTATGGTTATGTAAATTCAGCTGCCAGGGGCCTTTCAATCACAAAATTAACAGAAGATGACAAGTAAGGACTCCTGCTCTGCCCTCTTCTACTGCTTACTGTACCTCCTACTCTAAATCAAGAAAAAACTGCCCTACACAAGGTTTATTAACTAAACAGTAAACGTGTAACTATTAAAAGTAGCCGAAAAGTGGTTCATGCTGGTTCAAGCAACTTCCAAGGCATTCTGGAATTGCTTCCAATGTTCCCCAGGAAGGCCACTTTTAACAGCTTTTCACCATTATTATGTGAAATTCATCCATGCAATGAAAATGGTGATTTACTTTCTAGTCTATGCTCATTATGGAGTGCAGTTTTTACTGAACAGGTTCCTCAATTTTAAGCAAAATTGAAACATTGGGAGTGCAAGGGGCTTGGCAGCATGTCTAAAGAGCTCAATAGTGTGGTTCCGGAAGTAAAATTCCCATTCATTTTCTACATAGTGGATTTCATTATCAGCCATACTGTCAGAAATATTCAAGATAGACTTGCTACAAGTTACCTGAGTGAGAACCAATGGTACAAATTCAAGAAGACAAAAGTTTGTCAGATATCAACCTCTCTTTAAGAGAAAGTTTATTGCAATTTCTGCCAAAAGTACAAACCAATCCAACAACCCCAGAGTGCTGCATAGACATCTCTGATTGGTGGGGTCTACTCAGCCTGTGAACAATGATTGTCAGACATTGAAACATGGCCTCGTAGTATGATTTAACACCTAAACACTACTTTAAAGACAGGTGTAAAGGGAAAGATACATATATGGTTTGAAAGCTTGGAAAGCTACTTTTAACAAGTAAAAAGAATCAGAATGGATTGGGGAATAGGTAGTTCCTTCATCCTCCTGAAGAAATATATACACAGTCTTGTAACTTTGCTTTTTCCCAATTTTCAAGTGCCATTTTGTGCCGAATTAACTGTAAAATAGTCGTGAGTACTCAGGTAGCCTGTAAGCATGGTTCATGCATTACAAGTCTTTATAATACGGATTTTGCAAAATGTTTGCAAATGTGGAGACTATGATTGGTGAATCTGGCAAACACATCACTAACATGACATTAGCCACTACAGTGAATAGTGGAAGTGCAGGCTTTGACATTTATGCATTGTAGCTGACATTTACATTCTAGGTTTATTTGGGAGCAATTAAATGCCCAGTATGTAAAATTCTGCCAGCAGGGGGCTCTCAATCCAAACAATAACACGATATGATGAGTACAGACCAGTGCTGCCAAGCTCCATTCAACTCCACTCTTTACTTCTTAAATTAAGAACTTTGTCAGATACCCTCATAAGGCGTATTTATTAAACAGAAAACTGACATTTTGTTTTCATACATAAATTTCTGCTCCATGCTGAAAGCACTCTCAGGCTGAGCATTTTTCTGGCGTCACTTACAGCACGAAGAAGTGCACTTTAACGTGAATTTCTCCTTCTCTGTATGTTCTTGTGTCTGACTTCCTGTTTTGGGTTGATCTGCTCTGTTTAGCTTCTGGTACACAGGATGGATTTAGGTGCAAGCTGAGGTAGCACAATCGCTGAGTTGAAAGGGTAGAGAGCAGGGCTCTGTCAGACTCCGGGAAAATTGTGGGTTATACACTAAGAGAGGAAATGAGATGATGACTTAGCACAGTTAAATTCACAGTACGTAAAATCCTGCCACCAGGGGGCTCTCAATCTAAAGAATAACACAACATGATGAGTGCAGAACAGCACTGTCCATGTTTGCCGATCCCCACTATTTACCTCTTGTTTGGAACTGAGGACTAAAACGACACCTGAAAAGGTGTATTAACGTAACAGAAAACCGCCGTTTAGTCAGTCCCAGAATGTACCCTGGTGTTGCTTCCAGCGTGAACACGAAAATGCACTTTTTAAGTATATTTATCCTTTATTAAGCAAATGTATGAATAAAAAGATGACATAGATTTTCTGTTTAGTAAATATGCCTCAGAGGGTGTTTTTTTTTTTTTTACTGAAAAATCATCAGTTCAAAAGAAGAGGTAGTATTAAGGAGGAGGTCGCAGAGGTGAGCAGTTCTGGTCTTAACTCACTGGAAATGCAGAGCGCGGGGGGGCTTGGAGCAATTTGTTTGAGGTGTGAAAGCACAGCAGACCAACTTGTGAAGCAAAGGCAGGAAGTGGCATAAAGCGTAATGATTTATATATGTGATATAATGCATTCAAATACATGCCGGTACCTCGCTTGGCGTCTGTGTAGCCATAGCAACACATCATAGTCTCTCATTCACACGTTTGCCCGCCTTTTTATCTGCTGCTTATTTATTCGTCTCATGTAAAGAACAACATGCTGGACAGTCTGCTCATAATGCCCCAGTGTGAAGGCAGAGACCCTAAGACTGACTAAATTTGGTGTTTTTTTATTGTTTATGTAAAAAAGACCAGCAGAAGGAGGTGGATTTTCAGTTTTGTCTCCTTTTCTCCTTCACCGATCTTTATTTGGGGCAACAGCGCAAAATGTGTAACGGCTTGACGTTATCCAGACGGTTTGGTCCATTTGATCAATTGCAATGTAAATGCAAACCAAACCACAGGGAAGTGCAAGAATGTTGCATTTTGAGCCCTGAACAGAACTGAGTCCCCCAGACTAACAGGTGTGAAAAAAACCTAGAGTGGTTATATGCCCTCGCTTTATCACACATTAAAAAACAAGCACATCTGATGTGGCACAGTGATTGTTTAGCCTCGATTATCTTGCTTTCATGACTGTCGGAAGCTAAGATTGTTATCCAGCACTGGAATTAAGCTAAAAACATGCAGTTTTGGGGAGCAGGTGGCCTAGTGGTTAAAGGCGCTCCCCATGTACGGGGGCGACCTGGGTTCGAATCCAGCCTGAGGCCCTTTACTGCATGTCTCTCCCCCACTCTTGACCCTGTTTCCGGTTCTATCCGCTGTCCTCCTCTATCTAATAAAGGCACAAAAATGCCCAAAAATAAATCTTAAAAAAACATGCGTTTTTTGCTGCGCAGACAGGGGCAGGGCCAGACAGAAGAGACATGTTACATCAGATGCAAAAGGTCTTTACTTGCCTTTGAAATGTCTAGTGGGGCCACAACATTAAGGGGTTCAAGTTATGCTGCAGAGAATTATCATGGCCTGTCACAAGTAAGAAGCACAAACATGAATGAGGAGTAGAAACAGAACAGCAGCTTCCAGGTGGAAGTTTGAACTACCTTATGCAGCAGATTTGACATGACATCCAGGGTTTCCAGACAAACATGCCATACTTGCGACTGTCATGGCAGCTCCCTGACTGAGAATTTCTCTGACCTTGAAAAACTGCTGGAAATGTTTGAGGTAATCTAAACAATAATATACGTAACATAGGATTGGCTTTTTAAATTGATAAAGACAGTTCAAAATTCTGCAGAATGTGCCTTGAATGAATCGGTACAAAAGGAGAGGACATAATAAAAGCATCCTGGAAATTTTAATGGTTTTAAGGAGATGGAGCAGGATATTTCCTCTCAGAAAGGAAAAGAGATGAGAAAGTCAACCGAACTGAAAAGTGTTACAGTGTAAAGTGTATTTTCTCCCCTCTAAGTGTCTGAGAACATCACAGTCTGTGCTGATGCTATTCATAGTGTCCTGTAAAGCACACCACACAGAAGTAAACTCATCCAACAGTTAGCTGCACACATTACTGCTCTGACCCACACATTGTCAAAGTCAGGACACCCTGCGAGCTCCCCCATCTAAACCCATTAGTCGTGATGCTGCTGTAGAATCCACAGGAGCGTCCCTCTTTATTTAATATCAGCTGCATTGAACAGTATCGCTCTCAGCTGATGTGATCAAACAAAGGGAACCTGAGCGTGCCCGGTTCTTTCTCTTAAATACACACAGACGTTTCAAGGTTGTTTGGCGTCTGGACACGAATTAGGTGCAAACAGGAAGAAAAGACATGAGCAAAAAAAAAGAAACTTTATCCATTTAATAAGATATTGATCCCCATGCCTTTAAGAATAGAAGATGCCAGTTTTCAGGGAACTGAAGGACAGCCCATCAGCTTTGATTGAGTGGGCAAGAGGACCCGAGAGGAAGGCCGGCAGCATGACAACAACACCTGTGTCCCTGTTTTAAGAATACAAGATAAGATAGCGACACATAAAGACAGAGTGATATATAGCCGAGCTGTGCAGTCACACGACTGAAGTGTTAATAAGAGAATAAAAACAGCAGTAACAATAAGGTGAAACTGGCAATGGATGAGCAACTAACTGCCGATTAACCAGGGGATGAATGAGTTATGGTAATGATTAATTACTGAGTAACTACCCTCTATGACTGTGGCTCCCAGATGATGCTGCAGCTCACTGATGTGCCTCAAGGCAAGTCTGGGAGTGCCATGGGACTGTGTGCAACCAGATGTTATCACTGCAACCACACAGCAACTAAAGATAGTGTAATGTGTGTAATGTAACTCCTAAGACCCTGCATGCACATACAATATATTGCCAAAAGTATTCACTCACCTGCCTTGACTCGCGTATGAACTTTAGTGACATCCCATTCTTAATCCATAGGGTTTAATATGACGTCGGTCCACCCTTTGCAGCTATAACAGCTTCAACTCTTCTGGGAAGGCTTTCCACAAGGTTTAGGAGTGTGTTTATGGGAATTTTTGACCATTCTTCCAGAAGCCCATTTGTGAGGTCACACACTGATGTTGGACGAGAAGGCCTGGCTCTCAGTCTCCGCTCTAATTCATCCCAAAGGTGTTCTATTGAGTTGAGGTCAGGACTCTGTGCAGGCCAGTCAAGTTCATCCACACCAAACTCTCTCATCCATGTCTTTATGGACCTTGCTTTGTGCACTGGTGCACAGTCATGTTGGAACAGGAAGGGGCCATCCCCAAACTGTTCCCACAAAGTTGGGAGCATGGAATTGTCCAAAATCTCTTGGTATGCTGAAGTTTTCAGAGTTCCTTTCACTGGAACTAAGGGGCCAAGCCCAGCTCCTGAAAAACAACCCCACATCATAATCCCCCCTTCACCAAACTTTACACTTAGCACAATGCAATAATTGTTCAGAGTTTTAGTAATTTGCTTGAAATGTTGGGATAGTTTGCTGTTTGGGTATTTTAGGGAATTTGCTTGGAATTGATCAAGTATTTACATGGAAATTTTGGGGATAGGTTGTATATTTTTGTAGATTTTTGATGGAAGATTTGGGGAAATTCCTTTGGACTTTTGTGGCATTTTCATGGAGAATTTACATGTATTTTGGGGATTCGGATCTGGAATTTGGGTGAAGAGGAGGAAATGGCTTAAACATTTTCAGGACATTTCATGGAAATTTCTAGACTTGATGATAAAGTTTCACTTAAAGATTTGAGGACCATTTAACCCTCCAGGGACCCAACTGGGTCTGCTTAGCCACTTTTTAATTTTCAATAGGCACTATTTTTGCTTGTGTTTATGCTAATGGTACGAGAATTTTCATAGTAAATGGTTTGGAGCAAGGTTAAAAACCACAGTTGCAATTACAGCAATCACAGCTAATGTTAACAAGCCTGTTGAAGCTGTCGTTGGTCTCTACTCGTGCAACCATAATCACAGTCAATACTTCGTTTTACTTGAAAGGACCGTCTTTGTGTTGTTAAGGCTTCCGTAATACAATTTAAAGAACACTGGCCTGTCACATCATACCCTCACCAAAACACAGTTTATCAGTCCTTAAAGCTGGACGTGACCATTAGACCCATAGTCTCTCTCCACAAAATCTTTGTCATGATGATATAAAAACTGATATGACGTAAAATATAAGGGATTGGAGCACATATACTCTATATTGATTTAATTCCCTTTTCTTAAAAATTTTTTTTTTTAAAAACCCAGAGCATTTTAATTCAGTGTGAGCTATTTTTTAAATAGCTTTATTCTGTTTTGTTATATTCCATATTGACCTAAAATTACATTGCAGCTTTATACACTGTATAGACTTGATGCACTTTATGTTCAGTGCTTCAGCTCAGTCCATGTCAAATTCTGTGAAACTGACGCTGAATTGCAGTGAATAAATTTAGAAATCCTGCACATGACATTTTGTAATGTCTAGTTAGACATACTTTGTGATGTTTTGTTAGACAGTTTTCTTGCAATATATCAATTATTGCTGTATCGTGATAATACGGGTATTGTGGACTGTGTATCGCATAGTGTATCGTGAGGTACCCTGTGATTCCCGCCCCAAGGATGCACGGTGCTGTATGAGTTAATATACGAGATATAAGAGCTAAATTCGTCTGTGGAAAATAAATTATTCTCAGCAGATATCATTGTTATAACAAATGGATGTGACAACCAATGGCAGGCTGTTGAGTCATTCGGTCATGCTTTGCCAAAGAGTGCATATCATACACTTAGAACCTACAGGAGACGACCTCTATGGCTCATAATGGAGAGAAAAGGAGGCAAAGAGCCTGTGATGTGGCCCTCTGTGTCACTGCAGACAGGAACTGCAGTGAATAATGGTACAAATAGAGACAATACAAAGAAGTACTAGGGTCTTTTTTGTATGAATGATTATTTCTCAATTTTTTGGTATCCAAGAGATGGGAGAAGAAGTTTGTACAAAAAAAAAACAAGTGGCATTTCTGCAAGACACATATTCTTTAAAGGAACCCTGCACAAACAGACAACTTATTGGACTACGAGGTACTAGCTGAACCGTGACCTCTGCAAATTGCTTAACCCCTACCAGCAGTGATGAAAATATTTGTGCAGGTCCATTAGCAGTTATTACTCATTCATTACCTAGAGACTATTCCAGTCTTTTTCTGTACCTTATTGTAAAGTGTTACCCAAGATAAGATGGTGAAATATAAAGACAGAGTGATATTTATCCAAGCAAAGTGTTAATAAGGTAATAAAAAGCCGCCCTCAGCTCCTGCTCAATTAACATTTCCCACAATAAACAATGAATACATTATAATGCTTCACACAGGACGGACGGTGAGATATGCAGCAGGGAAAGGGAAAAATGAAATATCCGTGAGGTTGGTGAAATATAAATCACAGCAGATGATGTATCACTGTGCCATTGAACTACCTGCACAGACGCACAAGGTCCAGAATAGAAAAATACCTAATTGAGTATCAGGATAGGAATACAAAGGACATTGTACTGTACGAGCATCAGGACGACCCCATCTTTTTAATTGTTCCCAGGGTCATCCTCAGTGCGCTGTGAGCTAACTGTGGACCTTATGCCTGCGTGCGTGATTGAGTTGCTCCATTAGAGTGTCCATGGCAGGGAGAGAAACCGAGGCCAGGAGGGGGCAAAAGGGAGGGCGGGATGAGACGTCTGGACAGATCGCTCCATCAGCACGTCTGCTCAGAGACACAGAGGATGTCCTCAGACTCGGATTCATCCTTCCTCTTTTGCTCTCTCTTATCTCCTCCCCCTCCATCCACTCTGTGGGTCTCATCTCTCAGATACAGTCTCATGTAACCATACGCCACCTGTATAATAGAGGTCACCCTCCTTTTAGATTACTCTCTGTATCTACAACAGTGGATTCTTTATGGTGGCATGGCCCGGCAGCTAAATCAATTATACATGAATGCAATGCATACATTAGAAAATATACTCAGTATTACTGTTATGCTTTTGAAATCATGGTTTCTTTTAAAAACATTTATGTGCAATGAGAGAGCCAAACCAAACTGGTTTTAAAGAAGGCCATGGGCAAAGAGAGGCAGCACAGATTCATGCCCATGTATTTTAAAATAACAGTTGAAATGTTTGTTTTTCATCACTATAAAACCACCAAAGGATATAGGCTGGCCACAAAAGGTCACACCATTAGTCAAAGCTTTCCTTATGTGTCTAATCTCTTCTTCTCCTCCGTCAGTTTCTTGTCAGGCCGGACCTCGAGCTCACGCTGAGGAGAGGCTGCTCCAGAATCTGTTCGCACATTACAATAAGCTCTCCAGGCCTGTGGAAAACACCACGGACACGGTGCTTGTCCACTTTGGACTGTCTATCGCTCAGCTCATTGATGTGGTGAGTAAAACCTTGCAGCTTTGTTGAAGTCCCAAAAAATAAGTAGAAAATAAATTTGTTCTGGCTTTCTGCCTACAGCCAACGCTCCAGCTTCTGTAAATAATTGATCTGTTACTCTGTTGTGTTTATGTGCAGTTTAAATATTTTTGTTTAAATGATGACATTAACAGACCACTTTATAACTTAAAAATTAATAAATGATGGCAAAAATTCCTCTGAATGCTGCAGTCAAAGTAGTGTAACAGATGGGCATCAGAGCCATTGCTACTTCTTGAAACCATTCATCTGGACTCATGTCACAAACTCATCCGTCTCTACAGCCTGCAAAGGGATAATGACAAATAACACCAGATGAAAAGTGAAGAGGAGGGAGACTAGAATACCAACTAGTGGACTAGTTTTCCATCCCAGGAGCATGGACATGTACGTAGCAGAGCCAGGGAAAATCCAGTTTCCAGTCAAATCCAATCCAAAAATCCAATACAAGAATTCTGTACGACAGAGGGGATTTATTTCAGAGGAAATGCTAAATCAGCCTTTTACTTTGAAAATCATAAACCAAGGGTGTACTTGTACAGTGTTTATCATGCCTGTAACATATTTTACTTAACCTGGCATGCCAGATGTCTGGAAAACCACTTGTAGTCAGCATTTGGGAAAGGGCAGGTGATTGAACGAACGTTCTGTCTGTCACATCTTTACGGGCCAATCAGAGATACAGAACACATGACGTTGTAGCCACTATGGAGGATTAAACTCCGTAGAGAACTGCATAATGCGAACCATGGCAACTGTAGACGTCAGTACGCAACTTTTGTTGTTTTTGAAAAGAAAACAACTCACTGCTGTTCTTTGCTCTTCTTTTGACAAAGAAATGTTGTCAAGTTCTGATAAAACTGGTGCCTTAGCAGCATTAATGCTAATGTCTTCCACCATAATTGCATCGGCCTCTTGTTGCTGCTTGCTTATGTCACGACCCTGCTGCACCTGAAAGTACTGCCCCTCGTTGCTGATTGTTCCTGTCACTTTCCAACCAGACCCAAACAATTCAGAAGGGAGCTTTGCAAGATGGGCTCACCAGTGAGAAACACGGAAACAGGCGTATCCATTCCTTATAACCTGACACGCCAGATGGATGTGTTCCACACATCCATCTGGGAAAGCTTCAATAGGAACCGTTTGAGAAAAGGCAGGGGATTTTAAAAAACTCGGAGGGTGATTGGGTGAATGTTCTAGCTGTCACATCTCTACGGGTCAATCAGAGCAACAAAACATCGCCGCTATCGAGCTGTGCGTGCACAGCTACTGAGGAATAACGCGAAACATGACGACTGTGGATATGTAAGTACGCAACTTTTGTTGTTTTTGAAAAGAAAACAACTCACTGCTGTTCTTTGTTCTTCTTTTAACAAAGAAATTTCATCAAGTTCTGATAAAACTGGCGCTTTAGCAGCATCCACGCTAATCTCTTCCTCCATAACTGCACCAGCTCTTGCTGCTGCTTGTTAACGTCATGACTGTGCGGTGCCTGAAAGTACTGCCCCTCGTCACTGATTGGTTCTGCCACTTTCCAACCGGGCCCAACTGGTTCAGATGGGAGCTTTGCAAAATGGATTCACCAGTGAGAAACAAGGAAATAGGCGTATCCATCTGCTTTGCAAGGTTACCTTCCTCAGAGTCATCAAGAAATAGGTTACAAACATATTCCATCAGTGTTGAAATACATATCAATCAGTCAGTCAGTCTTTGTTGTGTAGGGCCAATCCATAACTGAAGATATCTTTACAAAGAAAGCAGGTGGCGTATTGTAATAGACCAGAATTAATCATTTATATTATAATAAGAACTACACCCTATCATAATAAAAACTAGCATTAATTTATTGGTAATGCTAGTCTTAATAAAGACTAGCATTAATTTATTATTAATAATTATACAAGGTAAGTAGTATTGATCAATGAAACTGTTCTAGTAATGAAAACAGAAGTAAGAATGATGTTAAAAGATCAACCGACGATCACTGTAATACTAGCATTAGCAACAATAATGGTGGTGAAGAGAAAGATGTATAACAACTTTAAAGTTGATAATGATACAATTTGAATTGTTTTTAAACTCACTTTAAGATATGAAATAATCATAGTAGTGATAATAATAATAATAATAATAATAATAATAATAATAACAACACTAATTATAGCATTCAAAGTGGAAACATGAAAACATTCTTAATTCTTAAGATACTTTGTGTCCTGAAAGTAGCAGAATACTCTGGAAAAAAAAAAGTTTAAATAGTTTGAAAACTAGGCAGGAAATGAAAATGGCTCCATCTAAAGCCTGGTGTATGGCCGTTTCCACAAAGCAGTCCAGTTTGCTTTAGTCCAGTTCTGCCATAGTTTTGCTCAATAAACTCTTATCTTACCAGCTGATGTCAATCCAGCCTCACTCGCTGTGACGGGACATCTGTCTCCTTTAAAGTCCTCAGCAGAGCTGGTTGTTTGGCTTCTAAACGGCTCTTCATTTGGTTCCAGTTTGTTTTTTAAATGTAGATGAAATAACAATGAAAGATGGAGGAAAGGAAACTGGCACTCAAATGGAAGCTAGCTTGCTAAGTGGCTACATAAAAGAGCTGTTTTGTAGCTCAGGCTTGTTCCTTAATAGCACTTCTTAACTCTGTCTTTACCTCACAAGGGTTATTCTGTTGATAACACATCACCATCTCAATCTAAAGCAGGTTTGAGATAAAATTAAGATTCTTTTTTTTTTTTTTTTATTATTTTAAAGGGGCTCAGCTAGCCTCTTAGCTCAGTACAAGACTCCTCAAGACTCTTGTTTCCCTTCATCTGACTAGATGACGCTAGTAGGTCTGCAGAACTGATGAAAATTGAGATACTGATCACCTCCATGCCAGGTAAATTTGTTCAACTGTAGTAAAATACTTTTCTTTTATATGGATTTCAAATGATCCAGCTGTCACTGCCTGTTTGAGTCTTTTAGCATGCCTTATCAGGCTTCACACTTCAGTCAGTTCTCATATCAAACTTGAACCATGTCACAAAACCACTGTGACCACATGTTTCTGCTGGGGCAGCTAAAACATGAGCTTGCACATTTGCAAAGCAAACCTCCGACGTGCAGTAGTGACAGCTAGCAGGTCTGATACCTGAGCTTTCTTCTGCAGAGCATAAACAGCAGGTAAACTTATCTTTCAGTTTATTTGTCCTGTAAAAGTTGGTATTAAACTGTGTAAACTATGCATTTCCAGGAACTTTCTCTGCCTTTGGTGTTCATTATGATTGTAGTCCCTGACTAGGCATGAGAGACAATTTTCAATATGCAGCTCACTTATCAGCGGAAATGAAACCACAACAGAAGAGATTGAAGTGTTTTTCCCAAATTAAATTAAATGACTTGTCAAGTGTGCTAACAGCGACAGTAAATATTCAAAACTGTCCTCTAAAGAGCAAACAAGACGCCGCTAACTCCCTCCAGAAATCCATCTTCATTCTCTCCTGTCCCTGTGGTCTACTTTCACTACAAAGATTTAAACACTGCTTATTTCCCCCGCATAATGCTGCAGCTTTCTGTCGACTAAAGGTAAAACTGCCCTGTAACTGAGCCATCTGGAGCCATGAAAAGTTCGGGCCGGCTCTAAGATAAAATATGTGCAGCCTCCACGGCTGTGGGGATGATTCTCCAGGGGACAGGATACACAATTAGGTGACAGTGCTTCCTCCACATGCCGAGTACAGTGAGAGTCAGCTCGGGGTGAAGTTGTCTTCTCCCGTTTTCCCTGACGGCTGCGTCTCAGATGTTTCTGGGAAAGAGCGGGAGAAAGCAGCCTGGCAGCGCTGGCAGAAATGCAACAGTAGAAAGTACAGTGAGGATGTTTGCATGAAGCACTGCCTAGCTTATCCTTCTGGCGTGTTACACAACTAATACGTCTTTATAAATAGAGGCTTTGTGTTGATTTAGTCTTTTATTGATTCAGAAGTGCAGGCAGCAGATTTTGTTCAATTTATTTAAACTGAATTGTCTAAACTATGACTGTCAAAATATTTCATACAGCAATCAGTTGCTGAAATTTTCACAGCTGCATTAATCATGTTTTAATGAAATTAAATTATTTTGCCTTCAGAACAGTACAAACCAATTTGGGAACCAAATGAATGAAAGAGATGTATTGAATGATCTTAACTTTCAGACATATTTAATTAGGTATTATTTAAATGGGCTCTGCACCGCTGCACTGTGGTCTAAAACCATGACTTAGAGCTAGGAGACAGCGTCAAAGAGCCTTTTCAGTCAGATACAGAGTTAAACACTAGAGAAAAAGGGGGGTTACTGGCTGCTCAGTGCTGTCAAAGTAGTAGAAAGTAAAAAATGTTCTCTTGGTTAACAAAGGAATATAATGATGCTCACTCAAAAGGGAAGAAACCTGGCACTCCAAGCATGAAAACTGTCAAAATAAGGAAGGAGATATATATTTTTAAAGTCTTTTAAAGTCTTTTAAAGTCTGCCATGTTTGGACCATGGAGATTCATCAGGGTTCATGCCTGTAAAGTGGCCACACCTGTTTGGACATCTTGATCAAAACCTCCATTATTGCACTATTTTGGCCTTTTAAACCATTTAGACATCATATTAAAGGCTTTTTAAAGTGTTTCCTTCTAATTTGACAGTTTTTGTGCTTGGAGTGCCACGTTTCGTAGTGTTCATAGTTTTGTTCAGTGTTATACATCAAGGAATATTCAGGAGGGCATGTACAAAATGACTCACTGACACTCCAGATGGATTTGTTTCACACATCCATCAGGTAAACCTCCCATAGACAGTGTTTGGGGAAGGGCAGAGCCTTTGAGAAAAAAAAAACTTGGAGGTTGATTGGAGGAACGTTCTGTCTGACACATCTTTACAGGCCAATCAGAGCAAAAAAACACGTGACGTTGTAGCCCCAAACCGATGTGCACCGCTACCCACAAGTTAACTCAATAGAGAGCTAAATAACGCAAACCATGGCAACTGTAGACATGTCAGTGCACGACTTTTGTCATTTTTGAAAAGAAAACAACTCACTGCTGTTCTTTGTTCTTCTTTTGATGAAGAAATGCAATCAAGTTCTGATAAAACTTGTGTTGAAAAAAGCATCAACGCTAATCTATTCCGCCATAATTGCACCGGCTTCTTGTCGCTGCTTGCTTACGTCATGACTCTGCCACGCCTGAAAGTGCAGCCCCTTGACGCTGATTGGTCCTGTCACTTTCTAACCAGGCCCAAACTGTTCAGACGAGCTTTGCAAGATGGATTCACCAGTGAGGGATGAGGAAACGGGCGTATTCATCTGCTTTGCAAGGTTAATTGTGACTGGGATGTAACAACCAATGGCAGGCTTTTCTGTCGTCACGACATGCTTTACTAAATACTTGTGCAAACACTTGAAACAAGAGGAGAGCCTGAATGACTCATAATGGAGAGAAAGAGACACAGAGAGGCTGTGACGTGTCCCTCAGAGTTTCTGCAGACAGGAACTGCTTTGATTAATGACTCAAATTCCAAAAAGGACAAGGACTTTTAGGTAAAAATGTTAATACTTTGAAGACTTCTTGTCTCAAATTATTTTTTTCATTTCTTGGTCCCAAAGAGATAGGATAAAAAGTTTGGGCAAAAAAATCGCTTAGTCATTATTTTTTTGCTGTTTGCAATACATTTAAATCTTTAAGTTTGAATTTCAGTTGAGTTTGTTCCTTTGTCTTTATAGTCACATAACTTTTTTAAATTCAAGTGACATTACTGCAGCAAACATATTCTTAAAGTCCAGGATGTCCCGAAGAAAAGGATGTTTAGAGCTTGACTGTCCACCACAGGGTTGATGTTTTACAAGATTTTTAAGACAAAAAGTCCAGGTGAGACACAAGGATTAAAATAGCATAGGGCAGGGTGGGTTAGGCCTCTTTGGTTATTTTAAGATCAAACAGCTATAATCAAGCTTTTCCACCATCCTTTATGTTCAGTTTAACTTAAAAATGCTGGTATGATCAAATAAATTAAGGAACTTGTGGTAGATTGAAAGTAATAACATTAGAGCCATGGATAAATAAAGAACTTGCTACAGATGGAAAAGTAATTAAATATATTTATTTTTGTTGTATTTAAAAAGGCCAAAAGAAAAGGTGACATTTTTTAACTGCAATGTTTAGAATACTTTTACTTTTCCATCGAGTTTCTTGTGTGTGTTTTGAGGGCTGGGGGGGGTGCTGTGGTGTACATTTTTTCTATCACTGTGAGAGCAGTAGAATGCTATAGTGAGTAGTACTGCTGACCTGCAATGGTAGCTTTACAATGGAGGGGACGAAATAGCATGCAATTAGTGCAGTTAAAACAATACAACCTGACCTTAATCTCATTGTAATTAATGCTGACAGTCCTATTTTGAGAGATCTTGAATGTAACAATAACTTTATCCGTTTTTGTGAAAATAGGATGAAAAGAACCAGATGATGACCACGAACGTCTGGGTCAAGCAAGTATGTGCTAATGATATGTAAAATACATGCTGTAGATGCAGCTCAGAGTAGAGCTGAGGTATATTAACATGATTAATGTTCTCCTACAGGAGTGGAACGACTACAAACTCAGGTGGAACCCAGAGGAATATGAAAATGTCACCTCTATCCGTATTCCCTCTGAGATCATTTGGAGGCCTGACATTGTACTCTACAACAAGTAAGCATCCGTGTGAGCAGCTTTTATGTTTCCTTGCAGGACATCGATTCTCGGATCTTAAAAGTCTCCATTCAAGACAAAAGAAGCAGGCAAATTTCAGATTTTGATGATTCAGTGTCAGCAGATGGTATGACTGGAGGAAACATGAAGATGCTTCGGTGCCAAACATCTCGTCCTGTGCCAATGTCATAAAGTAATTTAGCTAAAATAAATGGGAACAAGGTCAGCCTTAATGGATGTGGTTGCAGACAAAGCTGAACCTTGTTCAGTGTAATACATTAGACTGAAAATTAGAAGAAGAAATTTAATTGGATGTTTCAAAGGCTCTGAGATAAAATGCATCCCGTCAAAGTGCCTTTTTTATACAGTCTATTTATTTGACTAAATGAGGGAAATCAATAAAAACCGACTCAGACATGGCTGATTTAGTGAAAAACAAGTGTCTAATTCACATTTAATTATATAAACATCACTTTCTACCTCTCTGTGATGAGATACCAGAGGCTCTATCATTTATTTCAGGGATCTAATAAGATGAGGAGTGGCGTGATTACTTCATTTATAATGAAGATTTCAGTCACAGGGGTTTTCAAGGTCTCTTACAGAGTTGGCTGACTGATTATAGTGTTTTTGAATTTACTTCATCTCTCATAGTCTTGATTGAAATGAAGATGAAGTGTTAAATGAGGTGTCTGAAGTAAAATATGTAGTGCATTCAAAGGAATAGGAGTTGCTACTTCAGATTATTCTAAATAAATAGAAAATAGATGCTTTTCTTGAATGTATGGATAAAATGTATTAGGTATAAATGTAGCACATTTGAGTGTTTACTTTCTTTACGCAGGAAATACTTTACACCTAACAAGTGAATAAATGCCATTCTGACCTCCAATTTCCACATACTCCACCTGGCCATGATCCACCTGTGAAGTGCATGGCAGAATTGTAGACAGTATAAAGAAGTGGACAAATCCAATGTAAAGTCAGCAGTTTGAATACAATAGACAGACTCGAACAGCTTTTGAAGCCAATCTGTGGCGGCTTCCACTGAGCTCAACTTAAGTTGAAATGATTGTGGTACAATGTGAGACACGTTTTGTTTTTTTGAACCAGGCTGTAAACAAGTGTATTTCTAATTTTAGAAATGGCTTTTTAGCATGTGTTGTTTATGTGACTTCCAGGTTCTGCAGCCATTCTCAAGTGGACACTTGCCGTATTGCAATTTTCTTGCACTTCTGCATTGGCTTCAAAGGGTTACTCCTTTTCTAGTCAATCTTGCAACTCCACTGTTGTTAGAAACTACAAACATATAAATGACTTTATCTCACCTTGACAGAGCAGCTGAGCAGGGGATCAACAGAGCAGCATGTAAGAGTACTGGAGGTGCGTGTGAGACAGTGACCTTAAGTAGATTAATTTTTTTAACCTCCGCCTGAACATAAGAGACACCTGTGATTATGTTGGCAATGATGGTTGTAGCATTTAAAATTCACTGATCAATTTTCGTACTTAAGGGAGCATAAATGATCCTTAGTACATGATTCCCTGCGAAAACAGAGACTTCATGCATGTACATTATGCTGCCAGTCAGTAAGTTCAGTTTGTGTTGCCCACTACTTGGAGCAGCAACTTCACCTCATCGTACGTCCACACGAGCATTCATGTATTAGCCATGTCTTCATGTTTACACCTCACTGCTCTGCCAATAGGGTCAGTTTTTTGTATCTTAAGAGCCCAACAATGTCATATACAGTATGAGGCTCTTTGCCATTAATCTTAGAAAGTGAATAAATACAAAACGGTACTTGCTCATCACCTCTTACAGGCAATCACTGTTTATTTATTAGAAGGAGAGTGATGTGATTTACATTCCCCACATCTTAATATTCAAATATGCCTCTACAGTAGGTGTAACTGGATAAATAATAAAGAACATATTAACCATTAACAAAATATATGGGCTTCTGCTACGAACCACACATTTTTAATTATTGCATGCCATTTTTCCACATAATATTTCCCTATTCCTAGAGTGGTGCAATTGTGATGTAATTTTGTAGGCAAACCTGGAAGTTTGCGTAGCATGGTTTCCCTCAGCATTGAGCCTATGGGATTTTCAATGGGTTTTTGGATTATTGCTGAAAATAAGCTGTGTGTCCAATAAACGTTTATGAAACTTGCAAATTCTGTTCATAAAGATAATATTCATAAGTTGATAATATAAGCATCATATCTGTTTTTTTATTCTGACTAAAGTAAAAAGCTAACGTCATGCTATACTGAACTACAACACGGTCAGCTGAATTTAACGTCATCACCTGCGGATACAAGTGAACGGCAGGCGTAGTTGCCATGCTTCGGATGATGGCGTATAGTCTGCCAAACGCTGTAGTCCTTGACACCCAGAAGTGCTAAAATGCTCACTTCCGCGCTTTAGGACTCATTCCTGCACCACTCTATTGTATCAGTATGTCTACAGGGATCTACCTAACTACAATTTGCTTGATACAAAGACATCTGGGGCTTTTTGAGGGGCTTGGACCTTGGTGTTGATGCCATGGGCCCTCCCCAGTGATGCTTTTTGAATAATCAAAATTAACATCAATGCATTTTTTTACTCTTGGCCCCTTATTTACATTCAAAACATGCATGTGAATCAGTGAAAGTAATGTCAGTTCCCGCGTAGTTCCTGGACATCTTTGATGACTATATCTTGTGGCCCTTTGGAGCACGAGGCCTCAGGCAGTTGTCTACCTTAGCCTAATCATAGAATCACCTATTAGCATGTATGCAAACAATAGTTCATAAGAAAGTCACACTAACAACTGCTGGTCTGGCTTGTATACTGGAGGGTCTTTTAGGTGTTTTTGCAGATCCAAATTCACAACAGTTATAAAAACTTTGATGAATAAACACAGAACCTTCTTTATAAGGAGAAGCACACAATTCTGTTTAAGAGGCATTACTCAGAGTTATGAACCTGCTTTTTTAAGTTTAGAGGTCACTGATATTCTGTTGAATTTCATACCTTAAATATCTCCAGCAGTCTGATAACTGAAGCTACCTTAGATATTTTTATGTTTATTGTGGTTTCTTCATAATAAATTCATGTTTTGGTAACAGACTGACTTATCTTCATATGTCTGTTAAATCTGGAAAATTTGGCACCATCCAAGTATAACATATGTTATTCTGATTTAATTTCTGGTGAGTCTAATGTGAAAGAAAAGTGGACTGATTTTAAAAACAGTTCCAGGGTGAAGTCAACACGTCCATCCTCACACACACTGACTGATAGCTAATCTCCATGTGTACCCAAGCTAATTGCAACAAGGTTGACAGATGACAGAGTCTGATGAAGAGTTAAATCAGCGAGAAGTGAGTGGAGCTCAGGTGTGGAAGAGAAGAGCTGGACAGACAAGAGAGGATTACAGCAAAGATTAATCAGATTAGAGAGACGGCCAATGAAAGAGAGGAGGAAAAGACAGCTGCCGCCATGACAGTCTTCAGTGAGATTAGATCACTGACCTGGATGGGAGGGATTTCACTTGAATATGATAAAAAATAAATTTTAATGCAGGAACACAGGAAATAAGAAAGATGAAAAGTCACTCAAAACACACACGAAATCAGTGTGTGATGTATGGAAGCCCCACATAGATATTCACTCCCCTCCAATAGTGTTGGAACAATGAGGCCAATTCCTTTATTTTCGCTGTAGACTGAAAACATTTGGGTTTGACATCAACAGACAAACATGAGACAATAGATCAACATTTCAGCTTTTATTTCCAGGTATTTACATCTGCATCTGATACACAACTTAGAAGACAGCACCTTTTGTTTGAACCCATTTTTCATGTGGGCAAAAGTATTGAAACACGACTGACAGGTGTGTTTTGCTGCCCAGGTGTGTCCTATTACACTGATTATTCAAACAATAAATGGCACTGAATGTCTACACTCAGTTTCAGATTGGGTTTTGCCTGTGCAGACTGCGTTTATAGTTAGAGGTGAAAAACACGTGACTGTGAAGCTGTGAGAAGATGGAAATGACGACAGAAACATTGTGTCATTTATAGGTCGTTTCCACCTAGCAGTTCGGTTCAGTTCAGTTTGGCACAGCACACATTTTTTTGCATTTCCACATAGCAAAAGCTGGAAAGGGTCACAAGAAATTGACCCGTACTGTCCCATTCCACTTTTTTGGCACCCTTCCATAGGGTACCAATCTTACCTATCTGTCCCAAAAAGGTGGAGCTACACACTCAACAATAGAGGTTTGCACTGACGTCACATCGGCGTGCCAAAGGACTGCTCACCTCCAGGCTGCAAAACAAGGAAGTCTGCTCTGTAAAGGGGCAAGTGAAAGAAAACAACTGAAAGAGGTTGTGGTGAAAGCCTGGAAATGCATTACAAAAGAAGAATGCAAAAGTTTGGTGATGCCAATATTTAAATAAAGGATTTGCAACTAAATATTAAGTCTTAACCATATTAATCCATTCTAAGTCTATCTTGTCCGATACTTGTGCTCACCTAGAAATTTGGTGTTCTGTTACAAATAATGCTATCTTCTAAGTTTTGTATTAGATCCAGATGTAAATACTAGTAATCAAAGCTTAAATGTTGATCTCTCATCTCATATTTATCTTCTGAGGTCAAACCCAAATAATTTCAGTCCACAGCAAAAATAAAGTGGCCTTAATGTTCCTATACTTTTGGAGGGGAGTGTCAATTTTATTTTACTCATTTTCCCATGATTATGAGTAAATTTTGATTGGTTTCTTGAGATCAGGACTTATTCATCTCTCTCTCTTCAAATAGCAGGGATGGTTTTCATGTGATAATGATTTCTTGAGAGCTCTAGAAAACAACCAACATTTACTTGTGATACCAGAAAACTGAGTAAAATTAAATGTTTGCAAGCATGAATGTCCCTCTGTTATTTGCTCTTTTTAGTCTGTTTGTCTTTGTATATCCCAGTTTTGTATCATCTAAGGAACAAACTATGGCTTTTTTTACCAAACAAATTTGAGTGGTTGAAAATTTTCAGGATTTTGTGTTGAGATTTCTCATGGAGGAGGTTGTGGTGGGTACCCAGATTTGACCAGTTCAGAATCCCTGAGCTTAAGGATGTTGTAGAATTACTTGTTGCAAACATCGAGCACATTTAGGTAAAATTCTAACACTTTGTCTTTCTTGTTTTCTTCCTGTCTGTACAGTGCTGATGGCGACTTTGCAGTCACTCACCTTACAAAGGCGCATCTCTTCTACGATGGTCGGATAAAGTGGATGCCACCAGCCATTTACAAGTCCTCATGCAGCATAGACGTCACCTTTTTCCCCTTTGACCAGCAAAGCTGCAAGATGAAGTTTGGCTCATGGACTTATGACCGCGCCAAGATCGATCTGATCACGATGGCCAGCAACGTGGACCAGATGGACTACTGGGAGAGCGGGGAGTGGGTCATTGTCAATGCAGTGGGGAAGTACAATACAAAAAAGTACGAGTGCTGCACGGAGATCTATTCAGACATCACGTACTACTTCATCATCCGGAGGCTCCCGTTGTTCTACACCATCAACCTCATAATCCCCTGTCTCCTGATCTCCTGCCTGACAGTGCTGGTGTTTTATTTACCGTCACAATGTGGGGAGAAGATCACCTTGTGTATCTCTGTCTTACTTTCCTTAACCGTGTTCCTCCTGCTGATCACAGAGATTATACCGTCCACGTCATTGGTGATTCCTCTGATTGGTGAATACCTGCTGTTCACCATGGTCTTTGTCACACTCTCCATCATAATCACCGTCTTTGTGTTGAACGTCCATCACAGATCTCCACAAACCCACGGCATGCCTCACTGGGTGAGGAGAGTGTTCTTGGACATGGTACCTCGAGTTTTATTCATGAAGCGTCCGCCAGGCACGGCCAAGCAGCACTGCAAGAAGCTTATCGAGATGATGCATCGACCCCCCACCATATCAGCAACGGGTAACTCACAGGCCTTTTGGTCAGGGTTAGAGACGGGGTTGAGACAGATAAGCCAGGTGGAGACTACGCTCCCTAAGAGTCCATCTGATAGTCCGAGCATTCTTGTCTGCTCGCCTTCTCCGGCGTCATCCCCAGCTGAGGACTGCAACGAGGATAATCATTCAATGAAGGCCAACATTTTCTGTCAGACCACATCCGGTCAGTACTCAGTTCTCTCAGAGAAACTTTCCCTCCGTGGGACTTCCGCGGCCTCCTCTTCTTCCCAACTATCCTTACCCCCGACTTTACCTATGGGTCCAATTCGCAGCATTTCCAGGGACGAACCCAACTCACTCGCCCCGAATGGCCGCTCTCACAGCGTAGAGCAAATGTGTGACCACCAGAAGAATGATCTCCCACAAAGACCAGGACATCGATGCCGTTCCCGTAGCTTTCAGTACTGTTGTCTACACGATGAAGGGTCTGGGGTCCTCAGGGTTATGGGACAGGTAAAGAAACAAGCCCCTTCAGATCACCTAACAGAAACTCTCACAGCAGAGACCACTAAAGACGCAAGTACCCAACAGGACACTGTGGTCACAACAACTATATCTCCAGCTATGCAACGGGCCATAGAGGGAGTTCAGTACATCGCCGATCATCTCAGGGCAGAGGACGCAGATTTTTCAGTGAGTTTGACTTGATCAGAGTCCTGAACTTGTCATTTAAGAAAGACTGGAAATTTAGTTTGTCATATGTAATTTGATACAGATGTTCTGTGTAGAAGTTTAAAGGTTCAGTATTGTCTTTATTATCCCTGTAATGGACTTTTACAGTCAGCAAAACAGACATCCATCAGGCCAACAACCAATGTACACACTTACACCACTGCTCCATGTTGCCATTACCAGCACCAGTACTCAAACTGGTGCTGATATGTTACCAGCACCAACACACTCGATACCTACCAGACCGAAAAACAACACAGATATCAGTTCTTCATTTTCATACCCTGCAACCCAATGAAAGGCATGAAATACGTTGCGGACTTTTGTGTCCTTTAACCCTTAGAGCTCCAGTAAATTGCTTGGTAACATTTGAACAGTAAGTTGTAGGCACTAACTTGTTTTTTTCTATTGAAGCGCTCAGCCGTGCCTTTCTAAAAATGTTCTCCATGCATTTGTAGCTCCTGCAGAACATTTTCTAGTGAGCCTGGAGCTTGACTAACCTGACCTCTGAGGACGGCGTTGTTATATACAACAAGAAGTGACAAGTTTTTAAAAATGTTAACTTTTGGACCATAAGTCATAGACGCTCTTTTTTTTCTTGTGAAAGCTGACCTTTTTTTTTTGTTCGTTTGAGCCCCTCAATGTCTCTGTAGCCCTAAAGGACACGGTTCTAGTGAGCTCAGAACTTCTGTGACTTTTTGGGGTCTTTAAAGACTAAATCCACGTCATTAGATCCAAAAAGAAGTGTCTTTTAATCCATTTTAAATCAATTTTCGATCATTCACTTCAGCTTTCTGACATGGGCATCGCCATATTGTTTACCCGCAATGCATTGTGGGAGGGGCTGTTGTGTCTCTTCTGCTTTGAAGAATGCCACAATTAAATCTACTGCAAAAAAAAGCGCATTGACTTTTTCTATATTTGTAGATATTTCGAAAATTGTTAGTCACAGAATGTTTATTTTTTTCACTGTTTTGTCCACAAGAGATCTTTGAGTTTCAAATTCAGATTTGTTTTTTTCTTAATTCTTTAGAGTCCTATAACTTTTTAAGATTTCAAGTGACATTACTGTTGTAGATATATTCTTAAAGCCCAGGTTAACCCGAAAGGAAGCATGTGTAGAGCTTGACTGTGTACCACAGGGTTGATGTTTTACAAGCTTTTCAAGACAAAAAGTCCAGACGAGACTAGATGGTGAGCTCTAAAGGTTAATATCCAATTTTCCACTGGCAATCTTAGAAAGATATTTCTGCAAATTATGTACAATAGACAGCTTCTATTCTGCTGACTTTCAGCACAGGATTTTTCTTTTCAAAAGTATTGATTCAGGCAGCGTTTAGACACCATATAAAAAGTACTGCTCTAGTACTGGTATCGGAAAAAACCCAAACAATACTCAACCCTAGGTTCAAGGGGTAAGCAGGCACTTAAAATCTTTGTTTAGGACTAGCAAAAACCATTGTCAGTTGCCATATGTCTGGCCTTTAATTTTTGAAAGCCTGAAGTTACATGACTCATGTTTATTTCTTCAAATGTCAGTAAAAATGATTTTTTTATTTTGAGACCTGTAAAATAGTTGAAGTACTCAGTAGTGATTCACTGGTTAATCCCTGAGTCACTCAACAAAAGAAAATGAAGGCTGCCTTTGTTGAACGTCTGGGGAAATCAAAAGTGTGTACAATGAATTTAAAATCAGTGGTGAAAGTTTTACGTTAGCTGACAGCACGATTGTCTATAGCACAATGCACTTTCTATCTCCAGTCAGAAAACGGCATTTTCTGGAGACAATGGGACCCCTGTAATTTGACCTTGAATTTTTTATAAGAGAGACAAGCCAGGATTGAGTGACATTTAGAGATAGCTGCCTCATAATGAAAAAAATCAGCCATTCGAAAGAAATCAATCAGGGGTGAAAACTGACAGCTGGTAAAAAGAAAGGTGGTGGTGTGGTGTGAAATTTACAATGTCCTTCTCTGCTGTGTCTCCTCTCTGCAGGTAAAGGAGGACTGGAAGTATGTGGCCATGGTCATTGACAGGATATTCCTCTGGATGTTTGTACTGGTGTGCATACTGGGATCAGTGGGACTCTTTCTTCCTCCCTGGCTGGCTGGAATGATCTAGATCTTTGATGTGAGGAAGGAACACTGAACTCAAAGATATCCTGTCAAATATTGTAAAAAAAAAAAAAAAAAAAAAAGGGAATGAGTGATCATTTTCTTTACATTTTTTATTTTTTGAAGGAACTACATGTCACACGTCTTGCTCCTGCCCCGGGTTATCAGAAGGTTCCTCGTGAAAGAATGAGATTAATTATCCATCATTGATCCCAGTGGGGAAATAAATTCTTTATGAGGGCAAAGGCCACCACAGAAAATATCCATCCTCACCAGTCCATTTTAACATTGAGCTGTATAGCCCAGGCTGTCACCTTCATGGAAACACAAAGGGATAGACTTTGACCCATTTACGACTACAGAAAACACACAAGAGAACAGCTGTAGGATATTTATACCACTAAAGCTTGGTTTGAATCTTTTTAAACATTCCTATTTCTATAGGATCTATATAGAATAGTAGGTTATACTAAGTATTTTTTATATGTGCTCAGGTATAAGAATTATTTCAATGCTCACCCGTTAGATTGTATGACCCTCCTGAAAACCCATCAGCTGTCATCTGATGACAATATCGCCTTTGTGCTTGACAACCAGTTTTCTTTGGCTTCAGACGTAGCCAGCACTCATTCAAATATCCATATAACTATAATAAATGTTCTTCTATAGGGATGCCCGCCATCTTTCACAGCTTAACATCAGCACATGATATGCTTAATTGGACTTTGCTTTAAGAGACATCAGCAAATATATTATAGATGGTGGAGTTGACAGGGGAGTAGTGATGGGGGTTGACATCTTATTTCCCCTCTTTTATTGTCGTCATTGTCCTGTCAGCATACATATGCATGCTTGTACACACATGCACACAGAAAAAGACAACTGCACCTCTTCCCTGTATCTCAAAGAGTCTTGTCACACTCTGCTCGCCCCTTCATTTCAACATTACATATGTGGAGGATCTCCATTTATCCAAAATATACATTTGTTGCTCCCTAATGGACTAAAGAAAGTGCAGATGGATGGAAACTTGATAGAAACTACCTGTAGAAATAGGGATGGAACGATTTTGTCAGTTTTCCTTGAGCATGGCATGTTTTGTGGAATCTATCATTAAAAATAGGGCTGGGCAGTTAATCGCAAATTAGATTTAAATTGCAAAATGGCCTGATGCAATTCTCAAATCACAGACAGTTCAGTATTTTATTAACCTGGCATGTGTCAAAATACCAGTTTGATGCATCTCTTTACACATTATGCATACATTCAAGTGTCTTTTATTCAGAATAGTCTACAAAAATCCTTTTTTTTGTAGTTCATGTGTATGATTTCCTTAAACAAACAAGAATTACATAAAACAACTATTATCCATTTCAGTATAGCAATTTAGATCAAATTGGCTATATGAGCCAAAATCACAATTAGATACTTTTCCCAAACTTTCATCCCTAGTAAATCATGAGTCATGAGGTCGAATTATGAGATAAAACACAAAATCATGAGTTTCAAAGGTTAAAAGATCAGTTAAAATTTTAAATTGTGAGTCTAAAAGGTGAAAATATGAGATTAAAAGTCAAAGTTAGGAGTTGGAATGGTCAAAACCTGGGATAAAGTTTGAAGCAATTAGTTAAAATATGAAATAAAAGTCAAAATCATAGATTTAGGTTGTAACTGTAACATGCAAAATTGAAAATATGAAATTAAAAATCAAATCACTTTCTTTTCCCACATTCCTGACTTTTTCTTTTATTATTTTTGCATTATTTTGCAAACTGCATTTTGCAGTTTGCATCCCAGTTTAACTGATCTAATATTGTGCTGGTTATTATATAGAATGATTGATTGCTTGTGTTTGTTGAACAAAACCCAAGATGAGGAACCTAAAAATAAACGCATGTTTAATTGCAGTTGCAGTTGAAAAACGCAATTCGAATATTTCCTCATAATGTTCAGCCCTTGTTAGAAAGCAGAGGTGGAAAAAGTACACAACTATTGTACTTAAGTACAAGTACAGTTACCCTGGTAAAAAAAATAAGTAAAAGTACTGGTGTATAAATCTACTCAAGTGCAAGTAAAAACTATTTAATTAAAAGTTTACTATCTACTGAAGAGTTAAATGGTAAAATAACACCTCTATAATAAAGTAAAATACACAGCAAAATTGACATTTAAAAGTGTCTTTGTTGGTTCAAATAGTTAAACTACTCTTTTGAAAGCTTTAATGACATTACATGCGTTTTTGACATGTTTCTTTCTAGATTTTCGGATCAGATTCAGTCATCTTCATGTGTTCATGATGTTGATAATCAACTACATAAATTTATTAGAATAAAGACATGACAAAGCTTCAGTTTTGAGACATCCCATCTCAATCTGTGAATTAATTAGAGCAATTTACCAGCAGAATTTTTTCTTTCTCTCCTTTTTGCATCCTTTTTCATAGAGGATGATTTCATCACTACTAACTAACTTTGTTTAAAGGGGGAAGGTTAGACTCAAAAAAGAGGGTAAAACTGAACAATGGGACTGAGCCTTAATGAGCAGAGCAGAGAAAGAGGAGGGTAGAAGTTGACAGTGTGGTTGTCAGTTGATGTTTAAGGCTGAAGAGCAGGAAAGACAGAGAGGCAGAGCAGCATGCCACGCTGTGTATGAGCTAGTGAGGGTGCACAGATTTGAAATGAGGATGCAATGCAAGCAATTGCAGGCCTGGTTCTCTGTATTTTTGACAATACTACCCCTCTAATTTGCTCCACACACAGTGCATGCAGACGGTTTGCCTAATCCTAACCCAACTAAAACCTTCTCGGATGTGATTGGTCGAGATTAATCAGAAACAATTTGGGTTGTAACTTTGCATTCATGTATTTAACTGCTTACAAGGATTGCACACAAACTGGAATTTTGTAATCCAACGACTAATAAAAACACATATTCATTACATCTGTCAGCCATCTTTTTGGTATCACAGCAGAATGGCTGTAACCGAATTTGATTAATGCCAAACAAGGCTGCGTCCACACAGAGACAAAATCAGGAGTATACGCAAACGTTTTTTGTTGTATCGGCCGGCGTTTCATCCACATGGAAACAGCATTTTAATATATTAAAACATTAGAAGAACAATAGTCCCCTTTTTCATTTATCTATAGCATTATTTTCAAGAAGACAATATATTAAACCAGCCTCTACACAGCAATATTCACTCAGTGCTGTAAGAGCAGATCAGACATAAATGAAACAGGCTTCGTATTGTTAAAACAAAAATGCTCCTGACAGTGACAGATAGCGGAAAGAGCTGCAGGCTGATAGGGACGTCTTTGGTGAAGGTTTATCTTCTTCAGTGAAACACAAGGGAAACGCATCTCAAGTGATGCCAGCAAGAAAAGGAGTGACCACTGTGATATTTGACATGACGGTATAAAAGGATACAATACATGTGATAAACCCACTATCATAAATAAAGATATGTAATGGTAAATTAACTTATGTAACAAAAATTCTCACCATTAAAATGTAGCTTCTTTCATGAAAATAGATCTGTTCATTTCAACACAAACAACTGTCTCTACCCTCATACTGGCACATGCCCTTTATCCTAGTGTGTGCGATATTTCCTGCTTATTATAAATCATCAAAATGACATTCCTGCTGTTAAAGGCTCTGATCTCACCGTGGGAGGGTTTGCAGTTGTATGACCAAATGATCAAATATGTCAGAAGTCCATCCACTCAGGCAGGAGCAGCTGGTCAGGCTGTGGTCTGCTATCATGTCCCCTCGTATAAAATGATGCACGATTGGACTGAAAGTTAACCAGGCTTCCAAGTGAGTTATGTGATTCAGAATTCATGTCTGAACTGGCTGAAAATTTTGATTGTACACCTGAATTTCTCCAAAAAGCCCTGCTGTTATCCAAATTATGATGTTTTTATTCCCATCATTTTTCAAGACCGCAAACTACTCATCTCCAACGGCCACTCTCACAGATAGTTGATCTGAGATGCCATCTCTTTCAGAATCACAATGTTTTAGATTTTTTTTTTTAAATTCAACTTAATTCATAAAGAAATGAGTTGCAAACATTACAGACTAAAAAGCCTTTTTATAAATAAAACAGAGAAAAAGAGTAGAGGTCTCATATAGGATTTAAACATATAAAGACCAGATTTTGAATAAGCTTCGTTAACTTTAGCTAAAGCTGACATAGCTATGATTGCTGTGTTGTTAATGCTAATCCATAAACAATGTACCTAAGTTAGCTTTAGCAACATGCACTTTAGCAAATGAAGCTAAAGCTCATGTAGCTATGCAGATAACGTACCTACCTATCTTACATAGATGTTTTGTGAGCTAAACTTCGGCTACGTAGCTAAAGTAGCAATGTAGCGACATTAGCTAAGTGGCAATATTAGCTAAGTAACAACATTAGCTATATATAGACATTGGCTTCTTTGCAAAATTATCTAGCTAAGTTAGCTTAAGCAATTTGATGTTAAGCAAATGTAGCTTAAGCTTACTTAGCTACATAGAGTACATTTTATTGCTGCTTTGTGAGATTAGCTTTAGCTACATCAGCTATCTAACTTTGTTAGCTACTTAGCTTTGTTATCTATGTAGCTTACACAGCTAACGGAGCTATGTAAGCGATGTTTGCCAAGTTAGTGTTTTCATGGAGGACAAGGTTTTTGCCTGTAAGCAGACTATTTACTCAGCTTTATTAAAAGATTTGTAATCAGATTTCACAGGTCAAGTTATTAACTTTTAACATTTGGTATCCTAACCACTACCTTCACCCTACTATTGGAACTTTAAACCAATTTGATTTTAAAAGTTTTCGTGTATTTTTCCCTCCTAAATGAGAGAGAGTCTCAGATGAACAGTCTGTGAGACGTCATAGATGTTTGGTCTGCAGCCAGAAGCCCACCCTGTCTTTTTTGCCCTCTCTGTCATCTTGCAGGTTAAATCAGCTAGCTGACCTACAACTGTAGGTTAACCTTGTGCTGATGCAGCTACCCACCCAGAAAATGGAGAGAAACAGAAACTGTGCAGATGCTTTGGGATTCTTTTTCTTTTGTTGTGACAGGCATCACCTAGCTAAGGTATGCTTTTAAATCAGAGCAACTATCGGCTAACTTGACACGCATCTCTGCAGTATCTCAAAAATGCAAAATATTGTTGTTTTATTTTAGATTCATAGATTTAGTGTAAAAATCTACTTTTGGTTCTGTTGCTTTGTCTCTTTTATATTAATTTTTATATTAAACTCTGTAGTGGGACTTTATTCCTGTGATTTGGTGCCAGAATCCTTCACGCCTGTACTTTGAATTTCAAATTTGCCTTTGTCCTGTTCCTCTGCTGTGACATGTATGTGGAAGCTTCACTGACTTTCTTTGTCTCACTTGAGCAGTTTTACATTTTTTCATTTCTTGTCTATTTTGTGTGTAATGAAACATGACGAAACTGAAGAGTATGATCCTTTTCAGAATGTGAGGGGTTTGATTTATTCTGCTCTGAAATTTGCATTTCGGCCATGAAAGGAGCGTCCTCTTAAATCTCTGTTAAGATCAGTTTAATGAATACAATGACATTTGTGTTATTAGAAACTATGAGGAAGGAATGTGAGACACAAAGTTAGAATGATTTAGGGTAATATGGATTTAACTCATTATATCTGCCATCTGTTTTTAGATGAGTGCATGTGCTTCGGCCTTAGAGTAAAGGTAATATTTTTATTGTTTTTAGGATATCCAGATTTGATGCTTGCATATATAAAAATATTTCTAGGTTTTCAAATTAAGAGATTATAACACCACTAATGACCCCTGAGTATCAAAATCTGACTTCTTCTCTGAATTCTTTGTCCCCACCACAATAAAAAAATCATTAAAGTATTTTTTAAGCAAGTCAGCTCTTCTCCCCTTTTCTCTGTTCCAGTTAATCTTCATCCTGCTGCTCCATCTCAGTCAACGCTCTGATTTGATTACATAGAAAGCAGGTAACTTTACACCTGAGTGCCCACACATGACCTATATTTTGACCTCAGCCAACAAACTCTCCGTTTCTCCTGGCTCAGCAGAAGACTGGGCATTGATCACTATGTAAAACCGCAAACGGGAGAAAATGGCAATTAAGCACAATGTGAAAACACAGCACTTTATAAACAAGGCGTAATACCCGGAGTGCTGTAGGAGAAAAGCTGTATCTGAAACACTGTGGGCCTCAGCTCCCAATGAGTTAAAAATCTTTCAGCTAAAGTTTGTCTTTTGTCCGTAGTCAAAGGTTCATACATGAACGGATATTAATTTCCATTTCTCATTCCAGAAACACAATACAGCGGCGTATCATCGCTTATTATTTCTGAAATAAAATGAGGCTGCTCTTTGTGAAAATACAAACTAATTCTCATTAAATGATAAGATTTCCTTTCAGCTGGAATCTCCTCTGCATAATTTCAGTCTTAAACACAAACTTCAGACATGTACATCAGATGGTGTAGCTCCATAAAGGTCCTGGTGAAGGCTCCGGATAGAAAGCAATTCATTATTTCATAACTTTAACTAAATGTCACGGATTTAAACGCACCTTGATTAAAACATGACCTTTAATGCAAATTTGAGTTAAGTGATTGTCTTTGCAGACTTATATCCGGGGTCTCTGATAATTGATTTAGACAAGGAGAGGTGTTGTAATTTAATATCTCACATCCTCAGGACATAATTAACCTGATGGTGATGCTGCTGGCTGCTTTCTGATGCACAGATGGGAGTCTATATGTCTGTCTAAGTCTGTATGTGAGGACTGTATGTATATGGATATTAGTTAAAGCTAATTAGAAGTATTCCACTGCATAAGCACTGTAAGAAAAAATTAGTTGAGCTTACTTAAAAAAATTATGGAAAGTCGTTGCCTCAAAAATAACAAGTAAACTACACTTGACTTTTGTGAGTTAAAAAACGTGTTTGTTAGTAGTGTGCAGTACTTGTTCTACTTGAACTATTTAAGTATTCACTACTAGTTTAAAATCAATTATTTTAAGTTCTCACAACTGAGATTCAAATGTTAATTTAAGTTTGCAGGACTTAACCTAAATCATCTACTTTGAGTGTGCAATACTTAACATTTTAGTGCATTGTAAACACTGATAAGTTAATAGCACTCAAAATATCTGACATAACTGATTACCTTAGAACATCAGCTAGTACAGAAGTTTTGTAAGTCATCATTTTACCTAAGGTGGACTATCTTGTGCCACCATTTGCAACGATGACTGTTGGTGACCCACTTCATCAACGACAGTGTGCCATACAACTTTCACTGATGCTGATAAAAGTGTCTGTGCCCCCTATGGGCGGGACATGTTTAATTGAGACAGCAACTTCACTCGTGGTGCATTTTATTTATTCATCTTATTTCACCTTTTTTTAACCAGGAGAAAACCTCACTGAGATTAAAAATCTCTTTTTCAAAAGTGTCCTGGCAAAGACAGCTGCAGCAAACAGAGTGCATAAAGGTTTAGTGCCCAAAGGCATTCTGGGAAAACTGCAGATTTGCCACAACTCAAATAATATGAGTTATAACAAAAAATACTTAAATTGTTTGAGTACTGTTCACTTAAAACTGAAATAAGTTCCATCAGCTCATAAAAATAGAGTTCAAATCGTTGTTTTGTATTTTTAAGGTTAACACAACTTAATTATTTCTTAACTTAATTACTTAATTTTTTTAAACTAAGTAAACTTAAGTAAATCAAGCCCTTTTGCTGTTATGGCCAAGAAGTACAATTAACTTGTTTATAATAAGTATTTAGAACAGGTTAAGAAGAACTGAGTAATTTCAACTCAATGTTTATGAGTAAAATGGATGTTGCTTTTTACAGTGAGCATGAAGAGCCTGGTGGCTGTTTAGTTAGTGGGATGTTTGCACGGATAGGCTGAGCCATTATTGTGTTATTGGGGGAAAAAATTGCACCTTTTTTATATGCAAATTGGCCCCATTGCAAAAAGCATCTTGTTCACAAACACAGGCGCTAATAGCAATGCAGAGTTAGAGTGAAAAAAGGCTGTCCGCTGAAAACTCTCCATAGAAAGCGTTTGGGAAAGAGCATAGCCTTTGAAAAAAAAAACTGAGAGGGAGACTGGATGAACGTTCTGTCTGTCACATCTTTATGGGCCAATCAGACCAACAAAACACGTGACGTCATAGCTGCTATCAAAGAATTAACTCCATAGAGAACTGCATAATGCAGACTATGGCGACTGTAAACTTTTGTCGTTTTTGAAAAGAAAACAACTCACTGCTGTTCTTTGTTCTTCTTTTAACGATGAATGTCATCAAATTCTGATAAAACTGACGCTTTAGCAGCATCCACGCTAATCTCTTCTGCCATAACTGCACTGGCCTCTTGTTGCTGCCGGCTTACATCATGACTCTGCCGTACCTGAAAGTACTGCCCCTCAACGCTGATTGGTCCTATCACTTTCTAACCGGGCCGAAACTGTTTAAACGGGAGCTTTGCAAGATGGATTCGCCAGTGAGAGACACGGTAACAGGTGAATCCATCTGCTTTGTAGAATTTGACTGTGCAAGAGACAAGACCAGGCAGAGACTGTGGTCGGGGAAAAGACACCACACACTATACAAACAAAACAATAAACTCAGTGTGCCGCCCCTTTCAAGAAAGTCAGAGGGGCATTCCCTGACAGTGGCGTGTTCCGCCTCTTTTTTTTTTACTTGGTAGGCACAAATTTAAAGCAGAACTGTGGTTTCCCTTTGTGTTTTTCTCTGCTGCGTCTGAAGGAGCACATATATTTTCACAGGATAGAAGACTGATAAACACTCAAAAACGTACCTGCCGTCTCCTGGGTGTTTATTAACGTTAACAATCTGCTATGCTGTAAAACACATATATGCACTCTATGAGGGGTAGAATACTCAGTGATAAGTTGTTGCCATGCCTTAAATTGTAAGCTAAGACATATAATGTTTAAGTGACCATATTTTAAACTAATGCAGACATTTTTGGTGCAGACATTCTCCATACTGCGCCTTTATATCAGCCAGGTCTGTCAGCAGCTCAACACTTCATCCACATGTGTGGAGATGCTCTGAAGCTGTTAGCCATGATGAGGGTTAGAACTCAGCTGTTTCTTTGAGTTTTTCTTGCATGCTCCATTCAGGGGCCTAACTATAATTTCATGTGCACAAGAAAGTCTTCTTTAGTGCTTATGTGAAAAAAATGTCAAAAACAACACTTGGTGAGAGCACGTACAGTAAAGCTGAACACTAGTTTAGTCATAGCAAGATGGAGATTTTTTTGTATTTCTGATGTTTATTTCTAAGGCAGCAGCTGACGCAGCAGCAGGACGAACAAGGACAAAAACAACCAAAAAATGAGAAGAGAACAGCTCAGTGGCACGGTGATCCTGCACAGTGGAAAACAGAATTTGACCTTGGTCAATCATTGAACAGATGGAGAGAACTGTGGAATTTGAAAGGATTAAAGAACAACACATACAGAACTGGCTAAAGAAAGATAAGACTGGGTAGTCCATACAGAAGGGTGGGCTTACTTTTCTTATGACTGACTATGTAACCCGATAGACTGCAATATTATTCTGAGGATATAACAACAGGCCTACAATGGAAGGCTGATAACTTAATCTTCTCCAGTATAACTAGATATCAGTGGAATTTCTGGGCCTGTCTTGTAAGGCTTTACGTCTCAGTGAGATTAACTGGACCAATAAGACTTACTGGTATCTTTTCTGATGAACACCAGATCAAAAAATATTTTCTGCAGGCTCTATTCTGCAGAAATGATTCTCAGGGTGATATTGAAATGGTTCCAGCAGAGCTGCTTAAATGCACAGTATGTAAATTCTGCAGCCTGGGGCTCTCAGTCAAAAAAATAACAAAAGATGGCAATCATGGTTGTGAGATATCATGGTTCTCTGTGACAGACCCTTTTAGTTAAAACAACCAATATTAAGGATTGCTCTGGCTGTGAAAATTTGTGGTAACGGGAGAACCAGCTTAAACAATACAAAAACAGTCTAGCCATTTTTAAAATGAATTTAGCCAGAAAGGAAAAGTCTGCATATTCTACACACTCAATGAAAAACATAGTTGCATGTAAACTGAGGCTGTCTTCAGTAAAAACCAGCACAAAAACAAGATACTTAATGGTCAAACTGATAAACTTAATTGTTTCTTGGAAAGAGATATGCATGTTGAATTCAATGCCAGCAAAATGTTCCAGGAAAAGCTGGCACAGCAGAAAGTTTACCATTGTGTTGGTAACTCACCTTTTCTTCAAACAACACTCTGTAAGCATCCAGAGACTGAAGGCAACAATTGTTGAAGAACTGAAATATGAATTCTTAGCCATTCTTGCTGGATTTACATCATATGTATGCCGAGCTTTTGTTGTTGTATTTAGTGCTTCATAGTGCACCATACGTTTGCAATAGGAGACAGGACTGCTTCCCTGAGTCTCTGCTGTGAAGCTAAGCTGTTGTGCAGAAAGTGGCTTGATACTGACTTCCTGAAATGTGCTGCATGGAATCATATGTTCCTCAAAAACCTGAATGCATCTCTCACTAATGGTGCCTTCACAGGTGTGCAGGTGACCCATTCTATAGGCACAAAAGTTGTCATAAGGTGGTCTGGTTTGATTTAGTACAGTTTGGTATGCTTTAAGGGGATTTTACCCTTTTAAGACAAGTTTATATTGGTCGTAGAGGTCCCTGAAACATGCTTGTGAAGTTCGTTGCTGATAAACTGTCCAGTATTGGGTTTTGCCCGTTCAGAAAACCCTCTGTTTAAGCCCTGCTCAGAACCAGCTGTTTCTGTGTCTGTGGCTTTAAATGTTAATGAGCTGTCTGATTCCGCCCCTCTCAGGAAATGGATGTTGCTCAATGGATGTGGCTCTCCTGATCCTCCTCTCAGCTTGAGGACCAAGGCCCAACCAAACCTGGGGGCGGGGCTAACTCCCCACATGACAGCATGGAGGGGAAATTCTGAGAACGGCTTGTTTCAGCACACATATTCTGAAAGGTGGAGAAAGAGAGGGGGGAGAGAATGGATTTTTCTGGTTCTTAGTGGGGTGTGTGAACAGGCCAGGGGCACATATCCTTGTTAGAAAAGGCTGAAAAACTGAAAAAGTGATTTTTGCATAATAAGTGGCCTTTAAACTACAATGCAGCCAGCCTACCTTTGACTCATTGAAAATCTCTGTCAGCTGTTTTGTAGCTTCTGTTGCTGCTGTACAGTTATCGTCCTCAGTCTTGGTCAGAGTTAATCAGATTGATATGTCAGTTAACCAGTTAAGCAAATGGATACGCCCGTTTCCGTGTTTATCACTGGCGAATCCATCTTGCAAAGATCCCATCTTAACTGTTTGGGATTGGTTAGAAAGTGACAGGCCCAATCAGTGTCAAGGGGCAGTACTTTTGGGTGCTGCAGAGTTGTGACGTAAGCAAGCGGGGAAAGGAAACTGGGGCAATTATGGCGGAAGACATTAGCGTGGATGCTGCTAAAGTGTCCGTTTTATCGGAACTTGACGATATTCACTCATTAAAAGGAGAAGAAAGAACGGCTGTGAGTTGTTTTCTTTTCAAAAACAACAAAAGTCGTGTACTGACATGTCTACAGTTGCAATGGTTCGCGTTATGCAGTTTTTATGGAGTTTACTCCTCAGTAGCAGCGCCCTCCTACGACTTCATGTGTTTTGTTGCTCTGATTGGCCTGTAAAGATGTGACAGGCAGAGCATTCATCCAATCACCCTCTGCTTTTTTTTTTAAAGGCTCTGCCCTTTCCCAAACACTGTCTATGGGAGGTTTTCTAGATGGCAGGTTAGGTCAGAGTAGCAATGCTATAAATCTCCAAAACCTTGTACTAGATCCCGTCACGCAATCAGTGCAACAAACACTAATTAGCGAGTCAAATGAGGTTACATTACATTATGATGTGTTTGAAGACAGTTAGACTTCTGGCAATTCAAGGAGGATGAAATTAACTTATTGTGATGTGTTCAAAGTCACATGGAGAAAATGGAAGTTTAGTTATCAGCGAGAAATCTGCATAAATACAATACAGTACAATACAATAACTTTATTTATCCCCAAAGGGATAAGATAGTAAGAGTCAAGAAACCTTTTTAGTGATTAAGATGTATTTTCTTTATCATTCTTTGATCCCAACAGTCCCTGAGGAGGACCCTGGACCCCTACAATAAGGTCTAAGCCCTTCGAAAGCCCCTTTAAATGCATTTAAATCAAGCAATTATACTAGAGTAGATCCCTACAGCCATTAAATCACAGACTTGTTGGATTACTGGGAGGTAAAGTGGAATAAAATGAATATAAATGTTTGAATTGTTGCAGAAGAACTGATATTTCTCTAACATTGAGCAGAGTTAATATTTTTAAGTTACACCTAGTCTACAGACACACTGAAATAGTCTAATCTAAGTTCTGATGCTCTTCTAGGAGGTAAAGAAAAAGTGTTGTTTACATTGGCTTGTAAATAAAATGGCATATCACATTAGAAGCTCAGCCTATTGACACATTCAGAGGTTTACGCCTGAAGTGAAGTAGCTTTCACGTGATAGCTTAGCATGAATTCCTAAGTAAAACATCTGTCAGGGTGGCCTTCCAATCAATTTTCCCATCACAGCTCCTTAATCACTTAATCCAGGCTCAGATAAGTGCCGATTAGGGCCGAGAAAACTCCCCTAACAGGCCAGTCTGGATCCATCCATGAGACGGACGTCTGTTGGTTGTGTGCGGTGCATACAGACAGCCACGAGCGTCCACAACACACCTAGAATCACACACACACACACCTGTAGTTATATCTGCTCTTGCCTGGACAGAAATACCCTCCAAGACCCGAGGCTCATAAGTGGGGTAAAGCGTGAAGCACAGACCCTCCAGGGATCCCATTAAATCAACACACATACTGCATCTCGCCGTTTTTACCCGGCGATCAGCAAATTCAGGGTGATCCCTGCAGTCAGCGCCAATCTCAAAGTGCTGCCACTCAACACATCAGAGTGCGAGGGGGGCTTCCCTCGGGGCGTGGAGTCAGGGGTTCATGAGTTCTGCACGTGCGGCTGCCCTCTGCTCTGCCAGACTCCTTCGCAGACTTTGAGGATGGCTGATAAAGTGAACTGTATCTCCCCGCTGCTCTGAGAGCTCCATCATGGAGTATTTACTATCTCCTTCCCCTGGGGGACAACACAGGCGCAGGGATTTGCTGATGGTCACTGGTTTCCTGGCTATCTTTCAAAGACACAGGGTCTCTCCAAACTTCAACATGTTTCAGCTAGCATGACTTTTCTGTACAGTATTCATTAAAAAAGTGTAGGATAAGCAGCGAATATAGGAGTGGCCGGGGGCATGAAGTTTTCAGACTGTCCATCTGTCTGACTTAATTTTGTGAACCCATTATCTCAGGAATGCTTGGCTGCATGCCGGCAAACTTCAGTCCTGGACAAACTGAATTTGTCTTCAATGTTCAAGGTTATTGAAACTTTTAGAAAGTGTTATGGCCAGGATTCTAAACGTGCTAATAACAAAGAGAGTTTCTCACAAACGTTCAATGAAATAAAGCGATAAAGGTATGAAACTTAGCACTAAACACGGATGGGCAAAGATGGCAGCGTGACAATTCTGAACTATTCTCCCCCTTTAATCCAGGAGATTTACTTTAAAGGTTTATTTCAGGACATAATAATGCCAGGGGGGAAGACAGAGACATGGAAGACCCAGGCTGTGGTGACAAGGCTATACTTGGTGAAATGGTTTCATTTGCCTCCATCCATGACATCATAAACCAAACCAGGGTTTAGACCAAGGGTTCTCAGATTTTTCAGCCTCCAAGCCCCAAAATTAAGGTGCCAGAGACCGAGTCCCCCGAAGGTGGTTGAGCACAGCCATGCACATTCAAGAAGAGTCATGTGCAGACAAGGCCGTCCATAACGGGGGGTAAAGGGGAGAGCTTTCTGGGGCAAAGCCTAGGGGCCCCATGTAGGTCAGCTATTTCTTTACCTGAATAATGACCACTCTTATCAAAGCAACAAATATCTTCTTTATCCATTTGTGCTGATGTATATAGCCTTCTTGAAGGAAAATATGGGTTAAATTTGCAAAAATGGGCATAAACAATATTGAAATTTGGTTAAAATGGGCAAAAATGGGCGTTAAAAATGGCAAGAAAGGGGTGCGCAGATGGCCTAGCGGTCTAAGGCACTACCCATGTATGCGGGAGGGCCTGTGGCCCTTTGCTGCATGTCTCTGCCCACTCTCTCTCCCATTTCCAACTCTATCCACTGTCCTCCTCTGTCAAATAAAGGCACAAAAAGCCCAATAATAAATCTTAAAAACAAAAAAATGGTATGAAGGGGTTAAAAGTGGTGATAATGGGTCAATAGAGGCAAAGATAGGTGGAAAGTGGCAAGAATTGATTTGGAGTGGCGATAATAGTGGTGGAAAGGGTTTAAAAGAGACAAAAATGGCTTACGAATGGAAAACATGGGCAGGAAAGGGGGCAAAATGGGGTTAAAAAGCAGCAGAGGTGGGTTGAAAGTAACAATATTGGCACCGACAATACTAAAATTTTGTTAAATGGAATAAATGGGCATTAAAAGTGGTGAAAAGGGGTTGAAAGTGGCAATAATGGGTCAACAGAGGCAACAATAAATGGAATGTTGTAAGAACTGGTTTAGAAGTAGCAAAAACAGGCAGAAATAGTGGTGGAAAGGATAAAAAAAAGTGACAAAAAATTGCTTAAAGTGAAAGACATTGACAAAAAAAGTAGGTGAAATTGGGTTAAAAAGCAGCAGAAATGGGTTTAAAGTAACAAAAATGTGTAAAAAATGGAAAAATGGCAGGACAGAGTGATGGAAATGGATTCAAATGTGGTAAAATTGGTGTCAAGTGGCAAAATTAAGCTGGCACACTTGCAGCCATGCAATTTATGATAAAACACTCATGTATAAATATAATCAATAAATTACAACCAGAGGGCCCATTCTCTAGGTATGTCAGGGGCCCAGCCTAATTTGTGGGCAGACTTACTTTTTTACAGATTTTTAAACATTACTTCTATTTCAGCATAAATCTCACCAAATGACCATGTTTTTATTTTACATTTCATTAACTACTTCATAAAAAATAGTTTGAATATACAATTTTTAATCATTTTTTAAAATATTTTTTTATTTAAGGCATCTAGCAACACCCAAGGGTGTCCTGGCCCCCACTTTGAGAACCACTGGTTTAAGCAATTTTGGCAACAAGATTTCCAAACAGCTGTTAAACTTTCAGAGCTACTTTGGTCCAGACACTGGGGGCGACTGCATGCATCACGGAGGGAGACTCTGGTAGGATACCTGGAGTGATGGGGCAAGCCTGGAGGAGGTCAGTGCAGTACAGTACCAAGTTTGACGTGGAGAAGGGCAGAACCAGTATATGCTCCCAAACCTGACCTGATATCTTTACTTGGTCTCTTATCCCACAAAGTTTATTTGGTTGATAGCACATCAGGATTTAAATTGAAAGCATGTTTGTGACAATATGAGATTGTTTTTCATATGTTAAAGAGTCTCAGCTCACCTCTCAGCTCAGTACAAGACTCCTCTAGACTCTTATCTCCTTTCATCTAACTAGACGACGATAGTCACTAGGAGGCCTGCAGTAAATTATGATACTGATCTGTATGGGCAACCTGGAATAGTCGGTGATTCGATTCGGAGGAGTCTGATTCGACTATGAACCTCATAGTTGAATGTTGTTATGTAACCAAGATCGTACCATTCTGACTACATGGGGCTGCTAAGCCTGAGTTTCCGTTAGCCAGCATTTGCTGGTCATTGGCTGGTAAAAAGGGCGGAAGTCTGGCAGATAAAAATATAACCAGTCAAAATGTCTGGCAGAAAACATGCAAATGACCAGATAAGTAAATACTGAGTTCTTGCATATTATATTTTGTGTAACCTAGAAGATGTGTTGCGAAAATGCGTTAAAATAAACTAAAAGTTGCCTATTCTTACTACATCTACTGTCCTGCAGTGCTGGGGTTGAGCAAATCTGTCTCTCTGCGCATGCTCAGTATTGTTGGAGACTATGCAGGGAAAGTGGGAAAGTTTGAACCAGAGCTTTCTCGTAAAGCAGAATTTTAATCTAAGTGAGGTTTTCCTGGTTAACCAAAGGCTTAATATCATCAGTGGTATGGAAGGATTTTATGTCATCGCTGCGAGCAATGAAGAGGCTGAAACAAAGGGAAGTGTATAGCTGAGCGCCATAAACACCGATGCAGCAGCAGAGAGAGGAGGCCTACGCCGAGCAGAGTTGTAGTGGACTTTGATAAACTACCTATGACCAATCCTCAGATAAAGTTGGATTGTAGTCAACACAGAATCCCATCGTGCAGAACGGCATGGACCACTTGGAGCTTATATCGAAGGCTCTGTCTCTCTTCAGAGAGGTTACAGTTAAATCATCATGAGGACTGATATTAGCAGCTGACAGTAAGACTCATTTTTCATTTGAAATGTAGAGTTCTAACGCAGTGTCCAGTTAAGAGAGCACTTTTGTTGTGTGTTTAGATGCTTCGCTGTTGTCGGTGGAGGATGGTATTTGGCTGTTGTAAGCTGCAGTTATGATAGTGGCCAATGTGCTAACAGGCTAATGGTGCTGATGTGAAGCTAACTGTAGTTGATGATGAGTTTAACATGGGCGTATATTGTGTAACTGACTGCATGTGCAAGGAAAAGCGCTCAGCTTTTCTTCAAAAGAAGAGAGAGATTTATGCATTTTGCTGCTGTTAATGCAGCAAAATAATGTTAAAGCAAATGTCCTGTAGTTGTTCTAAATGGCCGGAATTCTTGAGGACTGCCGGTCATTTTGACTGGGGACAAAAAGTCTAGTGGAAATGCTGTTCGACTATTAGTCGACTAAGGGCAAAATCTGACGAATCAGATTCAACTATGAAAAACCTTAGTCATTGACACCCCTACTAATCTGGTCCATGCCAGGTAAACTGTAGAAAAATCACAACTTTGTAAAGTATATGGATCATTCTCAGTGTATATAGAATTTTTTCAATAATAATTGCTGTGTCAAGGTCCATTTAGAGCTTTAAAGTACTAACATTTCTCTGTTCCTTTTCATTCCTCATGGCTGTCCCCTACTTCCTGCACCCTCAACCTCATCAGAATCACGTGACTGCAAAGAGCCTATACATGCAGGTAACTATTGCCCCAAACTCCATGATGTCTTAGGAAAACACCCTCATGATTATTTTCTTCCTAGTCTTGTGGAAACTTGTACTTGTACTTTAGCACTTTGTACTTTGAAAGATTAGATTTTTGTGTGCAGAGGTCAGGGTCACTGTGGCCTAAAATTCAATCTGAACACCATATTCAAGAAATGTCTGAGGGAAATTTCATAAAATCAGTTTTTTATTGACCTGAGAGAACATTGCCTTCTTGGTTTATTAGAAAACAATCTCCTCTCCTCTTCCAGGACTCCTTCCTTGCATAGTTTTTATAATGCTCTCCTGGAAGTGGCCGTGGTGAGATCTCTTCTTTTCAGGCCTATATATGCCCTGTTTGGTTTAAGAGTGATGTGTCCTTTCAGACATTTACATCATGCATTCACATCAGTGCATCCTCTGTCCTTTCCAGCAGGCAGATGCAGACATGAGGCAGTAATTCTACTTTCACAATGCCTCGTTATCATGCCGTCTCACATTCAGGGTGGAAAGTTCTAATAAAAGGGGAATGTAAAAGGTTGAAGCCTTCATGTATAGCTCCCCAACAACACGACTTCAACCTTTATTCAAGATTCTGAAGGGTAAACGCAGCCCAGCCACCGCCTACAGACAATGTGTGTCCGATCAGTGAGGAGAAAAGCTGCTTCATTATTTAATAGAGGGGTTATGGTCGAGGCATCAAAGATGCTGTGAATGAGCAGTAGAGACACGTGAGCGATGGAGGTGCTTTACTCTCAGCACATTCTAAAGGTCTTCAAACTCCCCAGGATGTAATTGTAAAATCAGTCAGAAGCCAGGGTACACGACTGAACTCATCATCAGAGCAGCCTCTGGCCAGAATTAGAGAGCATCTCACAGGAAAGTCTCACAGAAAACATTAGAAATTCTGGCATGGAGAAACACGCTTTACTTTTACAGTAGAGTTTAGCGGTAAAGGATACAATGAATGGAAGTTTCAGACAGCTGTGGCTCATCAGTTCAATCATTTAAAAGTTTAATACCCAACCTTGCTTGCAGGGGAACCACATGGACAGGACAAGGGATACACTTTAACCCTCGGATCCTACTATGTCCGTTTTCAGGACATTCATCATTTTTATCATCATTTTTTTGAGTTGATAGTCACATTTTTATAGATTGAGGCATCAAATTTGGCCAAAGTTATTATTATTATTTTTTTTATATAAAAAAAGAAGAAAAAAAACGTATTCAATTGATGCAAAATAGCTCCATCCATCCTTGTTTGTCCGAAATCGGACACACAGACTTCCATTAAAAACATGTTTTTTGACTGTGTGTCTATGGCACCAAAACAACTTATAACAACTGTTTTATTGCAGTCAGTCGATCTCCAGGGATCTAGAGTTCACCATTCAACAGTGATCCAGCAGATCGCGGGAGCTTATTATTTTTACCCCTTAGGTAACGCAGACATTTTTTTACCTTCCATGGACCCAGAGTCTTTGAAGCGCTATTTCATCCACTACACATCATCAGAATTAAATGAAACGATTCATGCCACTACATATGGATGTCTGAGAGTGGGCTACATGTGTAATGAAAAGTTTGTGTGCTCCTACGTGTGTGCTCGGGTGCAAATCTGCGTCTGTGTTTACAGTCGGACATGCCGTAAGTGGAGTATTAACAGGCGAAAATGTTACCTCTGAGTTCAGCAGTCTGGGACTAAGAAAGAGTGACATTTGGACAATTTCAACATTGCCCTCACTTCATAGCAAGTGGGTGGACATGCATGAGGATGCATGGGTCCTTTCGATCAATAGGTAAGAATATATCATATCTCAAAGATGCAGTAAATTTGTATATACGCGTAATTGGCATATTTGTGGTCACATTTTGGTTAGAGGTAGAAATGCGTGTGTTCGTGATCCATATCCTACATATTTCCTCTGATTCTCTATGCCTGTACATAAAATAAACCTAACATGAACAAATGCATCCGCTTGCATATGATTTGAAAGAGAACGAGGCTCGAGAAAAGGGTGGTAAAACTGGTGTGTTTTACGCACGGATGGACTCATCTGCTTTTTTTTTTTTTTTTTTTTTTTAGTAGTCAGGGTTGAAGTTGTTGAAGAGACCTAAAGCAGTGAAAGTTAAAAAAAAATGAAAAATGATTATTTTATCAACACCTTTCTGCATGTCCGTTTTCAAGACAAACAATGACAGATGTAAATAAAATTACAAGGGAGTGAGGGTTAAGAGCCCATGACTGACAGGGATCCAAAAATCTGAGCTTTTTAATGATTTTTCAATTAACTGATTTAGTTTTTTCATGTCCAAAATCCCTATGGTGCCTCCCTTACTCGTCTCCTTGAGGTGTCTTTTGGTGAGATACAGAACTCCAAATTGCTCCCAGTGCTACAGCTGTTGACATGGGAGTGTGTCTGAACGAGCCCTTGTGTTGAAAAATGAAGAAAAAGCTGCAGAAGTGCAAAAATCTCCAGAGAATCCTCATGAGGCTGGCTGCAGAAGCTCCAGAAGTCCTGTAACATCTTTACCTAAATTTCTTTATGTGCTCCTACTTTTTCAACTTAGGAGCACATGTGCTCCTTGGGAAAAAAAGTGAGCATCAAGCCCTGCACTGAGGATCCAGCATCTCAGCTGGCAGATGAGAGGAAGATCAAGAGAGGAGGGAGGAACTTTCTTTCAAGCAGGGAGGGCCAACCAAACCTTGGGGTGGGAAATTACTCCCCATATTACTCCCCACATGAGGGTAAAATCTGAGAACAGCTTGTTTCAGCACACATTTTCTAAAAAGGTGGTGAAAGAGAGGGGGAAGGAAATGGATTTTTTATGTTACTTGAGGGGATTGTGGACAGGCCAGGGGCACATATTTTTGCTAGAAAAGCCTGAAAAGGTGATTTTTGCAGAATATGTCCCCTTTAAGAATATAGAGTTGAATGAGGCTCATTCTTATCTTCGACCTACACAGCATAGAACAAACAATAAGGTGTTTTAAAAACAGAAACAGCATAGGAAGTTCTCCAACCTGAGTTTTCAGTTCTGATGAAGAGTAACACAGGGAGACAAAACGTTAAGAATGAAAGTTTAGTTTGTTACAGTACAGTTTATAATCAAATAAATGTTCCCACCAAATAAACTCAGTTCTAGGAAACAGAAATGATCAATTTTTTCAATGCTGGGCTCTGCTGTCAGCTCCAGTCCACAATCAATAAGAACAAATACCAAAAAATGTCTTTAAAAAAACTTCATAGTAAATAACTGACAACAGCCAAGAACCTAAAGTTCATCTCAGTGGAGCAGAGCTCCCCTTCATCCTCCAAATCTTTGAGAAGTCAGAACTCAGTCATCTTCTTGTGCGTGTCAGCCTTCCTGTGCTCTCTCTGGATGGACAGCTCCTGAGCTTTCTGCTGGGCCAGCAGCCGCCGGGCCACTGACAGCCTCTCCTCCAGCTGCTTCACTGTAGATGTGTCCCTTCGCACACAAACAACAAACAGGTTAGGAGGTGGGGAACGACTGAGGAGACAACTTTGTTTAAGCTTCATGTCTCCAGAATAAGATTTCCACAGATACAAGTGTTGAATCTTCACACCATATTTACATTTTTACACAACTCCCACGGACCATCTCATAAATACAATTTATTTCCACTTTGCTTGACAGGAGCCTCACAACCAGTGAGCTCCTTCTTAACAATCAGTTGAAGCTGTGGGAACAGTGCATGCGTTTGTATGTATGTTCAAGTGGTGGTGTGATTGCTAATGAGTCAGTTCTCTCCATGGAGGAGAGAACAGATGCTGAGCTGTGGATGTATTCACAGAAGTCAGATTAGACAAACAGAAACACAAATGATAAACAACGTGCACAGAACTCAGAGCTGACCTTCCTGTTTGTCTGCCGAGTGACTCAGTCAGTTTCTGGATCTCTCTCTCGGTCTGGGACACCCTCTCAGCAGCCTGGAACAACCTCACATTCAGACTCCTCTTGATGTTTTTCCCTCCTCTGTAAGCCTCCACCTCAGTCGCTGCTGCTAACAGTGCAGCAGCTCCCCCCTCAGCAGCGTCAGCGCTCTTTCCTCCAAGCTGGTGATTCAGAAAGTCAAAGACCGTTTTCCTCCCTTCTGTGTTGACCCGGGGTTTACGGTGTCTCTTTGGGCGAGCAGTCTGTGAGCCGTCTTTGCTGATCTTGCTTTGCGTACGTCTTTGAGTGAGCTTAGCACACTGGTCCAGGGACTTTCCTTTAGGAAGGACTACCGCCATGACAGTCTCTACTCGACCCTCCTGATTCTTTCCTAAACCTGAGGAAACAAAACAAACACAAGTGTGGAAAATAACCCCCTGCATGTAAAATCTGAGGTAAAAAAACAGATTTCACTCTAACATATTTTATGTGCTGTCCAGTTTTTTTATGAAGCATTTTTTGTAGACAAAAGAGAAAATTAACACAAATATCCAAAATTTACACTCCAAAATAATCAAACATGGTATGATTTCTCAAACTGCCAACAATTCACATAAAGTTGCTGCTGCCCAGTAGGAGGGTGAAGAGGCATGCAACCTCTGTCGCCCTCTAGTGTTTTGTCAGTATATCACATCCCCTGTATCAATATTATATTAACTGTTTTCTATTTGATCAGTCTTTAAAAATCTGTGAGAGACATCAGGAATTACCTCATTTCTATTATTATATTTTCTTTCACTTTTCACAAAAAAATCTGGAATTTCTTGTGACTGAAGGATGGCCATATTGAGCATGTACTCCTCTTATGCATTTATAATAAGGACCTCTCATGATATTGGTGCAGAAGTGATGGGGCAAAAAAAAAATCCAATGTTTGGATGCTTATTGCTATTTTGCTGGTGAAGTCAGGCTATTCTAATTAGAGATGCATCAGTGCATAGGTTTGACATTGCTATTGGCCAATATCAGCCCTTTAGAAAAACATTCATTTATCACTTAGAGTTTGCAAAAAAATTCCATGTGAAGACCAAGCAGGTTTTCATGTGCAGCCTTGCTACCATAAATCCCAGACCAGTGGAGGGCTGCAGTGACGGTTGTCCTTCTGGAACTGTGTCCCATCTCCACACAGGATCTCTAGAGCTCTGGAGCAGAGTGACCACCTGGTCCCTGGTCACCTCTTTTACTGAGGCCCTTCTCTCCTGATTGCTCAATTTGGTAGCGCAATCAGTTCTTGGAAGAGTCCTGGTTGTGCCAAACTTCTTCCATTTAAGAACTCTGGAGCCCACTGTGCTCTTGTGAACCTTCAGTACAGCAGAATTTTTTGTAGCCTTCCCAGATCTGTGCCTTGCAACAATCCTGTCTATGAGCTCTGCAGGCAGTTCCTCTGACCTCATGGCTTGGATTTTGCTCTGATATTCATTGTCAGCTGTGAGGCTTTCTAGAGAGGTGTGCACCTTTCCAAATCACATCCAATCAATTTAATTTACCACAGGTGGACTCCAATCTAGGGCTGGGAAATAAATCAAAAATTTGGTTAAATCGCAAAATGGCCTGCTGCAATTTTCAAATCACAGAGGGATACTCCTTTGACCTAATTTTTTTTCGAAATAGCAGTTTTCAATTGTTTGGTTTTTTTTTGTTTGGTTTTTTTTTTTTTGCAGAAGAGATGTTATGCGTGACATATCATGCGATCATTCAAGTGCCATATTTTTTTAATAGTCTACAAAATAATCCCACCTTCATTTTTGTTCTTTTTTAAAAATTAAATATGATAATGACAAAAACCCTACAATGCAACAATTCATATCCAGCAATACGAGTCAAAATGTTCAGCCCTTGTTTAGGAATTAAAGAAAGTTAAAGAATAATCGCATATGGCTCTTTTCCTTGTACACCAACAACCTCACCTCCACCCACAGCTCAGTCTTCATTATCAAGTATGCAGATGATACCACCATAGTTGGAATCATCACAAACAATAATGAACAACACTACCGTCAACAGATAGCCCAAACAACTACTCGATGCCAAGACAATCGTCTCCAAATCAATACAGCAAAAACTCAGGAAATCATAGTTAACTTTACCCACAATCCCACACCAAATACCCCTCTGCACATCTTGTCCGAACCCATCACCATCACTGATTCCTTTAAATTCCTCGGCACACACATCTCCAGCACACTCAAATGGAAACTCCACTCAGACCACACCTACAAGAAAGCCAACCAACGTTTATTCTTCCTCCGCCAGCTCATAAAGAGTCAGATCCAACCTTCTCCTACAGTTCTACACCACCATCACAGAAAGAATACTTACCTTTTTAATAATTGTCTGGTATGGTAATTTGGACTCACATTCACGCAAAAAACTACAGCGCATTGTCTACAAATCCTCCAAAATCATCGGTCAACCCCTCCCATCCATAGACACACTACATCATCACACAAAGAGCCTTCAAAATCACCTCGGTTGCCTCCCATCCTCTTCATCACCTGCTCACTCTCATGCCCTCAGGGAGGCGCTACAGATCTCGGCCAACCAAGTCAGTAAGACTCAAAAACAGTTTCATCCCCTCTGCCATAAGAACACTCAATCAAGCCATGGACTAAATATGCCTTTTTGTTGTACTGTTGTCTAATGTTTTTGTCTGTTCTGTGAAGACACAGTTGATGCGAGCATCCTTTTCAAGTGCTTTCCAAAAGCAAATTCCACCAAATTGTTTGTGTGGTCATTAGTAAAGATTCTGATTCTGATATCAAATTGCAATATTGGGTGAAAAAAATCGAAATTAGATTATTTTCCAAAATAGTTCAGCCCTACTCCAACAAAGGTGTAGAGACATCTCAACAAAAGTCCAGAGAAATAGGAGGAACCTGAGCTAAATGTAAAGTGTTTTTGCAAAAGGTCTGAATACTTGTGTAAGTGTGATATTTCAGTTCTTTTGTAATAAATCTGCAAAAAAAAAATCTAATTTTTGTTTACACTTTGTCATGATGAGATATTAAGTGTAGATTGATGAGAAAATAAGTTAAGTTTCTTCATTTTAAACTGTTAAAACACTTAAAATGCCGTAAAATGTAAATAACTGCCATATATTAAAAGTTCTAAGTATTGTGGAAAACTGTGCAAAAGCACGTACTCAAAGGGAATTTTCTGAGCTTTTTATGATTAAAGAAAAGAGTCCAGAAACTCAGGAGTTAAAGGGTTAACTGCAGTAGCGCCAGCAGGTCGAGCTCAGTTTACTACCGGAGCTGCAGATGTCTACTACCTCATGGTCTTGTCCCCCTGATTGGCCCTTATTTAATGTGACAGAATGTTTATCCAGTCACCTTCTGAGAATGTTTTGAAAGTCCTTGTATGGGAGGTTTTCCAGATGATTGTGAAATATATGCAATGCAATGGATATAATCAGTCTATCTAGTGTGTCAGGTTAACATTGCATGCTGTCTGGACAGTATTTTACGGTGGCCCTGAAGGCCAATAGGAATAAATATTTCAAAAGCGCAAAATATATTTCACGAAACACAAAAAAATTTCACAAAACACAAAAACATTTCACAAAACAAAAATAAATTTCACAAAACACAAAAACATTTCACAGAACAAAAATAAATTTCACAAAACACAAAAATATTTCACAGAACAAAAATACATTTCACAAAACACAAAAACATTTCACAGAACAAAAATACATTTCACAAAACACAAAAACATTTCACAGAACAAAAATACATTTCACAAAACACAAAAACATTTCACAGAACAAAAATACATTTCACAAAACACAAAAATATTTCACAGAACAAAAATACATTTCACAAAACACAAAAATATTTCACAGAACAAAAATACATTTCACAAAACACATTTGTTTTGTATTTTTGTTCTGTGAAATTTATTTTTGTTTTGTGAAATGTTTTTGTGTTTTTGTGAAATTTATTTTGTGCTTTTGAAATATTTATTCCTATTGGCCTTCAGGGCCACCATAGTATTTACTGTGATATTAAATTGCAATTATAAATCACAAACGGATTCAACAGCAATATAAATCTTAATGCCATTACTAAATGGGGGGAATAACCGTTTCATCCATATGGAACATCTACTCTGTGAGTCACACTGAAACCTTGAATGCAGAGCACCTGCACTTACCTTTTCCATATTCATAACCCATTTGAAGTAAAAGTTTGGATCCTATTCCTCTGGTATGCGCCTCCCAGCCACCAAAGTTTGAGCTATTTAACAAGTCAGTGAAGTCTGCAGCCGAGTCCATAACTGTTCAGTAAAAACAGAAATGAGAAACAGAATCAGTCATTTTGTTAAAGGTAAATGGCAGAAAATACTGTTCCATAAATCAGCATGTTAAAATGTTTATTGAATGACAGAATACAAGCCATTAAACGAGGAAAGTCTTCAATTTGCTTTTTACAGCTCCATTAAAATACACCAAAGTCAAACTCTATTTTTGTGAGATATCAAGGTCAAGCTCATATTTTGAATGGTGGAGGAAAAGCAATGCATATCCATACAGACCTTTGGCATATCCCAGGTCATCTCCATCTCCTGTGTCCTCCATGTCGGACTCAGAAGAGACGGGGTCATCTTCTCTGGGGGGGGGGGGGGTAATACAGTAAGCCTCAACCACAACTTCTTTGAGCAGCAGGCTGTCAAACTTCACAGTGCAGAAACCGCTGTCAATTTCTAAATTAAGACAAAAAAGGGGAAGGAAAGACATTCTGACATACTTGAATATTTCACCTGTTGGTGTCATGATTGTTTTGGTAACGCAGATTTGTTGGCTCTCTGTGAATTTACTCTCAAACTTTTCACAGTTTGCACACCCTCAAAAACTTGTTCCCTTAATGGAGTACCTTTAATTTTGGCTGGGTACCAGATTCCATCCTCATGCCGAGCCAAGCACGATGATCCTTCTTCAAGATTACTGAGGTCAGTCTCAAGGAATTCTCTGAGCTCGGAGACAAATACGACCTCGCCGTGAGAAAACCTGCAGGGTTAGAAAACCAACAAGGTGACAATTAGAAGTTACTAATTAAAAGCTGCACAGAAAATAAGGTTTAAGGTTTCATTATATTGTTAGTATGGCAAGAACATGGGAAATGACACATGTAGACAAGCTAAATGTTGACTTTAACAAGTAACAGTAACAGATAACTCGTCTTGTGATGAAAATCATGGGTGTCAATAAGCACCCATCTCTCCAAACACTGCATGAGCAGTCTGTTGTTAGACAGGCACAGAAAATTGTTTCTGCTCTTACCCTCAGGAAGAAGATTTACAGTCCCTCAGGCCAGACTTGAACCGTTACAAACATTCATTTGTGCCCATGTCCATTAAATGTCTGAACAACAGGTGATGTAAGATGTGCCAAGAGGTTGTGCAATATGCCCATATACTACTGCTGTCAGAAGTTTGCTTTTTACATAGATATGGAAATTGTTAGATGGATATACTGCTGCTACAGGATGTAATGTGTTCTGTATGATATTTATGTATGTATTTATTGATTATGTAACTGTGGGACAGAGTCCAGGATAAATTTAGTCTATCTTATCTTACCTTAAGTAAGACTTAAAGCTGTACTTTACCGACAATCATCCTTGAAGCGACACCTGTCCTCAAGGTAAAACGGACAGGGTTTCATCGACCTCTGGGTGGGGTACAGGTAGAGAACTCTTACTTGTGCCTCTTCTCCGTCTGGTGGTTCTGCCCCCACCACCATGGCGTTGTGATACTCCAGTGTCCCCCATGTTGTTTTATAGGGAGCTCTTACTTTGGCACCACTGAGTGAATCTTCTTCCTCCTCCTCCTCTTCTTCCACATCATCCTCTGCCTTTTCCCTCTCTCTAGTCTCAAAGCTACCACCTGAGGACTCTCCAAGTTCAGCATAGAAAGCAGCAAACTCATCTCCTAGATTTCTGTTTGTACTGTCCGTGTCATTTGCAGCCTCTGTGGTATTTGACTGTAGTCCGTTATTGTCCTCAAGGCTGGCCAGCAGCTGACTCTTCCTGACAGACACAAGGCTGGCTTCAGTGAGCTCTATCAGCTGACAAAGGTCCTCTTTTAGTTTAAGAAGGTCTGACTGCTGGGAGGGGTCCAGGCCAGCAGACAGGGCTGACTCTACTTGCTGCAGCTGGGCCCCATAGGTAGAAATAGCCGCCTCAAGGGTTGCTTCATCCATACTGATACTTGGCACAAAACGGGGCTGTTATGGACGGCATCTAACTCCCAGAACACCTGAAGAAAAAGATAAGTTAAATAATTTACATGGATAGAGGGACAAACGGAGCTCACTTCCCTGTGATGTGCTGTCAAATACAATTCTTCTGTCCAAGTACTGATGCGCAATATTAGATCAAATATGCTGTTTTCAATTTTTATTTTACATGATATCAAAATAGATATGTAGATGTAGTTCAGACCTAAAATTTCAATCGTAAAAAAAACACTTAAAAGTCAAAAGATTGAGGATGAACAAAGGAAAAAGACTGCAGCTGACAAAGGTCTGTTAGTCCTGCTCAAAATTCCTCAAACTTAATTGTACATGTGGAGGATATTTATATGTATTTTGGTTGTAAATATCAGCAGAAATGTTTGTATCTGCCGATAGCATTAATTATCTTATTCACTGATACCTGCTGATACTGATATTGTGCCCATAATACAGAGCTCCTGTCTCACCTCTCTATTATAATACAAAAAAGCTGTCAGATATTTTATATAAAAGGATCACAAAACCTGAATAAGATTCAACATTTTTTGTTATAAGAATATCAACTAGAACTCTGCAAAAACAGATGAGGAATTATAAACTATTTAACCATTTATTTCACAAATATGCACATGGGAGGATGTTAGTGAAAATTAACTTTATACCAAGGAAATTACAGGACTTAATTTTACCCAGTTTTACCTCTCGTGTTTTGTCCACCGAGAGGGCACACTACCCACTGGGAGGAAACCTCTCTTTAATCTGGATGTTGACGTCTTCAAGCTTTTCTTCTTTTTTTTCGAATCTGGCGCCTAAAGTTTGTATGGCGGACATGATGGACTCCAAAGAGGAGTCTTCATTCGGTCTTACCCACTTCCTCACATGAGAAGCTTTGGTTGGAATCATCAAGTTCTTCATCGTTTCGTTTATCAGGTCCAGCGTTGGGGGCATCCATCGCGTAGTCGTGTTGAAGAAGTGCCTCAGATGTAGCATCTTTGCTAGTCTTGGTGTTAACTTTGTTAGGTGTCATCTTTCGTCCTTTGACTGGTTTGCTATGTTTTTTTCCGTATGGTTTTTAACTTCGTATTCCGAGATAAAAATGAGGGAAAATAGAACTTTTGAGGAACTTTAGCGTGTGCTCTAAAAAGTACGTCCGCTAAGTCCGCCATCTTGCTGCCCCCCCACCAATAACTTCTCCTAAATATTTAACAGTTTTGTATTAGTACTGCCTTTAAAGCTTTTAAAATTCAGCTTTAGAGCTTTATGCTAGTTGTAAAAGTGATTAAATACTACTGAAATTAATTGTAAAGCACATTATAAGGGATTTTTCCACAATGATTAGCTTTCTTTTGTTTTATTTTGAAGATGCATCACCAAGCCCGGAAGTCTTGTATTGAGTACGTCAAACATAACCTTTTCAATACATGCTTAATATAACAAGAATAAAATGTTATTATATATGCACCCAATATTGGATACTTTATTTAAGAACTACAAACTACTGCATACTTTAATTTCACATTTATGTTGCCAATATTTTGTAGTGGTTTACTCTTGTTCACTGCAACCATTTTTATATGTACTGTATAAATATACAGTGCTTAACAAATTTATTAGACCACCTGTCATATTTGTCTCAAAGACCACCCAGCATCATGAAGTGCTTTAATGTGGACCCTCATTTTCAGTAAGCTCTCGACGTTTTACCATTTTGAACAGGAATGAGGGATTTCAAACTTAATTCACCCAAATTTGAGCGGGCTCACTGGGCTTCTCTGAGAAGTACAGAAATGAATCAAGCATAACATTCAACCACTGAAACTCATTTTTCTGTTCAGGAATTTAAGTAAATAACTATAATTTGACATATTAATCAAGAAATAATAATGTGCTTTACTATTTTTTCATGTTTTTTGTAAATCAGTAAATTGTAAAATTCATGGATAACAATAATAATTATATTTTAGCATAAAAAATATCATTTTGGTTAAAGAGCTTCTACATATTGGTGTATTAACCATTGCAGAAACAAAAAGAAATATTTTGGTAATTACCAATGCTGGTAATTTAGGGCAGCTGTGGCATAAACCTTACTTTGGTTAGGGTTAGGGTGGTCTAATAAATTTGTTAAGCACTGTATATACAGTCATGGACGGAAGTATTGGCACCCCTGAAATTTTTCCAGAAAATACACAATTTCTCCCAGAATCTGTTGCAATTACAAATGTTTTTGATATACATGTGTTTATTGTCTTTATGAGCATTGGAACAACACAAAAATCTGAAGAAAAAAGACAAAATTGACATTATTTTACACAAAACTCAAAAAATGGGCCAGGCAAAATTATTGGCACCCTCAACTTAATATTTGGTTGCACACCCTTGGAAAATAATAACTGACACCAATCACTTCCTATAACCATCAACAAGCTTCTTACACCTCTCAACTGGAATTTTGGACTACTCTTCTTTTGCAAACTGCTCCAGGTCTCTCAGATTTGAAGGGTGCTTCTGGCAATAGCAGTTTTAAGATCTCTCTATAGGTGTTTCATTGCATTGCTGCCCACTTCAGAACTCTCCAGCGCTTTGTCTCCAACCATTTCTTGGTGCTTTTTGAGGTCTGTTTGGGGTCATTGTCCTGCTGGAACACCCATGACCTCTGATGCAGACCCAGCTTTCTGACACTAGGCCCTAAATTGCAGCCCAAAGTTTTTTGATAGTCTCCAGATTTCATGATTCCTTGTACACAGTCAAGGCACCCAGTGCCAGAGGCAACAAAATAATGCCAAAATATCTTTGAACCTCCGCCATGTTTGACTGTAGGTACTGTGTTCTTTTCTTTGTAGGCCTCATTCCATATTCTGTAAACAGTAGGAGGAATTGCAAGCTGGCGTTAATCTAACAGCAAGAACTCCAATGATATAGGTAAAATTGTTCCAAATCGTTTTGGCTTAAATGAACTTAATCAAAACACATTATTTGTAAAATTTTGGAAGGTTTAAACTAATGAAGATATGTTCGAAGCCAGCATGGAGCATTTAATCTCCATGTACATATAATTATACATTTCTTTCTCGGGGTTTTGACTTATTTACTTATTAATTTGATTACAATGATATAAAATAATAATGATAATACTAACAATAAATTATTATTATTGTTATTATTATTATTATTATTGTTATTATTACTGTCTCTGCCATGGAGGTTATGTGATCAGCAGGGTTTGTTGGTTTGTTTGTTAGTAACATAACTCAAAAAGTTATGGACCGATTTTAAAGAAGTTTTCAGGAAATGTCAGAAATGGCATAAGGAAGAACTAATTAGATTTTGGGAGTGATCCAGATCACCGTCTGGATGCAGGAATTTTTTAAAGGCTTCATTACTATTAGGAGATAGGGCTAATGGTGGAGGTCTGCGCTCTCCGAGTGCTTTCCTAGTTTTAATATTGATCAGTTATTATAAATGGTTCATGAAAATTCATTTCACCTTTTTATTTTGAAAACTTGCGCATTCCTTGTGTATTGAATGACGTAGGGACTTGCTTCTGGCAGCATGGCGGAGACATCAACAGCTGGCCAGCCAACCAATCTCCCATCCCAAACTATGTCTGTGCTCAGTGAATTCCAGTGTGAAGTGGAGGTTCTCGGCTGCACCCAGGTACTCTTGTCAGAATGGGGAAGAATTTAAGTGACTTTTAATGTGGCATGGTTGTCTAAAATCTAAATTATATTCACTTTTCTTCTTTCAGCATGATGCTCATGCATATCATCTAAATGGCCAATATATTTTGTGTTTGTAGCTTGTATGTTTAACATTACTACTGGTGCTAAATATCCAATAAAACAAGATAAGTTTTTCAGTATTATCTGGAGCAGCTAGAAAACTGTTTAAGTATTTCTTATACTTGGGAGTCCAGTGTATGATTGTTTTATGGTTTAATTTTGACATTATTGACATCTCCCTACTTCTCTATTGCTGTTTGCATCCTGTTTGCACATAGCATGAAGTTGACACAAATTTCCTTTAAAAACTTACTGAGTTTTCAGAAAAATCTTAAAGGGGACATATTTTACCCTTTAAGACAAGTTCATATTGGTCTCAGAGGCCCCAAAACATTGTCTGTGAAGTTTGTTGCTGAAAAAAAAAACTCCAGTATAGAATTTTTGCATGTCTAAAAACCGTTCCAGTCTTTCTCAGAATGTGACGTTTCTGTGGCTTTAAATGTTAATGAGCTGTCTGACCCCGCCTTTGACCACACCCCTCTCAGGAAATGGATGTGGCACTCCTGTTGTTACAATGTAAGAGACTCCTTTATCCAAAGTTAAGAACTTGACTGGGATTCGAACCATCAGTCTCCCAGATCAAAGTCACCAGGGTAACCCACTGAGGGATCCAGCATCTCAGCTGGCAGATGAGAGGAAGATCAGGAGAGGAGGGAGGAACTTTCTTTCAAGCAGGGAGGGCCAACCAAACCTTGGGGCAGGAAATTACTCCCCACATGAGGGTAAAATCTGAGAACAGCTTGTTTCAGCACACATTTTCTGAAATGTGGTGAAAGAGAGGGGGAAGGAAATGGATTTTTATGGTACTTGAGGGGATTGTGGACAGGCCAGGGGCACATATTTTTGCTAGAAAAGCCTGGAAAAGTGATTTTTGCATAATATGTCCCCTTTAAGAACATATTGTTGAATGAGGCTCATTCTTATCTTCTACCTACACAGCATAGAACAAACAATAAGGTGTTTCAAAAACAGAAACAGCATAGGAAGTTCTCCAACCTGAGTTTTCAGTTCTGATGAAGAGTAACACAGGGAGACAAAACGTTAAGAATGAAAGTTTAGTTTGTTACAGTACAGTTTATAATCAAATAAATGTTCCCACCAAATAAACTCAGTTCTAGGAAACAGAAATGATCAATTTTTTCAATGTTGGGCTCTGCTGTCAGCTCCAGTCCACGATCAATAAGAACAAATACCAAAAAATGTCTTTAAAAAAACTTTATAGTAAATAACTGACAACAGCCAAGAACCTAAAGTTCATCTCAGTGGAGCAGAGCTCCCCTTCATCCTCCAAATCTTTGAGAAGTCAGAACTCAGTCATCTTCTTGTGCGTGTCGGCCTTCCTGTGCTCTCTTTGGATGGACAGCTCCTGAGCTTTCTGCTGGGCCAGCAGCCGCCGGGCCGCTGACAGCCTCTCCTCCAGCTGCTTCACTGTAGATGTGTCCCTTCGCACACAAACAACAAACAGATTAGGAGGTGGGGAACGACTGAGGAGACAACTTTGTTTAAGCTTCATGTCTCCAGAATAAGATTTCCACAGATACAAGTGTTGAATCTTCACACCATATTTACATTTTTACACAACTCCCACGGACCATCTCATAATATAATTTATTTCCACTTTGCTCGACAGGAGCCTCACAACCAGTGAGCTCCTTCTTAACAATCAGTTGAGGCTGTGGGAACAGTGCATGCGTTTGTATGTACGTTCAAGTGGTGGTGTGATTGCTAATGAGTCAATTCTCTCCATGGAGGAGAGAACAGATGCTGAGCTGTGGATGTATTCACAGAAGTCAGATTAGACAAACAGAAACACAAATGATAAACAACGTGCACAGAACTCAGAGCTGACCTTCCTGTTTGTCTGCCGAGTGACTCAGTCAGTTTCTGGATCTCTCTCTCGGTCTGGGACACCCTCTCAGCAGCCTGGAACAACCTCACATTCAGACTCCTCTTGATGTTTTTCCCTCCTCTGTAAGCCTCCACCCCAGTCGCTGCTGCTGCTAACGATGCAGCAGCTCCCCCCTCAGCAGCGTCAGCGCTCTTTCCTCCAAGCTGGTGATTCAGAAAGTCAAAGACCGTTTTCCTCCCTTCTGTGTTGACCCGGGGTTTACGGTGTCTCTTTGGGCGAGCAGTCTGTGAGCCGTCTTTGCTGATCTTGCTTTGCGTACGTCTTTGAGTGAGCTCAGCACACTGGTCCAGGGACTTTCCTTTAGGAAGGACCACTGCCATGACGGGCTCTACTCGACCCTCCTGATTCTTTCCTAAACCTGAGGAAACAAAACAAACACAAGTGCGGAAAATAACCCACTAGACAAGAAAGAAAATTAACACAAATATCTAAAATTTATATTCCAAAATAATCAAACATGGTATGATTTCTCAAACTGCCAATAATTCACATAAAGTTGCTGCTGCCCAGTAGGAGGGTGAAGAAGCATGCAACCTCTGTCGCCCTCTAGTGTTTTGTCAGTATATCACATCCCCTGTATCAATATTATATCAACAGTGTTTTCTATGTGATCAGTCTTTAAAAATCTGGTGAGAGACATCAGAAATTACATCATTTCTATTATTATATTTTCTTTCACTTTTCACAAAAAAATCTGGAATTTCTTGTGACTGAAGGATGGCCATATTGAGCATGTATTCCTCTTATGCATTTATAATATGGACCGCTCGTGATATTGGTGCCTCTAGTAGAAACGAAGGGGCAAATAAATCCAATGTTTGGATGCTTATTGCTATTTTGCTGGTGAAGTCAGGCTATTCTAATTAGAGACGCATCAGTGCATAGGTCTGACATTGCTATTGGCCAATATCAGCCCTTTAGAAAAACATTCATTTATCACTTAGAGTTTGCAAAAAAATTCCATGTGAAGGCCAAGCAGGTTTTCATGTGCAGCCTTGCTACCATAAATCCCAGACCAGTGGAGGGCTGCAGTGATGGTTGTCCTTCTGGAACTATGTCCCATCTCCACACAGGATCTCTGGAGCTCACTCAGAGTGACCACCAGGTTCTTGGCAACCTCTCTTACTGAGGCCCACCTCCCCTTGACTGCTCAGTTTGGTAGAGCAATCAGCTCTTGGACGAGTCCTGGTTGTGCTAAACTTCTTCCATTTGAGAATTCTGAAAGCCACTGTGCTCTTGTGAACCTTCAGTGCAGCAGAATTTTTTTGATAGCCTTCCCAGATCTGTGCCTTGCAACAAGCCTGTCTCTGAGCTCTGCAGGCAGTTCCTCTGACCTCATGGCTTGGATTTTGCTCTGATATACATTGTTAGCTGTGATGCTTTCTAGAGAAGTGTGTACCTTTCCAAATCACGTCCAATAAATTTAATTTACCACAAGTGTACTCGCAGGTGGACTCCAATCTAGGGCTAGGCAATAAATCGAAAATTTGATTAAATCGCAAAATGGCCTGCTGCAACTTTCAAATCGCAGAAGGATATTCCTTTGACCTAAATTTTTTTTCGAAATAGCAGTTTTCAATATATGTATGTATTTTTTTTTTGCAGAAGAGATGTTATACATGACATATTATGCACTCATTCAAGTGCCATATTTTTTAGAATAGTCTACAAAAAATCACACCTTCATTTTTGTACTTTTTTCTTATTTAATTATGAGAATGACAAAAACCCTTCAATGCAACAATTCATATCCAGTTGGCAATACGAGTCAAAATGTTCAGCCCTTGTTTAGGAATTAAAGAAAGTTAAAGAATAATCGCATATAGGGCTGCAACTGATGATTATTTTTTATGTTGACTAATCTATCAATAAATTTCCAGATTAGTCGATTGGCCACGATTAATTGGCATACTATTTTGGATCCCCATTTTATGTAAATAGTAGCAATTTAAATAGTAGCAGTTCACCTGCCTTGCAGGTCACAAATAACTAAAGGATGGCTTTCTTTAAAGTGACTGGTTTGTCCATAAAAGTAATTAAAGCAAATTGCCCATCCATAGTCCAAAAGTACAAATAAAGCTTAATGTAAACAAATTAAACTTCCAGCCCAAGTGACTGAACAATAGATTATACTGGCCGGTATTTGATTTTACAATATCAAAAACAATAATATGATTAGTCGACACTTGAATTTCCATGCCAGTAAAATTTTCTAGTCGCCATAATCGATTATGGCGACTAATCGTCGCAGCCCTAATCAAATCAAATTGCAATATTGGGGGAAAAAAATTGCAATTAGATTATTTTCCAAAATATTTCAGCCCTACTCCAATAAAGGTGTGGAAACATCTAAGCAAAAGTCAAGAGAAATAGGAGGAAACTGAGCTAAATGTAAGGTGTTCATTTTTGTTTTCACTTTTTCATGATGGGATATTAAGAGTAGATCAATGAGAAAAAAAGGTTTTTTTGCACTTTCTGCAACCAGCCTTGTGGTGTTTCATCCACCAACAAACTCCAATGTTCATTAATCCTTTAAAACCTAGTGCATAGCCGACAAAGTGCTGTTGAAACACGCTTTGCCATAATTACACGACTGTTTGTGTTATCAAAAAAATTCAGATTCTGAAAGATGAGAAACTGTACTTCACAGCCAACATGTGGCCATTACCTGAATTTTGCCTTTCCTCACTAAAAATCTAGCATAAAGGTCCCCCCTTTCCAGAAACTTAGGAGTTAAAGGGTTAACAACAGTAGCGCCAGCAGGTCAAGCTCAGTTTACTACAGGAGCTGCATTTGTCTACAACTTCATGGTCTTGTCACCTTTAAAATTGCAATTATTAATCGCAAACAGATTCAACAGCAATATAAATCTTAATGCCATTTCTAAATGGGGGGGGGGGGATAACTGTTTCATCCATATGGAACATCTAATCTCTGAGTCACACTGAAACCCTGAATGCAGAGCACCTGCACTTACCTTTTCCATATTCATAACCCATTTGAAGTAAAAGTTTGGATCCTATTCCTCTGGTATGCGCCTCCCAGCCACCAAAGTTTGAGCTGTTTAACGAGTCAGTGGAGTCTGCAGCAGAGTCCATAACTGTTCAGTAAAAACAGAAATGAGAAACAGAACCAGTCAGTCATTTTGTTAAAGGTAAATAGCAGTAAATACTGTTCCATAAATCAGAATGTTAAAATGTTTATTTAAAGACAGAATAAAGCCATTAAAAGTCTTCAATTTGCTTTTGACAGCTCCATTAAAATACACCAAAGTCAAACTCTATTTTTGTGAGATATCAAGGTCAAGCTCATATTTTGAATGGTGGAGGAAAAGCAACGCATATCCATACAGACCTTTGGCATATCCCAGGTCATCTCCATCTCCTGTGTCCTCCATGTCAGACTCAGAAGAGACGGGGTCATCTTCTCTTAGAGGGGGGATAATACAGTCAGCCTCAACCACAACTTCTTTGAGCAGCAGGCTGTCGAACTTCACAGTGTAGAAACCGCTGTCAATTTCTGAATTAAGACAAAAAAAGGGGAAGGAACATTCTGACATACTTGAATATTTCACCTGTTGGTGTCATGATTGTTTTGGTAACAAAGGTTTGTTGGCTCTCTGTGAATTTACTCTCAAACTTTTCACAGTTTGCACACCCTCAAAAACTTGTTCCCTTAATGGAGTACCTTTAATTTTGGCTGGGTACCAGATTCCATCCTCATGCCGAGCCAAGCACGATGATCCTTCTTCAAGATTACTGAGGTCAGTCTCAAGGAATTCTCTGAGCTCGGAGACAAATACGACCTCGCCGTGAGAAAACCTGCAATTAAAAGGAACAGGAAGAATTACTGTTTATGACCTCAGTTCCCAGTAGATTTTAATCATACAATCTGAGATATTCCAACAATATCTGACTTTTTGAAGTCCCTTTTGCATGAAAAATTACATTATTATTATCCTTTTCAGAGTCAAAATCATTGGAAACTCTAATTAAACTCTCCACTGTTGCCTAAATTGATTTTTTTTCAGGGTTAGAAGACCAACAAGGTGACATTTAGAAGTTATGAAATAAAAGCTGCATATAAAATAAGGTTTAAGGTTTCATTATATTGTAAGTATGGCAAGAACATGTGGGAAATGACAAATGTAGACAAGCTAAATTTATAAAAACAACTCAAACATGTTGACTTTAACAAGTAAGACTTAAAGCTGTACTTTACCGACAATCATCCTTGAAGCGACACCTGTCCTCAAGGTAAAACGGACAGGGTTTCATCGACCTCTGGGTGGGGTACAGGTAGAGAACTCTTACTTGTGCCTCTTCTCCGTCTGGTGGTTCTGCCCCCACCACCATGGCGTTGTGATACTCCAGTGTCCCCCATGTTGTTTTATAGGGAGCTCTTACTTTGGCACCACTGAGTGAATCTTCTTCCTCCTCCTCCTCTTCTTCCACATCATCCTCTGCCTTTTCCCTCTCTCTAGTCTCAAAGCTACCACCTGAGGACTCTCCAAGTTCAGCATAGAAAGCAGCAAACTCATCTCCTAGATTTCTGTTTGTACTGTCCGTGTCATTTGCAGCCTCTGTGGTATTTGACTGTAGTCCGTTATTGTCCTCAAGGCTGGCCAGCAGCTGACTCTTCCTGACAGACACAAGGCTGGCTTCAGTGAGCTCTATCAGCTGACAAAGGTCCTCTTTTAGTTTAAGAAGGTCTGACTGCTGGGAGGGGTCCAGGCCAGCAGACAGGGCTGACTCTACTTGCTGCAGCTGGGCCCCATAGGTAGAAATAGCCGCCTCAAGGGTTGCTTCATCCATACTGATACTTGGCACAAAACGGGGCTGTTATGGACGGCATCTAACTCCCAGAACACCTGAAGAAAAAGATAAGTTAAATAATTTACATGGATAGAGGGACAAACGGAGCTCACTTCCCTGTGATGTGCTGTCAAATACAATTCTTCTGTCCAAGTACTGATGCATAATATTAGATAGATAGATAGATAGATAGATAGATAGATAGATAGATAGATAGATAGATAGAAAAATATGCTGTTTTCAATTTTTATTTTACATGATATCAAAATAGATATGTAGATGTAGTTCAGACCTAAAATTTCAATTGTAAAAAAAACACTTAAAAGTCAAAAGATTGAGGATGAACAAAGGAAAAAGACTGCAGCTGACAAAGGTCTGTTAGTCCTGCTCAAAATTCCTCAAACTTAATTGTACATGTGGAGGATATTTATATGTATTTTGGTTGTAAATATCAGCAGAAATGTCTGTATCTGCCGATAGCATTAATTATCTTATTCACTGATACCTGCTGATACTGATATTGTGCCCATAATACAGAGCTCCTGTCTCACCTCTCTATTATAATACAAAAAATTTGTCAGATATTTTATATAAAAGGATCACAAAACCTGAATAAGATTCAACATTTTTTGTTATAAGAATATCGACTAGAACTCTGCAAAAACAGATGAGGAATTATAAACTATTTAACCATTTATTTCACAAATAGCACAGGGGAGGATGTTAGTGAAAATTAACTTTATACCAAGGAAATTACAGGACTTAATTTTACCCAGTTTTACACATGTGCTCTCTCGTGTTTTGTCCACTGAGAGGGCACACTACTCACTGGAAGGAAACCCTGGAGGGCATTTGAGAGGCACTATGTCCATTTTTCCACTTAGAGGGCACTTTATCATTTACCTACAGTGGCATCAGAGCAGTTTAATGGCAATTTTCAAACAATAGGCACCAACAGGGGCGATTTCCTGCCCACCTCTCTAAGTCCATCAGTGCTGACGAACAAATCTGCCTTTTTCTGCATGGTTCATAAAGTTGTCACATTTTAATATTTCTCAAAAACATTTGTTTTAAATTGATACAGTGTTCTTCATGTAAATAACTAATAGTATGGGAAAGGACAGAAGCTTTAAAAAGCATTTCCTTTTTCTGGAGATGCAGTGACTGAAAGTCAGGGCCAGCATTGATGCAAAATTTTAAAATAACATTTTTTTCCTGAGTGCCTAAACCGATGTCTCCTTTGTTACTTCCTTTAATGTAAGACTCCAACAATGCCAACATTTTCTTTTGTTCGTCAAATAAAAAGACCTGAGTTTGTCCAACAGGAAACTGATCTCTTAAGAATAAACTGAGTATACTTAGTTGCCAGCACTTATTTAATATTGACACAACTTAGAAGCATCAGTTACCCAACCCAGCCATTTATCCAAGCTAGTTTAGCTAAACGTTAGCCGTCTTTAAAGAACTTTCTGCCTAATATATCAACACTGGTATTACCTTTGTTGGTAGGGTGTTTATTCGACCTCTGCTGCATCACCGTAGGGTTTGACAGCCACAAAAAGCACTGGTATTGAGTAATTACAATAAATGAATTCTAATGTTGGGCGAGCACAAACACAACAGACACCGGTGCACGGTCAGGCTGGGGTACGGAAAGGAAATACTTCAAGATAAAATAACTTCTCCTAAACATTTAACAGTTTTGTATTAATGCTGCCTGTACAGCGTTCGAAATTCAGCCTTAGAGCTTCATGCTAGTTGTAAACGTGATTAAATATTATTAAAGATAATTTTAAAGCACATTAAAAGGGATTTTTCCACAATGATTAGCTTTCTTTTGTTTTATTTTGAAGATGCATCACCAAGCCCGGAAGTCTCGTATTGAGTACGTCAAACATAACCGCCGAGACGCAGGATTATGAGGATTTTCATGACTGGAGTTTAGTAACTTTGTCGATATTAAATGCAATTCTTCTGTTAAAAATAAACTCTTTTCTTCATGGAGTCACCCCTTCGTCCACAGGGTTCACTAAATTCTACCAATATGAAGGTAGGCTTCCTGTTTGTTGACGCTTGTTACACTGATGAGCTTCAGCAGCATGCTTAGTGCTGTCATCCCACTCTTCATGATGCTACTGATGTACTGCTATACATGATTTTAGGTCTCATGTAGACACTTGTTTACGGCTTAATAATAAATCTTCATTATAGTAGTAGCGAATGTATTACTCGCTGGTAAAATGAAAGTAAAACCAACATCATCACATTGAAAATAATGGCATGCAGTCAAATAAATTGTCCTCTCTTTTGCAGTGTTGTTTGCTACATTAATTCCAAACTGATAAAATTCTAGTAAAAATCAAACCTTTTCAATACATGTTTAATATAACAAGAATAAAATATAATTATATAAGCACCCAATATTGGATGCCTTATTTAAGAACTGCAAACTATTGCATACTGTCTTAATTTCACATTTATGTTGCCAACATTTTGTAGTGGTTCTATAATTTATTCACAGCAAACATTTATATATATATATATATATATTGCATATATATATATATATATATATATATATATATATATGTATATAAGCTTTTGTGTTCATTTCAAGTGCATTTTTCATGTCTGGAATTGATAACATGATAAATGCTATAGTTTTAAAGAAGGTTGCATCATATAGTATTGAAGTATCAACGATGTAATGATGCTAACATGTTACATATATATCAATATCTGCCAATGCTGATGTCATGCTGATAGTATTGTTCATCCCTGTTTGTTAGGGTTTGTAATTTGTCAATATGGTAGTTGACTATGACAGATTTTCCTTCAATTACAAAATGTTAATTAATAATTTACCTCCAACTTTTTTTTCTTTTTTCTGTTTTATCAATCCTTCTTAGTGAGGTGATTCCTGCTGTCATGCCTCCTACCATGGCTCAGATCAGTGATCCAAAGATCGCCTTTGCCTACCTGCGCCCAGCATGTGTCCTGCTTACCCAACAGCCCACTCTGACCAATGTGGAGACTCTGAGCTCCCAGTTGAAAGAAGTCAACGATGCCACACTGCAGCAGCTCCAAGACTACGTCCTCTTTCCTCTCCGCTTTGTTCTCAAAGTTCCCGGTCCAAAAAAAGACAAATTAGTCCAGACTGTAGCTGAAGCCATCAGCTATGTCCTGGAGAACACTTGTGTGCAGAGCTGGGACACTCTCCATGACCTCCTCTCAGAGCTCTGCCTCTGCCTCTGCTCCCCAGCCGACCCCGGTAAACCTGCAGACACATCAGAGGAGCTACAGTCAGCTGTGCTGAGGTGCATGAATGCACTGCTTCATGCTGCTTATGGTGATATTGTTTTCAAACTCTTTGAACCCATTATGCTGCCTGGACTTGGAGCTGCTGTATCTCTTCTGTTGGCTTTAGCAGAGAAAGCAAAATCAAGAGATATCCAGGTATCAGCGCTGAAGTGCCTCCAGTCTTTGACTCTGCAGTGTGACTGTGATCAGGACCACATAGTGCCATCCTCAGAGGAGAGGTGCATTATAGGCAGCTTCATGGCTTCATTCCTACCAGGGATCACTGTGGCTGTGGCAAGGATCATTACAGGAGATCTGAGACAAGGCCATGCAGTTTTAGTCAGGGCTATCAAGGTACTGTATCTCTGTTTTAATTTGTATTTTATGGTGTATGTTGTCATGCTTGAATGTGTTAAATGTTACTAATTTCACTCACCTTTAATCACGCAGTTGTTGATCATAATGTTATGCGTCTGTACTTAACAAGTCCGAGCATGGTGTAGTCCTCATGCAGCAACAAGCTTGTATAAACTCTGGTTTGTCTTGCAGCATTGGTGCTGTAAGGAGCCATTTTTGAGATGTTTTATTCTTTTATTTTTGCTCTTACATAGATGGGCTGTGGGCTGTGTGCAGTCAGTAATGCTCTTAACTCCATTCCCATTGCTGGCTGAATGCCCAGAAGCTTTTAAGTGCTGACATTCTTTTTTTAATGCACAGTACATAAATTCCTCCCCTTGTTTGCTCTCAATCAAAACAATAAAAAAGTTGATGCCAGGCATAGCAGGGAATTATGGGAGGGATTCTCTGCTACACAAACTCACCCACCCTTGATGAAAATGAACAGACCGGACAGTACGTAAGCATCCATAGTCATATTCTGTAGTAGTGTAAGTGGAAACTTGAGGCAAAACAACATATACCTTATGGCTTCAGAAGCTATAATTTTCAAACAGATAGGCGCGTGTGACACCTCTGTAATAATTTGGCAGAGTGCTTTCCTGCTCTATTATAGTCAAGGCAGCAACACCTGTATTCTTGAAAATTATGTTTTAGGCTAGCCCCCCTCTTTTAAATTCTTTTACAGGGGCGCAGGTGGCCGAGTGGTTTAAGGCACGCCCCATGTACACGGACGGCCCGGGTTCGAATTCGGCCTGAGGCCCTTTACTGCGTGCCTCTCCCCCGATCTCGTCCCTGTTTTCGACTCTGTCCACTATCCTCCTTTGTCAAATAAAGGAACAAAAATGCCCCAAAAAATAAACCTTTAAATTCTTTTACGTCAGTTGTTTCTTTATTGATTTGGTGCACTAAAAAGTAGTTATTGCTGCAACTGGAATGTTAAAAAGACGGAAAAAAAGTCAAAAGAATGGATTATTGAATGTGAATATGGCACATTTATGTTGCATGTTTGGATTTTTTTATGTTCAAATGAACTGGCCATAGTCAAAAAAAAAAAAAAAAAAAAAAAAGTTGGCAATAGCAGAGAATAATCGTGGTTTTCACCAAGCGAGCCATTAAGACCTGATCGAGGTACAGCAACAGAACAGCAGCTGTCTCCTTATGTAACAGCCTTTGATAAAGCATCCAGTGTTTTTACAAAAACGATTCAAATGTTTGGGTTTTTTTTTGTTTTTTTTTGCTATAGCAGATAAGACACTTCCAATTAAAAATACAAAATTAAGGATTTTTTTAGGCTGTGAAAACTGTCTGAAATATTTAAGGTAATGTAAATACTCATCTAAAACAAATAGGATTTAGTTATTTATGGATTTAATATTGACATTTAATATTCTCCATATGCCATCCATCCATCCATCCATTTTCTATACTGCTTATCTGATTGGGGGTTGCAGGGGCTGGAGCCGATCCCAGTTGTCGTTTTGGTGAGAGGTAGGGTACACCTCAGACTGGTCACCAGTCAGTTGCAGGGCTTATTCTCCATATTGTACCTTTAAGACGTTTTTATTTTGAATGGATTGCACACAGTCATTCTACTTCCCTGCAAGGAAAATCTGCCCACTTTGTTTGGACTACTGATTCTCAGTTGGTTGGGACTTGTGCTCCACAGTTAATCTAACTGCAGTTGCAATATCAGCCTGTGCAATTTGCATAACTGCATTAAGCCTGCAACTTTTTGTATTAAACGGTACTTGAAAGGTTTGCAAAAATGTCTGCAGAAATGGCTTTAAGTTAACAATGGTGTAAATGCATTTGAACTTAAAAACTTTAGTTTGAAAATTTTTATGCCATAATATATATTTGTACATTTTGAGTCTCTGCATTTTTCTTGATAACCAAGAAAGTATTTTCATGATACCGTTGATGTATTATATTTTAATTGCAATCAAAAATTGCAATAATGCCCAGTGCAATCACACATTATTACCAAATCATACCGTAGTAGTTTGGAGCCAAAAGTGGATCACAGAGCCATTTTTAGTGGGTCGTAAATGTTTGTTCGGCAAAAAATTGCATTAAATAGTCCCCGAGATGCTTTTTAAACATGTTTGAATTGCTCTGCCTCTTTTTCCTCTCCTATATTTTGTGCTGAGGTCCTAGCTATACTATTTTTCATTTAAAAAACCCTGACTGAAATACACTAGAAATTTGGATTGTAACTGCTTGTTTAGGCGTTGGTGGTGAGTCCTGAGTCTAGACTAGTCACGACCACTGGTTTAGACCGAAGTAGAAAAGAAAATGACGACAATAATAACCATTTTTCTGCCATAAAATATTATTTCTTTGAATTTATTTTTCAGGTTTGGTCCAGGACTGTGGGCCTGGTTATGGAAGACGCCCAGCTTCAGACCGATGAACAGCATAAGACCCCGTCACCAGAACTAGGGAAAATCGGACAGCTGGTGGTCCACCGGACTAAAGACTGGGTCAAGAACACAGCAATGAGGCTGTGCATGCTGCTGAAGAAGATCATCTCCTGCACTGCTGCTCACCAACACTGGAGAGTCAGGCTGGAGATGGTGGAGCTGCATGACCACCTGCTGGACAGGTGTAGTCTGTCCCTGAAACAGTGTGTGGGACCCCTGCTGGAGGCGCTGGTGGGAGCTGTAAATGATGAGGAGCCCAGAGTCAGAGAGAGGTCTGGCATTTTTGAAAGGGAAAAATTCCTCTTGACTGCTTGATAATAAGGTGTTTAATGACACTTCTCTCCTCATCTTTAGGTGTGAGGCTGCTCTGCGATCGGTGTCACAGAGGAATCAGAGCTTTAGCAGCTGCAGTGATAAAAGCAGCAGTGCTAAGACCTTCACTGACGTGCTCTCAGAGAATCTTCACTCTTTGGCCACATCGCTGCCCAGACTGATGAGGACCTCTGATGACCAGAAGAAGCTGTTTGTCCTCAATGTGTTCCTGGGTTATTTAAAACTGCTGGGACCACTGGTGTCTGTGGTGCTGAACTCAGCTGCACATCTGGAGAGGATTTCCAAAGCATTAATGCAGGTAAAGTTAAAATATATTTTCCAACACCTGGAACAATTAGCATCATGATTGTTCATCTAGATGTAAATGTTGATCTGTTTGAAGTCTTCATGAACTGTTTGTGCCCCTGCACCAGAGCTGCACTTGACAAAGCTTGTACATTTTAACTATTTGCCTTGAGACAAATGAACAATCAGCCACATATTTGTGAGTTTATTGGGTGTCCTTTTCCAAAAGCCATGGCTTTTAAATGCTGTAGAAGCTCTGCATGTCTGGCTATGTCTGTATGTACCATCAAGAGTAGATAAAGGGTAGATTAAACAAATACTCAGAGATTCACAGCACTGATCCAACAGTGTTAGAGATGAAACAAGGGACTGGTTGATCCTCTTTATCAACTGATATCAGCCTTGTCTTATTTATCTATCTTTATCATTAAGTTTTTTATTATTAAGATTTATTTTTGGTCTTTTTATGCAGTATGTCCTAACAGCATGCAAGCATCAGGCAATGCATACTTGCAGTCCACGTTGCATTTGTTAGAAATTCAATTCTGTACACTGTAAATGTCACTTTTCCCTTGCTAAATAAATGACAGCTGGCCCTTTTACTATGAATCTGGATAAAATGAAGTTTGGTGCTTTGAATTGACAAGCTTTGACAGCTGGGAGCCAAATAGTTTTGTCTTTGACACAGGTCAGGTCAGAGTGTAAAATTTAAGACACAGCTATGAATATTGTTAATACACAGCTGTTTCCACTGCAAAACAAGCTAACACTCTCTGCAGAGTGAAGAAAGTGAAAGAAAATCAATGAAGTATTCCTGTCCTTTTTTTTTGTTCTTCACCCATCTTAATGTGAGCTACAGAGAAGGAAATAGGAACCAGATGACGGGGGGAAACGTTGCACTGCATTGCTGGCATGCAGTCAGGATGCTATAATATAAATCAATAATCAAACTGATTATCTCGCTGATGCTTGCTTACATAGAACTGAGTGTTAGAGGTACAGGACAGTGGATAGAGTCAGAAATAAGGGAGAGAGATGGTAGGGAATAACATCCAGAAAATGAGCCACAAGCCTGATTCAAACCTAGTCCAAACACTCTGAGGATAGCCTTAGGCATGAAAACTAACCAACAGGCGTTGCGGCAGCCCAATATCAGCCTTGATGACAATCATTGTGTCACTTTAATTCAATGCTGGCAAGTTATTATACCTAACTGCTGATTCTGAGAAGAGGATTTTATTCAGCAGAGGAAGCCATCTGCTGGACAAATTCTGATTTGTTTTCATGACTCATACATTGCAGGAAATACACTTGGGAAAAGGCCTTCAATCACCTTACTTGTGAGGTCATTTTATTTAAATTTATTTAACCAGGAAAACCTCGTTGAGATCAAGAATCTCACTTACAAGAGTGCTCTGGTCATGACAAGCAGCAGCACATTTTACATTCATACATAAAACTTAAAAAAATGCTAACACAGGTTGACCAAATCTTGAGCAAAAAGTCATTCGTCAAAACATCTACAATCTGATGCATCTTCCTCCAACAGTTTTAATCTGTTATTAAGGTTTGAAGAGACCAGCTGTTCATTGGTGGAGAGAGGGATGTCTGGGTCAGTTTGCCACCAAAACTCAGCCGAGTAGAGACTAAGCCTCTGATAAGTGGATGAAGATGGATGGATATTATAAGAGTCATCAGCATTGTATTGGCCCTGACCATCAAAATGAGTGCATCACTAAGCAGTATGATTGCATTTAAATATTTGATAAGCATTGTTTGGTAGTTATATCTTAAAAAAAGATGCAAAATAAAAAAAAAATTAGGAAAGGAGAAGCTGTTATACATGGTGCTTGATGTTTGGATGTGTGCACATCCTTGCTCATATTGCAGAAAACAAGATCAGTTTTCAAAAGCTGAGTTTTAACGTAAAGCTCAGGGTATTTAATTCTGTGCTTCTGTGTTCCTCTTTAGGTACTGGACCTGGATGTGATGGATGTTCGCATTGTGGAGGAACGGAGTTACGCTCCAACCATAGAAACAACCTCAGGCTCCCATAATTCACACACGGCTCACTTACAGAGAAAGCATTTTCTCTACTTCACAGACGAGAGGATCTTCTCTGTTCTCATGGAGATCTGCAGAGCTCTCGGTATGAGTGATGATTGATTTGAACTTAAGGGAAAATTTCTACGATATTAAGTGCATTTCTCAACCTCCTGTGTATGTTACCACATGAGGGTCAGAATTATTCATAAGGAACATAAAGAATTTATAAATAGTGAACCTGGAACATGTCAGATTTTGATGACCAGTTCTTGTGCATAAAGGAGTAAGGCTGGATGAATGCTGTGCCTATATTTAATTTATATAGTTTGACAGCCCTTCTACAACAAGCCACTTTTCTTTTACAGGTTATTATGGAAACCTTTACCTGCTGACAGATCACTTCCTGGATCTGTACCTGCAGTCTTCGTTGTACAGAAAGCAGGCGGCCATGGTGCTCAATGAGATTGTCAGGGGCGCTGCAGGCATTGACATGGTTAAAGAGGGTCAGAGATTGGAGACTCACGTTCAGGGACAGACAGCAAATCAGGAAGACGTCAAAGCTGCGGTGGAGTCAGTAATGGAGGAATACATAAGTCTGAAGAACTGGCATTTGATAACTGTGAATGAGGAGACGGATAGAGACAAACAGGACCAGCAGGTGAGGATAATTTCAGCAGTGAAGCTTTGATAGTCTCGAATCAGGATGCTTGTTTCAGCTCTCATAATAAAAACTTAAATTAATGAGTTTGTTTCTGACAAAAAATGTTGCTTGCTATATTTGTCTCTTTTCTCTGTAGCTCCTCAGCCCATCCAGACTCCTCTCCATATCTAACAGTGAAGTCAGCAACAACTCAAACAATCTTCAAGTGATTTCTGCTTCACTAAACCCTCCTACATCCACCTCCACAATCCACCAGCTCAACAGTAACATCTGGCAGCTCTGCATCCAGCTGGAGGGCATTGCCTGCTTTGCTCAGGCTCTGGGGCATGACTTTCGACCCTTCTTGATGACATCATTGTACCCCGTTCTGGAGAAAGCTGGAGAGGAGACACTGCTGGTCAGCCAGACAGCGCTGGGATCAATGTGGGACATCAGTCGAGCGTGTGGATACTCCTCCCTGAAGGAGCTAATCAATGAGAACTCAGACTACCTGCTCAATGACATTTCACTCAACCTGCAGCGGCTCAGCCAGCATCCACAGGTAAAACCCACACGGTATGGCAGGTTGTTAGTGTGCGCAGTAGAGCACAAGTGAGATGTCATCTCTGCTTTGTCATCTGTTCACAGACCAGGTGCTAAGAGAAAAAGTGCACAAAACAAACGATAACAAACAAAATAATATTACAATTGACAAATAAGACATCTTTACAGCAGATAATATAAGGAAAATGTTTTTCCACTCTTCTGTCTTTATGTTACAACACCAGCGAAATAATTAAAGGAGGAAATGATGGAGCCAACATTTCAGTATCAGAATAAGCTTTATTGGTCAAGTATGCTCACGCAACAGGAAACTTCTGTTTGCTTTGCTCTCTGTGTACAGGAATTAAACATTCAATACAACAAATAAACTGACAAAAGTATTAAAATTTAGAATTGAATATGTATAAGCTCATGTAAGGTAGTTTTCTAATAGACCACTTGCATTGATAGTGTGGTTGCAAATTGTGTAAAGCATACAAGAATGCTAGCCATCATCAGTATAATATATGCCAATGTATGACTGTTGAGGGGTCATAAGAGTAACTCTGTGACTGTTGAGTGGTCATCAGAGTGACTCTGTGACTGTTAAGGGTTTAAATGAGAATTTGGTGTCCCTCCAGTTCCCTCACAAAGTCCTTAAAGACTGAGCCACTGCACCAAAGTAATCAAAATAAGATAGGTTCAGAAAGTAGAAGTAGATAGACAGACGCTTTCAAACAATCAAACAATGTGTATTTTTTGTTAAACTTCATCCACTTGTTATACACCAAGTATTCGCTCACTATTCTGCACTACCAAAGCTCCCTTATGTCCTGTGTGGTTTGTTGTTCGGAGAAGATAAGGTCACTACAGTTTAAAAAGTTGAAGCTAAAGAACAGCCAGAGGTTTAGTCTAAATTTTGTGAAGTCTGAAATCATCAGTTCCATGTCTTTAACCTGACACCTCTGTTGTTTATTCCCCATGTGAATACACTGAAGGGGGTTCTGCATTTGCCTGCGGGCCCCTGAGCATGTATTTTAACATCTCCCTATCTCGTTGGCCAGGCTCCACGGGTGTTGACAGTGATGTTAACGCACTCTGACTGCAGCCTGCTGCCTCTGGTCGGAGACATCGTTCAGGATGTGCTGATGGCTCTGGATCTCAGCTACGATCACACATCTGCTCTCTTCTGCTCCGTGCTGCACGCGCTTATGAAGGCACTGGGTGAGATTTTGAAAAGTGATGTCAACTCATTTATCACATGTGGCAAGAGGGAAGGGATAAGGAACAAGATGAATATCCTGCTTATGTGACTCTGCCATACCAATATCCTTCAGAATATTACTCCCTCTTGTACAATATGTAAGCATATAGGGCTGCTGTGTTCAAAGAAATGACTAATCAATAATCCTTTTTAAAAGTATTAATGCTTCATTAAAATAAGCTTTGTTTCAACCTTTAAAGAATATGATTATAGTGTGTATAAAGTTAGTTCTTTTTTTCTGGTACAAATAAAATCATATTTAAAGAATATGAATGATAAGAAATAAGAAATTATATGGATTTTGGATCTTGTGGTTTCCAATTCTGCAGCTAATTCTTTTTATGTGCATCAGACAGCTCAGAGTATCACTTACCTAACCTGTTGTTATTCTTTTCCTTTAGCAAGATGGTTCCCCTCCAGTCATGGTCGGACGAGGGTATCCACCAGAACCAAGAGGTCTTCTGATCATGAAGAGGTCTTTGACATCCGTCAGTTCATGCTGGATTACAACAAACAGAAAGAGTTGGCAGAGGGAATTGGAGTAGAGGAGGATGCAACCATTGAAGATCTAGGTAATACAGTGTGCAGCCCATAAGAGGAAAAAGGAGAATGGTCAGAACGTAAAGCGGCAGGTCAGGTACAAAGACGAGATGGTTTGCAATGTGGTAAACAATTTCTTAAGTAGTCTTAGTAAGTGCTCTCAGACAGGGCTTAAGATAAACAGCCAGCAGATGATGTCCATGAGCAGGTGTTGTCCTTCAGCAAAAGTCTGAGTCTGTGAGGTTCTAGAATTAACCCATTTTGCTTCATGCACAATATCAAACATTTATTACATTCTGTCAGTTCTTCAGTTCATATAGGTTGTTTGCAGGTGACATTATATCACAACAAAAGACCTCCGTTTGGGGGTTGGAAATGATTTCTATGTAGAGAAGCTGTAACAAATATTAAAGTTCTATGCTGTTTCTGGTTGCCGACTATTCAACTTGTAAAAAAATAGCTCTCAAGCTGCTTTTGAGTCCCATAAAGTTTAAACAGCTCACAGACAAACAACTGCAGACATGGATGAAACACGTCCGTGTGAAGTCTGGCTTAGCAGAGTTAGACAACTCTCATGTTCACTCTGATTCCACCAAGTGGTCTGCTCTGATTCTGTACAGCATGTCACGGTTTTGTACAGTAAACTCTAATCTTGCCTGTGTTTTCACATGCAGATTTAGCTTTGCTCATTTTGATGGGAAATCTGTCTCTCTTAGAGATCTGGATCATTTGGCACAGCTCAGCTCTTTTTTTAAAGATTTCTTTTTGGGCCTTCATTGATGGAGGAGGACAGCGGATAGAATCAGAAACAGAGATGAGAGAGTTGGGAGAGAGATATGCAGGAAAGGGCTAAACTTGAACCCAGGCCGCCCGCTTACATGGTGAGTCTTAAACCATCTTAAACCAATAGACCATCTGTGCCCCACCAGTTTGACGTTTTGAACTTGTATAAAATAGGAAAAAATAATTAAACAGTGCAAACCAATGTTAATTTCTGTTACTAAAACTATTTGTCAACAGCCTTTTTTCCATGAGAAAGACTAGACTAAGACCAGCCAAAAATAGATCTTTGATGATTAAAACTGACAGAAAAGTAAGTTTAATTTTCATCAAGATGACTAAAACTAGACTTCAATGTAATTTAATTTTAGTCAGACATTCAAAATCTGTGATATTTCTCCACTGTGGGTAAATCTGTCAAAATACAATGCATCTGTAGCTATTCTGCCTCTCAGCTGTTGAAATTAGGGACCCCAGGTTTGGCAGAGTGCAGAGAATACACTAACATGACCTGGTACTAGATTTAGGCACGAGAATAAAATTCTTAGAATAAAAGTAAAGACTAAAATGTGAGTTTTTATGAAATAAAACTAGACTAAAATGTTTTTGAGTTTCAACAACAATGGGACTAAAGCTGAAAGGCATTTAACCTAAAGACTAAGACTGAGACTAAAATTAAAAATAGCTTTCAAAATTAACACTGATGGAAACTGGCTCTTAAACAGGAGCCAGCTCCTGTGGTTCACATAAAAGAGCCATCTCATAAACTAAAAACAACAACCCATTACTCAGTCGCTTACTCCACAAGGTTTATTTGGTTACTAGTAAACCAGCATTTCCATTTAAGGATAATTTGACAAAAAGATGGTGAAAAGCTGTTAAAGAGGCATTGCAAGTCTCTTAGCTCAGTATGAGATTCTTGTCTCCTTTCATCTAGCTAGACGTGAAGTAGGAGGTCTGCAGGACTGTTGTTCATGTTGTAATTTTTCCTGATGACCTCTTGCATGTACACACTCTAGCTCAAGCACTCAGGTCCTCTATCTGGCTGTTTTAGAAGTCCCTGGATCAAAACTCAAAAACTGAGAAGGTTGAGCCTTTGCTCTCTATGTAAGATCTACCTAGTCACCGACATTTTTGAGTCACTGTTGAAAACCAGTCACCTTTCAGTAGCCTCCTACTCTTCTGTTCCTCTCATTTTTCACATTATCGTATATTTTGTTTGACCAGGAAGTCTTGTCATTATGTTTCACGGTTTAATCTTCGTTCTTAATTAACCTTACATTTTCTCATTCTTATAACTCATTTAAATTCAATTTTGAGTTCTATTAGATATAGTTCCTTAAATCATATTTGTCCCTTGGCTGTGCAGCCCTTTGATCAACATACGCTCATTTTAAATGTGCTTTATTAATAATTTTGACCTGGCTAATTTGTGATATTCATCACCTCCACACCAGGCAAGTTGGTAAACCCTTGGGGAAAAATACACTTTTTTGTAAAGTGTAGGGGTCATACACAATTTAAGTAAAGATTTTCTGATGGTAACTGCAGTATGCAGGTCCATTTAAAGCTTTAACATGCTAACTTTTCTTCACTTCATAAAGAAAAGTTCCTGAAGAAAAGGGCCTCTAAAAAGTTTCACATGAGTCACATGATCGCAGTGACACACTAATATCAGATGTGTTATCTTGATGGCAACTACAGAATAAACTAAAGGTTCGTTGAAGAATCCATTAATCTTCTTTCTCACCCTCTCTGTCTCCTTAGAAGTCCCTCCCCCCATGGAGTGTGAGGATGCTGAGGATGCTTTTGGTCCTGATGTGAAACAGGAGCTCCCTCCTCACCTCAGCATCACTAAAGACGTTATGGAGCGCTGCGTTCATCTGCTGTCAGACCCCAGCCTCAGGGTCCGACTCAAGGTACTGAAGTGGGATGGTTCTATAGGAATAAATCTGTTTTTCAACACTGAACAAAACTTCTTTCCTAATGTACAGTGTAGACCACTGCTTCTCATATGGTGTTGAGGCAAGTCTAGGTGTGCCTTGGGAACGTGTACAACCATATGGTATGACTACAGCTTATAACAAGTACTGTAACCAGGCCCGCCCACAGAGTTGGCTGGACCCCTGAAAAAATCCCCAGAGAGAGAATGGGCATTTTTTTGATACTTCAGTGCGTGTGTGTTGTACCAGTAGTATTGGTACTTGCATTCTGGCTAACAGTTAACCTCAGTTTGGTACTGAAATTGTAGAAAGCTATTATATATTTTTTATTCTCCTTTTAACCAGCTTAACCACTTTTTTCTACCCATTTTTGACACTTTTTTGACACCTTTAACCCATTTTTGCCAGTTTTTTGCCACTGTGAACCAACTTTTTGTCACTTTGTACCCGTTTTTCACTTTGTAGCCACTTTTAACCACAGCTTTTAGTCATTTTTTTCCACTTAAAACACTTTTTTTCCATTACTTCACCAATTTTTGCCCAATTTTGACACTTTTTAAAAAAATTTTAACATATTTTTGCCTAATTTTGTCTAAACATTTAGTTCAGTGGGACCATCAGCCATCAACCATCAACATTGTTTATATTACCAATAAAAAGGTAATTCTGTTTTAAGGGGATTACATTTTTTAAGAAGGCTAGATTGTGCCACGGCATAAATAAATACATCTTTTTTTTTGTTGTTGCTCTGATGAGTGTTTATTATCCTGGTTAAATATATTTTGGTTATCACAGCTTAACTTCACAATGGAACATGGTTTTGCTGACCTCCATGATCCCCCAGTTGGCTGGGCCCCAGAAAGCTCTCCCCTTTTCCCCCCTTACCGGCGGTCTTGACTGTAAAATTATTTAGTCTACTTTGTATCAATATGAATATGCTTTGCCTTGAGGTTTTGGCTTAACCTTACGTGTGCCTTGGGCAAAAAAGTTTGAGAACCACTGACATAGACTACTACTCTACTTTATTCTGTTGAGGTACGCTTTAAAAATTCAAAAATATTCTTCATCCTTTATCATTAAAAAACCCTCTTAAAACAATGAAATACCTCCATTTTTACAGAAAGGTTATGTAGACCTTAAAAACCCTTTGACACATATCTCATGCCACAAATACCCGAGAACTTGAAAAAACAGTCTGATTTTTCTCTGCAGTGCTTTCTGATGTAAGCCTTCTGACCCTCGCGCTGACATGGTGTCAGAAAAAAAGAGTATGTGAGACAATTTAGATCAGAGGTGTCAAACTCAAGGCCCGGGGGCCAAATCCAGCCTGTGGTACAGGTGTATCCAGCCCAAAAGATCACACGATCGTTCTATTATAACTGGCCCACCAGTATGAGGTCTGCAGATTTTCTCCAGTAAACGTGTAAACTTTACCTTGATGATTTAAAATATCCTTGTTAAATTATAAAAATCTGAAAAAGTAAGCGGTAAAACAAGTTAGATTAAAACTCAGGAAGGTGAGAAAATAAATTAATGTTGTCATTTCATATTTTCAATTTTTGCATCAGACAACTCTGACTTAAACTTATGACTTTGACTTTTTTCATGTTTTGACCTTTAAGATTCACAAGTCATATTTTTACCTTTTAAACTTGTGATTTTGACTTTTATCTCAGACTTTGAGCCTTTAAACTTATCATTTTAACTTTTTTTTTTTTTATCTCAGAATGATTTATTATCAGTGTTATTTATATTTTTTTCCATATTCTACTAATGCTGAAAATGAGGTTGACAGTTTATGTTTAAATGTTGACCTTATTAGGCTTTTGGTTAGGCCTAAATTCAGAATCCGCAATTGACTTTCACAATCCTGGCCTAAATAGTCCGGCCCTCAGGACTTCTCATCGGAGCAAATCTGTCCCCAGACTCAAAATGAGTTTGACACCACTGATCTAGATGATTTAAGCTGGGATAGCTAATGATCTCTATATTCATGGTAATTCCTTGGAGAATTTAAAGCATTTTGAATGCACCTCTGATGCCAGAAGACACCCCAGCGTGCCACAGCAGTTGAGAAAGGCTGATGTAGAAAATTATTGCTTTTGTCTTCACACTGCCCTTACTGTACTAGCGTTAGAAATCTCCATGTGGTACATGTTTAAAAAATGACCCTATATCATAAAATACCTGTCAATTTGTGTCTTTACACCACAGCCTCTTGTGCAGCAGCAGCTCTGTGGTTGGATCTTAACGTTTACTTAACATTTACTTTTCAAGGAGCAGGTTTTAAAGAGAATTAGATCACTGCTTTGCAAGGACAAAATCAGTTCTGGATCAACCCCATAGGGTTTATCCACTATTAAGAGTATGTACCATAAAAATAATCCTACAAGGTGGAAAAACAGCCCTCTAATGCTAATTTGGTTAAAATAAACATCAACATGAAACAAACTAGAGTTATGAGTCACTTCAGGTGTTATTCAAATGCAGTTTTTTTATGGTTAAAATCAAGTGGCTATACACTGAGAAGTGTTTTTGTAACAGATAAGACTAGGTATACCCTCTTCCCACACTGATTAATGTGACTGCTGTGTAAAGCATCCATCAGTATTAAATAATCCCATTTATTCACATTACCACACATGTAGCTCCGCTGATGCAGCAATGGAACAATTTGGGGTTTGTCCAAGGACACTTCAACACATCTCTGCAGGAGCCTCTCTGTTCGAGAGACTACCGACTCCACCACTGATCCACAGCCACCTCTAGTTATGCCTCCAAAAATCAGGAACTGTCTCCTTTAGTGAAGTTTAAAGAAGCTGTTAAAAATGACCCTGCTTGGTAGCAGTTTGTCCTTGAAAGTCCTCCTGTTGTTTTTGTCTTGTCATTTCCTGTTTTAATTGGTGTCACTGTGCAGCACCTTGTACCCCCTGTATGAAAATGTTCCTTTCAGACTTTATTATCTTACCTACAAACAATCCATACACAAATACAGAAGAGTAATAATACTGCTTTTCTGTGTGACTCTGTCTTTAGGTACTGGACGTGCTAGAGCTTTGTGTGGTTGTGCTGAGTGAGAAGGAGAATGAACTGCTGCCTATGGCTCATCGCTGCTGGCCGCCCCTCCTGCAGAGACTCACAGCTGATGACCCTTTAGCAGTCCTCAGAGCATTTAGAGTAAGTTTAGCAAGTCTTTCCTGAAATCTGTGAACTGCAGCTTGTAATTGCAACCCATTATTGCAGCATGCAATGTCATCTTTAGCTTGATACTGTTTATAAAGATATACAGAAAGGGAATTTTATTTTATTGCTGAACTGAGCCAAATGATCCAGACGACAAAGAATAGCTGATCACTATCACCAAAGATGAGGCAAGGAATGTTTGTTTGTGTTGCACATTTCATACAGAAGGCAACCTGAGGCACATCACACATATAAAAGACGCACCTGAGAGAAGACAAAAAGAGCATGCTTTAACAAATACAAGATTGAAACAATTAAAAAAAAAGTTAAAAGAAAACTTATTACATAAATCAAACTTAAGAAGAATTTAAAAAACTCAAAAAATTTACAACTAATGAAGCAAGAAGATCTCATTTTTATTAACAACTTCTTTGTTCTTCCTATCAGGTGCTGTGTACTCTAGGTGAGATGTGCGGTGACTTCCTGAGGAGGAGGGTTTCTAAAGAGGTTCTGCCCAAGCTCAGCTCCTCGTTGACCCGGCAGGCTCCGATTAGCGCCAAAGCCGGACCCGTTTACACTCATACTCTGGCCTACAAACTACAACTGGCTGTGCTTGAGGGGCTGGGCTCTCTGTGCCACAGGCTGGACCTGGGTAGGATACACAACCACACAAACAGACACGACATACATCATCCATGAAGTTATAGCTGATATATCTATAAAGCTCATCATACAGGAACAGCTGAAATAGTTCATGATCATCAAATTAGCCCTGATTTAACTGTTTTTTTAGATGAATATTAACATTATGCTTGACTTAGACATATATTACAGAGAATTTAAAGACGTGTGTTGTATAATGATGGCTTTAAGTTATAATACTGGAGTGATGAGACATTAAAAAGACATTCAGATCCTCCAAACATTAAATTTAACTAGAACTGCATGCAGGAAGTTTCATGCCTCTGCAAAGTTTCCAAGTGCTGGACAGTGAAAGCACAATGTTTGGTCAAAAGGTTTGTTCTGTGAAAGAAATGTTGTAAGAAAGGGATGCACAAAAGCACCCATGACCTTAACTTTTGACCCACAAGCTCCAAAATCTATCCAGTTTATAACTCAGGATGAACATTTGTGCAAAGTTTGAAGAACTCTCAGAGCATTTTGGAGATATGTTAAAATGTGGTAAAATGTGTTGATTTCATTCCTGGCCCAGATTGGACCTGTGCAGTGTGATAACAGTCTGATTCTAAGTGTTTTAGAGATATCGTGTTCTGGAGAATGTCCCGGATGGACAGACCCAAAACATAAAGCATCTAATCTCAGCTATTGCCAGCACAGAAGCATTTCTAACTGCCATCACAGCAGTCAGCTGTTAACGTTTTATGAAGTTTAAAAGCGTCTACCTCCTGTTAAAATATTCTTTTACAACATAGAATAATAAGCATTTGCTTTCTTTCTGGGGTTGAGGAATAGAAGATTGCTTCTACATTTTTCTTTTCTATGAAGTTTCATATTTTCCTAAACTTCAGTATGATTCTGGTTAAGATAAATTATCAGTGCAAATATCAATACTTTCTGGCAACAGAAGTCCTGGGCACAGAATTTTGGTTGATTCTTGTTTTTCATTTCCCAAAAACTGCAGGAAATCTCTGACAGCCGGTCCAAAGGCCGGCTCAGACTACACAAATCCAGCCAGATTTGAGTCTGACTGGAGCTCATCATCAAAAAACTCAGGCCTGATTTTCAGAGTCAGGAACAACAAACGGTCTGACAAGGCCTTCAGTGTTTCTTCTGAGATGATGACTTTCTTTTACAGAAGTTTTATTGAATCTGTTTAAACCTTTTGTTTTGTTGCATGGCTTGAAAACCCGAACTTGGCCAATAAGAATGGTCTTGGTAGTCTTGTTAAAATTGCTGGAAAAATCTCAGGAAGTCAGCAGGCTGGGGTAATGTATAACTGGTCCTGAGGAGGGCTATTGATGTTCTGGATTGTTCTAATCATCCACTTCACAGCGAGTTTGAGCTTTTGCCCTCGGGCTGTCGTTTCAGGGCTCCCATAAGGAAAACTAGAAGACCACAGGTCTCATTTTCCCCAATGCAATTTATTTACTGGATTCTGGATTCTGGATTCAGGACTAACCTGAGGGCCTAACACAATCACCTTTTTAGCCATAAACTGTCAACCTTGTTTCACCGGTAATAAAATATGAAAAAAAAAACGTAGCACCGATGATAAACGATTTAACATTGAAAAAGTTAAAAAGATAAGTTTAAATGCTCACAATCTGAGAAAAGTAGATTTAGTAGTTCAAAAAGGTTAAAAAATGAAATTGAAATTGAAAAATGATGTTTTTGATGGCAAATATACGAGAAAGAAAGTAAAAGTCACGAGTTTGAAAGGTTAAAATATGAAATAAAATTTGTAATTATGAAATTAAAAATGATTCAAAATTTTAAATTGTTAGTCCAAAAGGTCAAACTATGGGATTATAAAGTCTAAGTTTGGGTTGAAAATATGAGTTAAAATACAAAATAATTGGTTAAAAAGCTCAAAATATCACCTAAAAATTAGAATTATGAATCTTAAAGCTCAAAATATTATATGAGAATTCAAAATTATGAGTTGAAATGCTCAAAGTATGAAATTAAAAGTCAAAATCCTTTGTTTGAGTCCTAATTGTTATATGGTAAACTGAAAATGTGAAATTAAAACACAAATTAATTTCTTTTCCCTCATTCCTGACTTCTTATCTAAATATTTTTACTCCTTAGTTTTTCAGATTTTGTCACTTAACAAGGATATCTTAAATCATCAAGGATAAGTTCACATTTTTATACTTGAGGAAATCTGCAGACCTCATATTGATGGGCCAGTTATAACAGAAATATCAGATCATCTTGTGGGCTGGATTTAACAGTTCCATGGGCTGCATTTGGCCCCTGGACCTTGAGTTTGAAACCTGTGCTATAGAGGAATTTTGGCCCTCTTTTCTTTGCAGAATTGTTTTAATCCAGTCACACTGGAGGGTTTCCCAGCATGCTTTGGCTACCAGTTGTGTGCTCTTGCATGGCAAAATAGTGACAAAAACACAGAGATATAACTCTTCAAAAAATGTTGATAGTGAGTTAATTTGAGGCAACATTATTTTGTGGCCCATTTTTACCAAAAACTGGTGAGAAACTGTACCCATCTGTTACGCTGTAAAGCCTAGCTTCCGAGTCCTTCGTAAAGGAGCAATGCTCAGAACTAGTATAGAGAGGGAGGTTTAGGAAATACCTGAGATACTGTAAGACCTCAGTTAAAAAAATACATAATATAGGAATGGTCACTTGTTAAATTAATATAGATTTTTTTAGGGCCGGAAATTCTACATACTGGATCTTTACAGGGCCACTAAAAATGACCTTGGGGGCCTGATCTGGCCCCAGGGCCTCCAATTGAATAGCCCGGCACTAAAATGTTATTGCACATGACAAAAAATGATAACAAAACAAGCACATGGCATGCAGCCCCATAATCCTTTAATCAGGATTATGTTGTTCTTATGATTATTGGAAGCCAGTTGAAATTAAACATTGATCGATTGCCAAGCAGTATGTTGCAGTAGTTTTTTTTAAATCAACATAAACTATCAGTATCAGTGATCTTTAATTATCCCCTCATCTTGTTTGAAAACGGATATCAAAGTATCTTAAAAACTTGTTCTAGTTTGTTGTTATTTAGTTGTTGTCAAATGGAGCTCCCTCTGTGTCTGACTGGGTCTAGAGGGACTGGTTTCAGAGAGGCCCTTAAATACCCTTCAGATCCCCCCCAGTGAATACCTAGACTCTTTCACCACCAGATGGCACACTTGTACTACAGTAAAACTACACAGGAGTACCAAAGAGGTCCATTTGTTCCATTCCTGCACTGTTTTATTTTGAAGATCTTAGGATACAGAACAGTTTGCGTCTTATAAAAGCAATCAGAAATCAAGATCCTACCCACGTTCATATTCACATGCAGTCGTTTAATCAGAATCGTTTTATTTATCTTCCTTTGTTGACGGCACAATCTGCATCTCCAGCACACTTTGTGTGAAACAATTATCCGTGCCATTTCCACCCATGCATGAAATCACACAATGCTCAGTGGAATTTGAATGTGGCAGAGCTTCAGTTTAACACATTGTGAAGATGACTTTGAACATGCAGTTAGCTAACCAACAGGCTGACACGACGCCAGAGTCGCTCTGACAAAAACTGCTGCAACAACTGTTCTCCCCAAGCTTCATTTCACCACAAATAAGCAAGAAATGTGGTCAAATCTGCAAGGGATTCAAAAAATGAAGAAGTTAAAGGAACACTAGCTTTATTATCTTAGAAATGTAACTGGTTAGAGTTGGGCGTTGTCACAGAAGAAAAACTAAAAGATGTTCATTCCCAGTGTCCTGGGGCTCAGAACCAGTGATGTGTTTATGATATGCCTGCCTCATTTTTCATCAGTCATCTTATTCATTTAACATTTGGACATTTTGTCTCATAGCTCTCCAACAGTGCTAAATACATGCAGCGTGTAGCAGAGCGAGGAGCTTGTTAATGCAGCGTGCGACTATGTTTCACCCCGTTTCAGTTTAATATGTGCTGATTTCAGAATGGTTGTAAGTGGTTTTAAGAGTACTTAATGAAAATATTCTGCTCTTCACCTTAAAAGAAATGTGGTGATTGCAATCAGTGCTAAAACATTACAGGGGAAACAGACTTCAGATGCATTAAGTGGTAATCAGAGGCACTTCTGCTTTCCAAAGACGGCACAAATAAAAGAGACGACCAGTGAGGTCATAGCAGCGATTAATCTATGCTCAAGGATTTTGGGCATTTTGTTATTATCTTTGAAAACACAAATTTAGGGAAAATTCTGTTTAATTCTGCTGTGTGACATCAACATTTCACTTCTGTGCATCCACTGGGGTTTTCAAAAGCAGCACCTTCTCTCTAGTCATCTTTATTTCCGGATGTTAAACATGGTGATAGTGTGAACCCCTCTTACATGGAGCTCATCATTCAGGGTGAAAAGTTTTCTGCTGCGACACCTTTTTTGATTTCACCAGCAAAAAAAAAACTAGTAGTAGGGATGCCTGCTCAGCCAGTTCAGCAGAGACAGGACTGCAGTGTGGAGATAATCATCATCATCATCAACTTTTATTTAAATCACAAGGATCATTGAGATTTCCCTCATTTACAATGGGGTTGAGTTACAGAGATAAAAAAAAAAGAAAAGAAAAGAATAATATAATCATACATTTAAAAAAATAATAATAATAAAAAGTACATTTACTGATTACTAGCACAGTTAAAAAAGGTTTTACTCAGAGAAATAATCACAAACATAAGTGACATTATTTTGAATAATCGACTTAAATTGTCTCTGGGAAACCAGAGCGTCAATCTTAAGCGTGTGTTGTAAAATATTCCACATGTTTGGTAACCTGACACGCTAGATGGCTTTGTTTCACACATCCAGCTGGAAAACCTTCCATAGACAGCGTTTGGGAAAGGGCAGAGCCTTTGGAAAAAAAGCTCGAAGGGTGATTGGATGAACATTCTGTCCGTCACATCTTTACAGGCCAATCAGAGCAAAAAAATGTGATGTAGCCGCTACTGAGATGCACCCCTACCGAAGGAGTAAACTGCAAACATAACGTGAACCATGGCAACTGTAGACATGTCAGTACACGACTTTTGTCGTTTTTGAAAAGAAAACAACTCACTGCTGTTCTTTGTCCTTCTTTTAACGGAGAAATGTTGTCAAGTTCTGATAAAACTGGTGCTTTAGTGGCATCCATGCTAATGTCTTCCACCCTAGTTGCACCGTCCTCTTGTCGCTGCGTGCTTACGTCACCAAAAGTACTGCCCTTCGATGCTGATTGGTCCTGTCACTTTCTAACCGGGCCCAACTGTTCTGATGGGAGCTTTGCAAGATGGATTCGCCAGTGAGAAACACAGAAACAGGTGAATCCATCTGCTTTGCAAGGTTAAATGTTTGGAGCACAAAAGCTAAACGCAGATTTTTCCAAGTTAGAGTAAAACTGTGGTACCTGAAGCATTAAACCAGCTAAACCATTAAGCCAGTAGAGCAAGTCTGGAAAGGTCCAAATCACCAGTTTAGCATTGATGTTATATAAGATGGTGTACATCCAATAAGTGATTTGAAAACAAAGAGACACAGTTGTTAATCACGCCTTTTGTGACAAAGAAGGCCAACCAACTTTGTTATACAGAACACAGTTATGAGGATCTCCTGCTCTAAATCTAAGAGCAGAGTGATGAACCAAGTCCAGAGATTTAAGACTAGAAGCAGCGGCATGTCTGTATATAACTATGTAACTTTTTTTTTTTTTTTGCCAATATGTTCACCGTTTACAGTGCTGTCTCAATTTCATCACAGTAAACCTTATCAATAAATTCTTCTTGAGTAAATGTTTGTTTACAGAATGAGAACATTAGCAGTACCTTGAAACTAAGAAGCAAAATTCATTCAAGAAAAGGCTTTATGTTCTAATGTGGGCCAAACTTCATTTTGTTTTTAGAATTTGCTGCGGGCCAACTGTACCATGGGCCTCATTTGGCCCCTGGGCCATAGTTTGGACAGCCCTGACATAGGTAGTGCTGGAAGCTATGGAGTCAAAGCCAATATCACCAAGTGTTTGCATGAGGAGCTCATGGTCAACTGTGTCAAAAAAATTTGACAAGTCTCTGAAAGCAGCGGCACAATGCCTTTTTCTTGACCACATTAGAAACTTTCATTAACATCAGCTGTGACAGTAGTAGTGGAATTCTCCCTTTCAGACACTTGTGATGCTTTGTCATCCCCCTTTTTCTCCTTGTTCTTTGCCCAACATGAGTGACAGCGCAGAAAAGGAACTGTTTTATCACAATTAATTTTCCTACAAATTTTTAAAGCGGATTTGTTACAGACCAAAACTAACTTGAATATAGGAATAAAGATAGAAAAATCATCCAACAGAGCTTCAGGCAATGGTCTCCTTTATTTATCATCTATTAAGACCTGCTGTAAAGATGTGTATAAAGGTGTCTCAGATTTAGAGAAATCTCTGTTTTGTTACTGAGGTCAGTGTTGGTTTCAGTATATTGTAGTGAAAGGTTTGTTGAGGCCTTGCCCTGGGAGTGAACAGGTTTGGCTTTAACAAGAGTCGACCCTGCAGCCGTGAAAATGTGGGATTTTTTTTATTGTTACACACTCATATTTGAGGTACAGGAAAATTTCGGTAATACTCACCATGGCAGTCCAGAATTTGTAGCAGGAAGCTTTTGCACTCTGCTTATGCAATAGTGCTCATCAGTTAGAGTCAGAGCTTTAACTTTGAGCTTTGAAAAATGGTGCAAAGAAAAGGTGGGAAAAGCCATCGTGTTTGCAGCAGCAGCTGAGAAACCATCTGGGCCCGTCTCTTACTGTAGAGGAAATGTGACATATGGTGTTTGATCTGATGAGATCAAATCAATCTACTCTTTGGTTCAAATTAGAAATGAGATTTCCCAGTCTAAGTTAAGCCACACTAGTACTCTGACCTATCACTTTATTTAAATATTTTCAACAACTTCCTATACTTCCAAAATGGTGATGCACCAGTCTGTATTCATATGCTTTGCTCTAATTATCGTAATTTTCACTGTAGAAGGCTGCTTCTTTAGGCAAACAGCTCTAAAAGAAAGGCCATTATACTCCTCTTATGCAGCAGTAGCATTAGGATTTAGCAGCTTAACGGTCAGATATTTCCCTAAGGTGTTTGTGGAGAACAAATCAAAGATAAATAGTTGTAACATTACTACTTTTAACTTTCCTACAGAGACTTTAGCACCCCAAGGACAAGCTCAAGGACTGTTGTGTGTTTCACATCTGGCAACTTAACACTAATGAAACAAAAAACAGTCAACCATCATGGTTAAATTTTCAAAAAACACTCTAATTGACCTTGTGCTTTTCTTTTCTACGCTTTTTATGCAAATTATAATTATCCCAGGAGAGCAGCAATTTCAGAGGTTCTCTAATCACCAAGTCTGGTACAAAGAATTGGTGCATTTTTATTTTGTTTTTCTCCTCACTTGATGTCACTTCAACTTTTTGACTTTGACTACTGGCTCTTAAGACATCTGATATCTATGTGCATATGTGACTCATGATGTGGCAAAGTAGTGCATGGTAAATGGTATCAATATCGTCAACTGCATTACTTCTGCTAAAAAACAATTTGGCAATAACATCATCCACATAGGAAAATGTAAGCCTCCTAATACGGCTGAAATGAGGTGCTTTTAGAAACATTGGTTTTTGCACATTTGGAATTAATTCAGGATCATTGAATCATAGCTCAAAATAATCTTGGTGGCTTGTAAGTGTGGCCTAACTGAGACAGAAAGAGCTTTGAGGCCCATCATTTACATTTCCGATCCACTTTATTTTTATAGCACATTCTAAAAACATTCAAGTTTACCAAGGTGCTGCATAGTAAAAGCACAGAAATAGAGCACAAACACTGTAACCTTGCAAAGCAGATGGATACACCAGTTTCCTTGTTTTTCACTGGCAAATCCATCTTGCAAAGCTCCCATCTGAACTCTTTCGGCCCGGTTAGAAAGCGACAGGACCAATCAGCTAAGAGGCAGTACTTTCAGGCGCAGAAGAGTCGTGACGTAAACAAGCAGCAGCAAGAGCTGGTGCAGTTATGGAGGAAGAGATTAGCATGGATGCTGCTAAAGTGCCAGTTTTATAAGAACTTGTCATTTTTTCATTAAAAGAAGAACAAAGAACAGCAGTGAGTTGTTTTCTTTTCAAAAACGACAAAAGTCGAGTACTTACATGTCTACAGTTGCCATGTTTCACTTTTTTCCTCAGTAGCTGCGCATGCGCAGCTTGCTAGCGGCTACGTCACGTGCTTTGTTGCTCTGATTGGCCTGTAAAGATGTGACAGACAGAACGTTCACCCAATCATACTCCAAGGATTTTTCAAAGCCTCTGCCTTTTCTCAAATGTTTCCTATTGAAGCTTTCCCAGATGGATGTGTGAAACCAAACCATCTGGCGTGTCAGGTTACAAACACTGCAGAAATTAAAAAAAAAATAGGAGGAAAGAAGTAAAAGCAGGTAAGAACAGCTTGGAAACCTATAAAATGACATATAAACACATGAAAACATAAATCAAATAAAAGCCATAAAAACACAGGGATTAGAAAAATAAAAGACCTAAAAAGGAGAATAAAATTTAAAAGGAATTCTAAAATGAACAGGGAGCCAGCGTAGGGCCGCAAGGATCGGGGTGATGTGTTCCTGCTTAAGTGTACCTTTTAAAAGATGAGCAGCAGCATTTTTGGACCAACTGTAAACGTGCAAGGGAAGCCTGGTTAACACCAACATAAAATGCATTACAGTCGTCCAACCCTGTAGAAATAGAAGCATGAATCACTCGCTCAAAGTCCTTAAAAGTCTCTGTCTCTGAAGAGCAGGGCCAGGCAGACCTAAAAGCTCGCTAACCAAACAGCACCGCCTTCTCCTTGTGTCAGAGCGGTGTCAGTGTTTATAACTAACATGCAGCTCTAACCTTGCACAGCAGATGAATTTGCCAGACTCCATCTCTGTCAGCAGGCAGATCCATCTTGAAAAGCTCCAATCTATGTTTGTGCAGCACCAAACATGATTCAGTTTAATCAGCATCATTTAAGGAGAATGAGGCAGTAGCTATGGGTGGGGTTTAGTTATACTAGCCGGTTACAATGGCTGCCTCCAGTACGGTGATTAGCCTGGATGTAGCTACTGCATAGCAGCAGTTTTATCAGAATTGGACTATGTTTCTGTATGAAAAAAGGACTAAAAACAACACATAAAGCTTTCCGTAAAGCTGGGCATGAGTTTGTGACGGTTACGAGGAGAAAGGGTTAGTTGTTGTGTAAGTGGTTGTAACATTGCAGCTAATGGAGTGATTAGCTCTGACTTAGCCACAGTGGCAGTTTTGTCAGAACTGGAGGACACTTCTTTATTAAAACAAGGGCAAAGACCCACACTGAAAGCTTTTCACGATAGAGAAAATGCTTTCGCTCTTCTCCCAGTCTGCTTTGACATAAGTTCGGGATCATTAAGGGTGGGGTTTTACGGGCGTATACAAAGGCAGCGGTAGCTGTTAACTTGGATGTAGCTGTAGGAAAGTGTCAGTTTAATCAGAGCCGGACCCCCCTTTTTTTTTTTTTTCTTTTTTTTCTTTTTTTAAACAAGAGCAAAGAGCCACACCGAAAGCCACATTTAACAATCTACTGCAGTGATAGTCTGTCAGCTCAGCAGAAGTGCATGCTAACAACGTCATTTTGTCTTGTAGTTCTGGTTGGCCCCGTCATGAATGTGAGAGACAGAACACTCCTCCAATCACCATCAGATAACTTTTTTAAGAGTCCTGCCCTTTTCATGCTACGCTTTCCATGGTAGCTTTCTCAGATGAATATGAAATATATCCGTGCAATGGATGTTTGAAACAGTCTGTCTGGCATGTCAAGTTAGCTTCAACCCATGACTCACTTGCTCTAAGTGTCCAGGGATTTGAAGAAGCATGGTGGCTGTATATTCAGTACACTGGCTGCTAATTGTAGCTAAGCTAAGCTTCAGTTATTCAATTCAATGCATTTTTTTCTGACAAGGTCTTAACAATAAAATTCATACATTTTAATGTTGTATGGGTGCTTTTATTTTGAAACGGCCATTTCAGATATTTGCTGGTAGGTGTTTTCAGTAGAGATATTCCTAGGCATATAATGTTATATATGAGTATAACCTGACACAGCATCTGGACAACTTTATCTCTATTTTCTAGAACAAGCTTGTGCTGTTCCAATCTCAGCGTTATAGTAGTTAGTGGTTTTTTTATATCAGATTAAAGAGTATTGCGGCAGCAAGGCAGTAGTCATTAAGAATGTCTACAGTTGCTACAAGTGGTGAGCGGCTATTTTACAGTTTAGAAAGAGTGTTTGACTGGGATTGTGGACGTGAACTGATTGAAACAGAATTGTTGTAATTTTGGTGCAAAAGACAAAAAGAGGCAAAATGTAAAACGAGAGTTACAGCTGTAACTAAGGTTCTATGAATTCTGGATGACCGCCAGAGACGGTATGCAATACCTGGATATCATCGCGCTGTGGCGCGCAAGAGGTCGAGACATAATACCAACAAAGTCACATGTGACCTGGTGACGAAAGCAATCTGATAAGAAGCTCTGTCACCCAGCAGTCGACTCCTACAGAATCTTCTCGACAAGATTCCGAGTGACAGAGAACTCTGGCGGTCATCCAGAATTCATAGAACCTTAGTTACAGCTGTAACTCTCGTTCTATTTCATTCTTCCTGACCGCCAGAGACGGTATGCAATACCTGGATGACCCATACCAACAAGGTCACGAGGATACACACTCACCTTGCTTAGCAAAGAACTGAAGAAGCAGACAGGACTGCTGTTGCCACAGGATGAGGGGCTGCCACATTGACCCGATAGAACCGAGCGAAGGTGCAGGATGATGCCCAAGCAGCTGCAGCACATATGTCATTGAGCGGAACGCCCTTCAAGGCAGCCCAAGATGTAGACACGCTCCTGGTTGAATGACATTTCACAGAAGGGACCTGGAGGCCTCTCAGACTGTACGCCATGGAGATGGTATCTACAATCCAGTTAGAGAGCCTCTGTTTAGACAAGGCTTGTCCCTTCCTGGAACCACCATGACAGACAAACAGCGCATCAGTTTTACGAAACTCTGCAGAAACCTGAATGTACTGTCTCAAGGCCCGGACTGGACAGAGGAGGCCAGCACCGTGGGACAGTTCCTCCACCCCAGACGGTGGGGTGAAAGCTGCCAAGTTGATAGGCCTATTGACATGAAAGGCAGAAAGCCTCTTAGGGAGAAATGAGGGGTTGGGCCACATGGCAACCCCCGAGCCATCAGAATGCCGATGTAAACAGTCACTGGAAATAGAGAGGGCGTGAAGGTCACTGACACGCTTAGCAGAGGCCATAGCGAGTAAAAAAGCGGTCTTACCAGATAACCATCTGAGTTCAGCCTGATCCAGTGGCTCAAATGGTGAGGAGCAAAGGGACTCTAAGACAACAGGCAAATCCCAGGAAGGTACCCGCGTGGCAAAGGGAGGCCGCAACCGCAGCGCGCCCTTCAAGAAGCGACTCACTAGAGGATGTGAACCCACGCTACGACCATCCACAAATACATGCTGAGCTGAGATAGCAGCAACATATACCTTAATGGTTGAGACGGAGAGACCTCTATCCAACAACAACTGCAGGTACCTGAGCAATACAGGAACAGAGCAACACACTGGATCCTCATGTTGATCTGTACACCAACTGGAAAAGAGTTTCCATCTGTTGGAATACAGTTCCCTAGTGGAGGGAGCTCGAATTTAGTACTGTCTGGACCACCGCCTGCTCACAGGAGCTCAGCAGGGAGCCAGGCCCTTCAGCGGCCAGACCTGCAGTTGAAGACGTTTCGGCTGAGGGTGCCAAATGCGCCCCTCCAACTGGGACAGAAGATCCTGCCTCTGTGGGAGAGGCCAGGGCACTCCGTTGAGAAGCCGACAAACAACAGGAAACCAGACTCGCCCTGGCCAGTACGGGGCTACCAGCAGCACGGAATGGTTGCTTCTTTCTATCCTGTGAAGTGTTAGCATGAGCAGGGGGAGAGGAGGAAAAGCATACAGGAGGCAGTCTGGCCAGGGATGCGCTAGTGCATCCTGTCCCAGTGGACTGGTCTGTTCCGAGAGGGAAAACCACAGTGGGCAATGCGTCGAAGCCTCTGACGCAAATAAGTCGACCTCCGCTCTGCCGTACCTCTCCCAGATCATCTGAACCACTGAAGGATTCAGCCTCCATTCGCCTGGTGGGGGCCTCTGGCGGGAGAGCATGTCTGCTGCCTCGTTCTGCACTCCTGGCAGGTGCAGAGCTCTGAGGCTCGCTAGGTGGGGTGATGCCCACAGCAGTAGCCTCTGTGCCTCCCTTAGGGACTTGATGGACCTGGTGCCACCCTGGTGGTTCACATGGTAAACCGTAGATGTGTTGTCCGAACGCACTAAGACATGTTTGCCTTCCAAGAAGGGGAGAAAATGCCTGAGCGCTAGATGGACTGCACGCAGTTCCAACACATTTATGTGCCAGAGCCTCTGATGGGAGCTCCAAGTCCCCCTGACTGTCCTGTGGTGCCACACAGCCCCCCAACCTGAGAGGGAGGCATCCGTCACTACTATCTCCGGCGGACGGAAGTGAGCCCAGGGGAACACCGCAGCACAGATAAGTTCTGTCTCTCCAAGGCTCCAGGGCCCGAAGGCACTGGCCTGATACCAGCACCGTCCTGTTTTGGTGTCTCTTGGGGTCGAGACCCAACCCGTTGACCCAGATTTGCAAAGGGCGCAACGAGAGGAGGCCTAGAGGGATGACCGTTGTTGCTGCTGTCATTTTCCCTAGTAACTGGAGCAGTAGTCTGTATGTTATTCTCTTGCCCCTCTGAAAACGAGAGACAAGGCTGAGGATATCGTTCACCCTCTGGAGGGAGGGTGAAGCCCTCATCGACACTGAGTTGAGAGCGATGCCGATGAATGTGATGCACTGACTGGGAATCAAAGAGCTCTTTGCAAAGTTCACCGTGAACCCCAGTTCCAACACATGGGACAGAAGGGTTTCTGTGTTGCAAAGCGCCTGCTCCTGTGTTGGAGCGCAAACCAGCCAATCGTCTAAGTAGGGAAGAATTCGCATGCCTTTGGCCTGCAAAGGGGCAAGTGCAGCTGCAATGACCCTTGTGAAGATCCGAGGAGCAAGCGAAAGCCTGAATGGGAGCACACGAAACTGGTAAACCTCTCCCTCGAATGCAAAGCGGAGGAACTGTCTGTGCTTGGGTGCCACTGGCACATGGAAATAAGCATCCTTCAAATCGACACTTGTGAACCAGTCTCCCTCTGACACAGCCTGGAGAACATCTGCTGTACGGAGCATATGAAAACGCAGAACCTTTATGTACTGGTTCAGCTTCCTGAGGTCGAGAATGGGGCGAAACCCGCCGTCTTTCTTCGGAACTAGAAAATAAGCTGAATAGAAACCCCTCTTCTGACAAGAACTTTGTACAGTTTCGATGGCGCCTTTCCTTAAAAGTGCCGCAATCTCCTGACTTAGAACCAGAGACCTCAAAGGGTCGTTGACAACAGTCACCTTGATGCCATCGAACTTTGGAGGCCGACGTCTGAACTGAATACTGTATCCCCTGGAGAGAGTCATTAACACCCAGGGGTCTGAGACAAAGGCCTTCCAGCGGCTGAGGTGCTGTGGGGAGAAGCGGCTGGCACCCATGGCTTGGGAGTCAGGTTCGGCCCCCATAGCCTTTTTGCGGCTTAGGGAGTCGGCCAGAAGAGGCCCCATGCTTGGGGCCCCTGTCCCTTGGTGCTCGAAAGGCAGGCTGTGAAGGGGTCCGATGAGCATGGCCCTGTTGAGGGGAGGAACGTCCAGCCCCCAAAAGACTCTGAGTCCTGGCTACAGGGCGATAACTGTTGGCATGCCTTGGTTTAGGCAGGGGCGCCCGGCGTAGATCAGCAAACTGCTGTCTGACCTTATTAACTTGAGCACTGCGCTCCAAGGCCTCTTGGGCTGCAGACCCAAACATCTGTCCCGGAACAACCGGTAGTGTGCGTAGGGTCTTCCTGCATGCCTCTGATAAGGGGGACTGGGCCAGCCAAACTTGGCCGGGCCAGAGTCAAAGTGGACATAAGTCTGCCAAGCTCTCTCGTCATGAAAGCAAAAGCCTGAAGTGAAGCATCACTCAGGCTCTGTGTGGGGGCATCAGCTCCGGTGGTCTGAAGGGTCTGTGACAGAGCCAGAACAAGGTGAGATAAGGAGTTACCGATGCGCCCCATCCTAGCTGCTATATCATAGCACTTGATGAGGAGGTCATCAGTGATCCTGCACTGTGGGCGCGGGCAGCGGGCATCTGGTCGGAGGGCCTCATCTGGGGAGACTATCAAAGAAGCAATAGATGCATCAATGGCAGGCATTTGGTCTAGCCCACACTGGGCAGCATCCTTCATAGCGGCCAAAACCCTGCAGTCACTAGGCAAATGGTGGAATGCCTTAGGGTCAGGCCAGCATCTTTTAAGCTCCTCAATGTATGGTACCGAATGAGGCACTTGGAAGGTAGACTGTTGGAGTATTTTTGAAGAAGGCATTGGCCGGAGCCATCTCAACAGGGGCAACATCGAGGCCAAGCCGAGAGATAGCCAGCTGAATGGCTTTTTTAACTGTTGAAAGCCCAGTGTCAACATCTTTCATGGAATCTGACTCAAGAGAGTCCATTCCTGAAGAGTGTGAGGGCGCCCTCATCAAATCCTCCTGCTCTCCCCCCTCTTTATCACTAAAGCAGTTCCCTGAAGCTGCAATAGAAAGGACATCTTCATCTTGCAGAATAGCAACAGGGGATAGGGAAGACAAGCTATCACCCTCACCGATCATAGGAGGTGGTGCTGGAGCAACAGAGCTAGCAACTGTAGCAACGGGAGGGGGGGCCTCAGGTTGCAAATTAAGGAGAAGGGCCTTAATCTGGGCAAATTCAGAGGCCAGTGTGTCCACCTTGAGAGCCAGCGGCTCCTCACGTCTCTGTTTCTTCTTAGCAACAGTGGAGCTCAACTTGTGTTTGCGTTTGGAGCTCAAAGAGGGGGTCCCGCTTAGGCTATTTTCATACCTAGCTAGCCTAGCGGCCCTCTCTGCCAACGGCATGCAGCGGCAATTACTGCAGGCCTGGTCTGTCATCGCCTGCCTTAGATGTTCAACGCCAAGGCATGTTGGACAAGTGTCATGGCCATCCTCTGCACTGAGAGGGGTCATGCAGGCATTGCAAGCTGAGAACATGGTCGCTGTCAAGCCCGGCTCGACTGCTTCCGTTTTCACGAACGTTCAGTTACGGTCGCTAATTAGTCAGTAAGAAGAAGCTCCAATATCGGGGTAGTGTGGGGCAAGAGCGGAAACACTCGGCTACACACCCACCAGGAATCACTGACTTAGCACCGTAGGTCTAGCAAGCAGCAAGAGCGAATCACACTCAGTCACAAGCCGTGGGAAGCTAGATCACGGTAGTGAAGTTGGACGGTAGCTATGGAGCGAGAACACTCTCCGCTACTGTCCACAGACCTTATACACAGTCGTCGCTGTCAGGCGGGAGCACCTCAGCGAGACCGGTCGGTCGAAAGGTTCGGAAGTAATAGCTTTAGCTAAGTCGGTGACTCCTGAAAATAGCAAGTCAACACAAGCAACGTTAGCCGCTACAGCGGAGACGCTAACGGCAACGACAGTAAACAAGAGCAATACCAGCCGAGAGAAGGTGATAATACTTACCTGCAAAGGTGCGGCAAAACTCCCGGTTAGGTAATGAACACCGGCTATGCAGCCTCTGGAGGACGGAACGTAGCTCCAACCGATGGGTTACGAGGCTACTAGCATAGGCGGCTAGATGCTAAGCTGGCAAAACAAACTGTACGACCTGCGCGTAATGGCGAGAAGATGAAAAGGAGTCGACTGCTGGGTGACAGAGCTTCTTATCAGATTGCTTTCGTCACCAGGTCACATGTGACTTTGTTGGTATTATGTCTCGACCTCTTGCGCGCCACAGCGCGATGATATCCAGGTATTGCATACCGTCTCTGGCGGTCAGGAAGAATGAAATAGAAGCACAGATTCAGTTACGTGCCTCATCATAACTGAGTACGCAGAGATTTAATTTGATCTGATGCACAGACATGAGTTGAGTATGTCATTACAGGTTTATTTGAGGGGATGAGGGACAGCTGTAGTAACATTCATTTCAGTGTACAATGCCTTTTCATTTTGTAATGCTGTGATAAAATACCATTACACCAAAAGGCAATGCAAGAACAGAGATATAAATCCTAGGTCGAAGCATCCTGGAGTAGCCATTGAGTCACTCATGATTTTTATGCTCTCACAGTTGTTTGTATGTGAGACAGCTGAACTGTTTTACCAAAGCAAGACTCTCCTCTTAAAAGAGGGACAGCTAAATACAGTTTTGCACTGTGGCATAAAAAGTCAGGCTATGTTTCCAACTCTGAGAAGTGGGCAGTGTTTGTGTGTCGGTTTAATGTCTGTGAAGTCAGGATGGAAAATTCAAGCTGTTTAAAATTCATGGACGCCAGTGTCCAGAATTTGTGCACAGCATACCGGGCACAAAGTACCAACACTCTCTGTTCACTGATTTAACTTTTTACTTGTTTTATAAATTTCATTTTGAATTTGAGGGCAGCAACACATCTCAAAAAAGTAGGGACAGAGCCATGTTTACTATTATGTAGCATCCTCTCTTCTTTTAACAACAGTCTGTAAATGCATGGGGAGTGTGGAGATTGGTTGCTAGAGTTTTGGGAGAAGAATGTTGTCCCATTCTTTTCTAATGTAGGATTCTAGTAACTCAACAGTCCTGGGTCTTCTTTGCTGGATTTTTTGTTTTATGATGCTCCAAAAGTTTTCTGTCTGGACTGCAGGCGGGCCAGTTCAACTCCTGGACTCTTCTACTGTGAAGCCATGCTGTTGTGATGGCTGTGGCATGTGGTTTAGCATTGCCTTCCTTGAAAGAGACATTCTCTGGATGGAAGCATATGTTGCTCTACAACTTCTATCTACTTTTCAGCATTGATAGCGCCTTTCCAGATGTGTAAGCTCCATGCCACAGGCACTAATGCAACCCCATACCATCAGAGATGCAGGCTGGATGGTCCCTCTCCTCTTTCATCCACAGGAAACAGCATCCGTGATTGATTAATCTGACCACAGAACAGTTTTCCATGTTGCCCCAGTCCATTTTCATGTTCACATATGGCTTCTTCTTTGCATGATACAGCTTTAACTTGCATTTGTGGATGGTGAACCAACTGTGTTGACAGACAGTGATTTCCAGAGGTGTTTCTGACCCCATGCAGTGATTTCCAGATGAGAATCATGCCTGTTTTAATGCAGTACCCCCTGAGGGCCCGAAGATCACCTGCATCCAATATTGGCCTTTGTCATTTGTGTACAGAGGTTTCTCCAGATTCTCTGAATCTTTAGATAATATTATGGGCTGTAGATGGTGGGACATTCAAAGCCTGTGCAATTTTATATTGAGGAACATTTTTCTGAAATTGTCCTACAATTTTTAGGTGCAGTTTTTCTCAGGTTGGTGAACCTCTGCCCATCTTTACTTTTGAGAGACTTTGCCAGCCGTGATATTGATCTGTTACCACTTAACCTAATTAGTTACAAGATAGTCCTGCAGCTTTTTTTCATTACTGCCACTTACTTTTTCAGCCTTTTGTTGTTTTTATTCTGCAAAAGTGCTTTGTTTTAGTTTTTATTTTGCAAAAATACTTCATTTTAGTTTAGGTTTTATTTTGTGAAAATGCTTCGTTTTGGTTTAGTTTTTATTTTGCAAAAAAAATGCTTTGTTTTAGTTTAGTTTTTATTTTGCAAATAGCTTCATTTTAGTTTTTATTTTCCAAAAATGCTTTGTTTTAGTTTTGTTTTTATTTTGCAAAAATGCTTCATTTTCGTTAAGGTTTTATTTTGCAAAAATGCTTTATTTTAGTTTAGGTTTTATTTTGCAAAAATGCTTCATTTTGGTTTAGGTTTAATTTGGTGAAAACATTTTGTTATAGGTTTGTTTGTATTTTGCAAAAATGCTTCGTTTTGGTTTAGGTTTTATTTTGCAAAAATGCTTTGTTTTAGTTTCGTCTTTATTAGTTTTACTGCTAGTTTTCTTTTTCAGATACATGTCAGGGCTGAGTCAAAATATGCTTCTATTTTCATGAAATGGTAAAATATCTCAGTTTCAACATCAGAAATGTTTGTGAGAACTGGAAATCATTGCATTCTGTTTATATTTACATTTTTTCACAGCGTCCCAACTTTTTCAGAAATGGGGTTGTACCATTGCCAAAAAATACCAGCATAAATTCTATATCATTCCTCTCCTTGTTGTAAATACAAGCTGATGCTGATCCTGATTACAGTCATTCTGATACTAATGTTGTGCTGTATTTTGCATAATGCTTAGATTGGATGGACTGAGAATAACAAGCGTAATTACTGTTTTTAAGTAATTTCTATACTGTGCATGTGTTTCATACATAAAGTGGTTATTTATAACAGTAATGGGGGAGAAGCCGCCCCCCCAACGATTGCATGACCACAGGAGACTACAAAAAGGCAACTGCAGCAACATCACTTTCTCCCTTAAATGTTTTATTTACAAGCTCCGTACGACTGAAGTGATACCAAGAAAAAACATCCTTTAAGATCCTTGTGCTTGATTTTTTTCTCCCTGGCACTTGACACGGTGCTCCTTCACATCAAAACGAGGGAGACTTGGCGTTGAAAACGGACAGAATGTGAAGGAGCCAGAGAGGAACAGTCAGCGACTGCAGCCTTACTCATGTGAATACCGATTTGGCTACAGCTTACCTCTGGGACGCCTGCAGCAAGCCAATTACTGAGCCCCAGTCACAGAGAGAGAGACAGAAACACAGATTGACTGAAGCAAATAATACATTTCAGGCCTAGTGCAAGCTTCAACTTCAATTCCACCCTGTTCTTCATTTACCGCGAAATCTAACAGCACCTGGCCTCTCTCCTCTTAAGTATTTCTCACTTCTCTGCTTCCCTCCCAGCACCTTGATTGCATAAAAGACTACAGGCTACAAGTGCGGCACTAGCAAGGGAGGAAGAAAGGAGGATAAAAGCAGTCGCTAAATAATCCCATTTAACTCTGAAATGTGCACTGCTGCTTTTAGTTCTGACACACAGCGAGCAGGCCTGGTTCAAGCCGAGTGTGGGTTGAATTGGCAAATAGAGTAAGCAAGAGAGGGAGAGAGGCATGTTTTGAAATGAGGCTTGAAAGGCAGCCCACTATGCAGCTTAGGGAATCACTGAGTGTCTGCTGGGAGATATGGAGGGAAGGAGAGAGAGATAGGCAGAGGAGATGAAAGAGTGGAGAGGAGTCAAGTGGGTGGAGGGAGCAGGAGCTGGCAAGGTTATGGAAGGTGCGTTTAAAGAAGGACAGGAAGGAGAATGAAGTACAAGTGGGTCGATGTACATAAAACTGCAGGTAGCGAAGAAAAAGATGAAGGAGGAGGTGAAGGATGTAGCTCTGCTCACACACATCCACTCCTCAAAAGAGGGGAGAGTGGACGTGTGAATTTCAGAGAAACAGCCTGCTGTGAAATTTCTCCTCAGCCGTCTCAGCAGTTTCTCTCAGCTCATTAGGAGTTAGAAAAGGTAAAAGTCCAGGCATGCTCCACTTCTTTTTTCTTCCTCTTTCATCTTCTTCTCCTTCCCTTTTATCCCTCATCCCACTCACTTTCCAATCTACCGTCTTACCCAGCTTGAAGATTGCTAGCGACTCTGATTACATATGCGTTTTCTGAGATCTTTAGAAAGTGGACCAAATTTACTGAGATTCTTCATCTGCATCTCCTGAAAAACCAAGAGACCAATGCAGGAATAAAGTTGTTATCCAGCCATACTATTAGTAGGTTTGAGTCGAGACAGTAAATATTTGTTGGTTTTATGGTAAACAACTATCCAGTTTTCATAAAATATTCACATGTAGGTCTTTGTTGGTGGAAAACAGTTCATGAGAAGGACTACACCAGGGGTCATCAATTACATTTGTACAAGGACCAGCTTTTTCCTGATCAGGCACTTTGGTAACCTTGCAAAGCAGATGGTTTCACCCATTTCCGTGTTTCTTAATGGCGTATCCATCTTGCAAAGCTCCCATCTGAACCCACTGGGCCCGGGTTAGAAAGTGACAGGACCTATCACCGACGAGGGGCAGCACTTTTGGGCGCGGCGGAGTCGTGACGTAAGCAAGCAGAAGCAAGAGTTAGAGTGCCGTTATGGCTGAAGAGATTTGTGTGGATGCTGCTATAGCACCAGTTTTATCAGAACTTGACAACATTTCTTAGTTAAAAGAAGAAAAAAGAACAGCATTGAGTTGTTTTCTTTTCAAAAACGACAAAAGTCGTGTACTGACATGCCTACAGTCGCCATTGTTCACGTTATGCAGTTGTCTATAGAGTTCACTCCTTGGTAGCGGTTATGTCACGTGTTTTGATGCTCTGATTGGCCTGTAAAGATGTGACAGACAGAACGTTTATCCAACCACCCTCCGAGTTTTTTTTAAAGGCTTTGCCCTTCCCCAAATGCTGTCTATGAGTGGTTTACCAGATGGATGTGTTTCATGTCTGCCAGGTTAGCACATCCGTGTAAAAGTAGAACCAGACTTATGTCAAGCAGGCTATCTGCTGAAGCCGTTTGAGGTTGTTGGTAATGTTTAGACAAAAATCTTTTATTTCTGCTATGAAGAATGAATATTCACGTGAGCTGGAAACTTGTTGTCACAGGTGAAGCTGACCTGGATGCTGTGTGTGAAGCCTGCCTGCCCTACCTGAGCTGTAGACAACCAATCAGACTGCAAGAAGCCAGTATAAGGTGAGCTTTTCATAGGTCTGTTACTGAGATTTTACAAGAACTTGGAGTCTCCCTGTTAATTTTGACTTTTGAGTCTTGTTTCTATGCTGAAAATTGAAAATATTACACTGTTATTGTAGATTTAACAGCTTATCTAGACATGAAGGCAAAACTGGCTTCAAGTGGAGCCATCCAACTTCAATGCTGAAACACTGATTATCTTCTTAAGGAACTTTGTAGAGAAACAAACCGACAGTCTTTTGTGTTTGTCATGTTAATGTTCAATAGAAATATTCAATGCATCTCTCTCTATGATTTTAATAGGAGGATTGTAAATCTGATTGTTTTGCATCTTTAAAATCCTGCAGTAATTAATTCTAGCTGTTGATCTGCAGAATAAAACCAGCGTTTTTGTAAAATTCCTGCTGTTAAACCTCAGTGGAAGTAAGCTTATTATCTTTCTAATTTCAGCTTATTTATTTCCAAGTAAATTCAGTTAGACCTGGAAAGTGCAATAACATAACACTAAATGGGTTGAATGTCGTCTAAAAAGTGTGTGCACTGCATGGATGAAGAAAAGTTGCTTGAATAATGATGGCCAAATCCAGCTGTGTACCCATCCCCAGTTTGCATAGCATCTTTAAAAACAAGGGTTTACAAAGTGCTTTGCCATGTGCAGAAGCCAACATAAGAAGAATGCACCAGGACCCCCCCAAAAAACATAAGACCAACACAACAAAACAACCAGCAGCAAGGGCACCCACATAAGATCAACAAACCTACACAGTAGAAGAACCCTGACAAAAACCCAACCAACATGTTTAACACAGAGATCATAAGAACCCAGCAGCTCATAGTTATTTATGGTGGTGCTTTGACTGTTTTAGTCATACTGGGACAAGTCTGAAGCTTTTAACATCATTATTTCTCTCTCAGAGCTGCAGAAAAGCACAATGCACAACACGATGTGACTTCAGACATCACTGCTTGGCATGAACACAGCAAACACCACCCAGTAATCTGTTTATTTCCTCAGCAGTTCTAAATTTTGTCCATGTTGGCATCTTATCGTCAATGTGTGAACACTCTGCTACTTTAGATAAGTGCTGCAACTTTATTCTGAGTTAATCTGCCAATTATTTTCCTGATTAATATGTTAATCACTGGGTCCATAAAACGTGCCAGAAATTTTTGTCTTGGAAGGACCAAAACCTTTTTTTTTTTTTGCTGATGACTCCAATCCAAATGATAAGACAAGGAACTGTGAATGTTTTTCTGATTTGTGTTCTATGTGTAAAAGATATTATAGTTTCCCCACATCCATTAAACTACAGTCATGAAAAAAATTATTAGACCACCCTTGTTTTCTTCAATTTCTTGTTCATTTTAATGCCTGGTACAACTAAAGGTACATTTGTTTGGACAAATATAATGGTAACAACAAAAATAGCTCATAAGAGTTTAATTTAAGAGCTGATATCTAGCCATTTTCCATTCCATTTTTCTTGATAATAACCAAAATCACTTAAGTTCTTACATCAATAGCTATGGCATTGTACTGCCAAAAACAGTGCTTTTAGGCATTCCATGTTTTCTTTTCTGTCTGTTAGTCACATGATACACACAGGAGTTAGTACTTGATTGCATAACCATTGTTTTTGGTGACTGCAGCCATGCGTCTTGGCATGCTCTCCACCAGCTTCTGACATTGTTCTGCTGCCACAGCAGCCCATTCCTGTTGCAAAAATTCAACCAAATTTGCTTTGTTTTTGGGCTTGTGGTTCTCCATTTTGAGTTTGATGATGTTCCACAGGTTTTCAATTGGATTTAGATCTGGTGATTGAGCAGGCCAAGGCATGGTCCGAATGTTCTGGTTCTCCATCCAGGCTTTAACTGACCTTGCCGTGTGGCAAGGGGCATTGTCTTGTTGGAAAATCCAGTCATTCAAGGCAGTAAAGAGTTTATCAGCTGATGGAAGAAGACTGTTTTCAAGAGTAGCCCTGGTCGTGACCTGGTTCATTTGCCCTTCACACAATTGCATTTACCCGGTTCCACCCATACTGAAACAAACCCCAGATCATCACCGATCCACCCCCACGTTTTACTGTAGGGGCAAGACAGTCTGGTTTGTAGGCTTCTCCAGGCCTCCTCCTAACCAGTAAGTTGGCTGGAGTGGGCATCAACTTAAAATTGGATTTCTCGCTGAAGAGAACCTTAGCCCAATCATCAACAGTCCAGTCCTTGTGATCCCTGGCAAAGAGTAACCGGGCCTTCCTCTGCCTTTCGTTGATGAAGGGCTTCTTCCGTGCCCTGTGTGACTTCAGACCAGCCTCAAGAAATCGGTTTCAAACTGACCAGCTAGCAAGTTGGTAGTACCATGTTCGGCTTACTTTTTCTTGGTGCACTGAACGGCTGTCTTGGAGATCTTCAGTTTTTTGGCTACCTGTCTGTCACTCATGCCAATTTCCAGCAGTGCCAAGATGGCTGCCTTTGTGGTTTCACATAATTCTTTTGTTTTAGGCATTATGTTAGAGCTGACAGCTTCTGAGTTGTGCTATGGCTTGAATGTAAGCAGTAAACCACTCTAGGCCTTTGCATGTGCATTGCTGCTTATGACATGAAATGGCCTCTTATATACCCTGGGAATACAATTAAGCTTAAGCATGTCAAATGGGACATAAAGTATTACGGAATCAGCTGCAGTTTTTTGTCATGTTCATTGTATACTGCAGGTAATATACCTTTAGTGGTATCAGGCATTAAAATGAACAAGAAATTGAAAAAAACAAGGGTGGTCTAATAATTTTTTCCATGACTGTATGTGTTGATGGAATATATATTTTTTAATGTAAATGATATCAGGATCCGGATCAGTGAGTCCGGATCTAAATCCCATTGAACACCTATGGATAGATCTCAAAAGTGCTGTTGCAAGAAGGCACCCTTCAAATCTGAGGGACCTGGAGCAGTTTGCAAAAGAAGAGTGGTCCAAAATTTCATTTGAGCGGTGTAAGAAGCTTGTTGATGGTTGTAGGAAGTGATTTGTTTCAGTTATTTTTTCCCAAGGGTGTGAGACCAAATATTAAGTTGAGAGTGCCAACAATTTTGTCTGGCCCATTTTTGAGTTTTGTGTAAAATTATGTCAGTTTGTCTTTTTTCTTCTGCTTTTTTGTGTTGTTCCAATGTACATAAAGGAAATTAACATGTGTATACCAAAAACATTTGTAATTGCAATAATTTCTGGGAGAAATTGTGTATTTTCTGGAAAAATTCCAGGGGTGCCAATACTTTCGTCCATGACTGTAGTCACCTCTTTGCTATGCGTCACTGGTTGAAACCTTTGTCCGTCAACCATTCCCAACCAGTTTACACCCTGGAGTCCCTAAGGCCCTCCCTTTCAGAGTTTTGCAGGAGAGGAGATCTTCAATGATGGTGAACTGTTTAAATGTCACCTTGGAAATACTGATGTAGGTGTCACCGCTTCATGTTAGTGAAAATAGAATGACAGGCAACTTTTATCCTCAAAAAATGGTATGACAAAATTTTATTTTTAGACGTATTTTCCTCACGTACCTATTATTTTGTTCATATATTCTACTACCTTTGTGAAGCTAAGACTTTGGTAAACCTATTTCAAGCACTAAAACATTTTGTCCACATGAAGTGAAGGTATGTTTTCACAAGAGATTCTAAAAATTTTTTAAAGATCAGATTTCAAAACTCAGCATTTGGGCTGGAATAACTCACACGGTGCTCTAGGACAAAATTGGTATTAGTATACATGAAGCTGAGACTGTCCTGAAAATTTTTTATATAAAACACTTGGGTGTAGTGTTATTTGCAAGTACCTTCAATAGGGGAATTAAAAAATAATGTGAGAACCAAAGTAATACCCTTAGATTTTAGAAGGTAAAGCTGCATCCTCTATACGCAAGCTCTAAGCAGCCGCCATTGTTTACAGGCTTGCAGCTGCTTCAACCAAACCCTGCCCATAGCTACTGCCTCTTACTCCTCACATGACACTGACTTGTCCAATCTTTTCTCTGAACATCAAAGTTTACACTTTTGCAAGATGGAGCCGCCTGAAGACAGACCTGGAAGCTGGCTAGTCCATGTTCTTTGCAAGTTTACCTTTCAGCATGGCTCTGGGCAATTGTGACTCAGTAGGTAGAGTCAGTAATCCCTCAACTGAACCAGAAGGTTGGAAGTTTGATTCCCTGCTAAGTTAAGTTAAAACTGATGACTACTCAAGCAGCCTTTGCTGTAAACGTGTGAATATGGAGTCACACAGTAAAGGTATGACAACTCAGACAACTAGAAAAATGCAGGACAAGCTCAGCTCCATCAATCATTTACCATTTAGAATAACTTCTTAATATCTCATATAGTAAGATATCACATAAAAAGACCTAGTTCTGATTGATTTCACCTGGCTCTAAAGTGCCTGTAAGCAGTAACAAAACCAGAGCGAAGGAAAAGGGTGGTGTTGAGCAACTATCAAGCTGCAGTCTACAGCCAGTAAACCTGCTGTGCTCTGCTCAGTCTGTCACTTTGGATTACAGGAAGGTGTTTCTCCATACTGTAAATATTATGCACATTACTAAAATGCAGCTCAGAGCTAATCCTCTTTCTTAAACTCCTCTCCTCAGCGTTTTCCGCCATTTAATCCAGGTGGATCCGGATGCTTTCTGGTTTACTCTGAATGAGCTGCACTGCCCGTCCTCCTACACCCCGCCCCACCCCGACCTCCAGCCGGTGCAGCTGAGCGGGATGGGTCGGCCAAGAGATGAGTACTCGGATAACGTACTGAAGCTGCTGCGGGAGGAGCTTGGCCCCGGCTGCTGAGACGGTCAAGCAGCCAGGCAGCTAATGAGCCGATGATTGATGTGACTGACTGATCCCTCAAACGGACGGCTCACCACTGACTCCAGCAAGTCAATTAACTGAAGGGAAATCTGACAATTGTGCCAAACAGTAGCCATCAGATACAGTGTGTGATAACCTTCATGGTGTAAACAGCTCTGATAAGCAGAGAGGTACAAAGGGAAAATGTCAATGAAGCATGTCTCCTGCTGTTCCCTCTCCTGCTGCAGGTGCCTGAACCAGGAAGGCTTCAGACAGCTCTTTACATCAGCAGACATGCAGTGACAGCGCTGATGGGTTTTATTTCTGCAGAAGACTCAGACATGCCTCTTTCATTCAGTGTTTACTTTCCTGTTGATCTTCATGTTATTTTTTTATTTTCTTATTAAACAAGTTAAAGTCAGGACTGACTTCAGAGCAGATCTGAACATATGGTACCTGTTAATCTGGCTCTTCGCCCTAATGAAGAGATTTCTCATTACCCTTGAACACTCATTAAAATAAACACAAACTTCTTTATCTTTCAGAGATTTTTTCATTACATGTCATCTTGCAGCCTCAACAAGAGATAGTGCATGACAAATGATATCGATACCTGTTTTAACACCTGGAGGACCGCCATGTTTAGTCCGCACTGCACTCTGGGTAATGTCACGTTATCTGGATCTACTTTTCCATGCATAAGTCACCTATCATGTCTCTATGCTATGAATATGAGCACACCTTTAATGAAGAAAAATATCCTGGAGACGTTACTCTCAGAGTAAATCAAAGTGAATGTAGTCATAGCGGCAAAAAGATGTGAGTGGAGCTGATATTGTAGTGACACTGCAGTTTGACTGCATTCCCTGCCTTCCATCAACGCCCACTGACTGTGTTTCAGTGCAGCCCGGAGCAGCACCACAGGACTGCTAAACCCATGAGACCGGGGAGTTTCATAATAGTTACAGAATCATGCCTGACCGTGCAAGTAGAAACTACTAAAGTGCTATAAGACATAAACACACATGAAGCTACTGTTCTAAACTGCAGGAGTAGGATGAACTTGCTTTGATTTGTTTCTGTTTTGTTCTTTCATGTAGATTTTTGTGCTTCTACCATGGGTCAGTAACCCTTTATGAAAAAAATGTGCTTCTTTTTGCGTCTCTGACCTGTTGACTATGGGCTCTGCTATGCCCCGTTAAGACTTTATGTTGATATAGTGGAAGGAAGTATGGTCTGGCATTTGTCTGGCATCAACACGGAGTATTTTATTCTGAAATTGGTTTCGGTGACACTTTCTGCCCCTGTTCAAACTTCTCCGTGCTGAAATTATGTTGTAGGTCTTTGACATCTGGCAGAAGTAGAAGTCCTGCATAATTGCTGCGGAAGGCTCTGGACTGTCAGAGCTCTGCTAGAGCAGAGATGCAGAGTAGTCGAGCTGGTGGAAGCTCTCTCACCGACTAAAACTAAAACCTATCTGCTCTGTTGCTGTGCTGGAGCGGAGACAGACCAAACACAGCATCATGAAACACGGGACGGGATGTTAAACTGTCTGTTGGGCCAAAAGACTGTAAGCATTCACGTGAGGGTTGCCTTGATGATTGAGAGTCCTCCTGGTGGTTCCTCCTGGAGGTTCCTAGATAATTAGTGTCGTGGGAGGTGCGTCTCAGATATGGAAGGATGTAAATTTTGGGACAAATCATCAGTAGTGCACCTTTGAATCATGGGGTGTTTTGGCCTTTCAACAATAGACACCCTCTTCAAAGGCGGCCAGCTACAGGGTAATCAAGCCTGAACTTGTGTCCCATGCCCAATCACGAGATGCCTAGGTGTTGTTTGTAGAGGGTTCTGTCCTGGGTTCTTGACACTTTGTTGGAGCCCAGCAAGGGTCCTTCCACTTGAGCCATATCCACTGGCTACTTCTTTCAGCTGCTTCGGACACAGATCTAATGGTCTGCTTCAGAGCTTGTCCATGGCTTCCCAGGTCCTTCAGCAGCCTGACGGTGGAAGTAGCGACAAATCCTCTGCATCCCACTTCAACTAGATAGACTTTTGCCTTCCATCCTCGCTGTTCTGTGTTGGCTGGCAGTTCTGTGTACCACAGTTTCTTGCGCTCATAGGCCTCTTCAACCGAGTCCTCCCATGAGACTGTGAGTTCTATGATGTACACAGACTTCAGTGAAGGGGACCAGAGGACCATGTCTGGCCTAAGGGTGGTGGATCCAATGTCAAGTGGAAAGAGTAACTGTTGGCCAATGTCCATGAGCATCTTCCACTCACAGGCCATGGCTAGCTGTCCAGTTTCTGGTTTGGTGGCAGGATGTTTGGGCTTTCCTGTCCCTCTCTGACCAATGCTGGTGCCTTGGTGGTATCTTTATCGTATCTGGTGTATTTTAGGGCTTAGTGCTGCTATTCAAACCTGGTCTGATCCTCATCATGTCCTAATGTCTCAGTGATCACCAGAATACTTTTCCTCTTCATATGCAAATAAACACAGAGTCTCATTCACCTTCAATAGCCTTTAAAAACAGGAAATAATGTCGATGAACCACAAACACAATCTGCTCCACAATTACCTCTGTGTGTTTTTTTTAATATGTTTTGTATACATAGAATCACCTTATAAAACCAGGTGTTAATCTTGTAGAGACAGAGCATTTAAAAAGACAGACAAGAGGATTTTGATAAAATTTATTATGGTGGACATGAACCAGGTTCAGAAACAAAATGCTTTCCTGCATTTTTTTCAGGTGAGTCTATATATAAACAAATATTTTCAAAAAGAGAAAAACAGGTAGTTAATAAACAGATCATGTTTGCAAAATGTCGCCTTTACTTCCAGATTTTAAAGACTATTATGGGTGAATGGGTCTCTATATTTATTTGCATATAGAGAGGGAAAGCTTTCAGGTGATCATTGAGACATTACCTCCAATTTCCACATAGGGTGATTGCACCGCAAACCACAGGCAAATCATACTGCGGAGCACATCGCTCCGTCTCTAGTCTATCAGAGCATTTCCACAGCCGGTGCTCTAGACTGACAGCAGCCCGTGCCTGGACCGACACCTCTCTCCGCTTTGTTCGAGATAAGCTGCAGGTCTATTTTCATCGCCGGCTGCTGCCAAAGTGCATAAATACTTGTCGATCAGAAAGCTACAGAAGAGGAAGTCGCAAGCGTAGAATATCTAGTTCTTTCAAAATAAAACACAATGCACAGACTCCCAATCGTAAATCATCACTAAATCAACATTACGTCTCATCCTTCAGCGAGAGCAAAGGGTCACCGAAAGGTCAGTGGGTTACAGAGCTACAATGGTGCCATTGATGTGGAAAAGTTAACTTTTGAGGACATTTAGCCTAAGAATTTTGCATAAAATCACAGATCCTTTAAGCAAACATAAGCCTTTTAACTTCCTAATATACTCACTCAATGGCGGAAGTAATAATATCATGGATTGTACCGGAAAGGATGATAAATGAACCCCAAAAGGTAAAATAATCCGCTGTTGACATACCATTCCTGCGTGAGCTCACAGTTCTCCCGTGATCTCTTCCTGCTGATCAGGGCTGCATGCTGTGGCCCAGCGCTCCAGATACGCTTCCAGTGGGCAAGGTTGCTCGCCTTCGGTCGGTCGGACCAAACCTGTTTAGGTGCATGGCGCAGTTGTCCTACATGGAATTCTCTCAGCAGGCACTGATAGTGTCAGTGATATCAGCTATCATTGGCAACCTTTTGCCTCTACTGTGATTCACTCTGAGAGTAACATCTTCATGATTGTCTTCTCACTAACAGTGTGGTCTTCTTCATAATATAAATGTTTGACTAACACATAAATAAAACAATGGAGCGTCTGTTGCCAGATGAAGTCACACTACCCAGAGTGCATTGTTGTGGACTAAAACGTGGCATCCTTTAGGGGTAATTTAAAATTTTATTTTAAACTTTATCAAAATGTAGACATCTAGTGAGTTTTGTTTGTTCAATAAGTATATAATATGATGGTTTTGTCTCTTCCTGCAGAATTCCTTTTTAAATGAACTAAAAAGTCTGACATTATATTTTCATTTTAGGGTCTTAAAATGTCTTGAAAAGTCTAACTTTTACTTTGAAGAATGCTTTAATATTAATGTCACTTTGCAATACATTTCTGAATACATCATCATCATGAGAGAAAATTGAAGACAAGGTTTCAAGATAAAAATGACTGAATGGTTGATTGAAATGTGAAATGAACCAATACACAGTGGTGGAAATATATTTTTTCTTTGGTTGAGTCTTTACAAGGTCTGAAATTTGGCATTTTTTTTAAAGAGTGCAGAAAATCTGAATTCACAAAGCATTCAAAATAAAAATAGAAAAGATGCAGATGGGCTCAGCTAGACAACACTTAATTTTATGCCATTCAAAGATCAGCAAATCATCTGTCTGTCATCACACCAGAAAACAGAGCAAGAACTTTATCAGAACATTTCATCATATTTATTCACCTTCTTTATAAGTACTAGGCAGCTGAAATTTGAGTAATGTCTTGATTTTTAACAAGCTGTGACATCCAGAACTGAAATATGAGGCATATGAAATATACCATTTTAAAGGAAGGGGACAAAAACTTTTCATTTTGTTAAGTCCATGAATCATGTTTTAGAAATCTAATGTTCAGGCCTTTTCATATAGATGTATTTTAAGATGAAAGATGGATGTTGCAGGCACAAATAAATGCAAATATTATCTTCTATGCTTCATCTTGTCAACAGACCCCATAGATACTCAAGTGGACCATACATGAACAGGTAATTTTTGTTTGTTAAAAGCCTCATTACTCACTGCTACAGAGCCATTTTGTGTTAAAAACTATTAAAAGCACATTAAGAAGCCACAGTGTTGCACTAGTAACATACATGTTCAGTGGTGTAAGAGGGAGCTGACCATTAATCATCTATAGCAAGGCAAACCAAGGGTTGGAAATAATCAGTACATGGCAAGAAAAACAAAAACAGCCAAGTCTGTTTAGTTTCTCTTTAAAAATATAACTTGTAGCTTTAGCAAATGCAGTTTTAGCAAATGCAGCTTATGTTAGTGTAGATACATAACTAATGCATCTACGTAATTACACTAGCTTAAGCGAATGTAGCTAAAGCTAAGCTCACAAAGTGGCTACATTTTATTTAGCTATCTTCTCTGTGTAGCTATACTAGCTTTAGCAAACATAGCTAAAGCAGTCATAGCTACGAAGATCATGTATATATGTAAATACATAAGCTTAAGCAAATGTTACTAAAGCTAATGTAGATACATTGCTAAAACATCCACACATCTACACTAGCTTTAGCCAGGGTAGCTAAAGCTAAGGTCACAAAGTGGCTACATTGTATTTACCTTTGTTCTTTATGTAGCTACACTTACTAGAAAACATAGCTTAAACTTTCATAGCTACATAGACAGTGTATCTACATATCTACATTAGCTTTAGCAAATGTAGCCAAAGCTAATGTAGCTACATGGCTAATTTATCTACGTACCTACACTAGCTTTAGCATATGTAGTGAATGTAGCTACATGGAGTGTAGCTGCTTGTGAGCTTAGCTTTAGCTATGTTGGCTACATATCTTGCACTGCTAAAATGGCTATTTTAATTTTAACTGTTGGCATCCCAGCCCTTACCCTAACCCTAAATGGAAGTTTAATTCGACTTTATTCTGAAATTTTTAGCATGTTTTTTTCTTCTGACAGAGACGGAATGAAGATGAATTGTCTGCAGCCAGACTCCTCTCAATTCATCTGCTGTGCAGGGTGAGTGTATTTGTATAGAGCATGCTCAAAACACCTTGTTCAGTTTCTGTCTGATTAAGGCATCTACACGCAAGAGTAAACCAGCCTTAACCACATAATAGATGAGTCATCTGACTCTCAGAAATTGAATTTAGTTCAAATTCAGTTTAACTAACGATGATTTTGTCTTTTTCTACCTGTACATACTGGTGTTAAGTGTCTTGCCAGTTTAGTTTCTTAAGAATTTTCTCATAAATCTAGACTCACAACTATGAGAACTATTGTAGGTATAAATATATGAAGAATAAAGGAGCTGTGATCGTGAAATAATACCCTGGCATACCTCTGAGCTCTCCCGCCACCCACATCACACGGCCTGTCAGCGCAGGTGTCAACCTGAGAGGAACACAGGGCATGGGGTTGCGCACCTACTGGGTAATTGAACGTCTCATGACAGGGGTGTGGGCCAATCTATCATTGTTCCCTGTTATCACTCAGAGCCCTACAGGTTTCCAGAGCTGTTTAAAACAAGAAAAAGAGGAAGCCCCCTCCCTTATCACATCACCTTACTGATGTGAGTGCCTGCAGCGTCCTCTCCTCATCGCTCTGTAATGAATGTATGAGCCTTCTTGTGTGGGGAAACAAGATCGCCATGTGTTTTGTATTTAGCTGGCCTGGCTTAATGCTAGTGAGTGCTGCACAGCGCCTCTTTATCTCATCCTGGGCTGTTGCTATTTATCCTGCTGCCAGTGCTGACAATAGCACCATTAGTCATCAGCAGCAGCGGAAGGGGGGCTTTGGCAGCACCTATTACACACAGGCAACTGCCTAATATCGTTTCTCCTTAATGCACACGGACTCACACAAACACTCAGAGAGAGCTGGGGCCAGAAGCTTAACCACAGCAGAGGTACTACTAAACACATCCTCACAGTAACTGTTAAGCTATCAACCATAGTGACTGTTATGAGTTTAAGTCTTTATCATGTCTCTAAAACCACTATTTTGCAATTCAGAGCCCCTGCATTGAATCTTTGCCATGGGCTGCAAAGCCCTGTGCATGCATTGCATGCCTAAACAGCTGATCAGAAGATAATGATACGCTGTGGCGCATATATGCTTAGCCGAAGATAGCATTGCAAAATAGTGCCAAAAACAATGTTTTTTGGGTAAAAAATGAAATGCTTTCTAAAATCTTTGATTCAGCGTGAATTTGGATAGCCTAGTTCAGTCAGTCAACTCACGTTTGTTATTTTTAATGCACTTATTACAGCAACACAGCATGTTTTTTGGCATCATGCTCCGACTTCATCTCTTCTCAAATGTTTATTTTACATGCAGAATTTGAGCAGTGATGACGTAATGTCAAAACCACTGTTGGCGCCTACAGGTGGATGCTGGGGTGGAGGTGGGTTGAAAGCTAGAGCGTGGTACTCATTCAGGGCAGAGCAGGAGGTAAAGACTGCAAGTCTTGCAGCTTGAATGGACCGCCAATGTAGGAGGATGTGTGTCATGTGATTTGATTATGTGACAATGTTATCAAGCGGTCCTTTTGTCCAAAGGGACTTACATCTGGGACAGGTGTTCCTGGCATTAAGGACCTTGCCCAAGGGCCCACACTGGTCACTAGCTCTTACTGGGACTACCCAGTAAGGGGGGTGGGAGCTAGCATGGGACACTGGAGGTCACTGTTCAGTATCCTGCAGGTGTCAGGGGACCAACAGATCGAAACATCGGTGAGTGGTTGACTTGTTGGTGCCAGTACTAAAATTGCATTCTGTTTGCTGTAAAGAATGTGTGTTTCTATCTATCAAAAATGACAAAGACTTTCTGGTGTTTCATATACAATTTATTTCATTTGATAAAGCCATACACGTAGTGTGGGACCAAACATTCTAGAAGAAATGTACATTTCCCTCTTTTTTATTTTTATTTTACCAGTGATCTCTTCTTTACAAAACATGAAATCAAAGTTACTCATCAAAAGAAAACAACCCGTCTGATCAGTCCTCCCTCCACTCCAGCATCTTTTCTCTTTACAGGGATCACTCCAGCTCTGGATCCCTCTGATGGATAACAGCGAGGAAGCAAAAGCCCTCATGGCTGTGAGATACAGGCCATATTTTAGGCAGTAATGACAGCCAATTCCAGTGTTTCGCTAACATTTTCCTTTTACTTCTCGCTCTCACTGCCCCAGGCTTTTTACAGTATGTTACCTACATGTCCGATCACTGCAGAGTGGAATAAAGTCCAGCGTTTCAAACAAGCAGCAAAGCAAAGAGATTATCATTGGGTTATAAAGTCTGCAGAATTAAAATGACCATCAGTCCCTTCCTGCATGAAAAGCATCCTCATTCTCACTCATTAGAACATGTTAATGTCATGTTGGCAGCCCTGCACATACGGGTCAATAGTTATGAAACACTGTAAGTACTAAGATACATTAGGGAAACCCTTGTTCTGAGCAGCTATGAGAGAATGTGTCATTCATCTGTCTGTACAGCACTTCTGGAGAGCAACAAAAAAACTCTGAAAACAGGAGCTCTATTTGACAGGTGGGAGGAAAAGTCCAGAACAAAACAGAGCTTTAAAACAATCCAAAAACATAAGAAATGATGAAATATCCTTAACTAACACACTGGCTTTGTGTATGGTTGGTTGAAAAAGTTTTTAAGAAAATTACTGAACATGCACTCACTTTATTTCATATTATACAGTCATATTTACAGAGTGGATTAGAGGCTTGTAGTGGAGAGGATTGAGGCTTTTTAAATGATTGATGAGTGTCAGAGTTAGAGAGCAAAGCTAGGTAGAAATACAGCACTGCTACTCCCAAAAAAAGTAACTCACAACCAAGATGGATGGACTTCTTCTGTTGATTTATAGCCACAGAGCTGATTCAGAGGAACACCGAATCAGATTTTTAATTTAGTGCCACAGATTTTGATGTTTTCATGGCTTTCCTAACAGGTGGCAGTCCAAATGGAACAACGTGATTGATTTCTCTCAGCCTGAACAACCATGAACGGATCGAACCTGCAGCACAGAGAGCGGGGAGAAAAAATCTTATTTTTCTGTTAAGCTGAGATTTCAAAAGCTCAAAAGCTCTGTGGGGTAAACACAAAGGGAGATGTGCTTCATTTGAGGTGTGCTCAAATGGGTTAAAACCCCTATTTTCACCATTTTTACTTCAACTCAAATGAAGCAAGGCTTCATCTATCTGTGATAGATTTGTGCTGAACAAAGCCTGTTTTTGCAGGAACGCTGGAAGTCTAATGTTGTTGGGGGTGCCGTGAGGAGTATTTTTGAATGATGTCATACTCTGAGCTGTGCAAAAACATACTTTTAAAGAAGCTGGGAAATATTACTACTTACAGAGTCAAGAGCGAGTCAGGTTTGTGTTATCTGTAGTAATCAGAGCAATGATGATGAAAGGCCTTTGTGCAAGGAGTGTGTTTCTTTTGTCAGAATTTTTTTGCACCTCAAAAAAAGACAACCAAGCTCATGTTGGTCTTATCATGTTTGCACACTGGCCCAGAAACTTCCTCCGTTATTATTCATGTCTAGAACAGGTTCAATTTTTTTAATTTATTCACATCTATCCGAGTCATTTAGATCAGGGGTTCTCAAACTTTTCAGCCTGGGACCTGGGACCCCCACAGGACCTGATGGTGGTTGAACCCAGCCTTGCACATTCAAGCTTTCTGGAGAGCTTTCTGTGGCCAAGCCAAACTGGGAACCCATGGAGGTCTGCAAAATCATGGTCCACATTAAAGTTAAGCTGTGATAACCATATGTTATTTGTACCTGAATAATAACCACCCTTACAGCAACAGTATTAGTAGTATAAAGCCTTACTGAAGGAAGAATGGGTTAAACTGCCAAAATTGACATAACAAATGGTGAAATTTGGTTAAAATGGGCAAAAATGGGCATAAAATGTGGTTAAAAAGGGCTTAAAAGTGGCAATAATGAGTCAACAGAGGAACAAATAGGTGGAAAGTGGCAAGAATTAGTTCTGAAGTGGCAAAACAGGCAGAAATAGTGGTTGAAAGGGTTTGAAAGTGGCAAAAATGGTTTAGAAGTGGAAGATGGGCAGAAAAGGAGGTGAAATGGGATTAGAAAGCAGCAGAAATGGGTTTAAAGTAGCAAAAATGTGTCAGAAGTGGCAAAACATGGAAAAAGTAATGAAAAACTGATTTAATATGGCAAGATTGGTATAGTGTCAAAAATAAGCCAGGACACTTGCACCAATGCTACTGATAAAACCATTATGTATTCATATCATTAATAAAACACAACTGGGGAGGGCCCATTCTGTAGGTTTGTCAGGGGCCCAGTCAAATCTGTAGGCAGGCTTACTATTTTCAGAATTTTTAAACCTTAATTTTATTTCCGCATAATTCTCCCCAAATGACAGTTTTTTAAAAATTTCATATTTAACTAATTATATGCATATATTTTTCATTAAAATTGGGTAAAATATGCAATTTGGAATAATTTTTTAAAATGTCTTTCTAAGGCATCTGGCGACTCAAAAGGGGGTCCTGACCCCCAGGTTGAGAACCACTGATTTAGATGAGTGACTGACGTCTGATGCTTTGGGGTAGATGAGTATTTAGATGTGTTTAAATGTGTTCTAGTAAGTTTAGATGTTGCTCCTGTGTTCCCTTTGCTCATGTTTCTGATGGATTTTTGTTGCTTTTGACATTTAACAGGTTTGCACCGTGAGTGAAGATGGCACTTCCTGACAATAAGTGTGACTGTCTGTCTCCTACTTATAATTAGTAATATGAATAATTAAGTTCTGTCTTTATTTTCTATCCAAGAGCGTTATTGGAGCACTCTTGTCCTTTTATTGGACATGCCTTTAGTTTAAAAGGTGGACTTAAACCAGTTAAACTAGTGATACTCAACCTGTGGCTCTAGAGCCACCTGTGGCTCTTTTCTGTCTTAATTTGAAACATTATTCCCCCAGAAAACCTTAAAAAAGGGAAACTCTGACCTCAGAAATTATCCATTGCAAGTCACTTTAATCCATTTGTTTCCCACAGTAATACAGTCAGCTTTAATTGTCAACCTTTATCTTTTGTCTGTATATTTCCATTTCCCTTATTTGCAATTTTTGCCACTTATATTCAATTTCTATTGCTTTCAGCCCATTTTTTGTCACTTCTTTTTGATATTTTTTGCCCATTGTTGACACGTTAATCTTGCTTTTTGCATTTTTTTGCTCTTTTTCCCAATTTAAGCTGTCTTTTGCAAGTAAGTTACACTTTTTTCCCCATTTAGCAACTCTGCTGATTTTTGCCAATTTTTCCCACCTTTCTGCTGGTTTTTGCACATTTAACTCACTTTTCACTCTTTTTTGCCATGTTTTTGATGTTTTTTGACCATTTTTGCCACTGTGATCCTCTTTTTTTGCCACTTCTTACCCATTTTTGCAGTTTTTTGCCCTTTTCTGCCACTTTTTCTCCCCATTTGTGCCACTTTTCTCCTAGTTTTCCCATCTGATGCATATTTTGACCCTTTTCACCCATTTTTGCCACTTTTTTTTTTTTTTTACCATTTTGCCACCTTTAACTTATTTTCATTGCCACTTTAACCCATGTTTGCCACTTTTCGCCACTAAGATTGTGGCTCTTGCAAATTAATTTTTCAACAATCTGGCTCTTTGTTAGAGCAGGGTCGAGGAACACTTAGTTAAACACATTTACAGTAGGTGACAACTCAGACTGTCAAACTTTTCATCATGCATAGCCTTTCTCGTCCACCAGAGGGCAGAACCATGAGTGCATCATGTCACGTGAAGCTATGAACTAACGGACCAAAAAGCACTTACTGGTATACTACATGTCCATATCCTGTAAAATTAGTAGATATAAGTTTAAGCTTTTTTTCAGAGCTAATGGTTTCTGTTGTGCTTATTTTAGGGGGTGCTGCAGCACCCTCAGCACCCGCACTTCCAGCAACCCTGCCTTTGAGTGAACAGAATTACTTTTTGAGTTTCATGCAGGTTTGCACCATGTTCATGTGCAATATATAAAAACACTAAAAGAAGCAATGGAGCTTGTGCTTTTGTTAAAAAACTAATCCGACTGGACAGGGACAAAACTGCTGATAGTTGAGTTTCATTTGTTTCACCCTCAGAATAGAAGAACGTTTTCTTTTACCTGGACCAATTTACAAAAGGTAAGATCCTCTCCTTCCTGTCTGAGGGTGCATCGAATGAAAATGTAAGGCAGTGGAGGAAGTATGAGCATGAAAGCAGGGCTGTCATTTACAGTATCTAAAGTACAGAGGAGCAGGAGTTAACAGTAAGACAAGAGTCTTTTTCATTGGTGCTGAGAACAGAAACAGAGGAGCTCCTTAAATCTACAACAGCCCCACTTTGCTGAATGTCGTGAAGCCAGGCTTTATAGACAGTGAGCAGTCCGACCCATCCATACACAGCAAGAAAAACTATGTTCCCTGCACAGAAGAAGAAGCCATACAGCACATTACTAAGTATTCTGTATATAGGCTTACACTGTGTGGGAAGAATAGCTTTTTAAGCTGTAACATCAAGTTATTCAATCCTTGTGTAATCAATCACCCAGGTGTAATGAAACCAGAATCTACAGTGCACAGCTCGGCTCGTTGCTGCAGTCATTGTGGCTGTGGTTACTGTCCACGTCCCTCTTCCTCAGCTCTCTGCCCGCCTTGTGCTGCTGACTGCTGCCGCTGTGGCTGTGGCCGTGGTGAGTTGGCGAAGAAGGCCTCTTGCCATGTTCCTGGTGGTGCCCGTGGTTCTGGTGATGGCCATGAGCGTGCTCTTTGACGCCTCTGTGAGAATCCACGTTGTCTCCATCGCTGAACGTGACTCCGCCCTTGGTGTCGTCCAGGGCCTCGAAGTTGTCGTTGTGGGTGCTGTCGATGGTGTCGCTCTCTGGCACCACCTGCAGGTAGGCTCTGACGCGGTGGTGGCGGGCGCCTTCGTCGTCGCTGAAGTCGATGACGCGGCATTCGTAGATGCCTTCATCAGAGGGCTTGACTCTGGAGAGGCGGAGTTTATGGGAGATGTTGCTTCCAACGACCTTCACAACCTGAGAGATGAAGACAAAATAAAAAGAAATGTCAGTTAAGTGAAGTATGATCTCAGACGGATGGGAGTGATGATAACATGAACAAAAGAGAGGAAATGTGAACAAAAGAGAGCACATTTTCAGGAAATCCTTAGCTCCTTGTTCCACTTTTGTAGCCTGTCTTTCTTGTTTAAGATGGAACCCAATTAAGATTTGTATTTAGCTTCGCACTTAACCTTTATGACACCTTTTAACTCACTCTAATAGTCTGTGATCTTGTTTGACTCGACCTAAACCCTGTTTTTAATAGGGGCACAAACACCAAAATGATGCAAAAGCCCACCTCAAATGCAAGGCATTATTATTATTCAGTCAGATTGATTGTTTATAGAGGGGCTTTAAAGTGCCAGAAAGCTTACAGAAATTTGTGCAAAATTCAAATTGGTGATAATGTACATGTGATAGTATTTTTGTGCTTCTGTGCAACTGATTACTTTGGCCCACAGTAGGGAGGGGCCCCTGAGAAGCCTGCAATGAAAAGAGTGTTTTTTTCATAGCAATTAGTGTCATTATTGAATCCAAAGCGACTGAATGAATCTGTTTACATACTAACATTGGTATCAAATAGAGTAAAATAAAATACTGGGGGGCCTCTGCTCCTCCCTTAAATGTGTCCAAATGATGTAGTTCCAGTTTGACCATAGTAAAAATATTGCTCATGAATGGTAAAATATTAAAATGCATATTTGTAAAAAGTTATGCAACGTTTGTTGCTTGGCTAGCCGGTTAAGGGGGGCCCTGTGATATTCTTTCTGGGGGCCCAAATCCCTAGCTATGCCCCTGACACAAGACCCCCCCCAAACAGTGGTTCTCAACATGGGAGTCATGGAACAAAGAGAGGAGTCACCAGATGCCTTATAAATGTACATTTTCAAATGATGTCAAACTGTTTATTTGACCCAGTTTTATGAAAAAATATACTTAGAATTAAATGTAATAAAAACACGGTCATTTGGTGAAATTAATGCTAAAATCAAACAAATATTTAAAAAACCAGTAAAAGTAAGTCTGCACACAGACCTGCCCAAAGATTTGTCTGGGCCCCTGACAGACCCAGAGAGTGGGCCCTCCCCACTTGTGATTTGTTGTTGATATCCATGCATGAGTGTTTTATCAGCAGCATTAATGCTAGCATCCTGCTGCTAACTGTTACTTCATGTTGGAGGGGTAAACTGTCGAACCATTATTGGGTTTGAATGCTTAAAGTATTTATTTTTGCCATTTTTGAACCACTTTTGCTACCCAATTTTGCCACTATTATTTGCCACTTAACATCAATTTTGCCAAATTTTAACCTATTTTCCACACCTTTTCCCACCATTTTTAGCCACTGTTAACATATTTAACCCATTCTACCACTTTTAATCCCATTTCATCACAATTTCCTGCCCATTTCTTCTATTTTAAATCCATATTTGTCATTGTTAAACTCGCTTCACCACTTTTTTTGCACATTTTTGCCACTTCTAAACAAATTCTTGCCACTTTCTGTCTATTGATGCCTGTGTTGACCCATTACCACCTATTAACCCATTTTCTTCTTTTTTTTTACACCCATGTCAACTACATTTCATTATTTTTTATGCCCATTTTTGCAAGTTTAACCCATTTCTGTCAATTTCTGCCTATTTTTCTGCCTCAGTTAATCCATTTTTGCCAGTTAAAACCAGTTTACCAACTCTCCAATCTAATTTCCCCACCCTTTTCCCCATTTTTGCCACTTTAAACTCATTCCTGTCACTTTGTTATCCCATTTTATCACCTTTTCCACCAATTTCTGCCATTTTTAAGCCACTTATGGCCCCTCTGTCACTTGTTATGCCCGTTTTTGCCAATTTAACTCATTTTGGCAACTTTCGCCACTTTTAAGCTCAGTCAGGGTTCTTGGTTGCCTCTTTTACTAAGGCCATTCTCCCACATTTATCCAAGCGACTAGCTCTTGGAAGAGTCCTGGTTGTGCACAACGTCTTCAATTGCAGAATTATGGTGGCCACTGTGCTCTTTGGGACTCTCAGAGCTGCAGAAATGTTTTTGCAGCCTTTCCCAGCTCTGTGCCTGTCAACAATCCTGTCTTTGAGCCCTGCAGGCAGTTCCTTTGACCTCAGGACTTGGATTTTGCTCTGATATTTATCATTAGTTGTGAGGTTTGTGCCTTTCCAAATCATGCCCAATTGATTTAACTCACTCCAGGTGGACTCCAGTCAAGGTGTAGGAACATCTCAGCAAAGAACAAGAGTAATGGAAGGAACTGGAGCTAAATTTCAAGTGTTTCTGCAAAGGGTCTGAATACTGCAATCATTTCCAAAATTCTGTTTTCACTTTTTCATGATGGGATGAATTTGTTAGGCTGCAGCATCAGGCTGCATTCTATAGTCATTATCAGTTTAAAACACTTCATCATAAACTATCCTGTGTTCCCTATGACAAAGAAAATCAGCTTTTTAAACATGTAAACACACAACAAGAGAGTTGGGTCTTCATTATAGATGTGGAGCTAAAATCTCTTCTGACGTAGCTTTTCCAAACTTTACAGCCTCCTCCTCCTCTAATTGCGCCCACTCATGCACTCAGACAAAGGTGCTGCTTTACACGTTGTATTTGTAGCCTTGAAAGTATAAAGAGTCTTCATCTTGGAGGTAAAAGCTTTGAGAGTTCACAGAGTAGCACTGTTGAGCTGATTAAAGTCTCCAAGTGCATCATGAGACGTGACGCACACAGATATAAATACGACCTGCTTTTGCATCCACCTTCATCCTCGTGACTTCTGTGGAGGTTTGTGAGCCGAAGACGGCCCCTGCATGTGTTAAAAAATGAACACTTGATGCTGCTTTGTTTCATTATTCCCCGGTTTGTATCGGCAGACGCGTGAACATCTACCATGTTTTTGTTTGATTATATGGATGGCAGCCAACATCTATTATATACAGAAAGCTCATAATGATTTTCCAGCTGTAGAGCCCGAAGTGATCGGCTTCACCCACGCAAACACAAACACACATACATACACTCAGTCACCCGCAGCACAGCTGGTGCCTTCATTACAGAAAATCAGCTGCAGCAAGCCTCTTGGGAGGAAGGAGAGATGCTTCTTATTTTCTCTGTTAGTTTCTGTGTACACAAACAACTAAATTCAATTTATTTGAGCTCCTATCTTTTCTGTATCTTTATTTGCTGATTTGTCAGGCTAATATTACACACGGAAACTGTGAGCTTTTGCAAGAGATGGTTACAGGAATCCGATACCATGTCTGATACCAAGTCAAATCTTCATTTTTTTGCAATCTATTAAAGATCCTGAACCGTCTTTGACTTCTCTGCACAGTAAGTAGTCCAATATTGATCTCCAACATTCAGAAACAGATGATACAGGCAATAGAAGCACAATCACATGGACCACGGCAGTGCTTCAACAGCATGCTAACAACTTAGCTGGCAGCTAACTGGTTGAATGTCATCTGTCATGTTTTAAATTTGGATGGAGACTGTCTAATACAGTGATCCTCACTATTTTTTTTATGTGAGCCACATTGGCAGGACAGACACAACAGGAGAGCCACTTTAGTTAAACTGAAAGCCACCAAAAGTGAAAAACATCTCTGAATAGAAGGCGTCAACCTACAGCACAGTGATAACGTAGCCAATACAGATTTAATTCAAACCAGCATTACCTTAAGACTGTGATAAGCGAAAGGTGGCATGCATCTCCTTTACTTTCTTCGTATTGTATTTGTAGTTTGTTGTTGCAATCACTGCGAGGCATTCAAGATGTGCATGGGTCAGCCGGTTTCTCTGCTTTCAGACATCACTTTCTGTACAGGTGATTTCAAAGTGGGAAAGTCTGCTTCAGACACCAAACTCCAACAGTGGCCAACACCTGCTTGTAGTTCAACTTTGAGAATGCCATTCGTCTGCAACTCAGCTATCTCACTTTCCAGAGAAGCAGTTATTGGGACATAGCTCTGATATTGTTGGAGTAAGAGAGGATACATCCACATGGAAGGGGTTTCAATAAAATTGAAAATCTCTTTGTGCTCATTCACATTGCTGGATCTGGAGTCAAACTCACCCTTAAGCTCTTCCAAAACTTCAACAAATGCAAGAGCTGCAGCAGAGATGGGTCATTTGTGGTTGTAGCTCTGAGTTTTGGGAAGTGGATGAGCTCTCCGTCAGGTATCCACAGGACTGTTATTTTGTTTTGGAATGCTCTGATCGCCTTCAGCATGTCACTAGGAAGCTTATCTCTCCCTTGAGGCTTCAAGTTATTGAATCAGACAGCTGTAGTCCCTTTATTTGCTTTCAATCGCATCCTTGTTGTCAAAGTTTGTGAATAATATTTCAGCCGTAGCAAAAAAAAAAAAAACTCTTTCACTATTTCTGAGTCTGAGAACGGCTTTTTTGACCTAGCCAAAATCCACGCACTCTCAAAAGTTGTCTCCATTAGGGGAGTGGGTGGCCTAGTGGTTAAAGGCGCTCCCCATGTACATGGGTGGCCTGGGTTCAAATCCGGCCTGAGGCCCTTTACCGCATGTCTCTCCCCCACTCTTGACCCTGTTTCCAACTCTGTCCACCGTCCTCCTGTATCTAATATAGGTCCAAAAATAAATCTTGGAAAAAAAAAAAAAAAGTTGTCTCCATTAACTGCTCTGCTACAAAAGTTGTCCTGTGGATGAGGGCTTGCTGCTTGCTGAGCGATGAAATTAGTTGATTTATTTTTTTCTCTCTCTGAGTTCACTGCAAGGTTGGTAGGTTTCACTGAAATTTGGATGTGTAGTTTTGAAATGGCGCTCTAGGTCGCTACGTTTAAAACCAGAGCGGGTCTGTTTGCATATTAAGCACATGGATTTCAGCCGTGGTGGATATTTGTCAGAGTAAGAATTAGATATGTTTATGAAACCAGCTGCATTACTGATTTTTTTTTCAATAAATGTAATTAACAGTCAGTGTTTTCATACTAGTATAAACCCAATATCCATTAAAGAGGGGGACTGAGTGTGTGTTGTGTCTCATACCAGACATATTCAATTTGGCATGTGCCATAGCCATGATAGCCAGTGAGCAAAAAAGTTAATGCAAAGCCCTGATAACAACACATTAGATAAAACTAAAGCGGAGCAATTTTGAAAAAATATCTAACTGTGATGATTTTTGACTCATATTGAAAATTGGGTATGAATTTTTGTATTGAAGGGAATGATCTTTTTTTTAATCATCCTCGTATTTAATCAGAAAAATGTACAAAAATGAAGAAAGTAGGATTTTTGTAGAGTATTCTAAAAAAATGGCACTCGAATGATTGCATGATATATAATGCATAACATCTGTGCTTCAAAACAAAGTTTTTGACACAAATTTCAGGTTAAAGAGATATTGTAATTCAGCAATGCAATATCCCGGTTTGATCTAATTTTCGATTAACTGCCCAGCCCAACCTATGACGCTTTATAACCATAGTTACACGCATTTGGGATTTATATAATGCCTTCTAACAGTGATGATAACTAATTATAATGCCAGTGTCCATAATGACTTATAACTAAAACATCAGGCCCTTTATTAGGAAATATGTTTAAAGGTAGTAAAACTGACCAATCACATCTGTCCTCTTTGTGTGTCTGGTCTTTTTTATCTTTGACTTTGGGACAGTTTCTGCCAGCTGTAGGGTGCACAAATCAAAAGCTTACTCAAAGTTTCCCAAACTGGCAGTGTTTATTTTTAACCTAGCAAAGCAGAGGGATTGACCAGATTCAATGTCTGTCACCAGGCAGATCCATCTTGCAAAGCTTTAATCTGACACCACATCTGAGAATGGGCCTGACCAATCAGGATCATTTTAGGGGAACATGGCAGTAGCCATAGGTGGGGTTTAGTTTTACTGGAAGCCAAAAGCAATGGCTGCCACCAGTGTAGCCTTTAGCTTGGACGAGCATAGTGGCATTTTTATCAGAATTGCACCACATTTTTAATGAAGAAGGAGCAAAGAAGTGCACAGAAAGCCTTTTGCTATGAAAATAATGTTTCTGCCCTCTTACTGGTTTAGTTTTATTTCAAGCTAGTAGAAATGACTTCTGTGGTGAAGCTATTAGTTTGGATGTAGCATTAGTGACAGATTTCATTAGAATCAGACAGCATTTATTTTTTAAAACACAAGCAAAGACCCACACTGAAATCTTCCCTTGGCAGATAAGGTGTTGTTGCACTTCTCCCGACCTGCCTCTGCGTTGGTTTTTATCCAACAACAAGCTTCACGATTAGATACTATGACAGCTGAGCTAACAACACTTACTGGAGCTGCGGATGCCTACTCCCTTTTTTTGTCTTGTCGCTCTGATTGGCCTGTCATGAACGTGACAGGCACAATGTTCATCCAATCATCTCCCAAGAATCTTTTGGAAAGTCCCACCCTTTCTGAGTGCTTTGTATGGGAGGTTTCCCAAATGAATGTGAAATATATACATGCAACTTTTATATGAAGAGAAATAGTCTAGACCACTCTGCTATTCTAATAATAATAACATTTATGATCAAAACTGTTGATTTTTGGTGACTGGTTCTAGTGGCTGCTGTTCTCTGTCCATGGTGCTGAAATGTGACACCTTCTGGCTCTGTGCATATTAACAGGAAAATCAGCTGTTTCCTGTACTATAACTTTCTTTCTTCATTCATTTTCCCTCATTGCTGAAAGTGTACTTGTACCTAAAGACATCTTCATATGGACTACAACATATAAGCTACATTATTTTTATTTCAGAGCTTTAATTGTATTAGGGAGTGGGTTGAGTGAGCAGAGGGCTGTGGTTTGTTGCCACTGGGTAGACTATTTTGGATCTACAAAGGCTTGAAGACAGCAGGGAGATATTTAGTAAAAGGAGAGGGTTGTTGTGGAGATAATTAACTGTAATTTACATTCTGCTCACTCCTGCAGCTAATGAGAGGGGAAAAGTTCACATTTGAGCTACAATATGGCCGAGCAGTCTTCCTCTTTTAAAGTTCCTCCCAGCTTGTTGTGAGAAAGTGTTCGCCTGGTTGACTACCTCCACGTCTCTGCGGATATCAGAGGAGATATAAAAGTTGTGCTGACTTCCCAGCCTGTCCCCATCACTGTTTATCACATGAGTTTGCTGTAGCAGTCATAAAGATGCAGGGGCGTTTATGAGAATCTGAAGATGATGCAGTACAGGCCGTGCCCCCTCGAGGAGGACACTTAACCACCCACCAGCTCCGGCGCTGCTCGCTCTTTGGCTGACACCGTTATTCTACAAACCCATCAAGGATGAAAGGAACGTGTTGATGTGTTGTCTGGAGCGTTCGCTGCTCCCAGCGAAAATGTGTGTAATACAGCACGAGTACAACATCTGCGGATCATCCGGAACAAAAATTGTAATGTAATCATGAGGGTTTTGTGCCTCATTTTAGTCACATAACACCGAGCAGAAGGCTTTTCTGAGAGAACGACAGCACAGAGTGATTTACTCACACTTATCTTTGTAGCATCCTTCGGCATTTCCTCCTCTGGAGCCACCTAGGAAACAAAAACATGGACTTTATTATTACTTTCTTTTTTTTTTTACAGACGGAAATGTGAAGACTTGCTGTTGTCTGGTGTTGAAAAAATAAAATCACTGTAGAAGTACAAAAAAACAGTATCTTTTCCTGAAATCCCATAAACATCCATTTAACATCCATCAGAATGACAGTTTTTACCGCAGAAATAAACGTTTACAGCCTGATATAGTGACAGTTTAGTCTGAATACTTTATAACTTCATTATCGCACTTGTTTTGATTTTATGAAGTCAGATCAATGCAACTTTATGTATACCATATGTTTAAAGGGATATTTCGGGATTTTTGAAGTTGGGTGGTATGAAGTGCTTGGCTATAGTAGTGGCATTAGCCTTCAATGATTTCTGTGAAAGTTGCTCCTGTGGTTATTACGAGCTCAGAGAGATCCGCGGCATAATAGCTATAAATGGGAATGTTTTATCTGCGTACTAGTTTTATGTAAAAATGGGGCAAGAAAATATGCTGGCTTGCCTGTACGCTGTCAAAAACATGCAAAGCTCTTCATTTCTCCCCCCCAAAAAATCCCCTCTGTGTCCGGCAGTAATTTACAATGCAGCTTTCAGCATTTTGTCTCCTTCCGCCTCTGCGCACTGATCCTCTGATCAGCTTTGTGGGTCTGCAGACTTCTACGGGGATAATAACACCACACCAAGCTAAAACAAAGATAATATCAGCGATTTCGACTAGAGTGATGATGGTGTGCCATTTACTATGGATTCAAAAGGATATTTGTATGAATCGGAGTACATCGAAGAAGAATTTATACAGATGGAGAGTCAGCGGGCTAAAAAAGAGAGCAGAGAGATTGCTGCGTCAAATCTACACCGCAGAGAAAACCTAAGAATAGGCCTGCATGCAAAGTCTGACATGAAGACTTTCTCAAAAATGGAGCTACACGGCAAAACAACATAGACTACAGTTCCTAAGTAGCATCATGGGACTTCCAGTCTTAGGTAGAGTCTACACTAGTGCCTCTGGACCAGGGGTCATGAACTACATCTGTACATGGGCCCGGTTTTGTTTTGACAGACACTGACTGTTGATTCAACCAATAGATTGGTCGTATCAATGCATAGTATTTGTATTTCTTTAAAATTTTCAGCCTTAACAGTGAGATCAGCCCCCACCACCTATATTACAGCCAGCCACAAAGAAGCAATTGAGATATTTCAGCTCCATATTTCCAGGGTTGCCATGACATCCATCACTGGGTTTGACACTATGATGCTGTGTCCTGATTGGTGAGAAAAACATGCAGGAAATATGTCTTTGTTTTATCTCAGGCAGGGAAAATTGCTCTGTCCAAGAGCCTGAAGTGGAAGGTTGACACAAAAACTAAAGATTTGATCAGAAATTGAATGATAAGTATGTGTTTATCATGCATCATATTTACTGATGATGGCTGACAGGTGGATTTCATTAAAAAAGGGCCAAACATAAGTCATTCCTGATTAATTTTTTCAACATTGATTGTTTTTGGGGGTGAATAAATAGGGATATTAAGACAAAAGATGCCCCAAAAACCATACTGTACATTTTCTGACTCTAATAATCCTTTGGGGGCTAGATGGGAAGCTTTCGGAGGGCCTGATATTGCACCCAGCCTGCCAGTTGATGATCACTGCTCTAGATCAGTGGTTCTCAACCTTTTAAGCCCACATCACCCCAAATAAATGTGCCAGAGACCAGGGACCCCCACTGTACCTGGAGGTGGTTGAACAGCCATGCACAATTAAAAATAGTCATGTGCAGACAAGGCCATCCATAAAGGGGGATAAATGGGTGGCTTTCTGGTGCCCAACCAAACTGGGGGCCCATGGAGGTCAGTAAAACCATGCTCCATTGTAAAGTTAAGCCATAATATCCAAATTTTATATTTAACCAGAAAAAAAAACACTCTTATCAAAGAAACTATCTTTTTTAATCATTTGTGTAGTAATAAGCCTTGTTAAAAATGTAAAAACCTTTTGTAAAAAAAAAAAAAATTAAAATGGTTTAAAAAATGCTAAAATGGGTTAATAATGGCAAAAATGGTAGAGAAGATGGCAAAAAAAGCAGCAGAAATGGGATAGCAGTGACAAAAATGAGATAAAAATGGCAAAAAAAAAAAGAGAAAAATGGGTTAAAGTAACAGAAATGGGCATAATAGTTGTAAAAGGGAGTTAAAATGTGGCTGAAAAGTCTTTACATTTGCAAAAATGGGTGGAAATTTGGTGAAATGGGATGAAAAATTGACTGGCAAAAAAGGGGTAACTGAAAAAAATAGGCAAATATTAGTAGAAATTGGTTAAACTATCGAAACTGGGCATATCAAATGGTGAAATGTGGTTAAAATGGGAAAACATTGGTGTAAAAAGGAGTAAAAAGAGGTTAAAAGCAGCAAAAACAGAGGCAACATTAAGCTTAAGTGGCAAGAATGGGTTTGGAAGTTGCTTAAAAAGGCAGAAAAAAAGTGGTGAAAAGAGTTTAAAACTGACAAAGATAGTTGTTAAATGGCAAAAATGGGTTAAAATTGTGGGGAAAAAAATAATGAAAAGGGGTAAGAATTTTTGACAAAATTGGTGAAAGGGGCAACAGCATAATTTTAAAAATATTCTTAGGTTTTTTAGGGCATCTCGAGACCCCCTCTCAGTGTCTCATAGCCCCCAAGGGGGTCCTGACCCCAAGGTTGAGAACTACTGCTCTAGACCAACGCCCTCGAAAGTACTGCCCCTCGTCACTGATTGGTCCTGTCACTTTCTAACCGGGCAGACGGGAGCTTTGCAAGATGGATTCGCCAGTGAGAAACACAGATCCGCTTTGCAAGGTTACTGTCACTCAATATTATCAGCTCAAACTGATCCAGAAAATGCTCCGTTTAAGTTACCATGGTCCACAAGCATGCAGAGAATGTGGCTAGACTGGACACTGATGATTGCATACTGCTTATTAGAGCTAATAAAATGGATGAATACTGCAAAGTGAGCACACAAGGAAGTTAAAGGCCCATCTAAGCCTCTTTGCCTGTTACAAGGCTGACTGAAAGTTAGGTTGAGAGGCAGTTTCAAAATGCCTTGTCACTAACCAATAGGTGACAGCACCCATATTTTACACAGTCTTTTGGAAAAACCTGACGGCAAATGAATGTAACTGTGACTGCCAGAGATGATAGTAATTGTTTGCACACATTATAGATAAACACTTTTCTGTGGAAACTATTTATCTCCTTGTGTGATTAAAACTGTCCCCAAGGGGCCAAAATTAATTAATTCACTTTGAAGAAATAAATACAAGCTTAATGGAGCAGTGTGTAGGATTTAATGGCATCTAGCAATGAGGTTGCAAATTGGAAGTGCCCCCCCCCTCGTCTCCTCTCCTGCATTGAGGAGAACCTACACTTATGACAGCATTTATTTTTAGCATTAGGCAGAGTTGCTGTAACACGATGGACAAGATTGTTCCCCTTGTGCTGTTACCCTGGCATGTTGTGTGCATCTGGGACACTGAAGGCTATACTAAAAAGCAGTGGCTGACCCAGGATGTTTGAGGGGCAGGGGAGAAAATGTAATGCATTTTACAAATGCAAACACATTTTTATATGTATAATCCAAACTATCCCAACTGGTCAAATTTAAAAGGGTAAAATCCACCTGTAAACTGTGATGGATATTTACAGCAGTTTAGCATAGGCTCTGGTGTTAATAGAATCTTATTTTTGCCTCTCTAAACCCTTTATATGATACCACCACTTTCCTGGTATTACTGTAAATGCCTGTATCTGTAACATCACAAAAAACGGATGGAAAAAGTAGATCACTTTGAACATTAAATGGTGACAATCCACACTACTTTCTCAAAGCTTTTAGATCTTCTGTAATGAACTCACTTCATTGGTCGTCCATGGCTGCCTGTCTGTCCAGTCCACGTGGTTTCTGATGTACCACCACTGGATCTCCAGAGAATATGAGGGTGTTCCTGCCCCTCTGAAGGAGCACGCCATCTCCACGTCCTGTCCTCTCTGAGCCGTCATATCGTGAGGCACCTCTGTGAACATGGCTGTAGGGACACAGAGGAAGAGACAAGGTTGACAAACAAGGCCGTACTGACAGAGACATCTATTCACTAGATTGACTTTTCAAAGCTTTAAGAAAGCTGTAGCCAGAAGGACGACTGCTCAAAGTACGCACTATAACTATTTTAGTGTGAGAAGGACGTCTGTATCCCATACACCCACACGCTCATAGAGAGAGAACAGCCAGCTACATAGATTAGGGTGTGTACCAAGCCTGTTATATACTGTTCTAGAGGAATGTGAAGTTGTTGTTAGGATGTAGGTGATGTGTTTGTACTCTGTCTTTGCTCTGTGTTATGGAGATATCTCTATGTTTATCTATGTACTGTTTATCTGCTTGTATGTATTGTCACATTGGAATTGAGAAGACCCCAGAGTAGAATAGCTGCTTCTATGCAAAAGCTAATGGGATCTAAATAAACCAAATGAAAGCCAGGACAGAGCAGGCAAGTGATTTATCTGTTTGGAAACAAAATTGTCAGAATTAAAAAGACAAGAGAAGATGTGAATAAGAAAAAACAGCTACTGAAGGACAAAACTACAAACAATCAAAAAGCCGGATAAGGTAATAAATTCTGCGACCCCCATTGGGACAAGCAGTAAAGAAAATAGAAAATAGATGGATGGGGGGAATAAATTTAAACTGCATTTGTA